>NW_027182279.1:21342668-22694018 GCF_029961685.1 Aristolochia californica | reverse complement strand
CTGGCGTTGAAAATCGACTTATCAAATGGATTGTCCATCCCCGTATGTGGCGTCTTCACTATACCAAGGTTCTTGCTTTGCTAAGAAACGGGTCGTGGTTTTCATCCAAACTTGAATGGGCTTGGGGACAATTACCAGATTTGGTATCGGGTTTCGTCACAGGTTGACGTGGTTCGTATCACACTAGATCACAACAAAATGAAAATTTTAGAGTTTATGTATGCAAAAAAATTGAAAACTATAACAAATGTAAGTGAATAAAATATTTTCACGCACAAAAAATAAACACCAATGTTTTGTTATCGATGTTTGGGCAATTCCACTAGTAGCTAATAGCTTGGAATGTGATAAGAAAGAGATTTCTAATTGATCCTAACATGTTTTAAATATGGATATGCATGCCTGAAACATGTTGAAGATGCAAATGACCTAATGATCCCAAAATTTCAAGGAGTAGAAAAAATTAAATTCTCAAGTTAACATGCAGTGTGATATTCAACCAAGCCAAACAACCCACTTTTTGCGCATTTAAAAAAAGCTGACCTAACAATAATAGATCATCGTAAATGTTTTGATCGATTAATGATGCGTAACGGCTATAATTTTTGTTAGAAATGACTGATGGTTTGGGAGTCAACACTCAGTAAAAAATGCCTCGCCCCCCCTTTTCCAATGATTTCAAAATCTAATATATAAAAACTAAAAGAGTTTACAATCCCTAAAAATTTCAGATAGTTTTGGGAATTATCACTCTTTGCATTTGTGCATTTTTATTTTGGATGTTCAATTTTTTTTCAAATCCAAAATTGAGTTTTCACTCTCCCTTTTTTCTCTTAAACAAAAATATAAGGTAAATAGATCACAACAAAATGAAAATTTTAGAGTTTATTTATGCAAGAAAATGAAAACTATAATAAATGTAAGTGAAGAAAATTATTTCACGAACTAAAAATGAACACCAAAGTTTTGTTATCCATATTTGGGAAATTCTACTAGTACCACCCTTAATAGCTTGGTCGAATTTTATAAGAAAGAAATTTCTAACTGATCCTAACATGTTTTAAACATGGATATGCATGCCAGAAACATGTTGAAGATACGAATATTGTAATGATCCAAAAATTTCACGGTGTAGAAAAAATAAAATTCTCAAGTTAATGTGCGGTGGGATATTTACCAGACCCTAACAACGCACTTTTTACCTATTTACAAAAAGCAGACCTAACAATCATAGATCATTGTAACGGTTTTGATTGATTATTGATGTGTAACGACTATAATTTTTGTTAGAAATGACTTATGGTTTAGGAGTTAACTTTCACTTAAAAATGCTTCTCTTCCCTTTTCTGATGATTGCAAAACCTAATATATAAAAATCTAAAAGAGTTTACAATCCTTAAAAATCACATATACTTTTTGGAATTTTTTCTCTTGTCATTTGTGCATTTCCTTTTTGGATGATTAATTTTTTTTCAAATCGAAACTTGAGTTTTTACACTCCCATTTTTCTCGTAATAAAAAAGATAAGGCAAATAGATCACAACAAAATTAAAATTTAATAGTTTATGTTTGCAAAAAAATTGAAAACTATAATAAATGTAAGTAAAGAAAAAAATTTCACGCATTAAAAATTAAGACCAAAGTATTTGTTGTCCATGTTTGGGAAATTCCACTAGCACAACACGTAATAGCTTGGAATTTTATAAGAAAGAGATTTCTAATTGATCCTAAGATGTTTTAAATATGGATATGCATGCCTTAAACATGTTGAAGATTCAAATGACCTAATGACCAAAAAATTTTAAAGAGTAGAAAAAATTAAATTCTCATGTTAACGTGCAATGGGATATTCACCCGAGCCAAGCAACCTAACTTTTTGTCCATTTACATAAACCAAACCTAACAATCATTGATCATCGTAAAGGTTTTGATTGATTAATGATGCATAATGGCTATAATTTTTGTTAGAAATGACTTATGGTTTGGGAGTCAACACTGAGTTATAAATGCCTCGCCCACCCTTTTCCAATGATTGCAAAACTAAATATATAAAAAACTAAAAAAGTTTAAATTCTCTAAAAAATATAGATTCTTTTTTGAATTATCTCTCTCTACAATTGTGCATTTGCATTTTAGATGTTCAATTTTTTTTTCAAATACAAACTTGAGTTTTCACTCTCCTTTTTTCTCATAAACAAAAAGATAGGCAAATAGATTACAACAAAATGAAAATATTAGAGTTGATGTACGCCAAAAATTGAAAACTATAATAAATGTAAGTGAATAAAATGTTTTTGACGCACTAAAAATGAACACCAAAGTATTGTTATCCATGTTTGGGAAATACCACTAGTACAACCCCTAATAGCTTGGAATTTGATAAGAAAGAGATTTCTAATTGATCCTAACATGTTTTAAATAAGGATATGCATGCTTAGAACATGTTGAAGATGCAAATGACCTAATGATCCAAATATTTCGAGTAGAAAAAATTAAATTCTCAAGTTAACATGCGGTGGGATATTCAACTGAGCCAAACAACCCACTTTTTGCGCATTTACAAAAAGCTGACCTAACAATCATAAATCATCATAAACGTTTTGATCGACTAATGATGCGTAATGGCTATAATTTTTGTTAGAAATGACTTAAGGTTAGGGAATCAACACTCAGTTAAAAACTGCCTCGCCCCCCTATTTCAGATGATTCCAAAACCTAATAAATAAAAAACTAAAAGACTTTACATTCCCAAAAAATTTGAGATACTTTTTGGAACTATCTCTCTCTGCATTTGTGCATTTGCATTATGGATGTTGAATTTTTTTCAAATCCAAAATCAAGTTTTAACTCTCCCTTTTTAATTGTAAACAAAGAGATAAGGCAAATACATCACAAAAAAATAAAATTTTTAGAGTTTATGTTTGCAAAAAATCAAAAACTATAATAAATTTAAGTGAAGAAAATTATTTCACTCACTAAAAATGAACACCAAAGTTTTATTATCCATTTTTGGGAAATTCCACAAGTACAACCCCTAATTGCTTGGTGGAATTTTACAAGAAAGAGATTTCTAATTGATCCTAACATGCTTTAAATATGGATATGCATGCCTAAAACATGTTGAAGATGCAAATGACCTAAAGATCCAAAATTTTCAAGTTGAAAAAATTAAATTCTCAAGTTAACGTGCGGTGGGAGATTTACCCGAGCCAAACAACCCAGTTTTTACCTTTTTACAAAAAGCTGACGTAACAATCAAAGATCAACGTAAAGGTTTTGATCGATTAATTATGTGTAATGACTATAACTTTTGTTAGAAATGATTTATGGTTTGGGAGTCAACACTCAGTCAAAAATGCCTCCCCCACCCCCTCCTCCCCCCCCCCCCCCCCCCCCCCCCCCCCCCACACACCTTTTTTGATGATTGCAAAACCTAATATATAAAAAAACTAAAAGAGCTTACAATCCTTAAAAATCTCAGATACATTTGGGATTTATCTCTATCTGAATTTGTGCATTTCCATTTCGGATGTTCAATTTTTTTTCAAATCGAAACTTGAGTTTTCACTCTCCCATTTTTCTTGTAAACAAAAAGATAAGGCAAATATATCACAACAAAATGAAAATTTTAGAGTTTATGTATTCAAGAAATTGAAAACTATAATAAATGTAAGTGAAAAAAATTATTTTGAGCATTAAAAATGAACACCAAAGTTTTGTTATAGCATGGAATTTTATAAGAAAGAGATTTCTAATTGATCGTAACATGTTTTAAATATGGATATGCATGCCTGAAACATGTTGAAGATGTAAATGACCTAATGATCCAAAATTTTCAAGGATTAGAAATAATTAAATTCTCAAGTTAACTTGCGGTGGGATATTTACCAAGGCCAAACAACCATATTTTTGCCTATTTACAAAAAGCTGACGTAACAATCATAGATCAACATAAAGGTTTTGATCGATTAATTATGTGTAATGGTTATAACATTTTTTAGAAATGACTTATGGTTTGGGAGTCAACACTCAATCAAAAATGCCTCGCACCCCCTTTTTCGATGATTGTAAAACCAAATATATAAAAAAACTAAAAGAGTTTACAATCCTTAAAAATCTCAGATACTTTTTTGAATTATCTCTCTCTGAATTTGTGCATTTCCATTTTGGATGTTCAATTTTTTTTCAAATCAAAACATGAGTTTTCACTCTCCCATTTTTCTCGTAAACAAAAAAATAAGGACAATAGATCACAACAAAATGAAAATTTTAAAGTTTGTATGAAAAAAATTGAAAAAAATAATAATGTAAGTGAAGAAATTTTTTTCGAGCATTAAAAATCAACACCAAAGTTTTTGTTGTCTATGTTTGGGAAATTCCACTAGCACAACACCTAATAGCATGGAATTTTATAAGAAAGAGATTTCTAATTGATCGTAACATGTTTTAAATATGGATAGGCATATCAAAAACATGTTGAAGATGCAAATGACCTAATGACCAAAAAATTTCAAGGAGTAGAAAAAATTAAATTCTCATGTTAACATGCAGTGGGATTTCACCCGAGCCAAACAACCTACTTTTTGACCAGTTACAAAAAGCCAACCTTACAATCATAGATCATCGTAAAGGTTTTGATCGATTAATGATGCGTAATGGATATAATTTTTGTTAGAAATGACTTATGGTTTGGGAGTCACATTCAGTTAAAAATCCCGTGCCCCCCCCCCCCCCCCCCCCCCCCTTTTCCATTGATTGCAAAACATAATATATAAAAAACTAAAAGAGTTTAAAATCCTTAAAAATCACATATACTTTTTGGAATTTTCTCTCTTAGCATTTGTGCATTTCCATTTTGGATGTTCAATTATTTTTCATATCCAAACTTGAGTTTTCACTCTCCCTTTTTTTCTCGTAAACAAAGAGATAAGGTAAATAGATCACAAAAAAATGAAAATTTTAGAGTTTATGCAAGCAAAAAATTGAAAACTATTATAAATGTAAGTGAATAAATTTTTTTCACCCACTAAAAATGACTACCAAAGTTTTGTTATCCATGTTTTGGAAATTCCACTAGTACAACCCCTAATAGCTTGGAATTTGATAAGTAAGAGATTTCTAAATCATCCTAACATGTTTTAAATATGGATATGCATGCCTGAAACATGTTGAAGATGCAAATGACCTAATGATCCAAAAATTTCAAGGAGTAGAAAAACTTAAATTCTCAAGTTAATGTGCGGTGGGATATTCAACCGAGCCAAACAACCCGTATTTTGCCTACTTACAAAAATCAGACCTAGAATTTATAGGTCCTCATAAAGGTTTTGATCGATTAATGATGTGTAATGGCTATAATTTTTGTTAGAAATGACTTATGGTTTAGGAGTCAACACTCAATTAAAGATCCCTTGCCACCCCCTTTTCTGATGGTTGCAAAACCTAATATATAAAAAAACTAAGAGAGTTTACAAGCCTGAAAAATCACAGATACTTATTTGGAATTATCTCTCTCAGCATTTGTGCATGTCCATTTTGGATGTTCAATTTTTTTTCCAATTCAAACTTGAGTTTTCTCTCTCCCGTTTTTCTAATAAACAAAGAGATAAGGCAAATAGATCACAAAAAAACAAAAATTTTAGTGTTTATGTATGCAAAATATTGAAAACTATTATAAATGTAAGTGAAGAAAAATTTTTCACCCACTAAAAATGACTACTAAAGTTTTGTTTTCCATGTTTGGGAAATTATACTAGTACAACCCCGAATAGCTTGGAATTTTATAAGAAAGAGATTTCTAATTGATACTAACATGTTTTAACGATGGATATGTGATGAGGACATCAAACCTACAAGGAATACTCATGAACCAACTCACGTTCCAGTTGGTCCAGTGACGAGGGCACAAGCTAAAAGATACAAAGACATGCAGAATAATTTATTCTAGAGAGTTATGCAACAAGAAACGAGTGTGGCCACGAAGGAAGGGGAGCAAAGGCTGATTTTGCTCAACAAGGTTGGTCCGGAAGAGGCCCCAGCAGCCACACACGTGCATTGAGGAAGAGCATGTGGGCCACGAGTTACGGTTTCCTTAAGTCATTCTTAAATGAATGTAATTAGGGTTTCAGGCCTCCACTATAAATAAAGGCTTCTAAAAAAGTTTTTGAACATTTGTCATTTTGAGTGAAAAACATTCTCCTTGGGTTCTTGCCATAACTATTCAAACTTATCAAGGATTTTTCTTGTGGCGTTCATCGACTTATCAAACGGATTTCCTTCCTCGTTTGTGGCGTCTTCAATTTTCCATCCAAACTTGAAAGGTCTTGGGGACATTTACCATATTTGGTATCGGGTTTCATCACAGGTTGGCGTGGTTTGTATCAGTTGGTAATCAGAGCTTTGGTTTCTCAAGTTTGTCTATCCTTTTTTTTTCGTTATTCCTATCTATTTTTTCCGTCCTTTTCTTGGTTTAGGTATTTTGGCTATCATAAAAAATAAAATTGGCCAGATTGTTATTCTCGTCTTTCTTGATTTCTATCCTATTTTCGTTGTCTTGATTTCTGTCCTTTCTGCGGTATTAGTCTTTGAGTCCAGTGTTTCAAAAAAAAAAAAAAAAAGAAGAATGACTATTTTAGTCATTGCCGAGAAAAAAATAGGGGTTTCCGAATTAATCTATCTTGATACTCGTTTCATATTCCACTGTGTTTATTTAGAAAAGAAAGAAAGGAAGAACAAAAGGACAAGAAGGAAATGAAGAAAGAGCAGAGGATCCAAAACAAAAAAAAAATTACCAAAACCGCTCTTTAATATTTTTTGTTCTAATTTGAGAACCTCTTTTTGCCAAAACCTCACGCTTGAGTGTAAAAAATCAACACATTCCGGGTAAACATTTGTGTCGTTTGGGTCTGTTTTTAGTGCTGTTTCATTTGGTTTGTTTCCATTCTGAATTTGTTTGGTTTGTTTCCATTCTGAATTTTTTTGCTTTGTTTCCGTTTTGATTCGTTTGGTTTGTTTTCAATTGATTCACTGCGGGAATTCCTTATTCTTGTTTGATTAGTTCCCGAAGAACTCAAAGAAGAATACAAGTGGATTGGTAAGGGAGTGTAGTGAGGTTCCTTTTCTTTGCATATATTTTTGTGTGAGTCTGACCTTATTTGCAGAGTCAAAATCATGTCGCATAATCAAGAGAAAAATTCAAACGAAGAGAGCCCATCGGCTGGTCTTTCGAAGCTACAAATGCAAGCATTCATGGGGGAGATGGGACGGATGATGAGGGCAGAGATGGAAGGTATGCAGGCGAGGTTGGAAAGGTTAGAAGAGGGGACACAAAGGGTTGTAGTCTCTACTGGTTCCAAACACCTCAGTGAGGAACAGGTGGCCTCGAAGGGAAGTAGAGGATAAGGGCGAATTTGAAGGTGACAATTTAGAGGAGTCTGACTGAATGGAAGTGGCAGCCATAGAAAATATAGCCGGAATAGAGAAGCTAGGAACCGGGTAGATAGTAATTTGGGGAATATCAAACTGAAAATTCCTGCTTTTCAAGGAAAGAGTGATCCTGAAGCCTACCTCGAGTGGGAAAAAAAGATGGAATTGATTTTTGATTGTCACAATTATTCCGACTTAAAAAAGGTAAAATTAGCTGCCATTGAATTTACAGATTGTGCTATTGTATTGTGGGATCAGTTGGATCAATAGGAGACGGGATGGAGAATGTCCTATTGACAGTTGGGATGAAATGTAATGAGACGACGGTTTGTACCCAGTCATTACTACCGGGATCTCTATCGCAGACTGCAAAGTTTCTATCAAGGGAACCGAAGTGTTGATGAGTATTATAAGGAGATGGAAATGGCAATGATTCGAGCTAATGTGGAGGAGGATAGGGAGGCTACAATGGCCAGATTTCTAAATGGGTTAAATCGGGAGATTGCTAATACAATTGAAATACACCATTATGTAGAGTTGGAAGATTTGGTGCACATGGCTATCAAAGTTGAGAGGCAACTCCAAAGGGGTGGTACATGGCCAAGACCAGTTCCACAGAGTTCAAGTACAACATCTTGGAGATCAAACTACCCAAAGAAAGAAGAAACTTCATCCACCTTCAAGGCCAAACCAGAGCCCAAGACAGCCACCACTACCACGACCTCTCAAGATAAATCAGTCCCTCCTTCAACCCGTTCTAGTGACATCAAATGTTTTAAATGTCAAGGGAGAGGACACATAGCTAGTCAATGCCCGAACAAGAAAATTATGGTGATTCGGGACAATGGTGAGATTGAGTCCAAAAATGAAGATGATCTAGTTGACATGCCACCATTGGAGGACGTGCCCATCGGAGATGAGGAGGTCGGGGCCGATCATGGCGAGATGCTTGCATTAGTCGCACTGTTAGACTTAAACTTGCAAGCTCAAGAAGAGAAAGAAGAAGTACAGAGGGAGAACATCTTTCACACTCGTTGTCACGTGAAAGACAAAGTATGTAGTGTTATTATTGATGGTGGTAGTTGCACTAACATTGCTAGTACTTCTATGGTTGAAAAGTTAGGGCTCACAACACTTAAGCACCCTCGTCCATACAAGTTGCAGTGGTTGAATGATAGTGGTGAAATAAAGGTCATAAAGCAGGTTGTGGTACCATTTCAGATTGATACATACGAGGATGAAGTATTGTGTGATGTGGTTCCCATGCAAGCTGGACACCTACTTTTAGGAAGACCATGGTAATATGACAGGCGTGTGCAGCATGACGGCTTCACCAATAAGTACTCATTCTTGCACAATCAGCGGACAATCACTCTAGTTCCGTTGACCCCAAAGAAAATATATGATGATCAAGTGAGGTTGCAACAATTGAGTGATCAAAAGAAATTGAGGGATCAAACGAATGAGAGTACAAAAAAAAAGTGAGGATGTGCATAGTGAGAATGAGAGAAAAATAGAGAGAAAAGAAAGAGATAGGGCCAATGAGAAAAAAAATAGAGAGAAAAGCAAGAGACACGACCAGAGAGGAAAAAGTAGAAAGAAAGGGGAGCAAAGGGGAATGATGAGGACATCATGCCTACAAGGAATACTCATGAACCAACTCAAGTTCCAGTTGGTCCAGTGACGAGGGCACAAGCTAAAAGATGCAAAGACATGTTGAATAATTTAGTCTACAGAGTTATGCAACAAGAAACGAGTGTGGCCACGAAGGAAGGGGAGAAAAGGCTGATTTCACTCATCAAGGTTGATCCGGAAGAGGGCCCAACAACCACACATGTTCATTGAGGAAGAGCATGTGGGCCACGAGTTAGGGTTTCCTTAAGTCTTTCTTAAATGAATGTAATTAGGGTTTCAGGCCTCCACTATAAATAGAGGCTTCTAAAACCGTTTTTGAACGTTTGTCATTTTGAGTGAAAAACATTCCCCTTGGGTTCTTGTCAGAACTATTCGAACTTATCAAGGATTTTCTTTGTGGCGTTCATCGACTTATCAAAAAAATTTCCATCCCCGTTTGTGGCGTCTTTGATTTTCCATCCAAACTTGAAAGGTCTTGGGGACGTTTACCATATTTGGTATCGGGTTTCGTCATAGGTTGGTGTGGTTCGTATCAATATGCAAGGCTGAAACATGAAGAAGATGCAAATGACCTAATGATCCAAAAATTTAAATGTATAGAAAAAAATTAAATTCTGAAGTTAACGTGCGGAGGGATATTTACCAGAGTCAAACAACCCACTTTTTTCCTATTTACAAAAAGTTGACGTAACAATCATAGATCCTCGCAAAGGTTTTGATCGATTAATGATGTGTAACGGCTATAATTTTTGTTAGAAATGACTTATGGTTTGGGAGTCAACATTCAGTTAAAAAGGCCTCACCCCCCCTTTTCCGATGATTGCAAAACCTAATATATAAAAAACTAAAAGATTTTAGAATCCCTAAAAATCACGGATTCTTTTTGAAATTATGTCTCTCTGCATTTGTCCATTTCCCTTTTGGATGTTCAATTTTTTTTCAAATCCAAACTTGAGTTTTCACTCTCCCTTTTTTCTCGTAAACAAAAAGATAAGGCAAATAGATCACATCAAAATGAAAATTTTAGAGTTTAAATATGCAAAAAATCAAAAACTATAATAAATGTAAGTGAAGAAAATTATTTCACGCACTAAAAATGAACACCAAAGTTTTGTTAGAAATGACTTATGGTTTGGGAGTCAACACTCAAGCCTACAAGGAATACTCATGAACCAACTCAAGTTCCAGTTGGTCCAGTGACGAGGGAACAAGCTAAAAGATGCAAAGACATGTTGAATAATTTAGTCTAGAGAGTTATGCAACAAGAAACGAGTGTGGCCACAAAGGAAGGGGAGAAAAGCTGATTTCACTCATCAAGGTTGATCCGGAAGAGGCCCCAACAACCACACATGTTCATTGAGGAAGAGCATGTGGGCCACGAGTTAGGGTTTCCTTAAGTCTTTCTTAAATGAATGTAATTAGGGTTTCGGGTCTCCACTATAAATAGAGGCTTCTAAAACAGTTTTTGAACGTTTGTCATTTTGAGTGAAAAACATCCCCCTTGGGTTCTTGTCAGAACTATCCGAACTTATCAAGGATTTTCCTTGTGGCATTCATCGACTTATCAAACAAATTTCCATCCCCGTTTGTGGTGTCTTTGATTTTCTATCCAAACTTGAAAGGTCTTGGGGACGTTTACCATATTTGGTATTGGGTTTCGTCACAGGTTGGTGTGGCTTGTATCAATATGCAAGGCTGAAACATGAAGAAGATGCAAATGACCTAATGATCCAAAAATTTAAATGTATAGAAAAAAATTAAATTCTGAAGTTAACGTGCGGAGGGATATTTACCAGAGTCAAACAACCCAATTTTTTCCTATTTACAAAAAGTTGACGTAACAATCATAGATCATCGCAAAGGTTTTGATCGATTAATGATGTGTAACGGCTATAATTTTTGTTAGAAATGACTTATGGTTTGGGAGTCAACATTCAGTTAAAAAGGCCTCACCCCCCCTTTTCCGATGATTGCAAAACCTAATATATAAAAAACTAAAACATTTTACAATCCCTAAAAATCACGGATTCTTTTTGAAATTATCTCTCTCTGCATTTGTCCATTTCCATTTTGGATGTTCAATTTTTTTTCAAATCCAAACTTGAGTTTTCACTCTCCCTTTTTTCTCGTAAACAAAAAGATAAGGCAAATAGATCACATCAAAATGAAAATTTTAGAGTTTATGTATGCAACAAATCAAAAACTATAATAAATGTAAGTGAAGAAAATTATTTCACGCACTAAAAATGAACACCAAAGTTTTGTTAGAAATGACTTATGGTTTGGGAGTCAACACTCAAGCCTACAAGGAATACTCATGAACCAACTCAAGTTCCAGTTGGTCCAGTGACGAGGGAACAAGCTAAAAGATGCAAAGACATGTTGAATAATTTAGTCTAGAGAGTTATGCAACAAGAACCGAGTGTGGCCACGAAGGAAGGGGAGAAAAGGCTGATTTCGCTCATCAAGGTTGATCCGGAAGAGGCCCCAACAACCACACATGTTCATTGAGGAAGAGCATGTGGGCCACGAGTTAGGGTTTCCTTAAGTCTTTCTTAAATGAATGTAATTAGGGTTTCAGGCCTCCACTATAAATAGAGGCTTCTAAAACAGTTTTTGAACGTTTGTCATTTTGAGTGAAAAACATTCCCCTTGGGTTCTTGTCAGAACTATTCGAACTTATCAAGGATTTTCCTAGTGGCGTTCATCGACTTATCAAACAAATTTCCATCCCCGTTTGTGGCGTCTTTGATTTTCCATCCAAACTTGAAAGGTCTTGGGGACGTTTACCATATTTGGTATCGGGTTTCGTCACAGGTTGGTGTGGTTCGTATCAATATGCAAGGCTGAAACATGAAGAAGATGCAAATGACCTAATGATCCAAAAATTTAAATGTATAGAAAAAAATTAAATTCTGAAGTTAACGTGCGGAGGGATATTTACCAGAGTCAAACAACCCACTTTTTTCCTATTTACAAAAAGTTGACGTAACAATCATAGATCATCGCAAAGGTTTTGATCGATTAATGATGGGTAACGGCTATAATTTTTGTTAGAAATGACTTATGGTTCGGGAGTCAACATTCAGTTAAAAAGGCCTCACCCCCCCTTTTTCGATGATTGCAAAACCTAATATATAAAAAACTAAAAGATTTTACAATCCCTAAAAATCACGGATTCTTTTTGAAATTATCTCTCTCTACATTTGTCCATTTCCATTTTGGATGTTCAATTTTTTTTCAAATCCAAACTTGAGTTTTCACTCTCCCTTTTTCTCGTAAACAAAAAGATAAGGCAAATAGATCACATCAAAATGAAAATTTTAGAGTTTATATATGCAAAAAATCAAAAACTATAATAAATGTAAGTGAAGAAAATTATTTCACGCACTAAAAATGAACACCAAAGTTTTGTTAGAAATGACTTATGGTTTGGGAGTCAACACTTAGTTTACAACATACATCCATCCTGCCGCGCGCCCCCCGCCCCCCCCCCCCCCCCCCCTCCCCCCTCCCTCTTTTCCGGTGATTGCAAAACCTAATATATAAAAAACTAAAAGAGTTTACAATCCCTAACAATCACAGATTCTTTTTGGAATTATCTCTCTCTGCATATGTGCATTTGCAAGGTTGATGTTTAATTTTTTTCGAAATCCAAACTTGAGTTTTCACTCACCTTTTTTTCTCGTAAACAAAAAGATAAGGCAAATAGATCACAACAAAATGAAAATTTTAGAGTTTATGCATGCAAAAAATTGAAAACTATAAAAAATGTGAGTGAAGAAATTTGTTTGACGCATTGAAAAAAAACACCATTGTTTTGTTATCCAAGTTTGGGAAATTCTACTAGTACTACCACTTATAGCTTGGAATTTGATAAGAAAGAGATTTCTAATTGATCCTAACATGTTTTAAATATGGATATGCATGCCTCAAACATGTTGAAGATGCAAATGACCTAATGATCCAAAATTTCGAGTAGAAAAAGTTAAATTCTCAAGTTAACGTGTGGTGGGATATTCGACCGAGCCAAATATCCAACTTTTTATGCATTTACAAAAAGCTGACCTAACAATCATAGATCGTCATAAATGTTTTCATAAATTAATGATGTGTAATGGCTATAATTTTTGTTAGAAATGACTTATGGTTTGGGAATCAACACTCAATTAAAAACGCCTAGCCCGCCCCTCCCCCCCCCCCCCCCCCCCCCCCTTTTCAATGATTGCAAAACCTAATATATAAAAAATTAAAAGTGTTTGCAATCCCTAAATATTACAGATACTTTTTGGAATTATCTCTCTCAGCATTTGTGCATTTGCATTTTGGAAGTTGAATTCACTCTCTTTTTTTCTCCAAAACCAAAAGATAAAGCAAATAGATCACAAAAAAATGAAAATTTTAAAGTTTATGAATGCAAAAAATTAAAAAGCATAATAAATGTTAGTGAAGAAAATTATTTCACACACTAAAATTGAACACCAAAGTTTGGTTATCCATGTTTGGGAAATTCCACTTGTACAAACCCTAATAGCTTGGTGGAATTTGATAAGAAAGTATTTCTAATTGATCTTAACATGTTTAAAATATGGCTATGCATGCCTGAAACATGTTGAAGATGCAAATGACCTAATGATCCAAAATTTCAAGGAGTAGAAAAAATTAAATTCTCAAGTTAACATGCGGTGGGATATTTACCAGACCCAAACAACCCATTTTTCCCTATTTACGAAAAGCGGACCTAACAATCATAGATCATCATAAAGGTTTTGATCAATTAATTATGTGTAACGGTTATAGTTTTTGTTAGAAATTACTTATGGTTTGGGAGTCAACACTCAGTTAAAAATGCCTAGCCCCCTTTTTCGATGATTGCAAAACCTAATATATAAAAATACTAAAAGAGTTTACAATCCTTTTAAATCACAGATAACTTTTGGAATTATCTCTCTCAGCATTTGTATATTTCCATTTTGGATGTTCAATTTTTTTTCAAATCCAAACTTTAGTTTTCACTCTTCCTTTTTTCTCGATGACAAAAAGATATGCCAAATATATCACAACAAAATGAAAATTTTAGAGTTTATGTATGCAAAAAAATGAAAACTATCATAAATGTAAGTGAAGAAAATTATTTCACTCTCTAAAAATGAACACCAACGTTTTAGTTATCCATGTTTGGGAAATTTCACTAGTACAACCCCTAATAGCTTGATGGAATTAGATAAGAAAGTATTTCTAATTGATCTTAACATGTTTAAAATATGGCTATGCATGCCTGAAATATGTTGAAGACGCAAATGACTTAATGATAAAAAATTTCAAGGAGTAGTACAAATTAAATTCTCAAGTTAACGTGTGGTGGGAAATTTACCAGACCCAAACAACCCACCTTTCCCCTATTTACCAAAAGCGGACCTAACAATCATAGATCATCATGAAGATTCTGATCAATTAATTATGTGTAACGGTTATAATTTTGGTTAGAAATTACTTATGGTTTGGGAGTCAACACTCAGTTAAAAATGCCTAGCCCCCCCTTTTTCGATGAGTGCAAAACCTAATATATAAAAAAACTAAAAGAGTTTACAGTCCTTTTAAATCACAGATAATTTTTGGAATTATCTCTCTCAGCATTTGTGTATTTCCATTTTCAATGTTCAATTTTTTTTCAAATCCAAACTTGAGTTTTCACTCTTCCTTTTTTCTCATTAACAAAAAGATATGCCAAATATATCACAACAAAATGAAAATTTTAGAGTTTATTTATGCAAAAAAATGAAAACTATAACAAATGTAAGTAAAGAAAATTATTTCACACTCTAAAAATGAACACCAAAGTTTTAGTTATCCATGTTTGGGAAATTCCACTAGTACAACCCCTAATAGCTAGGTGGAATTTGATAAGAAAGTATTTCTAATTGATCTTAACATGTTTAAAATATGGCTATGCATGCCTGAAACATGTTGAAGATGCAAATGACCTAATGATCCAAATTTCAAGGAGAAGAAAAAACTAAATTCTCAAGTTAACGTGCGGTGGGATATTTAATAGACCCAAACAACCCACTTTTTCCCTATTTACGAAAAGAGGACCTAACAATCATAGATCATCATAAAGGTTTTGATTAATTAATTATGTGTAATGGTTATAATTTTTGTTAGAAATTACTTATGGTTTGGGAGTCAACACTCAGATAAAAATGCCTAGCCCCCCCTTTTTCGATGATTGCAAAACTAATATATAAAAAAACTACAAGAGTTTACTATCCTTTTAAATCACAGATAACTTTTGGAATTATCTCTCTCTGCATTTGTGTATTTCCATTTTGGATGTTCAATTTTTTTTCAAATCCAAACTTGAGTTTTCACTCTTCCTTTTTTTCTCCTAAACCTAAAGATAAGGCAAATAGATCACAACAAAAAGAAAATTTTAATGTATATGAATGCGAAAAATTAAAAACTATAATAAATGTTAGTGAAGAAAATTATTTCACACACTGAAAATGAACACCAAAGTTTTGTTATCCATGTTTGGGAAATTCTACTAGTACAACCCCTAATAGCTTGGTGGAATTTGATAAGAAAGTATTTCTAATTGATCTTAACATGTTTAAAATATTGGGATGCATGCCTGAAACATGTTGAAGATGCAAATGACCTAATGATCCAAAATTTCAAGGAGTAGAAAAAATTAAATTCTCAAGTTAACGCGTTGTGGGATATTTACCAGACCCAAACAACCCACCTTTTCCCTATTTACCAAAACCGGACCTAACAATCATAGATCATCATAAAGATTTTGATCAATTAATTATGTGTAACGATTATAATTTTTGTTAGAAATTACTTATGGTTTGGGGGTCAACTTTCAGTTAAAAATGCCTAGCCCCCCCTTTTTCGATGATTGCAAAACCTAATATATAAAAAAACTAAAAGAGTTTACAATCCTTTTAAATCACAGATAATTTTTGGAATTATCTCTCTCAGCATTTGTGTATTTCCATTTTGGATGTTCAATTTTTTTCAAATCCAAACTTAAAAGTGTTTTCACTCTTCCTTTTTTCTCATTAACAAAAAAATGCCAAATATATTACAACAAAATGAAAATTTTAGACTTTATGTATGCAAAAAAATGAAAACTATAATAAATGTAAGTGAAGAAAATTATTTCACCCTCTAAAAATGAACACCAAAGTTTTAGTTATCCATGTTTGGGAAATTCCACTAGTTCAACCCCTAATAGCTTGGTGGAATTTGATAAGAAAGTATTTCTAATTGATCTGATCATGTTTAAAATATGGCTATACATGTCTGAAACTTGTTAAAGATGCAAATGACCTAATGATCCAAAATTTCAAGGAGTAGAAAAAACTAAATTATCAAGTCAACATGCGGTGGGATATTTATCTGACCCAAACAACCCACTTTTTCCCTATTTACGAAAAGCGGACCTGACAATCATAGATCATCATAAAGGCTTTGATCAATTAATTATGTGTAACGGTTATAATTTTTGTTAGAAATTACTTTTGTTTGGAAGTCAACACTCAGTTAAAAATGCCTAGCCCCCCCTTTTTCGATGATTGCAAAACCTAATATATAAAAAAAGTAAAAGAGTTTACAATCCTTTTAAATCACAGATAATTTTTGTAATTGTCTCTCTCAGCATTTGTGTATATCCATTTTGGATGTTCAATTTTTTTTCAAATCCAACTTGAGTTTTCACTCTTCCTTCTTTCTCGTTAATAAAAAGATATGCCAAATATATCACCACAAAATGAAAATTTTAGAGTTTATGTATGCAAAAAAATGAAAACTATAATAAATGTAAGTGAAGAAAATTATTTCACGCTCTAAAAATGAACACCAAAGTTTTAGTTATCCATGTTTGGGAAATTCCACTAGTACAACCCCTAATAGCTTGGTGGAATTTGATAAGAAAGTACTTCTAATTGACCTTAACATGTTTAAAATATGGCTATGCAAGCCTGAAACATGTTGAAGATGCAAATGACCTAATGATCCAAAATTTCAAGGAGTAGAAAAACCTAAATACTCAAGTTAACGTGCTGTGGGATATTTACCAGACCCAAACAACCCACTTTTTCCCTATTTACGAGAAGCGGACCTAACAATCATAGATCATCATAAATGTTTTGATCAATTAATTATGTGTAATGGTTATAATTTTTGTTAGAAATTACTTATGGTTTGGGAGTCAACACTCAGTTAAAAATGCCTAGCCCCCCCCTTTTTCGATGATTTCAAAACCTAATATATAAAAAAACTAAAAGAGTTTACAATCCTTTTAAATCACAGATAATTTTTGGAATTATCTCTCTCAGCATTTGTGTATTTCCATTTTGGATGTTCAATTTTTTTTGCAAATCCAAACACTAGTTTTCACTCATCCTTTTTTCTCTTTAACAAAAAGATATGCCAATTATATCACAACAAAATGAAAATTTTAGAGTTTATGTATGCAAAAAGGAAAACTATAATAAATGTAAGTGAATATTATTTCATGCTCTATAAATGAACACCAAAGTTTTAGTATCCATGTTTGGGAAATTCCACTACACAACACCTAATAGCTTGGAATTTTATAAGAAATAGATTTCTAATTGATCCTCACATGTTTTAAATATGGATACGCATGCCAGAAACATGTTGAAGATACAAATGACCTAAAGGCCAAAAAATTTCAAAGAGTTGAAAAAATTAAATTCTCATGTTAACGTGCAGTGGGATATTCACCTGAGCCAAACAACCCAATTTTTGCACATTTACAAAAAGCAGACCTAACAACCATAGATCATCATAAAGTTTTTGATCGATTAATGATGCGTAATGGCTATACTTTTTTGTTAGAAATGACTTATGGTTTGGGAGTCAACACTTAGTTAAAAAAGCCTAGCCCCCCCTTTTTCGATGATTGCAAAACCTAATATATAAAAAAAGTAAAAGAGTTTACAATCCTTTTAAATCACAGATAATTTTTGAAATTATCTCTCTCAGCATTTGTGTATTTCCATTTTGGATGTTCGATTTTTTTTCAAATCCAAACTTGAGTTTTCACTCTTCCTTTTTTCTCGTTAACAAAAAGATATGCCAAATATATCGCAACAAAATGAAAATTTCAGAGTTTATTTATACAAAAAAATGAAAACTATAATAAATGTAAGTGAAGAAAATTATTTCACGCTCTAAAAATGAACACCAAAGTTTTAGTTATCCATGTTTGGGAAATTCCACTAGTACAACCCCTAATATCTTGGTGGAATTTGATAAGAAAGTATTTCTAATTGATCTTAACATGTTTAAAATATAGCTATGCATGCCTGAAACATGTTGACGATGCAAATGACCTAATGATCCAAATTTCAAGGAGAAGAAAAAACTAAATTCTCAAGTTAACGTGCGGTGGGATATTTAATAGACCCAAACAACCTACTTTTCCCTATCTACGAAAAGCGGACCTAACAATCATAGATCATCATAAAGGTTTTGATCAATTAATTATGTGTAACGATTATAATTTTTGTTAGAAATTACTTATGGTTTGGGAGTCAACACTCAGTTAAAAATGCCTAGCCCTTCCTTTTTCGATGATTGCAAAACCTAATATATAAAAAAACTGCAAGTTTACAATCCTTTAAATAATAGATAACTTTTGGAATTATCTCTCTCAGCATTTGTGTATTTCCATTTTGGATGTTTAATATTTTTTCAAATTCAAACTTGAGTTTTCACTCTTCCTTTTTTTCTCCTAAACCAAAAGATAAGGCAAATAGATCACAACAAACATAAAATTTTAAAGTATATGAATGCAAAAAATTAAAAACTATAATAAATGTTAGTGAAGAAAATTATTTCACACACTAAAAATGAACACCAAAGTTTTAGTTATCCATGTTTGGGAAATTCTACTAGTACAACCCCTAATAGCTTGGTGGAATTTGATAGGAAAGTATTTCTAATTGATCTTAACATGTTTAAAATATTGGGATGCATGCCTGAAACATGTTGAAGATGCAAATGACCTAATGATCCAAAATTTCAAGTAGAAAAAATTAAATTCTTGTCTTAACGTGCGGTGGGATATTTACCAGACCCAAACAACCCACCTTTTCCCTATTTACCAAAAGCGGACCTAACAATCATAGATCATCATAATGATTTTGATCAATTAATTATGTGTATCGGTTATAATTTTTGTTAGAAATTACTTATGGTTTGGGAGTGAACATTTAGTTAAAAATGCCTAGCCCCCCCTTTTTCGATGATTGCAAAACCTAATATATAAAAAAAGTAAAAGAGTTTACAATCCTTTTAAATCACAAATAATTTTTGGAATTATCTCTCTCAGCATTTGTGTATTTCCATTTTGGATGTTCAATTTTTTTTCAAATCCAAACTTGTATTTTCACTCTTCCTTTTTTCTCGTTAACAAAAAGATATGCCAAATATATCACAACAAAATGAAAATTTTAGAGTTTATGTATGCAAAAAAATGAAAACTATAATAAATGTAAGTGAAGAAAATTATTTCACGCTCTAAAAATGAACACCAAAGTTTTAGTTATCCATGTTTGGGAAATTCCACTAGTACAACCCCTAATAGCTTGGTGGAATTTGATAAGAAAGTATTTCTAATTGATCTTAACATGTTTAAAATATAGTTATGCATGCCTGAAACATGTTGACGATGCAAATGACCTAATGATCCAAATTTCAAGGAGAAGAAAAAACTAAATTCTCATAGATCATCATAAAGGTTTTGATCAATTAATTATGTTTAACGGTTATAATTTTTGTTAGAAATTACTTATGGTTTGGGAGTCAACACTCAGTTAAAAATGCCTAGCCCTCCCTTTTTCGATGATTGCAAAACCTAATATATAAAAAAACTACAAGTTTACAATCCTTTTAAAGAACAGATAACTCTTGGAATTATCTCTCTCAGCATTTGTGTATTTCCATTTTGGATGTTCAATATTTTTTCAAATTCAAACTTGAGTTTTCACTCTTCCTTTTTTTCTCCTAAACCAAAAGATAAGGCAAATAGATCACAACAAAAAGAAAATTTTAAAGTATATGAATGCAAAAAATTAAAAACTATAATAAATGTTAGTGAAGAAAATTATTTCACACACTAAAAATGAACACCAAAGTTTTAATTATCCATGTTTGGGAAATTCTACTAGTACAACCCCTAATAGCTTGGTGGAATTTGATAGGAAAGTATTTCTAATTGATCTTAACATGTTTAAAATATTGGGATGCATGCCTGAAACATGTTGAAGATGCAAATGACCTAATGATCCAAAATTTCGAGTAGAAAAAATTAAATTCTTGTGTTAACGTGCGGTGGGATATTTACCAGACCCAAACAACCCACCTTTTCCCTATTTACCAAAAGCGGACCTAACAATCATAGATCATCATAAAGATTTTGATCAATTAATTACGTGTATTGGTTATAATTTTTGTTAGAAATTACTTATGGTTTGGGAGTCAGCATTCAGTTAAAAATGCCTAGCCCCCCCTTTTTCGATGATTGCAAAACCTAATATATAAAAAAAGTAAAAGAGTTTACAATCCTTTTAAATCACAAATAATTTTTGGAATTATCTCTCTCAGCATTTGTGTATTTCCATTTTGGATGTTCAATTTTTTTTCAAATCCAAACTTGAGTTTTCACTCTTCCTTTTTTCTCGTTAACAAAAAGATATGCCAAATATATCACAACAAAATGAAAATTTTAGAGTTTATGTATGCAAAAAAATGAAAAATATAATAAATGTAAGTGAAGAAAATTATTTCACGCTCTAAAAATGAACACCAAAGTTTTAGTTATCCATGTTTGGGAAATTCCACTAGTACAACCCCTAATAGCTAGGTGGAATTTGATAAGAAAGTATTTCTAATTGATTTTAACATGTTTAAAATATGGCTATGCATGCCTGAAACTTGTTGAAGATGCAAATGACCTAATGATCCAAAATTTCAAGGAGTAGAAAAAACTAAATTATCAAGTTAACATGCGGTGGGATATTTACCTGACCCAAACTACCCACTTTTTCCCTATTTACAAAAAGCGGACCTAACAATCATAGATCATCATAAAGGTTTTTATCAATTAATTATGTGTAATGGTTATAATTTTTGTTATAAATTACTTTTGTTTGGGAGTCAACACTCAGTTAAAAATGCCTAGCCCCCCCTTTTTCGATGATTGCAAAACCTAATATGTAAAAAAACTTAAAGAGTTTACAATTCTTTTAAATCACAGATAATTTTTGTAATTGTCTCTCTCAGCATTTGTGTATTTCCAGTTTGGATGTTCAATTTTTTTTCAAATCCAAACTTGAGTTTTCACTCTTCCTTTTTTCTCGTTAACAAAAAGATATGCCAAATATATCACAACAAAATGAAAATTTTAGAGTTTATGTATGCAAAAAAATGAAAAATATAATAAATGTAAGTGAAGAAAATTATTTCACGCTGTAAAAATGAACACCAAAGTTTTAGTTATCCATGTTTGGGAAATTCCACTAGTACAACCCCTAATAGCTTGGTGGAATTTGATAAGAAAGTATTTCTAATTGATCTTAACATGTTTAAAATATGGCTATGCATGCTTGAAACATGTTGAAGATGCAAATGACCTAATGATCCAAAATTTCAAGGAGTAGAAAAAACTAAATTCTCAAGTTAACGTGCGGTGGGATATTTACCAGACCCAAACAACCCACTTTTTCCCTATTTACTAGAAGCGGACCTAAAAATCATAGATCATCATAAAGGTTTTGATCAATTAATTATGTGTAATGGTTATAATTTTTGTTAGAAATTACTTATGGTTTGGGAGTCAACACTCAGTTAAAAATGCCTAGCCCCCCCTTTTCCGATGATTTCAAAACCTAATATATCAAAAAACTAAAAGAGTTTAAAATCCTTTTAAATCATAGATAATTTTTGGAATTATCTCTCTTAGCATTTGTGTATTTCCATTTTGGATGTTCAATTTTTTTTCAAATCCAAACACTAGTTTTCACTCTTCCTTTTTTCTCTTTAACAAAAAGATATGCCAAATATATCACAACAAAATGAAAATTTTAGAATTTATGTATGCAAAAAATGAAAACTATAATAAATGTAAGTGACGAAAATTATTTCACGCTCTAAAAATAAACGCCAAAGTTTTAGTTATCCATGTTTGGGAAATTCCACTAGCACAACACCTAATAGCTTGGAATTTTATAAGAAAGTGATTTCTAATTGATCCTCACATGTTTTAAATATGGATACGCATGCCAAAAACATGTTGAAGATGCAAATGACCTAATGACCAAAAAATTTCAAGGAGTTGAAAAAATTAAATTCTCATGTAAACGTGCAGTGGGATATTCACCCAAGCCAAACAACCCAATTTTTGCACATTTACAAAAAGCAGACCTAACAATCATAGATCATCATAAAGGTTTTGATCGATTAATGATGCGTAATGGCTATACTTTTTGTTAGAAATGACTTATGGTTTGGGAGTCAACACTCAGCTAAAAATCCCTCGTCCCGCCCTTTTTCGATGATTGCAAAACCTAATACATAAAAAAATTAAAGAGTTTACAATCCTTAAAAATCACAGATACTTGATGGAATTATCTCTCTCAGCATATGTGCATTTTCATTTTGGATGTTCAATTTTTTTTCAAATCCAAACTTGAGTTTTCACTTTCCCTTTTTTCTCGTAAACAAAGAGATAAGGCAAATAGATCACAACAAAATGAAAATTTTAGAGTGTATGTAAAAAGTTGAAAACTATTATAAATGTAAGTGAAGAAATTTTTTTCACCCACTAAAAATTACCAAAGTTTTGTTATCAATGTTTGGACAATTCCACTAGTACAACCCCGAATAGCTTGGAATTTTATAAGAAAGAGATTTCTAATTGATACGAACATGTTTTAAATATGGATATGCAAGGCTGAAACATGTTGACGATGCAAATGACCTAATGATCCAAAAATTTTAAGGAATATAAAAAATTAAATTCTCATGTTAATGGGATATTCACCCGAGTCAAACAACCCACTTTTTGCCCATTTACATAAAGCAAACCTAACAATAATAGATCATTGTAAAGGTTTTGATCGATTAATGATGCATAATGGCTATAATTTTTGTTAGAAATGACTTATGGTTTGGGAGTCAACACTCAGTTAAAAATCCCTCGCCCCCTTTTTCGATGATTGCAAAACCTAATATATAAAAAACTAAAAGAGTTTACAATCCTTAAAAATCACAGATACTTTTTGAAATTATCTCTCTCAACATTTGTGCATTTCCATTTTGGATGTTCAATTTTTTTTTCAAATCCAAATTTGAGTTTTTACTCTCTCTTTTTTCTCCTAAACAAGAGATAAGGCAAATAGATCACAACAAACTGAAAATTTTAGAGTCAATGGATGAAAAAAGATTGAAAACTACTATAAATGTAACTAGAGAATTTTTTTTCACCCACTAAAAATTACTACCAAATTTTTGTTATCCATGTTTGGGATATTCCACTAGTACAGCCCCTAATATCTTGGAATTTTAGAAGAAAGAGATTTCTAATTGATACTTACATGTTCTAAATATGGATGATACTAACCATGTCAACCCGTGATGAAACCCGATACCAAATCTTGTAATCGTCCCCAAGACCTTTCATGTTTGATGGAAAACCGTGACCCATTTCTTAGCAAAGCAAGAATCTTGGTATGGTGAAGATACCACAAAACGGTTGTACTAGTGGAATTTCCAAAACATGGACAACAAAACTTTGGTGTTCATTTTTAGTCATGAAATAATTTTCATCACTTACATTTATGATATTTTTCAATTTTTTGCATAATTGAACTCTTAAATTTTCATTTTGTTGTGATGTATTTGCCTTATCTTTATGTTTACAAGAAAAATAGGAGAGTGAAAACTCAAGTTTGGATTTGAAAAAAAATTGAACATCCAAAATGGAAATGCACAAATGCTGAGAGAAATAATTCAAAAATGTATCTATGATTTTTATGGATTGCAAACTCTTTTAGTTTTTTATATATTAGGTTTTTCTATCAACGGAAAAAAAAAGGGGGGGGGGGGAGGGTGGCATTTTTAAATGAGTGTTGACTCCCAAACCATAAGTCATTTCTTATAAAAATTATAGCTGTTACACATCATTAATCGATCAAAACATTTACTATGATCTATGATTGTTAGGTTCGCATTTTTGTAAAATATGCAAAAAGTGGGTTGTTTGGCTCTGGTAAATATCCCACCACAAACTTGAGAATTTAATTTTTTCTAGTCCTGGAAATTTTTATATCATTAGGTCATTTGCATCTTCAAAATGTTTCAGGCATGTATATCCATATTTAAAACATGTAAGGATCAATTATAAATTTTTTTCTTATAAAATTCCACCAAGCAATTAGGGGTTGTACTAGTGGAATTTCCCAAACATGGATAACAAAACTTTGGTGTTCATTTGTAGTGTGTGAAATAATTTTCTTCCCTTACATTTATTATAGTTTTCAATATTTTTCATACTTAAACTCTCAAAATTTTGATCTTGTTGTGAGCTATTTGCCTTATCTTTTTGTTTACGAGAAAAATAGGAGAGTAAAAACTCAAGTTTGGATTTGAAAAAAAATTGAACATCCAAAATGGAAATGCACAAATGCTGAGGGAGATAATTCCAAAAAGTATCTATGATTTTTAAGGATTTTATACTCTTTTAATTTTCTATATATTTGGTTTTCCAATCATCGAAAAATGGGGTGCGAGACATTTTTAACTGAGTGTTGAATCCCAAACCAAAAGTCATTTCTAACAAAAATTATAGCCATTACATATCATTAATCAATCAAAACATTTACGATGATCTATGATTGTTAGGTCCGCTTTTTGTAAACTTGGCAAAAAGTGGGTTGTTCGACTCTGGTAAATATCCCACAACACTTTCACTTGAGAATTTAATTTTTTCTTCTCCATGAAATTTTTGGATCATTAGGTCCTTTGCATCTTCAACATGTTTCACGGACGCATATCCATATTTAAAACATGTTAGGATCAATTAGAAATCTCTTTCTTATAAATTCGACCAAGCTATTAGGGGTTGCACTAGTGGAATTTCCCAATCATGGATAACAAAACTTTGGTGTTTATTTTTAGTGCGTGAAGTACTGTTCTTCACTTACATTTATAATAGTTTGTAATTTTTTGGATACATAAACTCTAAAATTTCCATTTTTTGTGATCTATTTTCTTTATCTTTTTGTTTACGAGAAAAATGGGAGAGTAAAAATTCAAGTTTGGATTTGAAAAAAAATTGATCAACCAAAATAGAAATGCACAAATACTGAGAGAGATACTTCAGAAAGTATCTGTGATTTTTAAGGATTGGAAACTCTTTTAGTTATTTATATATTAGGTTTCGCAATCCTCAGATAAGGGGGGGAGATTCATTTTTGAATGAATGTTGACTCCCAAACAATAAGTCATTTCTAATTAAAATCATAGTCGTTACACATCATTAATCGAGAAAAATATTTATGATAATCTATGCTTGTTAGGTCTGCTTTTCGTAAAATAGGCAAAAAGTGGGTTGTTTGGCTCTTGTAAATATCCCACCGCATGTTAAATTGAGAATTTAATTTTTTCTACTCGAAATTTTTGGATCATTAGGTCATTTGCATCTTCAACATGTTTCTGGCATACATATCCACGACATTTAAAACATGTTAGGATCAATTAGAAATCTCTTTCGTATAAAATTCCACCTAGCTATTAGGGGTTGTTCTAGTGGAATTTCAAAAACATGGATAAAAAAACTTTGGTGTTCATTTTTAGAGCGTGAAATAATTTTCTTCACTTACATTTATTATAGTTTTCAAATTTTTTTGCATACATAAACTCTAAAATTTTCATTTTGTTGTGATCTATTTGCCTTATCTTTGTGTTTACCTAAAAAATGGGAGAGTGAAAACTCAAGTTTGGATTTGAAAAAAAATTGAGCATCAAAAATGGAAATGCACAAATGCAGAGAGAGACAATTCAAAAAAGTATTTGTGATTTTGAAGGACTGTAAACTCTTTTAGTTTTTTAAACTATTTTAGCCTTTGCACATCATTAATCGATCAAAACATTTATGAAGATCTACGATTGTTAGGTCTGCTTTTTGTAAAATAGGCAAAAAGTGGGTTGTTTGCCTTCAATTAATATCCCACCGCACGTTAACTTGAGAATTTCATTTTTTCTACACCTTGAATTTTTTGGATCATTAGGTCATTTGCATCTTCAACATGTTTCTAGAATTCATACCCACCACATTTAAAACATGTTAGGATAAATTAGAAATCTATTTCTTATAAAATTCCACCAAGCTATTAGGCGTTGTACTAGTGGATTTTCCCAAACATGGATAACAAAACTTTGGCGTTCACTTTTAGTGCATGAAACAATTTTCTTCACTTACATTTTAATAGTTTTCAAATCTATTTACCTTATCTTTTAGTTTACCAGAAAAATGGGAGAGTGAAAACTCAATTATGGATTTGAAAAAAAATTGAACATCCAAAATAGAAATGCTCAAATGCTGAGAGAGATAATTCAAAAAAGTATCTGTGATTTTTAAGGATTGTAAACTTTTTTTGTTTTTTATATATTGTGTTTTGCAATCATTGGAAGATGGGGGCCATGATTTTTTAACTAAGTGTTGACTCCCAAACCATATGTCATTTCTAACAAAAATTATAGTCGTTACACATCATTAATCGATCAAAACATTTACGATGATCTATGATTATTAGGTCCGCTTGTTGTCAAAAAGTCAAAAAGTGGGTTGTTTGGCTCTGGTAAATATCCAACCGCACGTTAACTTGAGAATTTAATTTTTTCTTCTCCTTGAAATTTTTGGATCATTAGGTCATTTGCATCTTCAACATGTTTCTGGCATGCATATCCCCCACATTTAAAACATGTTAGGATCAATTAGAAATCTGTCTCTTATAAAATTCGACCAAGCTATTAGGGGTTGTACTAGTGGAATTTCCCAAACATGGATAAAAAAACATTGGTTTTCATTTTTCGTGCGTGAAATAATTTTCTTCACTTTCATTTATTTTAGTTTTCCAATTTTTTTGCATACATAAACTCTAAAATTTTCCTTTTGTTGTGATCTATTTGCCTTATCTTTTTGTTTACCAAAAAAATGAGAGTGAAAACAAAACATTTACGATGATCCATGATTGTTAGGTCCGCTTTTTGTAAAATAGGCAAAAGTATGTTGTTTGGCTCTGGTAAATATCCCATCGCACGTTAACTAGAGAATTTAAGTTTTTCTACTCGAAATTTTTGTATCATTAGGTCATTTGCATCTTCAACATGTTTCTGGCATGCATACCCACCACATTTAAAACATATTAGGATCAGTTAGAAATCTCTTTCTTATAAAATTCCACGGTGCTATTAGGGGTTATACTGGTGGTTTTTCCCAAACATGGAAAGCAAAACTTTGGTGTTCATTTTTAGTGCATGAAATCATTTTCTTCGCTTACATTTATTTTAGTTTTTAATTTTTTTCATACATAAACTCTAAAATTTTCTTTTTGCTGTGATCTATTTGCCTTATCTTTTTATTTACCAGAAAAAAGGGAGAGAGATAATTCAAGTTTGAATTTGAAAATAAATTGAACATCCAAAATGGAAATCCACAAATGCTGAGAGAGATAATTCCAAAAAGTGTCTGTGATTTTTAAGGATAGTAAACTCTTTTAGTTTTTTATATATTGGGTTTTGCAATCGTTGGAAGAGGGGGGGGGGGGGGGGGGGGGGGGGGGGGGCGGGGGGGGGGCATTTTTAACATAGTGTTGAATCCCAAACCATAAGTCATTTCTAACAAAATGGAAATGCCATTACACATCATTGATCAATCAAAACATTTATGATGATCTATGATTGTTAGGTCTGCTTTTTGTAAAATAGGCAAAAAGTAGGTTGTTTGGCTCTGGTAAATATCCCATCGCACACATTAACTTGAGAATTTAAGTTTTTCTACTCCTTGAATCAATTAGAAATCCCTTTCTTTTATAATTCCACCAAGCTATTAGGGGTGGTACTAGTGATATTTCCCAAACATGGAAAGCAAAACTTTGGTGTTCATTTTTAGTATATGAAATAATTTTCTTCACTTACATTTATTTTAGTTTTTAAATTTTTTCATACATAAAATCTAAAATTTTCATTTTGTTGTGATCTATTTGCCTTATCTTTTTGTTTACCAAAAAAGTGGGAGAGTGAAAACTCAAGTTTGGATTTGAAAAAAAATTGAACATCCAAAATGGAAATGCACAAATGCTGAGGGAGAGAATTCCAAAAAGTATCTATGATTTTTAAGGATTGTAAACTCTTTTAGTTTTTTATATATTGGGTTTTGCAATCATCGAAAGGAAAGGGGGGGGGGGGGGGGGGGGGGGGGGGGGAGATGGGATAGGCCTTTTTAACTTACTGTTGACTACCAAACCATAAGTTATTTTTGACAAAAATTATAGCCGTTATACATCATTAATCGATCAAAACATTTACGATGATATATGATTGTTAGGTCTACTTTTTAAAAAATTGGCAAAAAGTGGGTTGTTTGTCTCTGGTAAATATCCCACCACACGTTAACTTGAGAATTTAATTTTTTCTACTCCTTGAGATTTTTGGATCATTAGGCCATTTGTATCTTCAACATGTTCTGGCTTGCTTATCTACCACATTTAAAACATCTTAGGATCAATTAGAAATCTCTTTCTTATAAAATTCCACCAAGCTATTAGGGGTTATGCTAGTGGAATTTCCCAGACATGGATAACAAAACTTTGGTGTTCATTTTTAGTGCATGAAATTATTTTCTTCACTTATATTAATAATAGTTTTCAAATTATTTTGTATACATAAAATCAAAAATTTTCATTTTTTTGTGATCTATTTGCCTTTTCTTTTTGCTTACCAGAAGAATGGGAAGGTGAAAAATCAAGTTTGGATTTGAAAAAAAATTGAACATCCAAAATGGAAATGTACAAATACTAAGAGAGATAATTCCAAAAATATAAGTGATTTTTAAGGATATTAAAGTCTTTTAGTTTTTTATATGTTGATTTTTGCAATCTTCGGAAGAGGGGAGGCAACGTATTTTTGACTGAGTGTTGACCCTAAACCATATGTCATTTCTAACAAAAATTATAGTCATTACACATCATTAATCAATCAAAACATTTATGATGATCCATGATTGTTAGGTCCACTTTTTGTAAAATAGGCAAAAGTTGGTTGTTTGGCTCTAGTAAATATCCCACCGCACGTTAACTTGAGAATTTAGAATTTTCAAGTCCTTGATATTTTTGGATCATTAGGTCATTTGCATCTTCAACATGTTTCTGGCATGCATATCTACCACATTTTAAACATGTTAGGAACAATTAGAAATCTCTTTCTTATAAAATTCCACCAAGCTATAAGGGGTGGTACAAGTGCAATTTCCCAAACATGGATAAAAAAACTTTGGTGTTCATTTTTAGTGCATGAAATAATTTTCTTCACTTAAATTTATTATAGTTTTCAAATTTTTGCATACCTAAACTCTAAAATTTTCAATTTGTTGTGATCTATTAGCCTTAAAATTTTGTTTACCAAAAAAATGGGAGAGTGAAAACTCAAGTTAGGATTTGAAAAAAATTTGAACATCCAAAATGGAAAGGCACAAATGCTGAGAGAGATAATTCCATAAAGTATTTTTGATTTTTAAGGATTCTAAACTCTTTTAGTTTTTTATATATTGGGTTTTGCAATCATCGAAACAGGGGAGGAGGGGGGGGGGGGTAGGCGTTTTTAACTTAGTGTTGACTCCCAAACCATAAGTTATTTTGACAAAAATTATAGCCGTTATACATCATTAATCGATCAAAATATTTACGATGATCTATGATTGTTAGGTCTGCTTTTTTAAAAATAGGCAAAAAGTGGGTTGTTTGTCTCTGGTAAATATCCCCCCACACGTTAACTTGAGAATTTAATTTTTTCTACTCCTTGAAATTTTTGGATCATTAGGTCATTTGTATCTTCAACATGTTTCTGGCATGCTTATCCACCACATTTAAAACATGTTAGGATCAATTAGAAATCTCTTTCTTATAAAATTCCACCAAGCTATTAGGGGTTGTGCTAGTGGAATTTCCCAGACATGGATAACAAAACTTTAGTGTTCATTTTTAGTGCATGAAATTATTGTCTTCACTTACATTAATTATAGTTTTCAAATTGTTTTGTATACATAAACTCTAAAATTTTCATTTTTTTGTGATCTATGTGCCTTTTCTTTTTGCTTACCAGAAGAATGCGACAGTGAAAACTCAAGTTTGGATTTGAAAAAAAAATTGAACATCCAAAATGAAAATGCACAAATACTAAGAGAGATAATTCCAAAAAGTATAAGTGATTTTTAAGGATAGTAAACTCTTTTAGTTTTTTATATGTTGATTTTTGCAATCTTCGGAAGAGGGGAGGCAACGTATTTTTAACTGAGTGTTGACTCCCAAACCATATGTCATTTCTAACAAAAATTATAGTCGTTACACATCATTAATCAATCAACATTTATGATGATCTATGATTGTTAGGTCTGCTTTTTTTAAAATAGGTAAAAAGTGGGTTGTTTGTCTCTGGTAAATATCCCACCGCACGTTAACTTGAGAATTTAGAATATTCAACTCCTTGATATCATTTGGATCATTAGGTCATTTGCATCTTCAACATGTTTCTGGCATGCATATCTGCCACATTTTAAACATGTTAGGAACAATTAGAAATCTCTTTCTTATAAAATTCCACCAAGCTATAAGGGGTTGTACAAGTGGAATTTCCCAAACATGGATAACAAAACTTTGGTGTTCATTATTACTGCATGAAATAATTTTCTTCACTCACATTTATTATAGTTTTCAAAATTTCATTTTTTTGTGATCTATTTGCCTTATCTTTTTGTTGACGAGAAAAAGGGAGAGTGAAAACTCAAGTTTGGATTTGAAAAAAAAAATTTGAACAACCAAAATGGAAATGCACAAATGCTGAGAGAGGTAATTCCAAAAAGTATCTGTGATTTTTGAGGATTGTAAACTGTTTTAGTTTTATATATATTGGGTTTTGCAATCATCGGAAGAGGGGGACGAGGAGAGAAGGGGGGGGGGGGGGGGGGGGAGTGGTGGTGGGCGAATCCTTTTTAGCTGAGTGTATACTCCCAAACCATAAGTCCTTTATAACAAAAATTATAGCCGTTACACATCATTAATCGATCAAAACATTTACGATGATATATGATTGTTAGGTCCACTTTTTTTAACATAGGGGAAAAGTGGGTTGTTTTCCTCTGGTAAATATCCCACCACACGTTAATGTGAGAGTTTAATTTTTTCTACTCCTTGAAATTTTTGGCTCATTAGGTCATTTGCATCTTCAGCATGTTTCTGGCATGGTTATCCCCCACATTTAAAACATGTTAGGATCAATTAGAAATCTGTTTCTTATAAAATTCCACCAAGCAATTAGAGGTTGTACTAGTGGAATTTCCCTAACATGGATAAAAAACTTTTGTTTTCATTTTTAGTGAGTGAAATAATTTTCTTCACTTACATTTATTATAGTTTTCAAATATTTTTGCATATATAGACTCTAAAATTTTCATTTTGTTGTGATCTATTTGCCTTATCTTTTTGTTTACCAGAAAAATGGGAGAGTGAAAACTCAAGTTAGGATTTGAAAAAAAAATTGAACATCCAAAATTGAAATGCACAAATGTAGAGAGAGATAATTCCAAAAGGTATCTGTGATTTTTACGGATTGTAAACTCTTTTAGTTTTTTATATATTGGGTTTTGCAATTATCGGAAGAGAGGGAAAGGAGGGGAGAAGGGGGGGGGGGGGGGGGGGGGGGGGATCATTTTTAACTGAGTGTTGACTCCCTAACCATAAGACATTTCTAACAAAATGGAAATTCCGTTACACATTATTAATCAATCAAAACATTTACGATGATCTATGATTGTTAGGTCCGCACGTTAACTTGAGTATTTAAAATTTTCAACTCATTGAAATTTTGGGATCATTAGGTCATTTTAAACTTCAACATGTTTTAGGCATGCATATCCACCACATTTAAAACATGTTAGGATCAATTAGAAATCTCTTTCTTATAAAATTCCACTAAGCTATTAGGGGTTGTACTCATGGAATTTCCCAAACATGGATAACAAAACTTTGGTCTTCATTTTTAGTGTGTGAAATAATTTACTTCACTTACATTTATTATAGTTTTAAAAAATTTTTGCGTACATAAATGCTAAAATTTTCTTTTTGCTGTGATCTATTTACCTTATCTTTTTGTTTACCAGAAAAATGGGAGAGTAAAAACTCAAGTTTAGATTTGAAAAAAAATTGAACATCCAAAATTCAAATGCACAAATGCTGCGAGAGATAATCCAAAAAGTATCTGTGATTTTAAAGGATTGTAAATTCTTTTAGTTTTTTATATATTGGGTTTTGCAATCATCAAAAGAGGGAGGACGAGGCAGTTTTAACTTAGTGTTGACTCCCAAATCATAAGTCATTTCTAAAAAAATGGAAATGCCATTACACATCATTAATTGATCAAAACATTTACGATGATCTATGATTGTTAGGTCTGCTTTTTGTAAAATAGGCAAAAAGTGGGTTGTTTGGCTTTTGTAAATTTCCTTCCGCACGTTAACTTGAGAATTTAGTTTTTCTACAGCTTGAAAATTTTGGATCATTACATCATTTGCATCTTCAACATGTTTCTGGAATGCATGCCCACTACATTTAAAACATGTTAAGATCAATTAGAAATCTCTTTCTTATAAAATTCCACCAAACTATTAGGGGTAGTACTACTGGAATTTCCCAAACATGGATAACAAAACTTTGGTGTTCATTTTTAGTGCATGAAATAATTTTCTTCACTTAGATTTATTATAGTTTTCAAATTGTTGTGCATACATAAAATCTAAAATTTTTATTTTGTTGTGATCTTTCTTTTATGAGAAAAATGGGAGTGTGAAAACTCAAGTTTGGATTTAAAAAAAATTGAACATCCAAAATGGAAAGGCACAAATGCTGAGAGAGATAATTCCAAAACATATCTATCATTTTTAAGGATTGTAAACACTTTTAGTTTTTTCTATAATGGGTTTTGCAATCATCGGAAGTGGGGGTGCTAGGCATTTTTAACTGAGTGTTGACTCCCAAACCATAAGTCATTTCTAACAAAAATTATAGCCATTACACATCATTAATCGATAAAAAAATTGACAATGATCTATGATTGTTTGGTCCGCTTTTTTTAAAATAGGTAAAAAGTGGGTTGTTTGGCTCTGGTAAATATCCCACCACACGTTAACTTGAGAATTTAATTTTTTCTACTCCTTGAAAATTTTGGATCATTAGGTCATTTGCATCTTCAACATGTTTCAGGCATGCATATCCACCGCATTTAAAACATGTTAGGATCAATTAGAAATCTCTTTCTTATAAAATTCCACCTAGCTATAAGGGGTTATACTAGTGGAATTTCCCAAACATGGATAAAAAAACTTTGCTGTTCATTTTTAGTGCGCGAAATAATTTTCTTCTCTTTCTTTTATTTAAGTTTTTAAATTTTTATGCATACATAAACTCTAAAACTTTCATTTTGTTGTGATCTATTTGCCTTAACTTTTTGTTTACCAGAAAAATGGGAGAGTGAAAACTCAAGTTTGGATTTGAAAAGAAATATAACATCCAAAATGGAAATGCACAAATTCTAAGAGAGATAATTCCAAATAGTATCTGTGAGTTTTAAGGGTTGTAAACACTTTTAGTCTTTTATATATTGGGTTTTGTAATCATCGGAAGAGAGGGGGTGAGGCATTTTTAACTGAGTGTTGACTCCCAAACCATAAGTCATTTCTTAAAAAAATTATAGCCGTTACACATCATTAATCGTTAAAAACATTTACAATGATCTATGATTTGAAAATTAGGCAAAAAGTGGGTTGTTTCTCTCTGGTAACTATCCCACCGCATGTTAACTTGAGAATTTAATTTTTCTACTCGAAATTTTTGGATCATTAGGTCAGTTGCATCTTCAACATGTTTCAGGCAGGCATATCCACCACATTTAAAACTTTTTAGGATCAATTAGAAATCTCTTTCTTATAAAATTCCACCAAGCTATTTGGAGTTGTACTAGTAGAATTTCCCAAACATGGATAACAAACCTTTGGTGTTCATTTTTAGTGCATGAAATAATTTTCTTCAGTTACATTTATTATAGTTTTCAATTTTTTGCAAACAGAAACTCTAAAATTTTCATTTTCTTCTGATCTATTTGCCTTATGTTTTTATATATTGGGTTTTATAATTATTGGAAGAGGGGGAGGGGGGGGGGGGGGGGGGGGGGGGGGGGGGGTGGGGGGGTGTGAGGTGCTGGTCATTTTTAACTGAGTGTTGACTCCCAAAGTCATTTCTAACAAAACTTTTAGCCGTTAGACATCATTAATCGATTAAAACATTTACGATGATCTATGATTGTTAGGTCCGTTTTTGTAAATTAGGCAAAAAGTGGGTTGTTTGGCTCTGGTAAATATCCCACCGCACGTTAACTTGAGAATTTAATTTTTTCTACTCAAAATTTTTGGATCTTTGGTCATTTGCATCATATACATGTTTCAGTCATGCACATCCACCACATTTAAAACATGTTAGGATCAACTAGAAATCTCTTTCTTATAAAATTTCGCAGGGCTATTAGGGGTTGTACTAGTGGTTTTTCCCAAACATGGATAACAAAACTTTGGTGTTCATTTTTTGTGTGTAAAATAATTTTCATCACTTATACTTATTTTAGTTTTAAAATTTTTTTGCATATATAAACACTAAAATTTTCATTCTGTTGTGATCAATTTGCCTTATCTTTTTGTTTACGAGAAAAATGGCAGAGTAAAAACCCATGTTTAGATTTGAAAAAAAATTGAACATCCAAAATGGAAATGCACAAATGCTGAGAGAGATAATTCAAAAAAGTATATGTGATTTGTAACCATTTTAAACATTTTAGTTTTTTATATATTGGGCTATGAAATCCTCGGAAGAGAGGGGGGGGGGGGGGGGGGGGGGGGGGGGGGGGGGGGGGGGAGCATTTGTTACTCAGTGTTGAGTCCCTAACAATAATTTTTTTCTAACAAAAATTATATCAGTTACACATCATTAATCGATCAAAACATTGATGATGATCTATGATTGAAAGGTCCTCTTTTTCTAAAATAGGCAAAAAGTGGGTTTTTTTTCTCTTGTAAATATCCCACCGCACGTTAACTTAAGAATTTAATTTTTTCTACTCCTTAAAATTTTGGGATCATTAGGTCATTTGCATCTTCAAGATGTTTCAGGCATGCATATCCACCACATTTAAAACATGTTACGATCAATTAGAAATCTCTTTCGTATAAAATTCCACCAAGCTATTAGGGGTTGTACAAGTGGAATTTCCCAAAGATGGATAACAAAACTTTGGTGTTCATTTTTAGTGCATGAAATAGTTTTCGTCACTTACATTTACTATTGTCGTCAATTTTTTCCATACATAAACTCTAAAATTTTCATTTTGTTGTGATCTATTTGCCTTATCTTTTTTTTTGAGAAAAATGGGAGAGTGAAAACCCATGTTTGAATTTAAAAAAAAAAGAACATCCTAAATGGAAATGCACAAATGCTGAGAGAGATAATTCCAAAAAGTACATGTGTTTTTTAATCTTTGTAAACTCTTTTAATTTTTTATATATTGCATTCAACAATCATCGGAAGAAGGGGGGGGGGGTGCGAAGTAGTTTTAATTGAGTCTAGTCTCCCTAATAATAATTCATTTCTAAAAAAAATTAGAGCAGTTACACATCATTAATCGATCAAAACATAGATGATGATCTATGATTGAAAGGTCCGCTTTTGTAAAATAGGCAAAAAGTGGGTTGTTTTGCTCTGGTAAATATCCCACCGCGCAAAAACATAAGAATTTAATTTTTTTTACTCCTTAAAATTTTGGGATCATTAGGTCATTTGCATCTTCAACATGTTTCAGGCATGCATATCCACCTCATTTAAAACATGTTAAGATCAATTAGAAATCTCTTTTGTATAAAATTTCACCAAGCTCTTAGGGGTTGTACTAGTGGAATTTCCCAAACATGGATAACAAAAGTTTGGTGTTCATTTTTAGTGCATAAAATAATTTTCCTCACTTACATTTATTATTGTTTTCAATTATTTCCATACATAAACTCTAAAATTTTCATTTTGTTGTGATCTATTTGTCTCTTTTTTTTGTTTACGAAAAAAATGGGAGAGTGAAAACTCAAGTTTGGATATGAAAAAAAATTGAACATCCAAAATGATAATTCCAAAAAGTATCCGGGATTTTTACGGATTGTAAACTCTTTTAGTTTTTTCTATATTGCGTTTTGGAATCATCGGAAGAGAGGAGGCAAGGCATTTTTAACTGAGTGTTAACTCCCAAACCATAAGTCATTTCTAGCAAAAATTATAGCCGTTACACAACATTAATTGATCAAAACATTTACGATGATCAATTATTTTTAGGTCCACTTTTTGTAAAATAGGCAAAAAGTGGGTTGTTTGCCTATGGTAAATATCCCCCCGCACGTTAACTTGAGAATTTAATTTTTTCTTCTCCTTGAAATTTTAGGATCTTTTGGTCACTTGCATATTCAACATGTTTTAGGCATGCATATCCACCACATTTAAAACTTGTTAGGATCAATTATAAATCCCTTTCTTTTAAAATTCCACCAAGCAATTAGGGGTTGTACTACTGGAATTTCCCAAACATGGATAACAAAACTTTAGTGTTCATTTATTGTGCGTGACTTAATCTTCTAGGCTGACATTTTATATATTTTTCAAATTTTTTTCCATACATCAACTCTAAAATTTTCATTTTGTTGTGATCTATTTGCCTTATCATTTTGTTTATCAGAAAAATGAGAGAGTGAAAACTCAAGTTTGGATTTGAAAAAAAATTGAACATCCAAAATGGAAATGCACAAATGCTGAGGGAGATAATTCCAAAAAGTATCTGTGATTTTTAAGGATTGTAAACTCTTTTAGTTTTTTTCGTATTGGGTTTTGCAATCACCGGAAGGGGGGGGGGAGCTAGACAATTGTACCTGAGTGTTGACTCCCAAACCATAAGTCATTTCCTACAAAAATTATTGTCGTTACACATCATTAATCGATCGAAACATTTACGATAATCTATGATATGAAAAATAGGCAAAAAGAGGGTTGTTTCTCTCTTGTAAATATCCCACCGCACGTTAACGTGAAAATTTAAAATTTTCAACTTCTTGAAATTTTTGGATCATTAGGTCATTTGCATCTTCAACATGTTTCAGGCATGCATATCCCCCACATTTAAAACATGTTAGGATCAATTAGGAATCTTTTTCTTATAAAATTTCACAAAGCTAATAAGTGTGGTACTAGTAGAATTTCCCAAACAGGGATAACAAAACTTTGGTGTTCATTTTTCGTGCGTGAAATAATTTTCTTCACTTACATTTATTATAGTTTTCAATTTTTTTATACATAAACTCTAAAATTTTAATTTTTTTATGATCTATTCGCCTTATCTTTTTGTTGATGAGAAAAATGGGAGAGTGAAAACTCAAGTTTGGATTTGAAAAAAAATTGAACATCCAAAATGGCAATTCACAAATGCTGAGAGAGATAATTCCAAAAAGTATCTGTGATTTTTAAGGATTGTAAACTCTTTTAGTTTTTTATATATTGTGTTTTGCAATCATCAGAAGAGGGGGGCCGAGGCATTTTTAACTGAGTGTTGACTCCCAAACCATAAGTCATTTCTAACCAAAATTATAACAATTACACATCATTAATCTATCTAAACGTTTATGATGATCTATGATTGTAGGTCTACTTTTACTAAAATATGAAAAAAGTGTTCCAGTAAATATCTCACTAAACGTTAACTTCTGAATTTAATTTTTTCTACTCAAAATTTTGGATCAATAGGTAGTTTTTATCTTCAACATGTTTCAAGCTTGCATGTCCACCACATTTAAAACATGTTAGGACATATTAGAAATCTCTTTCTTATAAATTTCCACCAAGCTATTAGGGGTTGTGCTAGTGGAATTCCCCAAACATGGATTAAAAAACTTTGGTGTTCATTCTTAGTGCGTGAAATACTTTTCTTCACTTACATTTAATATAGTTTTCAATGTTTTTGCATACATAAACTCTAAAATTTTCATTTTTTAGTGATCAATTTGCCTTATCTTTTTGTTTACGAGAAAAATGGGAGAGTGAACACTCAAGTTTGGATGTGAAAAAAATTGTAGATCCAAAATGGAAATGCACATATGCTGAGAGAGATAATTCCAAAAATAATCTGTAATTTTTAAGGATTGTAAAATCTTTTAGTTTTTTATATATTGGGTTTTGCAATCATCGAAAGAGGGGGGTTGAGGCACTTTTAACTGAGTATTGACTCCCAAACCATAAGTCATTTCTAACAACCATTATAGCCCTTACACATCATTAATCGATCAAAACATTTACGATGATCAATGATAGTTAGGTCCGTTTTTGAAAAATTGGCAAAGAATGGGTTGTTTGTCTCTGGTAAATATCCCCCTGTACGTTAACTTGAGAATTTAATTTTTTCTACTCCTTGAAATGTTTGGATCATTAGGTCATTTGCATTTTCAACATGTTTCTGGCCTGCATTTCCATCACATTTAAAATATGTTAGGGTCAATTAGAAATCTCTTTCTAATAAAATTCCACCAAGCTATTAGGGGTTGTACTAGTGGAATTTCCCAAACATGGATAACAAAACTTTGGTGTTCATTTTTAGTGTATGAAAGAATTTTCTAAGCTTACTTTTGTTAAGTTTTTCAAGTTATTTTGCATAGATAAACTCTACAATTTTCAATTTTTCGTGATCTATTCGCCTTATCTTTTTGTTTACCTGAAAAATGGGAGAGTGACAAACTAATGTTTAGATTTGAAAAAAAATTGAACATCCAAAGTGGAAATGTGCAAATGCTAAGAGTGATAATTCCAAAAAGTACCCGTGATAACCTCTTTTAGTTTTTGCTATACTGGGTTTTGCAATCATCGGAAGAGGAGGGGCCACACATTTGTAACGCAGTGTTGACTCCCAAACCATAAGTAATTTCTAGAAAAAATTATAGCTGTTACACAACATTAATCGATCAAAACATTTACGATGATCTATGATTGTTAGGTCCGCTTTTTGTACACTAGGCAAAAATTGGGTGTTTGCCTCTGGTAAATAGCCCCCCGCACGTTAACTTGAGAATTTAATTTTTTCTTCTTCTTGAAATTTTAGGATCTTTTGGTCACTTGCATCTTCAACATGTTTTAGGCATGCATATCCACCACATTTAAAACTTGTTAGGATCAATTATAAATCTCTTTGTTATAAAATTCCACCAAGCTATTAGGGCACTATTGGAATTTCCCAAACATGGATAACAAAACTTTAGTGTTCATTTATTGTCCGTGAAATAATCTTCTAGGCTGACATTTTATAAATTTTTCAAATTGTTTCCAAACATAAACTCTAAAATTTTCATTTTGTTGTGATCTATTTGCCTTATCATTTTGTTTACCAGAAAAATGAGAGAGTGAAAACTCAAGTTTGGATTTGAAAAAAAATTGAACATCCAAAATGGAAATGCACAAATGCTGAGGGAGATAATTCCAAAAACTATTTGTGATTTTTAAGGATTGTAAACTCTTTTAGTTTTTTCGTATTGGGTTTTGCAATCACCGGAAAACGGGGGGGGGGGGGGGGGGGGGGGGGGGGGGGGTCGTGGCATTTTTACTTGAGTGTTGACCCCCAAACCATAAGTCATTTCTTACAAAAATTATAGCCGTTACACATCATTAATCGATTGAAACATTTACGATGATCTATGATATGAAAAATAGGCAAAAAGTGGGTTGTTTCTCTCTTGTAAATATCCCACTGCACGTTAACGTGATAATTTAAAATTTTCAACTCCATGAAATTTTTGGATCATTAGGTCATATGCATCTTCAACATGTTTCAGGCATGGATATCCCCCACATTTAAAACATGTTTGGATCAATTAGGAATCTTTTTCTTATAAAATTCCACCAAGCTAATAAGGGTGGTACTAGTGCAATTTCCCAAACATGAATAACAAAACTTTGGTGTTCATTTTTCGTGCGTGAAATAATTTTCTTCACTTACATTTATTATAGTTTTCAATTTTTTTCATACATAAACTCTAAAATTTTAATTTTTTTGTGATCTATTCGCCTCATCTTTTTGTTGATGAGAAAAATGGGAGAGTGAAAACTCAAGTTTGGATTTGAAAAAAAATTGAACATCCAAAAGGGAAATTCACAAATGCTGAGAGAGATAATTCCAAAAAGTATCTATGATTTTTAAGGATTGTAAACTCTTTTAGTTTTTTATATATTGGGTTTTGCAATCATCGAAAGAGGGGGGCCGAGGCACTTTTAACTGAGTATTGACTCCCAAACCATAAGTCATTTCTAACAAACATTATAGCCCTGACACATCATACATAAACTCTAAAATTTTAATTTTTTTGTGATCTATTTGCAATATCTTTTTGTTTACAAGAAAAATGGGAGAGTGAAATCTCAAGTTTGGATTTGAAAAAAAAATGAACATCCAAAATGGAAATTCACAAATGCTGGGAGAGATAATTCCAAAAGTATCTGTGATTTTTAAGGATTTTAAACTCTTTTAGTTTTTTATATATTGTGTTTTGCAACCAACGGAAGAGGGGGGCCGAGGCATTTTTAACTGAGTGTTGACTCCCAAACCATAAGTCATTTCTAACAAACATTAGAACAGTTACCCATCATTAATCGATCTAAACATTTACGATGATCTATGATTGTAGGTGCGGTTTTAGTAAAATATGCAAAAAAGTGGGTATATTGTCTCCAGTAAATATCCCACCGAACGTTAACTTGGGAATTTATTTTTTTCTACTCCTTGAAGTTTTTGGATCATTAGGTAATTAGTATCTTCAACATGTTTCAGGCACGCATATCCACCACATTTAAAACATGTTAGGATACATTAGTAATCTCTTTCTTATAAATTTCCACCAAGCTATTAGGGTTTGTACTAGTGGAATTTCCCAAACATCGATAACAAAATTTAGCTGTTCATTTTTATTGTGTGAAATAATTTTCTTCACTTACATTTATTGTAGTTGTCAATTTTTTGCATAAATAAACTCTAATTTTTTTTTTATTATCAATTTGCCTTATCTTTTTGTTTACTAGAAAAATGGGAGAGTGAAAACTCTAGTTTGGATTTGAAAAAAATTGAACATCCAAAATGGAAATGCACATATGCTGAGAGAGATAATTCCAAAAAGTGTCTATGATTTTTATCTGAGTGTTGACTCCCAAACCATAAGTCATTTATAACAAAATGGAAATGTTTTTAAACATCATTAATCGATCAAAATATTTACAATGATCTATGATTTTTAGGTCCGCTTTTTGTAAAATAGGCAAAAGGTGGGTTGTTTGGCTCTGGTAAATATCCCACATCTCACGTTAACTTGAGAATTTAATTTTTTCTACTCTAAATTTTTGGATCAATTGGTCGTTTGCATCTTCAACATGTTTCTGGCATACATACCCACCACATTTAAAACATGTTAGGATCAATTAGAAATCTTTCTCTTATAAAATTCCACAAAGCTATTAGGGGTGGTACAAGTGAAATTTACCAAAAATGGATAAAAAAACTTTGGTGTTCATTTTTAGTGCATTAAATAATTTTCTTCACTTAAATTTTATTATAGTTTTCAATTGTTCGCATACATAAACTCTAAAATTTTTATTTTGTTGTGATCTATTTGCCTTATCTTTTTGTTTACCAGAAAAATGGGAGAGTGAAAACTCAAGTTTGGATTTGAAAAAAAATTGAACATCCAAAATGGAAATGCACAAATGCTGAGAGAGATAATTCAAAAAAGTATTTGTGATTTTTAAGGATTTTAAACTCTTTAATTTTTTTATATATTGGGTTTTGCAATCATCGGAAGAGGGGAGGCGAGGTAGTTTTAACTGAGTGTTGACTCCAAAACCATAAGTCATTTCTAACAAAAAATATTGCCGTAACACATCATTAATCAATCAAAACATGTATGATGATCTATGATTGTTAGGTCCACTTTTTTTAAAATAGGCAAAAAGTGGGTTGTTTGGCTCTGGCAAATATCCCACCGCACGTTAACTTGAGAATTTAATTTTTTCTACTCCTTGAAATTTTTGAATCATGAGGTCATTTGTATCTTCAACATGTTTCTAGCATGCATATCTACCACATTTAAAACATGTTAGGAATAATTAGAAATCTTTCTCTTATGAAATTTCACCAAGCTATTAGGGGTTGTACTAGTAGAATTTCCCAAACATGGATAGCAAAACTTTGGTGTTAATTTTTTGTGCGTGAAATAATTTACTTCACTTACATTTATTATTTTTTTCAAAATTTTTTGTGTACAAAAACTCTAAAGTTTTCTTTTTGTTGTGATCTATTTGTGTTATCTTTATATTTACCAAAAAAAATGGGAGAGTGAAAACTCAAGTTTGGATTTCAAAAAAAATTGAACTTCCAAAATTGTAATGCACAAATGCTGAGAGAGATAATCCGAAAAGTATCTGTGATTTTTAAGGATTGTAAACTCTTTTAGTTTTTTATATATTGGGTTTTGCAATCATCGAAAGACGGGGGGCGTCTCATTTTTAACTGAGTGTTGAATCCCTAACCTTATGTCATTTCTAACAAAAATTATAGCCGTTACACATCATTAATCGATCAAAACATTTACGATGATCTTTTATTGTTAGGTACGCTTTTTTTAAAATAGGCAAAAAGTGGGTTGTTTGGCTCTAGTGAATATCCCACAGCGCGCTAAATTGAAAATTTAATTTTTTCTTGACCTTGAAATTTTTGGTTCATTAGGTCATTTGCATCTTCAACATGTTTCTGGCATGCATATCCACCACATTAAAACTTGTTAGGAACAATTAGAAATCTCTTTCTTATAAAATTTCATCCAACTATTAGGGTTGTACTAATGGAATTTCCCAAACATGGATAACAAAACTTTGGTGTTCATTTTTAGTGTGTAAAATAATTTACTTCACTTACATTTATTATACTTTTCAAAATATTTTGCATACGTAAACTCTAAAATTTACTTTTTGTTGTCATCTATTTGCCTTCTCTTTTTGTTTACCAGAAAAACGGGAGAGTGAAAATATAAAGTTTGGATTTGAAAAAAAATTGAACATCCAAAATGGAAATGCACTAATGCTGAGAGAGATAATCCAAAAAGTATATGTGATTTTTAAGGATTGTAATCTCTTTTAGTTTTTTATATATTGGGTTTTACAATCATCGGAAGAGGGGGGAGAGATATTTGTAACTGAGTGTTGAGTCCCAAACCATAAGTGTTTTTTACAAAAATTATAGTCGTTACACATCATTAATTGATCAAAAAATTTACGAGGATCTATGATTGTTAGGTCCGCTTTTTGTAAAATAGGCAAAAAGTTGGTTGTTTCTCTTTGCTAAATATGCCACCGGACGTTAACTTTAGAATTTAATTTTTTCAACTACTTGAAATTTTTGGATCATTAGGTCATTTGCATCTTCAACATTATTCAGACATGCATATCCGCCACATTTAAAACATGTTACGGTCAATTAGAAATCTCTTTCTTATAAAATTCCACCAAGCAATTAGGGGTTGTACTAGTGGAATATCCCAAACATGGATAACAAAACTTTGGTGTTCCTTTTTAGTGCAGGAAATAATTTTCTTCATTTACATTTATTATAGTTTTCAAATTTGTTTGCATTAATAAACTCGTAAATTTTCATTTTGTTGTGATCTATTTGCCTTATCTTTTTGTTTACCAGAAAAATGGGAGAGTGAAAACTCTAGTTTGGATTTTAAAAAATTGAACATCCAAAATGGAAATGCACAAATGCTGAGAGAGATAATTCCAAAATGTATATGTCATTTTTAAGGATTGTAAACTCTTTTAATTTTTTCTTTATTGGGTTTTGCAATCATCGGAAGAGGGGGGGGGGGGGGGGGGGCGAGGCATTTTTAACTGAGTTTTGACTCCCAAACCATAAGTCATTTGTAAACAAAATTATAGCCGTAACACATCATTAATTGATCAAAATATTTACGATGATATATGATTGTTGGGTACGCTTTTTGTAAAATAGGGAAAAAGTGGGTTGTTTGGCTCTGGTAAATATCCCACTGCACGGTAACTTGAGAATTTAATTTTTTCTACTCGAAATTTTTGGATCATTACATCATTTGCATCTTCAACATGTTTCTAGCCTGCATACCCACCACATTTAAAACATGTTAGGATCAATTAGAAATCTCTTTCTTATAAAATTCCACCAAGCAATTTGGCGTTGTACTAGTGGAATTTTCCAAACATGGATAACAAAACTTTGATGATCATTTTTAGTGCATCAAATAATTTTCATCACTTACATTTATTATAGTTTTCAATTTTTTTTGCACATATAAACTCTATAATTTTAATTTTGTTGTGATCTATATGCCTTATGTTTTTGTTTACCAGAAAAATGGGAGAGTGAAAACTCAAGTTTGGATTTAAAAAAAATTGAACATCCAAAATGGAAATGCACAAATGTTGAGAGATATGATTCCAAAAAGTATCAGTCATTTTTATGGATTGTAAATTTTTTGAGATTTTTCTATATTGGGTTTTGCAATCATCGGAAGAGGGGGTGCTATGCATTTTTAACTGAGTGTTGACTAACCATACCTTAAGTCATTTCTAACAAAAATTATAGCCGTTAAACATCATTAATTGATCAAAAATTTGACAATGACCTATGATTGTTTGGTCCCTTATTTTGAAATTGGCTAAAAGTGGGTTGTTTGGCTTTGGACGTTAACTTGAGAATTTAAGTTTTTCTACTCCTTGAAATTTTTGGATCAATGGGTCATTTGCATCTTTAACATGTTTCAAACATATCCACCACATTTAAAACATGTTAGCATCAATTAGAAATCTCTTTCTTAAAAAAATTCACCTAGCTATTTGGGGTTATTCTAGTTGAATTTCCCAAAAATGGATAACAAAACTTTGGTGCTCATTTGTAGTGCGTGAAATAATTTTCTTCTCTTTCTTTTATTTAAGTTTTCTAATTTTTTAGCATACATAAACTCTAAAATTTTCAATTTTTTGTGATCTATTTGCCATATCTTTTTGCTTACTAGAAAAATGGGAGAGTGAAAACTCTAGTTTGGATTTGAAAAAAAATTGAACATCCAAAATGGAAAAGCACAAATGCTGAGAGAGATAATTCCAAAAAGTATCAGTTATTTTTAAGGATTTTAAACTCTTCGAGTTTTTTATATATTGGGTTTTACAATCATCGGAAGAGGGGGGGCGGCGAGGCATTTTTAACTGAGTGTTGACTCCCAAACCATAAGTCATTTCTTACAAAAATTATAGCCATTACACATCATTAATCGATTAAAAAATTTATGATGATATATGATTTGAAAAATAGGCAAAAAGTGGGTTGTTTCTCTCTAGTAAATATCCCACCGCACATTAACTTGAGAATTTAATATTTTCAAATCGAAATTTTTGGATCATTAGGTCATTTGCATCTTCAACATGTTTTAGGCATGCATATCCCCCATATTTAAAACATGTTAGGATCAATTAGAAATATCTTTCTTATTAAATTCCACCAAGCTATTTGGAGTTATACTAGTGGAATTTCCCAAACAAGGATAACAAAACTTTGGTGTTAATTTTTAGTGCATGAAATAATTTTCCTCACTTACATTTATTATAGTTTTCAATTTTTTTGCATACATAAACTCTAAAATTTTCATTTTGTTGTGATCTATTTGCCTTATCTTTTTGTTTACCAGAAAAATGGGAGAGTGAAAACTCAAGTTTGGATTTGAAAAAAAATTGAACATCCAAAATGGAAATGCACAAATGGTGAGAGAGATAATTCCAAGAAGTATCTGTGATTTTTAAGGATTGTAAACTCTTTTAGTTTTTTATATATTGGGTTTTGAAATTATCGAAAGTGGGGGAAAAGGGAGGGGGGGGGGGGGGGGGGGGGGGGGGGGAGTGGTTGCTTCCAAGTGTTTTTTAACTAAGTGTTGACTCCCCAAGCATAAGTCATTTCTAACAAAAATTACAGCCGTTAGACATCATTAATTGATCAAAACATTTACGATGATAAATGATTTCTAGGTCTGCTTTTTGTAAAAAAGGCAAAAAGTGGGTTGTTAGGCCCTGGTAAATATCCCACCGCATGTTAACTTGAGAATTTAATTTTTTCTACTCGAAATTTTTGGGTCATTAGGTCATTTGAATCATCAACATGTTTCAGGCATGCATATCCACCACATTTAAAACATGTTAGGATCAATTAGAAATCTCTTTCTTATAAAATTCCACCAAGCTATTAGGGGTTGTACAAGTGGAATTTGCCAAACATGGATCACAAAACTTTGGTGTTCATTTTTTGTGCGTGAATTAATTTTCTTCACTTACATTTATTTTAGTTTTCAAATTTTTATGCATACATAAACTCTGAAATTTTCATTTTTTTGTGATCTATTTGCCTTATCTTTTTGTTTACAAGAAAAATGGGATAGTGAAAACCCAAGTTTGGATTTGAAAAAAAATTGAACAACCAAAATGGAAATGCACAAATGCTGAGAGATAATTCCAAAATGTATCTATGATTTTTAAGCATGGTAAATTTTTTTAGTTTTTTATATATTGGGTTCTGCAATCATCGGAAGAGGGGGGGGCGGGGGGGGGGGGGGGGGGGGGGGGGGGGGGTATTTTTAACTGAGTGTTGACTCCCTAATAATAATTCATTTATAACAAAAACTATAGTAGTTACATTAATCAATCAAAACATTGACGATGATCTATGATTAGAAGGTCCACTTTTTGTAAAATAGGCAAAAAGTGGGTAGTTTTGCTCTGGTAATTTTCCCACCGCAAATTAACTTAAGAATTTAATTTTTTCTACTCCTTAAAATTTTTGGATCATTAGGTCATTTGCATCTTTAACATGTTTCAGGCATGCATATCCACCACATTTAAAACATGTTAAGATCAATTATAAATCTCTTTCATATAAAATTCCACCAAGCTATTAGGGGTTCAACTAGTGGAATTTCCCAAACATGGATAACAAAACTTTGGTGTTCATTTTTAGTGCGTGAAATAATTTTCCTCACTTACATTTATTATTGTTTTCAATTTTTTTTATACTTAAAACTCTCAAATTTTCATTTTTTTGCGATCTATTTGCCTTATCTTTTTGTTTACGAGAAAAATGGGAGAGTGAAAACTCAAGTTTGGATTTGAAAAAAACTTGAACATCCAAAATGGAAATGCACAAATGCTGACAGAGATAATTCCAAAAAGTATCATGGATTTTTACAGATTGTAAACTCTTTTAGTTTTTCTATATTGGGTTTTGCAATCATCGAAAGAAAGGGGGGGGGGACGTGGCATTTGTAACTGAGTGTTAACTCCCTAACCATAAGTCATTTCTAACAAAAATTATAGCCATTACACAACATTAATCGATCAAAATATTTATGCTGATCTATGATTGTTTGGTTCGCTTTTTGTAAAATAGGCAAAAAGTGGGTTTTTTGCCTCTAGTAAATACCCCCCCATACGTTAACTTGAGAATTTAATTGTTTCTACTTCTTGAAATTTTCGGATCATTTGGTCACTTGCATCTTCAACATGTTTTATGCATGCATATCCACCACATTTAAAACATGTTAGGATCAATTAGAAATCTCTTTGTTATAAAATTCCACCAAGCTATTCGGGGTTGTACTAGTGGAATTTCCCAAACATGGATAACAAAACTTTGGTGTTCATTTTTAGTGCGTGAAATAATTTTCCTCACTTACATTTATTATTGTTTTCAATTTTTTCTATACTTAAAACTCTCAAATTTTTATTTTTTTGTGATCTATTTATCTTATCTTTTTGTTTACGAGAAAAATGGGAGAGTGAAAACTCAAGTTTGGATTTGAAAAAAACTTGAACATCCAAAATGGAAATGCACAAATACTGACAAAGATAATTCCAAAAAGTATCAAGGATTTTTACGGATTGTAAACTCTTTTAGTTTTTCTATATTGGGTTTTGCAATCATCGGAAGAAGAGGGGGGGGGGGGGGACGTGGCATTTGTAACTGAGTGTTAACTCTCTAACCATAAGTCATTTCTAACAAAAATTATAGCCGTTACACAACATTAATCGATCAAAATATTTAAGCTAGTCTATGATTGTTGGGTCCGCTTTTTGTAAAATAGGCAAAAAGTGGGTTGTTTGCCTCTAGTAAATACCCCACCATACGTTAACTTGAGAATTTAATTTTTTCTACTCCTTGAAATTTTAGGATCATTTGGTCACATGCCTCTTCAACATGTTTTAGACATGCATATCCACCACATTTAAAACATGTTACGATCAATTAGAAATCTCTTTGTTATAAAATTTCACCAAGCTATTAGGGGTTGTACTAGTGAAATTTCCCAAACATGGATAATAAAAATTTAGTGTTCATTTGTTGTGCGTGAAATAATCTTATAGACTTACATTTTATATATTTTTCAAATTTTTTTCGATACATAAAATCTAAAATTTTCATTTTGTTGTGATCTATTTGCCTTATCTTTTTGTTTACCAGAAAGATGAGTCAGTGAAAACTCAAGTTTGGATTTGAAAAAAAAATGAACATCACTAATAGAATGCATAACTGTTGAGAGAGATAATTCTGAATGGTATCTGTGATTTTTATAGATTTTAAACTCTTTTATTTTTTTCTATATTGGGTTTTGCAATCATCGGAAGAGGGGGGGGGCAGGCATTTTTAACTGAGTGTTGACTCAGTTAAATAATTTTGGTGCATTCATAAACTCTTAAAGTTTCATTTTGTTGTGATCAATTGGCCTTATCTTTTTGTTTAATAGAAAAATGGGAGAGTGAAAACTCTAGTTTGGATTTGACAAAAATTGGACATCTAAAATGAAAATGCATATATGCTGAGAGAGATATTTCCAAAAAGTATCTGTGATTTTTAAGGATTTTAAACTGTTTTAGTTTTTTATATATTGGGTTTTCCAATCATCGGAAGAGGGGGGCCGAGGCATTTACAACTGAGTGTTGATTCCCAAACCATAAGTCATTTCTAACAAAAATTATAGCCGTTACACATCATTAATGGATCAAAAAATTTACAATGATCTATGATTGTTAGGTCCTCTTTTTGTAAAATAGGCAAACAAAGAGTTGTTTGGCTCAAGTAAATATCCCACCTCACGTTAACTTGAGAATTTAATTTTTTCTACTCCTTGAAATTTTTCGATCATTAGGTCATTTGCATCTTCTACATATTTCAGGCATGCAAATCCACCATATTTGAAACATGTTAGGATCAATTAGAAATCTCTTTATTATAAAATTCCACAAAGCTATTAGAGGTTGAAGTAGTGGAATTTCCCAAACATGGATAACAAAACTTTGGTGTTCATTTTTAGTGCGTGAAATCTCTTTCTTATAAAATTCCACCAAGCAATATGGGGTTGTACTAGTGGAATATCCCAAACAAGGATAACAAAACTTTGTTGTTCATTTTTAGTGTGTGAAATAATTTTCTTCACTTTTATTTATTTTAGTTTTCAATTTTTTGCATACATAAACTCTAAAATTTTAATTTTGTTGTGATCTATTTACCGTATCTTTTTGTTTAAGAGAAAAATGGGACAGAGAAACTCAAGTTTGGATTTGAAAAAAAATTGAACATCCAAAATGGAAATGCCCAAATGCTAAGAGAGATAATTCCAAAAAGTTTTTGTGAATTTTAAGGATTTTAAACTCTTTTAGTTTTTTCTATATTGGATTTTGCAATCATCGAAAGAGGGGAAAGGGGGGGGGGGGGGGGGGGCATTGTCCCAAACCATAAGTCTTTTCTACCAAAAATTATAGCCGTTACACATCATTAATCGATCAAAACATTGACGATAATCTATGATTGTTAAGTCCGCTTTTTGAAAAATAGGCAAAACGTTGGTTGTTTTCCTCTACTCCTTCAAATTTTTGGATCATTAGGTCATTTGCATCTTCAACATGTTTCAGGCATGCATATCCAACACATTTAAAACATGTAAGGATTAGTTAGAAATCTCTTTCTTGTAAAATTCCACCAAGCTTTTACGGGTGGTAGTAGTGGAATTTCCAAAACATGGATAACAAAACTTTGGTTTTTATTTTTAGTGTGTGAAATAATTTTCTAAGCTTACATTTATTATATTTTTCAAATATTTTTGCATACATAAACTCTAAAATTTTCATTTTTTTGTGATTGACCTAATGATCCAATAATTTCAAAGAGTAGAAAAAATCAATTTCTCAAGTGGTTGGATATATATACTAGAGCCAAACAACCCACTTTTTGCCTATCCTTAAAAATCATAGATACTTTTTGGAATTATCTCTCTCAGCATTTGTGTATTACCATTTTGGATGTTCAAATTTTTTTTCAGATCCAAAACTCACTCTCTCATTTTTCTCGTAAACAAAAAAGATATAAGGAATAACAAAATGAAAATTTTTTTGTTCAAGTAAGCAAAAAAATTTGAAAACTATAATAAATGTAGGTGAAGAAAATTATTTCACGCACAAAATAATGAACTCCAAGGTTTTGTTATCCATGTTTGGGAAATTCCAAATTCCACTTGAACAACCCCTAATAATAAGCTTGGTGTAATTTTATTTTAAAGGGACTTCTAACTAATCCTAACATGCTTTAAATGTGGTAGATATGCATGCCAGAAAAATGTTGAGGGTGCAAGTGACCTAATGATCCAAAAATTTCAAGGAGTAGAAAAAATTCAATTCTCAAGTGGTTGGATGTATTTACCAGAGCCAAACAACCCACTTTTTGCCTACCCTAAAAAATCACAGATACTTTTTGGAATTATCCCTCTCAGCATTTGTGCTTTTCCATTTTGGATGTTCAAATTTTTTTTCAGATCCAAAACTCGCTCTCTCGTTTTTCTCGTAAAGAAAAAAGATATCAGGCACAACAAAATGAAAATGTTAGAGTTCATGTAAGCAAAAAAAAAAATGAAAATTATTTCATGCACTAAAAATGAACTCCAAGGTTTTGTTATCCATGTTTGGGAAATTCCACTAGTACAACCCCTAATAATAAGCTTGGTGGAATTTTATACGAAAGGGACTTCTAACTGATCCTAACATGCTTTAAGTGTGGAGGATATGCATGCCAGAAAGATGATGAGGATGCAAGTGACCTAATGATCAAAAAATTTCAAGGAGCAGAAAAAGTTAAATTCTTAAGTTGTTGGATATTTACCAGAGTCAAACAACCCACTTTTCACCTATTCTTCAAAATCAGAGATACTTTTTGGAATTATCTCTCTCAGCATTTGTACATTTTCATTTTGGATATTAAATTTTTTTTTCAGATCCTAAATTCACTCTCCCATTTTTCTCATATACAAAAAAGATATGAGGCATAACAAAATGAAAATTTTAGAGTTAATGTATGCAAAAAAATTGAAAACTATATAATAAATCTAAGGGAAGAAAATTATTTCATGCACTAAAAATGAACTCCAAGGTTTTTTTATCCTTGTTTGGGAAATTCCACTAGTACAACCCCTAATTATAAGCTTGGTAGAGTTTTATAGGAAAGGGACTTCTAACAGATCCTAACATGGTTTAAATGTGGTGGATATGCATGCCAAAAATATGTTGAGGATGGAAATGACCTAATGATCCAAAAATTTCAAGGAGTAGAAAAAATCAAATTCTCAAGTGGTTGGATAATTACCAGAGCCAAACTACCCACTTTTTGCCTATCCATAAAAATCACAGATACTTTTTGGAATTATCTCTCTCAGCATATGTGCATTTCCACTTTGGATGTCGAAACTTTTTTTCAGATCCAAAACTTACTCTGCCATTTTTCTCGTAAACAAAAAAGATATGAGGCATAACGAAATGAAAATTTTAGAGTTCAAGTATGCAAAAATATTTGAAAATCCCAATAAATGTAAGCGAAGAAAAGTATTTTTAGCACAAAAAATGAACTCCAAGGTTTTGTTATCCATGTTTGGGGAATTCCTCTAGTACAAACCCTAATAATAAGCTTGGTTGAATTTTATAGGAAAGGGACTTCTAACTGATCCTAACAAGCTTTAAATGTGGTGGATATGCATGTCAGAAACATGTTGAGGATGAAAGTGACCTAATGATCCAAAAATTTCAAGGAGCAGAAAAAATAAAATTCTCAAGTGGTTTGATATTTACCAGCGCCAAACAACCCACTTTTTGCCTATCCATAAAAATTGCAGATAATTTTTGGAATTATCACTCTCAGCATTTGTGCATTTCCATTTTGGATGTTCAAAATTTTTTTCAGATCGAAAACTCGCTCTCCAATTTTGCTCGTAAACAAAAAAGATATAAGGCATAACAAAATGAAAATTTTAGAGTTCAAGTATGCAAAAAAATTTGAAAACTATAATAAATGTATGTGAAGAAAATTACTTCACGCACTAAAAATGAACTCCAAGGTTTTGTTATCCAAGTTTGGGAAATTCCACTAGTACAACCCCTAATAATAAGCATGGTGGAATTTTATAGGAAAGGGACTTCTAACTAATCCTAACATGCTTTAAATGTGGTGGATATGCATGCCAGAAATATGTTGAGAATGCAAGTGACCTAAAGTTCCGAAAATATCAAGGAGTCAAAAAATCAAATTCTCAAATGGTTGGATATATTTTACCAGAGCCAAACAAGCCACTTTTTGCCTATCCTAAAAAATCACAGATACTTTTTGGAATTATTTCTCTCACCATTTGTGCATTTCCTTTTTGGATGTTCAAATTTTTTTTTCAGATCCAAAACTCACTCTCCCATTTTTCTTGTAAACAAAAAAGATATGAGGCATAACAAAATGAAAATTTGAGAGTTCATGTATGCAAAAAAATTTGAAAACTAGAATAAATGTAAGTGAAGAAAATTATTTCCCGCACTAATAATGAACTCAGAGGTTTTGTTATCCATGTTTGGGAAATTCCACTAGTACAACCTCTAATAATAAGCTTGGTGGAATTTTATAGGAAAGGGACTTCTAACTGATCGTAACATGCTTTAAATGTGGTGGATATGGATGCGAGAAACATGTTGACGATGGAAGTGACGTAATGATCCAAAAATTTTAAGGAGCAGAAAAAATCAAATTCTCCAATGGTTGGATATTTACCAGAGCCAAACAACCCATGTTTTGGCTATCCTTAAAAATCACAGATACTTTTTGGAATTATCTCACTCAGCATTTGTGCATTTCCATTTTGGATGTTCAAATTTTTTTTCAGATCCAAAACTCACTCTCCCATTTTTCTCGTAGACAAAAAAGATATATGGCATAATGAAATGAAAATTTTAGAGTTCAAGTATGCCAAAAAAAATTGAAAAATACAATAAATGTAAGTGAAGAAAATTATTTCTCGCACTAAAAATGGACTCCATGGTTTTGTTATCCATGTTTGGGAAATTCCTCTAGTACAACCCCTAATAATAAGATTGGTTGAATTTTATAGGAAAGGGACTTCTAACTGATACTAACATGCTTTAATTGTGGAGGATAAGCATGCCAGAAACATGTTGAGTATTCAAGTGACCTAATGATTCAAAAATTTCAAGGAGCATAAAAAATCAAATTCTCAAGTGGTTGGATATTTACTAGCGCCAAACAACCCACTTTTTGCCTATCCATATAAATTATTAATACTTTTTGGAATTATCTCTCTCAGCATTTGTGCATTTCCATTTTAGAAGTTCAAACTTTTTTTCAGATCCAAAACTCACGCTCCCAATTTTGAGTTCAAGGTTGCAAAAAAAATTGAAAACTATAATAAATGTAAGTGAAGAAAATTATTTCACGCACTAAAAATGAACTCCAAGGTTCTGTTATCCATGTTTGGGAAATTCCACTAGTACAACCCTTAATAATAAGCTTGGTGGAATTTTATAGGAAAGGGACTTCTAACTGATCCTAACATGCTTTAAATGTGGTGGATATGCAGGCCAGAAACATGTTGAGGATGCAAGTGATCTAATGATCCAAAAATTTCAAGGAGAAGAAAAAATCAAATTCTCAAGTTGTTGGATATTTATCAGAGCCAAACAACCCACTTTTTGCCTATCCTTAAAAATCACATATACTTTGTGGAATTATCTCTCTCAGCATTTGTGCATTTCCATTTTGTATGTTCAAATGTTTTTCAGATCCTAAACTCACTCTCCCATTTTTCTCCTAAACAAAAAAGATATGAGGCAAAAGAAAATGAAACTTTTAGAGTTCATGTATGCAAAAAAAATTGAAAACTATAATAAATGTAAGTGAAGAAAATTATTTCACGCACTAAAAATGAACTCCAAGGTTTTGTTATCCATGTTTGGGAAATTCCACTAGTACAATCCCTAATAATAAGCTTGGTGGGATTTTATAAGAAAGTGACATCTAACTGATACAAACATGCTTTATATGTGGTGGATATGCATGCCAGAAACATGTTGAGGATGCAAGTGACCTAATCATCCAAAAATTTCAAGGTGTAGAAAAAATCAAATTCACAAGTGGTTGGTTAATTACAAAAGCCAAAAAACCCACTTTTTGCTTATGCTTAAAAATCAAAGATACTTTTTGGAATTATTTCTCTCAGCATTTGTGCATTTCCATTTTGGATGTTCTAATTTTTTTTCAGATCCAAAACTCACTTTCGCATTTTTCACGTAAACAAAAAAGATATGAGGCATAAAAAATGAAAATTTTAGAGTTCATGTATGCAAAAAAATATGAAAACTATAATAAATGTAAGCGAAGAAAATTATTTCATGCACTAAAAATGAACTCCAAGGTTTTGGTATCCATGTTATGGAAATTCCACTAGTACAACCCCTAATAATAAGCTTGGTGGAATTTTATAATAAAGGGACTTCTAACTAATCGTAACAAGCTTTAAATGTGGTGGATATGTATGGCAGAAACATGTTGAGGATGCAAGTGACCTGATGATCCAAAAATTTGAAGGAGCAGAAAAAATCAAATTCTCAAGTGGTTGGATATATTTACCAGAGCCAAACAACCCCCTTTTTCCCTATCCTTAAAAATCACAGATATTTTTTCAAATTATCTCTCTCAGCATTTGTACATTTCCATTTTTGATGTTCAATTTTTTTTTAGACCCAAAACTCTCTCTCAAATTTTTCTGTTAAACGAAAAAGATATGAGGCATAACAAAATCAAAATTTTAGTGTTCAAGTACGCAAAAAAATATGAAAACTATAATAAATTTAAGTGAAGAAAATTATTTCACGCACTAAAAATAAACTCCAAGGCTTTGTTATGCAGGTTTGGGAAATTCCACTAGTACAACCCCTAATAATAAGCTTGCTGGAATTTTGTAGGAAAGGGACTTCGAACTAATCCTTACATACTTTAAATGTGGTGGATATGCACGCCAGAAACATGTTGAGGATGCAAGTGACCTAATGATCCAAAAATATCGAGGAGTAGAAAAAATCAAATTCAAGTGGTTGGATATATTTACCAGAGCCAAACAAGCCACTTTTTGCCTATCCTTAAAAATCACAGATACTTTTTGGAATTATCTCTCTCAGCATTTGTGCATTTCCATTTTGGGTGTTCAAATTTTTTTTCAGATCTAAAACTCACTCTCCCATTTTCTCCTAAACAAAAAAGATATAACGCATAACAAAATTGAAAATTTTAGAGTTCAAGTATGCAAAAAAATTTGAAAACTATAAGAAATGTAAGTGAAGAAAATTATTTCACGTACCAAAACTGAACTCCAAGGTTTTGTTATCCATTTTTTGGAAATTCCACTAGTTCAACCCCTAATAATAAGCTTGGTGGAATTTTATAGGAAAGGGACTTCTAACTCATCCAAACATGCTTTAAATGTGGTGGATATGCTTGCAAGAAACATGTTGAGGATGCAAGTGACCTAATGATCCAAAAATTACAAGGAGCAGAAAAAATCAAATTCTCAAGTGGTTGGATATTTAAACTAGAGCCAAACAACCCACTTTTTGCCTTTCCTTAAAAATCACAGATACTTTTTCGAATTATCTTTCTCAGCATTTGTGCATTTCCATTTTGGATATTCAAATTTTTTTTCAGATCCAAAACTCTCTCTCCCATTTTTCTCATAAACTAAAAAGATATGAGGGATAACAAAATTAAAATTTTAGAGTTTTGTATGCAAAAAAACTTGAAAACTATAATAAATGTAAGTGAAGAAAATTATTTCACGCACTAAAAATGCACTTCAAGGATTTGTTATCCATGTTTGGGAAATTCCACTAGTACAACCCCTAATAATAAGCTTGGTGGAATTTTATTGGAAATGGACTTCTAACGGATCCTAAGAGGCTTTAAATGTGGTGGATATGCATGCCAGAAACATGTTGAGGATGCAAGTGACCTAATGATCGAAAAATTTCAAGGAGCAGAAAAAATCAAATTCTCAAGTGGTTGGATATTTACCAGCGCCAAACAACCCAGTTTTTGCCTATCCATAAAAATCACTGATACTTTTTGAAATTATCTCTCTCAGCATTTGTGCATTTCCATTTTGGATGTTCAAACTTTTTTTCAGATCCAAAACTCACTCTCCCATTTTTCTCGTAAACAAAAAAGATATAAGGCATAACAAAATGAAAATTTTAGAGTTCAGTATGCAAAAAAAATTGAAAATTATAATAAATGTAAGTGAAGAACCACTAATAATAAGCTTGTGGAATTTTATTGGAAAAGGACTTCTAACTGATCCTAAAATGCTTTAAATGTGGTGGATATGCATACCAGAAACACGTTGAGGATGCAAGTGACCTAATGATCAAAAAATTTCAAGGAGAAGAAAAAATCCAATTCTCAAGTGGTTGGATATATATAGACCAGAGCCGATCAACCTACTTTTTTCCTATCCTTAAATATCACAGATACTTTTTGGAATTATCTCTCACTGCATTTGTGCATTTCCATTTTGGATGTTCAAATTTGTTTTCAGATCCAAAACTCACTCTCCCATTTTTCTCGTTAGGAAAAAAGATATATGGCATCACAAAATGAAAATTTTAGAGTTCAAGTACACAAAAAAATTTGAAAACTATGATAAATGTAAGTGAAGAAAATTATTTCATGCTCTAAAAATGAACTCCAAGGTTTTGTTATCCATGTTTGGGAAATTCCACTAGTACAACCCCTAATAATAAGCTTGGTGGAATTTTATTGGAAAGGGACTTCTAACTGATCCTAACATGCTTTAAATGTGGTGGATATGCATGCCAAAAACATGTTGAGGATGCAAGTGACCTAATGATCGAAAAATTTCAAGGAGTATATAAAATCAAATTCTCAAGTGCTGGGATATATTTACCAGAGCCAAACAACCCACTTTTTGCCTATCCTTAAAAATCACAGATACTTCTTGGATTTATCTCTCTCAGCATTTGTGCATTTCCATGTTGGGAATTCAAATCTTTTTTCAGATCTAAAACTCACACTCCCATTTTTCTCGTAAACATAAAAGATATAAGGCATAACAAAATCAAAATTTAAGAGTTCAAGTATGCAAAAAAATTTGAAAACAATAAGAAATGTAAGTGAAGAAAATTATTTCATGAACTAAAAATGAACTTAAGGGTTTTGTTATCCATGTTTGGGAAATTCCACTAGTACAACCCCTAATAATAAGCTTGGGAGAATTTCATAGGAAAGGGACTTCTAACTGATCCTAACATGCTTTACATGTGGTGGATATGCATGCCAGAAACATGTTGAGGATGCAATTGACCAAATGATCCAAAAATTTAAAGGAGCAGAAAAAATCAAATTCAGTGGTTGGATTTTTAAACCAGAGCCAAACAACCCACTTTTTACCAATCATTAAAAATCACAGATACTTTTTGGAATTATCTCTCTCAGCATTTGTGCATTTCCATTTTGGATGTTCAAATTTTTTTCAGATCCAAAACTCACTCTCCATTTTTCTCGTAAACAAAAAAGATATGAGGCATTACAAAATGATACTTTTAGAGTTCTTGTATGCAAAAAAATTTGAAAACTATAATAAATGAGTGTGAGGAAAATGATTTCTCGCACTAAAAATGAACTCGAAGGTTTTGTTATACATGTTTGGGAAATTCCACTAGTACAACGTCTAATAATAAGCTTGGTGGAATTTTATAGGAAAGGGACTTCTAACTGATCCTAACATGCTTTAAATGTGGTGGATATGCATGTCAGAAACATGTTGAGGATGCAAGTGACCAAATGATCCAAAAATTTCAAAGAGTAGAAAAAATAAATTTCTCAAGTGGTTGGATATATATACTAGAGCCAAACAACCCACTTTTTACCTATCCTTAAAACTCACAGATACTTTTTTGAATTATCTCTCTCACCATTTGTGGATTTCCATTTTGGATTTTAAATTTTTTTTCAGATCCAAAACTCACTCTCCCATTTTTCTCGTAAACAAAAAAGATATGAGGCATTAAAAAATTAAAGTTTTAGAGTTCATGTATGCAAAAAAATTTGAAAACTATATAATAAATATAAGTGCAGAAAATTATTTCACGCACAAAAAATAAACTCCAAGTTTTTGTTATCCATGTTTGGGAAATTCTACTAGTACAACCCCTAAAATTAAGCTTGGTGGAATTTGATAGGAAAGGGACTTCTAACTGATGCTAACATGCTTTAAATGTGGTGGATATGCATGCCAGAAACATGTTGAGGATGCAAGTGACCTAATGATCCAAAAATTTCCACGAGTAGAAAAAATAAAATTCTAAAGTGGTTGGATATTTACCAGAGCCAAACAACCCACTTTTTGCCTATCCTTAAAAATCACACATACTTTGTTGAATTATCTCTCTCAGCATTTGTGCACTTCGATTCTAGATGTTCAATTTTTTTTTAAAATGCAAAACTCACTCTCCCATTTTTCTCGTAAACAAAAAAGATATGAGGCATAACAAAATGAAAATTTTAGAGTTCATGTATGCAAAAAAATTTGAAAACTATAATAAATGTAAGTGAAGAAAATTTTTTCACGCACTAAAATGAACTCCAACGTTCTGTTATTCATGTTTGGGAAATTCCACTAGTACAACCCCTAATAATAAGCTTGGTGGAATTTTATTGGAAAGGGACTTCTAACTGATCCTAACAAGCTCTAAATGTGGTGGATATGCATGCCAGAAACATGTTGAGGATGCATGTGACCTAATGATCCAAAAATTTCAAGGAGTAGGAAAAATCAAATTCTCAAGTGGTTGGATATTTTCTAGAGCCAAACAGCCACTTTTTACCTATCCGTAAAAATCACAAATACTTTTTGGAATTATCTCTCTCAGAATTTGTGCATTTCCATATTGGATATTCAATTTTTTTTCATATCCAAAACTCACTCTCCGATTTTTCTTGAAAACAAAAAAAATTTGAGGCATAACAAAATGAAAATTTGAGAGTTCATGTATCCAAAAAAATTTGAAAACCGGAATAAATGTAATTGAAGAAAATTATTTCACGCACTAAAAATGAACTCCAAGGTTTTGTTATCCATGTTTGGGAAATCCACTAGTACAACCCCCAATAATAAGCTTGTGGAATTTAATGGAAAGGGACTTCTAACTGATCCTAACATGCTTTAAATGTGGTGGATATGCATGCTAGAAACATGTTGAGGATGCAAGTGACCTAATGATCCAAAAATTTCAACGGGAAGAAAAAATCAAATTCTCAAGTGGTTGGATATATTTATACAAAAGCCAATCAACCTAATTTTTGCCTATAGTCAAATATCACAGATACTTTTTGGAATTATCTCTCACTGCATTTGTGCATTTCCATTTTGGATGTTCAAATTTTTTTTCAGATGCAAAACTCACTCTCCCATTTTTCTCGTTAGCAAAAAATATATAAGGCATAAAATAAATAAAAATTTTAGAGTTCAAGTACGCAAAAATATTTGAAAACTATTACAAATGTAAGTGAAGAAAATTATTTCACGAACTAAAAATGAATTCCATGGTTTTGTTGTCCATGTTTGGGAAATTCCACTAGTACAACCCCTAATAATAATCTTGGTGGAATTTTATTGGAAAGGGACTTCTAACTGATCCTAACATGCTTTAAATGTGGTGGATATGCATGCCAGAAACATGTTGAGGATGCAAGTGACCTAATGATCCAAAAATTTCATGAAGTATAAAAAATCAAATTCTCAAGTGCATGGATATATTTACGGGAGCCAAACAACCCACTTTTTGCCTATCCTTAAAAATCACAGATACTTTTTGGATTTATCATTATCAACATTTGTGCATTTCCATTTTGGGAATTCAATTTTTTTTTCAGATTTAAAACTCACACTCCCATTTTTTTCTTAAAAAAAAAAAGATATAAGGCATAATAAAATGAAAATTTTAGAGTTCAAGTATGCAAAAAATTTTGAAAACAATAAGAAATGTAAGTGAAGAAAATTATATAACGAACTAAAAATGAACTCCAAGGTTTTGTTATCCATGTTTAGGAAATTCCACTAGTACAACCCCTAATAATAAGCTTGGTGGAATTGTATTGGAAAGGGACTTCTAACTGATCCTAATAAGAAGTGGTTGGATATTTAAACCAGAACCAAACAAGCCACTTTTTACCTATCCTTAAAAATCATAGATACTTTGTGGAATTATCTCTCTCAGCATTTGTGCAATTCCATTCTGGATGTTCAAATGTTTTTTCAGATGCAAAACTCACTCTCCCATTTTTCTCATAAGCAAAAAAGATATAAGGCATAACAAAATGAAAATTTTAAAGTTCATGTATGCAAAAAAAATTGAAAACTCTAATAAATGTAAATGAAGAAAATTATTTCAAGCACTAAAATTGAACTCCAAGGTTCTTTTATTCTTGTTTGGGAAATTCCACGAGTACACCTCCTAATAATAAGCTTGGTGGAATTTTATAGGAAAATGACTTCTAACTGCTCCTAACATGCTTTAAATGTGGAGGATATGCATCCCAGAAACATGTTGAGGATGCAAATGACCTAATGATCAAAACATTTCAAGGAGCAGAAAAAATCAAATTCCCAAGTGGTTGGATACTTACCTGCGCCAAACAACCCACTTTTTGCCTATCCATAAAAATCACTGATACTTTTTGGAATTATCTCTCTCAGCATTTGTGCATTTCCATTTTGGATGTTCAAACTTTTTTTCAGATCCAAAACTCACTCTCCAATTTTTCTCGTAAAAAAAAAAAGATATAAGGCATAACAAAATGAAAATTTAAGAGTTCAGTATGCAAAAATATTTGAAAATTATAATAAATGTAAGTGAAGAAAATTATTTCACGCACTAAAAATGAGCTCCAAGGTTTTGTTATCCAAGTTTGGGAAATCCACTAGTACAACCCCTAATAATAAGATTGTGGAATTTTATTGGAAAAAGACTTCTAACTGATCCTAACATGTTTTAAATGTGGTGGATATGAATGCCAGAAACATGTTGTGGATGCAAGTGACCTAATGATCCAAAAATTTCAAGGAGAAGAAAAAATCATATTCTCAAGTGGTTGGATATATATAGACCAGAGCCTATCAATCTACTTTTTGCCTATCCTTAAATATCACAGATACTTTTTGGAATTATCTCTCACTGCATTTGTGCATTTCCATTTCTGATGTTCAAATTTGTTTTCAGATCCAAAACTCTCTCTCCCATATTTCTCGTTAGCAAAAAAGATATATGGCATCACAAAATGAAAATTTTAGAGTTCAAGTACACAAAAAAATTTTAAAACTATTATAAATGTAAGTGAAGAACATTATTTCATGCTCTAAAAATGAACTCCAAGGTTTTGTTATCCATGTTTGGGAAATTCAACTAGTACAACCCCTAATAATAAGCTTGGTGGAATTTTATTGGAAAGGGACTTCTAACTGATCCTAACAAGCTTTAAATGTGGTGGATATGCATGCCAGAAACATGTTGAGGATGCAAGTGACCTAATGATGCAAAAATTTCAAGGAGTATCTAAAATCATATTCTCAATTACTTGGATACCAGAGCCAAACAACCCACTTTTTTCCTATCCTTAAAAATCACAGATACTTTTTGGATTTATCTCTCTCAGCATTTGTGCATTTCCATGTTGGGAATTCAAATTTTTTTTCAGATCTAAAACTCAGACTCCCATTTTTCTAGTAAACAAAAAAGATATAAGGCATAACAAAATGAAAATTTTAGAGTTCAAGTATGCAAAAAAATTTCAAAACAATAAGAAATGTAAGTGAAGAAAATTATTTCACGAACTAAAAATGAACTCAAGGCTTTTGTTATCCATGTTTGGGAAATTCCATTAGTACAACCCCTAATAATAAGCTTGGGAGAATTTTGATAGGAAAGGGACTTCTAACTAATCCTAACATGCTTTAATAATGGTGGATATGCATGCCAGAAACATGTTGAGGATGCAATTGACCTAATGATCCAAAAATTTCAAGTAGCAGAAAAAATCAAATTCAGTGGTTGGATTTTTAAACCACAACCAAACAACCCACTTTTTGCCTATCATTAAAAATCAAAGATACTTTTTGGAATTATCTCTCTCAGCATTTGTGCATTTCCATTTTGGATGTTCAAATGTTTTTTCAGATCCAAAACTCACTCTCCATTTTTCTCGTAAACAAAAAAGATATGAGGCATTACAAAATCAAAATTTTAGAGTTCTTGTATGCAAAAAAATTTGAAAACTATAATAAATTATTGTGAGGAAATTTATTTCACGCACTAAAAATGAACTCGAAGGTTTTGTTATACATGTTTGGGAAATTCCACTAGTACAACCTCTAATAATAAGCTTGGTGGAAATTTATAGGAAAGGGACTTCTAACAGATCCTAACATGCTTTAAATGTGGTGGATATGCATGCCAGAAACATGTTGAGGATGCAAGTGACCAAATGATCCAACAATTTCAAAGAGTAGAAAAAATCAATTTCTCTAGTGGTTGGATATATATATATACTAGAGCCAAACAACCCACTTTTTGCCTATCCTTAAAAATCACAGATACTTTTTTGAATTAAATCTTTCAGCATTTGTGGATTTCCATTTTGGATGTTACAAATTTTTTTCAGATCCAAAACTCACTCTCCCATTTTTCTCGTAAACAAAAAAGATATGAGGCATTAAAAAATTAAAATTTTAGAGTTAATGTATGCAAAAAAAATTGAAAACTATATAATAAATATAAGTGAAGAAAATTATTTCATGCACTAAAAATAAACTCCAAGGTTTTGTTATCCATGTTTGGGAAATTCCACTAGTACAACCCCTAAAATTAAGCTTGGTGGAATTTTATAGGAAAGGGACTTCTAACTGATCCTAACATGCTTTAAATGTGGTGGATATGCATGCCATAAACATGTTAAGGATGCAAGTGACCTAATGATCTAAAAACTTCCAGGAGTAGAAAAAATAAAATTCTCAAGTGGTTGGATATTTACCAGAGCCAAACAACCCACTTTTTGCCTATCCATGAAAATCACAGATACTTTGTTGAATTATCTCTCTCAGCATTTGTGCATTTCCGTTCTGGATGTTCAAATTTTTTTTCAGATGCGAAACTAACTCTCCAAATTTTTTCGTAAACGAAAAAGATATGAGGCATAACAAAATGAAAATTTTAGAGTTTATGTATGCAAAAAAACTTGAAAACTATAATAAATGTAAGTGAAGAAATTTTTTTCACGCACTAAAATGAACTCTAAGGTTCGGTTATTCATGTTTGGGAAATTCTACTAGTACAACCCCTAATAATAAGCTTGGTGGAATTTTATTGGAAAGAGACTTCTAGCTGATCCTAACATGCTTTAAATGTGGTGGATATGCATGCCAGAAACATGTTGAGGATGCATGTGACCTAATGATCCAAAAATTTCCAGGAGTAGAAAAAATCAAATTCTCAAGTGGTTGGATATTTACTAGAGCCAAACAACCCACTTTTTGCCTGTTTTTAAAAATCAAAGATACTTTGTGAAATTATCTCTCTCAGTATTTGTGCATTTCCATTCTGGATGTTCAAATTTTTTTTCAGATGCAAAACTCACCCTCCAATTTTCCTCGTAAGCAAAAAAGATATGAGGCATAAGAAAATATAAATTTTAGAGTTCATGTTTTTAAACAAATTTGAAAAATATAATAAATGTATGTGAAAAAAATTATTTCACGCAACAAAAATGAACTCCAAGGTTTTGTTATACATGTTTGGGAAATTCCACTAGTACAACCCCTAATAATAAGCTTAGTGGAATTTTATAGGAAAGGGACTTCTAACCGATCCTAACATGCTTTAAATGTGGTGGATATGCATGCCAGAAACATATTGAGGATGCTAGTGACCTAATGATCCAAAAATTTCAAAGAGTAGAAAAAATCAAATTCTCAAGTGGTTGGATATATATACTAGAGCGAAACAACCCACTTTTTGCCCATCCTTAAAAATCATAGATACCTTTTGGAATTATCTCTCTCAGCATTTGTGCATTTCCATTTTGGATGTGCAAAATTTTTTTCATATCCAAAACTCGCTCTCCCATTTTTCTCGTTGACAAAAAATATCTTTGGCATAAAAAAATGAAAAATTTTGAGTTCAAGTATGCAAAAAAAATTGAAAACGATAATAAATGTAAGTGAACAAAATTATTTCATGAACAAAATAATGAAGTCCAAGGTTTTGTTCTCCATGTTTGGAAAATTCCACTAGTACAACCCCTAATAATAAGCTTGGTGGAATTTTATTGGAAAGGAACAATTAACTGATCCTAACATGCTTTAAATGTGCTGGATATGCATGCTAGAAACATGTTGAGGATGCAAGTGACCTAATGATCATAAAATTTCAAGGAGTAGAAAAAATCATATTCTCAAGTGGTTGGATATATTGACCAGAGCCAAACAACCCACTTTTTGCCTATCCTTAAAAATCACAGATACTTTTTGGAATTATCTCTCTCAGCATTTGTGCTTTTCTATTTTGGATGTTCAAATTTTTTTTCAGATCGAAAACTCACATTCCCATTTTTCTCGTAAACAAAAAAGACATGAGGCATAACAAAAGGAATATTTTAGAGTTCATGTATGCAAAAAAATTTGAAAACTACAATAAATGTTAGTGAAGAAAATTATTTCATGCACTAAAAATGAACTCCAAGGTTTTGTTATCCATGTTTGGGAAATTCCACTAGTACAACCCCTAATAATAAGCTTGGTGGAATTTTATAGGAAAGGGACTTCTAACTGATCCTAACATGCTTTAAATGTGGAGGATATGCATGCCAGAAACATGTTGAGGATGCAAGTGACCTAATGATCCAAAAATTTCAAGGAGCAGAAAAAATCAAATTCTCAAGTGGTTGGATATTTACCAGTGTCAAACAACCCACTTTTTACCAATCCTTAAAAATCAGAGATACTTTTTGGAATTATCTCTCTCAGCATTTGTGCATTTCCATTTTGGATGTTCAAATTTTTTTTCAGATCCAAAACTCTCTCTCCCATTATTCTTGTAGACAAAAAGATATATGGCATAATGAATTGAAAATTTTAGAGTTCATGTATGCAAAAAAATTTGAAAACTACATTAAATGTAAGTGAAGAAAATTATTTCTCGCACTAAAAATGAACTCCAAGGTTTTGTTATCCATGTTTGGGAAATTCCATTAGTACAAACCCTAATAATAAGCTTGGTGGAATTTTATAGGAAAGGGACTTCTAACTGCTCCTAACATGCTTTAATTGTGGGGGATATGCATGCTAGAAACATGTTGAGGATAGAGGTGACCTAATGATCAAAAAATTTCAAAGAGCAGAAAAAATCAAATTCTCAAGTGGTTGGATATGTACCAGCGCCAAACAACCCACTTTTTGCCTATCCTTAAAAATCACAAATACTTTTTGGAATGATCTCTCTCGGCATTTGTGCATTTCCATTTTGGATGTTCAAATTTTTTTCAGATCCAAAACTCACTCTCCCATTATTCTCGTAAACAAAATATATATAAGGCATAACAAAATGAAAAATTTAGAGTTCAGTTATGCAAATAAATTTGAAAACCATAATAAATGTAAGTGAAGAAAATTATTTCAAGCACTAAAAATGAAAGGTTTTGTTGTCCATGTTTGGGAAATTCCGCTAGTACAACCCCTAATAATAAGCTTGATGGAATTTTATAGGAAAGGGACTACTAACTCATCCTAACATCTTTAAATTTGGTGAATATGCATGCCAGAAAAATGTTGAGGATGCAAGTGACCTAATGATCCAAAATTTCTAAGGAGTAGGAAAAATCAAATTCTCAATTGGTTGGATATATTTACCAGAGCCAAAAAGCCCACTTTTTACCTATCCGTAAAATTCACATATACTTTTTGGAATTATCTCTCTCAGCATTTGTGCATTTCCATTTTGGATGTTCAATTATTTTTTCAGATCCAAAACTCACTCTCCCATTTCTCTCGTAAAGAATAAAGATATAAGGCATAACAAAATAAAAATTTTAATGTTCAAGTACGCAAAAAAATTTGAAAACTATAATAAATGTAAGAGAAGAAAATTATTTAATGCACTAAAAATGAACTCCGAGGTTTTGTTATTCATGTTTGGGAAATTCCTCTAGTACAACCCCTAATAATAAGCTTGGTGGAATTTTATAGGAAAAGGACTTCTAACTGATCCTTACATGCTTTAAATGTGGTGGATATGCATGCCAAAAACATGTTGAGGGTGCAAGTGACCTAATGATCCAAAAATTAGAAGGAGCAAAAAAAATCAAATTCTCAAGTGGTTGGATATTTAAACCAGAGCCAAAAAACCCACTTTTTGCCTATCCTTAAAAATCATAGATACTTTTTGGAATTATCTCTCTCAGCATTTGTGCATTTCCATTTTTGATATTCAATGTTTTTTTCAGATCCAAAACTCTCTCTCCCATTTTTCTCGTAAACAAAAAAGATATAAGGCATAACAAAATGAAAATTTTAGAGTTCATGTATGCAAAAAAATTTGAAAACTATAATAAATGTAAGTGAAGAAAATTATTTCACGCACTAAAAATGAACTCCAAGGTTTTGTTATCCATGTTTGGGAAATTCGACTAGTACAATCCCTAATAATAAGCTTGGTGGAATTTTATAGGAAAGGGACTTCTAATTGATCCTAACATGCTTTAAATGTGGTGGATATGCATGCCAGAAACATGTTGAGGATGGAAGTGACCTAATGATCCAAAAATTTCAAAGAGTAGAAAAAATCAAATTCTCAAGCGGTTGGATATTTACCAGAGCCAAACAACCCACTTTTTGCCTATCCTTAAAAATCACAGATACTTTGTGGAATTATCTCTCTCAGCATTTCTGTATTTCCATTTTCAATGTTCAAATTTTTTTTCAGATCCAAAACTCGCTCTCCCATTTTTCTCGTAAAGAGAAAAGATATGAGCCATAACAAAATGAAAATTTTTGAGTTCAAGGTAGCAAAAAAATTTGAAAACTACAATAAATGTAACTAAAGAAAATTATTTCATGCTCTAAAAATGAACTCCAAGGTTTTCTTATCCATGTTTTGGAAATTCCACTAGTACAACCCCTAATAATAAGCTTGGTAGAATTTTATTGGAAAGGGACTTTTAACTGATCCTAACAGGCTTTAAATGTGGTGGATATGCATGCCAGAAACATGTTGAGGACGCAACTGACCTAATGATCCAAAATTTTCAAGAAGAAGAAAAAATCAAATTCTCAAGTGGTTGGATATATTTACCAGAGCCAAAAAACCTACTTTTTGTCTATCCTTAAATATCACAGATACTTTTTGGAATTATCTCTCACAGCATTTGTGCATTTCCATTTTGGATGTTCAAATTATTTTTCTGATCCAAACCACACTCTCCCATTTTTCTCGTTAGCAAAACAGATATAAGGCATAACAAAATGAACATTTAACAGTTCAAGTTCGCAAAAAAAATTGAAAACTATAATAAATGTAAGTGAAGAAAATTATTTCAGGCACTAAAAATGAACTCCAAGGTTTTGTTATCCATGTTTGGGAAATTCCACTAGTACAACCCCTAATAATAAGCTTGGTAGAATTTTATGGGAAAGGGACTTCTAACTGATCCTAACATGTTTTAAATGTGGTGGATATGCATACTAGAAACATGTTGAGGATGCAAGTGACCTAATGATCCAAAAATTTAAAGGAGCAGAAAAAACCATATTCTCAAGTGTTTGGATATTTAAACCAGAGCCAAACAACCCACTTTTCGCCTTTAAATAAAAATCACAGATACTTTTTGGAATTATCTCTCTCAGCATTTGTGCATTTCGATTTTGGATATTCAATTTTTTTCAGATCCAAAACTCTCTCTCCCATTTTTCTTGTAAACAAAAAAGATATGAGGTATTACAAAATTAAAATTTTAGAGTTTATCTATGCAAAAAAATTTGAAAACTATTATCAATGTAACTGAAGAAAATTATTTCACGCACTAAAAATGAACTCCAAGGTTTTGATATACATGTTTGGGAAATTCCACTAGTACAAACCCTAATAATAAGCTTAGTGGAATTTCATAGGAAAGGGACTTCTAATTGATCCTAACTTGCTTTAAATTTGGTGGATATGCATGCCAGAAACATCTTGAGGATGCAAGTGACCTAATGATCCAAAAATTTCAAAGAGAAGAAAAAACAATTTCTCAAGTGGTTGGATATATATACTAGAGCCAAACAACCTACTTTTTGCCTATCCTTAAAAATCACAGATACGTTTTGGAATTATCTCTCTCAGCATTTGTGAATTTCCATTTTGGATGTTCAAATTTTTTTTTCAGATCAAAAACTCACTCTCTCATTTTTCTTGTAAACATAAAAGATATGAGGCATTACAAAATTACAATTTTAGAATTCATGTATGAAAAAAAAATTGAAAACTATATAATAAATGTAAGTGAAGAAAATTATTTCACGCACTAAAAATGAACTCCAAGGTTTTGTAATCCATGTTTGGGAAATTCCACTAGTTCAACCCCTAAAATTAAGCTCGGTGGAACTTGATAGGAAAGGGACTTCTAACTGATCCTAACATGCTTTAAATGTGGTGGATATACATGCCAGAAACATGTTGAGGATGCAAGTGACCTAATGATCCAAAAATTTCCAGGAGTAGAAAAAATCAAATTCTCAAGTGGTTGGATATTTACCAGATCCAAACAACCCACTTTTTGCCTATCGTTAAAAATCACAGATACTTTGTGGAATTATCTCTCTCAGCTTTTGTGCATATCCATTTTTGATGTTTTAGATCCAAAACTCTCTCTCAAATTTTTCTGATAAGCAAAAAAGATTTGAGGCATAACAAAATGAAAATTTTAGAGTTCATGTATGCAAAAATATTTAAAATAAACGTAAGTGAAGAAATTTATTTCACTGACTAAAAATGAACTCCAAGGATTTGTTATCCATGTTTTGGAAATTCCACTAGTACAACCCCTAATAACAAGCTTGGCGGAATTTTAATGGAAAGGGACTTCTAACTGATCCTAACATGCTTTCAATGTGGTGGATACGCATGCCAGAAACATGTTGAGGATGCAAGTGACCTAATCATCCAAAAATTTCAATGAGAAGAAAAAATCAAATTCTCAAGTTGTTGGATATATTTGCCAGAGCCAAAAAACCTAGTTTTTGCCTATCCATAAAAATCACAGATACTTTTTGGAATTATCTCTCACAGCATTTGTGCATTTCCATTTTGGATGTTCAAAATTTTTTTCAGATCAATACTTACTCTCTCATTTTTCCCGTTAGCAAAAAAGATATAAGGCATAACAAAATGAAAATTTTAGAGTTCAAGTACGCAAAAAAATTTGAAAACTATAATAAATGTAAGTGAAGAAAATTATTTAACGCACTGAAAATGAACTCCAAGGTTTTGTTATCCATGTTTGGGAAATTCCACTAGTACAACCCCTAATAATAAGCTTGGTGGAATTTTATTGGAAATAGACTTCTAACTAATCCTAACATGCTCTAAATGTGGTGGATATGCATGCCAGAAACATGTTGAGGATGCAAGTGATCTAATGATCCAAAAATTTCAAGGAGTAGAAAAAATCAAATACTCAAGTGGTTGGATATATTAATCAGAGCCAAACAACCCACTTTTTGCTAATCCTTAAAAATCGTAGATACTTTTTGGAATTATCTCTCTCGGCATTTGTGCATTTCCATTTTGGGTGTTCAAATTTTTTTTTAGATCTAAAACTCTCTCGCCCATTTTTCTTGTAAAAAAAAGATATAAGGCATAACAAAATGAAAATTTTAGCGTTCAACTATGCAAAATTTATTGAAAACTATAAGAAATGTAAGTGAAGAAAATTATTTCACGCACTAGAAATGAACTCCAAGGTTTTGTTATCCATTATTGGGAAATTCCACTAGTACAACCCCTAATAATAAGTTTGGTGGAATTTTATAGGAAAAGAACTTCTAACTGATCCTAACATGCTTTTAATGTGGTGGATATGCATGCCAGAAACATGTTTAGGGTGCAAGTGACCTAATGATCCAAAAATTACAAGGAACAGAAAAAATCAAATTCTCAAGTGGTTGGATATTTAAAACCAGAGCCAAACAACCCACTTTTTTCCTATCCTTAAAAATCACAGATACTTTTTGGAATTATCTCTCTCTGCATTTGTGCATTTCCATTTTGGATATTCAATTTTGTTTTTAGATCCAAAACTCTCTCTCCCATTTTTCTCGTAAACAAAAATGATATAAGGCATAACAAAATAAAAATTTTAGAGTTCGTGTATATAAAAAAATTTGAAAACTATAATAAATGTAAGTGAAGAAAATTATTTCACGCACTAAAAATGATATCCTAGGTTTTGTTATCCATGTTTGGGAATTCCACTAGTACAACCCCTAATAATAAGCTTGGTGGAATTTTATAGGAAAGGGACTTGTAACTGATCCTAACAAGCTTTCAATGTGGTGGATATGCATGCAAGAAACATGATGAGGATGCATATGACCTAATGATCCAAAAATTACAACGAGCTGAAAAAATCAAATTCTGAAGAGGATGGGTATTTAAACCAGAGCCAAACAACCCACTTTTTTCCTTTCCTTAAATATCACAGATACTTTTTGGAATTATCTCTCTCAGCATTTGTGCATTTCCATTTTGGATATTCTAATTTTTTTTAAAATCCAAAACGCTGTCTCCCTTTTTTCTCGTAAATAAAAAAGATATAAGCGATAACAAAATGAAAATTTTAGAGTTCATATATGCAAACAAATTTGAAAACTATAATAAATGTAAGTGAAGAAAATTATTTCAGGCACTAAAAATAAATTCTAAGGTTTTGTTATCCATGTTTGGGAAATTCCACTAGTACAACCCCTAATAATAAGCTTGGTGGAATTTTATAGGGAAGGGACTTCCAAGTGATCCTAACATGCTTTAAATGTGGTGGATATGCATGCCAGAAACATGTTGAGAATGCAAGTGACCTAATGATCCAAAATTTTCAAGAACAAGAAAAAATCAAATTCTCAAGTAGTTGGATATATTTATTAGAGCCAAACAACCTACTTTTTGCCTATCCTTAAATATCACAGATACTTTTTGGAATTATCTGTCACAGCATTTGTGCATTTCCTTTTTGGATGTTCAAATTTTTTTTTTTTATCCAAAACTCACTCTCCCATTTTTCTCATTAGCAAAAAAGATATAAGGCATATCAAAATGAAAATTTTAGAGTTCAAGTATGCAAAAAAGTTTGAAAACTATAATAAATGTAAGTGAAGAAAATTATTTCACGCACTAAAAATGATCTCCAAGGTTTTGTTATCCATGTTTGGGAAATTCCACTAGTACAACCCCTAATAATAAGCTTGGTAGAATTTTATAGGAAAGGGACTTCTAACTGATCCTAACATGTTTTAAATGTGGGGGATATGCATGCCAGAAACATGTTGAGGATGCAAGTGACCTAATGATCCAAAAATTTCAAGTAGTAGAAAAAATCAAATTCTCAAGTGGTTGGATATTTAAACTAGAGCCAAACAAACCACTTTTTGCCTATCATTAAAAATCATAGATACTTTTTGGAATTATCTCTCTCAGAATTTGTGCATTTCCATTTTGGATATTCAAATTTTTTTTCAGATCCAAAACTCACTCTCCCATTTTTCTCGTAAACAAAAAAGATATGAGGGATAAAAAAATGAAAATTTTAGAGTTCATGTATGTAAAAAAATTTGAAAACTATAATAAATGAGTGCGAAGAAAATTATTTTACACACTAAAAATAAACTCCAAGGTTTTGATATACATGTTTGGGAAATTCAACTAGTACAACCCCTAATAATAAGCCTGGTGAAAATTTATAGGAAAGGGACTTTTAACTGATCCTAACATGCTTTAAATGTAGTGAATATCCACGCCAGAAACATCTTCAGGATGCAAGTGACCTAATGATCCAAAAATTTCAAGGAGTAGAAAAAATCAATTTCTCAAGTGGGTTTATATATATACTAGAGCCAAACAACCCACTTTTTTCCTATCCTTAAAAATCAGTGATACTTTTTGGAATTATCTCTCTCAGCATTTGTGCATTTCCATTTTTGATGTTCTAAATTTTTTTTAGATCCAAAACTCACCCTCAAATTTTTATCATACACAAAAAAGATTTGAGGCATAACAAAATGAAAATTTTAGAGTTCATGTATGCAAAAATATTTAAAATAAATGTAAGTTAAGAAAATTATTTCACTCACTAAAAATGAACTCCAAGGTTTTGTTATCCATGTTTTGGAAATTCCACTAGTACAACCCCTAATAACAAGCTTGGCGGAATTTTAATGGAAAGGAACTTCTAACAGATCCTAACATGCTTTAAATGTGGTGGATATGCATGCCAGAAACATGTTGAGGATGCAAGTGACCTAATGATAAAAAAATGTCAATGAGAAGAAAAAATCAAATTCTCAAGTGGTTGGATATATTTGCCAGAGCCAAACAACCTAGTTTTTGCCAATCCTTAAAAATCACAATTACTTTTTGGAATTATCTCTCACAGCATTTGTGCATTTCCAGTTTGGATGTTAAAATTTTTTTTCAAAACAAAAACTCTCTCTCCCATTTTTCTCGTTAGCAAAAAAGATATAAGGCAGAACAAAATGAAAATTTTCGAGTTCAAATACGAAATTTTTTTTGAAAACTATAATAAATGTAAGTGAAGAAAATTATTTCACGCACTAAAAATGAACTCCAAGGTTTTGTTATCCATGTTTGGGAAATTCCACTAGTACAACCTCTAATAATAAGCTTGGTGGAATTTTATAGGAAAAAGACATCTAACTGATCCTAACATGCTTTAAATGTGGTGGATATCCATGCCAGAAACATGTTGAGGATGCAAGTGATCTAATGATCCAAAAATTTCAAGGAGTAGAAAAAATCAAATTCTCAAGTGGTCTGATATATTTACCTGAGCCAAACAACGCACTTTTTGCCTATCCTTAAAAATCGTAGATACTTTTTGGAATGATCTCTCTCGGCATTTGTGCATTACCATTTTGGGTGTTCAAATTTTTTTTCAGATCTAAAACTCTCTCACCAATTTTTCTCGTAAACAAAAAAGATATAAGGCATAACAAAATAAAAATTTTAGAGTTCAAGTATGCAAAAAAATTTGAAAACTATAAGAAATGTAAGTGAAGAAAATTATTTTACGCACTAAAAATGAACTCCAAGGTTTTGTTATCCATTATTGGGAAATTCCACTAGTACAACCCCTAATAATAAGCTTGGTGGAATTTTATAGGAAAAGGACTTCTAACTGATCCTAACATGCTTTAAATGTGGTGGATATGCATGCCAGAAACATGTTGAAGGTGCAAGTGACCCAATGATCCAAAAATTACAAGGAGTAGAAAAAATCAAATTCTCAAGTGGTTGCATATTTAAACCAGAGCCAAACAACCCACTTTTTGCCTATCCTTAAAAATCACAGATACTTTTAGGAATTATCTCTCTTAGCATTTTTAACATTTTCATTTTGGATATTATATTTTTTCTTCAGATCCAAAACTCTCTCTCCCATTATTCTCGTCAACAAAAAAGATATAAGGCATAAAAAAATGAAATTTTAGAGTTCATGTATGCAAAAAAATTTGAAAACTATAATAAATGTAAGTGAAGAAAATTATTTCACGCACTAAAAATGAACTCCAAGGTTTTGTTATCCATGTTTGGGAAATTCCACTAGTACAACCCCTAATAATAAGCTTGGTAGAATTTTATAAGAAAGGGACTTCTAACTGATCCTAACATTCTTTAAATGTGGTGGATATGCATGCCAAAAACATATTGAGGACGCATATGACCTAATGATCCAAAAATTACAAGGAGCAGAAAAAATCAAATTCTGAAGTGGTTGGATATTTAAACCAGAGCCAAACAACCCACTTTTTGCCTATCCTTAAAAATCACAGATACTTTTTGGAATTATCTCTCTCAGCATTTGTGCATTTCCATTTTTTATATTCAAATTTTTTTTCAGATCCAAATCTCAGTCTCCCATTTTTCTCGTAAACAAAAAAGATATGAGGGATAACAAAATAAAAATTTTAGAGTTCATATATGCCAAATAATTTGAAAACTAAAATAAATGTAAGTGAAGAAAATTATTTCAGGCACTAAAAATGAACTCCAAGGTTTTGTTATCCATGTTTGGGAAATTCCACTAGTACAACCCCTAATAATAAGCTTGTGGAATTTTATAGGAAAGGGACTTCCAATTGATCCTAACATGCTTTAAATGTGGTGGATATGCATGCCAGAAATAAGTTGAGGATGCAAGTGACCTAATCACCCAAAACTTTCAAGAAGAAGAAAAAATCGAATTCTCAAGTGGTTGGATATATTTACCAGAGCCAAACAACCTACTTTTTGCCTATCCTAAAATATCATAGATACTTTTTGGAATTATCTCTCACAGCATTTGTGCATTTCCAATTTGGATGTTCAAATTTTTTTCTGATGCAAAACTCACTCTCCCATTTTTCTCGTTAGCAAAAAAGATATAAGGCATACCAAAATGAAAATTTTAGTGTTCAAGTACGCAAAAAAATTTTAAAACTATAATAAATGTAAGTGATGAAAATTATTTCATGCACTAAAAATGAACTCCAAGGTTTTGTTATCCATGTTTGGGAAATTCCACTAGTACTACCCCTAATAATAAGCTTGGTGGAATTTTATTGGAAGGGAGTTCTAACTGATCATAACATGCTTTAAATGTGGTGGATATACATGCCAGAAACATGTCGAGGATGCAAGTCACCTAATGATCCAAAAATTTCAAGGAATATGAAAAATCAAATTCTCAAGTGGTTGGATATATTTACATGAGCCAAACAACCCACTTTTTGCCTATCCTTAAAAATCACAGATAATTTTTCGATTTATCTCTGTCAGCATTTGTGCATTTCCATTTTGGGAATTAAATTTTTTTTTCAGATCTAAAACTCACTCTCCCATTTTTCTCATAAACAAAAAAGATATAAGGCATAACAAAATGAAAATTTTAGAGTTCAAGTATGCAAAAAAATTTGAAAACAACAAGAAATGTAAGTGAAGAAAATTATTTGACGCACTAAAAATGAACTCCAAGGCTTTGTTATCCATGTGTGGGAAATTCCACTAGTACTACCCCGAATAATAAGCTTGGTGCAATTTTATTGGAAGGGAGTTCTAACTGATCATAACATGCTTTAAATGTGGTGGATATGCATGCCAGAAACATGTTAAGGATGCAAGTGACCTAATGATCCAAAAATTTCAAGGAGTATAAAAAATCAAATTCTCAAGTGGTTGGATATATTTACATGAGCCAAACAACCCACTTTTTGCATATCCTTAAAAATCACAGATACTTTTTCGATTTATCTCCGTCAGCATTTGTGCATTTCCATTTTGGGAATTCAATTTTTTTTTCAGATCTAAAACTCTTTCTCCCATTTTGCTCATAAACAAAAAAGATATAAGCCATAACAAAATGAAAATTTTAGAGTTCAAGTATGCAAAAAAATTTGAAAACAATAAGAAATGGAAGTGAAGAAAATTATTTCACGAACTAAAAAAGAACTCCTAGGTTTTGTTATCCATGTTTTAAATGTGGGGGATATGCATGCCAGAAACATTTTGAGGATGCATGTGACCTAATGATCCAAAAATTTCATGGAGGAGAAAAAATCAAATTATCATGTGGTCTGATATTTAAACTAGAGCCAAACACCCCACTTTTTGCCTATCATTAAAAATCACAAATACTTTTCGGAATTATCTCTCTCAGCATTTGTGCATTTCCATTTTGGATATTCAATTTTTTTTTCAGATCCAAAACTCTCTCTCCCATTTTTCTCGTAAATAAAAAATATATGAGGGATAACAAAATGAAAATTTTAGAGTTCATGTATGTAAAAAAAATTGAAAACTATAATAAATGAGTGCGAAGAAAATCTTTTCACGCACTAAAAATGAACTCTAAGGTTTTGATATACATGTTTGGGAAATTCCACTAGTACAACCCCTAGTAATAAGCTTGGTGGGAATTTATATGAAAGGGACTTCTAACTGATCCTAACATGCTTTAAATGTGGTGGATATGTATGCTAGAAACATCTTGAGGATGGAAGTGACCTAATGATCCAAAAATTTCAAAGAGTAGAAAAAATCAATTTCTCAAGTGGTTGGATATATATACTAGAACCAAACAACCCACTTTTTGGCTATCCTTATAAATCACAGATACTTTTTGGAATTATCTCTCTCACCATTTGTGTATTTCCATTTTGGATGTTCAAATTTTTTTTCAGATCGAAATTCTCTCCCCCATTTTTCTCGTAAACAAAAAAGATATGAGGGATTACAAAATTAAAATTTTAGAGTTCATGCTTGCAAAAAAAAATTGAAAAATATATAATAAATGTAAGTGACGAAAATTATTTCACGCACTAAAAATGAACTCCAAGGTTTTGTGATCCATGTGTGGGAAATTCCACTAGTACAACCCCTAAAATTAAGCTTGGTGGAATTTCATAGGAAAGGGACTTCTAGCTGATCCTAACATGCTTTAAATGTGGTGGATATGCATGCCTGAAACATGTTGAGGATGCAAGTGACCTAATGATCCAAAAATTTTCAGGAGTAGAAAAAATGAAATTCTCAAGTGGTTGGATATTTACCAAAGCCAAACAACCCACTTTTTGCCTATCCTTAAAAATCACAGATACTTTGTGGAATTATCTCTCCCAGCATTTGTGCATTTCCATTCTAGATGTTCAAATTTTTTTTCAAATGCAAAACTCACTCTCCCATTTTTGTCGTAAAAAAAAAAGATATGAGGCATAACAAAATGAATATTTTAGAGTTCAAGTATGCAAAAAATTTGAAAACTAAAATAAATGTATGCGAAGAAAATTATTTCACGCACTAAAAATGAACTCTAAGGTTTTGTTATACATGTTTGGGAAATTCCACTAGTCCAACCCCTAATAAGAAGCTTGGTGGAATTTTATAGGAAAAGGGACTTCTAAGTGATCCTAACATGCTTTAAATGAGGTGGAAATGCATGCCAAAAACATGTTGAGGATGCTAGTGACCTAATGATCCAAAAATTTCATAGTGTAGAAAAAATAAATTTCTCAAGTGGTTGGATATATATTACAAGAGCCAAACAACCCACTTTTTGCCTATCCTAAAAAATCACAGATACCTTTTGGAATTATCTCCCACAGCATTTGTGCATTTCCATTTTGGATGTTCAAATTTTTTTTCAAATCCGAAACTCTCTCTTCCATTTTTCTCGTAAACAAAAAAGATATAAGGCATAAAAAAATGAAAATTTAAGAGTTCAAGTATGAAAAAAAATTGAAAACTATAAGAAATGTAAGTGAAGAAAATTATTTCACGTACTAAAAATGAACTCCAAGGTTTTGTTATCCGTGTTTGGGAAATTCCACTAGTACAACCCCTAATAATGAGCTTGGTGGAATTTTATAGGAAAGGGACTTCTAATTGATCCTAACATGCTTTAAATATGGTGGATATGCATGCCAGAAAGATGTTGAGGATCCAATTGACCTAATGATCCAAAAATTTCTAGTAGCAGAAAAAATTAAATTCTTAAGTGGTTGGATATTTACCAGAGACAAACAACCAACATTTTTCCTTTCCTTAAAAATCACAGATAGTTTTTGGAATTAAATCTCTCAGCATTTGTGCATTTTCATTTTGGATATTCAAATTTTTTTTCAGATCCTAAACTCACTCTCATATTTTTCTCGTAAACAAAAAAGATATGTGGCATAACAAAATGAAAATTTTAGAGTTCAAGTATGCAAAAAAATTTGAAAACTATATAAGAAATGTAAGTGAAGAAAATTATTTCATGCACTAAAAATGAACTCTAAGGTTTTGTTATACATGTTTGGGAAATTCCACTAGTACAACCCCTTATAATAAGCTTGGTAGAATTTTATAGAAAAGGGACTTCTAACTGATCCTAACATGCTTTAAATGTGATGGATATGCATGCCAGAAACATGTTGAGGATGCAAGTGACCTAATGATCCAAAAATTTCAAGGAGAAGAAAAAATCAAATTCTCAAATGGTTGGATATTTACAAGAGCCAAACAACCCACTTTTTGCCTATCCATAAAAATCACAGATACATTTTGGAATTATCACTCACAGCATTCGTGCATTTCCATTTTGGATGTTCAAACTTTTTTTCAGATCCAAACTCACTCTCCAATTTTTCTTGTAAACAAAAAAGATATGAGGCATACTTAAATGAAAATTTTAGAGTTCAAGTATCCAAAAAATGTGAAAACCACAATAAATGTAAGTGGAGAAAATTATTTCTTGCACTAAAAATGAACTCCAAGGTTTTGTTATCCATGTTTGGGAAATTCTTCTTGTACAACCCCCAATAATAAGCTTTGTTGAATTTTATGGAAAGGGACTTCCAACTGATCCTAACATGCTTTAAATGTGGTGGATATGCATGCTAGAAATATGCTCAGGATGCAAGTAACCAAATTATCCAAAAATTTCGAGTAGAAAAAATCAAATTCTCAAGTGGTTGGATATATTAACTAGAGCCAAACAACCCACTTTTTGGAATTATCTCTGTCACCATTTGTGGTTTTTCATTTTAGTTGTTGAAATTTTTTTTCAGATCCAAAACTGAATGTCCTATTTTTCACGTAAACAAAAAAGATATGAGCCATAACAAAATGAAAATTTTAGAGTTCATGTTTGCAAAAAAATTTGAAAACTATAATAAGTTTAAGTGAAGAACATTATTTCACGCACTAAAAATGAACTCCAAGGTTTTGTTATTCATGTTTGGGAAATTCCACTAGTACAACCTAATAATAAGCTTGGTAGAATTTTATTGGAAGGAGACTTCTAACTGATCCTAACATGCTTTAAATGTGGTGGATATGCATGCCAGAAACATGTTGAGGACGCATGTGACCTAATGATCCAAAAATTTCAAGGAGCAAAAAAAATCAAATTCTCAGGTGGTTGGATATTTACTAGAGCCCAAAAGCCCACTTTTTACCTATCTTTAAAAATCACAGAAACCTTTTGGAATTATCTCTCTCAGCATTTGTGCGTTTCCAAATTGTTTATTGATATTTTTTTTCCGATCCAAAACTCACTCTCCCATTTTTCTCGTAAACAAAAAAAATATGAGGCATAACAAAATGAAAATTTGAGATTTCAGGTATGCAAAATTTTTTGAAAACTAGAATAAATGAAAGTGAATAAAATTTTTTCACGCACTAAAAATGAACTCCAAGGTTTTGTTATCCATGTTTGGGAAATTCCACTAGTACAACCCCTAATAATAAGCTTGGAGGAATTTTATAGGAAAGGGATTTTAACTGATCCTAACATGCTTTAAATGTGGTGGATATGCATGCCAAAAACATGTTGACGATGCAAGTGACCTAATGATCAGAAATTTTCAAGGAGTAGAAAAAACCAAATTCTCTAGTCGTTGGATATATTTACCAGAGCCAAACAACCCACTTTTTGCCTATCCTTAAAAATCTGAGATACATTTTGGAATTATATCTCTCAGCATTTGGGCTTTTCCATTTTGGATGTTAAAATTTTTTTTCAGATCCAAAACTCGCTCTCCCATTTTTCTCGTAAACAAGAAAGATTTGAGGCATAACAAAATGAAAATTTTAGAGTTCATGTGCGGAAAAAAAATTGAAAACAATAATAAATGTAAGTGAAGAAAACTATTTCACGCACTAAAAATGAACTCCAAGGTTTTGTTATTCATGGTTGGGAAATTCCACTAGTACAACCCCTAATAATAAGCTTGGTCATATTTTATAGGAAAGTGACTTATAATAGATCCAAACATGCTTTAAATGTGGTGGATATGTGTGCCAGAATCATGTTGAGGAAGTAAGTGACCTATTAATCCAAAAATTTCAAGGTGCAGAAAAAAACAAATTCTTAAGTGGTTGGATATTTACAAGAGCCAAACAACCCACTTTTTACCTATCCGTAAAAATCAGAGATACTTTTTGGAATTATCCCTCTCAGCATTTATCCATTTCAATTTTGGATATTCCAATTTTTTTTCAGATCCAAAACTCACTCTCCCATTTTTCTCGTAAACAAAAAAGATATGAGGCATAACAAAATAAAAATTTTTGAGTTCATGTAGGCAAAACAATTTGAAAACTATATGATAAATGTAAGTGAAGAAAATTATTTCACGCACCTAAAATGAACTCCAAGGTTTTGTTATCCTTGTTTGGGAAATTCCACTAAGACAACCCCTAATAATAAGCTTGGTGGAATTTTATAGGAAAGGGACTTCTAACTAATCCTAACATGCTTTAAATGTGGTGGATATGCATGCCAGAAACATGTTGAGGATGCAAGTGACCTAATGAACCAAAAATTTCAAAAAGCCGAAAAAATAAAATTCTCAAGAGGTTGGATATTTAAACCAGAGCCAAACAACCCACTTTTTGCCTATCCGTAAAAATCACATATACTTTTTGGAATTATCTCTTTCAGCATTTGTGCATTTCCATTTTGGATATTCAAATATTTTGTCAGATCCAAAACTCACTCTCCGATTTTTCTCGTAAACAAAAAAGATATGAGGCATAACAAAATAAAAATTTTAGACTTCATGTATGCAAAAAAATTTGAAAACTATATAATAAATGTAAGTGAAGAAAATTATTTCAGGCACCAAAAATGAACTCCAAGGTTTTGTTATCCATGTTTGGGAAATTCCACTAGTACAACTCCTAGTAATAAGCGTGGTGGAATTTTATAGGAAAGGGACTTCTAACTGATCCTAACATGCTTTAAATGTGGTGTATATGCATGCCAGAAACATGTTGAGGATGCAAGTGACCTAATGATCCAAAAATTTCGAGTAGAAAAAATCAAATTCTCAAGCGGTTGGATATATTTACTAGAGCCAAACAAGCCACTTTTTGCCTATCCTTAAAAATCACAGATACTTTTTGGAATTATCGCTCTCAGGATTTGTGCATTTCAATTTAGGGTGCTCAAATTTTTCAGATATAAAACTCACTCTCCCATTTTTCTCGTAAACAAAAAAGATATAAGGCATAACAAAATGAAAGTTTTAGAGTTCAAGTATGGAAAAAAAATTGAAAACTATAAGAAACGTAAGTGAAGAAAATTATTTCTCGCACTAAAAATGAACTCCAAGGTTTTGTTATCCATGTTTGGGAAATTCCATTAGTACAACCCCTAATAATGAGCTTGGTGGAATTTTATAGGAAAGGGACATCTAACTGATCCTAACATGCTTTAAATATGGTGGATAAGCATGCCAGAAAGATGTTGAGGATGCAAGTGACTTAATGATCAGAGAATTTCAAGGAGTAGAAAAAACCAAATTCTTAGGTGGTTGGATATTTACCAGTGTCAAAAAACCAACTTTTTACCTATCCATAAAAATCACAAATACTTTTTCAAATTATCTCTCTCAGCATTTGTGCATTTTCATTTTGGATATTCAAAGTTTTTTTCAGATCCTAAACTCACTCTACGATTTTTCTCGTAAACAAAAAAGATATGAGGCATAACAAAATGAAAATTTTAGAGTTCATGTATGCAAAAAAATTTGAAAACTATATAATAAATGTAAGTGAAGAAAATTATTTCATGCACTAAAAATGAACTCCAAGGTTTGTTATCCTTGTTTGGGAAATTCCACTAGTACAACCCCTAATAATAAGCTTGATAGAATTTTATAGGAAAAGGACTTCTAACTAATCCTAACATGCTTTAAATGTGGTGGATATGCATGCCAGAAACCTGTTGGGGAGGCAAGTGACCTAATGATCCAAAAATTCACGGAGCCGAAAAAATAAAATTCTCAAGTGGTTGGATATGTAAACCATAGCAAAACAACCCACTTTTTGCCTCTCCATAAAAATCACAGATACTTTTTCGAATTATCTCTCTCAGCATTTGTGCATTTCCATTTTGGATATTCAAATTTTTTTTTCAGATCGAAAACTCTCTCTCCCATTTTTCTCGTAAACAAAAAAGATATGAGGCATAACAAAATAAAAATTTTAGAGTTCATGTATGCCAAAAAATTAGAAAACTATATAATAAATGTAAGTGAAGAAAATTATTTCACGCACCAAAAATGAACTCCAAGGTTTTGTTATCCAATGTTGGGAAATTTCATTAGTACAACCCCTAATAATGAGTTTGGTGGAATTTTATAGGAAAGGGACTTCTAACTGATCCTAACATGCTTTAAATATAGCGGATATGCATGCCAGAAAGATGTTGAGGATGCAAGTGACCTAAAGATCCAAAAATTTCAAGGAGGAGAAAAAATTAAATTCTTAAGTGGTTGGATATTTACCAGAGTCAAACAACCCACTTTTTACCTATACTTAAAAATCACTGATACTTTTTGGAATTATCTCGCTCAGCATTAGTGCGTTTTCATTTTGGATATTCAAATTTTTTTTCAGATCCTATCTTCACTCTAGCATTTTTCTCGTAAACAAAAAGGATATGAGGAATTACAAAATTAAAATTTTAGAGGTCATGTATGCAAAAAAATTTGAAAACTATATAATAAATGTAAGTGAAAAAATTATTTCACGAACTAAAAATGAACTTCAAGGTTTTGTTATCCATGTTTGGGAAATTCCACTAGTAAAACCCCTAAAATTAAGCTTGGTGGAATTTCATAGGAAAGGGACTTCTAACTGATCCTATCATGCTTTAAATGTAGTGGATATGCATGCCAGAAACATGTTGAGGATCCAAGTGACCTAATGATCCAAAAATTTCAAGGAGATGAAAAAATCAAATTCTCAAGTGGTTGGATATATTTTACCAGAGCCAAACAACCTACATTTTGCCTATCATTAAATATCACAGATACTTTTTGGAATTATCTCTCTCAGCATTTGTGCATTTCCAATTTGGTTGTTCAAATTTTGTTTCAGATCCAAAACTCCCTCTCCCATTTTTCTCGTAAACAAAAACGATATGAGGAATTACAAAATTAAAATTTTAGAGGTCATGTATGCAAAAAAAATTGAAAACTATATAGTAAATCTAAGTGGAGAAAATTATTTCACAAACTAAAAATGAACTCCAAGCTTTTGTTATCCACGTTTGGGAAATTCCACTAGTACAACCCCTAAAATTAAGCTTGGTGAAATTTCATAGGAAAGGGACTTCTAATTGATCCTAACATGCTTTAAATGTGGTGGATATGCATGCCAGAAACATGTTGAGGATGCAAGTGACCTAATGATCCAAAAAATTTCAGGAGTAGAAAAAATAAATTCTCAAGTGGTTGGATATTTACCAGGGCCAAACAACCCACTTTTTGCTTATCCATAAAAATCATAGATACTTTGTGCAATTATCTCTCTCAGCCTTTGTGTATTTCCATGTTGGATGTTCAAATTTATTTTCAGATGAGAAACTCACTCTCCCATTTTTCTCGTAAACAAAAAAGATATGAGGCATAACAAAATGAAAATTTTGGAGTTCATGTATGCAAAAAAATTTAAAAACTATAATAAATGTAAGTGAAGAAAATTATTTCACGCACTAAAAATAAAATCCACGGTTTTGTTATACATATTTGGGAAATTCCACTAGTACAACCCCTAATAATAAGCTTGGTGGAATTTTATAGGAAAGGGACTTCTAACTGATCCTAACATGCTTTAAATGTGGTGGATATGCATGCCAGAAACTAGTTGAGGATGCAAGTGACCTAATTATCCAAAAATTTCAAGGTGTAGAAAAAATCAAATTCTCAAGTGGTTGGATAGTTAAACCAAAGCCAAACAAGCCACTTTTTGCCTATCATTAAAAATCACAGATACTTTTTGGAATTATCTCGCCGAGCATTTGTGCATTTCCTTTTTAGATATTCAAATTTTTTTTCAGATCCAAAACTCACTCTCCCATTTTTCTCGTAAACAAAAAAGATAAGAGGGATAACAAAATGAAAATTTTAGAGTTCATGTATGCAAAAAGATTCGAAAACAATAATCAATGAGTGCGAAGAAAATTATTTCACGCACTAAAAATGAGCTCCTAGGTTTTGTTATACATGTTTGGGAAATTCCACTAGTACAACCTCTAATAATAAGCTTGGTGGAATTTTATAGGAAAGGGACTTCTAACTGATCCTAACAGGCTTTAAATGTGGTGGATATCCATGCCAGAAACATGTTGAGGATACAAGTGACCTAATAAAAAGATCCAAAAATTTCTAAGAGTAGAAAAAATCAATTTCTCAAGTGGTTGGATATATATACTAGAGCCAAACAACCCACTTTTTACCTATCCTTAAAAATCACCGATACTTTTTGGAATTATCACTCTCAACATTTGTGCATTTCCATTTTGGATGTTCAAATTTTTTTGCAGATCCAAAACTCACTCTCCCATTTTTCTTGAAAACAAAAAAGATATGAGGCATTAAAAAATTAAAATTTTAGAGTTCATGTATGCAAAAAAATTTGAAAACTATATAATAAATATCAGTGAAGAATATTATTTCACGCACTAAAAATGAACTCCTAGGTTTTGTTATCCATGTTTGGGAAATTCCACTAGTACAACCCCTAAAATTAAGCTTGGTGGAATTTCGTAGGAAAGGGAATTCTAACTGATCCTAACATGCTTTTAAATGTGGTGGATATGCATGCCAGAAACATGTTGAGGATGCAAGTGACCTAATGATCCAAAAATTTCCAGGAGTTGAAAAAATCAAATTCTCAAGTGGTTGGATATTTACCAGAGCCAAACAACCCACTTTTTGCCTATCCTTAAAAATCACACATACTTTGTCGCATTATCTATCGCAACATTTGTGCATTTCCATTGGAGATGTTCAAATATTTTTCAGATGAAAAACTCACTCTCCCATTTTTCTTGTAAACAAAAAAGATATGAGGCATAAAAAAATGAAAATTTTAGAGTTCATGTATGCAAAAAAATTTGAAAACTATAATAAATGTAAGTAAAGAAAATTATTTTACGCACTAAAAATGAACTCCAAGGTTTTGTTATACATGTTTGGGTAATTCCACTAGTACAACCCCTAATAATAAGCTTGGTGGAATTTTATTGGAAAGGGACTTCTCACTGATCATAACATGCTTTAAATGTGGTGGATATTCATACTAGAAACATGTTGAGGATGCAAGTGACCTAATGATCAAAAAATTTCAAAGAGTAGAAAAAATCAATTTCTCAAGTGGTTGGATATATATACTAGAGCCAAACAACCAACTTTTTGCCTATCCTTAAAAATCTTAGATACTTTTTGGAATTATCTCTCTCAGCATTTGTGCATTTCCATTTTGGATGTTCAAATTTTTTTCAGATCCAAAACTCTGTCACCCATTTTTTTCGTAAGCAAAAAAGATATGAGGGATAACAAAATGAAAATTTTAAAGTTCATGTATGCAAAAAAATTTGGAAACTATAATAAATGTAAGTGACAAAAATTATTTCACGCACTAAAAATGAACTCCAATGTTTTGTTATCCATGTTTGGGAAATTCCACTAGTACAACCCCTAATAATAAGCTTGGCAGAATTTGATAGGGAAGGGACTTCTAACTGATCCTAACATGCTTTAAATGTGGTGGATATGCATGCCGGAAACATGTTGAGGATACAAGTGACCTAATGATCCAAAAATTTCAAGGAGAAGAAAAAATCAAATTCTCAAGTGGTTGGATATATTTACCAGAGCCAAACAACCTACTTTTTGCCTATCCTTAAATATCACAGATACTTTTTGAAATTATCTCTCACAGCATTTGTACATTTCCATTTTGGATGTTCAAATATTTTTTCAGATCCAAAACTCACTCTCCCATTTTTCTAGTTAGCAAAAAAGATATAAGGCTTAACAAAAAGAAAATTTTAGAGTTCAAGTACGCAAAAAAAATTGAAAACTATAATAAATGTAAGTGAAGAAAATTATTTCACGCACTAAAAATGAACTCCAAGGTTTTGCTATCCATGTTTGGGGAATTCCACTAGAACAACCCCTAATAATAAGCTTGGTGGAATTTTTTTGGAAATGGACTTCTAACTGATCCTTACATGTTTTAAATGTGGGGGATATGCGTGCCAGAAACATGTTGAGGATGCAAGTGACCTATCGATCCAAAAATTTCAAGGAGTATAAAAAATCAAATTCTCAAGTGGTTTGATATATTTACATCAGCGAAACAACACACTTTTTGCTTATCCTTAAAAATCACAGATACTTTTTGGATTTATATCTCACAGCATTTGTGTATTTCCATTTTGGGAATTCAATTTTTTTTTTCAGATCTAAAACTCTCTCTCCAATTTTTCTCACTAACAAAAAAGATATAAGGTATAAAAAATGAAAATTTTAGAATTCGAGTATGCAAAAAAAAAATGAAAAAAATAAGAAATTCAAGTGAAGAAAATTATTTAACGAAATAAAAATGAAGTCCTAGGTTTTGTTATCCATGTTTGGGAAATTCCACTACTTCAACCCCTAACAATAAACTTGGTAGAATTTTATAGGAAAGGGGTTTCTAACTGATCCTAACATGTTTTAAACGTGGAAGATATGCATGCCAAAATCATGTTGAGGATGCAACTGACCTAATGATCCAAAAATTTCAAGGACCAGAAAAAATCAAATTCACAAGTGGTTGGATATTTAAACCAGAGCCAAACTTTCCACTTTTTCCCTATCATTAAAAATCACTGATACTTTTTGGAATTATCTCTCTCAGCATTTCTGCATTTCCTTTTTGGATATAATAAATGAGTGTGAAGAAAATTATTTCACGCACTAAAAATGTACTCTAAGGTTTTGTTATACATGTTTGGAAAATTCCACTAGTACAACCCCTAATAATAAGTTTGGTGGAATTTTATGGGAAAGGGACTTCTCACTGATCCTAACATGCTTTAAATGTGGTGGACATTCATACTAGAAACATGTTGAGGATGCAAGTGACCTAATGATCAAAAAATTTCAAAGAGTAGAAAAAATCAATTTCTCAAGTGGTTGGATATATATATACTAGAGCCAAACAACCCACTTTTTGCCTATCCTTAAAAATCTTAGATACTTTTTGGAATTATCTCTCTCAGCATTTGTGCATTTCCATTTTGGATGTTCAAATTTTTTTCAGATCCAAAACTCTGTCACCCATTTTTTTCGTAAGCAAAAAAGATATGAGGGATAACAAAATGAAAATTTTAAAGTTCATGTATGCAAAAAAATTTGGAAACTATAATAAATGTAAGTGACAAAAATTATTTCACGCACTAAAAATGAACTCCAATGTTTTGTTATCCATGTTTGGGAAATTCCACTAGTACAACCCCTAATAATAAGCTTGGCGGAATTTGATAGGGAAGGGACTTCTAACTGATCCTAACATGCTTTAAATGTGGTGGATATGCATGCCAGAAACATGTTGAGGATACAAGTGACCTAATGATCCAAAAATTTCAAGGAGAAGAAAAAATCAAATTCTCAAGTGGTTGGATATATTTACCAGAGCCAAACAACCTACTTTTTGCCTATCCTTAAATATCACAGATACTTTTTGAAATTATCTCTCACAGCATTTGTACATTTCCATTTTGGATGTTCAAATATTTTTTCAGATCCAAAACTCACTCTCCCATTTTTCTAGTTAGCAAAAAAGATATAAGGCTTAACAAAAAGAAAATTTTAGAGTTCAAGTACGCAAAAAAAATTGAAAACTATAATAAATGTAAGTGAAGAAAATTATTTCACGCACTAAAAATGAACTCCAAGGTTTTGCTATCCATGTTTGGGGAATTCCACTAGAACAACCCCTAATAATAAGCTTGGTGGAATTTTTTTGGAAATGGACTTCTAACTGATCCTTACATGTTTTAAATGTGGGGGATATGCGTGCCAGAAACATGTTGAGGATGCAAGTGACCTATCGATCCAAAAATTTCAAGGAGTATAAAAAATCAAATTCTCAAGTGGTTTGATATATTTACATCAGCGAAACAACACACTTTTTGCTTATCCTTAAAAATCACAGATACTTTTTGGATTTATATCTCACAGCATTTGTGCATTTCCATTTTGGGAATTCAATTTTTTTTTTCAGATCTAAAACTCTCTTTCCAATTTTTCTCACTAACAAAAAAGATATAAGGTATAAAAAATGAAAATTTTAGAATTCGAGTATGCAAAAAAAAATGAAAAAAATAAGAAATTCAAGTGAAGAAAATTATTTAACGAAATAAAAATGAAGTCCTAGGTTTTGTTATCCATGTTTGGGAAATTCCACTACTTCAACCCCTAACAATAAACTTGGTAGAATTTTATAGGAAAGGGATTTCTAACTGATCCTAACATGTTTTAAACGTGGTAGATATGCATGCCAAAATCATGTTGAGGATGCAACTGACCTAATGATCCAAAAATTTCAAGGACCAGAAAAAATCAAATTCACAAGTGGTTGGATATTTAAACCAGAGCCAAACATTCCACTTTTTCCCTATCATTAAAAATCACTGATACTTTTTGGAATTATCTCTCTCAGCATTTCTGCATTTCCTTTTTGGATATAATAAATGAGTGTGAAGAAAATTATTTCACGCACTAAAAATGAACTCTAAGGTTTTGTTATACATGTTTGGAAAATTCCACTAGTACAACCCCTAATAATAAGTTTGGTGGAATTTTATGGGAAAGGGACTTCTCACTGATCCTAACATGCTTTAAATGTGGTGGACATTCATACCAGAAACATGTTGAGGATGCAAGTGACCTAATGATCAAAAAATTTCAAAGAGTAGAAAAAATCAATTTCTCAAGTGGTTGGATATATATACTAGAGCCAAACAACCCACTTTTTGCCTATCCTTAAAAATCTTAGATACTTTTTGGAATTATCTCTCTCAGCATTTGTGCATTTCCATTTTGGATGTTCAAATTTTTTTCAGATCCAAAACTCTGTCTCCCATTTTTCTCGTAAATAAAAAAGATATGAGGGATAACAAAATGAAAATTTTAAAGTTCATGTATGCAAAAAAATTTGGAAACTATAATAAATGTAAGTGACGAAAATTATTTCACGCACTAAAAATAAACTCCAAGGTTTTGTTATCCATGTCTGGGAAATTCCACTAGTACAACCCCTAATAATAAGCTTGGCGGAATTTTATAGGGAAGGGACTTCTAACTGATCCTAACATGTTTTAAATGTGGTGGATATGCATGCCGGAAACATGTTGAGGATGCAAGTGACCTAATGATCCAAAAATTTCAAGGAGAAGAAAAAATCAAATTCTCAAGTGGTTGGATATATTTACCAGAGCCAAACAACCTACTTTTTGCCTATCCTTAAATACCACAGATACTTTTTGAAATTATCTCTCACAGCATTTGTACATTTCCATTTTGGATGTTCAAATATTTTTTCAGATCCAAAACTCACTCTCCCGTTTTTCTCCTTAGCCAAAAAGATATAAGGCTTAACAAAAAGAAAATTTTAGAGTTCAAGTGCGCAAAAAAATTTGAAAACTATAATAAATGTACGTGAAGAAAATTATTTCACGCACTAAAAATGAACTCCAAGGTTTTGTTATCCATGTTTGGGAAATTCCACTAGAACAACCCCTAATAATAAGCTTGGTGGAATTTTATTGGAAAGGGACTTCTAACTAATCCTTACATGTTTTAAATGTGGTGGATATGCGTGCCAGAAACATGTTGAGGATACAAGTGACCTATCGATCCAAAAATTTCAAGGAGTATAAAAAATCAAATTCTCAAGTGGTTTGATATATTTACATGAGTGAAACAACCCACTTTTTGCTTATCCTTAAAAATCACAGATACTTTTTGGATTTATATCTCACAGCATTTGTGCATTTCCATTTTGAGAATTCAAATTTTTTTTCAGATCTAAAACTCTCTCTCCAATTTTTCTCACAAACAAAAAAGATATAAGGTATAAAAAATTGAAAATTTTAGAATTCGAGTATGCAAAAAAAATTGAAAAAAATAAGAAATTCATGTGAAGAAAATTATTTAACGAAAAAAAAATGAAGTCCTAGGTTTTGTTATCCATGTTTGGGAAATTCCACTACTTCAACCCCTAATAATAAACTTGGTAGAATTTTATAGGAAAGGGACTTCTAACTGATCCTAACATGTTTTAAATTAGATATGCATGCCAAAACCATGTTGAGGATGCAACTGACCTAATGATCCAAAAATTTCAAGGACCAGAAAAAATCAAATTCTCAAGTGGTTGGATATTTAAACCAGAGCCAAACATTCCACTTTTTGCCTATCATTAAAAATTACTGATACTTTTTGGAATTATCTTTCTCAGCATTTCTGCATTTCCTTTTTGGATATAATAAATGAGTGTGAAGAAAATTATTTCACACACTAAAAATGAACTCTAAGGTTTTGTTATACATGTTTGGGAAATTCCACTAGTACAACCCCTAATAATAAGTTTGGTGGAATTTTATAGCAAAGGGACTTCTAACTGATCCTAACAGGCTTTAAATGTGGTGGATATGCTTTCCAGAAACCAGTTGAGGATGCAAGTGACCTAATGATCCAAAATTTTCAAAGAGTAGAAAAAATCAATTTCTCAAGTGGTTGGATATATACACTAGAGCCAAACAACCCACTTTTTGCCTATCCTTAAAAATCACAGATACTTTTTGGAATTATCTCTATCAGCATTTGTGCATTTCCTTTCTGGATGTTCAAATTTTTTTCCAGATCCAAAACTCACTCTGCCATTTTTCTCGAAAACAAAAAAGATATGAGGGATTACAAAATTAAAATTTTAGAGTTCATGTATGCAAAAAAATTTGAAAACTATATAATAAATGTAAGTGAAGAAAATTATTTCACGCACTAAAAATGAACTCCAAGGTTTTGTTACCCATGTTTGGGAAATTTCATTAATACAACCCCTAAAATTAATTTTGGGGGTATTTTATAGGAAAGAGACTTCTAACTGATTCTAACATGCTTTAGATGTGGTGGATATGCATGCAAGTGACCTAGTGATCCAAAAATTTCCAGGAGTAGAAAAAATCAAATTCTAAAGTGGTTGGATATTTACCAAAGCCAAACAACCCACTTTTTACCTATCCTTAAAAATCACAGATACTTAGTGGAATTATCTCTCTCAGCATTTGTGCATTACCATTCTAGATGTTCAATTTTTTTTTCAGATGCAAAACTCATTCTCTCATTTTTCTCGTAAACAAAAAAGATACGAGGCATAACAAAATGAAAATTTTAGAGTTCATGTATGCAAAAAAATTTGAAAGTTATAATAAGTGTAAGTGAAGAAAATTATTTCACGCATTAAAAATGAACTCCATGGTTTTGTTATACTTGTTTGAGAAATTCCACTAGTACAACCCCTAATAATAAGCTTGGTCGAATTTTATAGCAAAGGGACTTCTCACTGATCCTAACATGCTTTAAATGTGGTGGATATTCATTCCAGAAACATGTTGAGGATGCAACTGACCTAATGATCAAAAAATTTCAAAGAGTAGAAAAAATCAATTTCTCAAGTGGCTAGAGCCAAACAACCCACTTTTTGCCTATCCTTAAAAATCTTAGATACTTTTTTGAATTATCTCTCTCAGCATTTGTGCATTTCCATTTTGGATGTTCAAATTTTTTTCAGATCCAAAACGTTGTCTCCCATTTTTCTCGTAAACAAAAAAGATATGAGGGATAACAAAATGAAAATTTTAAAGTTCATGTATGCAAAAAAATTTGGAAACTATAATAAATGTAAGTGACGAAAATTATTTCACGCACTAAAAATGAACTCCAAGGTTTTGTTATCCATGTTTGGGAAATTCCACTAGTACAACCCCTAATAATAAGCTTGGCTGAATTTTAAATGGAAGGGACTTCTAACTAATCCTAACATGCTTTAAATGTGGTGGATATGCATGCCGGAAACATGTGGAGGATGCAAATGACCTAATGATCCAAAAACTTCAAGGAGAAGAAAAAATCAAATTCTCAAGTGGTTGGATATATTTACCAGAGCCAAACAACCTACTTTTTGCCTATACTTAAATATCACAGATACTTTTTGAAATTATCTCTCACAGCATTTGTACATTTCCATTTTGGATGTTCAAATATTTTTGCAGATCCAAAACTCACTCTCCCACTTTTCTAGTTAGCAAAAAAGTTATAAGGCTTAGCAAAAAGAAAATTTTAGAGTTCAAGTACGCAAAAAAATTTGAAAACAATAATAAATGTAAGTGAAGAAAATTATTTCACGCACTAAAAATGAACTCCAAGGTTTTGTTATTCATGTTTGGGAAATTCCACTAGAACAACCCCTAATAATAAGCTTGGTGGAATTTTATTGGAAAGGGCCTTCTAACTGATCCTTACATGTTTTAAATGTGGTGTATATGCGTGCCAGAAACATGTTGAGGATGCAAGTGACCTATCGATCCAAAAATTTCAAGGAGTATAAAAAATCAAATTCTCAAGTGGTTTGATATATTTACATGAGCGAAACAACCCACTTTTTGCTTATCCTTAAAAATCACAGATACTTTTTGGATTTATATCTCACAGCATTTGTGCATTTCCATTTTGGGAATTCAAATTTTTTTTCAGATCTAAAACTCGCTCTCCAATTTTTCTCACAAACAAAAAAGAAATAAGGTATAAAAAAATGAAAATTTTAGAATTCGAATATGCAAAAAAAATTGAAAAAAATAAGAAATTCAAGTGAAGAAAATTATTTAACGAAAAAAAATGAAGTCCAAGGTTTTGTTATCCATGTTTGGGAAATTCCACTACTTCAACCCCTAATAATAAACTTGGTAGAATTTTATAGGAAAGGGACTTCTAACTGATCCTAACATGTTTTAAACGTGGTAGATATGCATGCCAAAATCATGTTGAGGATGCAACTGACCTAGTGATCCAAAAATTTCAAGGACCAGAAAAAATCAAATTCTCAAGTGGTTGGATATTTAAACCAGAGCCAAAATTCCACTTTTTGCCTATCATTAAAAATCACTGATACTTTTTGGAATTATCTCTCTCAGCATTTGTGCATTTCCTTTTTGGATATAATAAATGAGTGTGAAGAAAATTATTTCACGCACTAAAAATGAACTCTAAGGTTTTGTTATACATGTTTGGGAAATTCCACTAGTACAACCCCTAATAATAAGTTTGGTGGAATTTTATAGGAAAGGGACTTCTCACTGATCCTAACATGCTTTAAATTTGGTGGATATTCATACCAGAAACATGTTGAGGATGCAAGTGACCTAATGATCAAAAAATTTCAAAGAGTAGAAAAAATCAATTTCTCAAGTGGTTGGATATATATACTAGAGCCAAACAACCCACTTTTTGCCTATCCTTAAAAATCTTAGATACTTTTTGGAATTATCTCTATCAGCATTTGTGCATTTCCTTTTTGGATGTTCAAATTTTTTTCCAGATCCAAAACTCACTCTGCCATTTTTCTCGAAAACAAAAAAGATATGAGGGATTACAAAATTAAAATTTTAGAGTTCATGTATGCAAAAAAATTTGAAAACTATATAATAAATGTAAGTGAAGAAAATTATTTCACGCACTAAAAATGAACTCCAAGGTTTTGTTATACATGTTTGGGAAATTCCACTAGTACAACCCATAATAATAAGCTTCGTGGAATTTTATAGGAAAGGGACATCTAACTGATCCTAACAGGCTTTAAATGTGGTGGATATGCATTCCAGAAACCTGTTGAGGATGCAAGTGACCTAATGATCCAAAATTTTCAAAGAGTAGAAAAAATCAATTTCTCAAGTGGTTGGATATATACACTAGAGCCAAACAACCCACTTTTTTCCTATCCTTAAAAATCACAGATACTTTTTGGAATTATCTCTATCAGCATTTGTGCATTTCCTTTTTGGATGTTCAAATTTTTTTCCAGATCCAAAACTCACTCTGCCATTTTTCTCGAAAACAAAAAAGATATGAGGGATTACAAAATTAAAATTTTAGAGTTCATGTATGCAAAAAAATTTGAAAACTATATAATAAATGTAAGTGAAGAAAATTATTTCATGCACTAAAAATGAACTCCAAGGTTTTGTTACCCATGTTTGGGAAATTCCATTAATACAACCCCTAAAATTAATTTTGGGGGTATTTTATAGGAAAGGGACTTCTAACTGATTGTAATATGCTTTAGATGTGGTGGATATGCATGCAAGAAACATGTTGAGGATGCAAGTGACCAAATGATCCAAAAATTTCCAGGAGTAGAAAAAATCAAATTCTAAAGTGGTTGGATATTTACCAGAGCCAAACAACCCACTTTTTACCTATCCTTAAAAATCACAGATACTTAGTGGAATTATCTCTCTCAGCATTTGTGCATTACCATTCTGGATGTTCAATTTTTTTTTTCAGATGCAAAACTCACTCTCCCATTTTTCTCGTAAACAAAAAAGATATGAGGCATAACAAAATGAAAATTTTAGAGTTCATGTACGCAAAAAAATTTGAAAACTATAATAAATGTAAGTGAAGAAAATTATTTCACGCACTAAAAATGAACTCCAAGGTTTTGTTATACATGTTTGGGAAATTCCACTAGTACAACCCCTAATAATAAGATTGGTGGAATTTTATAGGAAAGGGACTTCTAACTGATCCTAACAGGCTTTAAATGTGGTGGATATGCATGCCAGAAACATGTTGAGGATGCAAGTGACCTAATGATAAAAAAATTTCAAGAAGCAGAAAAAATCAAATTCTCAAGTGGTTGGATATTTAAACCTGAGCCAAACAACCCACTTTTTGCCAGTCAGAAAAAATCACAGATTATTTTTGGAATTATCTCGCTCTGCATTTGTGCATTTCCTTTTTGGATATTCAAATTTTTTTTCAGATCCAAAACTCAATCTCCCATTTTTCTCGTAAATAAAAAAGATATGAGGGATAAAAAAATGCAAATTTTAGAGTTCATGTATGCAAAAAAAGTTTGAAAACTATAATAAATGAGTGTGAAGAAAATTATTTCACGAACTAAAAAAGAACTCCAAGGTTTTGTTATTCATGTTTGGGAAATTCCACTAGTACAACCCCTAATAATAAGCTTGGTGGATTTTTAAAGGAAAGGGACTTCTAACTGATCCTAACATGCTTTAAATGTGGTGGATATGCATCCCAGAAACATGTTGAGGAGGCATGTGACCTAAGGATCCAAAATTTCAAGGAGTAGAAAAAATCAAATTCTCAAGTGGTGGATATTTATTAGTGCCAAACAGCCCACTTTTTAGCTATCTGTAAAAATCACATATACTTTTTGGAATTATCTCTCTCAGCATATGTGCATTAACATATTGTTTATTCTAATATTTTTTTCAGATCCAAAACTCACTCTCCCACTTTTCTCGTAAACAAAAAAAATATGAGGCATAATAAACTAAAAATTTGAGAGTTCATGTATGCAAAAAAATTTTGAAACAAGAATATATGTAAGTGAACAAAATTATTTCACGCACTAAAAATGAACTACAAGGTTTTTTTATCCATGTTTGGGAAATTTCACTAGTACAACCCATAATAATAAATTTGGTCGAATTTTATAGGAATGGGACTTCTAACTGATCCTAACAGGCTTTAAATGTGGTGGATATGCATGCCAGAAACATGTTGAGGATGCAAGTAAACTAATGATACAAAAATTTCAAATAGTAGAAAAAATCAATTTCTCAAGTGGTTGGATATATATACTAGAGCCAAACAACCCACTTTTTGCCTATCCTTAAAAATCACAGATACTTTTTGGACTTATCTGTCTCAGAATTTGTGCATTTCCATTTTGGATGTTCGAATTTTTTTTCAAATCCAAAACTCACTCTCCCATTTTTCTCGTAAACAAAAAAAATATGAGGCATGACAAAATGAATTTTTTAGAGTTCAAGTATGCAAAAAAATTTGAAAATTACAATAAATGTAGGTGAAGAAAATTATTTCTTGCACTAAAAATGATATCCAAGGTTTTGTTATCCATGTTTGGGAAATTCTACTAGCACAACCCCTAATAATAAGCTTGGTTGAATTTTATAGGAAAGGGAGTTCTAACTGATCCTAACATGCTTTAAAAGTGGTGGATATGCGTGCCAGAAACATGTTGAAGATCCAAGTGACCTAATGATCCAAAAATTTCAAGGAGCAGAAAAAATTAAATTCTTAAGTGGTTGGATATTTACCAGAGTCAAACCACACACTTTTTACCTCTCCTTAAAAATCAGAGATACTTTTTGGAATTATTTCTCTCAGCATTTGTGCATTTCCATTTTGGGTGTCAAATTTTTTTTTTAAATCTAAAACTCACTCTCCCATTTTTCTCATAAACGAAAAAGATATAAGACATAATTAAATGAAAATTTTACAGTTCAAGTATGGAAAAAAAATTGAAAACTATAAGAAATGTAAGTGAAGAAAATTATTTCACACACTAAAATTGAACTCCAAGGTTTTATTATTCTTGTTTGGTAAATTCCACTAGTACAACCCCTAATAATAAGCTTGGTAGAATTTTATTGGAAAAGGACTTCTAATTGATCCTAACATGCTTTAAGTGTGGTGGATATGCATGCCAGAAACATCTTGAGGATGCAAGTGACCAAATGATTCAAAAATTTCAAGGAGTAGAAAAACAACCCCCTTTTTGCCTTTCCATAAAAATAACAAATACTTTTTGGAATTATCTCTCTCAGCATATGTGCATTTCCATTTTGGATGTTAAAATTTTTTTTCATATCCAAAACACTCTCTCTTATTTTTCTCGTAAACAAAAAAGATATGAGGCATAACGAAAGGAAAATTTTAGAGTTCAAGTATGCAAAAAAAATTGAAAACCACAATAAATGCAAGTGAAGAAAATTATTTGTTGCACTACAAATGATCTCCAAGGTTTTGTTATCCATGTTTGGGAAATTCCACTAGTACAACCCCAAATAATAAGCTTGGTTGAATTTTATAGGAAAGGGACTTTTAACTGATCCTAACATGTTTTAAATGTTGTGGATACGCATGCCAGACACATGTTGAGGATCCAAGTGACCTAATGATCCAAAAATTTCAAGGAGCAGAACAAATCAAATTCTCAAGTGGTTGGATATTTACCAGTGCCAAACAACCTACTTTTTGCCTATCCTTAAAAATGACAGATACTTTTTGGAATTATCTCTCTCAGCATTTGTGCATTTCCATTTTGGGTGTTCAAATTTTTTTTCAGATCTAAAACTCTGTCGCCAATTTTTCTCATAAAAAAAAAGATATGAGGCATAACAAACTGAAAATTTTAGAGTTCAAGTATGGAAATTTTTTTGAAAACTATCAGAAATTTAAGTGAAAAAAAATTATTTCACGCACTAAAAATGAACTCCAAGTTTTTTTTATCCATGTTTGGGAAATTCCACTAGTACAACCCCTAATAATGAGCTTGGTGGAATTTGATTGGAAATGGACTTCTAACTGGTCCTAACATGCTTTAAATGTGGTGGATATGCAAGGCAGAAAGATGTTGAGGATGCAAGTGACCTAATGATCCAAAAATTTCAAGGAGAAAAAAACATTAAATTCCTAAGTGGTTGGATATTTATGAGAGTCAAACAACCCACTTTTTACCTATCCTTAAAATTCACAGATACTTTTTGGAATTATCTCTCACAACATATGTGCATTTTCATTTTGGATATTCAAATTTTTTTTCAGATCCTAAACTCACTCTCCCATTTTCTCGTAAACAAAAAAGGTATGAGGCATAACAAAATGAAAATTTTAGCGTTCATGTATGCAAAAAAATTTGAAAACTATATAATAAATGTAAGTGAAGAAAAATATATGATGCACTAAAAATGAACTCCAAGGTTTTGTTATCCTTGTTTGGGAAATTCCACTAGAACAACCCCTAATAATATGCTTGGTGGAATTTTATAGGAAAGGGACTTCTAAATGATCCTAACATGCTTTAAATGTGGTGGATATGCATGCCAGAAACATGTTGAGGATGCAAGTGACCTAATGATCCAAAAATTTCAAGGAGTAGAAAAAATCAAATTCTCAAGTGGTTGGATATATATACTAGAGCCAAACAACCCACTTTTTGCCTATCCTTATAAATCACAGATACTTTTTGGAATTATCTCTCTCAGCATTTGTGCATTTCCATTTTGGATGATCAAATTTTTTTTATGATCAAAAACTCACACTCCCATTTTTCTCGTATACAAAAAAGATATAAGGCATAACAAAATGAAAATTTTAGAGTTCATGTATGCAAAACAATTTGAAAATCACAATAAATATAAGTGAAGAAAATTATTTCTTGCAGTAAAAATGAACTCCAAGGTTTCGTTATCCATGTTTGGGAAATTCCTCTAGTACTACCCCTAATAATAAGTTTGGTTGAATTTTATAGGAAAGGGACTCCTAACTGATCCTAACATGCTTTAAATGTGGTGGATATGCATGCCACAAACATGTTGAGGATGCAAGTGACCTAATGATCCAAAAATTTCATGGTGTAGAAAAAATCAAATTCTCAAGTGGTTGGATATATTTACCAGAGCCAAACAACTCACTTTTTGCCTATCCTTAAAAATCACAGATACTTTTTGGAATTATCTCTCTCACCATTTGTGCTTTTCTATTTTGGATGTTGAAATTTTTTTTCAGATCCAAAACTCACTCTCCCATTTTTCTCGTAAACAAAAAAGATATAAGGCATAACAAATTGAAAATTTTAGAGTTCAAGTATGGAAAATTTTTTGAAAACTATAAGAAATGTAAGTGAAGAAAATTATTTCACGTACTAAAAATGAACTCCAAGGTTTTGTTTTTCATCTTTGTGAAATTCCACTAGTAATACCCCTAATAATTACCTTGGTGGAATTTTATAGGAAAGGAACTTCTAACTGATCCTAACATGCTTTAAATGTGGTGGATATGCATGCCAGAAACATGTTGAGGATGCATGTGACTTAATGATCCCAAAATTTCAAGGAGTAGAAAAAATCAAATTCTCAAGTGGTTGGATATTTATTAGTGCCAAACAGCCCACTTTCTACCTATCTATTAAAATCACATATACTTTTTGGAATTATCTCTCTCAGGATTTGTGCATTTCCATATTGTTTTTTCAAAAAAATTTTCAGATCCAAAACTCACTTTCCCATTTTTCTCCTAAACAAAAAAATTATGAGGCATAACAAAATGAAAATTTGAGAGTTCATGTATGCAAAAAATTAGAAAAATAGAATAAATGTAAGTGAAGAAAATTATTTCACTCACTAAAAATGGACTCCAAGATTTTGTTATCCATGTTTGGGAAATTCCACTAGTGCAACTCCTAATAGTAAGCTTGTTGGAATTTTATAGGAAAGGGACTTCTAACTGATCCTAACATGTTTTAAATGTGGTGGATATGGATGCCAGAAACATGTTGAGGATGCAAGTGACCTAATGATCCAAAAATTTCAAGGAGCAGAAAATATCAAATTCTCCAGTGGTTGGATAATTACCCAAGCCAAACAGCCCACTTTTTATCTCTCTCAGCATTTGTGAATTTTCATTTTGGATATTCAAATTTTTTTCAGATCCAAAAATCACTCTCCCATTTTTCTTGTAAACAAAAAAGATATGAGGCATTAAAAAATAAAAATTTTAGAGTTCATGTATGCAAAACAAATACGAAAATTATGTAATAAATGTAAGTGAAAAAAATTATTTCATGCACCGAAAATGAACTCCAAGGTTTTTTTATCCATGTTTGGGAAATTCCACTTGTAAAACCCCTAATAATGAGCTTGGTGGAATTTTATAGGAAAGAGACTTCTAACTGATCCTAACATGCTTTAAATATGTTCGATATGCATGCCAGAAGCATGTTGAGGATGCAAGCGACCTAATGATCCAAAATTTTCAAGGAGAAAAAAAAATCAAATTCTCAAGCGACCTAACAACCCACTTTTTGCCTATCCAAAAATCACATATGCTTTTTGGAATTATCTCTCTCAGCATTTGTGCATTTCCATATTGTTTATTCAAATTTTTTTTCAGATCCAAAACTCTCTCTCCCATTTTTCTCGTAAAAAAAAAATATGAGGCATAACAAAATGAAAATTTGAGAGTTCATGTAAGCAAAAAATTTGAAAACTACAATTAATGGAAGTGAAGAAAATTATTTCTCGCAACAAAAATGAACTCCAAGATTTTGTTGTCCATGTTTGGGAAATACCACTAGTACAACCCCTAATAATAATCTGGGTTGAATTTTATAGGAAAGGGACTCTAACTAATCCTAACATGCTTTAAATAATGTGGATATGTGTGCCAAATGTTGAGGATGCAAGTGACATAATGATCCAAAAATTTCAAGGAACAGAAAAAATCAAATTCTCAAGTGGAAGGATATTTACCAGCGCCAAACAACCCATTTTTTGCCTATCCTTAAAAATCACAGATACTTTTTGGAATTATCTCTCTCAGCAGTTGTGCATTTCCATTTTGGATGTTCAAATTTTTTTTATGATCGAAAACTCACACTCCTATTTTTCTCGTAAACAAAAAGGATATAAGGCATAACAAAATTAAAATTTTAGAGTTCATGTATGCAAAACAATTTGAAAACTATAATAAATGTAAGTGAAGAAAACTATTTCACGCATTAAAAATGAACTCCAAGGTTTTGTTATCCATGTTTGGGAAATTCCACTAGTACAACCCCTAATAATAAGCTTGGTGGAATTTTGTAGGAAAGGGACTACTAACTGATCCTAACATGCTTTAAATGTGGTGGATATGCATGCCAAAAACATGTTGAGGATGCATGTGACTTAATGATCCCTAAATTTCAAGGAGCAGAAAAAATCAAATTCTCAAGTGGTTGGATATTTATTAGTGCCAAACAGCCCACTTTCTACCTCTCTATTAAAATCACATATACTTTTTGGAATTATCTCTCTCAGGATTTGTGCATTTCCATATTGTTTTTTCAAAATTTTTTTCAGATCCAAACCTCACTTTCCCATTTTTCTCGTAAACAAAAAAATTATGAGGCATAACAAAATGAAAATTTGAGAGTTCATGTATGAAAAAAATTAGAAAACTAGAATAAATGTATGTGAAGAAAATTATTTCACTCACTAAAAATGGTCTCCAAGATTTTGTTATCCATGTTTGGGAAATTCCACTAGTGCAACCCCTAATAGTAAGCTTGGTGGAATTTTATAGGAAAGCGACTTCTAACTGATCCTAACATGTTTTAAATGTGGTGGATATGGATGCCAGAAACATGTTGAGGATGCAAGTGACCTAATGATCCAAAAATTTCAAGGAGCAGAAAAAATCAAATTCTCAAGCAGTTGGATATTTATTAGTGCCAAACAGCCCACTTTCTACCTATCTATTAAAATCACATATAATTTTTGGAATTATCTCTCTCAGGATTTGTGCATTTCCATATTATTTTTTCAAAATTTTTTTCAGATCCAAAACTCACTTTCCCATTTTTCTCGTAAACAAAAAAATTATGAGGCATAACAAAATGAAAATGTGAGAGTTCATGTATGCAAGAAATTAGAAAACTAGAATAAATGTAAGTGAAGAAAATTATTTCACTCACTAAAAATGGACTCCAAGATTTTGTTATCCATGTTTGGGAAATTCCACTAGTGCAACCCCTAATAGTAAGCTTGGTGGAATTTTATAGGAAAGGGACTTCTAACTGATCCTAACATGTTTTAAATGTGGTGGATATGGATGCCAGAAACATGTTGAGGATGCAAGTGATCTAATAATCCAAAAATTTCAAGGAGCAGAAAAAATCAAATTCTCCAGTGGTTGGATAATTACCCAGGCCAAACAGCCCACTTTTTATCTCTCTCAGCATTTGTGAATTTTCATTTTGGATATTCAAATTTTTTTCAGATCCAAAAATCACTCTCCCATTTTTCTTGTAAACAAAAAAGATATGAGGCATTAAAAAATAAAATTTTTAGAGTTCATGTATGCAAAAAAATACGAAAATTATGTAATAAATGTAAGTGAAAAAAATTATTTCATGCACCGAAAATGAACTCCAAGGTTTTTTTATCCATGTTTGGGAAATTCCACTTGTAAAACCCCTAATAATGAGCTTGGTGGAATTTTATAGGAAAGGGACTTCTAACTGATCCTAACATGCTTTAAATATGTTCGATATGCATGCCAGAAGCATGTTGAAGATGCAAGTGACCTAATGATCCAAAATTTTCAAGGAGAAAAAAAATCAAATTCTCAAGTGGTTTGATATATTTACCAGAGCCAAACAACCCACTTTTTGCCTATCCAAAAATCAAATATGCTTTTTGGAATTATCTCTCTCAGCATTTGTGCATTTCCATATTGTTTATTCAAATTTTTTTTCAGATCCAAAACTCTCTCTCCCATTTTTCTCGTAAAAAAAAAATATGAGGCATGACAAAATGAAAATTTGAGAGTTCATGTAAAAAAAAAATTTGAAAACTACAATTAATGGAAGTGAAGAAAATTATTTCTCGCAACAAAAATGAACTCCAAGATTTTGTTGTCCATGTTTGGGAAATACTACTAGTACAACCCCTAATAATAATCTGGGTTGAATTTTATAGGAAAGGGACTCTAACTAATCCTAACATGCTTTAAATAATGTGGATATGTGTGTCAAATGTTGAGGATGCAAGTGACATAATGATCTAAAAATTTCAAGGAGCAGAAAAAATCAAATTCTCAAGTGGTAGGATAATTACCAGCGCCAAACAACCCATTTTTTGCCTAACCTTAAAAATCATAGATACTTTTTGGAATTATCTCTCTCAGCAGTTGTGCATTTCCATTTTGGATGTTCAAATTTTTTTTATGATCGAAAACTCACACTTCTATTTTTCTCATAAACAAAAAGGATATAAGGCATAACAAAATTAAAATTTTAGAGTTCATGTATGCAAAACAATTTGAAAACTATAATAAATGTAAGTGAAGAAAACTATTTCACGCATTAAAAATGAACTCCAAGGTTTTGTTATCCATGTTTGGGAAATTCCACTAGTACAACCCCTAATAATAAGCTTGGTGGAATTTTGTAGGAAAGGGACTACTAACTGATCCTAACATGCTTTAAATGTGGTGGATATGCATGCCAAAAACATGTTGAGGATGCAAGTGACCTAATGATCCAAAAATTTCTAGGGGTAGAAAAATTCAAATTCTCAAGTGGTTGGATATCTTTACCAGAGCCAAACAACCCAGTTTTTGCTATCCTTAAAAATCATAAATACTTTTTGGAATTATCTCTCTCACCATTTCTGCATTTCAATTTTGGAAGTTCAAATTTTTTTTCAGATCCAAAACTCACTCTCCCATTTTTCTCGTAAACAAAAAAGATATGAGGCATTACAAAATTAAAATTTTAGAATTCATGTATGCAAAAAAATTTAAAAACTATATAATAAATGTTAGTGAAGAAAATTATTTCACGCAATAAAAATGAACTCCAAGGTTTTGTTATCCATGTTTGGAAAATTCCACTAGTACAACCCCTAAAATTAAGCTTGGTGGAATTTTATAAGAAAGGGACTTCTAACTAATCCTAACATGCTTTAAATGTGGTGGATATGCATGGCAGAAACATGTTGAGGATGCAAGTGACCTAATGATCCAAAAATTTCAAGGAGTAGAAAAAATCAAATTCTCAAGTGGTTGGATATTTACCAGAGCCAAACAACCCACTTTTTGCCTATACTTAAAAACAATAGATACTTTGTGGAATTATCTCTCTCAACATTTGGGCATTTCCATTCTGGATGTTCAAATTTTTTTTCAGTTGCAAAACTCACGCTCCCATTTTTATCGTAAACAAAAAAGATATGAGGCATAACAAAATGAAAATTTTAGAGGTCATGTATGCAAAAAAATTTGAAAACTATAATAAATGTAAGTGAAGAAAATTATTTCACACACTAAAAATGAACACCAAGGTTTTGTTATACATGTTTGGGATATTCCACTAGTACAACCCCTAATAATAAGCTTGGTGGAATTTTATTGGAAAGGGACTTCTAACTGATCCTAACATGCTTTAAATGTGGTGGATATTCATGCTAGAAACATGTTGAGGTTGCAAGTGTCCTAACGATCTAAAAATTTCTAATAGTAGAAAAAATCAATTTCTCAAGTTGTTGGATATATATACTAGAGCCAAACAACCCAATTTTTGCCTACCCTTAAAAATCTTAGATACTTTTTGGATTTATCTCTCTCAGCATTTGTGCATTTCCATTTTGCATGTTCAAATTTTTTTTTAGATCCAAAACTCACTCTCCTATTTTTCTCGTAAACAAAAAAAAAAGGAAGGCTTAACAATATGAAATTTTTTGAGTTGATGTATGCAAAAATATTTGAAAACTATAATAAATGTAAGTGAGGAAAATTATTTCACAAACAAAATAATGAACTCCAAGGTTTTGCTATCCATGTTTGGGAAATTCCACTAGTACAACCCCTAATAATAATCTTGGTGGATATTTATAGGAAAGGGACATCTAACTGATCCTAACATGCTTTAAATGTGGTGGATATGCATGAAAGAAACATGTTGAGGATGCAAGTGACCTAATGATCCAAAAATTTCAAGAAGTAGAAAAAATCAAATTCTCAAGTGGTTGGATATATTTACCAGAGCCAAACAACCCACTTTTTGCCTATCCTTAAAAATCACAGATACTTTTTTGAATTATCTCTCTGAGCATATGTACTTTTCCATTTTGGATGTTCGAAATTTTTTTAAAATCCAAAACTCACTCTCCCATTTTTCTCGTAAACAAAAAAGATATGAGGCATGACAAAATGAAAATTTTTGAGTCCATGTATGCAAAAAAATTTGAAAACTTTAATAAATGTAAGTGAAGAAAATTATTTCACGCACTAAAAATGAACTCCAAGGTTTTGTTATCCATGTTTTGGAAATTCCACTAGCACAACCCCTAATAATAAGAATGGTGGAATTTTATACGAAAGGGACTTCTAACTGATCCTAACATGCTTTAAATGTGGTGGATATGCATGCCAGAAATATGTTGAGGATGCAAGTGATCTATAGATCCAAAAATTTCAAGGAGTAGAAAAAATTAAATTCTTAAGTGGTTGGATATTTACCAGAGTCAAACAACCCACTTTTTACGTATCTTTAAAAATCACAGATACATTTTGGAATTATCTCTCTCAGCATTTATGCATTTTCATTTTGCATATTCAAATTTTTTTCAGATCCTAAACTCACTCTACCTTTTTTCTCGTAAACAAAAAAGATATGAGGCATAACAAAATGAAAATTTTAGAGTTCATGTATACAAAAAAATTTGAAAACTATATAATAAATGTAAGTGAAGAAAATTATTTTATGCACTAAAAATGAACTCCAAGGTTTTGTTATCCTTGTTTGGGAAATTCCACAAGTACAACCCCTAATAATAAGCTTGGTAGAATTTTATTGGAAGGAGACTTCTAACTGATCCTAACATGCTTTAAATGTGGTGGATATGCATGCCAGAAACATGTTGTGGACGCATGTGACCTAATGATCCAAAATTTTCAAGGAGTATAAAAAATCAAATTCTCAAGTGTTTGGATATATTTACCAGAGCCAAACAACCCACTTTTTGCCTATCCATAAAAATCACAGATACTTTTTGGAATTATCTCTCTCATCATTTGTGCATTTCCATTTTGGGTGTTCAATTTTTTTTTAAATCTAAAACTCACTCTCCCATTTTTCTCGTAAACAAAAAAGATATAAGGCATAACAAAATGAAAATTTTAGTGTTCAAGTATGCAAAAAAATTTAAAAACTATAAGAAATGAATGTGAAGAAAATTATTTCACGCACTAAAAATGAACTCCAAGGTTTTGCTATCCATGTTTGGGAAATTCCACTAGTACAACCCCGAATAATAATCTTGGTAGAATTTTAGAGGAAAGGGATTTCTTACTGATCCTAACATGCTTTAAATGTGGTGGATATGCATGCCAGAAACATGTTGAGGATGTAAGTAACCAAATGGTCCAAAAATTTCAAGGAGCAGAAAAATCAGATTCTCATGTGGTTGGATTTTTAAACCAGAGCCAAACAACCAACTTTTTGCTTATCCTTAAAAATCACTGATACTTTTTGGAATTATGTCTCTCAGCATTTGTGCATTTCAATTTTGGATATTCAAATTTATTTTCAGATCCAAAACTCACTCTCCCATTTTTCTCGTAAACAGAAATGATATAACAAAATGAAAATTTTAGAGTTCATGTATGCAAAAAAATTTGAAAACTATAATAAATGTAGGTGAAGAAAATTATTTCACACACTAAAAATTAACTCCAAAGTTTTGTTATCCATGTTTGGGAAATTCCACTAGTACAACTCCTAATAAGTAGTTTGGTGGAATTTTATAGGAAAGGAAATTTTAACTGATCCTAACATGCTTTAAATATGGTGGATATGCATGCCAGAAACATGTAGAGGATGCAAGTGACCTAATGATCCAAAATTTTCAAGGAGAAGAAAAAATCAAATTCTCAAGTGGTTGGATATATTCACCAGAGCCAAACAACCTAATTTTTGCCTATCCTTTAAAATCACAGATACTTTTTGTGCATTATCTCTCCCATTTTTCTCATTAGCAAAGCAGATATAAGGCATAATAAAATGAAAATTTTAGAGTTCGAGTAAGCAAAAAAATTTGAAAACTATCATAAATGTAAGTGAAGAAAATTATTTCACGCACTAAAAATGAACTCCAAGGTTTTGTTATCCATGGTTCGGAAATTCCACTAGTGCAACCCCTAATAATAAGCTTGGTGGAGTTTTATAGGAAAGGGACTTCTAACTGATCCTAAAATGCTTTAAATGTGGTGGATATGCATGCCAGAAACATGTTAGGATGCAAGTGACCTAATGATCCAAAAATTTCAAAGAGAAGAAAAAAACAAATTCTCAAGTGGTTGGACATATTTATCAGAGCCAAACAACCTACTCTTTGCCTATGCTTAAAAATCACATATACTCTTTTTAATTATCTCTTATAGCATTTGTGCATTTCCATTTTGGATGTTCAAATTTTTTTTCATATCCAAAAATCAGTCTCCCATTTTTCTCGTTAGCAAAAAAGATACAAGGCATAGCAAAATGAAAATTTTAGAATTCAAGTACGCAAAAAATTTGAAAACTTGGTTTCCAATTTGAAAGTGAAGTAAATTATTTCACACACTAAAAATGAACTCCAAGGTTTTGATATCAATGTTTAGGAAATTCCACTAGTATAACCCCTAATAATAAGATTGGTGGAATTTTATAGGAAAGGGACTTCTAACTGATCCTAACATGCTTTAAATGTGGTGGATATGCATGCCAGAAACATGTTGAGGATGCAAGTGACCTAATGATCAAAAAATTCCAAGGAGAAGAAAAAATCAAATTCTCAAGTGGTTGGATATTTACCAGAGCCAAACAACCCACTTTTTGCCTTTTCTTAAAAATCATAGATACTTCTTGGAATTATCTCTCGTAGTATTTGTGCATTTCCATTTTGAACGTTCAATTTTTTTTTTAGATCCAAAACTCATTCTCCCATTTTTATCGTAAACAAAAAAGATATGAGGCATAACAAAATCAAAATTCTCAAGTGGTTGGATATTTACCAGAGCCAAACAACCCACTTATTGCCTATACTTAAAAATCACAGATACTTTTCTGAATTATCTCTCTCAGCATTTGTGCATTTCCATTTTTGATGTTCAAATTTTTTTCAAATCCAAAACTCACTCTCCCATTTTTCTCGAAAACAAAAAAGATATGAGGCATAACAGAATGAAAATTTTAGATTTCATGTAGGCAAAAAAACATTGAAAACTTTAATAAATGCAAGCGAAGAAAATTATTTCACGCCCTTAACATGAAATCCAATGTTTGGTTATCCATGTTTGGGAAATTCCACTAGTACAACCCCTAATAATAAGCTTGGTGGAATTTTATAGGAGAGGGACTTCTAACTGATCCTAACATGATTTAAATGTGGTCGTTATGCATGCCATAAACATGTTGAGGATGCAAGTGACCTAATGATCCAAAAAAATCCAATTCTCAAGTAGTTAGATATTTACTAGAGCCAAACAACCCACTTTTTGCCTATCCTTAAAAATCAAAGACAGTTTTTGGAATTATCTCTCTCAGCATTTGTGCTTTTCCATTTTGGATGAACAAATTTTTTTTTCAGATCCAAAACTCACTCTCCCATTTTTCTCGTAAACATAAAATATATAAGGCATAAGAAAAAAAATTTAGAGTTCATGTATGCAAATAAATTTCAAAACTATATAATAAATGTAAGTGAAGAAAATTATTTCACGCACTAAAATTGAACTCCAAGGTTTTGTTGTCCATGTTTGTTAAATTCCACTAGTACAACCCCTAATAATAAGCTTGGTGGAATTTTATAGGAAAGGGACTTCTAACTGATCCTAACATGCTTTAAATGTGGTGGATATGCATGCCAGAAACATGTTGAGGATGCAAGTGACCTAGTGATCCAAAAATTTCAAAGGAGTAGAAAAAATAAAATTCTCAAGTGGTTGGATATATTTACCAGAGCCAAACAACCCACTTTTTGCCTATCCAAAAAAATCACAGATAATTTTTGGAATTATCTCTCTCAGCATTTGTGCATTTCCATTTTGGATATTCAAATTTTTTTTCAGATCCAAAACTCACTCTCCAATTTTTCTCGTAAACAAAAAAGATATATGACATTACGAAATGAAAATTTTAGTGTTCTCGTATGCAAAAAAATTTGAAAACTACAATAAATATAAGTGAATAAAATTATTTCTCGCACTAAAAATGAATTCCAAGTTTTGTTATCCATATTTGGGAAATTCGACTAGTACAACCCCTAATAATAAGCATGGTTGAATTTCATGGGAAAGGGGCTTCTAACTTATCCTAACATGCTTTAAATGTGGTGGATATGCATGCCAGAAACATGTTGAGGATGCAAGTGACCTAATGATCCAAAAATTTCAAGGAGCAGAAAAAATCATATTCTCATGTAGTTGGATATTTACCAGGGCCAAACAACCCACTTTTTGCCTATCCTTAAAAATGACAGATACTTTTTGGAATTATCTCTCTCAGCATTTGTGCATTTCCATTTTGGATGTTCAAATTTATTTTTAGATCGCGAACTCACTCTCCCATTTTTCTCGTAAACACAAAAGATATAACGGATAACAAAATGAAAATTTTAGAGTTCAACGTATGCAAAAAAATTTGAAAACTAGAATAAATATAAGGGAAGAAAATTATTTCACGCACTAAAAATGAACTCCAAGGTTTTGTTATCCATGTATGGGAAATTCCACTAGTACAACCCCTAATAATATGCTTGGTGGAATTTTATAGGAAAGGAACTTCTAACTGATCCTAACATGCTTTAAATGTGGTGGATATGTTTGCCATAAACATGTTGAGGATGCAAGTGACCTAATGATCCAAAAATTTCAACGAGTAGAAAAAATCAAATTCTCAAGTGGTTGGATATATTTACAAGAGCCAAACAACTCACTTTTTGCCCATCCATAAAAATCACAGATAATTTTTTAAATTATCTTTCTCACCATTTTTTGCCTTTGCATTTTGGATGTTTAAATTTTTTTCAGATCGAAAACTATCTCTCCCATTTTTTTCGTTAATAGAAAAGATATATGGCATAACAAAATAAAAACTTTAGAGTTCAAGTATTCAAGAAAATTTGAAAACTACAATAAATGTAAGTGAATTAAATTATTTCATGCACTAAAAATGAACTCCATGGTCTTGTTTTCCATTATTGGGAAATTCCACTAGTACAACCCCTAATAATTAGCTTGGTGGAATTTAATAGGAAAGGGACTTCTAACTGATCCTAACATGCTTTAATTGTGGTGGATATGCATGCCAGAAACATGTTGAGGATGCAAGTGACCTAATGATCAGAAAATTTCAAGGAGCAGAAAAAATCAAATTCTCATGTGGTAGGATATTTACCAGAGCCAAACAACCCACTTTTTGCCTTTCGTTAAAAATCACATATACTTTTATGAATTATCTCTCTCAGCATTTGTGCATTTCCATTTTGAATGTTCAAATTTTTTTTCAGATCCAAAACTCACTCTACCATTTTTCTCGTAAACAAAAAAGATATAAGGCATAACAAAATGAAAATTTTAGAGTTCAGGTATGCAAAAAAATTAGAAAACTATTGTAAATGTAAGTGAAGAAAATTATTTCACACACTAAAAATGAACTCAAAGGTTTTGTAATCCATGTTTGGGAAATTTCATTTGTACCACCCCTAATAATAAGGTTGGTGGAATTTTATCCGAAAGGGACTTCTAACTGATCCTAACATGCTTTAAATGTGGTGGATATGCATGCGAGAAACATGTTGATGAAGCAACTGACCTAAGGAACCAAAAATTTCAATGACCAGAAAAAATCAAATTCTCAAATGGTAGGATATTTACCAGAGCCAAACAACCCAATTTTTGCCTATCCAAAAAATCATAGATACTTTTCTGAATTATCTCTCTCAGCATTTGTGCATTTCCATTTTGGATGTTCAAATTTTTTTTCAGATCCAAAACTCACCCTCCCATTTTTCTCGTAAATAAAAAAGATATGAGGCATTTCAGAATGAAAATTTTAGAGTTCATGTATGCAAAAAAAATTGAAAACTATAATAAATGTAAGTGAAGAAAATTATTTCACGCCCCAAAAATGAAGTCCAATGTTTGGTTATCTATGTTTGGGAAATTCCACTAGCACAACCCTTAATAATAAGCTTGGTGGAATTTTATAGGAAAGGGACTTCTAACTGATCCTAACATGGTTTAAATGTGGATGATATGCATGCCATAAACATGTTGAGGATGCAAGTGACCTAATGATCCAAAAATTTCAAGGAGTAGAAAAAATTAAATTCTCAAGTGGTTGGATATTTACCAAAGCCAAACAACCAACTTTTTGCCTATCCATAAAAATCACAAATACTTTTTTGAATGATCACTCTTCGCATTTGTGCATTTCCATTTTGGATATTCCAATATTTTTCTGATCCAAAACTTACTCTCCCATTTTTCTCGTAAACAAAAAAGATATGAGGCATAATAAAATGAAAATTTTAGAGTTTATGTAAGCAAAAAAATTTAAAAACTATAATAAATGTAAGTGAAGAAACTTATTGCACGCACTAAAAATGAACTTCATGGTTTTGTTATCCATGTTTGGGAAATTCCACTAGTACAACCCCTAATAATTAGCTATGTGGAATCTTATAGGAAAGGGACTTGTATGTGATCCAAAAATGCTTTAAATGTGGGGGATATGCATGCCAGAAACATGTTGAGGATGCTAGTGACCTAATGATCCAAACATTTCAACGAGTAGAAAAAATCAAATTCTCAAGTGGTTGGATATTTACAAGAGCTAAACAACCCACTTTTTTCCTATCCTTTAAAATCACAGATACTTTTCGAATTATCTCTCTCAGCATTTGTGCATTTCCATTTTGGATGTTCAAATCTTTTTTTCAGATCCAAAACTCACTCACCCATTTTTCTCGTAAACGAAAAAGCTATAAGGCATAACAAAATGAAAATTTTAGAGTTCATGTATGCGAAAAAATTTGAAAACTATAATAAATGTAAGTGAAGAAAATTATTTCACGCACTAAAAATGAACTCCAAGGTTTTGTTATCCATATTAAGGAAATTCCACTAGTACAACCCCTCATAATAAGCTTGGTGGAATTTTTTAGGAAATGGACTTCTAAATGATCCTAACATGCTTTAAATGTAGTGGATATGCATGCCAGAAACATGTTGAGGATGCAAGAGACCTAATGATCCAAAAATTTCATGGAGTAGAAAAAATCAAATTCTCAAGTGGTTGCATATATATACTAGAGCCAAACAACCCACTTTTTGCCTATCCTTAAAAATCACAGATACTTTTTGGAATTATCTCTCTCAGCATTTGCGCATTTTCATTTTGGATGTCCAAATTTTTTTCAGATCCAAAACTCAATCTCCCATTTTTCTCGTAAACAAAAAGGATATAAGGCATAACAAAATGAAAATTTTAGAGTTCATGTATGCGAAAAAATTAGAAAACTATACTAATTGTAAGTGAAGAAAATTATTTCATGCACCAAAAATGAACTCCATGGTATTGTTATCTATGTTTGGAAAATTCCATTATTACTACCCCTAATAATAGGCTTGGTTGAATTTTATTGGAAAGGGATTTCTAACTGATCCAAACATGCTTTAAATGTGGTGGATATGCATGCCAGAAACATGTTGAGGGTGCAAGTGAGCTAAAGATCCAAAAATTCCAAGGAGTAGAAAAAATAAAATTCTCCAGTGGTTGGATATATATACTTGAGCCAAATAACCCACTTTTTGCCTATCCTTAAAAATCACAGTTACTTTTTGGAGTTCTCTCTCAGCATTTGTGCATTTCCATTTTCGATGTTCAAATTTTTTTTCAGATCCAAACTCACTCTCCCATTTTTCTCGTAAACAAAAAAGATATATGGCATAACGAATCAAAATTTTAGAGTTCAAGTATGCAAAAAAAATTGAAAACTACAATAAATGTAAGTGTAGAAAATTATTTCTCGCGCTAAAATTGAACTCCAAGGTTTTGTTATCCATGTTTGGGAAATTCCACTAGTACAACCACTAATAATAAGCTTGGTGGAATTTTAAAGGAAAGGGACTTGTTGATCCTAACATGCTTTAAATGTGGTGGATATGCATGCCAAAAGCATGTTGAGGATGCAAGTGACCTAATGATCCAAAAATTTCAAGGAGTAGAAAAAATTAAATTCTCTAGTGGTTGGATATTTACCAGAGCCAAACCACCCACTTTTTGCCTATCCTTAAAAATCACAGATACTTTTTGGAAATATCTCTCTTAGCATTTGTGCATTATCATTTTGGATGTTCAAATATTTTTTCAGTTCCAAAACTCACTCTCCCATTTTTCTAGTAAACAAAAAAGATATAAGGCATAAGAAAATGAAAATTTTAGAGTTCAAGTATGCAAAACAAATTGAAAACTATAATAATTGTAGGTGAAGAAAATTATTTCATGCACTAAAAATGAACTCCAAGGTTATTATTATCCATGTTTGGTAAATTCCACTAGTACAACCTCTAAAAATAAGCTTGGAGGAATTATATTGGAAAGGGACTTCCAACTGATCCTGACAAGCTTTAAATATGGCGAATATGCATGCCAGAAACATGTTGAGGATGCAAGTGACCTAATGATCCAAAAATTTCAAGGAGTACAAAAAATCAAATTCTCAAGTTGTTGGATATTTACAGGAGCCAAACAACCCACTTTTTGCCTATACTTAAAAATCACAGATACTTTTTGGAATTATCTCTTTCAGCATTTGTGCATTTTCGTTTTGGATGTTCAATTTTTTTTTCAGATCGAGAACTCCTTCTCCCATTTCTCTCGTCAACAAAAAAGATATAAGGCATAACAAAATGAAAATTGTAGAGTTTATGTATGCGAAAAAAATTTGAAAACTATAATAAATATAAGTGAAGAAAATTTTTTCATGCACTAAAAATGAACTCCAAGGTTTTGTTATTCATGTTTGGGAAATTCCACTAGTACAACCTCTAATAATAAGCTTGGTGGAATTTTATAGGAAAGGGAATTCTAAATGATCCTAACATGCGTTAAATGTGGTGGATATGCATGCCAAAAACATGTTGAGGATGTAAGTGAGCTAATGATCCCAAAATTTCAAGGAGTAGAAAAAATCAAATTCTCAAGTGGTTGGATATATATACTAGAGCCAAACAACCCACTTTTTGCCTATCCTTAAAAATCACAGTTACTTTTTGGAGTTCTCTCTCAGCATTTGTGCATTTCCATTTTCGATGTTCAAATTTTTTTTTCAGATCCAAACACACTCTCCCATTTTTCTCGTAAACAAAAAAGAAATATGGCATAACGAAAGGAAAATTTTAGAGTTCAAGTATGGAAAAAAATTTGAAAACTACAATAAATGTAAGTGTAGAAAATTATTTCTCGCACTAAAATTGAACTCCAAAGTTTTGTTATCCTTGTTTGGGAAATTCCACTAGTACAGCCACTAATAATAAGCTTGGTGGAATTTTAAAGGAAAGGGACTTGTTGATCCTAACATGCTTTAAATGTGGTGGATATGCATGCCAGAAGCATGTTGAGGATGCAAGTGACCTAATGATCATCAAATTTCAAGGAGTAGAAAAAATCAAATTTTCAAGTGGTTGGATATTTACCTGAGCCAAACCACCCACTTTTTGCCTATCCTTAAAAATCACAGATACTTTCTGGAATTAACTCTCTCATTATTTGTGCATTTCCATTTTGGATGTTCAAATATTTTTTCAGTTCCAAAACTTACTCTCCCATTTTTCTACTAAACAAAAAAGATATAAGGCATAAGAAAATGAAAATTTTAGAGTTCAAGTATGCAAAAAAAATTGAAAACTATAATAATTGTAGGTGAAGAAAATTATTTCATGCACTAAAAATGAACTCCAAGGTTATTATTATCCATGTTTGGTAAATTCCACTAGTACAACCTCTAAAAATAAGCTTGGTGGAATTATATTGGAAAGGCACTTCTAATTGATCCTAACATGCTTTAGATATGGCGGATATGCATGCCAGAAACATGTTGAGGATGCAAGTGACCTAATGATCCAAAAATTTCAAGGAGTACAAAAAATCAAATTCTCAAATTGTTGGATATTTACAGGAGCCAAACAACCCACTTTTTGCCTATACTTAAAAATCACAGATACTTTTTGGAATTATCTCTCTCAGCATTTGTGCATTTTCATTTTGGATGTTCAAATTTTTTTTCAGATCGAGAACTCCTTCTCCCATTTCTTTCGTAAACAAAAAAGATATAAGGCATAACAAAACGCAAATTTTAGAGTTTATGTATGCAAAAAAATTTGAAAACTATAATTAATGTAAGTGAAGAATATTATTTCACGCAGTAAAAATGAACTCCAAGTTTTTGTTATCCATGTTTTGGAAATTCCACTAGTACAACCTCTAATATTAAGCTTGTTGGAATTTTATAGGAAAGGGACTTCTAAATGATCCTAACATGCGTTAAATGTGGTGGATATGCATGCCAAAAACATGTTGAGGATGTAAGTGAGCTAATGCTCTCAAAATTTCAGGGAGTAGAAAAAAACAAATTCTCAAATGTTTGGATATATATACTAGAGCCAAACAACCCCCTTTTTTCCTATCCTTAAAAATCACAGATACTTTTTGGAATTATCCTCTCAGCATTTGTGCATTTCCAATTTGGATGTTCAAATTTTTTTTCAGATCCAAAACTCTCTCCCATTTTTCTCGTAAACAAAAAAGATATATGGCATAACGAAATGAAAATTTTAGAGGTCAAGTATGCAAAAAAATTTGAAAACTACAATAAATGGAAGTGAAGAAAATTATTTCTCGCAGTAAAAATGAACTCCAAGGTTTTGTTATCCATGTTTGGGAAATTCCACTAGTACAACCCCTAATAATAAGCTTGGTTGAATTTTATAGGAAAGGGACTTCTAACTGATCCTAACATGCTTTAATTGTGGTGGATTTGCATGCCAGAAACATGTTGAGGATGCAAGTTACCTAATGATCCAAAAATTTCAAGGAGCTGAAAAAATCAAATTCTAGAGTGGTTGGATATTTACCAGCGCCAAACAACCCACTTTTTGCCTATCCTTAAAAATCACAGATAGTTTTTGGAATTATCTCTCTCAGCATTTGTGCATTTCCATTTTGGATGTTGAAATTTTTTTTCAGATTGAGAACTCACTCTCCCATTTTTCTTGTAAAAAAAAAAAAGATATATGGCATAACAAAATGAAAATTTTAGAGTTCAAGTATGCAAAAAAAATTGAAAACTAGAATTAATTTAAGTGAACAAAATTATATCACGCACTAAAAATAAACTCCAAGGTTTTGTTATCCTTGTTTGGGAAATTCCACTAGTACAACCCCTAATAATAAGCTTGGTGAAATTTTGTAGGAAAGGGATTTCTAACTGATCCTAACATGCTTTAAAGGTGGTGGATATGCATGCAGGAAACATGTTGAGGATACAAGTGAGTTAATGATCTAAAAATTTCAAGGAGTAGAAAAAATCAAATTCTCAAGTGGTTGGATATATATACTAGAGCCAAACAACCCACTTTTTGCCTATCCTTAAAAATCACAGATTCTTTTGAAAACTATATAACAAATATAAGTGAAGAAAATTATTTCCTGCATTAAAAATGAACTCAAATGTTTGGTTATCCATGTTTCTTAAATTCCACTACTACAACTCCTAATAATGAGCTTCGTGGAATTTTATAGGAAAGGGACTTCTCACTGATACTAACATGTTTTAAATGTGGTGGATATGCATGCCAGAAACATGTTGAAAATGCAACTGACGTAATGATCCAAAATATTCAAGGAGTAGAAAAAATCAAATTCTAAAGTGGTTGGATATTTAGCAGAGCCAAACTACCCACTTTTCGCCTATCCTTAAAAATCACAGATACTTTCTGGAATTATCTCTCTCAGCATTTGTGCATTTCCATTTTTGATGTTCAAATTTTTAACAGATCCAAAACTCACTCTCCAATTTTTCTCAAAGACAAAAAAGATATAAGGCATAACAAAATGAAAATTTTAGAGTTCAAGTACGCAAAAAAATTTGAAAACTATAATAAATGTAAGTGAAGAAAATTATTTCACGCACTAAAAATGAACTCCAAGGTTTTGTTATCGATGTTAGAAAAATTCCTCTAGTACATCCCCTAATAATAAGCTTGGTGGAATTTTATAGGAAAGGGACTTCTAACTAATCCTAACATGCTTTAAATGTGGTGGATATGCATGCCAGAAACATGTGTAGGATGCAAGTGACCTAATAATCCAAAAATATCAAGGAGTAGAAAAAATCAAATTCTCAAGTGCTTGGATATTTACCAGAGCCAAACAACCCACTGCTTGCCTTTCCAAAAAAATCACAGATACTTTTCGAAATTATCTCTCTCAACATTTGTGCATTTGCATTTTGGATGTTCAAATTTTTTTACAGATCCTAAACTCACTCTCCCATTTTTCTCGTAATAAAAAAAGATATAAGGCATAACAAAGTGAAAATTTTGGAGTTCATGTATGCAAAAAAATTTGAAAACTATGTAATTAATGTAAGTGAAGAAAATTATTTCATGCACTAAAAATGAACACCAATGTTTTATTGTCCATGTTTGTTAAATTCCACAAGCACACCCCCTAATAATGATCTTGGAGGAATTTTATAGGAAAGAGACTTCTAACTGATCCTAACATGCTTTAAATGTGGTGGATATGCATGCCAGAAACAAGTTGAGGATGCAAGTGACCTAATGATCCAAAAATTTCAAGGAGTAGAAAAAATCAAATTCTCAAGTGGTTGGATATTTACCAGAGCCAGACAACCCACTTTTTGCCTAACCTTAGAAATCACAGATACTTTTCTGAATTATATCTCTCAGCATTTGTGCATTTCCATTTTGGATGTTCAAATTTTTTTTCAGATCCAAAACTATCTCTCCCTTTTTTCTCGTAAACAAAAAAGATATAAGGCATTACAAAATAAAAATTTTAGAGTTCGTGTATGCCAAAAAATTTGAAAACTATATCATAAATGTAAGTGAAGAAATTTATTTCACGTACTAAAAATGAACTCCAAGGTTTTGTTATCCATGTTTGGGAAATTCCACTAGTACAACCCCGAATAATATGCTTGGTGGAATTTTATAGGAAAGGGACTTCTAACTAATCCTAACATGCTTTAAATGTGGTGGATATGCATGCCCAAAATAATGTTGAGGATGCAAGAGACTTAATGATCCAAAAATTTCAAGGAGTAGAAAAATCAAATTCTCAAGTGGTTGGATATTACCAGAGCCAAACAACCCACTTTTTGCCTATCATAAAAAATCACAGATACTTTTCAAAATTATCTCTCTCAACATTTGTGCATTTCCATTTTGGATGTTCAAGTTTTTTTTCAGATCCTAAACTCACTCACCCATTTTTCTCTAAATCAAAAATGATATATGGCATAACAAAATGAAAATTTTAGAGTTCATGTATACAAAAAAAATTGAAAACTATAATAAATATATGTGAAGAAAATTATTTCTTGCACAAAAAATGAACTCCAACGTTTTGTTATCTATGTTTGGAAAATTCCTCTAGTACAACCCCTAATAATAAGCTTGGTGGAATTTTATAGGAAAGGGACTTCTAACTAATCCTAACATGCTTTAAATGTGGTGGATATGCATGCCAGAAACATGTGTAGAATGCAAGTGACCTATTGATCCAAAACTTTCAACGAGTAGAAAAAATCAAATTCACCAGAGCCAAACAACCCACTTTTTACCTAACCTTAAAAATCATAGATACTTTTTGGAATTATTTCTCTCAGCCTTTGTGCATTTCCATTTTGGATGTTCAAATTTCTTTTCAGATCCAAAACTCACTCTCCCATTTTTCTCGTAAACAAAAAATATATAAGGCATAACAAAATGAAAATTTAGCATTCATATATGGAAAAAACTTTGAAAACTATATAATAAATTTAAGTGAAGAAAATTATTTCACGCACTAAAAATGAACTCCAAGGTTTTGTTGTCCATGTTTGTTAAATTCCACTAGTACAACTCCTAATAATAAGCTTGGTGGAATTTTATAGGAAAGGGACTTCTAACTGATCCTAACATGCTTTAAATGTGGTGGATGTGCATGCCAGAAACATGTTGAGGATGCAAGTGACCTAACGATCAAAAAATTTCAAGGAGTAGATAAAATCAAATACTCAAGTGCTTGGATATTTACCAGAGCCAAACAACCCACTTTTTGCATATCCTTAAAAATCACAGATACTTTTTAGAATTATCTCTCCCAGCATTTGTGCATTCCCATCCTGGATGTTCAAATTTTTTTTCAGATCCAAAACTCACTCTCCCATTTTTCTCGTAAACAAAAAAGATATATGGCATAACGAAATGAAAATTTTAGAGTTCAAGTATGCGATAAAATTTGAAAACTATAATAAATGTAAGTGAAGAAAATTATTTCACGCACTAAAAATGAACTCCACGGTTTTGTTATCCATGTTTGGGAAATTCCACTAGTACAACCCCTAATAATAAGCTTGGTTGAATTTTATGGGAAAGGGGCTTCTAATAGATCCTAACTTGCTTTAAATGTGGTGGATATGCATGCTTGAAACATGTTGAGAATGCAAGTGACCTAATGATCCAAAAATTTCAAAGAGTAGAAAAAATCAAATTCTCAAGTGGTTTGATATTTACCAGAGCCAAATAACCCACTTTTTTCCTATCCTTAAAAATGACAGATACTTTTTTGAATTATCTCTCTCAGCATTTGTGCATTTCCATTTTGGATGTTGAAATTTATTTTCAGATCCAAAACTCATTCTCCCATTTTTTTCGTAAACAAAAAATATATAAGGCATAACAAAATGAAAATTTTAGAGTTCATGTATGAGATAAAATTTTAAAACTATAATAAATGTAGGTGAAGAAAATTATTTTACCACTAAAAATGAACTCCATGGTTTTGTTATCCATGTTTGGGAAATTCCACTAGTACAACCCCTAATAATAAGCTTGGTTGAATTTTATGGGAAAGGGACTTCTAATGGATCCTAACATGGTTTAAATGTGGTGGATATGTATGCCAGAAACATATTGAGGATGCAGTCACCTAATGATCTAAAAATTTCAAAGAGTAGAAAAAATCATACTCTCAAGTGGTTGGATATGTACCAGAGCCAAACAACCCACTTTTTGCCTATCGTTAAAAATCAAAGATACTTTTTGGAATTATCTCTCTCCGCATTTGTGCATTTCCATTTTTTATGTACTCAGATCCAAAACTCTCCCATTTTTCTAGTAAAAAAAAGATATAAAGCATAACAAAAAGAAAATTTTAGAGTTCATGTATGCAAAAAAATTTGAAAACTATATAATAAATGTAAGTGAAGAAAATTATTTCATGCGCTAAAAATGAACTCAAAAGTTTTGTTATCCATGTTTGTTAAATTCCACTAGTACAAGCCCTAATCATAAGCTTGGTGGAATTTTATAGGAAAGGGACTTCTAACTGATCCAAACATGCTTTAAATCTGGTAGATATACATGCCAGAAACATGTTGAGGATGCAAGTGACCTAATGATCTAAAATTTTCAAAGAGTAGAAAAAATCAAATTCTCAAGTGGTTGGATATTTACCAGAGCCAAACAATCCACTTTTTTTCTATCCTTAACAATCACAGATACTGTTTTGAATTATCTTTCTCAGCATTTGTTCATTTCCATTATTGATGTTCAAATATTATTTCAAATCCAAAACTCACTCTCCCATTTTTATCGTAAACAAAAAGATATAAGGCATAAATAAAAGAAAATTTTAGAGTTCATGTTTGCCAAAAAATTTGGAACCTATATAATAAATGTAAGTGAAGAAAATTATTTCACGCACTAGAAATGAAATCAAATGTTTTGTTATCCATGTTTGTTAGATTTCACTAGTACAACCCCTAATAATGAGCTTGGTGGAATTTTATACGGAAGGGACGTCTAACTGATCCTAACATGCTTTAAATGTGGTGGATATGCTTGCAAGAAACAAGTTGAGGATGCAAGTGACCTAATGAACCAAATATTTCACGGAGTAGAAAAAATCAAATGCTCAAGTGGTTGGATATTTACCAGAGCCAAACAACCCTCATTTTGCCTATCCTTAAAAATCACAGATACTTTTTGGAATTATCTCTCTCAGCATTTGTGCATTTCCATTTTGGATGTTCAAATTTTTTTTTCAGATCCAAAACTCACTCTCCCATTTTTCTCGTCAACAAAAAAGATATAAGGCATAACAAAATGAAAATTTAAGAGTTTGTGTACGCAAAAAAATTTGAAAACTATATCATAAATTTAAGTGAAGAAAATTATTGCACGGACTAAAAATGAACTCCAAGGTTTTGTTATCCATATGTGGGAAATTCCACTAGTACAACCCCTAATAATAAGCTTGGTGGGATTTTATAGGAAAGGGACTTCTAACTGATCCTAGCATGCTTTAAATGTGGTTGAGATCCTTGCCAGAAACATGTTGAGGATGCAAGTGACCTAATGATCCAAAAATATCAAGGAGTAGAAAAAATCAAATTCTCAAGTGGTTGGATATTTACGAGAGCCAAACAACCCACTTTTTTGCTATCCTTTAAAATCACAAATTCTTTTTTGAATTATCTCTCTCAGCAATTGTGCATTTACATTTTGGATGTTCAAATTTTTTTTCAAATCCAAAACTCACTCTCCCATTTTTCTCGTAAACAAAAAAGATATAAGGCATAACAAAATGAAAATTTTAGAGTTCATGTATGCAAAAAAATTTGAAAACTATATAATAAATATATGTGTAGAAAATTATTTCACGCACTAAAAATGAACTCAAATGTTTGGTTATCCATGTTTGTTAAATTCCACTAGTAAAACCCTTAATAATGAGCTTCGTGGAATTTTATAGGAAAGGGACTTCTAACTGATCCTATCATGCTTTAAATGTGGTGGATATGCATGCAAGAAACACGTTGAGGATGCAAGTGACCTAATGATCCAAAAATTTCACAGAGTAGAAAAAATCAAATTCTCAAATGGTTGGATATTTACCAAAGCAAAAAACCCATATTTTTTCTATCCTTAAAAATCACAAATACTTTTTTGAATTATCTCTCTCAGCATTTGTGCATTACCATTTTGGATGTTCAAATTTTTTTTCAGATCCAAAACTCCCTCTCCCATTTTTCTCTTAAACAAAAAAGATATAAGGCATAACAAAATGGAAATTTTAGAGGTCAAGTATGCAAAAAAAATTGAAAACTATATAACAAATGTAAGTGAAGAAAATTATTTCACGCACTAAAAATGAACTCCAAGGTTTTGTTATCCATGTTTGGGAAATTCCTCTAGTAGAAACCCTATTAATAAGCTTGGTTGAATTTTATAGGAAAGGGACTTCTAACTTATCCTAACATGCTTTAAATGTGGTGGATGTGTATGCCAGAAATATGTTGAGGATGCAAGTGACCTAATGATCCAAAAATATCAAGGAGTAGAAAAAATAATATTCGCAAGTGGTTGGATATTTACTACAGTCAAACAACCCACTTTTTTGCTATCCTTAAAAATCATAGATACTTTTTTGAATTATCTCTCTCAGCATTTGTGCATTTCCATTTTGGATGTTCAAATTTTTTTTCAAATCCAAAACTCACTCTCCCATTTTTCTCGTAAACAAAAATGATATAAGGCATAACAAAATGAAAATTTTAGAGTTCATGTATGCAAAAAAGTTTAAAAACTATATTACAAATATAAGTGAAGAAAATTATTTCACGCACTAAAAATGAACTCAAATGTTTGGTTATCCGTGTTTGTTAAATTCCACTAGTACAACCCCTAATAATGAGCTTCGTGGAATTTTATAGGAAAGGGACTTCTCACTGATCCTAACATGCTTTAAATGTAGTTGAGATCCATTCCAGAAACATGTTGAGGATGCAAGTGACCTAATGATCCAAAAATATCAAGGAGTAGAAAAAATCAAATTCTCAAGTGGTTGGATATTTACGAGGGCCAAACAACCCACTTTTTAGCTATCCTTAAAAATCACAGATACTTTTTTGAATTATCTCTCTCAGCATTTGTGCATTTCCATTTTGGATGTTCAAATTTTTTTTCAAATCCAAAATTCACTCTCCCATTTTTCTCGTAAACAAAAAAGATATAAGACATAACAAATGAAAATTTTAGAGTTCATGTATGCAAAAAAATTTGAAAACTGTATAATAAATATAAGTGAAGAAAATTATTTCACGCACTAAAAATGAACTCAAATTTTTGGTTATCCATATTTGTTAAATTTCACTAGTACAACCCCTAATAATGAGCTTCGTGGAATTTTATAGGAAAGGGACTTCTAATTGATCCTAACATGCTTTAAATGTGGTGGATATGCATGCAAGAAACAAGTTGAGGATGCAAGTAACCTAATGATCCAAAAATTTCACGGAGTATAAAAAATCTAATTCTCAAATGGTTGGATATTTACCAGAGCAAAAAAACCCACATTTTGCCTATCCTTAAAAATCACAGATACTTTTTTGAATTATCTCTATCAGCATTTGTGCATTTCTATTTTGGATGTTCAAATTTTTTTTCATATCCAAAACTCCTTCTCCCATTTTTCTAGTAAACAAAAAATATATAAGGCATAACAAAATGGAAATTTTAGAGGTCAAGTATGCAAAAAAATAGAAAACTATATAATAAATATAAGTGAAGAAAATTATTTCACGCACTAAAAATGAACTCCAAGGTTTTGTTATGCATGTTTGGGAAATTCCTCTAGTACAACCCCTAATAATAAGCTTGGTGGAATTTTATAGGAAAGGGACTTCTAACTTATCCTAACATGCTTTAAATGTGGTGGATATACATGCCCGAAATATGTTGAGGATGCAAGTGACCTAATGATTTAAAAAATATCAAAGAGTAGAAAAAATAATATTCTCAAGTGGTTGGATATTTACTAGAGCCAAACAACCCACTTTTTTGCTATCCTTAAAAATCACAGATACTTTTTTGAATTATCTCTCTCAGCATTTGTGCATTTCCATTTTGGATGTTCAAATTTTTTTTCAAATCCAAAACTCACTCTCCCATTTTTCTCGTAAACAAAAAAGATATAAGGCATAACAAAATGAAAATTTTAGAGTTCATGTATGCAAAAAAATTTGAAAACTATATTACAAATATATGTGAAGAAAATTATTTCACGCACTAAAAATGAACTCAAATGTTTGGTTATCCATGTTTGTTAAATTCCACTAGTACAACCCCTAATAATGAGCTTCGTGTTATTTTATAGGAAAGGGACTTCTCACTGATCCTAACATGCTTTAAATGTGGCGGATATGCATGCCAGAAACATGTTGAGGATGCAAGTGACGTAATGATCCAAAAATTTCAAGGAGTAGAAAAAATCAAATTCTAAAGTGGTTGGATATTTTTGCAGAGCCAAACTACCCACTTTTCGCCTATCCTTAAAAATCACAGATACTTTTGGGAATTATCTCACTCAGCATTTGTGCATTTCCATTATGGATGTTCAAATTTTTAACAGATCCAAAACTCACTCTCCAATTTTTCTCAAAGACAAAAAAGATATAAGGCATAACAAAATGAAAATTTTAGAGTTCAAGTACGCAAAAAAATTTGAAAACTATAATAAATGTAAGTGAAGAAAATTATTTCACGCACTAAAAATGAACTCCAAGGTTTTGTTATCGATGTTTGGAAAATTCCTCTAGTACATCCCCTAATAATAAGCTTGGTGGAATTTTATAGGAAAGGGACTTCTAACTAATCCTAGCATGCTTTAAATGTGGTGGATATGCATGCCAGAAACATGTGTAGGATGCAAGTGACCTAAAATCCAAAAATATCAAGGAGTAGAAAAAATCAAATTCTCAAGTGCTTGGATATTTACCAGAGCCAAACAACCCACTGCTTGCCTTTCCAAAAAAATCACAGATACTTTTCAAAATTATCTCTCTCAACATTTGTGCATTTGCATTTTAGATGTTCAAATTTTTTTACAGATCCTAAACTCACTCTCCCATTTTTCTCGTAATAAAAAAAGATATAAGGCATAACAAAGTGAAAATTTTGGAGTTCATGTATGCAAAAATTTTTGAAAATTATGTAATAAATGTAAGTGAAGAAAATTATTTCACGCTCTAAAAAAGGACTCCAATGTTTTATTATCCATGTTTGTTAAATTCCACAAGCACACCCCCTAATAATGAGCTTGGTGGAATTTTATAGGAAAGAGACTTCTAACTCATCCAAACATGCTTTAAATGTGGTGGATATGCATGCCAGAAACAAGTTGAGGAAGCTAGTGACCTAATGATCCAAAAATTTCAAGGAGCAGATAAAATCAAATTCTCAAGTAGTTGGATATTTACCAGAGCCAGACAACCCACTTATTGCCTAACCTTAAAAATCACAGATACTTTTTCGAATTATCTCTCTCAACACTTGTGCATTTCCATTTTGGTTGTTCAAATTTTTTTTCAGATCCAAAACTCACTCTCCCATTTTTCTCGTAAACAAAAAAGATATAAGGCATTACAAAATGAAAATTATAGAGTTCGTGTATGCAAAAAAATTTGAAAACTATATCATAAATGTAAGTGAAGAAATTTATTTCACGCAATAAAAATGAACTCCATTGTTTTGTTATCCATGTTTGGGAAATTCCACTAGTACAACCCCTAATAATATGCTTTGTGGAATTTTATAGGAAAGGGACTTCTAACTAATCCTAACATGCTTTAAATGTGGTGGATATGCATGCCAAAATAATGTTGAGGATGCAAGAGACCTAATGATCTAAAAATTTCAAGGAGTAGAAAAATTGAAATTCTCAAGTGGTTGGATATTACCAAAGCCAAACGACCCACTTTTTGCCTATCCTAAAAAATCACAAATACTTTTCGAAATTATCTCTCTCAACATTTGTGCATTTCCATTTTGGATGTTCAAGTTTTTTTTCAAATCCTAAACTCACTCACCCATTTTTCTCGTAATCAAAAAAGATATAAGGCATAACAAAATGAAAATTTTAGAGTTCATCTATACAAAACAATTTGAAAAATATAATATATGAATGGGAAGAAAATTATTTCTTGCACCAAAAATGAACTCCAATGTTTTGTTATCTATGTTTGGAAAATTCCTCTAGTACAACCCCTAATAATAAACATGGTGGAATTTTATAGGAAAGGGACTTCTAACTGATCCTAACATGCTTTAAATGTGGTGGATATGCATGCCAGAAACATTTGTAGGATGCAAGTGACCTAATGATCCAAAACTTTCAAGGAGTAGAAAAAATCAAATGCTCAAGTGGTTGGATATTTACCAGAGCCAAACAACCCACTTTTTGCCTAACCTTAAAAATCACAAATACTTTTTGGAATTATCTCTCTCAGCATTTGTGCATTTCCAATTTGGATGTTCAAATTTCTTTTCAGATCTCGAAAACTCACTCTTCCATTTTCCTCATATACAAAAAATATATAAGGCATAACAAAATGAAAATTTTAGAATTCATATATGCAAAAAACTTTGAAAACTATATAATAAATGTAAGTGAAGAAAATTATTTCACGCACTAAAAATGAACTCCAAGGTTTTTTGTCCATGTTTGTTAAATTCCACTAGTACAACCCCTAATAATAAGCTTGGTGGAATTTTATAGGGAAGGGACTTCTAACTGATCCTAACATTCTTTATATGTGGTGGATGTGCATGCTAGAAACATGTTGAGGATGCAAGTGACCTAATGATCCAAAAATTTCAAGGAGTAGATAAAATCAAAAACTCAAGTGCTTGGATATTTACCCGAGCCAAACAACCCACTTTTTGCATATCCTTAAAAATCACAGATAATTTTTAGAATTATCTCTCCCAGCATTTGCGCATTTCCATCTTGGATGTTCAAATTTTTTTTCAAATCCAAAATTCACTCTCCCATTTTTCTCGTAAACCAAAAAGATATAAGGCATAACAAAATGAAAATTTTAGAGTTCATGTATGCAAAAAAATTTGAAAACTATTTTACAAATATAAGTGAATAAAATTATTTCACGCACTAAAAATGAACTCAAATGTTTGGTTATCCATGTTTGTTAAATTCCACTTGTACAACCCCTAATAATGAGCTCCGCGGAATTCTATAGGACATGGACTTCTCACTGATGCTAACTTGCTCTAAATGTTGGGGATATGCATGCCAGAAACATGTTGAGGATGCAAGTGACGTAATGATCCAAAAATTTCAAGGAGTAGAAAAAATCAAATTCTAAAGTGGTTAGATATTTAGCAGAGCCAAACTACCCACTTTTCGCCTATCCTTAAAAATCACAGATACTTTTGGGAATTATCTCTCTCAGCATTTGTGCATTTCCATTTTGGATGTTCAAATTTTTAACAGATCCAAAACTCAGTCTCCCATTTTTCTCAAAGACAAAAAAGATATAAGGCATAACAAAATGAAAATTTTAGAGTTCAAGTACACAAAAAATTTGAAAACTGTAATAAATGTAAGTGAAGAAAATTATTTCACACACTAAAAATGAACTCCAAGGTTTTGTTATCCATGTTTGGAAATTTCCTCTAGCACATCCCCTAATAATAAGCTTGGTGGAATTTTATAGGAAAGGTACTTCTAACTGATCCTAACATGCTTTAAATGTGGTGGATATGCAGGCCAGAAACATGTGTAGGATGCAAGTGACCTAATAATCCAAAAATATCATGGAGTAGAAAAAATCAAATTCTCAAGTGGTTGGATATTTGCCAGAGTTAAACAACCCACTGTTTGCCTATCCTACAAAATCACAGATACTTTTCAAAATTATCTCTCTCAACATTTGTGCATTTCCATTTTGGATGTGCAAATTATTTTTCAGATCCTAAACTCACTCTCCCATTTTTCTTGTATTAAAAAAAGATATAAGGCATAACAAAGTGAAAATTTTAGAGTTCATGTATGCAAAAAAATTTGAAAACTATGTAATTAATGTAAGTGAAGAAAATTATTTCTCGCACTAAAAAAGGACTCCAATGTTTTATTATCCATGTTTGTTAAATTCCACAAGCACACCTCCTAATAATGAGCTTGGTGGAATTTTATAGCTAAGAGACTTCTAACTGATCCTAACATGCTTTAAATGTGATGGATATGTAAGCCAGATACAAGTTGAGGAAGCAAGTGACCTAATGGTCCAAAAATTTCAAGGAGTAGAAAAAATCAAATTCTCAAGGGGTTGGATATTTACCAGAGCCAGACAACCCACTTTTTGCCTAACCTTAAAAATCACAGATACTTTTTGGAATTATCTCTCTCAGCATTTGTGCATTTCCATTTTGGATGTTCAAATTTTTTTCAGATCCAAAACTCACGCTCCCATTTTTCTTCTAAACAAAAAAGATATAAGGCATTAAATAATGAAAATTATAGAGTTCGTGTATGCAAAAAAATTTGAAAACTATATCGTAAATGTAAGTGAAGAAATTTATTTCACGCACTAAAAATGAACTCCAATGTTTGTTATCCATGTTTGGGAAATTCCACTAGTACAACCACAAATAATAAGCTTGGTGGAATTTTATAGGAAATGGACTTCTATCTGATCCTAACATGGTTTAAAAGTGGTGGATATGTATGCCATAAACTTGTTGAGGATGCAAGTGACCTAATGATCCCAAAATTTCAAGGAGTAGTAAAAATCAAATTCTCTTATGGTTGGATATATACTAGAGCCAAACAACCCACTTTTTGCCTATCCTTAAACATTACAGATACTTTTATGAATTATCTCTCTCAGCATTTGTGCATTTCCATTTTGGATACTCAAATTTTTTTCCAGATCCAAAACTCACTCTCCCATTTTTCTCGTAAACAAAAAAGATATAAGGCAAAACAAAAATAAAATTTTAGAGTTCATGTATACAAAAATAATTGAAAACTATATAATAAATGTATGTGATGAAAATTATTTCGCGCACTAAAAATAAACTCCAATGTTTTGTTACCCATGTTAGGGAAATTCCACAAGTACAACCCCTAATAATATGCTTGGTGGAATTTTATAGGAAAGGGACTTCATACTAATCCTAACATGCTTTAAATTTGGTGGATATGCATGCCAAAAACATGTTGAAGATGCAAGAGACCTAATGATCCAAAATTTTCAAGGAGTAGAAAAAATCAAGTTCTTAAGGGGTTGGCTATTTACGAGAGCCAAACAACCAACTTTTTGCCTATCCTTAAAAATCACAGATACTTTTTGGAATTATCTCTCTCAGAAATTGTGCATTTCAATTTTGGATGTTCAAATTTTTTCAGATCCAAAACTCTCTCTCCCATTTTTCTCGTTAAAAAAAAAAGATATAAGGCATAATAAAATGAAAATTTTAGAGTTCATGTATACAAAAAAATTTGAAAACTATAAAAAATGTAAGAGAAGAAAATTATTTCACGCAATAAAAATGAACTACAAAGTTTGTTATCCATGTTTGGGAAATTCCACTAGTAAAACCCCAAATAATAAGCTTGGTGGAATTTTATAGGAAATGAACTTCTATATGATCCTAACATGGTTTTAATGTGGTGGATATGCATGCCATAAACTTGTTGAGGATGCAAGTGACCTAATGATGCAAAAATTACAAGGAGTAGAAAAAATCAAATTCTCAAGTGGTTGGATATTTACTAGAGCCAAACAACCCACTTTTTTCCTATCCTTAAAAATCAAAGATACCTTTTGGAATTATCTCTCTCCGCATTTGTACATTTCCATTTTGGATGTACTTAGATCCCAAACTCACTCTCCCATTTTTCTCATAAAAAAAAAGATATAACCCATTACAAAAAGAAAATTTTAGAGTTCATGTATACAAAAAAATTTTGAAAACTATATAATAAATGTAAGTGAAGAAAATTATTTCATGCGCTAAAAATGAACTCAAAGGTTTTGTTATCCACGTTTGTTAAATTCCACTAGAACTACCCCTAATCATAAGCTTGGTGCAATTTTAAAGGAAAGGGACTTCTAACTGATCCTAACATGCTTTAAATGTGGTGGATATGCATGCCAGAAACATGTTGAGGATGCACGTGACCTAATGATCCAAAAATTTCAAAGAGTAGAAAAAATCAAATTCTCAAGTGGTTGGACATTTACCAGGGCAAAACAACCCACTTTTTTCCTATCCTTAAATATCACAGATACTTTTTGGAATTATCTCTCTCGGCATTTGTGCATTTCCATTTTGGCTGTTCAAATTTTTTTCAGATTCAAAACTCCCTCTACCATTTTTCTCGTAAACAAAAAAGATATAAGCAAACAAAATGGAAATTTTAAAGGTCAAGTATGCAAAAAAATTTGAAAACTATATAATAAATGTAAGTGAAGAAAATTATTTCACGTACTAAAAATGAACTCCAAGGTTTTGTTATCCATGTTTGTGAGATTCCTCTAGTTCAACCCCTAATAATAAGCTTGGTGGTATTTTATAGGAAAGGACTTCTAACTTATCCTTACATGCTTTAAATGTGGTTGCTATACATGCCAAAAACATGTTGAGGATGCAAGTGACCTAATGATCCAAAAATATCACGGAGTAGAAAAAATCAAATTCCCAAGTGGTTGGATATTTACGAGAGCCAAACAACCCACTTTTTTGTTATCCTTAAATATCACAGATACGTTTTTGAATTATCTCTCCCAGCATTTGTGTATTTCCATTTTGGATGTTCAAATTTTTTTTCAAATCCAAAACTCACTCTCCCATTTTTCTCGTAAACTAAAAAGATATAAGGAATAACAAAATGAAAATTTTAGAGTTCATGTATGCAAAAAAATTTGAAAACTATATAACAAATACAAGTGAAGAAAATTATTTCCTGCATTAAAAATGAACTCAAATGGTTGGGTATCCATGTTTGTTAAATTCCACTAGTACAACTCCTAATAATGAGCTTCGTCGAATTTTATAGGAAAGGGACTTCTCACTGATCCTAACATGTTTTAAATGTGGTGGATATGCATGCCAGAAACATGTTGAGCATGCAAGTGATGTAATGATCCAAAATTTTCAAGGAGTAGAAAAAATAAAATTCTAAAGTGGTTGGATATTTAGCAGAGCCAAACTACCCACTTTTCGCCTATGCTTAAAAATCACAGATACTTTTGGGAATTATCTCTCTCAGCATTTGTGCATTTCCATTTTGGATGTTCAAATTTTTAACAGATCGAAAACTCACTCTCCCATTTTTCTCAAAGGCAAAAAAGATATAAGGCATAACAAAATGAAAATTTTAGAGCTCAAGTACGCAAAAAAATTTGAAAACTATAATAAATGTAAATGAAGAAAATTATTTCACGCACTAAAAATGAACTCCAAGGTTTTGTTATCCATGTTTGGAAAATTCCTCTAGTACATCCCTTAATAATAAGCTTGGTGGAATTTTATAGGAAAGGGACTTCTAACTGATCCTAACATGATTTAAATGTGGTGGATATGCATGCTAGAAACATGTGTAGGATGCAAGTGACCTAATAATCCAAAAATATCAAGGAGTAGAAAAAAAAATTCTCAAGTGGTTGGATATTTCCCAGAGCCAAACAACCCACTTTTTGCCTATCCTAAAAAATCGCAGATACTTTTCGAAATTATCTCTCTCAACATTTGTGCATTTCCATTTTGGATGTTCAAATTTTTTTTCAGATCCTAAACTCACTCTCCCATTTTTCTCGTAATAAAAAAAGATATAAGGCATAACAAAGTGAAAATTTTAGAGTTCATGTAAGCAAAAAAATTTGAAAACTATGTAATTAATGTAAGTGAAGAAAATTATTTCACGCACTAAAAATGAACTCCAATGTGTTATTGTCCATGTTTGTTAAATTCCACAAGTACACCCCCTAATAATTATCTTGGTGGAATTTTATAGGAAAGAGACTTCTAACTTATCCTAACATGCTTTAAATGTGGTGGATATGCATGCCAGAAACAAGTTGAGGATGCAAGTGACCTAATGATCCAAAAATTTCCAGGAGTAGAAAATATCAAATTCTCAAGTGGTTGGATATTTACCAGAGCCAGACAACCCACTTTTTGCCTAACCTTAAAAATCACAGATACTTTTCTGAATTATATCTCTCAGCATTTGTGCATTTCCATTTTGGATGTTCAAATTTTTTGTCAGATCCAAAACTATCTCTCCCATTTTTCTCGTAAACAAAAAAGATATAAGGCATTACAAAATGAAAATTTTAGAGTTCGTGTATGCCAAAAAATTTGAAAACTATATCATAAATGTAAGTGAAGAAATTTATTTCACGCACAAAAAATGAACTCCAAGGTTTTGTTATCCATGTTTGGGAAATTCCACTAGTACAACCCCTATTAATATGCTTGGTGGAATTTTATAGGAAAGGGACTTCTAACTAATCCTAACATGCTTTAAATGTGGTGGATATGCATGCCAAAATAAAGTTGAGGATGCAAGAGACTTAATGATCCAAAAATTTCAAGGAGTAGAAAAATAATTCTCAAGTGGTTGGATATTACCAGAGCCAAACAACCCACTTTTTGCCTATCATAAAAAATCACAGATACTTTTCAAAATTATCTCTCTCAACATTTGTGCATTTCCATTTTGGATGTTCAAATTTTTTTTCAGATCCTAAACTCATTCACCCATTTTTCTCTAAATCAAAAATGATATATGGCATAACAAAATGAAAATTTTGGAGTTCATCTATACAAAAAAAATTGAAAACTATAATAAATGTATGTGAAAAAAATTATTTCTCGCACAAAAAATGAACTCCTAGGTTTTTGTTATCTATGTTTGGAAAATTCCTCTAGTACAACCCCTAATAATAAGCTTGGTGGAATTTTATAGGAAAGGGACTTCTAACTAATCCTAACATGCTTTAAATGTGGTGGATATGCATGCCAGAAACATGTGTAGGATGCAAGTGACCTAATGATCCAATACTTTCAAGGAGTAGAAAAAATCAAATTCACCAGAGCCAAACAACCCACTTTTTGCCTAACCTTAAAAATCATAGATACTTTTTGGAATTATCGCTCTCAGCATTTGTACATTTCCATTTTGGATGTTCAAATTTCTTTTCAAATCCAAAACTCACTCTCCCATTTTTCTCGTAAACAAAAAATATGTAAGGCATAACAAAATGAAAATTTAGCATTCATATATGCAAAAAACTTTGAAAACTATATAATAAATTTAAGTGAAGAAAATTATTTCACGCACTAAAAATGAACTCCAAGGTTTTGTTATCCATGTTTGTGAAATTCCTCTAGTTCAACCCCTAATAATAAGCTTGGTTGTATTTTATAGGAAAGGGACTTCTAACTTATCCTAACATGCTTTAAATGTGGTTACTATACATGCCAGAAACATGTTGAGGATGCAAGTGACCTAATGATCCAAAAATATCAAGGAGTAGAAAAAATCAAATTCCCAAGTGGTTGGATATTTACGAGAGCCAAACAACCCACTTTTTTGCTATCCTTAAAAATCACAGATACTTTTTTGAATTATCTCTCCCAGCATTTGTGTATTTCCATTTTGGATGTTCAAATTTTTTTTCAAATCCAAAACTCGCTCTCCCATTTTTCTCGTAAACTAAAAAGATATAAGGCATAACAAAATGAAAATTTTAGAGTTCATGTATGCAAAAAATTTTGAAAACTATATAACAAATTAAGTGCAAAAAATTATTTCCTGCATTAAAAATGAACTCAAATGTTTGGTTATCCATGTTTCTTAAATTCCACTAGTACAACTCCTAATAATGAGCTTCGTGGAATTTTATAGGAAAGGGACTTCTCACTGATACTAACATGTTTTAAATGTGGTGGATATGCATGCCAGAAACATGTTGAAAATGCAACTGACGTAATGATACAAAATATTCAAGGAGTAGAAAAAATCAAATTCTAAAGTGGTTGGATATTTAGCAGAGCCAAACTACCCACTTTTCGCCTATCCTTAAAAATCACAGATACTTTCTGGATTTATCTCTCTCAGCATTTGTGCATTTCCATTTTTGATGTTCAAATTTTTAACAAATCCAAAACTCACTCTCCAATTTTTCTCAAAGACAAAAAAGATATAAGGCATAACAAAATGAAAATTTTAGAATTCAAGTACGCAAAAAAATTTGAAAACTATAATAAATGTAAGTGAAGAAAATTATTTCACACACTAAAAATGAACTCCAAGGTTTTGTTATCGATGTTAGGAAAATTCCTCTAGTACATCCCCTAATAATAAGCTTGGTGGAATTTTATAGGAAAGGGACTTCTAACTAATCCTAACATGCTTTAAATGTGGTGGATATGCATGCCAGAAACATGTATAGGATGCAAGTGACCTAATAATCCAAAAATATCAAGGAGTAGAAAAAATCAAATTCTCAAGTGCTTGGATATTTACCAGAGCCAAACAACCCACTGCTTGCCTTTCCAAAAAAATCACAGATACTTTTCGAAATTATCTCTCTCAACATTTGTGCATTTGCATTTTGGATGTTCAAATTTTTTTACAGATCCTAAACTCACTCTCCCATTTTTCTTGTAATAAAAAAAGATATAAGGCATAACAAATTGAAAATTTTAGAGTTCATGTATGCAAAAAAATTTGAAAACTATCTAATTAATGTAAGTGAAGAAAATTATTTCATGCACTAAAAATGAACACCAATGTTTTATTGTCCATGTTTGTTAAATTCCACAAGCACACCCCCTAATAATGATCTTGGAGGAATTTTATAGGAAAGAGACTTCTAACTGATCCTAACATGCTTTAAATGTGGTGGATATGCATGCCAGAAACAAGTTGAGGATGCAAGTGACCTAATGATCCAAAAATTTCAAGGAGTAGAAAAAATCAAATTCTCAAGTGGTTGGATATTTACCAGAGCCAGACAACCCACTTTTTGCCTAACCTTAGAAATCACAGATACTTTTCTGAATTATATCTCTCAGCATTTGTGCATTTCCATTTTGGATGTTCAAATTTTTTGTCAGATCCAAAACTATCTCTCCCATTTTTCTCGTAAACAAAAAAGATATAAGGCATTACAAAATAAAAATTTTAGAGTTCGTGTAAGCCAAAAAATTTGAAAACTATATCATAAATGTAAGTGAAGAAATTTATTTCACGTACTAAAAATGAACTCCAAAGTTTTGTTATCCATGTTTGGGAAATTCCACTAGTACAACCCCGAATAATATGCTTGGTGGAATTTTATAGGAAAGGGACTTCTAACTAATCCTAACATGCTTTAAATGTGGTGGATATGCATGCCCAAAATAATGTTGAGGATGCAAGAGACTTAATGATCCAAAAATTTCGAGTAGAAAAATCAAATTCTCAAGTGGTTGGATATTACCAGAGCCAAACAACCCACTTTTTGCCTATCATAAAAAATCACAGATACTTTTCAAAATTATCTCTCTCAACATTTGTGCATTTCCATTTTGGATGTTCAAGTTTTTTTTCAGATCCTAAACTCACTCACCCATTTTTCTCTAAATCAAAAATGATATATGGCATAACAAAATGAAAATTTTAGAGTTCATGTATGCAAAAAAAATTGAAAACTATAATAAATATATGTGAAGAAAATTATTTCTTGCACAAAAAATGAACTCCAACGTTTTGTTATCTATGTTTGGAAAATTCCTCTAGTACAACCCCTAATAATAAGCTTGGTGGAATTTTATAGGAAAGGGACTTCTAACTAATCCTAACATGCTTTAAATGTGGTGGATATGCATGCCAGAAACATGTGTAGAATGCAAGTGACCTATTGATCCAAAACTTTCAACGAGTAGAAAAAATCAAATTCACCAGAGCCAAACAACCCACTTTTTACCTAACCTTAAAAATCATAGATACTTTTTGGAATTATCTCTCTCAGCCTTTGTGCATTTCCATTTTGGATGTTCAAATTTCTTTTCAGATCCAAAACTCACTCTCCCATTTTTCTCGTAAACAAAAAATATATAAGGCATAACAAAATGAAAATTTAGCATTCATATATGGAAAAAACTTTGAAAACTATATAATAAATTTAAGTGAAGAAAATTATTTCACGCACTAAAAATGAACTCCAAGGTTTTGTTGTCCATGTTTGTTAAATTCCACTAGTACAACCCCTAATAATAAGCTTGATGGAATTTTATAGGAAAGGGACTTCTAACTGATCCTAACATGCTTTAAATGTGGTGGATGTGCATGCCAGAAACATGTTGAGGATGCAAGTGACCTAACGATCAAAAAATTTCAAGGAGTAGATAAAATCAAATACTCAAGTGCTTGGATATTTACCAGAGCCAAACAACCCACTTTTTGCATATCCTTAAAAATCACAGATACTTTTTAGAATTATCTCTCCCAGCATTTGTGCACTCCCATCCTGGATGTTCAATTTTTTTCTCAGATCCAAAACTCACTCTCCCATTTTTCTCGTAAACAAAAAAAGATATAAGGCATAAAAAAATGAAAATTTTAGAGTTCATGTTTGCAAAAAAATTGAAAATTATATAATAAATGTAAGTGAAGAAAATTATTTCATGCACTAAAAATTAACTCCAATGTTTTATTATGCATGTTTGTTAAATTCCACTAGTACAACAACTAAAAAATAGCTTGTGGAATTTTATAGGAAAGAGATTTCTAACTGATCCTAACATGCTTTAAATGTGGTGGACAAGCATGCCAGAAACAAGTTGGGGATGCAAGTGACCTAATGATCTGAAAATTTCAAGGAGTAGATAAAATCAAATACTCAAGGGGTTGGATATTTACCAGAGCCAGACAACCCACTTTTTGCCTAACCTTAAAAATCACAGATACTTTTTGGAATTATCTCTCTCAGCATTTGTGCATTTCCATTTTTGATGTTCAAATTTTTTTTCAGATCCAAAACTCACGCTCCCATTTTTCTTCTAAACAAAAAAGATATAAGGCATTAAATAATGAAAATTATAGAGTTCGTGTATGCAAAAAAATTTGAAAACTATATCGTAAATGTAAGTGAAGAAATTTATTTCACGCACTAAAAATGAACTCCAAGGTTTTGTTATTCATGTTTGGGAAATTCCACTAGTACAACCCCTAATAATAAGCTTGGTGGAATTTTTTAGGAAATGGACTTCTAACTGATCCTAAAATGCTTTAAATGTGGTGGATATGCATGCCCAAAATATGTTGAGGATGGCAGAGACGTAATGATCCAAAAATTTCAAGGAGTAGAAAAAATCAAGTTCTCAAGTGGTTGGATATTTACTAGAGCCAAACAACCCACTTTTTGCCTCTCTTTAAAAATCACAGAAACTTTTTGGAATTATCTCTCTCAGCATTTGTGCATTTCCATTTTGGATGTTCAATTTTTTTTCAGATCCAAAACTCTCTCTCCCATTTTTCTCGTTAACAAAAAAGATATAAGGCATAACAAAATGAAAATTTTAGAGTTCAAGTATACAAAAAAAGTTTGAAAACTATAATAAATGTAAGAGAAGAAAATTATTTCACGCACTAAAAATGAACTCCAATGGTTGTTATCCATGTTTGGGAAAATCCACTAGTACAACCACAAATAATAAGCTTGGTGGAATTTTATAGGAAATGGACTTCTATCTGATCCTAACTTGGTTTAAAAGTGGTGGATATGCATGCCATAAACATGTTGAGGATGCAAGTGACCTAATGATCCAAAAATTTCGAGTAGTTAAAATCAAATTCTCTTGTGGTTGGATATATACCAGAGCCAAACAACCCACTTTTTGCCTATCCTTAAACATTACAGATACTTTTATGAATTATCTCTCTCAGCATATGTGCATTTCCATTTTGGATGTTCAAATTTTTTTTCATATCCAAAACTGACACTCCCATTTTTCTCGTAAACAAAAAAGATATAAGGCAAAACAAAAATAAAATTTTAGAGTTCAAGCATGCAAAAAAATTTGAAAACTATATAATAAATGTATGTGAAGAAAATTATTTCGCGCACTAAAAATAAACTCCAATGTTTTTTTACCCATGTTAGGGAAATTCCACAAGTACAACCCCTAATAATATGCTTGGTGGAATTTTATAGGAAAGGGACTTCATACTAATCCTAACATGCTTTAAATGTGGTGGATATGCATACCAAAAACATGTTGAAGATGCAAGAGACCTAATGATCAAAAAATTTCAAGGAGTAGAAAAAATCAAGTTCTCAAGGGGTTGGCTATTTACCAGAGCCAAACAACCAACTTTTAGCCTATCCTTAAAAATCACAGATACTTTTTGGAATTATCTCTCTCAGCATTTGTGCATTTCCATTTTGGATGTTCAAATTTTTTCAGATCCAAAACTCTCTCTCCTATTTTTCTCTTTAAAAAAAAAGATATAAGGCATAACAAAATGAAAATTTTAGAGTTCATGTATACAAAAAAATTTGAAAACTATAATAAATGTAACAGAAGAAAATTATTTCACACACTAAAAATGAACTCCAAAGTTTGTTATCCATGTTTGGGAAATTCCACTAGTACAACCCCAAATAATAAGCTTGGTGGAATTTTATAGGATATGGACTTCTATCTGATCCTAGCATGGTTTAAATGTGGTGGATATGCATGCCATAAACTTGTTGAGGATGCAAGTGACCTAATGATGCAAAAATTTCAAGGAGTAGAAAAAATCAAATTCTCAAGAGGTTGGATATTTACCAGAGCCAAACAACCCACTTTTTTCCTATCCTTAAAAATCAAAGATACCTTTTGGAATTATCTCTCTCCGCATTTTGGATGTACCTAGATCCCAAACTCACTCTCCCATTTTTCTCCTTAAAAAAAAGATATAACGCATAACAAAAAGAAAAATATAGAGTTCATGTATGCAAAATTTTTTTGAAAACTATATAATAAATGTAAGTGAAGAAAATTATTTCGTGCACTAAAAATGACCTCAAAGGTTTGGTTATCCATGTTTGTTAAATTCCACTAGAACAACCCCTAATCATAAGCTTGGTGGAATTTTAAAGGAAAGGGACTTCTAACTGATCCTAACATGCTTTAAATGTGGTGGATATGCATGCCAAAAACATGTTGAGGATGCAAGTGACCTAATGATCCAAAAATTTCGAGTAGTTAAAATCAAATTCTCTTGTGGTTGGATATATACCAGAGCCAAACAACCCACTTTTTGCCTATCCTTAAACATTACAGATACTTTTATGAATTATCTCTCTCAGCATATGTGCATTTCCATTTTGGATGTTCAAATTTTTTTTCATATCCAAAACTGACACTCCCATTTTTCTCGTAAACAAAAAAGATATAAGGCAAAACAAAAATAAAATTTTAGAGTTCAAGCATGCAAAAAAATTTGAAAACTATATAATAAATGTATGTGAAGAAAATTATTTCGCGCGCTAAAAATAAACTCCAATGTTTTTTTACCCATGTTAGGGAAATTCCACAAGTACAACCCCTAATAATATGCTTGGTGGAATTTTATAGGAAAGGGACTTCATACTAATCCTAACATGCTTTAAATGTGGTGGATATACATACCAAAAACATGTTGAAGATGCAAGAGACCTAATGATCAAAAAATTTCAAGGAGTAGAAAAAATCAAGTTCTCAAGGGGTTGGCTATTTACCAGAGCCAAACAACCAACTTTTAGCCTATCCTTAAAAATCACAGATACTTTTTGGAATTATCTCTCTCAGCATTTGTGCATTTCCATTTTGGATGTTCAAATTTTTTCAGATCCAAAACTCTCTCTCCTATTTTTCTCTTTAAAAAAAAAGATATAAGGCATAACAAAATGAAAATTTTAGAGTTCATGTATACAAAAAAATTTGAAAACTATAATAAATGTAAGAGAAGAAAATTATTTCACACACTAAAAATGAACTCCAAAGTTTGTTATCCATGTTTGGGAAATTCCACTAGTACAACCCCAAATAATAAGCTTGGTGGAATTTTATAGGATATGGACTTCTATCTGATCCTAGCATGGTTTAAATGTGGTGGATATGCATGCCATAAACTTGTTGAGGATGCAAGTGACCTAATGATGCAAAAATTTCAAGGAGTAGAAAAAATCAAATTCTCAAGAGGTTGGATATTTACCAGAGCCAAACAACCCACTTTTTTCCTATCCTTAAAAATCAAAGATACCTTTTGGAATTATCTCTCTCCGCATTTTGGATGTACCTAGATCCCAAACTCACTCTCCCATTTTTCTCCTTAAAAAAAAGATATAACGCATAACAAAAAGAAAAATATAGAGTTCATGTATGCAAAATTTTTTTGAAAACTATATAATAAATGTAAGTGAAGAAAATTATTTCGTGCGCTAAAAATGACCTCAAAGGTTTGGTTATCCATGTTTGTTAAATTCCACTAGAACAACCCCTAATCATAAGCTTGGTGGAATTTTAAAGGAAAGGGACTTCTAACTGATCCTAACATGCTTTAAATGTGGTGGATATGCATGCCAAAAACATGTTGAGGATGCAAGTGACCTAATGATCCAAAAATTTCGAGTAGTTAAAATCAAATTCTCTTGTGGTTGGATATATACCAGAGCCAAACAACCCACTTTTTTCCTATCCTTAAACATTACAGATACTTTTATGAATTATCTCTCTCAGCATATGTGCATTTCCATTTTGGATGTTCAAATTTTTTTTCATATCCAAAACTGACACTCCCATTTTTCTCGTAAACAAAAAAGATATAAGGCAAAAAAAAAATAAAATTTTAGAGTTCAAGCATGCAAAAAAATTTGAAAACTATATAATAAATGTATGTGAAGAAAATTATTTCGCGCGCTAAAAATAAACTCCAATGTTTTTTTACCCATGTTAGGGAAATTCCACAAGTACAACCCCTAATAATATGCTTGGTGGAATTTTATAGGAAAGGGACTTCATACTAATCCTAACATGCTTTAAATGTGGTGGATATACATACCAAAAACATGTTGAAGATGCAAGAGACCTAATGATCAAAAAATTTCAAGGAGTAGAAAAAATCAAGTTCTCAAGGGGTTGGCTATTTACCAGAGCCAAACAACCAACTTTTAGCCTATCCTTAAAAATCACAGATACTTTTTGGAATTATCTCTCTCAGCATTTGTGCATTTCCATTTTGGATGTTCAAATTTTTTCAGATCCAAAACTCTCTCTCCCATTTTTCTCTTTAAAAAAAAAGATATAAGGCATAACAAAATGAAAATTTTAGAGTTCATGTATACAAAAAAATTTGAAAACTATAATAAATGTAAGAGAAGAAAATTATTTCACACACTAAAAATGAACTCCAAAGTTTGTTATCCATGTTTGGGAAATTCCACTAGTACAACCCCAAATAATAAGCTTGGTGGAATTTTATAGGATATGGACTTCTATCTGATCCTAGCATGGTTTAAATGTGGTGGATATGCATGCCATAAACTTGTTGAGGATGCAAGTGACCTAATGATGCAAAAATTTCAAGGAGTAGAAAAAATCAAATTCTCAAGAGGTTGGATATTTACCAGAGCCAAACAACCCACTTTTTTCCTATCCTTAAAAATCAAAGATACCTTTTGGAATTATCTCTCTCCGCATTTTGGATGTACCTAGATCCCAAACTCACTCTCCCATTTTTCTCCTTAAAAAAAAGATATAACGCATAACAAAAAGAAAAATATAGAGTTCATGTATGCAAAATTTTTTTGAAAACTATATAATAAATGTAAGTGAAGAAAATTATTTCGTGCGCTAAAAATGACCTCAAAGGTTTTGTTATCCATGTTTGTTAAATTCCACTAGAACAACCCCTAATCATAAGCTTGGTGGAATTTTAAAGGAAAGGGACTTCTAACTGATCCTAACATGCTTTAAATGTGGTGGATATGCATGCCAAAAACATGTTGAGGATGCAAGTGACCTAATCATCCAAAAATTTCAAAGAGTAGAAAAAATCAAATTCTCAAGTGATTGGATATTTACCAGGGCAAAACAACCCACCTTTTTCCTATCCTTAAAAATCACAGATACTTTTTGGAATTATCTCTCTCAGCATTTGTGCATTTCCATTTCTACTGTTCAAATTTTTTTTCAGATCCAAAACTCCCTCTTCCATTTTTCTCGTAAACAAAAAAGATATAAGGCATAACAAAATAGAAATTTTAGTAGTCAAGTATGCAAAAAAAATTGAAAAATATATAATAAATGTAAGTGAAGAAAATTATTTTACGCACTAAAAATGAACTCCAAGGTTTTGTTATCCATGTTTAAGAAATTCCTCTAGTTCAACCCCTAATAATAAGCTTGGTGGAATTTTATAGGACAGGGACTTCTAACTTATCCTAACATGCTTTAAATGTGGTGGATATACATGCTAGAAACATGTTGACGATGCAAGTGACCTAATGATCCAAAAATATCAAGGAGAACAAAAACTTAAATTCCCAAGTGGTTGGATATTTACGAGAGCCAAACAACCCACTTTTTTGCTATCCTTAAAAATGACAGATACTTTTTTGAATTACATCTTTTAGCATTTGTGTATTTCCATTTTGGACGTTCAAATTTTTTTTCAAATCCAAAACTTACTCTCCCATTTTTCTCGTAAACAAAAAAGATATAAGGCATAACAAAATGAAAATTTTAGAGTTAATTTATGCAAAAAATTTTGAAAACTATATAACAATATATGTGAAGAAAATTATTTCCCGCGCTAAAAATGAACTCAAATGTTTGGTTATCCATGTTTTTAAAATTCCACTAGTACAACCCCTAATAATGAGCTTGGTGGAATTTTATAGGAGAGGGACTTCTCACTGATCCTAACATGCTTTAAATGTAGTGGATATGCATGCCAGAAACAAGTTGACGTAATGATCCAAAAATTTCAAGGAGTAGAAAAAATCAAATTCTAAAGTGGTTGGATATTTAGCAGAGCCAACCTACCCACTTTTCGTCTATCCTTAAAAATCACAGATTCTTCTGGGAATTATCTCTCTCAGCATTTGTGCATTTTTATTTTGGTTGTTCAAATATTTAACAGATCCAAAACTCACTCTCCCATTTTTCTCAAAGACAAAAAAGATATAAGGCTATAAAAAATTTTAGAGTTCAAGTACGCAAAAAAAATTGAAAACTATAATAAATGTAAGAGAAGAAAATTATTTCACGTACTAAAAATGAACTCCAAGGTTTTGTTATCCATGTTTAAAAAATTCCTCTAGTACATCCCCTAATAATAAGCTTGGTGGAATTTTATAGGAAAGGGACTTCTAACTGATCCTAACATGCTTTAAATGTGGTGGATATTCAAGCCAGAAACATGTGTAGGATGCTAGTGACCTAATAATCCAAAAATATCAAGGAGTAGAAAAAATCAAATTCTCAGATGGTTGGATATTTACCAGAGCCAATAAACTCACTTTTGCCCTATCCTAAAAAATCACAGATACTTTTCGAAATTATCTCTCTCAACATTTGTGCATTTCCATTTTGGATGTTCAAATTTTTTTTCAGATCCTAAATTCTCTCTCCCATTTTTCTCGTAATAAAAAAAGATATAAGGCATAACAAGTGAAAATTTTTGAGTTCATGTATGCAAAAAATTAGAAAACTATATAATAAATGTAAATGAAGAAAATTATTTCACGGACTAAAAATGAACTCCAAGGTTTTGTTGTCCATGTTTGTTAAATTCCACTAGTACAACCCCTAATATTAAGCTTGGTGGAATTTTCTAGGAAAGGGACTTCTTATTGATCCTAACAAGCTTTAAATGTGGTGGATATGCATGCCAGAAACATCTGTAGGATGCAAGTGACCTAATAATCCAAAACTTTCAAGGAGTAGAAAAAATCAAATTCTCAAGTGGTATGATATATACCAGATCCACACAACTCACTTTTTGTCTAACCTTAAAAATCACAAATACTTTTTTGAATTATCTCTCTCAGCATTTGTGCATTTCCATTTCTGATGTTCAAATTTCTTTTAAGATCCAAAACTCACTCTCCCATTTTTCTCGAAAACAAAAAATATATAAGGCATAACAAAATGAAAATTTTAGAATTCATATATGCAAAAAACTTTGAAAACTATATAATAAATGTAAATGAAGAAAATTATTTCACGCACTAAAAATGAACTCCAAGGTTTTGTTGTCCATGTTTGTTAAATTCCACTAGTACAACCCCTAATATTAAGCTTGGTGGAATTTTCTAGGAAAGGGACTTCTTATTGATCCTAACAAGCTTTAAATGTGGTGGATATGCATGCCAGAAACATGTGTAGGATGCAAGTGACCTAATAATCCAAAACTTTCAAGGAGTAGAAAAAATCAAATTCTCAAGTGGTATGATATATACCAGATCCACACAACTCACTTTTTGTCTAACCTTAAAAATCACAAATACTTTTTTGAATTATCTCTCTCAGCATTTGTGCATTTCCATTTCTGATGTTCAAATTTCTTTTAAGATCCAAAACTCACTCTCCCATTTTTCTCGAAAACAAAAAATATATAAGGCATAACAAAATGAAAATTTTAGAATTCATATATGCAAAAAACTTTGAAAACTATATAATAAATGTAAGTGAAGAAAATTATTTCACGCATTAAATATGAAGTCTAAGGTTTTGTTGTCCATGTTTGTTAAATTCCACTAGTACAACCCACTTTTGGCCTATCCTTAAAAATCACAGATACTTTTTGAAATTGTCTCTCTCAGCATTTGTGCATTTCCTTTTTGGATCTTCAAATTTTTTTTCAGGTCCAAAACTTACTCTCCCAATTTTCTCGTTAGCAAAAAAGATATAAGACATAACAAAATGAAAATTTTAGAGTTCATATAAGCAAAAAACTTTGAAAACTATATAATAAATGCAAGTGAAGAAAATTATTTCATGCACTAAAAATGAACTCCAAGGTTTTGTTGTCCATGTTTGTTAAATTCCACTAGTACAACCCCTAATAATAAGCTTGGTGGAATTTTATAGGAAAGGGACTTCTAACTGATCCTAACATGCTTTAAATGTGGTGGATGTGCATGCCCGAAACATGTTGAGGATGCAAGTGACCTAATGATACAAAAATTTTAAGGAGTAGAAAAAATCAAATTCTCAAGTGCTTGGATATTTACCAGAGCCAAACAACCCACTTTTTGCACATCCTTTAAAATCACATATACTTTTTGGAAATATCTCTCTCTGCATTTATGAATTTCCATCTTGGATGTTTAAATTTATTTTTCAGATCCAAAACTCACTCTCCCATTTTTCTCGTATACAAAAAAGATATAAGGTGTAAATAAAGAAAATTAAGAGTTCATGTACGCAAAAAAATTTGAAAACTATATAATAAATGTAAGTGAAGAAAATTATTTCACGCACTAAAAATGAACTCTAAGGTTTTGTTGTCCATGTTTGTTAAATTCCACTAGTACAACCCCTAATAATAAGCTTGGTAGAATTTTATTGGAAAGGGACTTCTAACTGATCCTAACATGCTTTAAATGTGGTGGATGTGCATGCTAGAAACATGTTGAGGATGCAAGTGACCTAACGATCAAAAAATTTCAAGGAGTAGATAAAATCAAATACTCAAGTACTTGGATATTTACCAGAGCCAAACAACCCACTTTTTGCATATCCTTAAAAATCACAGATACTTTTTAGAATTATCTCTCCCAGGATTTGTGCATTCCCATCCTGGATGTTCAAATTTTTTTTTAGATCCAAAACTCACTCTCCCATTTTTCTCGTAAACAAAAAAAGATATAAGGCATAAAAAAATGAAAATTTAAGAGTTCATGTTTGCAAAAAAAATTGAAAACTATATAATAAATGTAAGTGAAGAAAATTATTTCATGCATTAAAAATTAACTCCAATGTTTTATTATGCATGTTTGTTAAATTCCACTAGTAGAAAAACTAAAAAATAGCTTGTGGATTTTTATAGGAAAGGGACTTCTAACTGATCCTAACATGCTTTAAATGTGGTGGATAAGCATGCCAGAAACAAGTTGGGGATGCAAGTGACCTAATGATCTGAAAATTTCAAGGAGAAGAAAAAATTACATTCTCAAGTGGGTGGATATTTACATAGCCAAACAACCCACTTTTTGCCAATCCTTAAAAATTATAGATACTTTTTTGAATTAGTTCTCTCAATATTTGTGCATTTCCATTCTGGATGTTCAAATTTTTTTCAGATTCAAAACTCAATCTCCCATTTTTCTCGTAAACAAAAAAGATATAAGGCATAACAAAATGCAAATTTTAGAGTTCATGTATGCAAAAAAAATTGAAAACTATATGATTAATGTAAGTGAAGAAAATAATTTCACGCACTAAAAATGAACTGCAATGTTTTATTATCCATGTTTGTGAAATTCCACTAGTACAACCCCTAATAATGAGCTTGGTGGAATTTTATAGGAAAGTAACTTCTAACTGATCCTAACATGCTTTAAATGTGGTGGATATGCATGCCTGAAACAAGTTGAGGATGCAAGTGACCTATTGATAAAAAAATTTCGAGTAGAAAAAATCAAAATCTCAAGTGGTTGGATATTTACGAGAGCCAAACAACCCACTTTTAGCCTATCCTTAAAAATCACAGAGACTTTTTGGAATTATCTTTCTCGGCATTTGTGCATTTCCATTTTGGATGTTCAAATTTTTTTTCAGATCGAAAACTCACTCTCCCTTTTTTCTCATAAACAAAAAATATATAAGGCATAACAAAATGAAAATTTTAGAGTTCGAGTATGCAAAAAAATTTGAAAACTATATCATAAATGTAAGTGAAGAAAATTATTTCACGCACTAAAAATGAACTCCAAGGTTTTGTTATCCATGTTTGGGTAATTCCACTAGTACAACCCCTAACAATAAGCTTGATGGAATTTTTTAGGAAAGGGACTTCTAACTGGTCCTAACATGCTTTAAATGTGGTGGATAAGCATGCCAAAAACATCTTGAGGATGGAAGAGACCTAATGATCCAAAAATTTCAAGGAGTAGAAAAAATCAAGTTCTCAAGTGGTTGGATATTTACTAGAGCCAAACTACCCACTTTTTGCCTATCCTTAAAAATCACAGATACTTTTTGGAATTATCTCTCTCAGCATTTGTGCATTTCCATTTTGGATGTTAAAATTTTTTTCAGATCCAAAACTCTCTCTTCCATTTTTCTCGTTGACAAAAAAGATAAAAGGCATAACAAAATTAAAATTTTAGATTTCAAGTATTCAAAAAAAGTTTGAAAACTATAATAAATTTAAGAGAAGAAAATTATTTCTCGCACTAAAAATTAACTCCAAAGTTTGTTATCCATGTTTGGGAAATTCCACTAGTACAACCCCAAATAATAAGCTTGGTGGAATTTTATAGGAAATGGACTTCTATCTGATCCTAACAGGGTTTAAAAGTGGTGGATATGTATGCCATAAACTTGTTGAGGATGCAAGTGACCTAATGATCCAAAAATTTCAAGGAGTAGTAAAAATCAAATTCTCTTGTGGTTGGATAAATACCAGAGCCAAACAACCCACTTTTTGCCTATCCTTAAACAGTACAGATACTTTTATGATTTATCTCTCTCAGCAATTGTGCATTTCCATTTTGGATGTTCAAAATTTTTTCAGATCCAAAACTCGCACTCTCATTTTTCTCGTAAAAATAAAAGATATAAGGCAAAAAAAAAAATTTAGAGTTCTTGTATGCAAAAAAATTTGAAAACTATATTATAAATGTATGTGAAGAAAATTATTTCGCGCACTAAAAATGAACTCCATTGTTTTGTTATCCATGTTAGGGAAATTCCACAAGTACAACCCCTAATAATATGCTTGGTGGAAATTTTATAGGAAAGGGACTTCATACTAATCCTAACATGCTTTAAATTTGGTGGATATGCATGCCAAAAACATGTTGAAGATGCAAGAGACCTAATGATCCAAAATTTTCAAGGAGTAGAAAAAATCAAGTTCTCAAGGGGTCTGCTATTTACCTGAGCCAAACAACCAACTTTTTGCCTACCCTTAAAAATCACAGATACTTTTTGGAATTATCTCTCTCAGCATTTGAGCATTTCCATTTTGGATGTTCAAATTTTTTCAAATCCAAAACTCTCTCTCCCATTTTTCTCGTTAAAAAAAAAGATATAGGGCATAAAAAAATGAAAATTTTAGAGTTCATGTATACAAAAAAATTTGAAAACTATAATAAATGTAAGAGAAGAAAATTATTTCACGCACTAAAAATGAACTCCAAAGTTTGTCATCCATGTTTGGGAAATTCCACTAGTACAACCCCAAATAATAAGCATGGTGGAATTTTATAGGAAATGGACTTCTAACATGGTTTAAATGTGGTGGTTATGCATGCCATAAACTTGTTGAGGATGCAAGTGACCTTATGATGCAAAAATTTCAAGGAGTAGAAAAAATGAAATTCTCAAGTGGTTGGATATTTACCAAAGCCAAACAACCCACTTTTTATCAATCCTTAAAAATCAAAAATTACCTTTTGGAATTATCTCTCTCCGCATTTGTGCATTTCCATTTTGGATGTACTCTGATCCCAAACTCACTCTCCTATTTTTCTCGTAAAAAAAAGATATAACGCATAACAAAATGAATATTTTAGAGGTGAAGTATGCAAAAAAAAATGAAAACTATATAATAAATGTTAGTGAAGAAAATTATTTCACGCACTAAAAATGAACTCCAAGGTTTTGTAATCCACGTTTGGGAAATTCCTCAAGTACAACCCCTAATAAAAAGCTTGGTGGAATTTTATAGGAAAGGGACTTCGAACTGATCCTAACATGCTTTAAATGTGGTGGATATGCATGCCAGAAACAAGTTGAGGATGCAAGTGACCTAATGATCCAAAAATTTCAAGGAGTAGAAAAAATTAAATTCACAAGTGGTTGGATATTACAAGAGTCAAACAACCCACTTTTTGCCTATCCTCAAAAATCACAGATACTTTTTGGAATTATCTCTCTCAGCATTTGTGCATTTCCATTTTGGATGTTTAAATTTTTTTTTCGGATCTAAAACTCACTCCCCCATTTTTCTCGTAAACAAGAAAAATATGAGGCATAACAAAATGAAAATTTTAGAGTTCATGTATGCAAAAAAATTTGAAAAATATAATAAATGTAAGTGAAGAAAATTATTTCACGTACTTAAAATGAACTCCAAAGATTTGTTATCCATGTTTGGGAAAATCCACTAGTACAACCCCTAATAATAAGCTTGGTGTAATTTTATAGGGAAGAGACTTCTAACTGATCCTAACATGCTCTAAATGTGGTGGATATGCATGAAAGAAAGAAGTTGAGGATGCAAGTGACCTAATGATCCAAACATTTCACGGAGTAGAAAAAATCAAATTGTCAAGTGGTTGGATATTTACCAGAGCCAAACAACCCACTTTTTGCCTATCCTCAAAAATCACAGATACTTTTTGGAATTATCTCTCTCAGCATTTGTGTATTTCCATTTTGGATGTTTAAATTTGTTTTTCAGATCTAAAACTCACTCCCCCATTTTTCTCGTAAACAAGAAAAATATGAGGCATAAAAAAATGAAAATTTTAGAGTTCATGTATGCTAAAAAATTTGAAAAATATAATAAATGTAAGTGAAGAAAATTATTTCATGTACTTAAAATGAACTCCAAAGATTTGTTATCCATGTTTGGGAAAATCCACTAGTACAACCCCAAATAATAAGCTTGGTGTAATTTTGTAGGGAAGGGACTTCTAACTGATCCTAACATGCTCTAAATGTGGTGGATATGCATGAAAGAAAGAAGTTGAGGATGCAAGTGACCTAATGATCCAAAAATTTCATGGAGTAGAAAAAATCAAATTGTCAAGTGGTTGGATATTTACCAGAGCCAAAAAACCCAGTTTTTGCCTATCCTTAAAAATCACAGATACTTTTTGGAATTATCTCTCTCACCATTTGTGCATTTCCATTTTGGATGTTCAAAATTTTTTTCAGATCCAAAACTCTCTCTCCCAATTTTCTCGTAAACAAAAAAGATATAAGGCCTAACAAAATGAAAATTTAGAGTTCGTGTACGCAAAAAAAATTGAAAACTATATCATATATTTAAGTGAAGAAAATTATTGCATGGACTAAAAATGAACTCCAAAGTTTTGTTATCCATGTTTGGGAAATTCCACTCGTACAACCCCTAATAATAAGCTTGGAGGGATTTTATAGGAAAGGGACTTCTAATCCTTTAAATGAAGTTGAAATCTATGCCAAAAACATGTAGAGGATGCAACTGACCCAATGATCCAAAAATATCGAGGATCAGAAAAAATCAAATTCTCAAGTGGTTGGATATTTACGAGAGCCAAACAACGCACTTTTTTCCTATCCTTAAAAATCACAGATACTTTTTTAAATTATCTCTCTCAACATTTGTGCATTTCCATTTTGGATGTTCAAATTTTTTTCAAATTCAAAACTCACTCTCCAATTTTTCTCGTAAAAAAAAAAGATATCAGGCATAACAAAATGAAAATTTTAGAGTTCATGTATGCAAAAAAATTTGAAAACTTTATAATAAATGTAAGTGAAGAAAATTTTTCCAAAGGAACTCAAATGTTTTGTTATCCATGTTTTTTAAATTCCACTAGTACAACCCCTAATAATGAGCTTGGCGGAATTTAATAGGAAAGGGGCTTCTAACTGATCCTAACATGCTTTAAATGTGGTGGATATGCATGCAAGAAACAAGTTGAGGATGCAAGTGACCTAATGATCCAAAAATTTTACGGAGTAGAAAAAATCAAATTCTCAAGTGGTTGGATATTTACCAGAGCCAAACAACCCACATTTTCCCTATTCTTAAAAATCACAGATACTTTTTGGAATTATCTCTCTCAGCATTTGTGATTTCCATTTTGGATGTTTAATTTTTTTTTCAGATCCAAAACTCACTCTCCCATTTTTCTAGTAAAAAAAAAAGATATAAGCCATAACAAAATGAAAATTTTAGAGTTCGTGTATGCAAAAAAATTTTAAAATTATATCATAAATTTAAGTGAAGAAAATTATTGCAAGGGCTAAAAATGAACTCAAGGGTTTTGTTATCCATGTTTGGGAAATTTCACTCGTACCACCGCTAATAATAAGTTTGGTGGGATTTTATAGGAAAGGGACTTCTATCTGATCCTATCATGCTTTAAATGTGGTTGATATCCATGCCAGAAACATGTTGAGGATGCAAGTGACTTAATGATCCAAAAATATCAAGGAGTAGAAAAAATCAAATTCTCAAGTGGTTGGATATTTCCAAGAGCCTAACAACCCACTTTTTTCCAATCCTTAAAAATCACAAATACTTTTTTGAATTATCACTCTCAGCATTTGTGCATTTCTATTTTGGATGTTCAAATTTTTTTCAAATCCAAAACTCACTCTCCCATTTTTCTCGTAAACAAAAAAGATATGAGGCATAAGACAATTAAAATTTTAGAGTTTATGTATGCAAAAAAATTTGAAAACAACATAATAAATATAAGTGGAGAAAATTATTTCACGCACTAAAAATGAACTCAAATGTCTTGTTATCCATGTTTGTTGAATTCCACTAGCACAACCCCTAATAATGAGCTAGGTGGACTTTTATAAGAAAGGGACTTCTAACTGATCCTAACTTGCTTTAAATGTGGTGGATATGCATGCAGGAAACAAGTTGAGGATGCAAGTGACCTAATGATCCAAAAATTTCACGGAGTAGAAAAAATCAAATTCTCAAGTGGTTGGATATTTGCCAGAGCCACACAACCCACTTTTTTCCTATCCTTAAAAATCACAGATACTTTTTGGAATTATCTCTCACAGCATTCGTGCATTTCCATTTTGGATGGTCAAATTTTTTTTCAGAACCAAAACTCCCTCTCCCATTTTTCTCGTAAACAAAAAAGATATAAGGCATAACAAAATGAAAATTTTAGAGGTCAAGTATGCAAAAAAAATTGAAAACTTTATAATAAATGTAAGTGAAGAAAATTATTTCATGCAGTAAAAATGAAATCCAACGTTTTGTTATCCATGTTTCGGAAATTCCTCTAGTACAACTCCAAATAATAAGCTTGGTGGAATTTATAGGAAAGGGACTTCTAACTTATCCTAACATACTTTAAATGTGGTAGATATGCATACTAGAAACATGTTGAGGATGCAAGTGACCTAATGATCAAAAAATTTCAAAGAGTAGAAAAAATCAAATTCTCAAGTGGTTGGATATTTACCAGAGCCAAAAAACCCACTTTTTGCCTATCCTTAAAAATCACAGATACTTTTTGGAATTATCTCTCTCAGTATTTGTGCATTTCCATTTTGGATGTTCAAATTTTTTTTCAGATCTAAAACTCACTCTCCCATTTTTCTCGTAAACAAAAAAGATATGAGGCATAACAAAATGAAAATTTTAGAGTTCATGCATGCAAAAAAAATTGAAAACTATAATAAATGTAAGTGCAGAAAATTATTTCACGCACTTAGAATAAACTCCAAAGTTTTGTTATCAATGTTTGGGAAATTCTCTAGTACAACCCTAATAATAAGCTTGGTGGAATATTATAGGAAAGGGTCTTCTAACTGCACGTAACAAGCTTTAATTGTGGTGGATATGCATGCCAGAAACATGTGTAGGATGCAAGTGACCTAATGTTCCAAAAATTTCAAGGAGTAGAAAAAATCAAATTCTCAAGTGGTTGGATATTAACATGAGCAAACAACCCACTTTTTGCCTATCCTTAAAAATCACAGATACTTTTCGGAATTATCTCTCTCAACATTTGTGTATTTCCATTTTGGATGTTCAAATTTTTTTTCAGATCCAAAACTCACTCTCCCATTTTTCTCGTAATCAAAAAAGATATAAGGCATAACAAAATTAAAATTTTAGAGTTCATGTATGCAAAAAAATTTGAAAACAATAATATAGGTAAGTGAAGAAAATTATTTCACGCACTAAAAAAGAACTCCAAGGTTTCGTTATCCATGTTTTTGAAATTCCTCTAGTACAACCCCTAATAATAAGCTTGGTGGAATTTTATAGGAAAGGGACTTCAAAGTGATCCTAACATGCTTTAAATGTGGTGGATATGCATGCCAGAAACATGTTGAGGATGCAAGTGACCTAATGATCCAAAAATTTTAAGGAGTACAAAAAATCAAATTCTCAAGTGGTTGGATATTTACCAGAGCCAAACAACCCACTTTTGGCCTATCCTTAAAAATCACAGATAATTTTTGGAATTGTCTCTCTCAGCATTTGTGCATTTCCTTTTTGGATCTTCAAATTTTTTTTCAGATCCAAAACTTACTCTCCCACTTTTTTCGTTAGCAAAAAAGATATAAGACATAACAAAATGAAAATTTTAGAGTTCATATAAGCAAAAAAATTTGAAAACTATATAATAAATGTAAGTGAAGAAAATTATTTCACGCACTAAAAATGAACTCCAAGGTTTTGTTGTCCATGTTTGTTAAATTCCACTAGTACAACCCCTAATAATAAGCTCAGTGGAATTTTATAGGAAAGGGACTTCTAACTGATCCTAACATGCTTTAAATGTGGTGGATGTGCATGCCCGAAACATGTTGAGGATGCAAGTGACCTAATGATACAAAAATTTCAAGGTGTAGAAAAAATCAAATTCTCAAGTGCTTGGATATTTACCAGAGCCAAACAACCCACTTTTTGCATATCCTTTAAAATCACTTATACTTTTTGGAAATATCTCTCTCTGCATTTATGAATTTCCATCTTGGATGTTCAAATTTATTTTTCATATCCAAAACTCACTCTCCCATTTTTCTCGTATACAAAAAAGATATAAGGTATAAATAAAGAAAATTAAGAGTTCATGTACGCAAAAAAATTTGAAAACTATATAATAAATGTAAGTGAAGAACATTATTTCACGCACTAAAATTGAACTCCAATGTTTTATTATGCATGTTTGTTAAATTTCACTAGTGCAACCACTAATAATGAGCTCGGTGGAATTTTATAGGAAAGGGACTTCTAACTGATCCTAACATGCTTTAAATGTGGTAAATATGCATGCCAGAAACAAGTTGAGGATGCAAGTGACCTAATGATCCAAAAATTTCAAAGAGTAGAAAAAATTAAATTCTAAAGTGGTTGGATATTTACCAGAGCCAAACAACCAACTTTTTGCCTATCCTTAAAAATCACTGATACTTTTTGGAATTATCTCTCTCAGCATTTGTGTATTTCCATTTTGGTTGTTCAATTTTTTTTTTCAGATCCAAAACTCACTCTCCCTTTTTTTTCGTAAACAAAAGAGATATATGGCATAACAAAATGAAAATTTTAGAGTTCATGTATGCAAAAAAATTTGAAAACTATACAATGAATGTAAGTGAAGAAAATTATTTCACGCACAAAAAATGAACTCCAATGTTTTATTATCCATGTTTGTTAAATTACACTAGTACAACCCCTAATAATGAGCTTGGTGGAATTTTATAGGGAAGGGACTTCTAACTGATCCTAACATGCTTTAAATGTGGTGGATATGCATGCTAGAAACAAGTTGAGGATGCGAGTGACCTAATGATCCAAAAATTTCAAGGAGTAGAAAAAATCAAATTCTCAAGTGGTTGGATATTTACCAGAGCCACACAACCCACTTTTTGCCTATCCTTAAAAATCACAGATACTTTTTGGAATTATCTCTCTCAGCATTCGTGCATTTCCATTTTGGATGGTCAAATTTTTTTTCAGAACCAAAACTCCCTTTCCCATTTTTCTCGTAAACAAAAAAGATATAAGGCATAACAAAATGAAAAATTTAGAGGTCAAGTATGCAAAAAAAATTGAAAACTACATAATAAATGTAAGTGAAGAAAATTATTTCACGCACTAAAAATGAACTCCAAGGTTTTGTTATCCATGTTTCGGAAATTCCTCTGGTACAACTCCAAATAATAAGCTTGGTGGAATTTATAGGAAAGGGACTTCTAACTTATCCTAACATACTTTAAATGTGGTAGATATGCATGCCAGAAACATGTTGAGGATGGAAGTGACCTAATGATCAAAAAATTTCAAAGAGTAGAAAAAATCAAATTCTCAAGTGGTTGGATATTTACCAGAGCCAAAAAACCCACTTTTTGCCTATCCTTAAAAATCACAGAAACTTTTTGGAATTATCTCTCTCAGCATTTGTGCGTTTCCATTTTGGATGTTCAAATTTTTTTTCAGATCTAAAACTCACTCTCCCATTTTTCTCGTAAACAAAAAAGATATGAGGCATAACAAAATGAAAATTTTAGAGTTCATGCATACAAAAAAATTTGAAAACTAAAATAAATGTAAGTGAGGAAAATTATTTCACGCACTTAAAATAAACTCCAAAGTTTTGTTATCAATGTTTGGGAAATTCCACTAGTACAACCCTAATAATAAGCTTGGTGGAATATTATAGGAAAGGGACTTCTAACTGCTCCTAACATGCTTTAATTGTGGTGGATATGCCTGCCAGAAACATGTGTAGGATGCAAGTGACCTAATGTTCCAAAAATTTCAAGGAGTAGAAAAAATAAATTCTCAAGTGGTTGGATATTTACCAGAGCCAAACAACCCACTTTTTGCCTATCCTTAAAAATCATAGATACTTTTCGGATTTATCTCTCTCAACATTTGTGTATTTCCATTTTGGATGTTCAAATTTTTTTTCAGATCCAAAACTCACTCTCCCATTTTTCTCGTAATCAAAAATGATATAAGGCAAATCAAAATTAAAATTTTAGAGTTCAACTATGCAAAAAAATTTGAAAACAATAATATATGTAAGTGAAGAAAATTATTTCACGCACTAAAAAAGAACTCCAAGGTTTCGTTATCCATGTTTTTGAAATTCCTCTAGTACAACCCCTAATAATAAGCTTGGTGGAATTTTATAGGAAAGGGACTTCAAATTGATCCTAACATGCTTTAAATGTGGTGGATATGCATGCCAGACACATGTTGAGGATGCAAGTGACCTAATGATCCAAAAATTTTAAGGAGTACAAAAAATCAAATTCTCAAGTGGTTGGATATTTACCAGAGCCAAACAACCCACTTTTGGCCTATCCTTAAAAATCACAGATACTTTTTGGAATTGTCTCTCTCAGCATTTGTGCATTTCCTTTTTGGATCTTCAAATTTTTTTTCAGATTCAAAACTTACTCTCCCATTTTTCTCATTAGCAAAAAAGATATAAGACATAACAAAATGAAAATTTTAGAGTTCATATAAGCAAAAAAATTTGAAAACTATATAATAAATGTAAGTGAAGAAAATTATTTCACGCACTAAAAATGAACTCCAAGGTTTTGTTGTCCATGTTTGTTAAATTCCCCTAGTACAACCCCTAATAATAAGCTCGGTCGAATTTTATAGGAAAGGGACTTCTAACTGATCCTAACTTGCTTTAAATGTGGTGGATGTGCATGCCCGAAACATGTTGAGGATGCAAGTGACCTAATGATGCAAAAATTTCAAGGAGTAGAAAAAATCAAATTCTCAAGTGCTTGGATATTTACTAGAGCCAAGCAACCCACTTTTTGCATATCCTTTAAAATCATATATACTTTTTGGAAATATCTCTCTCTGTATTTATGAATTTCCATCTTGGATGTTCAAATTTATTTTTCAGATCCAAAACTCACTCTCCCATTTTTCTCGTATACAAAAAAGATATAAGGTATAAATAACGAAAATTAAGAGTTCATATACGCAAAAAAATTTGAAAACTATATAATAAATGTAAGTGAAGAACGTTATTTCACGCACTAAAATTGAACTCCAATGTTTTATTATCCATGTTGGTTAAATTCCACTAGTGCAACCACTAATAATGAGCTTGGTGGAATTTTTTAGGAAAGAGACTTCTAATTGATCCTAACATGCTTTAAATGTGGTAAATATGCATGCCGTAAACAAGTTGAGGATGCAAGTGACCTAATGATCCAAAAATTTCAAAGAGTAGAAAAAATTAAATTCTGAAGTGGTTGGATATTTACCAGAGCCAAACAAACAACTTTTTGCCTATCCTTAAAAATCACAGATACTTTTTGGAATTATCTCTCTCAGCATTTGTGCATTTCCATTTTGGTTGTTCAATTTTTTTTTCAGATCAAAAACTCGCTCTCCCATTTTTTTCGTAAACAAAAGAGATATAAGGCATAACAAAATGAAAATTTTAGAGTTCATGTTTGCAAAAAAATTTGAAAACTATACAATAAATGTAAGTGAAGAAAATTATTTCACGCACTAAAAATGAACTCCAATGTTTTATTATCCATGTTTGTTAAATTCCACTAGTACAACCCCTAATAATGAGCTTGGTGGAATTTTATAGGGAAGGGACTTCTAACTGATCCTAACATGCTTTAAATGTGGTGCATATGCATGCCAGAAACAAGTTGAGGATGCAAGTGACCTAATGATCCAAAAATTTCAAGGAGTAGAAAAAATCAAATTCTCAAGTGGTTGGATATTTACCAGAGCCAAACAACCCACTTTTTGCCTAACAATAAAAATCACAGATACTTTTTGGAATTATCTCTCTCAGCATTTGCGCATTTCCATTTTGGATGTTCAAATTTTTTTCAGATCCAAAACTTACTCTCCAATTTTTCTCGTAAGCAAAAAAGATATAAGGAATAACAAAATGAAAATTTTAGAGTTCGTGTATGAAAAAAAATTGAAAACTATATCATAAATGTAAGTGAAGAAAATTATTTCACGCACTAAAAAAGTACTCCAAGGTTTTGTTATTCATGTTTGGGAAACTCCACTTGTACCACTCCTAATAATAAGCTTGGTGGAATTTTATAGGAAAGGGACTTCTAACTTATCCTAACATGCGTTAAATGTGGTGGATACACATCCTAGAAACATGTTGAGGATTCAAGTGACCTAATGATCCAGAAATTTCGTGTACAAAAAAATCAAATTCTCTAGTGGTTGGATATATACCAGAGCCAAACAAGCCACTTTTTTTGCCTATCCTTAAAAATCACATATACTTTTATGAATTATCTCTCTCAGCATTTGTGCATTTCCATTTTGGATGTTCAATTTTTTTTTTAGATCCAAAACTCTCTCTCCCATTTTTCTCGTAAACAAAAAAAATATAAGGCAAAAGAAAAAGGAAATTTTAGAGTTCATGTATGCAAAAAAATTTGAAAACTATATAATAAATGTATGTGAAGAAAATTATTTCACGCACTAAAAATGAAGTCAAATGTTTTTTTATCCATGTTTGTTAAATTCCACTAGTACAACTGCTAATAATGAGCTTGGTGGAATTTTATAGGAAAGGGATGTCTAACTGATCCTAACATGCTTTAAATGCGGTGGATATGCATGAAAGAAACAAGTTGAGGATACAAGTGACCTAATGATCCAAAAACTTCACGGAGTAGAAAAAATCAAATTCTGAAGTGGTTGGATATTTACCAGAGACAAACAACCCACTTTTTGCCTATCCTTAAAAATCACATATACTTTTTGAAATTATCACTCTCAGCATTTGTGCATTTCCATTTTGGATGTTCAAATTTTTTTTCAGATCCAAAACTCACTCTCCCTTTTTTCTCGTAATCAAAAAAAGATATAAGGCATAACAAAATTAAAATTTTAGAGTTCGTGTACGCAAAAAAATTTGATAGCTATATCATAAATTTAAGTGAAAAAAATTATTGCATGGACTAAAAATGAACTCCATGGTTTTGTTATCCATGTTTGGGAAATTCCACTCGTACAACCCCTAATAATAAGCTTGGTGGGATTTTATAGGAAAGGACTTCTAACTGATCCTATCATGCTTTAAATGTGGTTGATATCCATGCCAGAAACATGTTGAGGATGCAAGTGACCTAATGATCCAAAAATCTCAGGGAGAAGAAAAAATCAAATTCTCTAGTGGTTGGATATTTACCAGAGCCAAACAACACACTTTTTACCAATCCTTAAAAATCACATATACTTTGATGAATTATCTTTCTCAACATTTGTGCATTTCCATTTTGGATGTTCAATTTTTTTTTTCAGATCCAAAACTCTCTCTCCCATTTTTCTCGTAAACAAAAAAGATATAAGGCAAAACAAAAAGAAAATTTTAGAGCTCATGTATGCAAAAAAAATTGAAACATATGTAATAAATCTATGTGAAGAAAATTATTTCACGCACTAAAAATGAACTCCAAAGTTTTGTTATCCATGTTTAGGAAAGGGACTTCTAACTACTCCTAACATGCTTTAAACGTGGTGGATATGCATGCCAAAAACATGTTGAGGATGCAAGAGACCTAATGATCCAAAAAATTCAAGGAGTTGAAAAAATCAAATTCTCAAGTGGTTGGATATTTACCCGAGCCAAACAACCCAATTTTTGCCTATCCTTAAAAATGACAGAAACTTTTTGGAATTATCTCTCTCAACATTTTTGCATTTCCATTTGGGATGTTCAACTTTTTTTTTTCAGATCCAAACTCTCTCTCCCATTTTTCTCGTTAAAAAAAAAGATTTAAGGGAAAACAAAAAGAAAATTTTAGAGTTCATGTAAGCAAAAAAATTTGAAAACTATATAATAAATATATGTGAAGAAAATTATTTCTTGCACTAAAAATGAACTCCAATGTTTTATTATCCATGTTTGTTAAATTCCACTAGTACAACCCCTAATAATAAGCTTGGTGGAATTTTAGAGGAAATGAACTTCTAACTAATCCTAAAATGGTTTAAATGTGGTGGATATGCATGCCAGAAACATGTTGAGGATGCAAGTGACCTAATGATCCAAAAATTTCATGGAGTAGAAAAAATCAAATTCTCAAGTGGTCGGATATTTACCAGAGCCAAAAAACCCACATTTTTCCTATCCTTAAAAATTACAGATACTTTTGAGAATTATATCTGTCCGCATTTGTGCTTTTCATTTTGGATGTACTCAGATCCAAAACTCACTCTCCCATTTTTCTCGTAAACAAAAAAGATATAACGCATAACAAAAAGAAAATTTTAGTGTTAATGTATGTAAAAAAATTTGAAAACTATATAATAAATGTAAGTGAAGAAAATTATTTCATGCGCTAAAAATGAACTCAAAGGTTTCGCTATCCATGTTTGTTAAATTCCACTAGTACAACCCCTAATCATAAGCTAGGTGAAATTTTATAGGAAAGGGACATCTAACTCATCCAAACATGCTTTAAATATGGTGGATATGCATGCCAGAAACATGTTGAGGATGCAAGTTACCTAATGATCCAAAAATTTCAAAGAGTAGAAAAAATATAATTCTCAAGTGGTTGGATATTTCCAAGAGCAAAACAACCCACTTTTTTCCTATCCTTAAAAATTTCAGATACATTTTGGAATTATCTCTCTCAGCATTTGTGCATTTCCATTTTGGATGTTCAAAATTTCTTTCAGATCCAAAACCCACTCTCCCATTTTTCTCGTAAACAAAAAATATATAACGCATAACAAAATGAAAATTTTAGTGTTCATGTACGCTAAAAGAATTGAAAACTATATAATAAATGTAAATGAGGAAAATTATTTCATGCACTAAAAATGAACTCAAATGTTTTGTTATCCATATTTGTAAAATTCCACAAGTACAACCTCGAATAATGAGCTTGGTGGAATTTTATAGGAAAGGGACTTCTAACTGATCCTAACATGCTTTAAATGTGGTGGATATGCAAGCAAGAAATAAGTTGAGGATGCAAGTGACCTAATGATCCAAAAATTTCACGGAGTAGAAAAACTCAAATTCTCAAGTGGTTGGATATTTACCAAAGCCAAACAACCCACTTTTTGCCTATCCTTAAAAATCACAGATACTTATTGGAATTATCACTCTCAGCCTTTGTGCATCTCCATTTTGGATGTTCAAATTTTTTTTCGGATCCAAAACTTCCTCTCCCATTTTTCTCGAAAACAAAAAAGATATAAGGCATAACAAAATGAAAATTTTAGAGGTCAAGTATGCAAAAAAAATTGAAAACTATGTAATAAATGTAAGTGAAGAAAATTATTTCACGCACTAAAAATAAACTCCAAGGTTTTGTAATCCATGTTTGGGAAATTCCACTAGAACAACCCCTAATAATAAGCTTAGTAGAATTTTATAGGAAAGGGACTTCTAACTGATCCTAACAAGCTTTAAATGTTGTGGATATGCATGCTAGAAACATGTGTAGGATGCAAGTAACGTAATGATCCAAAATTTTCAAGGAGTAGAAAAAATCATATTCTAAAGTGGTTAGATATTTACCAGAGCCAAACAACCCACTTTTTGCCTATCCTTAAAAGTCATAGATACTTTTTGGAATTATCTCTCTCATCATTTGTGTATTTCCATTTTGGATATTCAAATTTTTTTTCAGATAAAAAATTCACTCTCCTATTTTTCTCAAAAACAAAAAAGATAAAAGGCATAACAAAATGAAAATTTTAGATTTCAAGTATGCAAAAAAATTTGAAAATAAGCGAAGAAAATTATTTAACGCACTAAAAATGAACTCCAAGGTTTTGTTATCCATGTTTGGAAAATTCCTCTAGTACAACCCCTAATAATAAGCTTGGTGGAATTTTATAGGAAAGGGACTTCTAACTGATCCTAACATGCTTTAAATGTGGTGGATATGCATGCTAGAAACATGTGTAGGATGCAAGTGACCTAATGATCCAAAAATTTCAAGGAGTAGAAAAAATCAAATTCTCATGTGGTTGGATATTTACTAGAGCCAAACAACCCACTTTTTGCCTATCCTTAAAAATCACAGATACTTTTCGGAATTATCTCTCTTAACATTTGTGCATTTCCATTTTGGATGTTCAAATTTTTTTTCAGATCCAAAACTCTCTCCCATTTTTCTCGTAATCAAAAAAGATATAAGGCATTACAAAATGAAAATTTTAGAGTTCATGTATGCAAAAAAATTTGAAAAGTATAATAAATGTAAGTGAAGAAAGTTATTTCACGCACTAAAAATCAACTCCAACGTTTTGTTAACCAAGTTTTTGAAATTCTATTAGTACAACCCCTAATAATAAGCTCGATCGATTTTTATAGGAAAGGGACTTCAAACTGATCCTAACATGCTTTAAATGTGGTGGATATGCATGCCAGAAACATGTTGAGAATGCAAGTCACCTAATGATCCAAAAATCTCAAGGAGTACCAAAAATCAAATTCTCAAGTGGTTGGATATTTACCAGAGCCAAACAACCCAATTTTGGCCTATCCTTAAAAATCACAGATACTTTTTGGAATTAACTCTCTCAGCATTTGTGAATTTCCATTTTGGATGTTCAAATTTTTCTTCATATCCAAAACTTACTCTCCCATATTTCTCGTAAACAAAAAAGATATAAGGCATAACAAAATTAAAATTTTAGAGTTCATATAAGAAAAAAAATTTGAAAACTATATAATAAATGTAAGTGAAGAAAATTATTCACGCACTAAAAATGAACTCCAAGGTTTTGTTGTCCTTGTTTCTTAAATTCCACTAGTACACCCCGTAATAATAAGCTTGGTGGAATTTTATAGGAAAGGGACTTCTAACTGATCCTAACATGCTTTAAATGTGGTGGATGTGCATTCCAGAAACATGTTGAGGATGCAAGTGACCTAATGATCCAAAAATTTCGAGTAGAAAAATTAAATTCTCAAGTTCTTGGATATTTACCGGAGCCAAACAACCCACTTTTTTCATATCCTAAAAATCATAGATACTTTTTGGAATTATCTCTCTTAGCATTTGTGCATTTCCGTCTTCGATGTTCAAATTTTTTTTTCAGACCCAAAAATCACTCTCCCATTTTTCTCGTAAACAAAAAAGATATAAGGCATAACAAAATGAAAATTTTAGAGTTCATATATGCAAAAAAATATCAAAACTATATAATAAATGTAGGTGAAGAAAAATATTTCATGCACTAATAATGAACTCCAATGTTTTATTATCCATGTTTGTCAAATTCCACTAGTACAACCCCTAATAATAAGCTTGTGGAATTTTAGAGGAAAGGGACTTCTAACTGATCCTAACATACTTTAAATGTGGTGGCTATGCATGCCAGAAACATGTTGAGGATGCAAGTGACCTAATGATCCAAAAAATTTCAAGGAGTAGAATAAATGAAATTCTCCAGTGGTTGGATATATACTAGAGCCAAACAACCCAATTTTGCCTATCCTTAAAAATCACAGATACTTTTATGAATTATCTCTCTCAGCATTTGTGTATTTCTATTTTTGATGTTCAAATTTTTTTTCAGATTCAAAACTCTCTCTCCCATTTTTCTCGTAAACAAAAAAGATATAAGGCAAAACAAAAAAAAAAATTTAGAGTTCATGTATGGAAGAAAATTTGAAAACTATATAATAAATGTATGTGAAGAAAATTATTTCACGCACTAAAAATGAACTCCAATGTTTGTTATCCATGTTTGGGAAATTCCACTAGTACAACCCCTAATAATAAGCTTGGTGGAATTTTAGAGGTAATGGACTTCTAAATGATCCTAACATGGTTTAAATGTGGTGGATATGCATGCCAGAAACATGTTGAGGATGGAAGTGACCTAATGATCCAAAAATTTGAAAGAGTAGAAAAAATCAAATTCTCATGTGGTTGGACATTTACAAGAGCCAAAGAACCCACTTTTTTCCTATCCTTAAAAATCACTGATACTTTTTGAAATTATCTCTCTCTGCTTTTGTGCATTTCCATTTTGGATGTACTCAGATCCAAAATTCCCTCTCCCATTTTTCTCGTAAACGAAAAAGAGATAAGGCATAACAAAATGAAAATTTTAGAGTTCTTGTATGCAAAAAAAATTGAAAACTATATAATAAGTGTAAGTGAAGAAAATTATTTCATGCACAAAAAATGAACTCCAAGGTTTTGTTATCCATGTTTCGAAAATTCCTCTAGTACAACTCCAAATAATAAGCTTGGTGGAATTTTATAGGAAAGGGACTTCTAACTTATCCTAACATGCTTTAAATGTGGTGGATATGCATGCCAGAAACATGTTGAGGATGCAAGTGACCTAATGATCATAAAATTTCAAAGAGTAGAAAAAATCAAATTCCCAAGTGGTTGGATATTTTCCAGAGCCAAAAAACCCACTTTTTGCCTATCCTTGAAAATTACAGATACTTTTTGGAATTATCTCTCTCAGCATTTGTGCATTTCCATTTTTTATGTTCAAAATTTTTTTTAGATCCAAAACTCTCTCTCCCATTTTTTTCGTAAAAAAAAAGATAAAAGGAAAAACAAAAAGAAAATTTTGGTGTTCGTGTACGCAAAAAAAGTTTGAAAACTATATCATAAATTTAAGTGAAGAAAATTATTGCATGGACTAAAAATGAACTCCAAGGTTTTGTTATCCATATTTGGGAAATTCCACTCGAACAACCCCTAATAAAAAGCTTGGTGGGATTTTATAGGAAAGGGACTTCTAACTGATCCTATCATGCGTTAAATGTGGTTGATATCCATGCCTGAAACATGTTGAGGATGCAAGTGACCTAATGATCCAAAAAAATCAAGGAGAAGAAAATATCAAATTCTCCAGTGGATATTTACGAGAGCCAAACAACCCACATTTTTCCTATCCATAAAAATCACAGATACTTTTTTGAATTATCTCTCTCAGCATTTGTGCATTTCCATTTTGGATGTTAAATTTTTTTTCAAATCCAAAATTCACTCTCCCATTTTTCTCGTAAACAAAAAAGATTTAAGGCATAACAAAATGAAAATTTTAGAGTTCATCTATGCAAATAAATTTGAAAACCATATAATAAAAGTTAGAAAAGAAAATTATTTCACGCACTAAAAATGAACTGAAATGTTTTGTTATCCATGTTTGTTAAATTCCACTAGTACAACCCCTACTAATGAGTTTGGCGGAATTTTATAGGAAAGGGACTTCTAACTGATCCTAACATGCTTGAAATGTGGTGGATATCCATCCAAGAAACAAGTTGAGGATGCAAGTGACCTAATGATCCAAAAATTTCACGGAATAGAAAAAATCAAATTCTCAAGTGGTTGGATACGAGAGCCAAACAACCCACTTTTTTCCTATCGTTAAAATCACAGATACTTTTTGGAATTATCTCTCTTAGCATTCGTGCACTTCCATTTTCGATGTTAAAATTTTTTTTCAAATCCAAAACGCACTCTCCCATTTTTCTCGTAAACAAAAAAGATATAAGGCATAACAAAATGAAAATTTTAGAGGTCAAGTATGCAAAAAAAATTAAAAACAACATAATAAATATAAATGAAGAAAATTATTTCACCCAGTAAAAATGAACTCCAAGGTTTTGTTATCCATGTTTGGGAAAAATTCCACTAGCACAACCCCTAATAATGAGCTTGCTGGAATTTTATAGGAAAGAGACTTCTAACTGATCCTAACATGCTTTAAATGTGGTGGATAATCATGCAAGAAACAAGTTGAGGATGCAAGTGACCTAATGATCCAAAAATTTCACGGAGTAGAAAAAATTAAGTTCTTGAGTGGTTGGATATTTACCAGAGCCAAACAACCCACTTTTTGCCTATCCTTAAAAATCACAGAAACTTTTTGGAATTATCTCTCTCAGCATTTGTGCATTTCCATTTTGGATGTTCAAATTTTTTTTCAAATCAAAAACTCACTCTTCCACTTTTCTCGTAAACAAAAAAGATATAAGGCATAGTAAAATGAAAATTTTAGAGTTCATGTATGCAAAAAAAATTCAAAAACTGTATAATAAATGTAAGTGAAGAAAATTATTTCACACACTAAAAATGAACTCAAATCTTTTCTTATCCATGTTTGTTAAATTCCACTAGTACAACCCCTATTATTGAGCTTGGTGGAATTTTAAAGGAAAGGGACTTCTAATTGATCCAAACATGCTTTAAATATGGTGGATATGCATGCAAGAAACAAGTTGAGGATACAAGTGACCTAATGATCCAAAAATTTTACGGAGTAGAAAAAATCAAATTCTCAAGTGGTGGATATTTACCAGTGCCAAACAACCCACTTTTTGCCTATCCTTAAAAGTCACAAATACTTTATGGAATTATCTCTCTCAGCATTCGCGCATTTCCTTTTTGGATGTTCAAATTTTTTTCAGATCCAAAACTCCCACACCCATTTTTCTCGTAAACAAAAAAGATATGAGGCATAACAAAATGAAAATTTTAGAGTTCATGTAAGCAAAAAAATTTGAAAACTATATAATAAATGTAAGGGAAGAAAATTATTTCACGCACTAAAAATGAACTCCATGGTTTTGTTATCCATGTTTGGGAAATTCCTCTAGTACAACCCCTAATAATAGGCTTGGTGGAATTTTATAGGAAAGGGACTTCTATCTTATCCTAACATGCTTTAAATGTGGTAGATATACAAGCCCGAAACATGTTGAGGATGCAAGTGACCTAATGATCACAAAATTTCAGGGTGTACAAAAATTAAAATTGTCAAGTGGTTGGATAATTACCAGAGCTAAACAACCCACTTTCTACCTATCCTTAAAAATCACAGATACTTTTTGGAATTATCTCTCTCAGCGTTTGTGCATTTCCATTTTGGATGTTCAAATTTTTTTTCAGATCCAAAACTTACTCTCCCATTTTTCTCGTAAAAAAAAAGATATAAGGCATAAAAAAATGAAAATTTTAGAGTTCATAGAAGCAAAAAAATTTTGAAAACTATATAATAAATGTAAGTGACAAAAATTATTTCAAGCACTAAAAATGAACTCCAAGGTTTTGTTGTCCATGTTTTTTAAATTCCACTAGTACAACCCCTAATAATAAGCTCGGTGGAATTTTATTGGAAAGGGACTTCTAACTGATCCTAACATGCTTTAAATGTGGTGGATGTGCATGCCCGAAACATGTTGAGGATACAAGTGACCTAATGATCCAAAAATTTCAAGGAGTAGAAAAAATCAAATTCTCAAGTGCTTGGATATTTTCCAGAGCCAAACAACCCACTTTTTGCATATCCTTAAAAATCACAAATACTTTTTGGAATTATCGCTCTCAGCATTTGTGCTTTTCCCTCTTGGATGTTCAAATTTTTTTTGAGATCCAAAACTCACTCTCCCATTTTTCTCGTAAACAAAGAAGATATAAGGCATAACAAACCGAAAATTTTAGAGTTGATGTATGCAAAAAAAAATTAAAACAATATAATAAATGTAAGTGAAGAACATTATTTCACGCACTAAAAATGAACTCCAATGTTTTATTATCCATGTTTGTAAAATTCCACTAGTACAACCACTCATAATGAGCTTGGTGGAATTTTATAGGAAAGAGACTTCGAACTGATCCTAACATGCTTTAAATGAGGTGGATATGCATGCCAGAAACAAGTTGAGGATGCAAGTGACCTAATTATTCAAAAATTTAGAGGAGTAGAAAAAATTAAATTCTCAAGTGGTTGGATATTTACCAGAGCCAAACAACCAACTTTTTGTCAATCCTTAAAAATAAAAAATACTTTTTGGAATTATCTCTCTCATCATTTGTACATTTCCTTTTTGGATATTCAATTTTTTTTTCAGATCCAAAACTCACTCTCCCATTTTTCTCGTAAACAAAAAAGATATAAGGCATAACAAAATGAAAATTTTAGAGTTCATGTATGCAAAAAAAATTGAAAACTATATAATAAATGTAAGTGAAGAAAATTATTTTACGCACTAAAAATGAACTCCAACGTTTTCTTATCCATGTTTGTTAAATTCCACTAGTACAATCCCTAATAATGAGCTTGGTGGAATTTTATAGGAAAGGGACTTCTAACTGATCCTAACATGCTTTAAATGTGGTGGATATGCATGCCAGAAACAAGTTGAGGATGCAAGTGACCTAATGATCCAAAATTTTCAAGGAGTAGAAAAAAACAAATTCTGAAGTGGTTGGATATTTACCTGAGCCAAACAACCCACTTTTTGCCTAACCTTAAAAATCACAGATACTTTTTGGAATTATTTCTCTCAACATTCATGCATTTCCATTTTGGATTGTCAAATTTTTTTTCAGATCCAAAACTCACTATCCCATTTTTATCGTAAACAAAAAAGATATATGGCATAACAAAATGAAAATTTTAGAGTTCGTGTATGCAAAAAAATTTGAAAACTATATCATAAATGTAAGTGAAGAAAATTATTTCACGCACTAAAAATGAACTCCAAGGTTTTGTTATCCATGTTTGGGAAACTCCACTAGTACAACCCCTAATAATAAGCTTGGTGGAATTTTATACGAAGGGATTTCTAAATGATCCTAACATGCTGTAAATGTGGTGGATATGCATGCCAGAAACATGTTGAGGATGTAAGTGACCTAATGATCCAAAAATTTCAAGGAGTACAAAAAATCAAATTATCAAGTGGTTGGATATTTACCCGAGCCAAACAAACCACTTTTTGGCCATCCTTAAAAATCACAGATACCTTTTGGAATTATCTCTCTCAGCATTTGTGCATTTCCATTTTGGATGTTCAATTTTTTTTTTTAGATCCAAAACTTGCTCTCCCATTTTTCTCGTAAACAAAAAAGATATAAGGCATAACAAAATGAAAATTTTAGAGTTCGTGTCTGCAAAAAAATTTGAAAACTATATCATGAATGTAAGTGAAGAAAATTATTTGACGCACTAAAAATGAACTCCAAGGTTTTGTTGTCCATGTTTGGGAAACTCCACTAGTACAACCCCTAATAATAAGCTTGGTGGAATTTTATTGCGAACGGACTTCAAACTGATCCAAACATGCTGTAAATGTGGTTGATAAGCATGCCAAAAACATGTTGAGGATGCAAGTGACCTAATGATCCAAAAATTTCAAGGAGTAGATAAAATCAAATTCTCAAGTGGTTGGATATTTACCAGAGCCAAAGAAACCACTTTTTGCCTATCCTTAAAAATCACAGATACTTTTTTGAATTATCTCTCTTAGCATTTGAGCATTTCCATTCGGGATGTTCAAATTTTTTTTTCAGATCCAAAACTTACTCTCCCATTTTTCTCGTAAACAAAAAAGATATAAGGCATAACAAATTTGAAAATATTAGAGTTCATATATCCAAAAAAATTTGAAAACTACATAATAAATGTAAGTGAAAAAAATTATTTCTCTAGTGGTTGGATATATACGAGAGCCAAAGAACCCACTTTTTGCCTAAGTTTAAAATCACAGATACTTTTATGAATTATCTCTCTCAGCATTTGAGCATTTCCATTTTGGATGTTCAATTTTTTTTTCAGATCCAAAACTCTCTGTTACATTTTTCTCGTAAACAAAAAAGATATAAGGCAAAAAAAAGAAATTTTTAGAGTTCATGTAAGCAAAAAAATTTGAAAACGATATAATAAATGTATGTGAAGAAAATTATTTCACGCACTAAAAATGAACTCCAATGTTTTGTTATCCATGTTTGGGAAATTCCACTAGTACAACCCCTAATAATAAGCTTGGTGGAATTTTATAGGAATGGGACTTCTAACTGATCCTAACATGCTTTAAATGTGGTGGATATGCATGCCAAAAACATGTTGAGGTTGCAAGTACCTTATGATCCAAAAATTTCAAGGAGAAGAAAAAATAAAATTCTGAAGTGGTTGGATATTAACCAGAGCCAAACAAGCCACTTTTTGCCTGTCCTTAAAAATCATAGATACTTTTTGGAATTATCTCTCTCAGCATTTGTGCATTTCCATTTTGGATGCTCAAATTTTTATTCAGATCTAAAACTCAGTCTCCCATTTTTCTCGTAAACAAAAAAGATATGATGCATAACAAAATGAAAAGTTTAGAGTTCATGTATGCAAAAAAATTTGAAAACTGTAACAAATGTAAGTGAAGAAAATTATTTCACGCACAAAAAATGTACTCCAAAGTTTTGTTATCCATGATTGGGAAATTCCACTAGTACAACCCCTAATAATAAGCTTGGTGGAATTTTATAGGAAAGGGACTTCTAACTGATCCAAACATGCATTAAATGTGGCGGATATGCATGCCATAAACATGTTGAGGATGCAAGTGACGTAATGATCCAAAAATTTCAAGGAGTAGAAAAAATCAAATTCTAAAGTGGTTGGATATTTACCAGAGCCAAACAACCCCCTTTTTGCCTATCCATAAAGATCACGGATACTTTTTGGAATTATCTCGCTCAGCATTTGTGCATTTCCATTTTGGATGTTCAAATTTTTTTTCAAATCCAAAAATCTCTCTCCCATTTTTCTCGCAAACAAAAAAGATATAAGGCAAAAAAATGAAAATTTTAGAGTTCAAGTATGCAAAAAAATTTGAAAACTATAATAAATATAAGTGAAGAAAATTATTTGACGCACTAAAAATGAACTCCAAGGTTTTGTTATCCATGTTTAGGAAATTCCTCTAGTACAACCCCTAATAATAAGCTTGGTGGAATTTTATAGGATTGGGACTTCAAACTGATCCTAACATGCTTTAAATGTGGTGGATATGCATGCCAGAAACATGTTGAGGATGCCAGTGACCTAATGGTCCAAAAATTTCCAGGAGTAGAAAAAATCAAATTCTCAAGTGGTTGGATATTTACCAGAGCCAAACAACCCACTTTTTACCTAACCTTAAAAATCATAGATACTTTTTGGAATTATCTCTCTCAGCCTTTGTGCATTTCCATTTGGATGTTCAAATTTCTTTTCAGATCCAAAACTCACTCTCCCATTTTTCTCGTAAACAAAAAATATATAAGGCATAAAAAATTTGAAAATATTAGAGTTCATGTATCTAAAAAACTTTGAAAACTACAGAATAAATGTAAGTGAAAAAAATTATTTCATGCACTAAAAATGAAATCCAAGGTTTTGTTGTCCATGTTTGTTAAATTCCACTAGTACAACCCATAATAATGAGCTGGGTGGAATTTTATAGGAAAGGGACTTCTAACAGATCCTAACATGCTTTAAATGTGGTGGATAGGCATGCTAGAAACTAGTTGAGCATGCAAGTGACCTATTGAACCAAAAATTTCAAGGAGTAGAAAAAATAAAATTCTCAAGTGGTTGGATATACCAGAGCCAAACCACCCACGTTTTGCCTACCCTTAAAAATCACACATACTTTTTTGAGTTAACTCTCTCTGCATTTGTGCATTACCATTTTTTATGTTCAAATTTCTTTTTTAATTCCAAAACTCACTCTCCGATTTTTTTCTTGAACAAAAAAGATATAAGGCATAACAAAATGAAAATTTTAGAGTTAACGTATGCAAAAAAATTTGAAAACTATAATAAATGTAAGTGAAGAAAATTATTTCACGCACTAAAAATGAACTCCAAAGTTTTGTTACCCATGTTTGGGAAATTCCACTAGTACAACCCCTAATAATAACCTTGGTGGAATTTTATACGAAAGGGACTTCTAACTGATCCTAACATGCTTTAAATGTGGTGGATATGCATTCCAGAAACTTGTTGAGGATGCAAGTGACCTAATGATCCAAAAATTTCAAAGAGTAGGAAAAATCAAATTCTCATGTGGTTGGATATTTACCAGAGCAAAACAACCCACTTTTTTCCTATCCTTAAAAATCACAGATACTTTTTGGAATTATCACTCTCAGCATTTGTGCATCTCCATTTTGGATGTTCAAATTTTTTTTCAGATCCAAAACTCACTCTCCCATTTTTCTCGTAAACAAAAAAGGTATGAGGCATAACAAAATGAAAATTTTAGAGTTCGTGTATGCAAAAAAATTTGAAAACTATATCATAACTGTAAGTGAAGAAAATTATTGCACAGACTAAAAATGAACTCCATGGTTTTGTTATCCATGCTTGGGAAATTTCACTAGTACAACCACTAATAATAAGCTTGGTGCAATTTTATAGGAAAAGGACTTCTAACTGATCCTAGCATGCTTTAAATGTGGTGGTTATGCAACCCAGAAACATGTTGAGGACGCAAGTGACCTAATGATACAAAACTTTCAAGCAGTAGAAAAAATCAAGTTCTCAAGTGGTTGGATATTTACCAGAGCCAAACAACCCACTTTTTGCCTATCCTTAAAAATCACAGATACTTTTTTGAATTATCTCTCTCAGCATTTTTGCATTTCAGTTTTCGGTGTTTAAATTTTCTTTCAAATCCAAAACTCACTTTGTTTTTTATTCTCGTGAACAAAAAAGATTTAAGGCATAATAAAATGAAAATTTTAGAGTTCATGTCAGCAAAAAAATTTGAAAACTATATAATAAATGTAGGTGAGGAAAATTATTTCACGCACTAAAAAGGAACTCCAAGGTTTTGTTATCCATGGTTGGGTAACTCCAGTAGTACAACCCCAAATAATAAGCTTGGTGGAATTTTATAGGAAAGGGACTTCTAACTGATCCTAACATGCTTTAAATGTGGTGGATATGGATGCCAGAAACATGTTGAGGATGCAAGTGACCTTATGATCCAAAAATTTCAAGGAGTAGAAAAAATCAAATTCTCAAGTGGTTGGATATTAACCAGAGCCAAACAACCCACTTTTAGCCTATCCCTAAAAATCACAGATACTTTTTGGAATTATCTCTCTTAGCATTTGTGCATTTCCATTTTGGATGTTCAAATTTTTTTCAGATCCATAACTCACTCTCCCATTTTTCTCCTAAACAAAAAAATATAAGGCATAACAAAATGAAAATTTTAGAGATGATGTATGCAGAAAAATTTGAAAACTGTGTAATAAATGTAAGTGAAGAAAATTACTTCATGCACTAAAAATGAACTCCAAGGTTTTGTTATCCATGTTTTGGATATTCCACTAGTACATCTCCTAATACTAAGCTTGGTGGAATTTTATAGGAAAGGGACTTCTAACTGATCTTAACATCCTTTAAATGGGGTGGGTATGCTTGCCAAAAATATGTTGAGGGTGCAAGTTACCTAATGATCCAAAAATATAAAGGAACAGAAAAAAAAATTCTCAACTGATTGGATATTTGCAGAGCCAAACAACCCACTTTATGCCTTTGCTTAAAAATCACAGATACTTTTTGGAATTATCTCTCTCATCATGTGCTCATTTCCATTTTGGATGTTCAAATTTTTTTCAGATCCAAAACTCACTCTCCCGTTTTTCTCATAAACAAAATAGATAAAGACATAAAAAAAATGAAAATTTTAGAGTTCATGTATACAAAAAAATTTGAAAACTATATAATAAATGTTAGTGAAGGAAATTATTTCACGCACTAAAAATGAACTCCAATGTTTTATTATCCTTGTTTGGGAATTCCACTAGTACAACCCCAAATAATATGCTTGGTGGAATTTTATAGGAAAGGGACTTCTAACTAATCCTAACATGCTTTAAATGTGGGGGATATGCATGCCAAAAACATGTTGAGGGTGCAAGCGACCTAATGATCCAAAAATTTCAAGGAGTAGAAAAAATCAAATTCTCAAGTGGTTGGATATACCAGAGCCAAACAACCCACTTTTTGTCTATTCTTAAAAATCACAGATACATTTTGGAATTATCTGTCTTAGCATTTGCGCATTTCCATTTTGGATGTTCAAATTTTTTTTCACATCCAAAACACTCTCTCCCATTTTTCTTATAAACAAAAAAGATATAAGGCATAAAAAAATGAAAACTTAAGAGTTGATGTATGCATAAAAAGTTGAAAAGTATATAATAAATGTAAGTGAAGAAAATTATTTCACACACTAAAAATGAACTCCAAGGTTTTGTTATCCATGTTTGGCAAATTGCACTAGTACAACCCTAATACTAAGCTTGGTGGAATTTTATAGGAAAGGGACTTCTAACTGATCTTAACATCCTTTAAATGTGGTGGATATGCATGCCAAAAACATGTTGAGGATGGAAGTGACCTAATGATCCAAAAATTTCAAGGAGCAGAAAAAATGAAATTCTCAAGTGATCTGATATTTACCAGAGCCAAACAACCCACTTTTTGCCTATCCTTAAAAATCACAGATACTTTTTGGATTTATCTCTCTCTGCATTTGTGCGTTTCCATTTTGGATGTTCAAATTTTTTTTTAGATCCAAAACTCTCTCTCCCATTTTTCTCGTAAACAAAAAAGATATGAGGCATAACAAAATGAAAATTTTAGAGTTCGTGTATGCAAAAAAATTTGAAAACTATATCATAACTGTAAGTGAAGAAAATTATTGCACAGACTAAAAATGAACTCCAAGGTTTGGTTATCCATGTTTGGGAAATTCCACTAGTACAACCCCTAATAATAAGCTTGGTGGAATATTATAGGAAAGGGACTTCTAACTGATCCTAGCATGCTTTAAATGTGGTGGATACGCAACCCAGAAACATGTTGAGGACACAAGTGACCTAATGATACAAAATTTCAAGGAGTAGAAAAAATCAAATTCTCAAGCGGTTGGATTTTTACCAGAGCCAAACAACCCACTTTTTGCCTATCCTTAAAAATCAAAGATACTTTTTTGAATTATCTCTCTCAGCATTTTTGCATATCCTTAAAAATCAAAGATACTTTTTTGAATTATCTCTCTCAGCGTTTTTGCATTTCCATTTTGGATGTTCATATTTTTTTTCAAATCCAAAACTCACTCTCTTTTTTTTTTCTTGTGAACAAAAAAGATTTAAAGCATAACAAAATGAAAATTTTAGAGTTCTTGTAAGCAAAAAAGTTGAAAACTACATAATAAATGTAGGTGTAGAAAATTATTTCACGTACTAACAATGAACTCCAAGGTTTTGTTATCCATGGTTGGGTAATTCCAGTAGTACAACCCCCAATAATAAGCTTGGTGGAATCTTATAGGAAAGGGACTTCTAACTGATCCTAACATGCTTTAAATGTGGTGGATATTGATGCCAGAAACATGTTTAGGGTACAAGTGACCTTATGATCCAAAAATTTCAAGGAGTAGAAAAAATTAAATTCTCAAGGGGTTGGATATTTACCAGAGCCAAACAACCCTCTTTTAGCCTATCCTTAAAAATCACACATACTTTTTTGAATTATCCCTCTCAGCATTTGTGCATTTCCATTTTGGATGTTCAAATTGTTTTTCAAATCCAAAACTCACTCTCCCATTTTTCTAGTGAACAAAAAAGATATAAGGCATAACAAAATGAAAATTTTAAAGTTTATGTATGCAAAAAAAATTGAAAACTATAATAAATGTAAGTGAAGAAAATTATTTAACGCACTAAAAATGAACTCCAAAGTTTTGTTATCCATGTTTGGGAAATTCCACTAGTACAACCCCTCATAATAAGGTTGGTGGAATTTTATAGGAAAGGGACTTCTAATTGATCCTAACATGCTTTAAATGTGGTGGATATGCATGCCAGAAACATGTTGAGGATGCAAGTGACCTAATGATCCATAAAATTCCAAGAGTAGAAAAAATTAAATTCTCAAGTGTTTGGATATTTACCAGAGCCAAAAGACCCACTTTTTGCCTATCCTTAAAAATCACAGATACTTTTCGGAATTATCTCTCTCAGCATTTGTGCATTTCCATTTGGGATGTTCAAATTTTTTTTCAGATCCAAAACTCACGATGCCATTTTTCTTGTAAACAAAAAAGATATAAGGCATAACAAAATGAAAATTTTGGAGATCATGTATGCAAAAAAATTTGAAAACTATATAGTCAATGTAAGTGAAGAAATTTATTTCACGCACTAAAAATGAACTCCAAGGTTTTGTTATCCATGTTTCGGAAATTCCAATTGTACAACCCTTAATAATAAGCTTGGTGGAATTTTATAGGAAAGGGACTTCTAACTGATCCTAGCATGCTTTAAAAGTGGTGGATATGTATGCCAGAAACATGTTGAGGATGCAAGTGACAAAATGATCCCAAAAATTCATGGCGTAGAAAGAATCAAATTCTCATGAGGTATGATATTTACAAGAGCCAAATAATTAACTTTTTGCCTATGCCTAAAAATCACAGATACTTTTTGCAATTATCTCTCTTAGCATTTGTGCATTTCCATTTTGGATGTTCAAATTTTTTTTTCAGATCCATAAGTCACTCACCCATTTTTCTCGTCAACAAAAAAAATGTAAGGCATAACAAAATGAAAATTTTAGATATGATGTATGCAAACAAATTTGAAAACTGTGTAATAAATGTAAGTGAAGAAAATTATTTCACGCACTAAAAATGAACTCCAAGGTTTTGTTATCCATGTTTTGGAAATTCCACTAGTACATCTCCTAATACTAAGCTTGGTGGAATTTTATAGGAAAGGGGACTTCTAACTGATCTTAACATCCTTTAAATGTGGTGGATATGAATGCCAAAAATATGTTGAGGATGCAAGTGACCTAATGATCCAAAAATATCAAGCAGCAGAAAAAATAAAATTCTCAAGTGATTGGATTATTTACCAGAACCAAACAACCCACTTTTTTGCCTATCCTTAAAAATCACAGATACATTTTGGAATTATCACTCTCAGCATTTGTGCATTTCCATTTTGGATGTTCAAATTTTTTTTCAGATCCAAAACTCGCTCTCCCATTTTTCCCGTTTACAAAATAGATAAAGACATAACAAAAATAAATTTTTAGAGTTCATGTATACAAAAAAATTTGAAAACTATATAATAAATGTAAGTGAAGAAAATTATTTCAAGCACTAAAAATGAACTCCAATGTTTTATTATCCATGTTTGGGAAATTCCACTAGTACAACCCCAAATAATATGCTTGGTGGAATTTTATAGGAAAGGCACTTCTAACTAATCCTAAAATGCTTTAAATGTGGGGATATGCATGCCAAAAATATGTTGAGGATGCAAGTGACCTAATGATCCAAAAATTTCAAGGAGTAGAAAAAATCAAATTCTCAAGTGGTTGGATATACCAGAGCCAAACAACCCACTTTTTGCCTACCCTTAAAAATCACAGATACTTTTTCGAATTATCTCTCTTAGCATTTGTGCATTTCCATTTTGGATGTTCAAATTTTTTTTCAGATTCAAAACTCTCTCCCCCTTTTTTCTCGTAAACCAAAAAGATACAAGGAATAACAAAATGAAAAATTTAGAGTTGATGTATGCAGAAAAAGTTGAAAAGTATATAATAAATGTAAGTGAAGAAAATTGTTTCACTCACTAAAAATGAACTCCAAGGTTTTATTATCCATGTTTGGGAAATTCCACTAGTACAACCCCTAATAGTAAGCTTAGTGGAATTTTATAGGAAAGGGACTTCTAACTGATCTTAACATCCTTTAAATGTGGTGGATATGCATGCCAAAAACATGTTGAGGATGCAAGAGACCTAATGATCGAAAAATTTCAAGGAGGAAAAAAAATGAAATTCTCAAGTGATCTGATATTTACCAGAGCCAAACAACCCACTTTTTGCCTATCCTTAAAAATCACAGATACTTTTTGGAATTATCACTCTCAGCATTTGTGTATTTCCATTTTGGGTGTTCAATTTTTATTTCAGATCCAAAACTCTATCTCCTATTTTTCTCGTAAACAAAATAGATAAAGGCATTACAAAATAAAAATTTTAGAGTTCATGTATCCAAAAAAAATTGAAAAATATATAATAAACGTAAGTGAAGAAAATTATTTCACGCACTAAAAATGAACTCCAAAGTTTTGTTATCCATGTTTGGAAAATTCCACTAGTACAAGCCCTAATAATAAGCTCGGTGGAATTTTATAGGAAATGGACTTCTAACTGATCCAAACATGTTTTAAATGTTGTGGATATGCATGCCAGAAACATGTTGAGGATGCAAGTGACCTAATGATCAAAAAATTTCTAGGAGTAGAAAAAATCAAATTCACAAGTGGTTGGATATTTACAAGAGCCAAACAACCCACTTTTTTCCTATCCTTAAAAATCACAAATACTTTTTGGAATTATCTCTCTCAGCATTTGTCATTTCCATTTTGGATGTACAAATTTTTTTTCAGATCCAAAACTCACTCTTCCTTTTTTCTCGTAAACAAAAAAGATATAAGGCATAACAAAAAGAAAATTTTAGAGTTCATGTATGCAAAAAAATTTTAAAAGTATATAATAAATGTAAGTGATGAAAATTATTTCATGCGCTAAAAATGAACTCAAAGGTTTTGTTATCCATGTTGGTTAAATTCCACTAGTACAACCCCTAATACTAAGCTTGGTGGAATTTTATAGGGAAGGGACTTCTAACTGATCCTAACATGCTTTAAATGTGGTGGATATGCATGCCAGAAACATGATGAGGATGCAAGTGACCTAATGATCGAAAAATTTCAAGGAGTAGAAAAAATCAAATTCACAAGTGGTTGGATAATTACCAGAGCCAAACAACCCCCTTTTTGCCTATCCTTAAAAATCATAGATACTTTTTAGAATTATCGCTCTCAGCATTTGTATATTTCAATTTTGGAAGTTCAAATTTTTTTTCTGATGCAAAACTCACTCTCCCATTTTTCTCGAAAACAAAAAGATATAAAGCATAAAAAAATAAAAATTTTAGAGTTCACGTATGCAAAAAAATTTGAAAACTATCATAAATGTAAGTGAAGAAAATTATTTCACGCACTAAAACTGAACTCCAAGGTTTTGTTATCATTGTTTGGGAAATTCCTTTAGTACAACCCCTAGTAATAAGCTTGGTGGAATTTTATGGGAAAGGGACTTCAAACTGATCCTAACATGCTTTAAATGTGGTGGATATCCATGCCAGAAACATGTTGAGGATGCATGTGACCTAATGATCAAAAAATTTCCAGGAGTAGAAAAAATCAAATTCTCAAGTGGTTGGATATTTACCAGGGCCAAACAACCCACTTTTGGCCTATCCTTAAAAATCACATATATTTTTTGGAATTATCTTTCTCACCATTTGTGCATTTCCATTTTGGATGTTCAAATTTTTTTTCAGATCCAAAACTCTCTCTCCCTTTTTTCTCGAGAACAAAATAGATATAAGGCATAACAAACTGAAAATTTTAGAGTTCATGCATGCATAAAAATCTGAAAACTATATAATAAATGTAAGTGAAGAAAATTATTTCACGCACAAAAAATGAACTCCAATGTTTTATTACCCATGTTTGTTAAATTCCTCTAGTACAACCCCTAATAATGAACTTGGTGGAATTTTATAGGAAAGCGACTTCTAACTGATCCTAACATGCTTTAAATGTGGTGGATATGCATGCCAGAAACATGTTGAGGATGCAAGTGACCTAATGATCCAAAATTTTCAAGGAGTAGAAAAATTCAAACTCTCTAGGGGTTGGATATTTACCAGAGCCAAACAACCCACTTTTTGCCTATCCTTAAAAATCACAGATACTTTTTGGAATTATCTGTCTTAGCATTTGTACATTTCCATTTTGGGCGTTCAAATTTTTTTCTGATCCAAAACTCTCTCTCCCATTTTTCTCGTAAAAAAAAAATATAAGGCTTAACAAAATGAAAATTTAAAAGTTCGTGTTTGCAAAAAAATTTGAAAACTATATCATAAATGTAAGTGGAAAAAATTATTTCAAGCATTAAAAAGGAACTCCAAGGTTTTGTTATCCATGTTTGGGAAATTCCACTAGTACAACCCCTAATAATAAGATTGGTGGAATTTTATAGGAAAAGGACTTCTAACTGATCCTAACATTCTTTAAATGTGGTGGATATAAATGCTGGAAACATGTTGAGGATGCTAGTGACCTATTGATCCAAAAATTTCAAGCAGTAGAAAAAATCAAATTCTCATGTGGTTGGTTATTTACCTGAGCCAAACAACCCACTTTTTGGAATTATCTCTCTCATCATTTTTGTATTTCAATTTTGGATTTTCAATTTTTTTTTCAAATCGAAAACTCACTCTCCCATTTTTCTCGTAAACAAAAAACATATAAGGCATAACAAAATGAAAATTTTGGAGTTCATGTATGCAAAAAAATTTGAAAACTATATAATTAATGTAAGTGAAGAAAATTATTTCACGCACTAAAAATGAACTCCAAGGTTTTTGTTATCCATGTTTGAGAAATTCCACTAGGACAACTCCTAATAATAAGCTTGGTGGAATTTTTTTGGAAAGCGACTTCAAACTGATCCTAGCATGCTTTAAATGTAGTGGATATGCATGCCAGAAAAATGTTGAGGATGCAAGTGACCTAATGATCCAAAAATTTCAAGGAGTAGAAAAAATCAAATTCTCAACTGGTTCGATATTTACCGAAGTGAAACACCCAGTTTTTGCCTATCGCTTAAAATCACATATACTTGTTGTAATTATCTCTCTTAGCATTAGTGCATTACCATTTTTGATGTTCTAATTTTTTTTTAAGATCCAAAACTCTCTCTCCCATTTTTCTTGTAAAAAAAAAAGATATAAGTCATAACAAAATGAAAATTTTAGAGTTCATGTATGAAAAAAAATTAGAAAACTATATAATAAATATAAGTGAAGAAAATTTTTTCACGCACTAAAAATGAACTCCAAGGTTTTGTTGTCAATGCTTGTTAAATTCCACTAGTACAACCCCTAATAATATGCTTGGTGGAATTTTATAGGAAAGGGACTTCTAAATGATCCTAGTATGCTTTAAATGTGGTGGATATGCATGCCAGAAAAATGTTGAGGATGCAAGTGACCTAATGATCAAAAAATTTCAAGGAGTAGAAAAAATCAAATTCTCAAGTGATTGGATATTTACCAAAGCCATACAACCCACTTTTTGCCTATGCTTAAAAATCACAGATACTTTTTGGAATTATCTCTCTCAGCATTTGTGCATTTCCATTTTGGATGTTCAAATTTTTTTTAGATCCAAAACTCTCTCTCCCATTTTTCTTGTTAACAAAAAAGATATATGGCATAAAAAAAGGAAAATTTTAGAGTTCATGTATGAAAAAAATTTGAAAACTATATAATTAATGTAAGTGAAGAAAATTATTTCATGCACTAAAAATTAACTGAAAGGTTTTGTTGTCCATGTTTGTTAAATTCCACTAGTATAACCCCTAATAATAAGCTTGGTGGAATTTTATTGGAAAGGGTCTTCTTACTTATCCTAACAAGCTTTAAATGTGGTGGATATGCATGCCAGAAACATGTTGAGCTAGCAAGTGACCTAATAAGCCAAAAATTTCAAAGAGTAGAAAAAATCAAATTCTCATGTGGTTGGATATTTACCAGAGCCAAACAAACCCACTTTTTGCCTATCCTTAAAAATCACAGATACTTGTTGGAATTAACTCTCTCAGCAATTGTGCATTTCCATTTTGGATGTTCAAATTTTTTTTCAGATCCAAAAATTTCTCTCCCATATTTCTTCTAAACAAAAAAGATATAAGGGATAACAAAATGAAAATTTTAGAGTTCATCGATGCAAAAAAAATTGAAAACTATATAATAAATGTAAGTGAAGAAAATGATTTCACGCACTAAAAATGAACTCCAATGTTTTATTATCCTTGTTTGGGAAATTCCACTAGTACAACCCCTAATAATAAGCTTGGTGGAATTTTATAGCAAAAGGACTTCTAACTGATCCTAACATGCTTTAAATGAGGTGGACATGCATGCCAGAAACAAGTTGAGGATGCAAGTGACCTAATGATCCAAAATCTTCAAGGAGTAAAAAAAATCAAATTCTCTAGTGGTTGGATATTTACCGGAGCCAAACAACCCACTTCTTGCCTATCCTTAAAAATCACAGATAATTTTTGGAATTATCTCTCTCTGCATTTGTGCATTTCCATTTTTGATGTGCAAATTTTTTTTCAGATCCAAAACTTACTCTCCCCTTTTTCTCGTAAACAAAAAAGATATAAGGCATATGAAAATAAAAATTTTAGAGTTCATTTATGCAAAAATATTTGAAAACTTTATCATAAATGTAAGTGAAGAAAATTATTTCACGCACTAAAAATGAACTCCAAGGTATTGTTATCCATGTTTGGGAAATTCCACTAGTACAACCCCTAATAATAAGCTTGGTGAAATTTTATAGGAATGGGACTTCTAACTGATACTAACATGCTTTAAATGTGGTGGATATGTATGCCATAAACTTGTTGAGGATGCAAGTGACCTAATGATCCCAAATTTTCAAGGAGTAGTAAAAATCAAATTCTCTTATGGTTGGATATATACTAGAGCCAAACAACCCACTTTTTGCCTATCCTTAAACATTACAGATACTTTTATGAATTATCTCTCTCAGCATTTGTGCATTTCCATTTTGGATGTTCAAATTTTTTTTCAGATCCAAAACTCACTCTCCCATTTTTCTCGTAAACCAAAAAGATATAAGGCATAACAAAATGTAAATTTTAGAGTACGTGTCTGCAAAAAAATTTGAAAACTATATCATAAATGTAAGTGAAGAAACTATTGCAAGGACTAAAAATGAACTCCAAGGTTTTGTTATCCATGTTTGGGAAATTCCCCAAGTACAACGCCTAATAATAAGCTTGGCGGAATTTTATAGGAAATGGACTTCTAAATGATCCTAGCATGCTTTAAATGTGGTGGATATGCATGCCAGAAACATGCTGTGGATGCAACTGACCTAATGATCCAAAAATTTCAAGGAGTAGAAAAAATCAAATTCTCAAGTGGTTGGATACTTACCAAGGCCAAACAACCCACTTTTGGCCTATCCTAAAAAATCACAGCTACTTTTTGGAATTATCTCTCTCAACATTTGTGCATTTCCATTTTGGTTGTTCATTTTTTTTTTCAGATCCAAAACTCGTTCTCCTTTTTTCTCATGAAAAAAATAGCTATAAGGCATAACAAACTCAAAATTTTCGAGTTCATGTATGCAAAAAAATCTGAAAAATATATAATTAATGTAAGTGAAGAAAATTATTTCATGCACTAAAAAGGAACTCCAATGTTTTATTATCCATGTTTTTTAAATTCCACTAGTACAACCCCTAATAATGAACTTGGTTGAGTTTTATAAGAAAACGACTTCTAACTGATCCTAACATGCTTTAAATGTGGTGGATATGCATGCCAGTAACTTGTTGAGGATGCAAGTGACCTAATGATCCAAAAATTTCAAGGAGTAGAAAAAATCAAATTCTCTAGGGGTTGGATACTTACCAGAGCCAAACAACCCTCTTTTTGCCTATCCTTAAAAATCACAGGTACTTTATGGAATTATTTGTCTCAGCATCTGTGCATTTCCATTTTGGACTTTCAAATTTTCTTTCAGATCCAAAACTCTCTCTCCCATTTTTCTCGTAAAAAAAAGATATAAGGCTTAACAAATGAAAATTTTAAAGTTCATGTATGCAAAAAAATTTGAAAACTATATCATAAATGTAAGTGGAGAAAATTATTTCAAGCATTAAAAAGGAATTCCAAGGTTTTGTTATCCATGTTTGGAAAATTCCACTAGTACAACCCCTAATATTAAGATTGGTGGAATTTTATAGGAAAGGGACTTCTAACTGATCCTAACATGCTTTAAAAGTGGTGGATATGCATGCCAGAAACATGTTGAGGATGCTAGTGACCTATTGATCAGAAAATTTCAAGCAGTAGAAAAAATCAAATTCTCATGTGGTTGGATATTTACCAGAGCCAAACAACCCACTTTTTGTGTATCCATAAAAATCACACATACTTTTTGGAATTATCTCTCTCAGCATTTTTGCATTTCAATTTTGGATGTTCAAATTTTTTTTCAGATCCAAAACTCACTCTCCCATTTTTCTCGTAAACAAAAAAGATATAAGGCATAAAAAAATTAAAATTTTGGAGTTCATGTATGCAAAAAAATTTGAAAACTATATAATTAATGTAAGTGAAGAAAATTATTTCATGCACTAAAAATGAAGTCCAAGGTTTTGTTGTCCTTGTTTGTTAAATTCCACTAGTACAACCCCTAATAATAAGCTTGCTGGAATTTTATGGGAAAGGGACTTCTTACTGATCCTAACAAGCTTTAAATGTGGTGGATATGCATGCCAGAAACGTGTTGAGAATGCAAGTGACCTAATAAGCCAAAAATTTCAAGGAGTAGAAAAAATCAAATTCTCAAGTGGTTGGATTTTTACCAGAGCCAAACAAACCCACTTTTTGCCTATCCTTAAAAATCACAGATACTTTTTGGAATTAACTCTCACAGCAATTGTGCATTTCCATTTTGCATGTTCAAATTTTTTTTCAGATACAAAACTTTCTCCCCCATTTTTCTTCTAAACAAAAAAGATATAAGGGATAACAAAATGAAAATTTTAGAGTTCATATAAGCAAAAAAACTGGAAAACTATATAATAAATGTAAGTGAAGAAAATGATTTCACGCTCTCAAAATGAACTCCAACGTTTTATTATCCTTGTTTGGGACATTCCACTAGTACAACCCCTAATAATAACCTTGGTGGAATTTTATAGGAAAGGGACTTCTAACTGATCCTAACATGCTTTAAATGAGGTGGACATGCATGCCAGAAACAAGTTGAGGATGCAAGTGACCTAATGATCCAAAAATTTCAAGGAATAAAAAAAAATCAAATTATCTAGTGGTTGGATATTTACCTGAGCCAAACAATCCACTTTTTGCCTTTCCTTAAAAATCACAAATAATTTTTGGAATTATCTCTCTCAGCATTTGTGCATTTCCATTTTGGTTGTTCAATTTTTTTTTCTGATCCAAAACTCTCTCTCCCTTTTTTCTCATGAACAAAATAGATATAAGGCATAACAAACTCAAAATTTTAGAGTTCATGTATGCAAAAAAATCTGAAAACTATATAATAAATGTAAGTGAAGAAAATTATTTCACGCACTAAAAATGAACTCCAATGTTTTATTATCCATGTTTGTTAAATTCCACTAGTACAACCCCTAATAATGAACTTGGTGGAATTTTATAGGAAAGCGACTTCTAACTGATCCTAACATGCTTTAAATGTGGTGGATATGCATGCCAGAAACTTGTTGAGGATGAAAGTGACCTAATGATCCAAAAATTTTCAAGGAGTAGAAAAAATCAAATTCTCTAGGGGTTGGATATTTACCAAAGCCAAACAACCCACGTTTTGCCTATCCTTAAAAATGATAGGTACTTTATGGAATTATCTGTCTCAGCATCTGTGCATTTCCATTTTGGACTTTCAAATTTTTTTTCAGATCCAAAACTCTCTCTCCCATTTTTCTCGTAAAAAAAAGATATAAGGCTTAACAAATGAAAATTTTAAAGTTCATGTATGCGAAAAAATTTGAAAACTATATCATAAATGTAAGTGGAGAAAATTATTTCAAGCATTAAAAAGGAATTCCAAGGTTTTGTTATCCATGTTTGGAAAATTCCACTAGTACAACCCCTAATATTAAGATTGGTGGAATTTTATAGGAAAGGGACTTCTAACTGTTCCTAACATGCTTTAAATGTGGTGGATATGCATGCCAGAAACATGTTGAGGATGCTAGTGACCTATTGATCCAAAAATATCAAGCAGTAGAAAAAATCAAATTCTCATGTGGTTGGATATTTACCAGAGCCAAACAACCCACTTTTTGCGTATCCATAAAAATCACACATACTTTTTTGAATTATCTCTCTCAGCATTTTTGCATTTCAATTTTGGATGTTCAAATCTTTTTTCAGATCCAAAACTCACTCTCCCATTTTTCTCGTAAACAAAAAAGATATAAGGCATAACAAAATTAAAATTTTGGAGTTCATGTATGCAAAAAAATTTAAAACTATATAATTAATGTAAGTGAAGAAAATTATTTCATGCACTAAAAATGAAGTCCAAGGTTTTGTTGTCCTTGTTTGTTAAATTCCACTAGTACAACCCTTAATAATAAGCTTGCATGTTCAAATTTTTTTCCAGATACAAAACTTTCTCCCCCATTTTTCTTCTAAACAAAAAAAGATATAAGGGATAACAAAATGAAAATTTTAGAGTTCATATAAGCAAAAAAACTGGAAAACTATATAATAAATGTAAGTGCAGAAAATGATTTCACTCTCTCAAAATGAACTCCAATGTTTTATTATCCTTGTTTGGGACATTCCACTAGTACAACCCCTAATAATAAGCTTGGTGAAATTTTATAGGAAAGGGACTTCTAACTGATCCTAACATGCTTTAAATGAGGTGGACATGCATGCCAGAAACATGTTGAGGATGCAAGTGACCTAATGATCCAAAAATTTCAAGGAGTAAAACAAATCAAATTCTCTAGTGGTTGGATATTTACCAGAGCCAAACAACCCACTTTTTGCCTTTCCTTAAAAATCACAGATAATTTTTGGAATTATCTCTCTCAGCATTTGTGCATTTCCTTTTTTGATGTGCAAATTTTTTTTCAGATCCAAAACTTACTTTCCCATTTTTCTCGTAAACAAAAAAGATATAAGGCATAACAAAATGAAAAATTTAGCGTTCGTTTATGCAAAAATATTTGAAAACTTTATCATAAATGTATGTGAAGAAAATTATTTCACGTACTAAAAATGAACTCCAAGGTATTGTTATCCCTGTTTGGAAAATTGCACTAGTACAATCCCCAATAATAAGCTTGGTGGAATTTTATAGGAAAGGGACTTCTAACTGATCCTAACATGCTTTAAATGTGGTGGATATGCATGCGAGAAACATGTTGAGGATGCAAATGACCTATTGATCCAAAAATTTCAAGCAGTAGAAAAACTCAAATTCTCAAGTGGTGTGATATTTACCAGAGCAAAACAACCCACTTTTTGCATATCCTGAAAAATGACAGATACTTTTTGGAATTATCTATCTCAGCATTTGTGCATTTCCATTTTGGATGTTCAAATTTTTTTTCAAATCCAAAAATCACTCTCCCATTTTTCTCCTAAAAAAAAAAGATATAAGGCATAACAAAATGAAAATTTTAGAGTACGGGTATGCAAAAAAATTTGAAAACTATATCATAAATGTAAGTGACGATAATTATTGAACGGACTAAAAATGAACTCCTAGGTTTTGTTATCGATGTTTGGAAAATTCCACTAGTACAAACCCTAATAATAAGCTTGGTGGAATTTTATAGGAAAGGGACTTCTAACTGATTCTAGCATTCTTTAAATGTGGTGGATATCCATGCCAAAAACATGTTGAGGATGCAAGTGACCAATTGATCCAAAAATTTCAAGGAGTAGAAAAAATCAAATTCTCAAGTGGTTGGAAATTTACCAGATCCAAACAACCCACTTTTTGCCCATGCTTAAAAATCACAGATACTTTTTTGAATTATCTCTCTCAGCATTTGTGCATTTCCATTTTGGATGTTCAAATTTTTTTTCAAGTCCCAAACTCCCTATCCCATTTTTCTCGTGAACAAAAAAGATATAAGGCATAGCAAAATGAAAATTTTAGAGTTCGTGTATGCAAAAAAATTTGAATACTATATCATAAATGTAAGTGAAGATAATTATTGAACGGACTAAAAATGAACTCCTTGGTTTTGTTATCCACGTTTGGGAAATTCCAGTAGTACAACCCCTAATAATAAGCTTGGTGGAATTTTATAGGAAAGGGACTTCTAACTGATCCTAACTTGTTTTAAATGTGGTGGATATGCATGCAAGAAACATGTTGAGGATGCAAGTGACCTATTGACCCTAAAATTTCAAGCAGTAGAAAAAATCAAATTCTCATGTGGTGTGATATTTACTAGAGCCAAACAACCCACTTTTTGCCTATCCTTAAAAATCACACATACTTTTTAAAATTATCTCTTTCAGCATTTTTACTTTTCCTTTATGGATGTTCAATTTTTTTTTTAGATCCAAAACTCTCTCTCCCATTTTTCTCGGAAACAAAAAAGATATATGGCATAAGAAAATGAAAATTTTAGAGTTCGGGTATACAAAAAAATTTGAAAACTATATCATAAATGTAAGTGAAGAAAATTATTTCACGCACTAAAAATGAACTCCTAGGTTTTGTTATCCATGTTTGGGAAATACCACTAGTACAAACCCTAATAATAAGCTTGGTGGAATTTTATAGGAAAGGTACTTCTAACTGATCCTAGCATGCTTTAAATGTGGTGGATATGCATGCCAGAAAAATGTTGAGGATGCAAGTGACCTAATGATCGAAAAATTCCAAGGAGTAGAAAAAATCAAATTCTCAAGTGGTTAGATATTTACCGAAGCGAAAATTTTGCCTATTCCTTAAAATCACAGATACTTTTTGGAATTATCTCTCTTAGCATTTGTGCATTTCCATTTTGGATGTTCAAATTTTTTTTCAGATCCAAAACTCACTCTCCCATTTTTCTCGTAAAAAAAAAAGACGTAAGGCATAACAAAAAGAAAATTTTCGAGTTCGTGCATGCAAAAAAAATTGAAAACTATATCATAAAGGTATGTGAAGATAATAATTGAACGGACTAAAAATGAACTCCAAGGTTTTGTTATCCATGTTTGGGAAATTCCACTAGAACAACCCCTAATAATAAGCTTGGTGGAATCTTATAGGAAAGGGACTCCTAACTGATCCTAGCATGCTTTAAATGTGGTGGATAGCCATGCCAGAAACATGTTGAGGATGCAAGTGACCTATTGATCCAAAAATTTCGAGTAGAAAAAATCAAATTCTCAAGTTGTTGGATATTTACCAGAGCCAAACAACCCACTTTTTTCCTATTCTTAAAAATCACAGATACTTTTTTTAATTATCTCTCTCAGCAGTTGTGCATTTCCATTTTTGGTGTTCAAATTTTTTTTCAAATCCAAAACTCTCTCTCCCATTTTTCTCGTAAACAAAAAAGATATAAGGCATAACAAAATGAAAATTTTAGAGTTCATGTATGCAAAACAATTAGAAAACTATATAATAAATGTAAGTGAAGAAAATTATTTCACGCACTAAAAATGAACTCCAAGGTTTTGTTGTCAATGCTTGTTAAATTCCACAAGTACAACCCCTAATAATAAGCTTGGTAGAATTTTATAGGAAAGGGACTTCTTACTGATCCTAACAAGCTTTAAATATGGTGGATATGCATGCAAGAAACATGTTGAGGATCCAAGTGACCTAATAAGCCGAAAATATCAAGGAGTAGAAAAAATCAAATTCTCATGTGGTTGGATATTTACCAGAGCCAAACAAACCCACTTTTTGCATATGCTTAAAAAGCACAGATACTTTTTGGAATTAACTCTCTCAGCAATTGTACATTTCCATTTTGGATGTTCAAATTTTTTTTCAGATCCAAAACTTTCTCTCCCATTTTTCTTCTAAAAAAAAATATAAGGGACAACAAAATGAAAAATTTAGAGTTCATATATGCAAAAAAAATTGAAAACTATATAATAAATGTAAGTGAAGAAAATGATTTCACGCACTAAAAATGAACTCCAATGTTTTATTATCCTTGTTTGGGAAATTCCACTAGTACAACCCTTAATAATAAGCTTGGTGGAATTTTATAGGAAATGGACTTCTAACTGATCCTAACATGCTTTAAATGAGGTGGACATGCATGCCAGAAACAAGTTGAGGATGCAAGTGACCTAATGATCCAAAAATTTCAAGGATTAAAAAAAATCAAATTCTCTAGTGGTTGAATATTTACCAGAGCCAAACAACCCATTTTTTGCCTATCCTTAAAATCACAGATAATTATTGGAATTATCTCTCTCAGCATTTGTGCATTTCCATTTTTGATGTGAAAATTTTTTTTCAGATCCAAAACTTACTTTCCCATTTTTCTAGTAAACAAAAAAGATATAAGGCATAGCAAAATGAAAATTTTAGCGTTCGTTTATGCAAAAATATTTGAAAACTTTATCATAAATGTAAGTGAAGAAAATTATTTCACGTACTTAAAATGAACTCCAAGGTATTGTTATCCCTGTTTGGGAAATTGCACTGGTACAACCCCCAATAATAAGCTTGGTGGAATTTTATAGGAAATGGACTTCTAACTGATCCTAACATGCTTTAAATGTGTTGGATATGCATGCGAGAAACATGTTGAGGATGCAAATGAGCTATTGATCCAAAAATTTCAAGCAGTAGAAAAACTCAAATTCTCAAGTGGTGTGATATTTACCAGAGCAAAACAACCCACTTTTTGTATATCCTGAAAAATGACAGATACTTTTTGGAATTATCTCTCTCAGCATTTGTGCATTTCCATTTTGGATGTTCAAATTTTTTTCAGATTCAAAACTCACTCTCCCATTTTTCTCCTAAAAAAAAAAGATAGAAGGCATAACAAAATGAAAATTTTAGAGTACAGGTATGCAAAAAAATTTGAAAACTATAAAACTATATCATAAATGTAAGTGAAGATAATTATTGAACGGACTAAAAATGAACTCCTAGGTTTTGTTATCGATGTTTGGAAAATTCCACTAGTATAACCCCTAATAATAAGCTTGGTGGAATTTTATAGGAAAGGGACTTCTAACTGATTCTAGCATTCTTTAAATGTGGTGGATATCCATGCCAAAAACATGTTGAGGATGCAAGTGACCAATTGATCCAAAAATTTCAAGGAGTAGAAAAAATCAAATTCTCAAGTTATTGGATATTTACCAGAGCCAAACAACCCACTTTTTTCCGATCCTTAAAAATCACAGATACTTTTTTGAATTATCTCTCTCAGCATTTGTGCATTTCCATTTTGGATGTTAAATTTTTTTTTCAAATCCAAAACTCACTCTCCCATTTTTTTCGTGAACAAAAAAGATATAAGGCATAACAAAATGAAAATTTTAGAGTTCATGTATGCAAAAAAATTAGAAGACTATATAATAAATGTAAGTGAAGAAAATTATTTCACGCACTAAAAATGAACTCCAAGGTTTTGTTGACCATGTTTGTTAAATTCCAATAGTACAACCCCTAATAATAAGCTTGGTGGAATTTTATAGGAAAGGGGCTTCTTACTGATCCTAACATGCTTTAAATGTGGTGGATATGCATGCGAGAAACATGTTGAGGATGCAAGTGACCCAATAAGCCGAAAATTTCAAGGAGTAGAAAAAATAAAATTCTCATGTGGTTGGATATTTACCAGAGCCAAACAAACCCAGTTTTTGCCTATCCTTAAATATCATAGAGACTTTTTGGAATTAACTCTCTCCGCGATTGTGCATTTCCATTTTGGATGCTCAAATTTTTTTTCAGATCCAAAACTCACTCTCCCATTTTTCTTCTAAACAAAAAAGATATAAGGCATAGCAAAATTAAAATTTTAGAGTTTGTGTATGCAAAAAAATTTGAATACTATATCATAAATGTAAATGAAAATTATTATTGAACGGGCTAAAAATGAACTCCTAGGTTTTGATATCCATGTTTGGGAAATTCCAGTAGTACAACCCCTAATAATAAGCTTGGTGGAATTTTATAGGAAAGGAACTTCTAACTGATCCTAACGTGCTTTAAATGTGGTGGATATGCATGCCAGAAACATGTTGAGGATGCAAGTGACCTTTTGATCCAAAAATTTCAAGCAGTAGAAAAAATCAAATTCTCATGTGGTGTGATATTTACTAGAGCCAAACAACCCTCTTTTTACCTATCTTTAAAAATCACACATACTTTTTGGAATTATCTCTCTCAGTCTTTTTGCATTTCCATTTTCGATGTTCAAATTTTTTTTCAGATCCAAAACTCTCTCTCCTATTTTTCTCGTAAACAAAAAAGATACATGCCATAAGAAAATGAAAATATCAGAGTTCGTGTAAGCAAAAAAATTTAAAAACTATATAATTAATGTCAGTGAAGAAAATTATTTCACGCACTAAAATTGAACTCCGATGTTTTGATATCCATGTTTTGGAAATTCCACTTGTAGAACCCGTTATAATAAGCTTGGTGGAATTTTATATGAAAGGGACTTCTAACTGATCTTAACATGCTTTAAATGTGGTGAATATGCATGCCTGAAACATGTTGAGGATGCAAGTGACCTAATGATCCAAAAATTTCAAGGAGTAGGAAAAATCAAATTCTCATGTGGTTGGATATTTACCAGAGCCAAACAACTCACTTTTTGCCTATCCTTAAAAATCACAGATACTTTTCGGAATTATCTCTCTCAGCATTTGTACATTTCAATTTGGGATGTTCAAATTTTTTTTCCAGATCCGAAACTCACTCTCCCATTTTTCTCATAAACCAAAAGATATAAGGCTTGAAAAAATGAAAATTTCAGAGTTCAAATATGCAAAAAATTTGAAAACTATAATTAATGTAAGTGAAGAAAATTATTTCACGCACTAAAAATGAACTACAAGGTTTTGTTATCTATGTTTGGGAAATTCCTCTTGTACAGCCCCAAATAATAAGGTTGGTGCAATTTTATGGTAAAGGGAAAACAAACTGATCCTAACATGCTTTAAATGTGGTGGATATGCATGCCAGAAACCTGTTGAGGATGCAAGTGAACTAATGATCGAAAAATTTGAAGGAGTACAAAAAATCAAATTATCAAGTGGTTGGATATTTACCAGGGCCAAACAACCCACTTTTGGCCTATCATTAAAAATCACAGATACTTTTTGGAATTATATCTCTCAGTATTTGTGCATTTCCATTTTGGATGTTCAAATTTTTTTTCAAATCCAAAACTTTCTCTCCCATTTTGCTTTTAAACAAAAAAGATATAAGGCATAACAAAATGAAAATTTTAGAATTCATATATGCAAAAAAATTCGAAAACTATATAATAAAGGTATGTGAAGAAAATTATTTGATGCACTAAAAATGAACTCCAAGGTTTGGTTGTCCACGTTTGTTAAATTCCACTAGTACAACCCCTAATAATAAGCTTGGTGGAATTTTATAGGAAAGGGACTTCTAACTGGTCCTAACATGCTTTAAATGTGGTGGATGTGCATGCCAGAAACATGTTGAGGATGCAAGTGACCTAATGATCGAAAAATTTCAAGGAGTACAAAAATTCAAATTCTCAAGTGGTTGGATATTTACCAGGGCCAAACAACCCACTTTTGGCCAATCATTAAAAATCACAGATACTTTTTTGAATTATCTCTCTCAGCATTTGTGCATTTCCATTTTGGATGTTCAAATTTTTTATCATATCCAAAACTCTCTCTCACATTTTTCTCGTAAACGAAAAAGATATGAGGCATAACAAAATGAAAATTTTAGAGTTCATATATGTAAAAAAATCTGTAAACTATTTAATAAATGTAAGTGAAGAAAATTATTTCACGCACTAAAATGAACTCCAATGTTTTATTATCCATGTTTGTTAAATTCCACTAGCACAACCCCTAATAATGAGCTTGGTGGAATTTTATAGGAAAGCGACTTCTAACTGATCCTAACATGCTTTAAAGGTGGTGGATATGCATTCCAGAAACATGTTGAAGATGCAAGTGACCTAATGATCCAAAAATTTCGAGTAGAAAAAATCAAATTCTCTAGTGGTTGGATATTTACCAGAGCCAAACAAGCCACTTTTTGCCTATCCTTAAAACTCATAGATACATTTTGGAATTATCTGTCTCAGCATTTGTGCATTTCCATTTTGGATGTTCTAATTTTTTTTTAGATCCAAAACTCTCTCACCCATTTTTCTCGTAAACAAAAAAGATACGAGGCATAGCAAAATGAAAATTTTTGAGTTCATGTATGCAAAAGAATTTGAAAACTATATAATTAATGTAAGTGAAGAAAAATATTTCACGCACTAAAAATGAACTCCAAGGTTTTGTTATCCATGTGTGGGAAATTCCACTAGTACAACCCCTAATAATAAGTTGGTGGATTTTTATAGGAAAGGGACTTCTAACTGATCCTAACATGCTTTAAATGAGGTGGACATGCATGCCAGAGAAATATTGAGGATGCAAGTGACCTAATGATGCAAAAATTTCAAGTAGTCGAAAAAATCAAATTCTCAAGTGGTTGGATATTTACCGAAGCCAAACTGCCCAATTTTTGCCTATCCCTAAACTCCACATATACTTATTGGAATTATCTCTCATAGCATTAGTGCATTTCCATTTTTTATGTTCAAATTTTTTTTTAGATCCAAAACTCTCTTGGCCATTTTTCTCGTAAACAAAAAAGATATAAGGCATAACAAAATGAAAATTTTAGAGTTCATGTTTGCATAAAAAATTGAAAACTATATAAAAAATGTAAGTGAAGAAAATTATTTCACGCTTTAAAATGAACTCCAAGGTTTTGTTATCCATGTTTGGGAAATTACACTAGTACAACCCCTAATACTAAGCTTGGTGGAATTTTATAAGAAAGGGACTTCTAACTTAAACTAACATCCTTTAAATGTGGTGGATCTGCATGCCAAAAACATGTTGAGGATGCAAGTGACCTAATGATCCAAAAATTTCAAGGAGCAAAAAAATTAAATTCTCAAGTGATTGGCTATTTACCAGAGCCAAACAACCCACTTTTTGCCTATCCTTAAAAATCACAGATACTTTTTGGAATTATCTCTCTGAGCATTTGAGCATTTCCATTTTGGAAGTTCAAATTTTTTTCAGATCCAAAACTCTCTCCCCCATTTTTCTCTTTAACAAAAAATTTATTATGCATAACAAAATGAAAATTTTAGAGTTCATGTATGCAAAAAAATTTGAAAACTATATAATTAATGTAAGTGAAGAAAATTATTTCACGCACTAAAAATGAACTCCAAGGTTTTGTTACCCATGTTTGGGAAATTCCATTAGTACAACCCCTAATAATAAGCTTGGTGGAATTTTATAGGAAAGGGACTTTTAACTGATCCAAGCATGCTGTAAATGTGGTGAATATGCATGCCAGAAAAATGTTGAGGATGCAAGTGACCTAATGATCGAAAAATTTCATGGAGTAGAAAAAATCAAATTCTCAAGTGGTTGGATATTTATCGAAGCCAAACAACGCACTTTTTGCCAATCCCTTAAAATCATAGATACTTTTTGGAATTATCTCTCTTAGCATTTGTGCCTTTCCATTTTCGTTGTTCAAATTTTTTTTCAGATCCGAAAATCACTCTCCCATTTTTCTCGTAAACAAAAAAGATATTAGGCATAACAAAATTAAAATATTAGAGTTTGTGTATGCAAAAAAATTTGAAAACTATATCATAAATGTAAGTGAAGAAAATTCTTTCACGCACTAAAATTGTACTCCAAGGTTTTGTTATCCATGTTTGGGAAATTCCACTAGTAGAACCCCTAATAATAAGCTTGGTGGAATTTTATGGGAAAGGGACTTCTAACTGATCCTAACATGCTTTAAATGTGGTGAATATGCATGCCAGAAACATGTTGAGGATGCAAGTGAGGTAATGATCCAAAAATTTTAAGGAGTAGAAAAAATCAAATTCTAAATTTGTTGGATATTTACCAGAACCAAACAACCCACTTTTTTCCTATCCTTAAAAATCACAGATACTTTTTTGAGTTATCTCTCTCAGCATTTGTGCATCTCCATTTTGGATGTTCAAATTTTTTTTCAAATCCAAAAATCACTCTGCCATTTTTCTCGTAAACAAAACAGATATGAGGCATAACAAAATGAAAATTTTAGAGTTCATGTATGCAAAAAAAATTGAAAACTATTTAATAAATGTAAATGAAGAAAATTATTTCACGCACTAAAAATGAACACCAAGGTTTTGTTGTCCATGTTTGTTACATTCAACTAGTACAACCCCTCATAATAAGCTTGGTGGAATTTTATATGGAAGGGACTTCTTACAGATCCTAACAAGCTTTAAATGTGGTGGATATGTATGCCAAAACCATGTTGAGGATGCAACTGACCTAAAGAGCCAAAAATTTCAAGGAGTAGGAAAAATCAAATTCTCAAGTGGTTGGATATTTACCAGTGCCAAACAAACCCAATTTTTTGCAATCCTTAAAAATCACAGATACTTTTTGGACTTATCTCTATCAGCATTTGTCTATTTCCATTTTGGATATTCAAATTTTTTTTCAGATCCAAAACTTTCTCTCCCATTTTTCTTCCAAACAAAAAAGATATAAGGCATAACAAAATGAAAATTTTAGAGTTCATATATGCAAAAAAATTTGAAAACTATATAATAAATGTAAGTGAAGAAAATTTTTTCATGCACTAAAAATGAACTCCAAGGTTTTATTATCCATGTTTTGGAAATTCCACTAGTACAACCCCTAATAATAAGCTTGGTGGAATTTTATTGGACAGGGACTTCTAACTGATCCTAACTTGCTTTAAATGAGGTAGACATAAATGCAAGAAACAAGTTGAGGATGCAAGTGACCTAATGATCCAAAAATTTCAAGAAGTAGAATCAATCAAATTCTCTAGTGGTTGGATATTTACCAGAGCCAAACAACCAACTTTTTGCCTATCCTTAAAAATCATAGATAATTTTTTGAATAAACTCTCTCAGCATTCGTGCATTTCCAGTTTCAATGTTCAATTTTTTTTTTTCAGATCCAAAACTTACTCTCCCATTTTTCTCGTAAAAAATGAAAATTTTAGAGTTCGTTTAGGCAAAAAAAATTGAAAAATTTATCATAAATGTAAGTGAAGAAAATTATTTCACGCACTAAAAATGAACTCCAAGGTATTGTTATCCATGTTTGGGAAATTCCACTAGTACAACCCCTAATAATAAGCTTGGTGGAATTTTATAGGAAAGGGACTTCTAACTGATCCTCACATGTTTTAAATGTGGTGGATATGTATGCCAGAAATATGTTGAGGATGCAAGTGACCTAATGATCCAAAAATTTCAAGCATTAAAAAAAATCAAATTCTCATGTGGTGTGATATTTATCAGAGCCAAACAACCCACTTTTTGCCTATCCTTACAAATCACATATACTTTTTGGAATTATCTCTCTCAACATTTTTGCATTTCCATTTTGGATGTTCAAATTTTTTTTCAGATCCAAAACTCTCTCTCCCATTTTTCTCGTAAAAAAAACAGATATAAGGCACAAGAAATTTAAATTTTAGAGTTCCTGTATGCAAAAAATTTCAAAAACAAAATAATTAATGTAAGTGAAGAAAATTCTTTCACACACTAAAATTGAACTCCAAGGTTTTGTTATCCATGTTTGGGAAATTCCACTAGTAGAACCCCTAATAATAAGCTTGTGAAATTTTATGGGAAAGGGACTTCTAACTGATCCTAACATGCTTTAAATGTGGTGAATATACATGCCAGAAACATGTTGAGGATGCTAGTGAGCTAATGATCCAAAAATTTCAAGGAGTAGAAAAAATCAAATTCTCAAGTGGTTGGATATTTACCAGAGCCAAACAACCCACTTCTTGCCTATTCTTAAAAATAACAGATACTTTTCAGAATTATCTCTCTCAGCATTTGTACATTTCAATTTTGGATGTTCGAATTTTTTTTCTGATCCAAAACTCACTCTCCCACTTTTCTAGTCAACAAAAAGGTGTAAGGCATAACAAAATGGAAATTTTAGAGTTCATGTATGCAAAAAAAATTGAAAACTATAATTAATGTAAGTGAAGAAAATTATTTCACTCACTAAAAATGAACTACAAGCTTTTGTTATCCATGTTTGGGAAATTCCTCTAGTACAACCCCTAATAAAAAGCTTGGTGAATTTTATGGGAAAGGGACTTCAAACTGATCCTAACATGCTTTAAATGTCGTGGATATGCATGCCAAAAACATGTTGAGGATGCAAGTGACCTAATGATCCAAAAATTTCAAGGAGCAGAAAAAATCAAATTCTCAAGTGGTTGGATATTTACCTGAGCCAAACAACCTACTTTTGGCCTATCCTTAAAAATCACATATACTTTTTGGAATTATATCTCTCAGCATTTGTGCATTTCCACTTTGGATGTTCAAATTTTTTTTCAGATCCAAAACTTACCCTCCCATTTTTTTGCGTAAACAAAATAGATATAAGGCATAACAAAATGAAAATTTTAGAGTTCATGTTGGCAAAAAAATCTGAAAACTATATAATAAATGTAAGTGAAGAAATTATTTCACGCACTAAAAATGAACTCCAATGTTTTATTATCCATGTTTGTTAAATTCCACTAGTACAACCCCTAATAATGAGTTTGTTGGAATTTTATAGGAAAGCGACTTCTAACTGATCCTAACATGCTTTAAATGTGGTGGATATGCATGCCAGAAACATGTTCAGCATGCAAGTGACCTAATCATCCAAAAATTTCAAGGAGTAGAAAAAATCAAATTCTCTTGTGGTTGGATATTTTTCAGAGCCAAACAACCCACTTTTTGCCTATCCTTAAAAATCACAGATACTTTTTGGAATTATCTGTCTCAGCATTTGTGCATTTCCATTTTGGACGTTCAAATTTGTTTTCAGATCCAAAACTCACTATCCCATTTTTCTCGTAAAAAAAATATATAAGGCATAATTAAATTTATATTTTGAGAGTTCGTGTATGCAAAAAAAATTGAAAACTATATCATAATTGTATGTGGAGAAAATTATTTCACGCTCTAAAAAGGAACACCAAGGTTTTGTTATCCATCTGTGGGAAATTCCACTAGTACAACCCCTAATAATAGCTTAGTAGAATTTTATAGGAAAGGGACTTCTAACTGATCCTAACATGCTTTAAATGTGGTGGATATGCATGCCAGAAACATGTTGAGGATGGTAGTGACATATTGATCCAAAAAATTCAAGCAGTAGAAAAAATCAAATTCTCATGTTATTGGATATTTACCAGTGCCTAACAACCCACTTTTTGCCTATCCTTAAAAATCACAGATACTTTTTGGAATTATCTCTCTCAGCATTTGGGCATTTCCATTTTGGATGTTCAAATTTTTTTTCATTATCCAAAACTCACTCTCCCATTTTTCTCGTAAACAAAAAATATATAAGGCATAACAAAATGAAAATTTTAGAGTTCATATATGCAAAAGAATTTGAAAACTATATAATTAATGTTAATGAAGAAAATTATTTCACGCACTAAAAATGAAGTCCAAGGTTTTATTATCCATGTTTGGGAAATTCCACTAGTACAACACCGAATAATAAGCTTGGTGGAATTTTTTTGGAAAGGGACTTCTAACTGATCCTAGCATGCTTTAAATGTGGTGGATATGCATGCCAGAAAAATTTTGAGGATGCAAGTGACCTAATGATCAAAAAATTTCGAGTAGAAAAAATCAAATTCTCAAGTGGTTGTATATTTACCGACGCCAAACAACCCACTTTTTTCCTATCCCCAAAAATGACATATACTTTTTGGAATCATCTCTCTAAGCATTAGTGCATTTCAATTTTGGATGTTCAAATTTTTTTTCAAATCCAAAACTCTCTCTCCTATTTTTCTCGTGAACAAAAAGAATATAAGGCATAACAAAATGAAAATTTAAGAGTTGAAGTATGCAAAAAAATTTGAAAACTATAATATATGTAAGCGAAGAACATTATTTCACGCGCTAAAAATGAACTCCAAAGTTTTTTTATCCAACATTGGAAAATTCTACTAGTACAACCCCTAATAATAAGCTTGGTTGAATTTTATAGGAAAGGGACTTCTAATTGATCCTAACATGCTTTAAATGTGGTCGATATGCACGCCAAAAACATGTTGAGGATGCAAGTGACCTAATGAGCCAAAAATTTCAAGGAGTAGAAAAAATCAAATTCTCAAATGGTTGGATATTTACCAGAGCCAAACAAAACCACTTTTTGCCTATCTTTAAAATTCACAAATACTTTTTGGAATTATCTCACTCAGCATTTGTGCATTTCCATTTTGGATGTTCAAATTTTTTTCAGATCCAAAACCCTCTGTCCCATTTTTCTCGTTTACAAAAAAGATATAAGGCATAACAAAATGAAAATTTTAGTGTTCATGTATGCAAAAAAATTTGAAAACTATATAATTAATGTAGGTGAAGAAAATTATCTCACGGACTAAAAATGAACTCCAAGGTTTTGTTATCCTTGTTTGGGAAATTCCACTAGTAGAACCCCTAATAATAGGCATGGTGGAATTTTTTAGGAAAGGGACTTCTAACTAATCCTTGCATGCTTTAAATGTGGTGGTTATGCAAGCCAGAAAAATGTTGAGGATGCAAGTGACCTAATGATCCAAAAATTTCAAGGAGTAGAAAAAATCAAATTCTCAAGTGGTTGGATATTTACCAAAGCCAAAACACCCACTTTTTGCCTAACCCTAAAAATCACATATACATTTTGGAATTATCTCTCTTAGAATAAGTGCATTTCCATTTTGGATGTTCGAATTTTTTTTCAGATCCCAAGTTCTCTCTCCCATTTTTCTCGTAAACAAAAAAGATATAAGGCATAACGAAATGAAAATTTTAGAGTTCATGTAAGCATAAAATTTGAAAACTATATAATAAATGTAAGTCCAGAAAATTATTTCACTCACTAAAAATGAACTGCAAGGTTTTGTTATCCCTGTTTGGGAAATTCCACTAGTACCACCCCTAACAATGAGTTTGGTGGAATTTTATAGGAAATGGACTTCTAACTAATCCTAACATGCTTTAAAAGTGGTGGATATGCATGCCAGAAACATGTTGAGGATGCAAGTGACCTAATGATCCATAATATTCAAGGAGTAGAAAAAATCAAATTCTCTAGTGGTTGGATATTTACCAGAGCCAAACACCCCATTTTTTGCCTATCCTTAAAAATCACAGATACTTTTCGGAATTATTTCTCTCAGAATTTGTGCATTTCCATTTTAGATCTTCAAATTTTTTTTCAGATCCAAAACTCACTCTCCCATTTTTCTCGTAAAAAAAAAAGATATAAGGCACAAGAGAATGAAAATTTTAGATTTCGTGTCTGCAAAAAAATTTTAAAACTATATCATAAATGTAAGTGGAGAAAATTATTTCACGTATTAAAAAGGAACTCCAAGGTTTTGTTATCCATGTTTTGGGAAATTCCACTAGTACAACCCCTAATAATAGGCTTGGTGGAATTTTATAGGAAAGTGACTTCTAACTGATCCTAACATGCTTAAAATGTGGTGGATGTGCATGCCAGAAATATGTTGAGGATGCAAGTGACCTAATGATCCAAAAATTTCAAGGAGTAGAAAAAATCAAATTCTCTAGTGGTTGGATATTTACCAGAGCCAAACAAACCAACTTTTTGCCTATCCTTAAAAATCACAGATACTTTTTGGAATTATCTCTCTCAGCATTTGTGCACTTCCATTTTGGATGTTCAAATTTTTTTTCAAATCCAAAACTTTCTCTTCCATTTTTCTTCAAAACAAAAAAGATATAACGGATAACAAAATGAAATTTTTATAATTCATATATGCAAAAAAATTTGAAAACTATATAATAAATGTAAGTGAAGAAAATTATTCCACTAACTAAAAATGAACTCCAATGTTTTATTATCCATGTTTGGGAAATTTCACTACTACAACCTCTAATAATAACCTTGCTGAAATTTTATAGGAAAGGGTCTTCTAACTGATCCTAACATGTTTTAAATGAGGTGGACATGCATGCCAGAAACAAGTTGAGGATGCAAGTGACCTAATGATCCAAAAATTTCAAGAAGTAGAAAAAATCAAATTCTCTAGTGGTTGGATATTTACCAGAGACAAACAACCCACTTTTTGCCTATCATTAAAAATCACAGATAATTTTTGGATTTAACTCTCTCAGCATTTGTGCAATTTCATTTTCGATGTTCAAATTTTTTTTCAGATCCAAAACCTACTCTCCCATTTTTCTCGTAAACAAAAAAGATATAAGGCATGACAAAATGAAAACTTTAGAGTTAGTTTATGCAAAAAAATTTGAAAACTTTATCATAAATGTAAGTGAAAAAAATTATTTCACGCACTAAAAATGAACTCCAAGGTTTTGTTATCCATGTATGGGACTTCTAACTGATCCTGACATGCTTTAAATGTGGAGGATATGCAAGCCAGAAACATGTTGAGGATGCAAGTGACCAATTGATCCCAAAATTTCAAGCTGTAGAAAAAATCAAATTCTCATGTGGTGTGATATTTACCAGAGCTGAACTACCCACTTTTTCCCTATCCTTCAAAATCACAGATACAATTTGGAATTATCTCTCTCAGCATTTGTGCATTTCCATTTTGGATGTTCAAATTTTTTTTCAGATCCAAAACTCTCTCTCCCATTTTTCTCGTAAACAAAAAAGATATAAGGCATAACGAAATGAAAATTTTAGAGTACGTGGATGCAAAAAAATTTGAAAACAATATAATTAATGTAAGTGAAGAAAATTATCTCATGCACTAAAAATGAAGTCCAAGGTTTTGCTATCCATGTTCACGAAATTCCACTAGTAGAACCCCTAGTACTAAGCTTGGTGGAATTTTATAGGAAAGGGACTTCTAACTGATCCTAACATCCTTTAAATGTGGTGGATATGCATGCCAAAAACATGTAGAGGATGCAAGTGACCTAATGATCCAAAAATTTGAAAAAATCAAATTCTCTAGTGGTTGGATATTTACCAGAGCCAAACAACCCATTTTGTGCCTATCCTTAAAAATCACAGATACTTTTTGGAATTATCTCTCTTAGCATTAGTGCATTTCCATATTGGATGTTCAATTTTTTTTTCAGATCCAAAACTCCCTCTCCCTGTTTTCTCGTAAACAAAAAGAAAATAAGGCATAACAAAATGAAAATTTAAGAGTTGATGTATGAAAAAAATTTGAAAACTATAATAATTGTCAGTGAAGAAAATTATTTCACGCTCTAAAAATGAACTCCAAAGTTTTGTTATCCAACTTTGGGAAATTCCACTAGTACAACCCCTAATAATAAGCTTGGTGGAATTTTATAAGAAATGGACTTCTAACTGATCCTAACATGCTTTAAATGTGGTGGATATGCACGCCAGAAACATGTTGAGGATGCAAGTGACCTAATGATCCAAAAATTTCATGGAGTAGAAAAAATCAAATTCTGTAGAGGTTGGATATTTACCAGAGCCAAACAACTCATTTTTTGCTTATCCTTAAAAATCACAGATACTTTTTGGAATTATCTCTCTCAGCATTTGTGCATTTCCATTTTGGATGTTCAAATTTTTTTTCAGATCCAAAACTCACTCTCCCATTTTTCTCGTAAAAAAAAGATATAAGGCATAACAAAATGAAAATTTCTGGGTTCGTGTATGCAAGAAAATTTCAAAACTATATCATTAATGTAAGTGGAGAAAATTATTTCACGTACTAAAAAGGAACTCCAACGTTTTTCTATCCATGTTTGGGAAATTCGACTAGTACAACCCCTAATAATAAGCTTGGTGGAATTTTATAGGAAAGGGACTTCTAACTGATCCTAACATGCTTTAAATGTGGTGGATATGCATGTCATACACATTTTGAGGATGCTAGTGACTTATTGAACCAAAAAAGTCAAGCAGTAGAAAAAATGAAATTCTCATGTGGTTGGATATTTACCAGAGCCAACAACCCACTTTTTACCTTTCCATAAAAATTACAGATACTTTTTGGAATTATCTCTCATGGCATTTGTGCATTTCCATTTTGGATGTTCAAATTTTTTTTCAGATCCAAAACTCACTCTCCCATTTTTCTTGTAAAAAAAAAAATATATAAGGCATAACAAAATGAAAATTTTAGAGTTCATTATGCAAATTTTTTTTGAAAACTATATATTTAATGTAAGTGAAGAAAATTATTTCACGCACTAAAAATGAACTCCAAGGTTTTGTTATCCATGTTTGGGAAATTCCACTTGTACAACCCCTAATAATAAGCTTGGTGGAATTTTATAAGAAATGGACTTCTAACTGATCCTAACATGCTTTAAATGTGGTGGATATGCACGCCAGAAACATGTTGAGGATGCAAGTGACCTAATGATCCAAAAATTTCAAGGAGTAGAAAAAATCAAATTATCTAGTGGTTGGATATTTAGCAGAGCCAAACAACCCACTTTTTGCCTATCCTTAAAAATCACAGATACTTTTTGGAATTATCTCTCTCAGCATTTGTGCATTTCCATTTTGGTTGTTCAAATTTTTTTCAGATCCAAAACTCTCTCTCACTTTTTTCTCGTTAACAAAAAAGATATAAGGCATAACAAAATGAAAATTTTAGAGTTCATTATGCAAATTTTTTTTGAAAACTATATATTTAATGTAAGTGAAGAAAATTATTTCACGCACTAAAAATGAACTCCAAGGTTTTGTTATCCATGTTTGGGAAATTCCACTTGTACAACCCCTAATAATAAGCTTGGTGGAATTTTATAGGAAAGGGACTTCTAACAGATCCTAGCATGCTTTAAATGTGGTGGATATGCATGCCAGAAAAATGTTGAGGAAGCAAGTGACCCATTGATGGAAAAATTTCAAGGAGTAAAAAAAATCAAATTCTCAAGTGGTTGGATATTTACCGATTCCAAACAACCCACTTTTTGCCTATCCCTAAAAATCACAGATACTTTTTTGAATTATCTCTCTTAGCATTTGTGCATTTCCATTTTGGATGTTCAAATTTTTTTCTGGTCCGAAACTCACTCTCCCATTTTTCTCGTAAAAAAAAAAGATAAAAGGCAAAACAAAATGAAAATTTTAGAGTTCGTGTATGCAAAAAAATTTGAAAACTATATCATAAATGTAAGTGAAGAAAATTATTGAACGGACTAAAACTGAACTCCAAGGTTTTGTTGTCCATGTTTGTTAAATTCCACTAGTACAACCCCTAATAATAAGCTTGGCGGAATTTTATAGGAAAGGGACTTGTTACTGATCCTAAGAAGCTTTAAATGTGGTGGATATGCATGCCAGAAACATCTTGAGGATGCAAGTGACATAAGGAGCCAAAAATTTCAAGGAGTAGAAAAAATCAAATTCTCAAGTGGTTGGATAATTACCAGAGCCAAACAAACCTACTTTTTGCCTATCCTTAAAATTCACAGATACTTTTTGGAATTATCTCTCTTAGCATTTGTGCTTTTCCATTTTGCATGTAAATTTTTTTTCAGATTCTCCCATTTTTCTCGTTTACATAAAAGATATAAGGCATAACAAAATGAAAATTTTAATGTTCATGTATGCAAACAAATTTGAAAACTATATAATTAATGTAAGTGAGGTTAATTATTTCACGAACTAAAAATGAACTCCAAGGTTTTTTATCCATGTTTGGGAAATTACTCTCGTACAAGCCCTAATAAAAAGCTTGGTGGAATTTTATAGGAAAGGGACTTCTAACTGATCCTAGCTTGCTTTAAATGGGGTGGATATGCACGCCAAAAACATGTTGAGGATGCAAGTGACCTAATGAACCAAAAATTTCAAGTAGAAAAAATCAAATTCTGATGTGGTTGGATATTTACCAGAGCCAAATAAAACCACTTTTTACCTATTCTTAAAATTCACAGATACTTTTTGGAATTATCTCACTCAGCATTTGTGCATTTCCATTTTGGATGTTCAAATTTTTTTCAGATCCAAAACTCTCTCTCCCATTTTTCTCGTTTACAAAAAAGATATAAGGCATAAGAAAATGAAAATTTTAGTGTTCATGTATGCAAAAAAATTAGAAAACTATATAATTAATGTAAGTGAAGAAAATTTTCTCACGTACTAAAAATGAACTCCAAGATTTTGTTATCCATGTTTGGGAAATTCCACTAGTAGAACCCCTAATAATAAGCATGGTGGAATTTTTTAGGAAAGGGACTTCTAACTAATCCTTGCATGCTTTAAATGTGGTGGTTATGCAAGCCAAAAAAATGTTGAGGATGCAAGTGACCAAATGGTCACAAAATTTCAAGGAGTAGAAAAAATCAAATTCTCATGTGGTTGGATATTTACCAAAGCCAAACAACCCACTTTTTGCCTAACCCTAAAAATCACATATACTTTTTGGAATTATCTCTCCTAGAATTAGTGCATTTCCATTTTGGATATTCGAATTTTTTTTCAAATCCAAAATTCTCTCCCATTTTTCTCCTAAACAAAATAGATATAAGGCATAACAAAATGAAATTTTTAGAGTTCATGTATGCATAAAATTTGAAAACTATATAATAAATGTAAGTCCAAAAAATTATTGCACGCACTAAAAATGAACTCCAAGGTTTTGTTATCCATGTTTGGGAAATCCCACTAGTACAACCCCTAATACTAAGCTTTGTGGAATTTTATAGGAAAGGGACTTCTAACTGATCCTAACATCCTTTAAATGCGGTGGATATGCATGCCAAAAACATGTTGAGGATGCAAGTGACCTATTGATCCCAAAATTTCGAGTAGAAAAAATAAAATTCACAAGTGGTTGGATATTTACCAGAGGCAAACAACTCACTTTTTGCCAATCCTAAAAATTCACATATACTTCTTGGAATTATCTCACTCAGCATTTGTGCATTTCCATTTTGGATGTTACAATATTTTTTAAATCTAAAAATCTCTCTCCCATTTTTCTCGTTTACAAACTAGATATAAGGCATAACAAAATGAAAATTTTAGTGTTCATGTATGCAAAAAAATTTGAAAACTATACAACTAATGTAAGTGAAGAAAATTATTTCACGAACTAAAAATGAACTCCAAGGTTTTGTTATCCATGTTTGGGAAATTCCACTAGTACAACCCCTAATAAAAAGCTTGGTGGAATTTTGTAGGAAAGGGACTTCTAACTGATCCCAGCATGCTTTAAATGTGGTGGATATGCATGCCAGAATCATGTTGAGGATGCAAGTGACCTATTGATCCAAAAATTTCAAGGAGTAGAAAAAATCAAATTCTCATGTGGTTGGATATTTACCAGAGCCAAACAACACACTTTGTGCCTATCGTTTAAAAATCACAGATACTTTTTGGAATTATCTCTCTCAGCATTTGTGGATTTCAATTTTGGATGTTCAAATTTTTTTCAGATCCAAAACTCTCTCTCCCATTTTTCTCGTTTACAAAAAAGATATAAGGCATAAGAAAATGAAAATTTTAGTGTTCATGTATGCAAAAAAATTAGAAAACTATATAATTAATGTAAGTGAAGAAAATTATCTCACGTACTAAAAATGAACTCCAAGATTTTGTTATCCATGTTTGGGAAATGCCACTAGTAGAACCCCTAATAATAAGCTTGGTGGAATTTTTTAGGAAAGAGACTTCTAACTAATCCTTGCATGCTTTAAATGTGGTGGTTATGCAAGCCAAAAAAATGTTGAGGATGCAAGTGGCCTAATGGTCACAAAATTTCAAGGAGTAGAAAAAATCAAATTCTCATGTGGTTGGATATTTACCGAAGCCAAACAACCCACTTTTTGCCTAACCCTAAAAATCACATATACTTTTTAGAATTATCTCTCATAGAATTAGTGCATGTCCATTTTGGATGTTCGAATTTTTTTCCAGATCCAAAATTCTCTCCCATTTTTCTCCTAAACAAAATAGATATAAGGCATAATAAAATTAAAATTTTAGAGTTCATGTATTCATAAAATTTGAAAACTATATAATAAATGTAAGTCCAAAAAATTATTGCACGCACTAAAAATGAACTCCAAGGTTTTGTTATTCATGTTTGGGAAATCCCACTAGTACAACCCCTAATACTAAGCTTTGTGGAATTTTATAGGAAAGGGACTTCTAACTGATCCTAACATCCTTTAAATGTGGTGGATATGCATGCCAAAAACATGTTGAGGATGCAAGTGACCTATTGATCCCAAAATTTCGAGCAGAAAAAATAAAATTCACAAGTGGTTGGATATTTACTAGAGGCAAACAACCCACTTTTTGCCAATCCTAAAAATTCACATATAGTTTTTGGAATTATCTCACTCAGCATTTGTGCATTTCCATTTTGGATGTTACAATATTTTTTAAAACTAAAACTCTCTCTCCCATTTTTCTAGTTTTCAAACTAGATATAAGGAATAACAAAATGAAAATTTTAGTGTTCATGTATGCAAAAAAATTTGAAAACAATACAATTAATGTAAATGAAGAAAATTATTTCACGAACTAAAAATGAACTCCAAGGTTTTGTTATCCATGTTTGGGAAATTCCACTAGTACAACCCCTAATAAAAAGCTTGGTGGAATTTTAAAGCAAACGGACTTCTAACTGATCCCAGCATGCTTTAAATGTGGTGGATATGCACGCCAAAATCATGTTGAGGATGCAAGTGACCTATTGATCCAAAAATTTCAAGGAGTAGAAAAAATCAAATTCTCATGTGGTTGGATATTTACCAGAGCCAAACAACCCACTTTGTGCCTATCGTTTAAAAATCACAGATACTTTTTGGAATTATCTCTCTCAGCATTTGTGGATTTCAATCTTGGATGTTCAAATTTTTTTTTCAGATCCAAAACTCTCTCTCCCATTTTTCTCGTAAACAAAAAAGATATAAGGCACAACAAAATGAAAATTTTAGAGTTCGTGTATGCAAAAAAGTTTGAAAACTATATCATAAATGTAAGTGAAGAAAATTATTTCACGCACTAAAAATGAACTCCAAGGTTTTGTTATCCATGTTTGGGAAAGTCCACTAGTACAATCCCTAATAATAAACATGGTGGAATTTTATAGGAAAGAGACTTCTAACTGATCCTAACATGCTTTAAATGTGGTGGATATGCATGCCAGAAACATGTTGTGGATGCAAGTGACATAATGATCCAAAAATTTCAAGGAGTAAAAAAAATCAAATTCTCTAGTGGTTGGATATTTACCAGAGCCAAAGAACTCATTTTTTGGCTATCCTTAAAAATCACAGACACTTTTTTGAATTATCTCTCTTAGCATTAGTGCATTTTCATTTTGGATGTTCAAATTTTTTTTGAAATCCAAAACTCTCTCTCCTATTATTCTCGTAAACAAAAAGAATATAAGGCATAAAAAAATGAAAATTTAAGAGTTCATGTATGCAAAAAATATTGAAAACTACAATAAATGTAAGGGAAGAAAATTATTTCACGCTCTAAAAATGAACTCCAAAGTTTTGTTATCCAACTTTGGGAAATTCCACTAGTACAACCCCTAATAATAAGCTTGGTGGAATTTTATAGGAAATGGACTTCTAACTGATCCGTACATGCTTTAAATGTGGTGGATATGCATGCCAGAAACATGTTGAGGACGCAAGTGACCTAATGAGCCAAAAATTCCAAGGAGTAGAAAAAATCAAATTCTGAAGTGGTTGGATATTTACCAGAGCCAAACAAACCCACTTTTTGTCTATCCTTAAAAATCACAGATACTTTTTGGAATTATCTCTCTCAGCATTTGTGCACTTCCATTTTGGATGTTCAAATTCTTTTTCAAATCCAAAACTTTCTGTCCCATTTTTGTTCAAAACAAATAAGATATAAGGGATAACAAAAGGAAAATTTTCGAATTCATATATGCAAAAAAATTTGAAAACTATATAATAAATGTAAGTGAAGAAAATTATTCCACGCACTAAAAATGAACTCCAATGTTTTATTATCCATGTTTGGGAAATTCCACTAGTACAACCCCTAATAATAAGCTTGGTGGAATTTTATAGGAAAGGGACTTCTAACTGATCCTAACATGCTTTAAATGAGTTGGACATGCATGCCAGAAACAAGTTGAGGATGCAAGTGACCTAATGATCCAAAAATTTCAAGAAGTAGAATAAATCAAATTCTCTAGTGGTTGCATATTTACCAGAGCCAAACAACCAACTTTTTGCCTATACTTAAAAATCACTGATAATTTTTGGAATTAACTCTCTCAGCATTTGGGCATTTTCATTTTCGATGTTCAAATTTTTTTTCAGATCCAAAACTTACTCTCCCATTTTTCTCGTAAACAAAAAAGATATAAAGCATGTCAAAATGAAAATTTTAGAGTTCGTGTATGCAAAAAAATTTGAAAACTTTATCATAAATGTAAGTGAAGAAAATTATTTCACGCACTAAAAATGAACTCCAAGGTTTTGTTATTCATGTATGGGACTTCTAACTGATCCTATCATGCTTTAAATGTGGAGGATATGCATGCCAGAAACATGTAGAGGATGCAAGTGACCTATTGATCCAAAAATTTCAAGCAGTAGAAAAAATCAAATTCTCAGGTGGTGTGATATTTACCAGAGCCGAACAACCCACTTTTTGCCTATCCTTAAAAATCACAAATACTTTTTGGAATTATCTCTCTCAGCATTTGTGCATTTCCATTTTGGATGCTCAAATTTTTTTTCAGATCCAAAACTCTCTCTCCCATTTTTCTCGTAAACAAAAAAGATATAAGGGATAACAAAATGAAAATTTTAGAGTACGTGTATGCAAAAAAATTTGAAAACTATATAATTAATGTAAGTGAAGAAAATTATTTCATGCACTAAAAATCAACTCCAAGGTTTTGTTATCCATGTTTGGGAAATTCCACTAGTAGAACACCTAATCATAAGCTTGGTGGAATTTTTTAGGAAAGGGACTTCCAACTGATCCTAGCATGCTTAAAATGTGGTGGATATGCAAGCCAGAAAAATGTTGAGGATGCAAGTGACCTAATGGTGCAAAAATTTCAAGGAGTAGAAAAAATCAAATTCTCATTTGGTTGGATATTTACCGAAGCCAAACAACCCACTTTTTGCCTAACCCAAAAAATCACATATACTTTTTTGAATTATCTCTCTTAGAATTAGTGCATTTCCATTTTGGATGTTCGAATTTTTTTTCAAATCCAAAACTCTCTCCCATTTTTCTCGTAAACAAAAAAGATATAAGGCATAACAAAATGAAAATTTTAGAGTTCATGTATGCATAAAATTTGAAAACTATATAATAAATGCAAGTCCAGAAAATTATTTCACCACTAAAAATGAACTCCAAGGTTTTGTTATCCATTTTTGTGAAATTCCACTAGTACAACCCCTAATACTAAGCTTGGTGGATTTTTTTTGGAAAGGGACTTCTAACTGATCCTAACATCCTTTAAATGTGGTGGATATGCATGCCAAAAACATGTGGAGGATGCAAGTGACCTAATGATCCAAAAATTTCAAGGAGTAGAAAAAATCAAATTCTCTAGTGGTTGGATATTTACTAGAGCCAAACAACCCATTTTTTGCCTATCCTTAAAAATCACAGATACATTTTAAAATTATCTCTCTTAGCATTAGTGCATTTCCATTTTGGATGTTCAAATTTTTTTTCAGATCCAAAACTCTCTCTCCCTTTTTTCTCGTAAACAAAATGAAAATTTAAAAGTTGATGTATGCAAAAAAATTTGAAAACTATAATAAATGTAAGTGAAGAAAATTATTTCACGCGCTAAAAATGAACTCCAATGTTTTGTTATCAATCTTTGGGAAATTCCACTAGTACAACCCTAATAATAAGATTGGTGGAATTTTATAGGAAATGGAGTTCTAGCTTATCCTAACATGCTTTAAATGTGGTGGATATGCATGCCAGAAACAAGTTGAGGATGCAAGTGACCTAATGATCCAAAAATTTCAAGGAATAGAAGAAATCAAATTCTCTAATTATTGGATATTTACCAGAGCCAAACAACGCATTTTTTGCCTATCCTTAAAAATCACAGATACTTTTTGGAATTATCTCTATCAGCATTTGTGCATTTCCATTTTGGATGTTCAAATTTTTTTTCAGATCCAAAACTCAGTCTCCTATTTTTCTTGTAAAAAAAATAGATATAAAGCATAACAAAATGAAAATTTTAGAGTTCGTGTATGCAAAAATATTTGAAAACTATATCATAAATATAAGTGGAGAAAATTATTTCACGTACTGAATAGGAACTCCAAGGTTTTGTTATCCATGTTTGGGAAATTCCACTAGTACAACCCCTAATAATAAGCTTGGTGGAATTTTATAGGAAAGGGACTTCTAACTGATCCTAACATGCTTTAAATGTGGTGGATTTGCATGCCAAAAACATGTTGAGGATGCTAGTGACCTATTGAACCAAAAATGTCTAGTAGTAGAAAAAATCAAATTCTCATGTGGATGGATACTTACCAGAGCCAAACAACCCACTTTTTGCCTTTCCTTAAAAATCACAGATAATTTTTGGAATTATCTCTCATAGCGTTTGTTCATTTCCATTTTGGATGTTTGAATTTTTTTTTAGATCCAAAACTCACTCTCCCATTTTTCTTCTAAACAAAAAATATATAAGGCATAACAAAATGAAAATTTTAGAGTTCGTGTATCCAAACAAATTAGAAAACTATATGATTAAGGTAAGTGAAGAAAATTATTTCACGCACTGAAAATGAACTCCAAGGTTTTGTTATCCATGTTTGGGAAATTCCACTAGTACAACCCTTAATAATAGGGTTGGTGTAATTTTTTTGTAAAGGGACTTCTAACTGATCCTAGCATGCTTTAAATGTGGTGGATATGCATGCGAGAAAAATGTTGAGGATGCAATTGAACTATTGGTCAAAAATTTTCAAAGAGCAGAAAAAATTAAATTCTGAAGTGATTGGATATTTATCAGAGGCATACAACCCACTTTTTGCCTATCCTTAAAAATCACAGATACTTTTTGGAATTATCTCTCTCAGCATTTGAGCATTTCCATTTTGGATGTTCAATTTTTTTTTAGATCCAAAACTCTCTCTCCCATTTTTCTTGTAAACAAAAAAGATATAAGGCATAACAAAATGAAATTTTTAGAGTTCATGTATGCATAAAAATTTGAAATCTATATAATAAATGTAAGAAAAGAAAATTATTTCACGAACTAAAAATGAACTCCATGGTTTTTTTATCCATGTTTGGGAAATTCCACTAGTACAACCCTAATAATAAGATTGGTGGAATTTGATAGGAAATGGACTTCTAGCTTATCCTAACATGCTTTAAATGTGGTTGATATGCATGCCAGAAACAAGTTGAGGATGCAAGTGACCTAATGATCCAAAATTTTCAAGGAGTAGAAGAAATCAAATTCTCTAATTATTGGATATTTACCAGAGCCAAACAACGCATTTTTTGCCTATTCTTAAAAATCACAGATACTTTTTGGAATTATCTCTCTCAGCATTTGTGCATTTCCATTTTGGATGTTCAAATTTTTTTTCAGATCCAAAACTCAGTCTCCTATTTTTCTTGTAAAAAAAAAAGATATAAGGCATAACAAAATGAAAATTTTAGAGTTCGTGTATGCAAAAATATTTGAAAACTATATCATAAATGTAAGTGGAGAAAATTATTTCACGTACTGAATAGGAACTCCAAGGTTTTGTTATCCATGTTTGGGAAATTCCACTAGTACAACCCCTAATAATAAGCTTGGTGGAATTTTATAGGAAAGGGACTTCTAACTGATCCTAACATGCTTTAAATGTGGTGGATCTGCATGCCAGAAACATGTTGAGGATGCTAGTGACCTATTGAACCAAAAATGTGTAGTAGTAGAAAAAATCAAATTCTCAAGTGGTTGGATATTTACCAGAGCCAAACAAAACCACTTTTTGCCTATCCTTAAAATTCACAGATACTTTTTGGAATTATCTCACTCAGCATTTGTGCATTTCCATTTTGGATGTTCAAATTTTTTTCAGATCCAAAACTCTCATTCCATTTTTCTCGTTTACAAAAAAGATATAAGGCATAAAAAATAAAATTTTTGAGTTCATGTAAGCAAAAAAATTTGAAAACTATATAATTAATGTAAGTGAAGAAAATTATCTCACGCACTAAAAATGAACTCCAAGGTTTTGTTATCGATGTTTTGGAAATTCCACTAGTAGGACCCCTAATAATAAGCATGGTGGAATTGTTTAGGAAAGGGACTTCTAACTAATCCTTGCATGCTTTAAATGTGGTGGTTATGCAAGCCAGAAAAATGTTGAGGATGCTAGTGACCTAATGGTCCAAAAATTTCAAGGAGTAGAAATAATCAAATTCTCAAGTGGTTGGATATTTACCGAAGCCGAACAACCCACTTTTTGCCTAGCCCTAAAAATCACATATACCTTTTAGAATTATCTCTCTTAGAATTAGTGCATTTCCATTTTGGATGTTCAAATTTTTTTTCAGATCCAAAATTCTCTCCCATTTTTCTCGTAAACAAAAAAGATATAAGGCATAACAAAATGAAAATTTTAGAGTTCGTGTATGCAAAAAAATTTGAAACTATATCATAAATGTAAGTGAAGAAAATAATTTCACGCACTAAAAATGAACTCCAAGGTTTTGTTATCCATGTTTGGGAAATTCCACAAGTACAACCCCTAATGCTAAGCTTTGTGGAATTTTATAGGAAAGGGACTTCTAACTGATCCTAACATCCTTTAAATGTGGTGGCTATGCATGCCAAAAACATATTGAGGATGCAAGTGACCTAATGATCCAAAAATTTCAAGGAGCAAAAAAAATAAAATTCTCAAGTCATTGGATATTTACCAGAGCCAAACAACCCAATTTTTGCCTATCTTTAAAAATCACAGATAGTTTTTGGAAATATCTCTCTCAGCATTTGTGCATTTCCATTTTGGATGTTCAAATTTTTTTTCTGATCCAAAACTCACTCTCCCTTTTTTCTCGTAAACAAAAAAGATAAAGGCATAACAAAATGAAAATTTTAGAGTTCATGTATGCAAAAAAAATTGAAAACAATATAATCAATGTAAGGGAAGAAAAATATTTCACGCACTAAAAATGAACTCCAATGTTTTGTTATCCATGTTTGGGAAATTGCACTAGTACAACCCCTATAATAATGCTTGGTGGAATTTTAAAGGAAAGGCACTTCTAACTAATCCTAACATGATTTAAATGTGGTGGATATGCATGCCAAAAACATGTTGAGGATGCAAGTGACCTATTGATCCAAAAATTTCGAGTAGAAAAAAAAAATTCACAAGTGTTTGGATATTTACCTGAGGCAAACAACCCACTTTTTGCCAATTCTAAAAATTCACGGACACTTTTTGGAATTATCTCACTCAACATTTGTGGATTTCCATTTTGGATGTTACAATATTTTTCAAATCTAAAACTCTCTCTCCCATTTTTCTCGTTTACAAACTAGATATAAGGCATAACAAAATAAAAATTTTAGTGTTCATGTATGCAAAATAATTTGAAAACTATACAATTAATGTAACTGAAGAAAATTATTTCACGAACTAAAAATGAACTCCAAGGTTTTGTTATCCATGTTTGGGAAATTCCACTAGTACAACCCCTAATAAAAAGCTTGGTGGAATTTTATAGGAAAGGGACTTCTAACTGATCCTAGCATGCAATAAATGTGGTGGATATGCACGCCAGAATCATGTTGAGGATGCAAGTGACCTATTCATCATAAAATTTCAAGGAGTAGAAAAAATCAAAATTCTCATGTGGTTGAATATTTACCAGAGCCAAACAACCCACTTTGTGCCTATCGTTTAAAAATCACAGATACTTTTTGGAACTATCTATCTCAGCAATTGTGGATTTTAATTTTGGATGTTCAAATTTTTTTTCAGATCCAAAACTCTATCTCCCATTTTTCTCGTAAACAAAAAAGATATGAGGCATAAAAAAATGAAAATTTAAGAGTTCGTGTATGCAAAAAAATTTGAAAACTATATCATAAATGTAAGTGAAGAAAATTATTTCACGCACTAAAAATGAACTCCAAGGTTTTGTTATCCATGTTTGGGAAATTCCACTAGTACAACCACTAATAATAAGCTTGGTGGAATTTTATAGGAAAGGGACTTCTAACTGATCCTAACATCCTTTAAATGTGGTGGATATGCATGCCAGAAACATGATGAGGATGCAAGTAACCTAATGATCCAAAAATTTCAAGGAGTAGAAGAAATCAAATTCTCTAGTTGTTTATTATTTACCAGAGCCAAACAACGCATTTTTTTCCTATCCTTAAAAATCACAGATACTTTTTGGAATTATATCTCTCAGCATTTGTGCAATTCCATTTTGGTTGTTCAAATTTTTTTCAGATCCAAAACTTAGTCTCCTATTTTTCTTGTAAAAAAAAAAGATATAAGGCATAACAAAATGAAAATTTTAGAGTTCGTGTATGCAAAAAAATTTGAAAACTATATCATAAATGTAAGTGAAGAAAATGATTTCACGCACTAAAAATGAACTCCAAAGTTTTGTTATCCATGTTTGGGAAATTCCACTAGTACAGCTTCTAATAATAAGCTTTGTGGAATTTTATCGGAAATGGACTTCTAACTAATCCTAACATGCTTTAAATGTGGAGGCTATGCATGCCAAAAACATGTTGAGGGAGCAAGTGACCTAATGATCCAAAAATTTCAAGGAGTAGAAGAAATCAAATTCTCCAGTTGTTGGATATTTACCAGAGCCAAACAACGCATTTTTTTCCTATCCTTAAAAATCACAGATACTTTTTGGAATTATCTCTCTTAGCATTAGTGCATTTCCATTTTGGATGTTCAAATTTTTTTTCAGATCCAAAACTCTCTCTCCCATTTTTCTCGTAAACAAAAAGAATATAAGGAATAACAAAATGATAATTTAAGAGTTGATATATGCAAAAAAAAAATGAAAACTATAATAAATGTAAGTGAAGAAAATTATTTCACGCGCTAAAAATGAACTCCAATGTTTTGTTATCCATCTTTGGGAAATTCCACTAGTACAACCCCTAATAATAAGCTTGGTGGAATTTTATAGGAAATGGGCTTCTAGCTGATCCTAACATGCTTTAAATATGGTTGACATGCATGCCAGAAACATGTTGAGGATGCACGTGACCTATTGAGCCAAAAATTTCAAGGAGTAGAAGAAATCAAATTCTGTAGTTGTTGGATATTTACCAGAGCCAAACAACGCATTTTTTTCCTATCCTTACAAATCACAGATACTTTTTGGAATTATCTCTCTCAGCATTTGTGCATTTCCATTTTGGATGTTCAAATTTTTTTTCAGATCCAAAACTCAGTCTCCTATTTTTTTTTGTAAAAAAAAGATATAAGGCATAACAAAATGAAAATTTTAGAGTTCGTGTATGCAAAAAAATTTGAAAACTATATCATAAATGTAAGTGAAGAAAATAATTTCATGCACTAAAAATGAACTCCAAAGTTTTGTTATCCATGTTTGGGAAATTCCACTAGTACAACCACTAATAATAAGCTTTGTCGAATTTTATAGGAAATGGACTTCTAATTAATCCAAACATGCTTTAAATGTGGGGGATATGCATGGCAAAAACATGTTGAGGGAGCAAGTGACCTACTGATCCAAAAATTTCAAGGAGTAGAAAAAATCAAATTCTTTAGTGGTTGGATATTTACCAGAGCCAAACAACCCATTTTTTGCCTATCCTTAAAAATCACAGACACTATTTTGAATTATCTCTCTTAGCATTAGTGCATTTCCATTTTGGGTGTTCAAATTTTTTTTGAAATCCAAAACTCTCTCTCCTATTATTCTCGTAAACAAAAAGAATATAAGGCATAACAAAATGAAAATTTTAGAGTTCATATATGCAAAAAAATTTGAAAACTATACAATAAATGTAAGTGAAGAAAATTATTTCACGCACTAAAAATGAACTACAAGGTTTTGTTGTCCATGTTTGTTAAATTCCACTAGTACAACTCCTAATAATAAGCTTCGTGGAATTTTATAGGAAAGGGACTTCTAACTGATCCTAACATGCTTTAAATGTGGTGGATATGCATGCCAGAAACATGTTGAGGATGAGGGTGACCTAATGATGCAAAAATATCAAGGAGTAGAAAAAATCAAATTCTCAAATGGTTGGATATTTACCAGAGCCAAACAACCCCCTTTTTTCCTGTCCTTAAAAATCACAGTTACTTTTTGGAATTATCTCTCTCAGCATTTGTGCATTTCCATTTTGGATGTTCAAATTTTTTTTCAGATCCAAACCTCTCTCTCCCATTTTTCTCGTAAATAAAAAAGATATAAGGCTTAACAAAATGAAAATTTTAGAGTTTGAGTATGCAAAAAAATTTGAAAACTATATCATAAATGTAAGTGAAGAAAATTATTTCACGCACTAAAAATGAACTCCAAGGTTTTGTTATCCATGTTTGGGAAATTCCACTAGTAGAACCCCTAATAATAAGCTTGGTGGAATTTTATAGGAAAGGGACTTCTAACTGATCCTAACATGCTATCAATGTGGTGGATGTTAATGCAAAAAACATGTTGAGGATACAAGTGACCTAATGATCAAAAAATTTCAAGGAGTAGAAAAAGTCAAATTCGCAAGTGGTTGGATATTTACCAGAGCCAAACAACCTAATTTTTTCCTATCCTTAAAAATTACTGATACTCTTTCGAAATATCTCTCTCAGCATTTGTGCATTTCCATTTTGGATGTTCAATTTTTTTTTCAGATCCGACACTCACTCTCCCATTTTTCTCGTAAAAAAAAAAGATATCAGGCATAATGAAATGAAAATTTTCGAGTTCATGTATGCATAAAAATTTGAAAACTATATAATAAATGTAAGTGAAGAAAATTATTTCACGCACTAAAAATGAACTCCAAGGTTTTGTTATCCATGTTTGGGAAATTCCTATAGTACAACCCTAATAATAAGCTTGGTGCAATTTTATAGGAAAGGTACTTCTAACTGATCCTGACATGCTTTAAATGTGGTGGATATGCATGCCAGAAACATGTTGAGGATGCAAGTGACCTATTGATCCAAAAATTTCAAGCAGTAGAAAAAATCAAATTCTCATGTGGTAAGATATTTACCAGAGCCAAACAACCCACTTTTTGCCAAACCTTAAAAATCACAGATACTTTTTGGAATTATCTCTCTTTGCATTGTGCATTTCCATTTTGGATGTTAAAATTTTTTTCAGATCCAAAGCTCACTCTCCCATTTTTCTCGTAAACAAAAAATATAAAAGGCAAAATAAAATGAAAATTTTATAGTTCGTGTATGCAAAAAAATTTGAAAACTATATCATAAATGTAAGTGGAGAAAATTATTTCACGTACTGAAAAGGAACTCCAAGGTATTGTTATCCATATTTGGGAAATTCCACTAGTACAACCCCTAATAATAAGCTTGGTGGAATTTTATAGGAAAGGGACTTCTAACTGATCCTAACATGCTTTAAATGTGGTGGATATGCATGCTAGAAACATGTTGAGGATGCTAGTGACCTATTGAACCAAAAATGTCTAGTAGTAGAAAAATCAAATTCTCATGTGGATGGATATTTACCAGATCCAAACAACCCACTTTTTGCCTTTCCTAAAAAATCGCATATACTTTTTGGAATTATCTCTCATAGCATTTGTTCATTTCCATTTTGGATGTTTAAATTTTTTTTCAGATCCAAAACTCACTCTCCCATTTTTCTTTTAAACAAAAAATATATAAGGCATAACAAAAAGAAAATTTTAGAGTTCATGTATCCAAACAAATTTGAAAACTGTATAATTAATGTAAGTGAAGAAAATTATTTCACGCGCTAAAAATGTACTCCAAAGTTTTTTTATCCATGATTGGGAAATTCCACTAGTACAACCCCTAATATTAAGTTTGGTGGAATTTTATAGGAAAGGGACTTCTAACTGATCCTAACATCCTTTAAATGTGGTGGATATGCATGCCAGAAACATGATGAGGATGCAAGTGACCTAATGATCCAAAAATTTCAAGGAGTAGAAGAAATCAAATTCTCTAGTTGTTGGATATTTACCAGAGCCAAACAACGCATTTTTTTCCTATCCTTAAAAATCACAGATACTTTTTGGAATTATCTCTCTCAGTATTTGTGCATTTCCATTTTGGATGTTCAAAATTTTTTTCAGATCCAAAACTTAGTCTCCTATTTTTCTTGTAAAAAAAACAGATACAAGCCATAACAAAATGCAAATTTTAGAGTTCGTGTATGCAAAAAAATTTGAAAACTATATCATAAATGTAAGTGAAGAAAATAATTTCACGTACTAAAAATGAACTCCAAAGTTTTGTTATCCATGTTTGGGAAATTCCACTAGTACAACCCCTAGTAATAAGCTTTGTGGAATTTTAGAGGAAATGGACTTCTAACTAATCCTAACATGCTTTAAATGAGGGGGATATGCATGCAAAAAACATGTTGAGGGAGCAAGTGACCTAATGATCCAAAAATTTCAAGGAGTAGAAAAAATCAAATTCTCTAGTGGTTGGATATTTACCAGAGCCAAACAACCCATTTTTTGCCTATCCTTAAAAATCATAGACACTATTTTGAATTATCTCTCTTAGCATTAGTGCATTTCCATTTTGGATGTTAAAATTTTTTTTGAAATCCAAAACTCTCTCTCCTATTATTCTCGTAAACAAAAAGAATATAAGGGTAACAAAATGAAAATTTTAGAGTTCATATATGCAAAAAAATTTGAAAACTATATAATAAATGAAAGTGAGGAAAATTATTTCACGCACTAAAAATGAACTCCAAGGTTTTTTTGTCCATGTTTGTTAAATTCCACTAGTTCAACCCCTAATAATAAGCTTGGTAGAATTTTATAGGAAAGGGACTTCTAACTGATCCTAACATGCTTTAAATGTGGTGGATATGCATGCCAGAAACATGTTGAGGATGCAAGTGACCTAATGATCCAAAAATTTCAAGGAGTAGAAAAAATCAAATTCTCAAATGGTTGGATATTTACCAGAGCCAAACAACCACCTTTTTTCCTGTCCTTAAAAATCACAAATACTTTTTGGAATTATCTCTCTCAGCATTTGTGCATTTCCATTTTGGATGTTCAAATTTTTTTTCAGATCCAAACCTCTCTCTCCCATTTTTCTCGTAAATAAAAAAGATATAAGGCATAACAAAATGAAAATTTTAGAGTTTGAGTATGCTAAAAAATTTGAAAACTATATCATAAATGTAAGTGAAGAAAATTATTTCACGCACTAAAAATGAACTCCAAGGTTTTGTTATCCATGTTTGGGAAATTCCACTAGTACAACCCCTAATAATAAGCTTGGTGGAATTTTATAGGAAAGGGACTTCTAACTGATCCTAACATGCTTTAAATGTGGTGGATATGCATGCTAGAAACATGTTGAGGATGCTAGTGACCTATTGAACCAAAAATGTCTAGTAGTAGAAAAATCAAATTCTCATGTGGATGGATATTTACCAGATCCAAACAACCCACTTTTTGCCTTTCCTAAAAAATCACATATACTTTTTGGAATTATCTCTCATAGCATTTGTTCATTTCCATTTTGGATGTTTAAATTTTTTTTCAGATCGAAAACTCACTCTCCCATTTTTCTTTTAAACAAAAAATATATAAGGCATAACAAAAAGAAAATTTTAGAGTTCATGTATCCAAAAAAATTTGAAAACTATATAATTAATGTAAGTGAAGAAAATTATTTCACGCGCTAAAAATGTACTCCAAAGTTTTTTTATCCATGATTGGGAAATTCCACTAGTACAACCCCTAATATTAAGTTTGGTGGAATTTTATAGGAAAGGGACTTCTAACTGATCCTAACATCCTTTAAATGTGGTGGATATGCATGCCAGAAACATGATGAGGATGCAAGTGACCTAATGATCCAAAAATTTCAAGGAGTAGAAGAAATCAAATTCTCTAGTTGTTGGATATTTACCAGAGCCAAACAACGCATTTTTTTCCTATCCTTAAAAATCACAGATACTTTTTGGAATTATCTCTCTCAGTATTTGTGCATTTCCATTTTGGATGTTCAAAATTTTTTTCAGATCCAAAACTTAGCCTCCTATTTTTCTTGTAAAAAAAACAGATACAAGCCATAACAAAATGCAAATTTTAGAGTTCGTGTATGCAAAAAAATTTGAAAACTATATCATAAATGTAAATGAAGAAAATAATTTCACGTACTAAAAATGAACTCCAAAGTTTTGTTATCCATGTTTGGGAAATTCCACTAGTACAACCCCTAGTAATAAGCTTTGTGGAATTTTAGAGGAAATGGACTTCTAACTAATCCAAACATGCTTTAAATGAGGGGGATATGCATGCAAAAAACATGTTGAGGGAGCAAGTGGCCTAATGATCCAAAAATTTCAAGGAGTAGAAAAAATCAAATTCTCTAGTGGTTGGATATTTACCAGAGCCAAACAACCCATTTTTTGCCTATCCTTAAAAATCATAGACACTATTTTGAATTATCTCTCTTAGCATTAGTGCATTTCCATTTTGGATGTTAAAATTTTTTTTGAAATCCAAAACTCTCTCTCCTATTATTCTCGTAAACAAAAAGAATATAAGGGTAACAAAATGAAAATTTTAGAGTTCATATATGCAAAAAAATTTGAAAACTATATAATAAATGAAAGTGAGGAAAATTATTTCACGCACTAAAAATGAACTCCAAGGTTTTTTTGTCCATGTTTGTTAAATTCCACTAGTTCAACCCCTAATAATAAGCTTGGTAGAATTTTATAGGAAAGGGACTTCTAACTGATCCTAACATGCTTTAAATGTGGTGGATATGCATGCCAGAAACATGTTGAGGATGCAAGTGACCTAATGATCCAAAAATTTCAAGGAGTAGAAAAAATCAAATTCTCAAATGGTTGGATATTTACCAGAGCCAAACAACCCCCTTTTTTCCTGTCCTTAAAAATCACAAATACTTTTTGGAACTATCTCTCTCAGCATTTGTGCATTTCCATTTTGGATGTTCAAATTTTTTTTCAGATCCAAACCTCTCTCTCCCATTTTTCTCGTAAATAAAAAAGATATAAGGCATAACAAAATGAAAATTTTAGAGTTTGAGTATGCTAAAAAATTTGAAAACTATATCATAAATGTAAGTGAAGAAAATTATTTCACGCACTAAAAATGAACTCCAAGGTTTTGTTATCCATGTTTGGGAAATTCCACTAGTAGAACCCCTAATAATAAGCTTGGTGGAATTTTATAGGAAAGGGACTTCTAACTGATCCTAACATGCTATCAATGTGGTGGATGTTAATGCAAAAAAACATGTTGAGGATACAAGTGACCTAATGATAAAAAAATTTCAAGGAGTATAAAAAGTCAAATTCACAAGTGGTTGGATATTTACCAAAGCCAAACAACCTAGTTTTTTCCTATCCTTAAAAATCACTGATACTTTTTCAAAATATCTCTGTCAGCATTTGTGCATTTCCATTTTGGAAGTTCAATTTTTTTTTCAGATCCAACACTCACTCTCCCATTTTTCTCGTTAAAAAAGATATAAGGCATAACAAAATGAAAATTTTAGAGTTCATGTCTACATAAAAATTAGAAAACTATATAATAAATGTAAGTGAAGAAAATTATTTCACGCACTAAAAATGAACTCCAAGGTTTCGTTATCCATGTTTGGGAAATTCCTATAGTACAACCCTAATAATATGCTTGGTGCAATTTTATAGGAAAGGTACTTCTAACTGATCCTGACATGCTTTAAATGTGGAGGATATGCATGCCAGAAACATGTTGAGGATGCAAGTGACCTATTGATCCAAAAATTTCAAGGAGTAGAAGAAATCAAATTCTCTAGTTGTTGGATATTTACCAGAGCCAAACAACGCATTTTTTTCCTATCCTTAAAAATCACAGATACTTTTTGGAATTATCTATCTCAGCATTTGTGCATTTCCATTTTGGATGTTCAAATTTTTTTTCAGATCTAAAACTCAGTGTCCTATTTTTCTTGTAAAAAAAAAAGATATAACGCATAACACAATGAAAATTTTAGAGTTTGTGTATGCAAAAAAATTTGAAAACTATATCATAAATGTAAGTGAAGAAAATAATTTCACGCACTAAAAATGAACTCCAAAGTTTTGTTATCCATGTTTGGGAAATTCCACTAGTACAACCCCTAGTAATAAGCTTTGTGGAATTTTAGAGGAAATGGACTTCTAACTAATCCTAACATGCTTTAAATGAGGGGGATATGCATGCAAAAAACATGTTGAGGGTGCAAGTGACCTAATGATCCAAAAATTTCAAGGAGTAGAAAAAATCAAATTCTCTAGTGGTTGGATATTTACCAGAGCCAAACAACCCATTTTTTGCCTATCCTTAAAAATCACAGACACTATTTTGAATTATCTCTCTTAGCATTAGTGCATTTCCATTTTGGATGTTAAAATTTTTTTTGAAATCCAAAACTCTCTCTCCTATTATTCTCGTAAACAAAAAGAATATAAGGGTAACAAAATGAAAATTTTAGAGTTCATATATGCAAAAAAATTTGAAAACTATATAATAAATGAAAGTGAGGAAAATTATTTCACGCACTAAAACTGAACTCCAAGGTTTTTTTGTCCATGTTTGTTAAATTCCACTAGTTCAACCCCTAATAATAAGCTTGGTAGAATTTTATAGGAAAGGGACTTCTAACTGATCCTAACATGCTTTAAATGTGGTGGATATGCATGCCAGAAACATGTTGAGGATGCAAGTGAACTAATGATCCAAAAATTTCAAGGAGTAGAAAAAATCAAATTCTCAAATGGTTGGATATTTACCAGAGCCAAACAACCCCCTTTTTTCCTGTCCTTAAAAATCACAAATACTTTTTGGAATTATCTCTCTCAGCATTTGTGCATTTCCATTTTGGATGTTCAAATTTTTTTTCAGATCCAAACCTCTCTCTCCCATTTTTCTCATAAATAAAAAAGATATAAGGCATAACAAAATAAAAATTTTAGAGTTTGAGTATGCTAAAAAATTTGAAAACTATATCATAAATGTAAGTAAAGAAAATTATTTCACGCACTAAAAATGAACTCCAAGGTTTTGTTATCCATGTTTGGGAAATTCCACTAGTAGAACCCCTAATAATAAGCTTGGTGGAATTTTATAGGAAAGGGACTTCTAACTGATCCTAACATGCTATCAATGTGGTGGATGTTAATGCAAAAAACATGTTGAGGATACAAGTGACCTAATGATCAAAAAATTTCAAGGAGTATAAAAAGTCAAATTCACAAGTGGTTGGATATTTACCAAAGCCAAACAACCTAGTTTTTTCCTATCCTTAAAAATCACTGATACTTTTTCAAAATATCTCTGTCAGCATTTGTGCATTTCCATTTTGGATGTTCAATTTTTTTTACAGATCCAACACTCACTCTCCCATTTTTCTGATAAAAAAAAGATATAAGGCATAACAAATTGAAAATTTTAGAGTTCATGTCTACATAAAAATTAGAAAACTATATAATAAATGTAAGTGAAGAAAATTATTTCACGCACTAAAAATGAACTCCAAGGTTTTGTTATCCATGTTTGGGAAATTCCTATAGTACAACCCTAATAATAAGCTTGGTGCAATTTTATAGGAAAGGTACTTCTAACTGATCCTGACATGCTTTAAATGTGGTGGATATGCATGCCAGAAACATGTTGAGGATGCAAGTGACCTATTGATCCAAAAATTTCAAGCAGTAGAAAAAATCAAATTCTCATGTGGTGTGATATTTACCAGAGCCAAACAACCCACTTTTTGCCAAACCTTAAAAATCACAGATACTTTTTGGAATTATCTCTCGTAGCATTTGTTCATTTCCATTTTGGATGTTTAAATTTTTTTTCAGATCCAAAACTCACACTGCCATTTTTCTTCTAAACAAATAATATATAAGGCATAAAAAAATGAAAATTTTAGAGTTCATGTATCCAAACAAATTTGAAAACTATATAGTTAATGTAAGTGAAGAAAATTATTTCACGCACTAAAAATGAACTCCAAGGTTTTGTTATCCATGTTTGGGAAATTCCACTAGTACAACCCCTAATAATAAGCTTGGGGTAACTTTTTTGGAAAGGGACTTCTAACTGATCCTAGCAATGTTTAAATGTGGTGGATATGCATGCGAGAAAAATGTTGAGGATGCAAGTGACCTAATGATCAAAAATTTTCAAGGAGCAGAAAAAATTAAATTCTGAAGTGATTAGATATTTACCAGAGCCATACAACCCACTTTTTGCCTATCCTTAAAAATCACAGATACTTTTTCGAATTATCTCTCTCAGCATTTGAGCATTTCCATTTTGGATGTTCAAATTTTTTTTATATCCAAAACTCTCTCTCCCATTTTTCTTGTAAACAAAAAAGATATAAGGCATAACAAAATGAAATTTTTAGAGTTCATGTATGCATAAAAATTTGAAAGCTATATAATAAATGTAAGAAAAGAAAATTATTTCACGAACTAAAAATGAACTCCAAGGCTTTTTTATCCATGTTTGGGAAATTCCACTAGTACAACCCCTAATAAAAATCTTGGTGGAATTTTATTGGAAAGGGACATCTAACTGATCCTAGCAAGCTTTAAAAGTGGTGGATATGCACGCCAAAAACATGTTGAGGATGCAAGTGACCTAATGAGCCAAAAATTTCAAGCAGTAGAAAAAATCAAATTCTCAAGTGGTTGGATATTTACCAGAGCCAAACAAAACCACTTTTTGCCTATCCTTAAAAATCAAAGTTACTTTTTGGAATTATCTCACTTAGCATTTGTGCTTTTCCATTTTGGATGTTCAAATTTTTTTCATTTCCAAAACTCTCATTCCATTTTTCTCGTTTACAAAAAAGATATAAGGCATAAAAAATAAAATTTTAGTGTTCATGTAAGCAAAAAAATTTGAAAACTATATAATTAATGTAAGTGAAGAAAATTATCTCACGCACTAAAAATGAACTTCAAGGTTTTGTTATCCATGTTTTGGAAATTCCACTTGTAGAACCCCTAATAATAAGCATGGTGGAATTGTTTAGGAAAGGGACTTCTAACTAATCCTTGCATGCTTTAAATATGGTGGTTATGCAAGCCAGAAAAAAGTTGAGGATGTTAGTGACCTAATGGTCCAAAAATTTCAAGGAGTAGAAAAAATCAAATTCTCAAGTGGTTGGATATTTACCGAAGCCGAACAACCCACTTTTTGCCTAGCCCTAAAAATCACATATACCTTTTAGAATTATCTCTCTTAGAATTAGTGCATTTCCATTTTGGATGTTCGAATTTTTTTTCAAATCCAAAATTCTCTCCCATTTTTCTCGTAAACAAAAAAGATATAAGGCATAACAAAATGAAAATTTTAGAGTTCATGCATGCATAAAATTTGAAAACTATATAATAAATGAAAGTCCAAAGAATTATTTCACGCACTAAAAATGAACTCCAAGGTTTTGTTATCCATGTTTGGGAAATCCCACTAGTACAACCATTAATACTAAGCTTTGTGGAATTTTATAGGAAAGGGACTTCTAACTGATCCTAACATCCTTTAAATGTGGTGGCTATGCATGCCAAAAACATGTTGAGGATGCAAGTGACCTAATGATCCAAAAATTTCAAGGAGCAAAAAAAATAAAATTCTCAACTGATTGAATATTTACCAAAGCCAAACAACCCAATTTTTGCCTATCCTTAAAAATCATAGATATTTTTTGGAATTATCTCTCTCAGGATTTGTGCATTTCCATTTTGGATGTTCAAATTTTTTTTCTGATCCAAAACTCACTCTCCCTTTTTTCTCGTAAACAAAAAAGATAAAGGCATAACAAAATGAAAATTTTAGAGTTCATGTATGCAAAAAATTTTGAAAACAATATAATCAATGTAAGTGAAGAAAAATATTTCAAGCACTAAAAATGAACTCCAATGTTTTGTTATCCATGTTTGGGAAATTCCACTAGTACAACCCCTATAATAATGCTTGAAGGAATTTTAAAGGAAAGCCACATCTAACTAACCCTAACATGATTTAAATGTGGTGGATATGCATGCCAAAAACATGTTGAGGATGCAAGTGACCTAATGATCCAAAAATTTCAAGGAGTAGAAAAAATCAAATTCTCAAATGGTTGGATATTTACCAGAGCCAAACAACCTCCTTTTTTCCAGTCCTTAAAAATCACAGATACTTTTTGGAATTATCTCTCTCAACATCTGTACATTTCCATTTTGGATGTTCAAATTTTTTTTTAGATCAAAAACTTAGTCTCCTATTTTTCTTGTAAAAAAAAAAAGATATAAGGCATAACAAAATGAAAATTTTAGAGTTCATGTATGCAAAAAAATTTGATAACTATATCATAAATCTAAGTGAAGAAAATAATTTCGCGCACTAAAAATGAACTCCAAAGTTTTGTTATCCATGTTTGGGAAATTCCACTTGTACAGCCCCTAATAATAAGCTTTGTGGAATTTTATAGGAAATGGACTTCTAACTAATCCTAACATGCTTTAAATGTGGTGGATATGCATGCCAGAAACATGTTGAGGATGCAAGTGACCTAATGATCCAAAAATTTCAAGGAGTAGAAAAAATCAAATTCTCAAATGGTTGGATATTTACCAGAGCCAAACAACCCCCTTTTTTCCTGTCCTTAAAAATCACAGATACTTTTTGGAATTATCTCTCTCAGCATTTGTGCAATTCCATTTTGGATGTTCAAATTTTTTTTCAGATCCAAACCTCTCTCTCCCATTTTTCTCGTAAATAAAAAGATTTAAGGCATAACAAAATGAAAATTTTAGAGTTTGAGTATGCAAAAAAGTTTGAAAACTATATCATAAATGTGAGTGAAGAAAATTATTTCACGCACTAAAAATGAACTCCAAGGTTTTGTTATCCATGTTTGGGAAATTCCACTAGTAGAACCCCTAATAATAAGCTTGGTGGAATTTTATAGGAAAGGGACGTCTAACTGATCCTAACATGCTATCAATGTCGTGGATGTTAGTGCAAAAAACATGTTGAGGATACAAGTGACCTAATGATCAAAAAATTTCAAGCAGTAGAAAAAGTCAAATTCGCAAGTGGTTGGATATTTATCAGAGCCAAACAACCTAGTTTTTTCCTATCTTTAAAAATCACTGATACTTTTTCGAAATATCTCTCTCAGCATTTGTGCATTTCCATTTTGGATGTTCAATTTTTTTTACAGATCCAACACTCACTCTCCCATTTTTCTCGTAAAAAAAAAAAGATATAAGGCATAACAAAATGAAAATTTTAGAGTTCTTGTATGCATAAAAATTTGAAAACTATATAATAAATGTAAGTGAAGTAAATTATTTCACGCACTAAAAATGAACTCCAAGGTTTTGTTATCCATGTTTGGGAAATTCCTATAGTACAACCCTAATAATAAGCTTGGTGCAATTTTATAGGAAAGGTACTTCTAACTGATCCTGACATGATTTAAATGTGGTGGATATGCATGCAAGAAACATGTTGAGGATGCAAGTGACCTATTTATCCAAAAATTTGAAGTAGTAGAAAAAATCAAATTCTCATGTGGTGTGATATTAACCAGAGCCAAACAACCCACTTTTTGCCAAACCTTAAAAATCACAGATACTTTTTGGAATTATCTCTCTCAGCATTTGTGCATTTCCATTTTGGATGTTGAAATTTTTTTCAGATCCAAAACTCTCTCACATTTTTCTCGTTAACAAAAAAGATGTAAGGCATAACAAAATGAAATTTTAGAGTTCATCTATGCAAAAAAATTTGAAAACTATATAATTAATGTAAGTGAAGAAAATTATTTCATGCACGAAAAATGAACTTTAAGGTTTTGTTATCCATGTTTAGGAAATTCCACTAGTACAACCACTAATAATAAGCTTGGTGGAATTTTATAGGAAAGGGACTTCTAACTGATCCTAGCATGATTTAAATGTGGTGGATTTGCATGCCTGAAAAATGTTGAGGATGCAAGTGACCTAATGATCAAAAAATTTCAAGGACTAGAAAAAATCAAATTCTCAAGTGGTTGGATATTTACCGAAGCCAAACAACCCACTTTTTGCCTTTCCCTAAAAATCACAGATACTTTTTGGAATTATCTCTGTTACAATTTGTGCATTACCATTTTGGATGTTCAAATTTTTTTTCAGATCCGAAACACCCTCTCCCATTTTTCTCGTAAATAAAAAAGATATAAGGCATAACAAAATGAAAATTTTAGAGTTCGTGTATGCAAAAAAATTTGAAAACTACATCATAAATGTAAGAGACGAAAATTATTGAACGGACTAAATATGAACTACAAGGTTTTGTTGTCCTCGTTTGTTAAGTTCCACTAATACAACCCCTAATAATAAGCTTGGTGGAATTTTATAGGAAAAGGGACTTCGTACTGATCCTAATAAGCTTTAAATGTGGTGGATATGCATGCCAGACGCCTGTTGAGGATGCAAGTCACCTATTGAGCTAAAAATTTCATGGAGTAGAAAAAATCAAATTCTCAAGTGGTTGGATATTTACCAGAGCCAAAAAAACCCACTTTTTGCCTATCCTTAAAAATCACATGTACTTTTTGGAATTATTTCTCTAAGCATTAGTACATTTCCTTTTTGGATGTTCAAATTTCTTTTGAGATCCAAAACTCCCTCTCCCAGTTTTCTCCTAAACAAAAAGGATATAAGGCACAACAAAATGAAAATTTCAGAGTTCATGAATGCAAAAAAATTTGAAAATAATAATAATTGTAAGTTAAAAAAATATTTTCACGCACTAAAAATGAACTCCAAAGTTTTGTTATCCATGTTTAGGAAATTCCACTAGTACAACCCCTAATAATAAGCTTGGTGGAATTTTATAGGAAATGGACTTCTAAAATCCTAACATGCTTTAAATGTGGGGGATATGCATGCCAAAAACATGTTGAGGGAGCAAGTGACCTAATGATCCAAAAATTTCAAGGAGTAGAAAAAATCAAATTCTGAAGTGGTTGGATATTTACCAGAGCCAAACAACCCACTTTTTGCTTATCCTTAAAAATCACAGATACTTTTTGGAACTATCTCTCTCTGCATTTGTGCATTTCCATTTTGGATGTTCAAATTTTTTTTAGATCCAAAACTCTCTCTCCCATTTTTCTTTTAAACAAAAAAGATATAAGCCACAACAAAATGAAAATATTAGAGTTCATGTATGCAAAAATTTTTGAAAACTATATAATAAATGTAAGTGAAGAAAATTATTTCACGCACTAAAAAAGAACTCCAAAGTTTTTTTATCCATGTTTGGGAAATTCCACTAGTACAACCCCTAATAATAAGCTTGGTGGAATTTTATAGGAAATGGACTTCTAACGAATCCTAACATGCTTTAAATGTGGGGGATATGCATGCCAGAAACAAGTTGAGGATGCAAGTGGCCTAATGATCCAAAAATTTCAAGCAGTAGAAAAAATCAAATTCTCAAGTGGTTGGATATTTACCGAAGCCAAACAACCCACTTTTTTCCTATCCTTAAAAATCACAGATACTTTTTGGAATTATCTCTCTCAGCATTTGTGCATTTCCATTTTGGATGTTCAAATTTGTTTTCAGATCCAAACCTCTCTCTCCCATTTTTCTCGTAAATAAAAAGATATAAGGCAATACAAAATGAAAATTTTAGAGTTCGAGTATGCCAAAAAATTTGAATACTATATAATTAATGTAAGTGAAGAAAATTATTTCACGCACTAAAAATGAACTCCAAGGTTTCGTTATCCATGTTTACGAAATTCCACTAGTAGAACCCCTAATAATAAGCTTGGTGGAATTTTTTGGGAAAGGGACTTCTAACAGATCCTAGCATGCTTTAAATGTGGTGGATATGCATGCCAGAAAAATGTTGAGGATGCAAGTGACCTTATGATCCAAAAATTTCAAGGTGTAGAAAAAATCAAATTCTCAAGTGGTTGGATATTTACCGAAGCCAAACAACCCACTTTTTGCCTATCCCTAAAAATCACGTATAATTTTTGGAATTATCTCTCTTAGAATTTGTGCTTTTCCATTTTGGATGTTCAAATTTTTTTTCAGATCCAAAACTCTCTCTCCCATTTTTCTCGTAAAGAAAAAAGATATAAGGCATAACATAATAAAAATTTTAGAGTTCATGTATGCGTAAAATTTTGAAAACTATATAATAAATGTAAGTGAAGAAAATTATTTCACGCACTAAAAAGGAACTCCAAGGTTTTGTTCTCCATGTTTGGGAAATTCCACAAGTACAACCCCTAATACAAAGCTTGGTGGAATTTAATAGGGAACGGACTTCTAACTGATCCTAACATCCTTTAAATGTGGTGGATCTGCATGCGAAAAACATGTTGAGGATAAAAGTGACTTAATGATCCAAAAATTTCAAGGAGCAGAAAAAATTAAATTCTGAACTGATTGGATATTTACCCGAGCCATACAACCAACTTTTTGCCTATCCTTAAAAATCACAGATACTTTTTGGAATTATCTCTCTCAGCATTTGAGCATTTCTATTTCTTATGTTCAAATTTTTTTCAGATCCAAAAATCTCTCTCACATTTTTCTCGTTAACAAAAAAGATTTAAGGCGTAACAAAATGAAAATTTTATAGTTCATGTATGCAAAAAATTTTGAAAACTATATAATTAATGTAAGTGAAGAAAATTATTTCACGCACTAAAAATTAACTTCAAGGTTTTGTTATCCATGTTTGGGAAATTCCACTAGTACAACCACTAATAATAAGCTTGGTGGAATTTTGTAGGAAAGGAACTTCTAACTTATCCTAGCATGATTTAAATGTGGTGGATAAGCTTGCCAGAAAAATGTTGAGGATGCAAGTGACCTAATGCTCAAAAAATTTCGAGGAGTAGAAAAAATCAAATTCTCAAGTGGTTGGATATTTACCGAAGCCAAACAACCCACTTTTTGCCTATCCCTAAAAATCACAGATATTTTTTGGAATTATCTCTCTTACAATTTGTGCATTACCATTTTGGATGTTCAAATTTTTTTTCAGATCCGAAACTCCCTCTCCCATTTTTCTCGTAAATAAAAAAGATATAAGGCATAACAAAATGAAAATTTTAGAGTTCGTGTATGCAAAAAAATTTGAAAACTATATCATAAATGTAAGAGACGAAAATTATTGAACGGACTAAATATGAACTACAAGGTTTTGTTGTCCTCGTTTGTTAAGTTCCACTAATACCACCCCTAATAATAAGCTTGGTGGAATTTTATAGGAAAAGGGACTTCTTACTGATCCTAATAAGCTTTAAATGTGGTGGATATGCATGCCAAAAGCCTGTTGAGGATGCAAGTGACCTAATGAGCTAAAAATTTCAAGGAGTAGAAAAAATCAAATTCTCAAGTGGTTGGATATTTACCAGAGCCAAACAAACCCACTTTTTGCCTATCCTTAAAAATCACATATACTTTTTGGAATTATCTCTCTGAGCATTTGTGCATTTCCATTTTGGATGTTCAAATTTTTTTTCAGATCCAAAACTTTCTCTCCCATTTTTCTTCAAAACAAAAAAGATATAAGGGATAACAAAATGAAAATTTTAGAGTTCATATATGCAAAAAAAATTGAAAGGTATATAATAAATGTAAGTGAAGAAAATTATTTCACGCACTAAAAATGAACTCCAAGGTTTTGTTATCCATGTTTGGGAAATTCCACTCGTACAACCCCTAATAATAAGCTTGGTGGAATTTTTTTGGAAAGGGACTTCTAACTGATCCTAGCATGCTTTAAATGTGGTGGATATGCATGCCAGAAAAATGTTGAGGATGCAAGTGACCTAATGATCAAAAAATTTCAAGGAGTAGAAAAAATAAAATTCTCATGTGGTTGGATATTTACCGACGCCAAACAACCCACTTTTTTCCTATCCCTAAAAATCACATATACTTTTTGGAATTATCTCTCTAAGCATTAGTGCATTTCCTTTTTGGATGTTCAAATTTCTTTTGAGATCCAAAACTCTCTCTCCAATTTTTCTCGTAAACAAAAAGGATATAAGTTACAACAAAATGAAAATTTCAGAGTTCATGTATGCAAAAAAATATGAAAACTATAATAAATGTATGTGAAAAAAATAATTTCACGCACTAAAAATGAACTCCAAAGTTTTATTATCCATGTTTGGCAAATTCCACTAGTACAACCCCTAAAAATAAGCTCGGTGGAATTTTATAGGAAATGGACTTCTATCTGATCCTAGCATGCTTTAAATGTGGTGGATATGCATGCCAAAAAAATGTTGAGGATGCAAGTGACCTAATGATCAAAAAATTTCGAGTAGAAAAAATCAAATTCTCAAGTGGTTGGATATTTACCGATGCCAAACAACCCACTTTTTTCCTATCCCTAAAAATCACATATACTTTTTGGAATTATCTCTCTAAGCATTAGTGCATTTCCTTTTTGGATGTTCAAATTTCTTTTGAGATCTAAAACTCTCACTCCCATTTTCTCGTAAACAAAAAGGATATATGGCACAACAAAATGAAAATTTCAGAGTTCATGAATGCAAAAAAATTTGAAAACTATAATAAATGTAAGTGAAAAAAATAATTTCACGCACTAAAAATGAACTCCAAAGTTTTGTTATCCATGTTTGGGAAATTCCACTAGTACAACCCCTAATAATAAGCTTGGTGGAATTTTATAGGAAATGGACTTCTAACGAATCCTAACATGCTTTAAATGTGGGGGATATGCATGCCAAAAACATGTTGAGGATGCAAGTGGCCTAATAATCCAAAAATTTGAAGGAGAAGAAAAAATCAAATTCTCAAGTGGTTGGATATTTACCGAAGCCAAACAACCCACTTTTTTCCTATCCCTAAAAATCACATATACTTTTTGGAATTATCTCTCTTAGCTTTAGTGCATTTCCATTTTGGGTGTTCAAATTTTTTTTCAGATCCAAAACTCTCTCTTCCATTTTTCTCGTCCAAAAAAAGAATATAAGGCATAACAAAATGAAAATTTAAGAGTTCATGTATGCAAAAAAATTTGAAAAAAATAATAAATGTAAGTGAAGAAAATAATTTCACGCACTAAAAATGAACTCCAAATTTTGTTATCCATGTTTGGGAAATTCCACTAGTACAACCCCTAATAATAAGCTTGGTGGAATTTTATAGGAAATGGACTTCTAACTAATCCTAACATGCTTTAAATGTGGGGGATATGCATGCGAAAACAAGTTGAGGGTGCAAGTGACCTAATGATCCAAAAATTTCAAGGAGTAGAAAAAATCAAATTCTGAAGTGGTTGGATATTTACCAGAGCCAATACCCCCACTTTTTGCCTATCCTTAAAAATCACAGATACTTTTTGGAACCATCTCTCTCTGCATTTGTGCATTTCCATTTTGGATGTTCAAATTTTTTTTAGATCCAAAACTCTCTCACCCATTTTTTTTGTAACCAAAAAAGATATAAGCCATTACAAAATGAAAATATTAGAGTTCAAGTATGCAAAAAAATTTGAAAACTATATCATAAATGTATGTGAAGAAAATTATTTCACGCACTAAAAATGAACTCCAAGGTTTTGTTGTCCATGTTTGTTATATTCCACTAGTACAACCCCTAATAATAAGCTTGGTGGAATTTTATAGGAAAAGGGACTTCTAACTGATCCTAACATGCTTTAAATGTGGTGGATATGCATGCCAGAAACATGTTGAGGATGTAAGTGACCTAATGATCCAAAAATTTCAAGCAGTAGAAAAAATCAAATTCTCAAGTGGTTGGATATTTACCAGAGCCAAACAACCCACTTTTTTCCTATCCTTAAAAATCACATATACTTTTTGGAATTATCTCTCTCAGCATTTGAGCATTTCCATTTTGGATGAATAAATATTATTTCAGATCCAAAACTCACTCTCCCATTTTTCTCGTAAACAAAAAAGATATAAGGCATAACAAAATGAAAATTTACGAGTTCATGTATGCAAAAAATTTGAAAACTATATAATAAATGTAAGTGAAGAAAATTATTTCATGTGCTAAAAATGAACTCAAAGGTTTTGTTATCCATGTTTGTTAAATTCTACTAGTTCGACCCCTAATCATAAGCTTGGTGAAATTTATTTAAAGGGACTTCTAACTGATCCTAACATGCTTTAAATATGGTGGATATGCATGCCAGAAACATGTTGAGGATGCAAGTGACCTAATGATCCAAAAATTTCAAAGTGTAGAAAAAATAAAATTCTCAAGTGGTTGGATATTTACCAGTGCAAAACAACCCACTTTTTTCCTATCCTTAAAAATCACAGATACCTTTTGGAATTATCTCTCTTAGCATTTGTGCATTTCCATTTTGGATGTTCAAATTTTTTTCAGATCCAAAACTCTCTCTCCCATTATTCTCGTAAACAGAAAAGATATAAGGCAAAAAAATTGGAAAACTATTTCAAAAATGTAAGTGAAGAAAATTATTGCAAGAACTAAAAATGAACTCAAAGGTTTTGTTATCCATGTTTGGGAAATTCCACTAGTACAACCCCTAATAATAAGCTTGGTGGAATTTTTTAGGAAAGGGACTTCTAACTGATCCTAGCATGCTTTTAATGGGGTGGATATGCATGCCAGAAACATGTTGAGGATGCAAGTGACCTATTGATCAAAAAATTTCAAGGAGTAGAAAAAATCAAATTCTCAAGTGGTTGGATATTTACCGGAGCCAAACAACCCACTTTTTTCCTATCCTTAAAAATCACACATACTTTTTGAAATTATCTCACTCAACATTTGTGCATTTCCATTTTGGATGTTCAAATTTTTTTTCAAATCCAAATCTCACTCTCCCATTTTTCTCGTAAACAAAAAAGATATAAGGCATAAAAAAATGAAAATTTTAGAGTTCATGTATGCAAAAAATTTTGAAAACTATATAGTAAATGTAAGGGAAGAAAATTATTTCACACACTAAAAATGAACTCCAAGGTTTTGTTATCCATGTTTGGGAAATTCCACTAGTACAACCCCAATAATAAGTTTGGTGGAATTTTTTAGGAAAGGGACTTCTAACTGATCCTAGCATGCTTTAAATGTAGTGGATATGCATGCCAGAAACATGTTGAGGATTCAAGTGCCCTAATGATCCAAAAATTTCAAGGAGTAGAAAAAATCAAATACTCAAGTGGTTGGATATTTACCAGAGCCAAACAACCCACTTTTTGCCTATCCTTAAAAATCACGGATACTTTTTGGAATTATCTCTCTCTGCATTTGTGCATTTCCATTTTGGATGTTCAAATGGTTTTTCATTTCCAAAACTCACTCTCCCATTTTTCTTGTAAACAAAAAAGATACGAGGCATAAAAAAATGAAATATTTAGAGTTCGTGTATGCAAAAAATTTGAAAACTATAATAAATGTAAGTGAACACTCTAAAAATGAACTCCAAGGTTTTGTTGTCCATGTTTGGGAAATTCTAGTAGTACAACCCCTAATAGTAAGCTTGGTGGAATTTTATAGGAATGGGACTTCTAACTGATCCTAACATGCTTTAAATGTGGTGAATGTGCATGCCAGAAACATGTTCAGGATGCAAGTGACCTAATGATCCAAATTTTTCAAGGAGTAGAAAAAATCAAATTGTCTAGTGGTTGCATATTTACTAGAGCCAAACAACCCACTTTTTCCCTATCCTAAAAAATCACAAATACGTTTTTGAATTATTTCTCTCAGCATTTGTGCGTTTCTATTTTGGATGTTAAAATTTTTTTTTAGATCCAAAACGCACTCTCCCATTTTTCTCGTAAACAAAAAAGATATTAGGCATAAAAAAATGAAAATTTTAGAGTTCATGTATGCAAAAGATTTTGAAAACTATATAATAAATGTAAGTGAAGAAAATTATTTCACGCACTAAAAATGAACTCCAATGTTTTATTATCCATGTTTGTTAAATTCCACTAGTACAACCCCTAATAATGAGCTTGGTGGAATTTTATAGGAAAGGGACTTCTAACTTATCCTAACATGCTTTAAATGTGGTGGATATGCATGCCAGAAACATGTCGAGGATGCAAGTGACCTAACGATCAAAAAATTTCAAGGAGTAGAAAAAAACAAATTCTCTAGTGGTTGGCTATTTATGAGAGCGAAACAATCCACTTTTCGCGTATCCTTAAAAATCACAGATACTTTTTGAAATTATCTCGCTCAGCATTTGTGCATTTCCATTTGGATGTTCAAATTTTTTTTTCAGATCCCAAACTCACTCTCCCATTTTTTTCCTACACAAAAAAGATATAAGGCATAACAAAATGAAACTTTTAGAGTTCGTGTACGCAAAAAAAATTTGAAAACTATATCATAAATGTAAGTGAAGAAAATTATTTCACGCACTAAAAATGAACTCCAAGGTTTTGTTATCCATGTTTTGGAAATTCCAGTTGTACAACCCCTAATAATAAGCTTGGTGGAATTTTATAGGAAAGGGACTTCTAACTGATCCTAACATGCTATAAATGTGGTGGATGTTAATGCAAAAAGCATGTTGAGGATACAAGTGACCTAATGATCAAAAACTTTCAAGGAGTAGAAAAAGTCAAATTTGCAAGTGGTTGGATATTTATCAGAGCCAAACAACCTAGTTTTTTCCTATCCCTAAAAATCACTGATACTTTTTCAAAATATCTCTCTCAGCATTTGTGCATTTCCATTTTGGATGTTCAATTTTTTTTTCAGATCCAACACTCTCTCTCCCATTTTTCTCGTAAAAAAAAAGATAAAAGGCATAACAAAATGAAAATTTTAGAGTTCATGTATGCGAAAAAATTTGAACACTATATAATAAATGTAAGTGAAGAAAATTATTTCACACACTAAAATGAACTCCAATGTTTTATTATCCATGTTTGTTAAATTCCACTAGTACAACCCCTAATAATGAACTTGGTGGAATTTTTTAGGAAAGGGACTTCTAATTGATCCTAACATGCTTTAAATGTGGTGGATATGCGCCAGAAACATGTTGAGGATGCAAGTGACCTACTGATCCATAAATTTCAAACAGTAGAAAAAATCAAATTCTCAAGTGGTTGGATATTTACAAGAGCAAAACAACCCACTTTTTTCCTATCCTTAAAAATCACAGATACTTTTTGGAATTATCAATCTCAGCATTTGTGCATTTCCATTTTGGATGTTCAAATTTTTTTTCAGATCCAAAACGCACTCTCCCATTTTTTTCGTAAACAAAAAAGATATAAGGCATAACAAAATGAAAATTTTAGAGTTCGTGTAAGCAAAAAAATTTGAAAATTATGTCATAACTGTAAGTGAAGAAAATTATTGCATGGACTAAAAATGAACTCCAAGGTTTTTTTATCCATGTTTGGGAAACTCCACTAGTATAACCACTAATAATAAGCTTGGTGCAATTTTTTAGGAAAGGGACTTCTAACTGATCCTAGCATGCTTTAAATGTGGTGGATATGCATGCCAGAAACATATTGAGGATGCTAGTGATCTAATGATCCAAAAATTTCAAGGACTAGAAAAAATCAAATTCTCAAGTGGTTGGATATTTACACGAGCCAAATAACCCATTTTTTTCCTATCCTTAAAAATCACACTTACTTTTTTGAATTATCTCTCTCTGCATCTGTGCATTTCCACTTTGGATGTTCAAATTTTTTATCAGATCCAAAACTCACTCTCCCATTTTTCTCTGAAACAAAAAAGATATAAGAAATAACAAAAAGAAAATTTTAGAGTTTATGTATGCAAAACAATTTGAAAACTATATAATAAATGTAAGTGAAGAAAACTATTTCATGGACTAAAAATGAACTCATAGGTTTTGTTATCCATGTTTGGGAAATTCCTGTAGTACAACCCCTAATAATAAGCTTGGTGGAATTTTAAAGGAAAGGGACTTCTAACTAATCCTAACATGCTTTAAATGTGGTGGATATGCATGCCAGAAACATGTTAAGGATGCAATTGACCAAATGGGCCAAAAATTTCAGGGAGTAGAAAAAATCAAATTCTCAAGTGATTGGATATTTACCAGAGCCAAACAACCCACTTTTTCCCTTTCCTTAAAAATCACACATACTTTTTTGAATTATCTCTCTCCGCATTGTGCATTTCCCTTTTGGATGTTCAAATTTTTTTTCAAATCCAAAACTAACTCTCTCATTTTTCTCCTGAACAAAAATGATATAAGGCATAACAAAATGAAAATTTTAGAGTTCATGTATGCAAAAGAATTTCAAAACTATATAATAAATGTAAGTGAAGAAAATTATTTCACGCACTCAAAATGAACTCCAATGTTTTTTTATCCATGTTTGTCAAATTCCACTAGTACAACCCCTAATAATGAGCTTGATGGAATTTTATAGGAAAGGGACTGCTAACTGATCCTAACATGCTTTAAATGTGGTGGATAAGCATGCCAGAAACAAGTTGAGGATGCAAGTGACCGAATGATCCAAAAATTTCAAAGAGTAGAAAAAATCTAATTCTCAAGTGGTTGGATATTTACCAGAGCCAAACAACCCACTTTTTGCCTATCCTTAAAAAACACAGATACTTTTTGGAATTATCTCTCTCAGCATTTGTGCATTACCATTTTGGATGTTCAAATTTTTTTTCAGATAAAAAACTCACTCTCCTATTTTTCTCGTCAACAAAAAAGATATAAGGCATAACCAAATGAAAATTTTAGACTTCCTGTATGCAAAAAAAACTTTAATACTACAATAAATGTAAGTGAAGAAAATTATTTCACGCACTAAAAATGAACTCCAAGGTTTTGTTATCCATGTTTGGGAAATTCCACTAGTACAACACCTAATAATAAGCTTGGTGGAATTTTATAGGAAAGGGACTTCTAACTGATCCTAACATGCTTTAAATGTGGTCGATATGCATGTCAGAATCATGTTGAGGATGCAAGTGACCTAAGTATCAAAAAATTTCAAGGAGTAGAAAAAATCAAATTCTCAAGTGGTTGGATATTTACTAGAGCCAAACAACCCACTTTTTTCCTCTCCTTAAAAATCACAGATACTTTTTGGAATTATCTCTCACAGCAATTGTGCATTTCCATTTTGGAAGTTCAAATTTTTTTTCAGATCCAAAACTCACTCTCCCATTTTTCTCGTAAACAAAAAAAATATAAGGCATAACAAAATGAAAATTTTACAGTTCGTGTATGCAAAAAAATTTAAAACTATATCATAAATGTAAGTGAAGAAAAATATTTCACGCACAAAAAAGGAACTCCATGGTTTTGTTTTCCATGTTTAGGAAATTCCACTAGTACAACCGCTAATAATAAGCTTGGTGGAATTTTATAGGAAAGGGACTTCTTACTGATCCTAACATGCTTTAAATGTGGTGGATATGCATGCCAGAAATATGTTGAGGATGCAAGTGACCTAATGATCAAAAAATTTCAAGGAGTAGAAAACATCAATTTCTCAAGTGGTTGGATGTTTACAAGAGCCAAACAGCCCACTTTTTGCCAATCCTTAAAAATCATAGATACTTTTTGGAATGATCACCCTCAGCATTTGTGCATTTCCATTTTGCATGTTCAATTTTTTTTCTGATAAAAAACTCTCTCTCCCACTTTTCTCTTAATCAAAAAAGATATACGGCATAGCAAAATGAAAATTTTAGAATTCGTCTATGCAAAAAAATTTGAAAAATATAAAAAATGTATGTGAAGAAAATTATCTCACGCGATAAAAATGAACTCCAAGGTTTTGTCATCCATTTTTGGGAAATTCCACTAGTACAACCCCTAATAATAAGCTTGGTGAAATTTTATAGGAAAGGGAATTATAACTGATCCTACCATGCTTTAAATGTGGTGGATATGCATGCCAGAAACATGTTGAGGATGGAAGTGACCTAATGATCCAAAAATTTCAAGGAATAGAAAAAATCAAATTCTCAAGTGGTTGGATATTTACCAGAGCCAAACAACCCACTGTTTGCCTATCCTTGAAAATAACAGATACATTTTGGAATTATTTCTCTCAGCATTTGTGCATTTCCATTTTGGATGTTCAATTTTTTTTCAGATCCAAAACTCACTCTTCCATTTATCTCGTAAAAAAAAAAAGATATAAGGCATAACAAAATGAAAATTTTAGACTGCATGTATGCAAAAGAATTTCAAAATTATATAATAAATTTAAGTGAAGAAAGAATTTTCACGCACTAAAAATGAACTCCAAGGTTTTCTTATCCATGTTTGGGAAATTCCACTAGTACAACCCCTAATAATAAGCTTGGTGGAATATAATAGGAAAGGGACTTCTAAGTTATCCTAACATGCTTTAAATGTGGTGGATATGCATGCAAGAAACATGTTGAGGATGTAAGTGACCTAATGATCCAAAAATTTCAAGGAGTAGTAAAAATCAAATTCTCAAGTGGTTGGATATTTACCAGTGCCAAACAACCCAATTTTTGCTTATCCTTAAAAATCATAGATACTTTCTGGAATTATCTCTCTAAGCATTTGTGCATTTCTATTTTGGACGTTCAAATTTTTTTTCGGATCCAAAACTCACCCTCCAATTTTCTCGTAAAAAAAAAGATATGAGGCATAAAAAAATGAAAATTTTAGAGTTCATGTATGGAAATTTTTTTTGAAAACTATAATAAATGTAAGTGAACGCACTAGAAATGAACTCCAAGGGTTTGTTATCCAAGTTTGGGATATTCCACTAGTGCAACCCCTAATAATAAGTTTGGTGGAATTTTATAGGCAAGGGACTTCTAACTGATCCTAACAAGCTTTAAATGTGGTGGATATGCATGCCACATACATGTTCAGGATTCAAGTGACCTAATGATCCAAAAATTTCCAGGAGTAGAAAAAATCAAATTCTCAAGTGGTTGGATATTTACCAGAGCCAAACAACCCACTTTTTTCCTATCCTTAAAAATCACAGATACTTTTTGGAATTATCTCTCTCAACATTTGAGCATTTCCATTTTCGACGTTCAAATTTTTTTTCAGATCCAAAACTCACTCTCCCAATTTTCTCGTAAACAAAAAATATAAAGGTATAACAAAATGAAAATTTTATAGTTCGTGTATGCAAAAGAATTTGAAAACTATATAATAAATGTAAGTGAAGAAAAAATTTTCACGCACTAAAAATGAATTCCATGGTTTTGTTATCCATGTTTTGGAAATTCCACAAGTATAACCCCTAATAATAAGCTTGTTGGAATTTTATAGGAAAGGGTCTTCTAACTAATCCTAACATGCTTTCAATGTGGTGGATATGCATGCCAGAAACATGTTGAGGATGCATGTGACCTAATGATCCAAAAATTTAAAGGAGTAGAAAGAATCAAATTCTCAAGTGGTTTGGTATTTACCAGAGCCAAGCAACCCACTTTTTTCCTAACCTTTAAAATCACAGATACTTTTTGGAATTATCACTCTCAGCATTTGTGCATTTCCAATTTGGATGTTCAAATTTTTTTTGTGATCAGAAACATACTCTCCCATTTTTCTCGTAAAGAAAAAAGATATAAGGCATAACAAAATGAAAATTTTAGAGATCATGTATGCAAAAAAATTTGAAAACTATAATAAATGTAAGTGAAGAAAATTATTTCACGCACTAAAAATGAACTCCAAGGTTTTCTTATCCATGTTTGGGAAAATCCACTAGTACAATCCCTAATAATAAGCTTGGTGGAATATAATAGGAAAGGGACTTCTAAGTTATCCTAACATGCTTTAAATGTGGTGGATATGCATGCAAGAAACATGTTGAGGATGCAAGTGACCTAATGTTCCAAAAATTTCAAGGAGTAGTAAAAATCAAATTCTCAAGTGGTTGGATATTTACCAGTGCCAAACAACCCAATTTTTGCTTATCCTTAAAAATCATAGATACTTTCTGGAATTATCTCTCTAAGCATTTGTGCATTTCTATTTTGGACGTTCAAATTTTTTTTCAGATCCGAAACTCACCCTCCAATTTTTCTCGTAAAAAAAAAGATATGAGGCATAAAAAAATGAAAATTTTAGAGTTCATGTATGGAAATTTTTTTTGAAAACTATAATAAATGTAAGTGGACGCACTAGAAATGAACTCCAAGGTTTTGTTATCCAAGTTTGGGATATTCCACTAGTGCAACCCCTAATAATAAGTTTGGTGAAATTTTATAGGGAAGGGACTTCTAACTAATCCTAACAAGCTTTAAATGTGGTGGATATGCATGCCACATACATGTTCAGGATTCAAGTGACCCAATGATCCAAAAATTTCAAGGAGTAGAAAAAATCAAATTCTCAAGTGGTTGGATATTTACCAGAGCCAAACAACCCACTTTTTTCCTATCCTTAAAAATCACAGATACTTTTTGGAATTATCTCTCTCAACATTTGAGCATTTCCATTTTCGACGTTCAAATTTTTTTTCAGATCCAAAACTCACTCTCCCAATTTTCTCGTAAACAAAAAATATAAAGGTATAACAAAATGAAAATTTTATAGTTCGTGTATGCAAAAGAATTTGAAAACTATATAATAAATGTAAGTGAAGAAAAAAATTTCACGCACTAAAAATGAATTCCAAGGTTTTGTTATCCATGTTTTGGAAATTCCACAAGTACAACCACTAATAATAAGCTTGTTAGAATTTTATAGGAAAGGGTCTTCTAACTAATCCTAACATGCTTTCAATGTGGTGGATATGCATGCCAGAAACATGTTGAGGATGCATGTGACCTAATGATCCAAAAATTTAAAGGAGTAGAAAAAATCAAATTCTCAAGTGGTTTGGTATTTACCAGAGCCAAGCAACCCACTTTTTTCCTATCCTTTAAAATCACAGATACTTTTTGGAATTATCACTCTCAGCATTTGTGCATTTCCAATTTGGATGTTCAAATTTTTTTTGTGATCAGAAACATACTCTTCCATTTTTCTCGTAAAGAAAAAAGATATAAGGCATAACAAAATGAAAATTTTAGAGATCATGTATGCAAAAAAATTTGAAAACTATAATAAATGTAAATGAAGAAAATTATTTCATGCACTAAAAATGAACTCCAAGGTTTTCTTATCCATGTTTGGGAAATTCCACTAGTACAACCCCTAATAATAAGCTTGGTGGAATTCTATAGGAAAGGGACTTCTAACTGATCCTAACATGCTTTAAATGTGGTGGATATGCATGCCAGAAACATGTTGAGGATGCAAGTGTCCTAATGATCCTAAAATTTCAAGGAGTAGAAAAAATAAAATTCTCAAGTGGTTGGATATTTACCAGAGCCAAACAACCCACATTTGCCTATCCTTAAGAATCACAGATATGTTTTCAAATTATCTCTCTCAGCATTTGTTCATTTCAATTTTGGATATTTAATTTTTTTTTCAGTTCCAAAACTCACTCTCCCATTTTTTTCGTAAACAAAAAAGATATAAGGAAAAACAAAATGAAAATTTTAAAGTTTGTGGATGCAAAAAAATTTTAAAACTATATCATTAATGTAAGTGAAGAAAATTATTTCACGCACTAAAAATGAACTCCAAGGTTTTGTTATCCATGTTTGGGAAATTCCACTTGTACAACACCTAATAATAAGCTTAGGGGAATTTTATAGGAAAGGGACTTCTAACTAATCGTAACATGCTTTAAATGTGGTGGATATGTATGCCAGAAACATGTTGAGGATGGAAGTGACCTAATGATCCAAAAATTTCAAGGAGTAGAAAAAATCAAATTCTCAATTGGTTGGATATTTACCTGAGCCAAACAACCCACTTTTTGCCTATCCTTAAAAATCACAGATACTTTTTGGAATTATCTCTCTCAGCATTTGTGCATTTCCATTTTGGATGTTCGAATTTTTTTTCAGATCCAAAACTCACTCTTCCATTTATCTCGTAAACAAAAAAAAGATATAAGGCATAACAAAATGAAAATTTTAGACTGCATGTATGCAAAAGAATTTCAAAACTATATAATAAATGTAAGTGAAGAAAGAATTTTTACGCACTAAAAATGAACTCCACAGTTTTGTTATCCATGTTTGGGAAATTCCACTGGTACAACCCCTAATAATAATCTTGGTGGAATTTTATAGGAAAGGGACTTCTAAGTTATCCTAACATGCTTTAAATGTGGTGGATATGCATCCAAGAAACATGTTGAGGATGCAAGTGACCTAATGATCAAATTCTCAAGTGGTTAGATATTTACCAGTGCCAAACAACCCACTTTTTGCTTATCCTTAAAAATCACAGATACTTTTCAGAATTATCTCTCTCAGCATTTGTGTATTACTCTTTTGGACGTTCAAATTTTATTTCAGATCCAAAACTCCCTCTCCAATTTTTCTCATAAGAAAAAAGATATGAGGCATAAAAAAATGAAAATTTTAGAGTTCATGTATGGAAAAAAATTTGAAAACTATAATAAATGTAGGTGAACGCGCACTAAAAATGAACTCCAAGGTTTTGTTATCCATATTTGGGAAATTCCACTAGTGCAACCCCTAATAATAAGTTTTCTGGAATTTTATAGGCAAGGGACTTCTAATTGATCTTAACATGCTTTAAATGTGGTGGATATGCATGCCAGATAGATGTTGAGGATTCAAGTGACCTAATGATCCAAAAATTTCAAGGAGTAGAAAATATCAAATTCTCAAGTGGTTGGATATTTACCAGAGACAAATAACCCACTTTTTGCCTATAATTAAAAATCACAAATACTTTTTGGAATTATCTCTCTCAGCATTTGTGCAATTCCATTTTGGATGTACAAATTTTTTTTTCAGATCCAAAACTCTCTCTCCCATTTTTCTCGTAAACAAAAAAGATATAAGGCATAATAAAATGAAAATTTTAGAGTTCATGTATGCAAAAGAATTTGAAAACTATATAATAAATGTAAGTGAAGAAAATTTTTTCACGCACTAAAAATGAACTCAAGGATTTGTTCTCCATGTTTGGGAAATTCCACTAGTAACCTTGGTGGAATTTTATAGGAAAGGGACTTCTAACTTATCCTAACATGCTTTAAATGTGGTGGATATGCATGCAAGAAACATGTTGAGGAAGCAAGTGACCTAATGATCCAAAAATTTCAAGGAGTAGAAAAAATCAAATTCTCAAGTGGTTGAATATTTATCAGAGCCAAACAACCCACTTTTTGCCTATCCTTAAAAATCACAGATACTTTTTGGAATTATCTCTCTCAGCATTTGAGCATTTCCATTTTGGCCGTTCAAATTTTCTTTCATATCCAAAACTCACTCTCCCAATTTTCTCGTAAACAAAAAAGATAAAAGCATAACAAAATGAAAATTTTAGAGTTCATGTATGCAAAAGAATTTGAAAACTATATAATAAATGTAAGTGAAGAAATTTTTTTAACGCACTAAAAATGAACTCCAAGGTTTTGTTATCCATGTTTTGGAAATTCCACAAGTACAACCCCTAATAATAAGTTTGTTGGAATTTTATAGGAAAGGGTCTTCAAACTAATCCTAACATGCTTTAAATGTGGTGGATATGCATGCCAGAAACATGTTGAGGATGCAAGTGACCTAATTATCCAAAACTTTAAAGGAGTATAAAAAATCAAATTCTCAAGTGGTTTGATATTTACCAAAGTCAAGCAACCCACTTTTTGCCTATCCTTTAAAATCACAGATACTTTTTGGAATTATCACTCTCAACGTTTGTGCATTTCCAATTTGGATGTTCAAATTTTTTTTCTGATCCAAAACTTACTCTCCCATTTTACTTATAAACAAAATAGATATAAGGCATTAAAAAATGAAAATTTTAGAGTCCTTGTATGCAAAAAAATTTGAAAACTGTAATAAATGTAAGTGAAGAAAATGATTTCACGCACTAAAAATGAACTCCAAGGTTTTCTTATCCATGTTTGGGAAATTCCACTAGTACAACCCCTAATCATAAGCTTGGTGGAATTCTATAGGAAAGGGACTTCTAACTGATCCTAACATGCTTTAAATGTGGTGGATATGCAAGCCAGAAACATGTTGAGGATGCAAAGGACCTTATGATCCTAAAATTTCAAGGAGTAGAAAAAATAAAATTCTCAAGTGGTTGGATATTTACCAGAGCCAAACAACCCACATTTTGCCTATGCTTAAAAATCACAGATACATTTTCAAATTATCTCTCTCAGCATTTGTTCATTTCCATTTTGGATGTTAAATTTTTTTTTCAGATCCAAAACTCTCTCTCCCATTTTTTTGTAAACAAAAAAGATATAATGCAAAACAAAATGAAAATTTTAAGGTTCGTGTATGCAAAAAAATTTTAAAACTATATCATAAATGTAAGTGAAGAAAATTATTTCACGCACTAAAAATGAACTTCAAGGTTTTGTTATCCATGTTCGGGAAATTCCACTAGTACAACCTCTAATAATAAGCTTGGTGGAATTTTATAGGAAAGGGACTTCTAACTGATCCTCACAAGTTTTAAATGTGGTGGATATGCATGCCAGAAACATGTTGTGGATGCAAGTGACCTAATGATCCAAAAATTTCAAGGAGTAGAAAAAATAAAATTCTCAAGTGGTTGGATATTTACCAGAGCCAAACAACCCACTGTTTGCCTATCCTTAAAAATCACAGATACTTTTTGGAGTTATCTCTCTCAGCATTTGTGCATTTCCATTTTGGATGTTCAAATTTTTTTTCAGATCCAAAACTCGCTCTCCCATTTTTCTCGTAACAAAAAACTTATATGGCATAACAAAATGAAAATTTTAGAGTTCAAGTATGCAAAAAAATTTGAAAACTATAATAAATTTAAGTGAAGAAAATTATTTCACGCACTAAAAATGAATTCCAAGGTTTTGTTATCCATGTTTGGGAAATTCCACTAGTACAACCCCTAATAATAAGCTTGGTGGAATTTTATAGGAAAGGGACTTCTAACTGATCCTAACATGCTTTATATGTGGTGGATATGCATGCCAGAAACATGTTAAGGATGTAAGTGACATAATGATCCAAAAATGTCAAGGAGAAGAAACATCGAATTCTCAAATGGTTGGATATTTACCAGAGCCAAACAACCCACTTTTTTCCTATCCCTAAAAATCACAGTTACCTTTGCGAATTATCTCTCTCAGCATTTGTGCATTTCCATTTTGGATGTTCAATTTTTTTTTCAGATCGAAAACTCACTCTCCCTTTTTTTTTGTAAGCGAAGAAGAAATAAGGCATAAAAAAATGAAAATTTTAGAGTTCACACATGCAAAAAAATAAAAACTATAATAAATGTAAATGAAAAAAATTATTTGATGCACTAAAAATGAACTCCATTGTTTTCTTATCCATGTTTGCAAATTTCCACTAGTACAACCCCTAATAATAAGCTTGGTGGAATTTATAGGAAAGGGACTTGTAACTGATCCTAAGATACTTTAAATGTGGTGGATATGCATGCCAGAAACATGTTTAGGATGCAAGTGACATAATGATCCAATAATTTCAAGGAGTAGAAAAAATCAAATTCTCAAGTGGTTGGATATTTACCAGAGCCAAAACACCCACTTTTTTCCTATCGTTAAGAATCACAGAAACTTTTTGGAATTATCTCTCTTTGCATTTGTGCATTTCCATTTTGGATGTTCAAAATTTTTTTCATATCCAAAACTCACTCTCCCATTTTTCACGTAAACAAAAAAGATATATGGCAAAACAAAATGAAAATTTTAGAGTTCATGAATGCAAAACTATTTGAAAACCATAATAAACGTAAGTGAAGAAAATTATTTCAAGCACTAAAAATGAACTCCAAGGTTTTGTTATCCTTGTTTGGGAAATTTCACTAGTACAACCCCTAATAATAAGCTTGGAGAAATCTTATAGGAAATGGACTTCTAACTAATCCTAACATGCTTTAAATGTGGTGGATATGCATGCCAGAAACTTGTTTAGGATGCAAGTGACATAATGATCCAAAAATTTCACGGAGTAGAAAAAATCAAATTCTCAAGTGGTTGGATATTTACCAGAGCTAAAACACCTACTTTTCCTTATCGTTAAAACTCACAGATACGTTTTTGAATTATCTCTCTCAGCATTTGTGAATTTCCATTTTGGATGTTCAAATTTTTTTTCATATTCAAAACTCATTCTCCCATTTTTCTCATAAACAAAAAAGATATAAGGCATAACAAAATGAAAATTTTAGAGTTCATCTATGCAAATAAAATTTGAAAAATATAATAAATGTAAGTGAAGAAAATTATTTCAAGCTCTAAAAATGAACTCCAAGGTTTTGTTATCCATGTTTGGGAAATTCTACTAGTAAAACCCCTAATAATAAGCTTGGTGGAATTTTATAGGAAAGGGACTTCGAACTGATCCTAACATACTTCAAATGTGGTGGATATGCATGCCAGAAACATGTTTAGGATGCAAGTGACCCAATATATCCAAAAATTTCAAGGAGTAGAAAAAATAAAATTCTCAAGTGGTTGGATATTTACCAGAGCCAAACAACCCACTTTTTGCCTATACTCAAAAAATTACAGATACTTTTTGGAATTATCTCTCTCAGCATTAGTGCATTTCCATTTTGATGTTCAACTTTTTTTTTCAGATCCAAAACTCACTCTCCCAATTTTCTCATAAACAAAAAAGATATATGGCTTTACAAAATGAAAATTTTAGTGTTCATGTGTGCAAAAAAATTTGAAAACTATAATAAATGTAGGTGAAGAAAATTATTTCACGCACTAAAAATGAACTCCATGGTTTTGTTATCAATGTTTGGGAAATCCCGCTAGTACAACCCCTAATAATAAGCTTGGTGGAATTTTATAGGTAAGGGACTGCTAACTGATCCTAACATGCTTTAAATGTGGTGGATATGCATGCCAGAAACATGTTTAGGATTCAAGTGACCTAATGATCCAAAATTTTCATGGAGTAGAAAAAATCAGATTCTCAAGTTGTTGGATATTTACCAAAGCCAAAACACCCACTTTTTGCCATTCGTTAAAAATCGCAGATACTTTTTCGAATTAACTCTCTTAGCATTCGTGCATTTCCAGTTTGGATGTTCAAATTTTTTTTCATATCCAAAACTCACTCTTGCATTTTTCACATAAACAAAAAAGATATAAGGGCATAACAAAATGAATATTTTAGAGTTCATGCATGCAAAAAAATGTGAAAACTGTAATAAATGTAAGTGAAGAAAATTATTTCATGCACTAAAAATGAACTCCGTGGTTTTGTTATCGATGTTTGGGAAATTCCACAAGTACAACCCCTAATAATAAGTTTGGTGAAATTTAATAGGAAAGGGACTTCTAACTGATCCTAACATGCTTTAAAAGTGGTGGATATGCATGCTAGAAACATGTTTAGGATGCAAGTGACATAATTATCCAAATATTTCAAGGAGTAGAAAAAATAAAATTCTCAAGTGGTTTGATATTTACGAGAGCCAAAACACCTACTTTTCCCTTATCGTTAAAAATCACAGATACGTTTAGGAATTATCACTCTCAACATCTGTGCATTTCCATTTTGGATGTTCAAATTTTTTTTTCATATCCAAAACTCACTCTCCCATTTTTGTCATAAACAAAAAATATATAAAGCATAACAAAATAAAAATTTCAGAGTTCATATAGGCAAAAAAATTTGAAAACTATAATAAATGTAAGTGAAGAAACTTATTTCAGGCACTAAAAATGAACTCCAAGGTTTTCTTATCCATGTTTGGGAAATTTCACTAGTAAAACCCCTAATAATAAGCTTGGTGGAATTTTATAGGAAAGGGACTTCTAACTAATCCTAACATACTTTAAATGTGGTGGATATGCATACTAGAAACATGTTGAGGATGCAAGTGACCTAATGATCAAAAAATTTCAAGGAGTAGAAAAAATCAAATTGTCAAGCGGTTGGATATTTACCAGAGCCAAACAACCCACTTTTTCCCTATCCTTAAAAATTATAGATACTTTTTGGAATTATGTCTCTCAGCATTTGTGCATTTCCATTTTGGATGTACAAATTTTTTTTTCTGATCCAAAACTCACTCTCCCATTTTTCTCTTAAACAGAAAAGATATAAGGCATAACAAAATAAAAATTTTAGAGTTCATGTTTGCAAAAGAATTTGAAAACTATAATAAATCTAGATGAAGAAAATTATTTAGCTCACTAAAAATGAACTCCAAGGTTTTCTTATCCATGTTTGGGAAATTCCAATAGTACAACCCCTAATAATAAGCTTTGTGGAATTTGATAGGAAAAGGACTTCAAACTGATCCTAACATGCTTTAAATGTGGTGGATATGCATCCCGTAAACATGTTGAGTATGCAAGTAACCTAATGATCCAAAAATTTCAAGGTGTAGAAAAAATCAAATTCTCAAGTGGTTGGATATTTACTAGAGCCGAACAACCCACTTTTTACCTATCCTTAAAAATCACTGATACTTTTTGGAATTATATCTCACAGCATTTGTGCAATTCCATTTTGGATGTTCAAATTTTTTTTCAGATCCAAAACTCACTCTCCCATTTTCTTCGTTAACAAAAAAGATATAAGGCATAACAAAATGAAAATTTTAGAGTCCATGTAAGCAAAAAAATTTGAAAACTATTATAAATGTAAGTGAAGAAAATTATTTCACACACTAAAAATGAACTTCAAGGTTTTGTTATCCATGTTTGGGAAATTCCACTAGTACAACCCCTAATAATAAGCTTGGTGGAATTTTATAGGAAAGGGACTTCTAACTGATCCTAGCATACTTTAAATGTGGTAGATATGCATGCCAGAAACATGTTGAGGATGCAAGTGGCCTAATGATCCAAAAATTTCAAAGAGTAGAAAAAATCTAATTCTCAAGTGGTTGGATATTTACTAGAGCGAAACAACCCACTTTTTGCCTATCCTTAAAAATTACAGATACTTTTTGGAATTATCTCTCTCAACATTTGTGCATTTCCATTTTGGATGTTCACATTTTTTTTCAGATCCGAAACTCACTCTCGCATTTTTTTCGTAAACAAAAAAGATATAAGGCATAACAAAATGAAAATTTTAGAGTTCTTGTATGCAAAAAAAATTGAAAACTATAATAAATGTGTGTGAAGAAAATCATTTCACGCACTAAAAATGAACTCCATGGTTTTGTTATCCATGTTTGGGAAATTCCACTAGTACAACCCCTAACAATAAGCTTGGTGGAATTTTATAGATAAGGGATTTCTAACTGATCCTAACATGTTTTAAATGTGGTGGATATGCATGCCAGAAACTTGGTTAGGATTCAAGTGACATAATGATCCAAAAATTTATAGGAGTAGAAAAAATCAAATTCTCAAGTGGTTGGATATTTACCAGAGCTAAAACACCCACTTTTTGCCTATCGTTAAAAATCGCAGATACTTTTTGGAATTATCTCTCTTAGCATTTGTGCATTTCCATTTTGGAAGTACAAATATTTTTCATATCCAAAACTAACTCTTCCATTTTTCACAAAAACAAAATAGATATAAGGCATAACAAAATGAAAATTTTAGAGTTCATGCATGCAAAAAAATTTGAAAACTATAATAAATGTAAGTGAAGAAAATTATTTCACGCACTAAAAATGAACTCCATGGTTTTGTTATCCATGTTTGGGAAATTCCACAAGTACAACCCCTAATAATAAGCTTGGTGAAATTTTATAGGAAATGGACTTCTAACTGATCCTAACTTGCTTTAAAAGTGGTGGATATGCATGCTAGAAACATGTTTAGGATGCAAGTGACATAATGATCCAAAAATTTCAAGGAGTAGAAGAAATCAAATTCCCAAGTGGTTTGATATTTACCAGAGCCAAAACACCTACTTTTTCCATATCGTAAAAAATCACAAATACGTTTCAAAATTATCACTCTCAGCATTTGTGCAATTCCATTTTGGATGTTCAATTTTTTTTTCATATCCAAAACTCACTCTCCCATTTTTCTCGTAAACAAAAAAGATATAAGGCATAACAAAAAAAAATTTCACAGTTCATATTGGCAAAAAAATTTAAAAACTATAATAAATGTAAGTGAAGAAAATTATTTCACGCACTAAAAATGAACTCCAAGGTTTTGTTATCCATGATGGGGAAATTTCACTAGTAAAATCCCTAATAATAAGCTTGGTAGAATTTTATAGGAAAGGGACTTCTAACTGATCCTAACATAATTTAAATGTGGTGGAAATGCATGCCAGAAACATGTTGAGGATGCAAGTTACCTAATGATCCAAAAATTTCATGAGTAGAAAAAATCAAATTCTCAAGTGGTTGGATATTTACCAGAGCCAAACAACCCACTTTTTGCCTATCCTTAAAAAGTACAGATACTTTTTGGAATTATCTCTCTCAGCATTTGTGCATTTCCATTTTTTATGTTCAAATTTTTTTCAGATCCAAAACTCACTCTCCCATTTTCTCGGAAACAAAAAAGATATAAGGCATAACAAAATAAAATTTTTAGAGTTCACGTTTGCAAAAGAATTTGAAAACTATAATAAATCTAGGTGAAGAAAATTATTTAACTCACTAAAAATGAACTCCAAGGTTTTCTTATCCATGATTGGGAAATTCCACTAGTTCAACCCCTAATAATAAACTTGGTGCAATTTGATAGGATAAGGACTTCAAACTGATCCTAAAATGCTTTAAATTTGGTGGATATGCATGCCGTAAACATGTTGAGGATGCAAGTGACCTAAAGATCCAAAAATTTCAAGGTGTAGAAAAAATCAAATTCTCAAGTGGTTGGATATTTAATAGAGCTGAACAACCCACTTTTTACCTATCCTTAAAAATCACAGATACTTTTAGCAATTATATCTCTCAGTATTTGTGCATTTCCATTTTGGATGTTCAAATTTTTTTTCATATCCAAAACTCACTCCTCCTTTTTTTTCGCTAAAAAAAAAGATATAAGGCATAACAAAATGAAAATTTTAGAGTTCATGTATGCAAAAAAAATTTGAAAACTATAATATATGTAAGTAAAGAAAACTATTTCACGCACTAAAAATGAACTCCATGGTTTTGTTATCCACGTTTGGGAAATTCCACTAGCACAACCCCCAATAATAAGCTTGGTGGAATTTTATAGGTAAGGGACTTCTAACTGATCCTAACATACTTTAAATGTGGTAGATATGCATGCCAGAAACATGTTGAGGATGCAAGTGACCTAATGGTACAAAAATTTCAAAGAGTAGAAAAAATCTAATTTTCAAGTGGTTGGATATTTACCAGAGCCAAACAACCCACTTTTTGTCTATCCTTAAAAATTACAGATACTTTTTGGAATTATCTCTCTCAGCATTTGTGCATTTCCATTTTGGATGTTCATATCTTTTTCAGATCCAAAACTCACTCTCCCATTTTTCTCGTAAACAAAAAAGATATAAGGCATAACAAAATGAATATTTTAGAGTTCATTTGTGCAAAAGAATTTGAAAACTATAATAAATGTAGGTAAAGAAAATAATTTAACTCACTAAAAATGAACTCCAAGGTTTTATTATCCATGTTTGGGAAAATCCACTAGTACAACCCCTAATAATAAGCTTGGTGGAATTTTATAGGAAAGGGACTTCTAACTGATCCTAACATGCTTTAAATGTGGTGGATATGCATGCCATAAACATAGTGAGGATGCAAGTGACCTAATGATCCAAAAATTTCAAGGTGTAGAAAAAATCAAATTCTCAAGTGGTTGGATATTTACTAGAGCCAAACAACCCACTTTTTAACAATCCTTAAAAATCACACATACTTTTTGGAATTATCTCTCTCAGCATTTGTGCATTTCCATTTTGGATGTTCAAAGTTCTTTTCAGATCCAAAACTCACTCTCCCATTTTTTTCGTTAACAAAAAAGATATGAGGCATTACAAAATGAAAATTTTAGAGTTCATGTGTGCAGAAAAAATTTGAAAACTATAATAAATGTAAGTGAAGAAAATTATTTCACGCACTAAAAATGAACTCCATGGTTTTGTTATCCATGTTTTTGAAATTCCACTAGTACAACCCCTAATAATAAGCTTGGTGGAATTTTATAAGAAAGGGACTTCTAACTGATCCTAACATAGTTTAAATGTGGTAGATATGCATGCCAGAAACATGTTGAGGATGCTAGTGACCTAATGATCCAAAAATTTCTAAGAGTTCAAAAAATCTAATTTTCTAGTGGTTGGATATTTACCAGAGCCAAACAACCCACTTTTTGCATATCCTTAAAATTTTCAGATACTTTTTGGAATTATCTCTCTCAGCATTTTTGCATTTCTACTTTGGATGTTCAAATTTTTTGTCAGATCCAAATCTCACTGTCACATTTTTTTCGTAAAAAAAAAAAGAGATAAGGCATAGCAAAATGAAAATTTTAGTGTTCATGTCTGCAAAAAAATTTGAAAACTATCACAAATGTAAGTGAAGAAAATCATTTCACGCACTAAAAATGAACTCCAAGGTTTTGTTATCCATGTTTGGGAAATTCAACTAGTACAACCCCTAATAATAAGCTTGGTGGAATTTTGTAGGAAAGGGACTTCTAGCTGATCCTAACATGCTTTAAATGTAGTGGATATGCATGCCAGAAACATGTTGAGGATGCAAGTGCTTTAATGATCCAAAAATTTCGGGAAGTAGAAAAAATCAAATTCTCAAGTGGTTGGATATTTAGTAGAGCCAAACAACCCACATTTTGCCGATCCTTAAAAATTACAGATACTTTTTGGAATTATCTCTCTTAGCATTTGTGCATTTCCTTTTTGGATGTTCAAATTTTTTTTCAAATCCAAAACTCACACTCCCATTTTTCTAGTAAACAAAAAAGACATAAGGCAAAACAAAATGAAAATTTTAGAGTTCATGTATGCAAAAAAAATTGAAAACTATAATTAATGTAAGTGAAGAAATTTATTTCACTCACTAAAAATGAACTCCAAGGTTTTGTTATCCATGTTTTGGAAATTCCACTAGTACAACCTCTAATAATAGACTTGGTGGAATTTTATTGGAAAGGGACTTCTAACTGATCCTAACAAGCTTTAAATGTTGTGGATATGCATACCAGAAACATGTTGAGGATGCAAGTCACCTAAAGATCCAAAAATATTGAGGAGTTAAAAAAATCAAATTCTCAAGTGGTTGGATATTTACCTGAGCCAAACAACCCACTTTTTGCCTATCCTTAAAAATCACTAATACTTTTTCGAATTATCTCTCTCAGCATTTTTGCATTTCCATTTTGGTTGTTCAAAATTTTTTTCATATCCAAAACTCACTCTCCATTTTTCTCGTAAACAAAGAAGATATAAGGCATAACAAAATGAAAATTTTAGAGTTCATGAATGCAAAAAAATTGAAAACTATAATAAATGTAAGTAATAAAAATTATTTCACGCACTAAAAATGAACTCCATGGTTTTGTTATCCATGTTTGGGAAATTCCACTAAGACAACCCCTAATAATAAACTTGGTGGAATTTTATACGAAATTAATTTCTAACTGATCCTAACATGCTATAAATGTGGTAGATATGCTTGCTTGAAACAGGTTGAGGAAGCAAGTCACCCAATGATCCAAAAATTTCGAGGAGTACAAAAAATCAAATTCTCAAGTGGTTGGATATTTACCAGAGCAAAATAATCCACTTTTTGCCTATCCTAAAAAATCATAGATACTTTTTGGAATTATTTCTCTCAGCTTGTGCATTTCCATTTTGGATGTTCAAAATTTTTTTCAAATCCAAAACTCGCTCTCCCATTTTTCTCGTAAACAAAAAAGATAAAAGGCATAACAAAATGAAAATTTTAGAGTTCATGTACGGAAAAAAAATTGAAAAGTATAATAAATGTAAGTTAAGGAAATTATTTCACGGACTACAAATGAACTCCAAGGTGTTGTTATCCATGTTTGGGAAATTCCACTAGTACAACCCCTAATAATAAGCTTGGTGGAATTTTATAGGAAAGGGACTTCTTATAGATCCTAACTTGCTTTAAATGTGGTGGATATGCAAGCCAGAAACATGTTGAGGATGCAAAAGACCTAATGATCCAAAATTTTCAAGAAGTAGAAAAAATCAAATTCTCAAGTGGTTGGATTTTTACCAGAGCCAAACAACCCACTTTTTGCCTATCCTTAAAAATCATAGATACTTTTTTCAATTATCTCTCTTAGCATTTTTGCATTTCCATTTTGGATGTTCAAATTTTTTCAGATCCAAAACTCACTCTCCCATTTTTCTCGTAAACAAAAAAGATATAAGGCATAACAAAATGAAAATTTTTGTGTTCACGTATGCAAAAAAATTTGAAAAATATAATAAAATTAAGTGAGGAAAATTATTTCACGCACTAAAAATGAACTCCAAGGTTTTTTTATCCATGTTTGGGAAATTTCACTAGTACAACCCCTAATAATAAACTTGGTGGAATTTTATAGGAAATGGACTTCAAACTGATCCTAACTTGCTTTAAATGTGATGGATATGCATGCTAGAAACATGTTGTTGATGCAAGTGACCTAATGATCCAAAAATTTCGGGGAGTACAAAAAATAAAATTCTCAAGTTGTTGGATATTTACCAGAGCAAATCAACCCACGTTTTGCCTATCCTTAAAAATCAAAGATACTTTTTACAATTATTTCTCTCAGCATTTGTGCATTTCCATTTTGGATGTTCAAATTTTTTTTAGATCCAAAACTCACTCTCCCATTTTTCTCGTAAACAAAAATGATATAAGGCATAACAAAATGAAAATTTTCGTGTTCATGTATGCAAAAAAATTTGAAAACTATAATAAATGTAAGTGAAGAAAATTATATCGCGCACTACAAACGAACACCAAGCTTTTGTTATCCATGTTTGGGAAATTCCACTAGTACAACCCCTAAAAATAAGCTTCGTGGAATTTGTTAGGAAAGGGACTTCAAATTGATCCTAACTTGCTTTAAATGTGGTGGATATGCATGCCAGAAACATGTTGAGGATACAAGTGACCTAATGATCCAAAAATTTCAAGAAGTAGAAAAAATCAAATTCTCAAGTGCTTTGATATTTTCTAGAGCCAAATAACCCACTTTTTGCCTATCCTTAAAAATAACAGATACTTTTTGGAATTATCTCTTTCTCAGCATTTGTACATTTACATTTTGGTTGTTAAAATTTTTTTTCAGATCCACAACTCACACTCCCATTTTTCTTTTAAACAAAAAATATATAACGCATAACCAAATGAAAATTTTATAGTTCATGTATGCAAAAAAAGTTGAAAACTATAATAAATATAAGTAATAAAAATTATTTCACGCACTAAAATTGAACTCCATGGTTTTGTTATCCATGTTTGAGAAATTCCACTAGTACAACCCCTAATAATAAGGTTGGTGGAATTTTATACGAAATTAACTTCTAATTGATCCTAACATGCTTTAAATGTGGTGGATATGCATGCTTGAAATAGGTTGTGGATGTAAGTGACCTAATGATCCAAAAATTTCAAGGAGTACAAAAAATCAAATTCTCATGTGGTTGGATATTTACCAGAGCAAAACAACCCACTTTTTGCCTAACCTTAAAAATCACAGATACTTTTAAACACACTCCCATTTTTCTCGTAAACAAAAAAGATATAAGGCATAACAAAATGAAAATTTTTTAGTTCATGTATGCAAAAAAAATTGAAAAGGGTAATAAATGTAAGTTAAGAAAATTATTTCACGAACTACAAATGAACTCCAAGGTGTTGTTATCCTTGTTTTGGAAATTCCACTAGTACAACCCCTAATAATAAGCTTGGTGGAATTTTATAGGAGATGGACTTCTAACTGATCCTAACATGCTTTAAATGTGGTGGATATGCATGCCAGAAACATGTTGAGGATGCAAGTGACCTAACGATCCAAAAATTTCAAGGTGTTGAAAAAATCAAATTCTCAAGTGTTTGGATATTTACCAGAGCCAAACAACCCACTTTTTGCCTATCCTTATAAATCACAGATACTTTTTGAAATTACCTCTCTTAGCATTTGTACATTTCCAATTTGGATGTGCCAATTTTTTTCAGATCCAAAACTTACTCTCCCATTTTTCTCATAAACAAAAAAGATATAAGGCATAAAAGAAAGAAAATTTTTGAGTTCATGTATGCAAAAAAAATTAAAAACAATAATAAATGTAAGTGAAGAAAATTATTTCCCGCCCAAAAAATAAACTCCATGGTTTTGTTATCCATGTCTGGTAAATTCCACTAGTACAACCCCTATTAATAACCTTGGTGGAATTTTATAGGAAAGGGACTTCTAACTGATCCTAACATGCATCAAAAAGCGGTGGATATGCATCTCAGAAACATGTTGACCATGCAAGTGACCAAACGATCCAAAAATTTCGAGGAGTAGAAAAATCAAATTCTCAAGTGGTTGGATATTTACGAGTGCCAAACAACCCACTTTTTGCTTATCCTTGAAATCACAAATACTTTTTGGAATTATCTCTCTCAGCATTGGTGCATTTCCATTTTGGATGTTCAATTTTTTTTTTAGATCCAAAACTCACTCTCCCATTTTTCTCTTAAACAAAAAATATATAACGCATAACCAAATGAAAATTTTAGAGTTCAAGTATGCAAAAAAATTTGAAAAATATAATAAATGTAAGTGAAAAAATTTCTTTCACACTCTACAAATGAACTCCAAGGTTTTTTTATCCATGTTTGGGAAATTCCACTAGTACAACCCCTAATAATAAGCTTGGTTGAATTTTATAGGAAATGGACTTCTAACAGATCCTAACATGCTTTAAATGTGGTGGAAATGCATGCCAGAAACATGTTGAGGATGCAAGTGACCTAATGATCAAAAAATTTTGAAGAGTACGAAAAATCAAATTCTCATGTGGTTGGATATTTACCAGAGCCAAACAACCCACGTTTGCCTATCCTTAAAAATCACAGATACTTTTTTAAATTATCTCTCTCTGCATTTTTACATTTCTGTGTTGGATGTTCAAATTTTTTTCAGATCCAAAACTCTCTCTCCCATTTTTCTCATAAACAAAAAAGATATAAGGCATAAAAAATGAAAATTTTCCTGTTCATGTATGCGAAAAAATTTGAAAACTATAATAAATGTAAGTGAAGAAAATTATATCACGCACTACAAATGAACACAAAGCTTTTGTTATCCATGTTTGGGAAATTCCACTAGTACAACCCCTAATAATAAGCTTGGTGGAATTTTATAGGAAAGGGAATTCAAACTGATCCTAACATGCTTTAAATGTGGTGGATATGCTTGCCAGAAACATGTTGAGGATGCAAGTGACCTAATGATCCAAAAATTTCAAGAAGTAGAAAAAATTATATTCTCAAGTGCTTGGATATTTTCCAGAGCCAAATAACCCACTTTTTGCTATTCTTAAAAATAACATATACTTTTTGGAATTATCTCTCTAAGTATTTGTGCATATCAATTTTGGATGTTAAAATTTTATTTTAAGATCCAAAACTCACACTCCCATTTTTCTCGTAAACAAAAAAGATATAAGGCGTAACAAAATGAAAATTGAAGAGTTCATGTATGGAAAAAAAATAGAAAACTATAATAAATGTAAATGAAGAAAATTATTTCACACACTAAAAATGAACTCCAAGGTTTTGTTATCCATGTTTGGGAAATCCACTAGCACAACCCCTAATAATAAGCTTGGTGGAATTTTCTAGGAAAAGGACTTCTAAATGATCCTAACATGCTTTAAATGTGGTGGATATGCATGCCAGAAACATATTTAGGATGCAAGTGACCCATGGTTCCACAAATTAAAGGAGTAGAAAAAATCAAATTCTCAATTGGTTGGATTTTTACCAGAGCCAAACAACCCACTTTTTGCCAATCCTTAAAAATCAAAGATACTTTTATGAATTATCACTTTCTCAGCATTTGTACATTTCCATTTTGGATGTTAAAATTTTTTTTCAGATCCAAAAATCAGTCTCCCATTTTTCTATCAAACAAAAAATATATAACGCATAACCAAATGAAAATTTTATAGTTCATGTATGCAAAAAAATTTGAAAACTATAATAAATGTAAGTAATAACAATTATTTCACGCACTAAAATTGAACTCCATGGTTTTGTTATCCATGTTTGAGAAATTCCACTAGTACAACCCCTAATAATAAGCTTGGTGGAATTTTATAGGAAAGGGACTTCTTACAGATCCGAACTTGCTTTAAATGTGGTGGATATGCAAGCCAGAAACATGTTGAGGATGCAAGTGACCTAATGATCCAAAAATTTCAAGAACTAGAAAAAATCAAATTCTCAAGTGGTTGGATATTTACCAAAGCCAAACAAGCCACTTTTTGCCTATCCTTAAAAGTCACAGATACTTTTTGAAATTATCTCTCTCAGCATTTGTGAATTTCCAATTTGGATGTTCAACATTTTTTCAGATCCAAAACTCACTCTCCCATTTTTCTCGTAAACAAAAAAGATATAAGGCATAAAAAAATGGAAATTTTAGAGTTCATGTATGCTAAAAAATTTAAAAACTATAATAAATGTAAGTGAAGAAAATTATTTCACGCCCAAAAAATAAACTCCAAGGTTTTGTTATCCATGTTTGGGAAATTCCACTAGTACAACCCCTATTAATAAGCTTGGTGGAATTTTATAGGAAATGGACTTCTAACTGATCCAAACATGCTTCAAAATGTGGTGGATATGCATCCCAGAAACATGTTGACCATGCAAGTGACCAAATGATCCAAAAATTTCGAGGAGAAGAAAAATCAAATTCTCAAGTGGTTGGATATTTACCAGTGCCAAACAACCCACTTTTTGCTTATCCTTTAAATCACAAATACTTTCTGGAATTATCTCTCTCAGCATTTGTGCATTTCCATTTTGGAAGTTCAAATTTTTTTTCTAATCCAAAACTCTCTCCCATTTTTCTCGTAACCAAAAAAGATTTAAGGCATAACAAAATGAAAATTTTAGAGTTCATGTATGCAAAAAAATTTGAAAACTATAATAAATGTAAGAGAAGAAAATTATTTCACACAGTAAAAATGGACTCCATGGTTTTGTTATCCATGTTTGGGAAATCCACTAGTACAACCCCTAATAGTAAGCTTGTGGAATTTTATAGGAAAGGGACTTCTAACTGATCCTAATTTGCTTTAAATGTGGTGGATATGCATGCTAGAAACATGTTGAGGATGCAAGTGCCCTAATGATCATAAAATTTCGAGGAGTAGAAAAATCAAATTCTCAAGTGGTTGGATATTTACCAGTGCCAAACAACCCACTTTTTGCTGATCCTTTAAATCACAAATACTTTTCTGAATTATCTCTCTCAGCATTTGTGCATTTCCATTTTGGACGTTCAAATTTTTTTTCAGATCCAAAACTTACTCTCCCATTTTTCTCTTAAACAAAAAATATATAACGCATAACGAAATGAAAATTTTGGGGTTCATTTATGCAAAAAAAATTTGAAAACTATAATAAATGTAAGTGAAAAAAATTATTTCACACACTACAAATGAAGTCCAAGGTTTTTTTATCCATGTTTGGGAAATTCCACTAGTACTACCCCTAATAATAAGCTTGGTGGAATTTTATAGGAAATGGACTTCTAACTGATCCTAACATGCTTTAAATGTGGTGGAAATGCATGCCAGAAACATTTTGAGGATGCAAGTGACCTAATGAAAAAAAAATTTCGAGGAGTACAAAAAATCAAATTCTCAAGTGGATGGATATTTACCAGAGCCAAACAACCCACTTTTTGCCTATCCTTTAAAATCACAGATAGTTTTTTGAATTATCTCTCTCTGCATTTTTGCATTTCCATTTTGGATGTTCAAATTTTTTCAAATCCAAAACTCACTCTCCATTTTTCTCGTAAACAAAAAAGATATAAGGCATAACAAAATGAAAATTTTCGTGTTCATGTTTGCAAAAAAATTTTAAACTATAATAAATGTAAGTGAATAAAATTATATCACGCACTACAAATGAACTCCAAGGTTTTGTTATCCATGTTTGGGAAATTCCACTAGTACAACCCCTAATAATAAGCTTGGTGGAATTTTATAGGAAAGGGACTTCAAATTGATCCTAACTTGCTTTAAATGTGGTGGATATGCATGCCAGAAACATGTTGAAGATGCAAATGACCTAATGATCCAAAAATTTCAAGAAGTAGAAAAAATTAAATTCTCAAGTTAACGTGCGGTGGGATATTTACCAGAGCCGAACCTCCCACTTTTTGCCTATTTTACAAAAAATTGGACCTAAAAATCACAGATACTTTTTGGAATTATCTCTCTTAGCATTTGTGCATTTCCATTTTCAATGTTCAATTTTTTTTTCAAACATGAGTTTTTCTCTCTCCCAGTTTTCTTGTAAACAAAAAGAAAGGGCAAATAAAGATCAGAACAAAATGAAAATTTAAGAGCTTATGTATGCAAAAGAATTTGAAAACTATAATAAATGTGAGTAAAGAAAATTATTTTCACACACTAAAAATGAACACCAAAGTTTTGTTATCCACTTTGGGGAAATTCCACTAGTTTAACCCCAGATAGCTTGGTGGAATTTTGTAAGAAAGAGATTTATAATTGATCCTAACATGTTTTAAATCTGGTGGATATGCATGCCAGAAACATGTTGAAGGCGCAAATGACCTAATGATAGAAAAATTAACTTCTCAAGTTAATGTGCGGTGGGGTATTTAGCAGAGCCAAACAACCCACTTTTTGCCTACTTTACAAAAAGCGGACCTAAAAAATCACAGATAATTTTTGGAATTATCTCTCTCAGCATTTGTCCATTTCCATTTTTGGATGTTTAATTTTTTTTTCAAGCTTGAGTTTTTCTTTCTCCTTGTTTTCTCGTAAACAAATAGATAAGGCAAATATAGACAACAAAATGAAAATTTTAGAGCTTATGAATGCAAAGGAATTTGAAAACTATAACAAATGTGAGTGAAGAAAATTATTTTCACGCACTAAAAATGAACACCAAAGTTTTGTTATCCACATTGGGGAAATTCCACTAGTACAACCCCTGCTAGCTGGGTGGAATTTTATAAGAAAGATATTTCTAATTGATCTTAACATGTTTTAAATGTGGTGGATATGCATGCAGGAAACATGTTGAGGATGCAAATGACCAAATGATCCAAAAATTTCAAGGAGTAGAAAAAATTACATTCTCAAGTTAATGTGTGGTAAGATATTTACCAGAAGCAAACAACCAATTTTAGCCTATTATACAAAAATATACCTAAAAAATCACAGATACTTTTTGGAATTATCTCTCTCAGCATTTGTGCATTTTCATTTTGGATGTGCAATTCATTTTCTCAAACTTGAGTTTTTCACTCTCCCAGTTTTCTCGTAAACAAAAAGATAAGGAAAATATAGATCACAACAAAATGAAAATTTTAGAGTTTATGTATGGAAAAGAATTTGAAAACTATAACAAATGTGAGTGAAGAAAATTATTTTCATGCACGAAAAATGCACACCAAAGTTGTGATATCCACGTTGAGGAAATTCCACTAATACAACCCTAGATAGCTTGGTGGTATTTTCTAAGAAAGAGATTTCAAATTGATCCTAACATGTTTTAAATCTGGTGGATATGCATGCCAGAAACATGTTGAAGATGCAAATGACCTAATGATCCAAAAATTTCAAGGAGTAGAAAAAAAAAAATCTCAAGTTAACTTCCGGTGGGATATTTAACAAACCCAAACAACCCACTTTTTGCCTACTTTACAAAAAACAGACCTAAAAATCACAAATTTTTTTTGGAATTATATCTCTTACAGTATTTGAGCATTTCCATTTTGGATGTTCAATTTTTTTTTTCAAACATGACTTTTTCACTCTGCAAGTTTTCTCGTAAACAAAAGGATAAGGCAAATATTCATCACAACAAAATGAAAATTTAAGAGTTTATGTATGCAAAAGAAATTGAAAACTATAATAAATGTGAGTAAATAAAATTATTTTCACGCACTAAAAATGAACACCAAAGTTTTGTTATCCACGTTGAGGAAATTCCACTAGTACAACCTCAGATAGCTTGGTGGAATTTTATAAGAAAGAGATTTCTAATTGATCATAACATGTTTTAAATGTGGTGGATATGCATGCCAAAAACATGTTGAAAATGCAAATGACCTAATGATCCAAAAATTTCAAGGAGTAGAAAAATTAAATTCTCAAGTTAACGTGCGGTGGGATATTTACCAAAGCCAAACAACCCAATTTTTGCCTATTTTAGAAAAAGCGAACGTAAAAAATCACAGATAGTTTTTTGAATTCTCTCTCAGCATTTGTGCATTTCCATTTTGGATGTTCAATTTTTATTTCAAACTTGAATTTTTCACTCTCCCAGTTTTCCTGTAAATAAAAAGATAAGGCAAATATATATCACAACAAAATGAAAATTTTAGAGTTTATGTATGCAAAAAAAAAAAAAAAAAATATAATAAATGTGAGTGAAGAAAATTATTGCACGCATTAAAATTGAACACAAAAGTTTCGTTATCCACGTTGGGGAAATTCCACTAGTACAACCCCAGATAGCTTGGTGGAATTTAATAAGAAAGAGATTTCTAATTGATCCTAACATGTTTTAAATGTGGTAGATATGCATGCCAGAAACATGTTGAAGATGCAAATCACCTAATGATCCAAAAATTTCAAGGCGTAGAAAAAATTAAATTCTCAAGTTAACGTGCGGTGGGATATTTACCAAAGCCAAACAACACACTTTTTGCCTATTTTGCAAAAAGTGGACCTAAAACATCGTAGAAACTTTTCAGAATTATCTCTCTCAGTATTTCTGCATTTCCATTTTGGATGTTCAATTTTTTTTATCAAACTTGAGTTTTTAACTCTCGCAGTTTTCTCAAAAACAAAAAGATAAGGCAAATATAGATCACAACAAAATGAAAATTTTAGATTTTATGTATGCAAAATAATTTGAAAATTCAAATAAATGTGAGTAAAGAAAACTATTTTCACGCAATAAAAATGAACACCAAAGTATTTTTATCCAGGTTGGGGAAATTCCACTAGTACAACCCCAGATAGCTTGGTGGAATTTTATAAGAAAGAGATTTCTAATTGATCCTAACAAGTTTTAATTGTGGTGGATATGCATGCAAGAAACATGTTGAAGAAGCAAATGACCTAATGATCCAAAAAATTCAAGGAGTATAAAAAATTAAATTCTCAAGTTAACGTGTTGTGGGGTATTTACCAGAGCCAAACAACAAAATTTTTGCCTATTTTACAACAAGCGGATCTAAAAAATCACAGATACTTTTTGGAATTATCTGTCTAGGCATTTGTGCATTTCCATTTTGGATGTTCAATTTTTTTTTTTAAACTCGAGTTTTTCTATCTCCCTGTTTTCTCGTAAACAAAAAGATAAGGCGAATATAGATCTCCACAAAATGAAAATTTTAGAGTTTATGTATGCAAAAGAATTTGAAAACTATAATAATTGTGAGTGAAAAAATTATTTTCACGCAAATAAAATGAACACCAAAGTTTTGTTATGCACGTTGGGGAAATTCGACTAGTACAACCCTAGTTAGCTTGGTGGAATTTTATTAGAAAGAGATTTCTAATTGATCCTAACATGTTTTAAATGTGGTGCATATGCATGCAAGAAACATGTTGAAGATGCAAATGACCTAATTATCCAAAAATTTCAAGGAGTAGAAAAAATTAAATTCTCAAGTTAACGTACGGTGGGATTTTTACCAGAGCTGGACAACCCACTTTATGCCTATTTTACAAAAAAGCGGACCTAAAAAATCATAGATACTTTTTGGATGTTAATTTTATTTTTCAAACTTGAGTTTTTCACTCTCCCAGTTTTCTCGTGAACAAAAAGATAAGTTAAATATAGATCACAACGAAATGAAAATTTTAGAGTTTATGTATGCAAAAGAATTTGAAAATTATAATAAATGTGAGTGAAGAAAATTATTTTCACGCAGTAAAAATGAACACCAAAGTTTTGTTATCCACTTTGGGGAAATTCCACTAGTACAACCTCAGATAGCTTGGTCGAATTTTATAAGAAAGAGATTTCTAATTGGTCCTAACATGTTTTAAATGTGGTGGATATGCATGCCAGAAACATGTTGAAGACGCAAATGACCTAATGATCGAAAAAATTTAGAGGAGTAGAAAAATTAAATTCTCAAGTTAATGTGTGGTGGGGTATTTTCCATAGCCAAACAATCCACTTTTTGCCAATTTTTCAAATTGTGGACCTAAACAATCACAGATAATTTTTGCAATTATCTCTTTCAGCATTTTACATTTCCATTTTTGGATGTTTAATTTGTTTTTCAAACTTGAGTTCTTCTTTATCCATGTATTCTCGTAAATAAAAGCATAAGGTAAATATAGATCACAACAAAATGAAAATTTTAGAGCTTCTGTATGCAAAAGAATTTGAAAACTATAATAAATGTGAGTGAAGAAATTTATTTTCACGCACTAAAAATGAACACCAAAGTTTTCTTATCCACTTTGGGGAAATTCCACTTGTACAACCCCTGATAGATTGGTGGAATTTTACAAGAAAGAGATTTCTAATTGATCCTAACATGTTTTAAATGTGGTGGATATGCATGCAAGAAACATGTTGAAGTTGCAAATGACCTAATGATCCAAAAATTTCGAGTAGGAAAAATTAAAATCTCAAGCTAACGTGAGGTAAGATATTTACCATAGCCAAACAACCAACTTTTTGCCTATTTTACAAAACGCGGACCTAAAAAATCACAAATACTTTTTGGAATTATCTCTCTCAGCATTTGTGCATTTCCATTTTGGATGTTCAATTTTTTTTTAAAACTTGAGTTTTTCACTCTCCCAGTTTTCTCGTAAAAAAAAAAGATAAGGCAAATATAGATCACAACAAAATAAAAATTTTAGAGTTTATGTATGCAAAAGAATTTGAAAACTATAATAAATGTGAGTGAAGAAAATTATTTTCATGCACGAAAAATGAACACCAAAGTTGTGATATCCACGTTGGGGAAATTCCACTAGTACAACTCCAGATAGCTTGGTGGAATTTTATAAGAAAAAGATTTCTAATTGATACTAACATGTTTTAAATCTGGTAGATTTGCATACCAGAAACATGTTGAAGATACAAATGACCTAATGATCCAAAAATTTCAAGGAGTAACAAAAAATAAAATCTCAAGTTAACTTCCGGTTGGATATTTACCAGAGCCAAACAACCAACTTATTGCATATTTTACAAAAAGCAGTCCTAAAATATCACAGATGATTTTTGGAATTATATCTCTCAGCATTTGTGCATTTCCATTTTCGATGTTCAATTTTTTATTTCAAACTTGAGTTTTTCACTCTCCCAGTTTTCTCGTGAACAAAAAGATAAGGCAAATATTCGTCACAACAAAATGAAAATTTAAGAGTTTATGTATGCAAAAGAATTTGAAAACTATAATAAAAGTGAGTGAAGAAAATTATTTTTACGCACTAAAAATGAACACCAAAGTTTTGTTATCCACTTTGGGGAAATTCCACTAGATCAACCCCAGATAGCTTGGTGGAAGTTTGTAAGAAAGAGATTTATAATTGATCCTAACATGTTTTAAACCTGGTGGATATGCATGCCAAAAACATGTTGAAGACGCAAATGACCTAATGATCGAAAAATTTCAAGGAGTAGAAAAATTAAATTCTCAAGTTAATGTGCGATGGGGTATTTACCAGAGCCAAACAACCCACTTTTTGCCTACTTTACAAAAAGTGGACCTAAAAAATCACAGATAATTTTTGGAATTATCTCTCTCAGCATTTGTCCATTTCCATTTTTGGATGTTTAATTTTTTTTTCAATCTTGAGTTTTTCTTTCTCCTTGTTTTCTCGTAAACAAAAAGATAAGGCAAATATAGACAAAAAAATGAAAATTTTAGAGCTTATGAATGCAAAGTAATTTGAAAACTATAACAAATGTGAGTGAAGAAAATTATTTTCACGCACTAAAAATGAACACCAAAGTTTTGTTATCCACCTTGGGGAAATTCCACTAGTACAACCCCTGCTAGCTGGGTGGAATTTTATAAGAAAGATATTTCTAATTGATCTTAACATGTTTTAAATGTGGTGGATATGCATGCAGGAAACATGTTGAGGATGCCAATGACCTAATGAACCAAAAATTTCAAGGAGTAGAAAAACTTACATTCTCAAGTTAACCTGTGGTAAGATATTTACCAGAAGCAAACAACCAATTTTAGCCTATTATACAAAAACATACCTAAAAAATCACAGATACTTTTTGGAATTATCTCTCTCAGCATTTGTGCATTTTCATTTTGGATATTCAATTTATTTTTTCAAACTTGAGTTTTTCACTCTCCCAGTTTTCTCGTAAACAAAAAGATAAGGCAAATATAGATCACAACAAAATGAAAATTTTAGAGTTTATGTATGCAAAAGAATTTGAAAACTATAATGAATGTGAGTGAAGAAAATTATTTTCATGCACGAAAAATGCACACCAAAGTTGTGATATCCACGTTGAGGAAATTCCACTAATACAACCCCAGATAGCTTGGTGGTATTTTCTAAGAAAGAGATTTCAAATTGATCCTAACATGTTTTAAATCTGGTGGATATGCATGCCAGAAACATGTTGAAGATGCAAATGACGTAATGATCCAAAAATTTCAAGTAGTAGAAAAAAAATAAAATCTCAAGTTAACTTCCGGTGGGATATTTAACAAACCCAAACAACCCACTTTTTTCCTACTTTACAAAAAACAGACCTAAAAATCACAAATTATTTTTGGAATTGTATCTCTTACAGTATTTGTGCATTTCCATTTTGGATGTTCAATTTTTTTTCAAACATGACTTTTTCACTCTGCAAGTTTTCTCGTAAACAAAATGATAAGGCAAATATTCATCACAACAAAATGAAAATTTAAGAGTTTATATATGCAAAAGAAATTGAAAACTATAATAAATGTGAGTAAATAAAATTATTTTCACGCACTAAAAATGAACACCAAAGTTTTGTTATCCACGTTGAGGAAATTCCACTAGTACAACCTCAGATAGCTTGGTGGAATTTTATAAGAAAGAGATTTCTAATTGATCATAACATGTTTTAAATGTGGTGGATATGCATGCCAAAAACATGTTGAAAATGCAAATGACCTAATGATCCAAAAATTTCAAGGAGTAGAAAAAATTAAATTCTTAAGTTAACGTGCGGTGGGATATTTACCAAAGCCAAACAACCCAATTTTTGCCTATTTTAGAAAAAGCGAACGTAAAAAATTACAGATAGTTTTTTGAACTCTCTCTCAGCATTTGTGCATTTCCATTTTGGATGTTCAATTTTTATTTCAAACTTGAATTTTTCACTCTCCCAGTTTTCTTGTAAATAAAAAGACAAGGCAAATATATATCACAACAAAATGAAAATTTTAGAGTTTATGTATGCAAAAAAAAAATGAAAACTATAATAAATGTGAGTGAAGAAAATTATTGCACGCATTAAAATTGAACACCAAAGTTTCGTTATCCACGTTGGGGAAATTCCACTAGTACAACGCCAGATAGCTTGGTGGAATTTTATAAGAAAGAGATTTCTAATTGATCCTAACATGTTTTAAATGTGGTAGATATGCATGCCAGAAACAAGTTGAAGATGCAAATCACCTAATGATCCAAAAATTTCAAGGCGTAGAAAAAATTAAATTCTCAAGTTAACGTGCGGTGGGATATTTACCAGAGCCAAACAACACACTTTTTGCCTATTTTACAAAAATTAGACCTAAAACATCATAGAAACTTTTTGGAATTATCTCTCTCAGTATTTCTGCATTTCCATTTTGGATGTTCAATTTTTTTTATCAAACTTGAGTTTTTAACTCTCGCAGTTTTCTCAAAAACAAAAAGATAAGGCAAATATAGATCACAACAAAATGAAAATTTTAGATTTTATGTATGCAAAATAATTTGAAAACTCAAATAAATGTGAGTAAAGAAAACTATTTTCACGCAATAAAAATGAACACCAAAGTATTTTTATCCAGGTTGGGGAAATTCCACTAGTACAACCCCAGATAGCTTGGTGGAATTTTATAAGAAAGAGATTTCTAATTGATCCTAACATGTTTTAATTGTGGTGGATATGCATGCAAGAAACATGTTGAAGAAGCAAATGACCTAATAATCCAAAACATTCAAGGAGTAGAAAAAATTAAATTCTCAAGTTAACGTGTTGTGGGGTATTTACTAGAGCCAAACAACAAAATTTTTGCCTATTTTACAACAAGCGGACCTAAAAAATCACAAATACTTTTTGGAATTATATGTCTCAGCGTTTGTGCATTTCCATTTTGGATGTTCAATTTTTTTTTTAAACTCGAGTTTTTCTATCTCCTTGTTTTCTCGTAAACAAAAAGATAAGGCAAAGATAGATCTCCACAAAATGAAAATTTTGGAGTTTATGTATGCAAAAGAATTTGAAAACTATAATAATTGTGAGTGAAAAAATTATTTTCACGCAAATAAAATGAACACCAAAGTTTTGTTATGCACGTTGGGGAAATTCCACTAGTACAACCCTAGTTAGCTTGGTGGAATTTTATTAGAAAGAGATTTGTAATTGATCCTCACATATTTTAAATGTGGTGCATATGCATGCAAGAAACATGTTGAAGATGCAAATGACCTAATTATCCAAAAATTTCAAGGAGTAGAAAAAATTAAATTCTCAAGTTAATGTACGGTGGGATTTTTACCTGAGCTGAACAACCCACTTTATGCCTATTTTACAAAAAAGCGGACCTAAAAAATCACAGATACTTTTTGGAATTATCTCTCTTAGCATTTTTGCATTTCCATTTTGGATGTTAATTTTATTTTTCAAACTTGAGTTTTTCACTCTCCCTGTTTTCTCGTAAACAAAAAGATAAGTTAAATATAGATTACAACGAAATGAAAATTTTAGAGCTTATGTATGCAAAAGAATTTGAAAATTATAATAAATGTGAGTGAAGAAAATTATTTTCACGTACTAAAAATGAACACAAAAGTTTTGTTATCCACGTCGGGGAAATTCCACTAGTACAACCCCAGATAGCTTGGTGGAATTTTATGAGAAAGAGATTTCTAGTTGGTGGATATGCATGCCAAAAACATGTTGAAGATGCAAATGACCTAATGATCCAAAAATTTCAAGGAGTACAAAAAATTAAATTCTCAATTTAACGTGTGGTGGGATATTTACTAGACCCAAACAACCAAATTTTTGCCTATTTTAGAACATGCGGACCTGAAAAATCACAGTTACTTGTTGGAATTATCTCTCTCAGCATTTTTGCATTACCATTTTGGAAGCTCAATTATTTTTTCAAACTTGAGTTTTTCACTCTCCCAGTTTTCTTGTAAGCAAAAAGAAAAGGGAAAATATATTTCACAACAAAAATGAAAATCTTAGAGTTCATGTATGCAAAAAAATTTGAAAACTATAATAAATGTGAGTGAAAAAATTATTTCAGGCACTAAAATTGAACACCTAAGTTTTGTTATCCACTTTTGGGAAATTCCACTAGTACAACCCCAGATAGCTTTGTGGAATTTTATTAGAAAGATATTTCTAATTGATCCTAACATGTTTTAAATGTGGTGGATATGCATGCCATAAACATGTTGAAGATGCAAATGACCTAATGTTCCAAAAAATTCAAGGCGTAGAAAGAATTAAATTCTCAAGTTAACGAGCGGTGGGATATTTTCCATAGCCAAACAACCCACTTTTTGCCTATTTTACAAAAAGCGGACTTCAAAAATCGCAGATACTTTTTGGAATTATCTCTCTCAGCATTTGTGCATTTCCATTTTGGAGGTTCAATTTTTTTTTCCAAACTCTAGTTTTTCACTCTCCTAGTTTCCTCGTAAACAAAAAGATAAAGCAAATATTGATCACAACAAAATGAAAATTTTAGAGTTTATGTATGCAAAAGAATTTGAAAACTATAATAAATGTGTGTGAAGAAAATTATTTTCACGCACTAAAAATGAACACCAAAGTTTTGTTTTCCCCGTTAGGGAAATTCCACTAGTACAACCCCAAATAGCTTGGTGGAATTTTATAAGAAAGAGATTTCTAATTAATCCTAACCTGTTTTAAATGTTGTCGATATGCATGGCAGAAACATATTGAAGATGCAAATAACCTAATGATCCATAAATTTCGAGTACAAAAAATTAAATTCTCAAGTTAACGTGCGGTGGGATATTTACTAGAGCGAAACAACCCACTTTTGGCCAATTTTACAAAAAGCGGACCTAAAAATTAACTGAGACTTTTTGGAGTTATGTCTCTCAGCATTTGTGCATTTCTATTTTGGATGTTCAATTTTTTTTTTTAAAACTTGAGTTTTTCACTCTCCCAGTTTTCTTGTAGACAAAAATATAAGGCATATATAGATCATAACAAAATGAAAATTTTAGAGTTTATGTATGAAAAAGAAATTGAAAACTATAATAAATGTGAGTGAAGAAAATTATTTTCACTCACTAAAAATGAACACCAAAGTTTTATAATCCACGTTGGGGAAATTCCACTGGTACAACCCCAGATCGCTTGGTGGAATTTTATAAGAGAGAGATTTCTAATTGATCCTAACATGTTTTAAATATGGTGGATATGGATGCCAGAAACATGTTGAAGATGCAAATGACCTAATGATTCAAAATTTCAAGGCACAGAAAAAATTAAATTCTCAAGTTTACGTGCGGTGGGATATTAACAGGAGCCAAACAACCCACTTTTTGCCTATTTTACAAAAAGTGGACCTAAAAAATCATAGATACATTTTGGAATTATCTCTCTCAGCATTTGTGCATTTCCATTTTGGATGTTCAATTTTTTTTTTCAAACTTGAGTTTTTCACTCTCCCTGTTTTCTCGTAAACAGAAAGATAAGGCAAATATAGATCACAACCAAATGAAAATTTTAGAGTTTATGTACGCAAAAGCATTTGAAAACTATAATAAATGTTAGTGAAGAAAATTATTTTCACACACTAAAAATGAACACCAAAGTTTTGTTATCCACATTGGGGAAATTTCACTAGTACAACCCCAGATAGCTTGGTGGAATTTTATAAGAAAGAGATTTCTAATTGATCCTAACATGTTTTAAATGTGGTGGATATGCATGCCAAAAACATGTTGAAGATGCAAATGACCTAATGATCCAAAAATTTCAAGGAGTAGAAAAAATTAAATTCTCAAGTTAAACGTGTGGTGGGATATTTACCAGACCCAAACAACACAATTTTTGCCTATTTTAGAAAAAGCGGACATAAAAAATCACAGTAACTTTTTGGAATTATCTCTCTCAGCATTTTAGCATTTCCATTTTGGATATTCAATTTTTTTTTCAAACTCTAGTTTTTCACTCTCCTAGTTTCCTCGTAAACAAAAAGATAAGGCAAATATAGATCACAACCAAAATGAAAATTTTAGAGTTTATGTATGCAAAAGAATTTGAAAACTATAATAAATGTCTGTGAAGAAAATTATTTTCACGCACTAAAAATGAACACCAAAGTTTTGTTTTCCACGTTTGGGAAATTCCACTAGTACAACCCCAAATAGCTTGGTGGAATTTTATAAGAAAGAGATTTCTAGTTAATCCTAAAAAGTTTTAATTGCGGTGGATATGCATGCCAGAAACATGTTGAAGATGGAAATGACCTAATGATCCAACAATTTCAAGGTGTAGAAAAAATTAAATTCTCAAGTTATTGTGCGGTGGGATATTTACCAAAGCAAAACAACCCACTTTTTGCCTATTTTACAAAAAGCGGACCTGAAAAACCACATATACTTTTGGGAATTATCTCTCTCAGCATTTGTGCATTTCCATTTTGGATATTCAATCTTTTTTTTCAAACTTGTGTTTTTCACTCTCCCAGTTTTCTCGTAAACAAAAAGATAAGGCAAATATAGATCCCAACAAAATGAAAATTTTAGAGTTTATGTATGCAAAATAATTTGAAAACTTTAATAAATGTGTGTGCAAAAAATTATTTTCACACACTAAAAATGAACACCAAAGTATTGTTATCCACGTTAGGGAAATTCCACTAGTACAACCCCAGATAGCTTGGTGGAATTTTATAAGAAAGCTATTTCTAATTGATCCAAACATCTTTTAATTGTGGTAGATATCCATGCCAGAAACATGTTGAAGATGCAAATAACCTAATCATCCAAAAATTTCGAGTAGAAAAAATTAACTTCTCAAGTTAATGTGCGGTGGGGTACTTACCAGAGCCTAACAATCCACTTTTTGCCTATTTTACAAAAAGCTACCTAAAAAATCATAAATAATTTTTGGAAATATTTCTCTTAGCATTTGTGCATTTCCATTTTGGATGTTCAATTTTTTTTTTCAAACTTGAGTTTTTCTATCTCCCTGTTTCTCGTAAACAAAAAGATAAGGCAAATATAGATCACAACAAATGAAAATTTTCGAGTTTATGTACACAAAAGAATTTGAAAACTATAATAAATGTGAGTGAAGAAAATTATTTTCACACTCTAAAAATGAAAACCAAAGTTTTGTTATCCACATTGGGGAAATTCCACTAGTACAACCCCAGATAGCTTGGTGGAATTTTATAAGAAAGAGATTTCTAATTGATCCTAACATGTTTTAAATGTGGTGGATATGCATGCCAAAAACATGTTGAAGATGCAAATGACCTAATGTTCCAAAAATTTCAAGGCGTAGAAAAAATTAAATTCTCAAGTTAACGTGCGGTGGGATATTTTCCATAGCCAAACAACCCACTTTTTGCCTATTTTACAAAAAGTGGACCTAAAAAATCGCAGATACTTTTTGGAATTATCTCTCTCTACATTTGTGCATTTCCATTTTGGATGTTCAATTTTTTTTTTCAAACTCTAGTTTTTCACTCTCCTAGTTTCCTCGTAAACAAAAGATAAGGCAAATATAGATCACAAAAAAATGAAAATTTTAGAGTTTATTTATGCAAAAGAATTTGAAAACTATAATAATTGTGTGTGAAGAAATTTTTTTTCATGCACTAAAAATAAACAACAAAGTTTTGTTTTCCACGTTAGGGAAATTCCACTAGTACAACCCCAAATAGCTTGGTGGAATTTTATAAGAAAGATATTTCTAATTAATCCCAACATGTTTTAAATTTTGTCGATATGCATGGCAGAAACATGTTGAAGATGCAAATGACCTAATGATCCAAAAATTTCGAGCAGAAAAAAATAAATTCTCAAGTTAACGTGCGGTGGGATATTTACTAGAGCGAAACAACCCACTTTGGGCCAATTTTTCAAAAAGCGGACCTAAAAAATCACAGATACTTTTTGGAGTTATGTATCTCAGCATTTGTGCATTTCCATTTTGGATGTTCAATTTTTTTTTTTTCAAACTTGAGTTTTTCACTCTCACAGTTTTCTCGTAAACAAAAATATAAGGCATATATAGATCACAACAAAATGAAAATTTTAGAGTTTATGTATGCAAAAGAGTTTGAAAACTATAATAAATGTGAGTGAAGAAAATTATTTTCACACACTAAAAATGAACACCAAAGTTTTGTAGTCCACGTTGGGAAAATTCCACTAGTACAACCCCGGATCGCTTGGTGGAATTTTATAACATAGAGATTTCTAATTGATCCTATCATGTTTTAAATGTGGTGGATATGGATACCAGAAACATGTTGAAGATGCAAATGACCTAATGATCCAAAAATTTCAAGGCATAGAAAAAATTAAATTCTCAAGTTTACGTGCGGTGGGATATTAATAGGAGCCAAACAACCCACGTTTTGCCTATTTTACAAAAAGCGGACCTAAAAAATCATAGATACTTTTTTGGAATTATCTCTCTCAGCATTTGTGCATTTCCATTTTGGATCTTCAATTATTTTTTTAAAACTTGAGTTTTTCACTCTCCCAGTTTTCTCGTAAACAGAAAGATAAGGCAAATATAGACCACAACCAAATGAAAATTTTAGAGTTTATGTACGCAAAAGAATTTGAAAACTATAATAAATGTGAGTGAAGAAAATTATTTTCACACACTAAAAATGAACACCAAAGTTTTGTTATCCAAATTGGGGAAATTCCTGTAGTACAACCCCAGATAACTTGGTGGAATTTTATAAGAAAGAGATTTCTAATTGATCCTAACATGTTTTAAATGTGGTGGATATGCATGCCAAAAACATGTTGAAGATGCAAATGACCTAATGATCCAAAAATTTCAAGGAGTTGAAAAAAATTAAATTCTCAAGTTAAACATTCTGTGGGATATTTACCAGACCCAAACAACCAAATTTTTGCCTATTTTAGAAAAAGCGGACATAAAAAATCACAGTAACTTTTTGGAATTATCTCTCTCTGCATTTGAGCATTTCCATTTTGGATATTCAATTTTTTTTTTCAAACTTGAGTTTTTCACTCTCCAAGTTTTCTCGTAAAAAAAAAGATAAGGCAAATAAAGATCACAATAAAATGAAAATTTTAGAGTTTATGTATGCAAAATAATTTGAAAACTCTAATAAATGTGAGTGAAAGAAAATATTTTCACGCACTAAAAAAGAACACCAAAGTTTTGTTATCCACGTTTGGGAAATTTCACTAGTACAACCCTAGATAGCTTGCTGGAATTTTATAAGAAAGAGATTTCTAAATCATCCTAACATGATTTAAATGTGGTGGACATGCATGCTAGAAACATGTTGAAGATGCAAATGACATAATGATCCAAAAATTTCAAACAGTAGAAAAAATTAAATTCTCAAGTTAACGTGCGGTGGGATATTTATCAGAGCCAAACAACCCACTTTTTGCCTATTTTACAAAAACCGGACCTAATAAATCACAGATAATTTTTGGAATTATCTCTCTCAGCATTTGGTGCATTTCCAATTTGGATGTTCAATTTTTTTTTCAAACATGCTCGTAAACACAAAGATAAGGCAAATATAGATCTCCACAAAATGAAAATTTTAGAGTTTATGTTTTCAAAAGAATTTCAAAACTATAATAAATGTGAGTGATGAAAATTATTTTCACGCACTAAAAATGAAAACCAAAGTTTTGTTATCTACGTTGAGGAAATTCCACTAGTACAACCCCAGATAGCTTGCTGGAATTTTATAAGAAAGAGATTTCTAAATTATCCTAACATGTTTTAAATGTGGTGGATATGCATGCCAAAAACATGTTGAAGATGCAAATGACCTAATGATCCAAAAATTTCAAGGAGTAGAAAAAATTAAATTCTCAAGTTAACGTGCGGTGGGATATTTACTAGAGCCAAACAAACCAATTTTTGCCAATTTTTTAAACAGAGGACCTTAAAAATCACAGTTACTATTTGGAATTATCTCTCTCAGGATTTGTGCATTTCCATTTTGGATGTTGAATTTTTTTTTCAAATTTGAGCTTTTCACTCCCCCAGTTTTCTTGTAAACAAAAAGATAAGACAAATATATATCACAACAAAATGAAAATTTTCGAGTTTTTGTATGCAAAAAAATTTGAAAACTATATTAAATGTGAGTGAAGAAAATTATTTCACGCACTAAAATTCAACACCAAAGTTTCGTTATCCACATTGGGGGAATTCCACTAGTACAACCCTAGATAGCTTGGTCGAATTTTATAAGATAGAGATTTCTAATTGATCCTAACATGTTTTAAATGTGGCGGATATGCATGCCAGAAACATGTTGAAGATGGAAATGACCTATTGATCCAAAAATTTCAAGTCGTAGAAAAAATTAAATTCTCAAGTTATTGTGCGGTGGGATACTTACCGAAGCAAAACAACCCACTTTTTGCCTATTTTACAAAAAGCGGACCTAAAAAACCACATATACTTTTTGGAATTATCTCTCTCAGCATTTGTGCATTTCCATTTTGGATGTTCAATCTTTTTTTTCAAACTTGTGTTTTTCACTCTCCTAGTTTTCTCACAAAAAGATAAGGCAAATATAGATCCCAACAAAATGAAAATTTTAGAGTTTATGTATGCAAAATAATTTGAAAACTTTAATAAATGTGTGTGCAGAAAATTATTTTCATGCACTAAAAATGAACACCAAAGTATTGTTATCCACGTTAGGGAAATTCCACTAGTACAACCCCTGATAGCTTGGTGGAATTTTATAAGAAAGATATTTCTAATTGATCCTAACATCTTTTAACTGTGGTAGATATCCATGCCAGAAACATGTTGAAGACGCAAATGACATAATCATCCAAAAATTTCGAGTAGAAAAAATTAACTTCTCAAGTTAATGTGCGGTGGGGTACTTACCAGAGCCTAACAACCCACTTTTTGCCTATTTTACAAAAAGCGTACTAAAAAATCATAGATAATTTTTGGAAATATCTCTCTCAGCATTTGTGCATTTCCATTTTGGATGTTCAATTTTTTTTTCAAACTTGAGTTTTTCTATCTCCCTGTTTCTCGTAAACAAAAAGATAAGGCAAATATAGATCACAACAAAATGAAACTTTTAGAGTTTATAAATGCAAAAAAAATTGAAAAATATTATAGATGTGAGTAAAGAAAATTATTTCCCGCACAAAAATTGAATACCAAAGTTTGTTATCCACGTTAGGGAAATTCCACTAGTACAACCCCTGATAGCTTGGTGGAATTTTATAAGAAAGAGATTTCTAATTGACCCAAACATGTTTTAAATGTGGTGGATATGCATGGGAGAAACATGTTGAAGATGCAAATGACCTAATGATCCAACAATTTCAAGGAGTAGAAAAAATTAAATTCTCAAGTTAACGTGCGGTGGGATATTTACCAAAGCCAAACAACCCACTTTTTCCCTAAATTAAAAAAGCGGACCTAAAAAATTAAACATACTTTTCAAGATTATCTTTCTCAGTATTTGGGTATTTCCAATTTTTGATGTTCAATGTTTTTTTCAAACTTGAGTTTTCTCGCTCCCAGTTTTCTCGTAAGAAAAACTATAAGGCAAATATAGATCACAACAAAATTAAAATTTTAGAGTTTATGTATGCTAAAGAATTTCAAAAATTTAATAAATGTGAGTGAAGAAAATTATTTTCACGCACTAAAAATGAACACCAAATTTTTGTTATCCAAGTTAGGGAAATTCCATTTGTACAACCCTAGATAGCTTGGTGGAATTTTATAAGAAAGAGATTTCTAATTGATCCTAACATGTTTTAAATGTGGTGGATATGCATGCCAAAAAAACATGTTGAAGAGGCAAAAGACCTAATGTTCCAAAAATTTCGAGGAGTAGAAAAAATTAAATTCTCAAGTTAACGTGCGGTGGGATATTTACTAGAGCCAAACAAGCCAATTTTTGCCTATTTTAGAACAAGTGGACCGACAAAGTCACAGTTACTTTTTGGAATTATCTCTCTCAGCATTTGTGCATTTCCATTTTGGATGTTCAATTTTTTTTTTCAAACATGAGTTTTTCACTCTCCCAGTTTTCTCGTAAATTAAAAGATAAGGCAAATATACATCACAACAAAATGAAAATTTTAGAGTTTATGTATGCAAAAGAATTTGAAAACTATAATAAACGTGAGTGAAGAAAATTATTTTCACGCACTAAAAATGAACACCATAGTTTTTTTATCCACGTTGAGGAAATTCCACTAGTACAACCCCAGATAGCTTGGTGGAATTTAATAAGCAAGAGATTTTTAATTGATCCTAACATGTTTTAAATGTGGTGGATATGCATGCCAGAAAGATGCAAATGACCTAATGATCCAAATATTTCAAAGAGTAGAAAAAATTAAATTCTCAAGTTAGTGTGCGGTGGGATATTTATCAGCGCCAAACAATCCACTTTTTGCCTATTTTACACAAAGCGGACCTAAAAAATCACAAAATTTTTTTGGAATTATCTCTCTCCGCATTTGTGCATTTCCATTTTGGATGTTCAATTTTTTTTTCAAATTTGAGTTTTTCTCTCTCCTAATTTTCTCGTAAACAAAAAGATAAGGCAAATATATATCACAACCAAATGAAAATTTTAGAGTTCATGTACGCACTAGAATTTGAAAAATTTAATAAATGTGAGTGATGAAAATTATTTTCCCGCACTAAAAATGAACACCAAATTTTTGTTATCCACGTTAGGGAAATTCCACTAGTTCAACCCCAGATAGCTTGGTGGAATTTTATAAGAAAGAGATTTCTAATTGATCCTAACATGATTTAAATGTGGTGGATATGCATGCCAGAAACATGTTGAAGATGCAATTGACCTGATGATCCAAAAGTTTCAACAAGTAGAAAAAATTAAATTCTCAAGTTAAACGTCCGGTGGGATATTTACCAGAGCGAAACAACCAACTTTTGGCCTAATTTACAAAAACCGGGTCTAAAAAATCACAAATACTTTTTGGAATTATCTCTCTCAGCATTTGTGCATTTCTTTTTTGGATGTTCAATTTTTTTTTTTCAAACTTGAGTTTTTTACTCTCCAAGTTTTTTCGTAAACCAAAATATAAGGCAAATACAGATCACAATAAAATGAAAATTTTAGAGTTTATGTTTGGAAAATAATTTATAAACTCTAATAAATTTTAGTGAAGAAAATTATTTTCACGTACTAAAAATGAACACCAAAGTTTTGTTATCCACGTTGGGGAAATTCCGCTAGTACAACCCCAGATAGCTTGGTGGAATTTTACAAGGAAGAGATTTCTAATTGATCCTAAAGTGTTTTAATTGCGGTGGATATGCATGCCAGAAACATGTTGAAGATGCATATGAGCTAATGATCAAAAAATTTCAAGGAGTAGAAAAAATTAAATTCTCATGTAAACGTGCGGTGGGATATTTACCAGACCCAAACAACCCAATTTTTGCCTATTTTAGAAAAAGCGGACCTGAAAAATCACTGTTACTTTTTGGAATTATCTCTCTCAGAATTTGTGCATTTCCATTTTGGATGTTCAATTTTTTTTTCAAACTTGAGTTTTTCACTCTCCCGGTTTTCTTGTAAGCAAAACGATAAGGAAAATAAATATCACAACAAAAAGAAAATTTTAGAGTTTATGTATGCAAAAAAATTTGAAAACTAAAATAAATGTGAGTGAAAAAAATAATTTCACGCACTAAAATTGAACACCAAAGTTTCGTGATCCACTTATGGTAAATTCCACTACTACAACCCCAGATAGATTGGTGGAACTTTATAAGAATGAGATTTCTCATTGATCCTAACATGTTTTAAATGTGGTGGATATGCATGCCATAAACATGTTGAAGATGCAAATGACCTAATGATCCAAAAATTTCAAGGCGTAGAAAAAATTAAATTCTCAAGTTCACGTGCGATGGGATATTTTGCATAGCCAAACAACCCACTTTTTGCCTATTTTACAAAAAGCGGACCTAAAAAATCACAGATACTTTTTGGAATTATCTCTCTCAGCATTTGTTCATTTCCATTTTGGATGTTGAATTTTTTTTTTCAAACTTAAGTTTTTCACTCTCCTAGTTTTATAGTAAACCAAAAGATTAGGCAAATATAGATCACAACAAAATGAAAATTTTAGAGTTTATGTATGCAAAAGAATTTGAAAACTATAAAAAATGTTTGTGAAGAAAATTATTTTCACGCTCTAAAAATGAACACCAAAGTTTTGTTATCCACGTTAGGGAAATTCCACTAGTACAACCCTAGATAGCTTGGTGGAATTTTATATGAAATAGATTTCAAATTATTCCTAACATGTTTTAAATGTTGTAGATACGCATTGTAGAAACATGTTGAAGATGCAAATGACCTAATGATAAAAAAATTTCAAGGAGTACAAAAAATTAAATTCTCAAGTTAACGTGCGGTGGGATATTTACTAGAGCGAAACAACCCACTTTTGGCCAATTTTACAAAAAGCGAACCTAAAAAATCATAGATACTTTTTGGAGTTATGTCTCTCAGCATTTGTGCATTTCCATTTTGGAAGTTCAATTTTTTTTTTCGAACTTGAGTTTTTCACTCTCCCAGTTTTCTCGTAAACAAAAATATAAGGCATATATAGATCACAACAAAATGAAAATTTTAGAGTTTATCTATGCAAAGGAATTTGAAAACTATAATAAATGTGAGTGAAGAAAATTATTTTCACGCAATAAAAATGAACCCAAAAGTTTTGTTATCCATGTTGTGGAAATTCCTCTTGTACAACCCCAGATCGCTTGGCGGAATTTTATAAGAAAGATATTTCTAATTGATCCTAACATCTTTTAATTGTGGTAGATATCCATGCCAGAAACATGTTGAACATGCAAATGACCTAATCATCCAAAAATTTTGAGTATAAAAAATTAACTTCTCAACTTAATGTGCGGTGGGGTACTTACCAGAGCCTAACAAGCCACTTTTTGCCTATTTTACACAAAGCGGACCTAAAAAATCATAGATAATTTTCGGAAATATCTCTCTCAGCATTTGTACATTTCTATTTTGGATGTTCAATTTTGTTTTTCAAACTTGAGTTTTTCTATCTCCCTGTTTCTCGTAAACAAAAAGATAAGGCAAATATAGATCACAACAAATGAAAATTTTAGAGTTTATGTATGCAAAAGAATTTGAAAACTACAATAAATGTGAGTGAAGGAAATTATTTTAACGCACTAAAAAAGAACACCAAAGTTTTGTTATCCACGTTTGGGAAATTTCACTAGTACAACCCTAGATAGCTTGCTGGAATTTTATAAGAAAGAGATTTCTAAATCATCCTAACATGATTTAAATGTGGTGGATATGCATGCTAGAAACATGTTGAAGATGCGAATGACATAATGATCCAAAAATTTCAAGGCGAGGAAAAAGTTAAATTCTCAAGTTAACGTGCGGTGGGATATTTTCCATAGCCAAACAACCCACTTTTTGCCTATTTTACAAAAAGCGGACGTAAAAAATCGCAAATACTTTTTGAAATTATCTCTCTCAGCATTTGTGCATTTCCATTTTGGATGTTCAATTTTTTTTTCAAACTCTAGTTTTTCACTCTCCTAGTTTCCTCGTAAACAAAAAGATAAGGCAAACATAGATCACAAAAAAAATGAAAATTTTAGAGTTTATGTATGCAAAAGAATTTGAAAATTATAATAATTGAGTGTGAAGAAAATTATTTTCACGCACTAAAAATGAACAACAAAGTTTTGTTTTCCACGTTAGGGAAATTCCACTAGTACAACCCCAAATAGCTTGGTGGAATTTTATAAGAAAAATATTTCTAATTAATCCTAACATGTTTTAAATGTTGTCGATATGCATGGCAGAAACATGTTGAAGATGCAAATGACCTAATGATCCAAAAATTTCGAGTAGAAAAAAATAAATTCTCAAGTTAACGTGCGGTGGGATATTTACTAGAGCGAAACAACCCACTTTTGGCCAATTTTACAAAAAGCGGACCTAAAAAATCACAGATACTTTTTGGAGTTATGTATCTCAGCATTTGTGCATTTCCATTTTGGATGTTCAATTTTTTTTTTTTTTTCAAACTTGAGTTTTTCACTCTCCCAGTTTTCTCGTAAACAAAAATATAAGGCATATATAGATCACAACAAAATGAAAATTTTAGAGTTTATGTATGCAAAAGAATTTGAAAACTATAATAAATGTGAGTGAAGAAAATTATTTTCACACACTAAAAATGAACACCAAAGTTTTGTAGTCCACGTTGGGGAAATTCCACTAGTACAACCTTGGATCGCTTGGTGGAATTTTATAAGATAGAGATTTCTAATTGATCCTAACATGTTTTAAATGTGGTGGATATGGATGCCAGATACATGTTGAAGATGCAAATGACCTAATGATCCAAAAATTTCAAGGCATATAAAAAATTAAATTCTCAAGTTTACGTGCGGTGGGATATAGTAGGAGCCAAACAACCCACTTTTTGTCTATTTTACAAAAAGTGGACCTAAAAAATCATAGAGACTTTTTTGGAATTATCACTCTCAGCATTTGTGCATTTCCATTTTGGATGTTCAATTTTTTTTTTAAAACTTGAGTTTTTCACTCTCCCAGTTTTCTCGTAAACAGAAAGATAAGGCAAATATAGATCACAACCAAATGAAAATTTTGGAGTTTATGTATGCAAAACAATTTGAAAACTATAATAAATATGAGTGAATAAAATTATTTTCACACACTAAAAATGAACACCAAAGTTTTGTTATCCACATTGGGGAAATTCCACTAGTACAACCCCAGATAACTTGGTGGAATTTTATAAGAAAAAGATGTCTAATTGATACTAACATGTTTTAAATGTGGTGGATATGCATGCCAAAAACATGTTGAAGATGTAAATGACCTAATGATCCAAAAATTTCAAGGAGTAGAAAAAAAAAAATTCTCAAGTTAAACATACGGTGGGATATTTACCAGACCCAAACAACCCAATTTTTGCCCATTTTAGAAAAAGGGGACATAAAAAATCACAGGAAATTTTTGGAATTATCTCTCTCATCATTTGAGCACTTCCATTTTGGATATTCAATTTTTTTTTTCAAACTTGAGTTTTTCACTCTCCAAGTTTTCTCGTAAAAAAAAAAAAGATAAGGCAAATACAGATCACAATAAAATGAAAATTTTAGAGTTTATGTATGCAAAATAATTTGAAAACTCTAATAAATGTGAGTGAAGGAAATTATTTTAACGCACTAAAAAAGAACACCAAAGTTTTGTTATCCACGTTTGGGAAATTTCACTAGTACAACCCTAGATAGCTTGCTGGAATTTTATAAGAAAGAGATTTCTAAATCATCCTAACATGATTTAAATGTGGTGGATATGCATGCTAGAAACATGTTGAAGATGCGAATGACATAATGATCCAAAAATTTCAAACAGTAGAAAAAATTAAATTCTCAAGTTAACGTGCGGTGGGATATTTATCAGAGCCAAACAACCCACTTTTTGCCTATTTTACAAAAACCGGACCTAATAAATCACAGATAATTTTTGGAATTATCTCACTCAGCATTTGGTGCATTTCCAATTTGGATGTTCAATTTTTTTTTCAAACATGAGTTTTTCTCTCTCCCTGTTTTCTCATAAACAAAAAGATATAGCAAATATAGATCTCCACAAAATGAAAATTTTAGAGTTTATGTTTTCAAAAGAATTTGAAAACTATAATAAATGTGAGTGAAGAAAATTATTTTCACGCACTAAAAATGAAAACCAAAGTTTTGTTATCTACGTTGAGGAAATTCCACTAGTACAACCCCAGTTAGCTTGCTGGAATTTTATAAGAAAGAGATTTCTAATTGATCCTAACATGATTTAAATGTGGTGGATATGCATCCCAGAAACATGTTGAAGATGCAAATGACCTAATGATCAAAAAATTTCAAGGAGTAGAAAAATTAAATTCTCAAGTTAATGTGCGGTGGGATATTTACCAAAGCCAAACAACCCACTTTTTGCCTAATTTACAAAAGCGGACCTAAAAAGTTACAGATACTTTCGGGATTATCTCTCTTAGTATTTGGGAATTTCCAATTTTGGATGTTCAATTTTTTTTCAAACTTGAGTTTTCCCTCTCCCTGTTTTCTCGTAAAAAAAAGATAAGCCAAATATAGATCATAACAAAATCAAAATTTTAGAGTTTATGTATGCAAAAGAATTTGAAAACTATAATAAATGTGAGTGAAGAAAATTATTTTCTCGCACTAAAAATAAACACCAAAGTTTTGTTGTCCACGTTGGGGAAATTCCACTAGTACAACCCTAGATAGCTTGGTGGAATTTTATAAGAAAGAGATTTCTAAATTATCCTAACATGTTTTAAATGTGGTGGATATGTATGCCAAAAACATGTTGAATATGCAAATGACCTAACGATCCAAAAATTTCAAGGAGTAGAAAAAATTAAATTCTCAAGTTAACGTGCGGTGGGATATTTACTAGAGCCAAACAAACCAATTTTTGCCTATTTTATAAACAAAGGACCTAAAAAATCACAGTCACTTTTTGGAATTATCTCTCTCACGATTTGTGCATTTCCATTTTGGATGTTCAATTTTTATTTTCAAACTTGAGTTTTTTAATCTCCCAGTTTTCTTATAAACAAAAAGATAAGACAAATATATATCACAACAAAATGAAAATTTTTGAGTTTTTGTATGCAAAAGAATTTGAAAACTAAAATAAATGTGAGTGAAGAAAATTATTATTTTTTCACACTAAAAATGAACAACAAAGTTTTGTTGTCCACGTTGGGGAAATTCCACTTGTACAACCCCAGATAGCTTGGTGGAAATTTATAAGAAAGAGATTTCTAATTGATCTTAACATGTTTTAAATGTGGTGGATATGCATGCCAGAAACATGTTGAAGATGGAAATGACCTATTGATCCAAAAATTTTTAGGCGTAGAAAAACTTAAATTCTCAAGTTATTGTGCGGTGGGATATTTACCAAAGCAAAACAACCCACTTTTTGCCTATTTTACAAAAAGCAGACCTTAAAAACCACATATACTTTTTGGAATTATCTCTCTCAACATTTGTGCATTTCCATTTTGGATGTTCAATCTTTTTTTTCAAACTTGTGTTTTTCACTCTCCTAGTTTTCTCGTCAACAAAAAGATAAGGCAAATATAGATCCCAACAAAATGAAAATTTTAGAGTTTATGTATGCAAAATAATTTGAAAACTTTAATAAATGTGTGTGCAGAAAATTATTTTCATGCACTAAAAATGAACACCAAAGTATTGTTATCCACGTTAGCGAAATTCCACTAGTACAACCCCAGATAGCTTGGTGGAATTTTATAAGAAAGATGTTTCTAATTGATCCTAACATCTTTTAATTGTGGTACATATCCATGCCAGAAACATGTTGAAGACGCAAATGACCTAATCATGCAAAAATTTCGAGTAGAAAAAATTAACTTCTCAAGTTAATGTGCGGTGGGGTACTTACCAGAGCCTAATAACCAACTTTTTGCCTATTTTACAAAAAGCGGACCTAAAAAATCATAGATAATTTTTGGAAATATCTCTCTCAGCATTTGTGCATTTCCATTTTGGATGTTCAATTTTTTTTTCAAACTTGAGTTTTTCTATCTCCCTGTTTCTTGTAAACAAAAAGATAAGGCAATTATAGATCACAACAAAATGAAACTTTTAGAGTTTATAAATGCAAAAAAATTTGAAAACTATAATAGATGTGAGTGAAGAAAATTATTTCACGCACTAACATTGAACACCAATGTTTCGTTATCCACATTGGGGAAATTCCACTAGTACAACCCCAGATAGCTTGTTAGAATTTTATAAGAAAGAGATTTCTAATTGACCCTAACATGTTTTAAATATGGTGGATATGCATGCCAGAAACATGTTGAAGATGCAAATGACCTAATCATCCAAAATTTTCAAGGGATAGAAAAAATTAAATTCTCAAGTTAACGTGCGGTGGGATATTTACCAGAGTCAAACAACCCACTTTTTGCCTACTTTACAAAAAGCGGACCTAAAAACTCACAGATACTTTTTGGAATTATCTCTCTCTGCTTTTGTTCATTTCCATTTCGGATGTTCAATTTTTTTTTTCAAAGTTGAGTTTTTCACTCTCCCAGTTTTCTTGTAAACAAAAATATAAGGCAAATATACAACACAACAAAATGAAAATTTTAGAGTTTAGGTATGCAAAATAAGTTGAAAACTGTAATAAATGTGAGTTAAGAAAATTATTTTCACGCACTAAAAATGAACACCAAAGTTTTGTTATCCAGGTTGGGGAAATTCCACTAGTACAACCCCACATAGCTTGGTAGAGTTTTATAAGAAAGAGATTTCTAATTGATCCTAACATGTTTTAAATGTGGTGGATATGCATGGTAGAAACTTGTTGAAGATGCAAATGACATAATGATGCAAAAATTTCAAAGAGTAGAAAAAATTAAATTCTCAAGTTAGCATGCGGTGGGATATTTATCAGAGCCAAACAACCCAGTTTTTGCCTATTTTACAAAAATCAGACCTTAAAAATCACAGATAATTTTTGGAATTATCTCTCTCAGCATTTGTGGATTTCCAATTTGGATGTTCAATTTTTTTTTCAAACTTGAGTTTTTCTCTCTCCCTCTTTTCTCGTAAACAAAAAGATAAGGCAAAATATTGATCACCACAAAATGAAAATTTTAGAGTTTATGTTTCCAAAAGAATTTGAAAACTATAATAAATGTGAGTGAAGAAAATTATTTTCACACACTAAAAATGAAAACCAAAGTTTTGTTATCCACGTTGAGGAAAGTCCACTAGTACAACCCCAGATAGCTTGGTGGAATTTTATAAGAAAGAGATTTCTAATTGATCCTAATATGATTTAAATGTGGTGGATATGCATGCCAGAAACATGTTGAAGATGCCAATGATCTAATGATCCAAAAATTTCAAGGTGTAGAAAAAATTAAATTCTCAAGTTAACGTGCGGTGGGATATTTACAAAAGCCAAACAACCCACTTTTTGCCTAATTTACAAAAGCGGACCTAAAAAACTACAGATACTTTTCGGGATTATCTCTCTCAGCATTTGGGTATTTCCAATTTTGGATGTTCAATTCTTTTTTCAAACTTGAGTTTTCTTGTAAACAAAATGATAAGACATATATAGATCACAACAAAATGAAAATTTTAGAGTTTATGTATGCAAAAGAATTTGAAAACTATAATAAATGTGAGTGAAGAAAATTATTTTCACACACTAAAAATGAATACCAAAGTTTTTTTATCCACGTGGGGGAAATTCCACTAGTGCTACCCTAGATAGCTTGGTGGAATTTTATAAGAAAGAGATTTCTAATTGATCCTAACATGTTTTAAATGTGGTGGATATGCATGCGAAAAACATGTTGAAGATTCAAATGACCTAATGATCCAAAATTTTCAAGGAGTAGAAAAAACTAAATTCTCAAGTTAACATGCGGTGGGATATTTACTAGAGCCAAACAACCCAATTTTTGCCAATTTTAGAAAAAGTGGTCCTAAAAAATCACAGTTACATTTTGGTATTATTTCTCTCAGCATTTGTGCATTTCCATTTTGGATGTTCAATTTTTTTTTCAAACTTGAGTTTTTCACTCTCCTAGTTTTCTGGTTAACAAAACGATAAGGCAAATATAGATCCCAACAAAATGAAAATTTTAGAGTTTATGTATGCAAAATAATTTGAAAACTTTATTAAATGTGTGTACAGAAAATTATTTTCAGGCACTAAAACTGAACACCAAAGTATTGTTATCCACGTTAGTGAAATTCCACTAGTACAACCCCAGATAGCTTGGTGGAATTTTATAAGAAAGAGATTTCTAATTGATCCTAACTTGTTTTAAATGTGGTGGATATGCATGGCAGAAACATGTTGAAGATGGCAATGACCTAATGAACCAAAATTTTCAAGGCATAGAAAAAATTAAATTCTCAAGTTAACGTGCGGTGGGATATTTACAGGAGCCAAACAACCCACTTTTTACCTATTTTACAAAAAGCGGACCTAAAAAATCACAGGTACTTTTTGGAATTATCTCTCTCAGCATTTGTGCATTTCCTTTTTGGATGTTCAACTTTTTTTTTAAGCTTGAGTTTTTCGCTCTCCCAGTTTTCTCGTAAACAAAAAGATAAGGCAAATATACATCACAACAAAATGAAAATTTTAGAGATTATGTATGCAAAATAAGTTGAAAAATCTAATAAATGTAAGTGAAGAAAATTATTTTCACGCACTGAAACTGAACACCAATGTATTGTTATCCACATTGAGGAAATTCCACTAGTACAACCCCAAATAGCTTGGTGGAATTTTATAAGCAAGAGATTTCTAATTGATCCTAAAATCTTTTAATTGTGGTGGATATGCATGCCAAAAACATGTTGAAGATGCAAATGACCTAAACGTCAAAAAATTTGGAGATGAAAAAATTAAATTCTCAAGTGAACGTGCGGTGGGGTATTTACCAAAGCCAAACAACCCACTTTTTGCCTATTTTACAAAAGGCGGACCTAAAAAATCACAGATAATTTTTGGAAGTATCTCTCTCTACATTTGTGCATTTCCATTTTGGATGTTCAATTTTTTTTTCAAACATGAGTTTTTCAATCTCCCTGTTTTCTCGAAAGCTAAAAGATAAGGCAAATATAGATCACAACAAAATGAAAATTTTAGTGTTTAAGTATGTAGAAGAATTGGAAAACTATAATAAATGTGAGTGAAGAAAATTATTTTCACGCACTAAAAATGAACACCAAAGTTTTGTTGTCCACGTTTGGGAAATTCCACTAGTACAACCCCAGATAGCTTGGTGGAATTTTATAAGAAAGAGATTTCTAATTGATCCTAACTTGTTTTAATTGTGGTGGATATGCATGCCAGAAACATATTGAAGATTCAAATGACCAAATGATCCAAAAATTTCTAGGAGTAGAAGAAATTAAGTTCTCAAGTTAACGCGCGGTGGGATATTTACCAGACACAAAACTTTTTGCCTAATTTATAAATATCGGACTTAAAAAGTCAAAGATAATTTTTTGAATTATCTCTTTCAGTTTTTTTGCATTTCCATTTTGGATGTTAATTTTTTTTTTCAAACTTGAGTTTTTCTCTCTCCCAGATTTCTCGTAGACAAAAAGATAAGGCAAATATAGATCACAACAAAATGAAAATTTTAAGTTTATTTATACGCAAAAGAATTTGAAAACTATAATAAATGTGAGTGAAGAAAATTATTTTCACACACTAAAAAAGAACACAAAGTTTTGTTATCCACGTTGGGGAAAAGTTTTGTTATCCACGTTGGGGAAATTCCACTAGTCCAACCCCAGATAGCTTGGTGGAATTTTATAAGAAAGAGATTTCTAATTGATCCTAACATGTTTTAAATGTGGTGGATATGCATGGTAGAAACATGTTGAAGATGCAAATGACCTAATAATCCAAAAATTTCGAGTAGAAAAAACTTAATTCTTAAGTTAACGTGAAGTGGGATATTTACTAGAACGAAAAAACCCACTTTTGGCCTATTTTACAAAAAGCGGACCTAAAAAGTCACATATACTTTTTGGAGTTACGTCTCTTAGCATTTCTGCATATCCATTTTTGATGTTCAATTTTTTTTTTCAAACTTGAGTTTTTCACTCTCCAAGTTTTCTTGTAAACAAAAATATAAGGCAAATATAGATCACAACAAAATGAAAATTTTAGAGTTTATGTATGCAAAAGAATTTGAAAACTATAATAAAAGTAAGTCAAGAAAATTATTTTCATGCACCAAAAATGAACACCAAAGTTTTGTTATCCACGTTGGGGAAATTCCACTAGTACAACCCCAGATAGCTTGGTGGAATTTTATAAGATAGAGATTTCTAATTGATCCTAACATATTTTAAATGTGCTGGATAAGCATGCCAGAAACATGTTGAACATGCAAATGACCAAATGATCCAAAAATTTCAAGGAGTAGAAAAAATTAAATTCTCAACTTAACGTGTAGTGGGATATTTACCAAGGCCAAACAACCCACTTTTTGCCTAATTTAAAAAAGCGGACCTAAACAATTACAGATACTTTTTGAGATTATCTCTCTCGGTATTTGGGTTTTTCCAATTTTGGATGTCCAAATTTTTTTCAAACTTGAGTTTTCTCTATCCTAGTTTTCTCGTAAACAAAAAGATAAGGCAAATATAGATCACAACAAAATTAAAATTTTAGAATTTATGTATGCAAAAGAATATGAAAACTATAATAAATGTGAGTGAAGAAAATTATTTTCACGCATTGAAAATGAACACCAAAGTTTTGTTATCCATGTTGGGGAAATTCCACTTGTACAACCCTAGATAGCTTGGTGGAATTTTATAAGAAAGAGATTTCTAATTGATCCTAACATGTTTTTAATGTGGTGGATATGCATGCCAAAAACATGTTGAAGATACAAATGACCTAATGATCTAAAATTTCAAGGAGTAGAAAAAATTAAATTCTCAAGTTAACATGAAGTGGGATATTTACTTGAGCCAAACAACCCACTTTTTGCCTATTTTAGAACTAAGTGGACCTAAAAAATTACAGTTACTTTTTGGAATTATCTCTCTCAGCATTTGTGCATTTCCATTTTGGATGTTCAATTTTTTTTTCAAACTTGAGTTTTTCACTCTCCCAGTTTTCTCGTAAATTAAAAGTTAAGGCAAATATACATCACAACAAAATGAAATTTTTAGAGTTTATGTATGCAAAAGAATTTGAAAACTATAGTAATCGTGAGTGAAGAAAATTATTTTCACGCACTAAAAATGAACACCATAGTTTTGTTATCCATGTTGAGGAAATTCCACTAGTACAACCCCGGATAGCTTGGTGCAATTTTATAAGAAAGAGATTTCTAATTAATCCTAACTTGTTTTAAATGTTGTGGATATGCATGGTAGAAACATGTTGAAGATGCAAATGACCTAATGATCCAAAAATTTCAAGGAGTAGAAAAAATTAAATTCTCAAGTTCACATGCGGTGGGATATTTACTAGAGTGAAACAACCCACTTTTGGCCAATTTTACAAAAAGTGGACCTAAAAAATCACAGATAATTTTTGGAGTTATGTCTGTCAACATTTGTGCATTTCCATTTTGGATGTTCAATTTTTTTTTTTCAAACTTGAGTTTTTCACTCTCCTAGTTTTCTCGTAAACAAAAATATAAGGCATATATAGATCACAACAAAATGAAAATTTTAGAGTTTATGTATGAAAAAGAATTTGAAAACTATAATAAATGTGAGTGTAAAAATTATTTTCACGCACTAAAAATGAACACCAAAGTTTTGTTATACACGGTTGGGAAATTCCACTAGTACAACCCCAGATCGCTTGGTGGAATTTTATAAGATAGAGATTTTTAATTGAACTTAACATATTTTAAATGTGGTGGATATGCATGCCAGAAACATGTTGAAGAGGCAAATGACCTAATGATCCAAAATTTTCAAGGCATAGAAAAAATTAAATTCTCAAGTTAACGTGCGGTGGGATATTTACCAGAGCCAAACAACAAACTTTTTGCCTCTTTTACAAAAAGCGGACCTAAAAAACCATCGATACTTTTTGGAATTATCTCTCTCAACATTCGTGCATTTCCATTTTGGATGTTCAATTTTTTTTTCCAACTTGAGTTTTTCACTCTCCCAGTTTTCTCATAAACAAAAAGATAAGGAAAATATACATCACAACAAATTGAAAATTTTAGATTTTATGTATGAAAAAGAATTTGAAAATTTTAATAAATGTGAGTGAAGAAAATTATTTTCACGCACTAAAAATGAACACCAAAGTTTTATTATCCACGAAGAGGAAATTCCACTAGTACAACCCCAGATAGTTTGATGGAATTTAATAAGAAAGACATTTCTAAGTGATCCTAACATGTTTTAAATGTGGTGGATATGCATGGCAGAAACTTGTTGAAGATGGAAATGACGTAATGATCCAAAAATTTCAAGGAGTAGAAAAAATTAAATTCTCAAGTTAGATGCGGTGGGATATTTATCAGAGCCAAACAAACCACTTTTTGCCTATTTTAATAAAACCGGACCTAAAAAATCACAGATAATTTTTGAAATTATCTCTCTTAGCATTTGTGCATTTCCAATTTGGATGTTCAATTTTTTTTTCAAACTTGAGTTTTTCTCTCTCCCTGTTTTCTCGTAAACAAAAAGATAAGGCAAATATAGATCACCACAAAATGAAAATTTTAGTGTTTAAGTATGTAAAAGAATTTGAAAACTATAATAAATGTGAGTGAAAAAAATTATTTTCATGCACTAAAAATGAACACCAAATTTTTTTTATCCACGTTGGGGAAATTCCACTTGTACAACCCCAGATAGATTGGGGGAATTTTATAAGAAAGAGATTTTTATTTGATCCTAACATGTTTTTATTGTGGTGGATATGCATGCCAGAAACATGTTGAAGATGCAAATGACCAAATGATCCTAAAATTTTAAGGAGTAGAAAAAATTAAATTCTCAAGTTAACATGCGGTGGATATTTACTACAGACAAACAACCGACTTTTTGCCTAATTTACAAATAGCGGACCTAGAAAATTAAAGATAATTTTTTGAATTATCTCTTTCAACATTTGTGCATTTCCATTTTGGATGTTCAATTTTTTTTTTCAAACTTGAGTTTTTTTCTCTCCCAGATTTCTCGTAGACAAAAAGAGAAGGCAAATAAGGATCACTACAAAATGAAAATTTTAGAGTTTATTTATACCCAAAAGAATTTGAAAACTATAATAAATGTGAGTGAAGAAAATTATTTTCACACACTAAAAAATAACACCAAAGTTTTGTTATCCACGTTTGGGAAATTCCACGAGTACAACCCTAGATAGCTTGGTGGAATTTTATCAGAAAGAGATTTCTAATTGATCCTAACATGTTTTAAATGTGGTAGATATACAACCCAGAAATATGTTGAAGATGCAAATGATTTATTGATCCAAAAATTTCATGGCGTAAAAAAAATTAAATTCTCAAGTTAACATGCGATGGGATATTTACCAGAGCGAAATAACCCACTTTTTGCCTATTTTACAAAAACTGGACCTAAAAAATCACAGATACTTTTTGGAATTATCTCTCTCTACATTTGTGCATTTCCATTTTGGATGTTCAATTTTTTTTTTCACACTTGAGTTTTTCCCTCTCCCAGTTTTCTCGGAAACAAAAAGATAAGGCAAATATTCATCACAACAAAATGAAAATTTTAGAGTTTATGTATGCAAAATAATTTGAAAACTCTAATAAATTTGAGTGAAGAAAATTATTTTCATGCACTAAAAATGAACACCAAAGTATTGTTATCGACGTTGGGGAAATTCCACTAGAACAACCCCAGATAACATAGTGGAATTTTATCAGAAAGAGATTTCTAATTGATCCTAACATGTTTTAATTGTGGTGGATATGCATGCTAGAAACATGTTGAAGATGCAAATGACCTAATGATCCAAAAATTTTAAAGAGTAGAAAAAATTAAATTCTCACGCTTGAGTGCGGTGGGATATTTATCAGAGCCAAACAACCCACTTTTTGCCTATTTTACAAAAAGTGGACCTAAAAAATCACTGATAATTTTTGGAATTATCTCTCTCCACATTTGTGCATTTCCATTTTGGATGTTCAATTTTTTTTTTCAAATTTGAGTTTTTCTCTCTCCCTATTTTCTCGTAAACAAAAAGATAAGGCAAATATAGATCACAACCAAATGAAAATTTTAGAGTTTATGTATGAAATAGAATTTGAAAACTTTAATAATTGTGAGTGATGAAAATTATTTTCACGCACTAAATATGAACACCAAAGTTTTGTTATCCACGTTAGGGAAATTCCACTAGGTCAACCCCAGATAGCTTGGTGGATTTTTATAAGAAAGAGATTTCTAATTGATCCTAACATGATTTAAATGTGGTGGATATGCATGGCAGAAATATGTTGAAGATGCAAATGACGTAATGATCCAAAAATTTCTAAGGAGTAGAAAAAATTAAATTCTCAAGTTAACGTGTGGTGGGATATTTAGTAGAGTGAAACAACCAACTTTTGGCCTAATTTACAAAAAACGGATCTAAAAAATCTCAAATACTTTTTGGAATTATCTCTCTCATAATTTGTGCATTTCTATTTTGGATGTTCAATTTTTTTTTCCAACTTGAGCTTTTCACTCTCCAAGTTTTCTTGTAAACAAAAAGATAAGGCAAATATAGATCATAATAAAATGAAAATTTTAGAGTTTATTTATGCAAAATAATTTGAAAACTCTAATAAATGTGAGTGAAGAAAATTATTTTCACGCACTAAAAATGAACACCAAAGTTTTGTTATCCACGTTGGGAAAATTCCACTAGTACAAACCAAGATAGCTTGGTGGAATTTTACAAGAAAGAGATTTCTAATTGATCCTAACAAGTTTTAATTGTGGTGGATATGTATGCCAGAAACATGTTGAAGATGCAAATGACCTAATGATCCAAAAATTTCAAGGAGTAGAAAAAATTAAATTCTCAAGTGAAGGTGCGGTGGGTTATTTACCAGAGCCAAACAACCCACTTTTTGCCTAATTTACAAAAAGTGCACCTAAAAAATCCCAGATACTTTATGGAATTATCTCTCTCAGCATTTGGGTATTTCTATTTTTGGATGTCCAATTTTTTTTTCAAACTTGAGTTTTTCTCTCTCCCAATTTTCTCGTAAACAAAAAGATAAGGCAAATATAGATCACAACCAAATGAAAATTTTAGAGTTTATGTACGCCAAAGAATTTGAAAACTATAATAAATGTGAGTGAAGAAAATTATTTTCACGCACTAAAAATGAACACCAAGGTTTTGTTATCCACATTGGCGAAATTCCACTAGTTCCACCCCAGATAGCTTGGTGAAATTTTATAAGAAAGAGATTTCTAATTGATCCTAAAATGATTTAAATGTGGTGGATATGCATGCCAAAAACATGTTCAAAATGCAAATGACCAAATGATCCAAAAATTTCAAGGCATAGAAAAAATTAAATTCTCAAGTTAACGTGCGGTGGGATATTTACCTTAGCTAAACAACCCACTTTTTGCCTATTTTACAAAAGGCGGACATAACATATCATAGATACTTTTTGGTATTATCTCTCTCAGCATTTGTGCATTTCCATTTTGGATGTTCAATATTTTTTTTCAAACTTGAGTTTTTCACTCTCCCAGTTTTCTCGTAAAAAAAAAGATAAGGAAAATATACATCACAACAATTTAGAGTTTATGTAAGCAAAAGAATTTGAAAACTATAATAAATGCGTGTGAAGAAAATTATTTTCACGCACTAAAAATGAACACCAAAGTTTTGTTATCCACGTAGAGGAAATTCCACGAGTACAACCCCAGAAAGTTTGGTGGAATTTAATAAGAAAGAGATTTCTAATTCATTCTAACATGTTTTAAATGTGGTGGATATGCATGGCAAAAACTTGTTGAAGATGCAAATGACGAAATGATCCAAAAATTTCAAATAGTAGAAAAAATTAAATTCTCAAGTTAGCGTGCGGTGGGATATTTATCAGAGCCAAACAACCCACTTTTGGCCTATTTGACAAAAACCGGACCTAAAAAATCATAGATAATTTTTGGAATTATCTCTCTCAGCATTTGTGCATTTCCAATTTGGATGTTCAATTTTTTTTTCAAACTTGAGTTTTTCTCTCTTTTTTTCTCGTAAACAAAAAGATAAGGAAAATATAAATCACAAAAAAATGAAAATTTTAAAGTTTATGTTTTCAAAAGAATTTGAAAACTATAATAAATGTGAGTGAAGAAAATTATTTTCACGCACAAAAAATGAAAACCAAAGTTTTGGTATCCACGTTGGGGAAATTCCACTAGTACAACCCCAGATAGCTTGCTGGAATTTTATAAGAAATAGATTTCTAATTGATCCTAACATGATTTAAATGTGATGGATATTAATGCCAGAAACAGGTTGAAGATGCAAATGACCTAATGATCCAAAAATATCAAGGAGTAGAAAAAATTAAATTCTCAAGTTAACGTGTTGTGGGAAATTTACCAAAGCCAAACAACCCACTTTTTGCCTAATTTACAAAAGCGGACCTAAAAAATTACAGATACTTTTCGGGATTATCTCTCTCTATATTTGGGTATTTCAGATTTTGGATGTTCAATTTTTTTTTCAAACTTGAGTTTTCTCTCTCCTAGTTTTCTTGTAAACAAAAAGATATGGCAAATGTAGATCACAACAAAATTAAAATTTTAGAGTTTATGTATGCAAAAGAATTTGAAAACAATAATAATTGTGAGTGAAAAAAATTATTTTCACGCACTAAAAATGAACACCAAAGTTTTGTTATCCACGTTGGGGAAATTCCACTAGTACAACCCTATAATGCTTGGTGGAATTTTATAAGAAAGAGATTTCTAATTGATCCTAACATGTTTTAAATGTGGTGGATATGCTTACAAAAAACATGTTGAAGATGCAAATGACCTAATGATCCAAAAATTTCAAGGAGTAGAAAAAATTAAATTCTCAAGTTAATGTGCGGTGGGATATTTACTAGAGCCAAACAACCCAATTTTTGCCTATTTTAGAAAAAGTGGACCTAAAAAATCACAGTTACTTTTTGGAATTATCTCTCTCAGCATTTGTGCATTTCTATTTTTGATGTTTAATTTTTTTTTCAAACTTGAGTTTTTAACTCTCCCAGTTTTCTTGTAAACAAAAAGATAAGGCAAATATATATCACAACAAAATGAAAATTTTCGAGTTTATGTATGCAAAATAATTTGAAAACTCTAATAAATGTGTGTCAAGAAAATGATTTTCACGCTCTAAAAATGAACACCAAAGTATTGTTATCCACATTAGGGAAATTCCACTAGTACAATCCCAGATAGCGTGGTGGAATTTTATAAGAAAGATATTTCTAATTGATCCTAACATGTTTTAATTGTGGTGGATATCCATGCCAGAAACATCTTGAAGAAGCAATTGACCTAATGATCCAAAAATTTCGTGTAGAAAAACATAAATTCTCAAGTCAACGTGTGGTGGGGTACTTACCAAAGCCAAACAACCCACTTTTTGCCTATTTTACAAAAAGCGGACCTAAAAAATCACAGATAATTTTTGGAAATATCTGTCTCATCATTTGTGCATTTCTATGTTTAATGTTCTATTTTTTTTTTCAAATTTGAGTTTTTCTATCTCCCGGTATTCTCGTAAACAAAAAGATAAGGAAAATATAGATCACAAAAAAATGAAAATTTTAGAGTTTTTAAATGCAAAAAAAATTGAAAACTATAATAAATGTGAGTGAAGAAAATTATTTCACGCACTAAAATTGAACACCAAAGTTTCGTTATCCACATTGGGGAAATTCCACAAGTACAACCCCAGATAGCTTGGTGGAATTTTATAGGAAAGAGATTTTTAATTGATCCTAACATGTTTTTAATGTGGTGGATATGCATGGCAGAAACATGTTGAAGATGCAAATGACCTAATGATCCAAAATTTTCAAGGCGAAGAAAAAATTAAATTCTCAAGTTAACGTGCGGTGGGATATTTACATGAGCCAAACAACCCACTTTTTGCCTATTTTACAAAAAGCGGACCTAAAAAATCAGAGATATTTTTTAGAATTATCTCTCTCAGCATTTGTGCATTTCGATTTTGGATGTGCAATTTTTTTTTTCAAACTTGAGTTTTTCACTCTCCCATTTTTCATGTAAACAAAAAGATAAGGCAAATGTACATCACAAAAAATTGAAAATTTTAGAGTTTATGTATGCAAAAGAATTTGAAAACTCTAATAAATGTGAGTGAAGAAAATTATTTTCACGCACTAAAAATAAACACCAAAGTATTGTTATCCACGTTGGGGAAATTCCTCTAGTACAACCCTAGATAGCTTGGTGGAATTTTATCAGAAAGAGATTTCTAGTTGATCCTAACATGTTTTAATTGTGGTGGATATGCATGCAAGAAACTAGTTGAAGATGCAAATGACCTAAAGATCCAAAAACTTGAAGGAGTAGAAAAAATTAAATTCTCAAGTTAACATGCGGTGGGGTATTTACCAGAGCCAAACAACCCTCTTTTTTCCTATTTTACAAAAAGTGGACCTAAAAAATCACAGATAATTTTTGGAAGTATCTATCTCTGCATTTGTGCCTTTGTATTTTTTATGTTCAATTTTTTTTTCAAAGTTGAGTTTTTCTCTCTTCCTGTTTTCTTGAAAACTAAAAGATAAGGCAAATATAGATCACAACAAAATGAAAATTTTAGTGTTTAAGTTTGTAAAAGAATTTGAAAACTATAATAAATGTGAGTGAAAAAAATTATTTTCATGCACTAAAAATGAACACAAAAATTTTGTTATCCACGTTGGGCAAATTCCACTAGTACACCCCCAGATAGCTTGGTGGAATTTTATAAGAAAGAGATTTCTAATTGATCCTTACATGTTTTAATTGTGGTGGATATGCATTCCAGAAACAAGTTGAAGATGCAAATGACCTAATGATCCAAAAATTTCAAGGAGTAGAAAAAATTAAATTCTCAAGTTAACATGCGGTGGGATATTTACCAGAGACAAACAATCGACTTTTTGCCTAATTTACAAATAACGGACCTAAAAAATCAAAGATAATTTTTTAAATTATCTCTTTCCGCATTTGTGCATGTCCATTTTGGATGTTCAATTTCTTTTTTCAAACTTGAGTTTTTCCCTCTCCTAGATTTCTCGTAGACAAAAAGATAAGGCAAATATAGATCACAACAAAAAGAAAATTTAAGAGTTTATTTATACGCAAAAGAATTTGAAAACTATAATAAATGTGAGTGAAGAAAATTATTTTAACACTCTAAAAAAGAACACCAAAGTTTTGTTATCCACGTTGGGGAAATTCCACTAGTACAACCCTAGATAGCTTGGTGGAATTTTATAAGAAATAGATTTCTAGTTGAACCTAACATGTTTTAAATGTGGTGAATATGCAAACCAAAAACATGTTGAAGATGCAAATGATTTATTGATCCAAAAATTTCATGGTGTAGAAAAAATTAAATTCTAGTGTTAACGTGCGATGGGATATTTACCAGAGCGAAACAACCACTTTTTGCCTATTTTACAAAAAGCGGACCTAAAAAATGAAAGATACTTTTTGGAATTATCTCTCTCAGCATTTGTGCATTCCCATTTTGGATGTTCAATTTTTTTTTTCATACTTGAGTTTTTCACTCTCCCAGTTTTCTCGTAAACGAAAAGATAAAGCAAATATACATTACACACAATGAAAATTTTAGAGTTTATGTATGCAAAATAATTTGAAAACTCTAATAAATGTGAGTGAAGAAAATTATTTTCACGCGCTAAAATTGAACACCAAAGTATTGTTATCCACGTTGGGGAAATTCCACTAGTACAACCCCAGATAGCATTGTGCAATTTCCTAAGAAAGATATTTCTAATTGATGCTAACATGTTTTAATGGTGGTGGATATCCATGCCAGAAACATGTTGAAGATGCAAATGACCTAATGATCCAAAAATTTCAAGGAGTAGAAAAAATAAAATTCTCAAGTTAACATGTGGTGGGGTATTTACGAAAGCCAAACAACCCACTTTTTGCCTATTTTACAAAAAGCGGACCTAAAAAATCACAGATAATTTTTGGAATTATCTCTCTTTACATTTGTGCATTTCCATTTTGGATGTTCAATTTTTTTTTCAAACTTTAGTCTTTCTATCTCCCAGTTTTCTCGAAAACAAAAAGATAAGGCAAATATAGATCACAACAAAATGAAAATTTTAAAGTTTATGTATGCAAAAGAATATGAAAACTATAATAAATGTTAGTGAAGAAAATTATTTTCACGCACTAAAAATGAACACCAAAGTTTTGTTATCCACTTTGGGAAAATTCCACTTGTACAACCCCAGATAGCTTGGTGGAATTTTATAAGAAAGAGATTGCTAATTGATCCTAACATGTTTTAATTCTGGTGGATATGCATGCCAGAAACATGTTGAAGATGCAAATGACCTAATGATCCAAAAATTTCAAGGAGTAGAAAAAATTAAATTCTCAAGTTAATGTGCGGTGGGATATTTCCAGAGCCAAAGAACCCAGTTTTTACCTTATTTACAAATAGCGGACCTAAAAAATCACAGATAATTTTTTGAATTATCTCTTTCAGTATTTGTGCATTTCCATTTTGGATGTTCAATTTTTTTTTTTCAAACTTGAGTTTTTCACTCTCCCAGTTTTCTCGTAAACAAAAAGATAAGGAAAATATAGATCACAGCAAAATGAAAATTTTAGAGTTTATATCTATGCAAAAAAATTTGAAAACTATAATAAATGTGAGTGAAGAAAATTATTTTCTCACACTAAAAATGAACACCAAAGTTTTGTTATCCACGTTGGGTAATTCCACTAGTACAACCCCAGATAGCTTGGTGGAATTTTATAAGAAAGAGATTTCTAATTGATCCTAACATGTTTTAAATGTGGTGGATATGCATGCCAGAAATATGTTGAAGATGCAAATGACCTAATGATCCAAAAATTTTATGGCATAGAAAAAATTAAATTCTCAAGTTAACGTGCGGTGCGATATTTACTAGAGCCATACAACCCACTTTTGGCCTATTTTACAAAAAGGGGACCTAAAAAGTCACATATACTTCTTGGAATTATCTCTCTCATCATTTGTGCAATTCCATTTTGGATGTTCAATTTTTTTTTTTCATTATTCAGTTTTTCACTCTCCTAGTTTTCTCGTAAACAAAAAGATAAGGCAAATATAGATCACAACAAAATAAAAATTTTAGAGTTTATGTATGCAAAATAATTTGAAAACTCTAATAAATGTCAGTGAAGAAAATTATTTTCAGGCACTAAAAATGAACACCAAAGTATTGTTATCCACGTTGGGGAAATTCCACTAGTACAACCCCAGATAGCTTGGTGGAATTTTATAAGAAAGAGATTTCTAATTGATCCTAACATGTATGAAATGTGGTGGATATGCATACCAGAAACATGTTGAAGATACAAATGACCTAAAGATCCAAAAATTTCATGGCGTAGAAAAAATTAAATTCTCAAGTTAACGTGCGATGGGGTATTTACCAGAGCCAAACAACCCACTTTTTACCTATTTTACAAAAAGCGGACCTAAAAAATCACAAATAATTTTTGCAATTTTCTCTATGAGCATTTGTGCTTTTCCATTTTGGATGTTATATTTTTTTTTTCAAACTTGAGTTTTTCACTCTCCCTGTTTTCTCATAAACAAAAAGATATGGCAAAAATAGATCACAACAAAATGAAAATTTTAGAGTTGATGTATGCAAAAGAATTTGAAAACTAAATAAATGTGAGTGATGAAAATTATTTTTACGCTCTAAAAATGAACACCAAAGTTTTGTAATCCACGTGTGGGAAATTCCACTAGTACAACCCCAGATAGCTTGGGTGAATTTTATAAGAAAGAGATTTCAAATTGATCCTAACATGTTTTAAATGTGGTGGATATGCGTCGAAGAAACATGTTGAGGATGCAAATGACCTAATGATCCAAAAATTTAAAGGAGTAGAAAAAATTAAATTCTCAAGTTAACGTACGGTGGGATATGTACCAGAGCCAAAACCCCCACTTTTTGCCTATTATACAAAAAGCGGAGCTAAAAAATCACAAATAATTTTTGGAATTATCACTCTCAGTATTTGTGCATTTCTATTTTGGATGTACAATTTTTTTTTTCAAACTTGAGTTTTTTTCTCTCCCTGTTTTCTCATAAACAAAAAGATAAGGCAAATATAGATCACAACAAATTGCAAATTTTAGAGTGTATGTATGCAAAAGAATTTGAAAACTATAATAAATGTGAGTGAAGAAAATTATTTTTACGCACTAAAAATGAACACCAAAGTTATGTTATCCACGTGTGGGAAATTCCACTAGTACAACCTCGGATAGCTTGGTGGAATTTTACAAGAAAGAGATTTCTAATTGATCCTGACATGTTTTAATTGTGGTGGAAATGCATGCCAGAAACATGTTGAAGATGAAAATGACCTAATGATCCAAAAATTTCAAGGAGAAGAAAAAATTAAATTCTCAAGTTAACGTGCTGTGAGGTATTTACCAGAGCCAAACAACCCACTTTTTGCCTATTTTACAAAAAGCGGACCTAAAAAATCACAGATAATTTTTGGAATTTTCTCTCTCAGCATTTGTGCATTTCAATTTTTGGATGTTCAATTTTTTTTTTCAAACTTGAGTTTTTCTTTGTCCCTGTTTTCTCCTTAACAAAAAGATAAGGCAAATATAGATCACAATAAAATGAAATTTTACAATTTTTGTGTGCAAAAGAATTTGAAAACTATAATAAATGTGAGTGAAGAAATTTTTTTTCACGCATTAAAAATGAACACCAAATTTTTGTTATCCACGTGTGGGAAATTCCACTAGTACAAGCCCAGATAGCTTGGTGGAATTTTATAAGAAGAAGATTTCTAATTGATCCTAACATGTTTAATTGTGGTGGAAATGCATGCCAGAAACATGTTGAAGATGCAAATGACCTAATGATCCAAAAATTTCAAGGAGTTGAAAAAATTAAATTCTCAAGTTAACGTGAGGGGGGGTATTTACAAGAGCCAAACAACCCACGTTTTGCCTATTTTATAAAAACCGGACTTAAAAAATCACAGATAATTTTTGGAATTATCTCTCTCAGTATTTGTGCACTTCGATTTTTGGCAGTTCAATTTCTTTTTTCAAACTTGAGTTTTTCTTTCTCCCTGTTTTCTCGAAAACTAAAAGATGAAGCAAAGATAGATCACAACAAAATGAAAATTTTTGTGTTTAAGTATGTAACAGAATTTGAAAACTATAATAAATGTGAGCGAAGAAAATTATTTTCACCCACTAAAAATGAACACCAAAGTATTGTTATCCACGTTGGGGAAATTCTACTAGTACAACCCTAGATAGCTCGGTGGAATTTTATAAGAAAGTGATTTCTAATTGATCCTAACATGTTTTAAATGTGGTGGATATGCATGCCAGAAACATGTTGAAGATGCAAATGACCTAATGATCCAAAAATTTAAAGGAGTAGAAAAAATTAAAAGTTAATGTGCGGTGGGATATTTACCATATCCAAACAAGCCACTTTTGGCTATTTTACAAAAAGCTGACCTAAAAAATCACAGATACTTTTTGGAATTATCTCTCTTAGCATTTGTGCATTTCCATTTTTGGATGTTCAATTTTTTTTTTCAATCTTGAGTTTTTCACTCTCCCAGTTTTCTCGTAAACAAAAAGATATGGCAAATATACATCACAGCAAAATGAAAATTTTAGAGTTTATGTATGCAAATGAATTTGAAAACAATTATAAATGTGAGTGAAAAAAATTATTTTCAAGCACTAAAAATGAATACCAAAGTTCTGTTATCCGCGTTGGGGAAATTCCACTAGTCAAACCCTAGATAGCTTGGTGGAATTTAATAAGAAAGAGATTTCTAATTGATCCTAACATGTTTTAAATGTGGTGGATATGCATGCCAAAGACTTGTTGAAGATGCAAATGACCTAATGATCCAAAAATTTCAAGGAGTAGAAAAAATTAAATTATCAAATTAGTGTGTGGTGGGATATTTACGAGAGCCAAACAACCCACCTTTTCCCTATTTTACAAAAAGCGGACCTATAAAATCACTGATAATTTTTGGAATTATCTCTCTCAGCATTTGTGCATTTCCATTTTGAATGTTCAATTTTTTTTTTCAAACTTGAGTTTTTCTCTCTCCCAAATTTCTCATAAAAAAAAAAAAGATAAGGCAAATATATCTCACAACAAAATGAAAATTTTAGAGTTTATGTATCCGAAAGAATTTGAAAACTATAATAAATGTGAGTGATGAAAATTGTTTTCACGCACTAAAAATAAAATCCAAAAGTTTGTTATCCACATTAGGGAAATTCCACTAGTGCAACCCCAAATAGCTTAGTGGAATTTTATAAGAAAGAGATTTCTAATTGGTCCTTACATGTTTTAAATGTAGTGGATATGCATGCCAGAATCATGTTGAAAATGCAAATGACCTAATGATCCAAAAATTTCGCGTACAAAAAATTAAATTCTCAAGTTAACGTGGGGTGGGATATTTACCAGAGCCAAACAACCGACTTTTTGCTTATTTTACAAAAAGTAGACCTAAAAAATTATAGATACTTTTTGGGATTACCTCTCTCAGTATTTGGGTATTTCAATTTTTGGATGTTCAATTTTCTCGTAAACAAAATGATAAGGCAAATAAAGATCACAACAAAATGAAAATTTTAGAGTTTATGTATGCAAAAGAATTTGACAACTATATTAAATGTGGGTGAAGAAAATTATTTTCATGCACTAAAAATGAACATCAAAATTTTGTTATCCACGTCGGGGAAATTCCACTAGAACAACCCCAGATAGCTTGGTGGAATTTTATAAAAAAGAGATTTCTAATTGATCCTAACATGTTTTAAATGTAGTGGATAAGCATGCCAAGACATGTTGAAGATGCAAACGACCTAATGATCCAAAAATTTCAAGGAGTAGAAAAAATTAAATTCTCAAGTTAACGTGCGGAGGGTTATTTACCAGAGCGAAACAAACCCACTTTTTGCCTATTTTACAAAAAGTGGACCTAAAAAACCACATATACTTTTTGGAATTATCTCTCTCAGCATTTGTGTCTTTCCATTTTTGGATGTTCAATTTTGTTTTTCAAACTTGAGTATTTCTCTCCCAGTTTTCTCATAAACAAAAAGATAAGCCAAATATACATCACAACAAATTGAAAATTTTAGAGTTTATGTACGCAAAAGAATTTGAAAACTATAATAAATGGGAGTGAAGAAAATTATTTTCACGCACTAAAAATGAACACCAAAGTTTAATTATCCGCGATCGGGAAATTCCTCTTGTACAACTCTAGATAGCTTGGTGGAATTTTATAAGATAGAGATTTCTAATTGATCCTAACATGTTTCAAATGTGGTTAATATGCATGCTAGAAACATGCTGAAGAAGCAAAAGACCTAATGATCCAAAATTTTCAAGGAAAAGAAAAAAATAAATTCTCAAGTTAAGGTGCGGTGGGATATTTACCAGAGCCAAACAACCTACTTTTTTCCTATTTTACAAAAAGCGGACCTAAAAAATCACAGATAATTTTGGGAATTATATCTCTCAGCATTTGTACATTTCCAATTTGGATCTTCAATTTTTTTTTCAAACTTGAGTTTTTCCGTCACTTAGTTTCCTCGTAAACGAAAAGATAAGACAAATATAGATCACAACAAAATGAAAGTTTTATAGTTTCTGTATGCAAAAGAATTTGAAAACTATAATAAATTTGAGTGAAGAAAATTATTCTCACGCACTAAAAATGAACACTAAAGTTTTTTATCCCCGTTGGGGAAATTCCACTTGTACAACCCCAGATCGCTTGGTAGAATTTTATAAGATAGACATTTCTAGTTGATCCTAACATGTTTCCATTGTGGTGGATATGCATTGCAGAAACATGTTAAAGATGCAAATGACCTAATGATCCAAAAATTTCAAGGCGTAGAAAAAATTAAATTCTCAAGTTAACGTGCGGTGGGATATTTACCAGAGCTAAACAACCCACGATTTGCCTATTTTATAAAAAGCGGACCTAAAAAATCAAAGATAATTTTTGGAAATATCTCTCTCAGCATTTGTGCATTTCCATTTTGGTTGTTCAATTTTTTTTTTCAAACTTGAGTTCTTCACTCTCCCAGTTTTCTTGTAAACAAAAAGTTAAAGAAAATATAAATCACAACAAAATGAAAATTTTAGAGTTTATGTATGCAAAAGAATTTGAAAACTATAATAAATGTGAGTGAAGAAAATTATTTTCACGTACAAAAAATTAACACCAAAGTTTTGTGATCCACGTTGGCGAAATTCCACTAGTGCAACCCCAGAAAGCTTGGTGGAATTTTATAAGAAAAAGATTTCTAATTGATCCTAACATGTTTTAAATGTGGTGCATATGCATGGCAGAAACATGTTGAAGATGCAAATGACCTAATGATCCAAAAATTTAAAGGAGTAGAAAAAATTAAATTCTCAATTTAATGTGCGGTGGGATATTTACCATTGCCAAACAACCCACTTTTTGCCTATTTTACAAATAGCAGACCTAAAAAATCGCAGATACTTTTTGCAATTATCTCTCTTAACATTTGTGAATTTCTATTTTTGGATGTTCAATTTTGTTTTTCAAAGTTAAGTTTTTCACACTCCCAGTTTTCTCGAAAAGAAAAAGATAAGGATAATATAGATCACAACAAAATGAACATTTTCAAGTTTATGTATGCAAAAGAATTTGAAAACTATATTAAATATGAGTGAAGAAAATTATTTTCACGCACTAAAAATGAACACCAAAGTTTTGTTATCCAAGTTGGGGAAATTCCACTAGTACAACCCCAGATAGCTTGGTGGATTGTTATAAGAAAGAGATTTCTAATTGATCCTCACATGTTTTGAATGTGGTAGATATGCATGCCAGAAACATGTTGAAGATGCAAATCACCTAATGATCCAAAAATTTCGAGGAGTAGAAAAAAATAAATTCTCAAGTTAACGTGCGGTGGGATATTTATCATAGCCAAACAACCCACTTTTAGCCTATTTTACAAAAAGCGGACCTAAAAAATCACAGATAATTTTTTGAATTATATCTCTCAGCCTTTGTGCATTTCCATTTTGGATGTTCAATTTTTTTTCAACTTGAGTTTTCCACTCGCCCAGTTTTCTCGTAAACAAAACGATAAGGCAAATATAGATCACAACAAAATGAAAATTTTAGAGTTTATGTATGCAAAAGAATTTGAAAACTATAATAAATGTGAGTGAAGAAAATTATTTTCACAGACTAAAAATGAACACCAAGGTTTTGTTATCCACATTGGGGAAATTCTACTCCTACAACCCCAGATAGCTTGGTGGAATTTTACAAGAAAGAGATTTCTAATTGATCCTAACATGTTTTAAATGTGGTGGATATGCATGGCAGAAACATGTTGAAGATGCAAATGACCTAATGATCCAAAATTTTCATGGAGTAGAAAAAATTAAATTCTCAAGTTAACGTGAGGTGGGATATGTACCAGAGCCAAAACCTCCACTTTTTGCCTATTATACAAAAAGCGGAGTTAAAAAATGACAAATTATTTTCAGAATTATCACACTCAGTATTTGTGCATTTCCATTTTGGATGATCAATTTTTTTTTTCAAACTTGAGTTTTTTTCTCTCCCTGTTTTCTCATAAACAAAAAGATAAGGCAAATATAGATCACAACAAATTGCAAATTTTAGTGTATGTATGCAAAAGAATTTGAAAACTATACTAAATGTGAGTGAAGAAAATTATTTTTACGCACTAAAAATGAACACCAAAGTTATGTTATCCACGTGTGGGAAATTCCACTAGTACAACCTCGGATAGCTTGGTGGAATTTTACAAGAAAGAGATTTCTAATTGATCCTGACATGTTTTAATTGTGGTGGAAATGCATGCCAGAAACATGTTGAAGATGAAAATGACCTAATGATCCAAAAATTTCAAGGAAAAAATTAAATTCTCAAGTTAACGTGCTGTGAGGTATTTACCAGAGCCAAACAACCCACTTTTTGCCTATTTTACAAAAAGCGGACCTAAAAAATCGTAGAAAGTTTTTGGAATTATCACTCTCAGCATTCGTGCATTTCCATTTTGGATATTCAATTTGTTTTTTCAAACTTAAGTTTTTTACTCTCCCAGCTTTCCCGTAAACAAAAAGTTAAGGCAAATATAAATCACAACAAAATGAAAATTTTTGTGTTTATGGTTGCAAAATAATTTGAAAACTCTAATAAATGTAAGTGAAGAAAATTATTTTCATGTTGGGGAAATTCCACTAGCACAACCCTAGATAGCTTTGTTGAATTTTATAAGAAAGAGATTTCTAATTGATTGTAACATGTTTTAAATGTGGTGGATATGCATGGCCGAAACATGTTGAAGATGCAAATGACCTAATGATCCAAAAATTTCAAGGAGTCGAAAAAATTAAATTCTCATGTTAACGTGCGGTGGGATACTTACCAGTGCAAAACAACCCACTTTTGCCTATTTTACAAAACTCGGACCTAAAACATCACAGATACTTTTTGGAATTATCTCTCTCAGCATTTGTGCATTTCCATTTTGGATGTTCAATTTTATTTTCAAACTTGAGTTTTTAACACTCCCAGTTTTTTCATAAATAAAAAGATAAGGCAAATATAGATCACAAAATGAAAATTTTAGAGTTTATGTATGCAAAGGAATTTGAAAACTATATTAAATGTGAGTGAAAAAAATTATTTTCACGCACTAAAAATGAACACCAAAGTTTTGTTATCACGTTGGGGAAATTCCACTAGTACAACCCCAAATAGCTTGGTGGAATTTTGTTAGAAAGAGATTTCTAATTGATCCTAACATGTTTTAAAAGTGGTGGTTATCCATGGCAAAAAGATGTTGAAGATGCTAATGACAATATGATCCAAAAATTTCAAGCAGTAGAAAAAATTAAGTTCTCAACTTAACGTGCGGTGGGATATTTACCAGAGTCAAACAACCTACTTTTTGCCTATTTTACAAAAAGTGGACGTAAAAAATCATAGATACTTTTTGGAAATATCTCCCTCAGCATTTGTGCATTTCCATTTTGGACGTTCAACTTTTTTTTTTTCAAACTTGAGTTTTTCACTCTCCCAGTTTTCTCGTAAACAAAAAGATAAGGCAAATATAGATCACAACAAAATGAAAATTTTAGTGTTTATGTATGCAAAAGAATATAAAAAATATAATAAATGTGACTGAAGAAAATTATTTTCATGCACTAAAAATGAACACCAAAGTTTTGTTATCCACGTTGGGGAAATTCCACTAGTACAACCCTAGATAGCTTTGGTGGAATTTTATAAGAAAGAGATTTCTAATTGATCTTAACATGTTTAATATGTGGTGGATATGCATGCCAGAAACATGTTGAAGATGCAAATGAGCTAATGATCCAAAAATTTCGAGTAGAAAAATTAAATTCTCAAGTTAACGTGCGGTGGGATATTTAACACAGCCAAACAACCAACTTTTTTCCTATTTTAAAAAAATCAGACCTAAAAAATCACAGATACTTTTTGGAATTATGTCTCTCACCATTTGTGCATTTCCATTTTGGATGTTCAATTTTTTTTTCAAACTTGACTTTTATATCTCCCAGTTTTCTCGTAAACAAAAAGATAAGGCAAATATAGATCACAACAAAATGAAAATTTTATAGTTTAAGTATGCAAAAGAATTTGAAAACTATCATAAATGTGAGTGAATAAAATTATTTTCATGGACTAAAAATGAACACCAAAGTTTTGTTATCCACGTTGGGGAAATTCCACTAGTACAACCACTGATAGCTTTGGTGGAATTTTATAAGAAAGAGATTTCTAATTGATCCTAACATGTTTTAAATGTGGTGGATATGCATGGCAAAAATATGTTGAATATGTTAATAACCTAATGATCCAAAAATTTCAAGGAATAGAAAAAATTAAATTCTCAAGTTAACCTGCGGTGGGATATTTTCCAGAGCCAAACAACCCAGTTTTTGCCTATTTTACAAAAATTGGACCTAAAAAATCACAGATACTTTTTGGAATTATCTCCCTCAGCATATTTGCACTTCCATTTTGGATGTTCAATTTTTTTTTCAAACTTAAGTTTTTTACTCTCCCAGTTTTCTCGTAAACAAAAAGATAAGGCAAATATAGATCACAACAAAATGAAAATTTTAGAGTCTATGTATCCAAAAGAATTTGAAAACTACAATAAATGTGAGTGATGAAAATTATTTGCACGCACTAAAAATGAACACCAAAGTATTGTTATTCACGTTGGGGAAATTCCACTAGTACTACCTCAGATAGCTTTGGTGGAATTTTATAAGAAATAGATTTTTAATTGATGCCAACATGTTTTAATTCTGGTGGATATGCATGCCAGAAACATGTGGAAGATGTAAATGAGCTAATGATCCAAAAATTTCATAGAGTCGAAAAAATTAAATTCTCAAGTTAACGTGCGGTGGGATATTTTAGTACAGCCAAAAAACCCCATTTTTTGCCTATTTTACAAAAACCTGACCTTAAAAATCATAGATACTTTTTGGAATTATCTCTCTCAGCATTTGTACATTTCCATATTTGGATGTTCAATTTTTTTTTCCAATCTTGACTTTTTCACTGACCCAGTTTTATCGTAAACAAAAAGATAAGGCAAATATAGATCACAACAAAATGAAAATTTTAGAGTTGACGTATTGAAAAGAATTTTAAAACTATAATAAATGTGTGTGAAGAAAATTATTTTCACGCACTAAAAATGAACACCAAATTTTTGTTATCCACGTTAAAGAAATTCCACTAGTACAACCCCAGATAGCTTGGTTGAATTTTATAAGAAAGAGATTTCTAATTGATCCTAACATGTTTTAAATATGGTGGATATGCGTGGCAGAAACATGTTGATGATGCAAATGACCTAATGATCCAAAAATTTCAAGGAGTAGATAAAATTAAATTCTCAAATTAACATGCGGTGGGATATTTACTAGAGCGAAACAACCCACTTTTTGCCTATTTTACAAAAAGCGGACCTAAAAAATCATAGATACTTTTTGGAGTTATCTCTCTCAGCATTTGTGCATTTCCATTTTGGATGTTCAATTTTTTTTTTCAAACTTGAGTTTTTCACTCTCCCAGTTTTCTCGTAAATAAAAAGATAACGCAAATATAGATCACAACAAAATGAAACTTTTAGAGTTTATGTATGCAAGAGAATTTGAAAACTATAATAAATGTGAGTGAAGAAAATTATTTTCATGCAGTAAAAAAGAACACCAAAGTTTTGTTATCCACGTTGCGGAAATTCCACTAGTACAACCCCAGATCGCTATGTTGAATTTTATAAGAAAGAGATTTCTATTTGTTCCTAACATGTTTTAAATGTGGCAGATATGCATGCGAGAAACTTGTTAAAGATGCAAATGACCTAATGATCCAAATATTTTAACGAGTAGAAAAAATTAAATTCTCAAGTTAACGTGCGGTGGGATATTTACCAGAGCCAAACAACGAACTTTTTGTCTATTTTACAAAAAGTGGACCTAAAAAATCAAATATAATTTTTGGAATTATCACACTCAGCATTTGTGCATTTCCATTTTGGATGTTCAATTTTTTTTTCAAACTTGAGTTTTTTACTCTCCTAGTTTTCTCGTAAACAAAAAGATAAGGCAAATATAGATCACAAGAAAATGAAAATTTTAGAGTTTATGTATGCAAAAAATTTGAAAACTAGAATAAATGAGAGTGAAGAAAATTATTTTCACACACTAAAAATGAACACCAAAGTTTTGTTATCCACGTTGGGGAAATTCCACTAGTACAACCGCCGATAGCATTGGTGGAATTTATAAGAAATAGATTTCTAATTGATCCCAAAATGTTTTAAATGTGGTGGAGATGCATGCTAGAAACATATTGAAGATGCAAATGCCCTAATGATCCAAAAATTTCAAGAAGGAGAAAAAATTAAATTCTCAAGTTAACATGCTGTGGGATAATTACTAGAGTCAAACAACCCACTTTTTGCCTATTTTACAAAAAGCGGACCTAAAAAATCACAGATACTTTTTGGAAATATCTCTCTCAGCATTTGTGCATTTCCATTTTGGATGTTCAATTTTTTTTTTTAAACTTGAGTTTTTCACTCTCCCAGTTTTCTCGTAAAAAAAAGATAAGGCAAAAATAGATCACAACAAAATGAAAATTTTGGAGTTTATGTATGCAAAAGAATTTGAAAACTATAATAAATGTGTGTGAAGAAAATTATTTGCACGCACTAAAAATCAACACCAAAGTTTTGATATCCATGTTGGGGAAATTCCACTAGTACAACCGCAGATAGCTTTGGTGAAATTTTATAAGAAAGAGATTTCTAATTGATCCTAACATGTTTTAAATGTGGGGAATATGGATGCCAGAAACATGTTGAAGATGCAAATGACATAATGATCCAAAAATTTCAAGGAGTGGAAAAAATTAAATTCTCAAGTTAACGTGCGGTGGGATATTTACCAGAGCCAAACAACCCACTTTTTACCTATTTAAAAAAAAGCGGACGTAAAAAATCACAGATATTTTTTGGAATTATCTCTCTCAGCAGTTGTCCATTTCCATTTTGGATGTCCAATTTTTTTTTCAAACTAGAGTTTTTCACTCACCCACTTTTCCCGTAAACAAAAAGTTAAGCCAAATGTAAATCACCACAAAATGAAAATTTTAGAGTTTCTGTATGCAAAATAATTTGAAAACTCTAATAAATGTGAGTGAAAAAAAAATTCACGCACAAAAAATTAACACCAAAGTTTTGTTATCCACGTTGGGGAAATTCCACTAGTACAACGCCAGATAGCTTGGTGGAATTTTTTAAGAAAGAGATTTCTAATTGATCCGAACATGTTTTAATTGTGGTGGATATGCATTGCAGAAACATGTTGAAGATGCAAATGACCTAATGATCCAAAAATTTCAAGGAGTAGAACAACCCACTTTTTGCCTATTTTAAAAAAAGCGAACCTAAAAAATCAATAATACTTTTTTTAATTACCACTGTCAACATTTGTGCATTTCCATTTTGGATGTTCAATTTTTTTTTTCAAACAAGAGTTTTTCACACTCCCAGTTTTCTTGTAAACAAAAAGATATGGCAAATATAGATCATAACAAAATGAAAATTTTAGAGTTTATGTATGCAAAAGAATTTGAAAACGATAATAAATGTGAGTGAAGAAAATTATTTTCACGCACTAAAAATGAACACCAAAGTTTTGTTATCCACGTTGGGGAAATTCCACTAGTACAACCACAGATTCATTTGATGGAATTTTATAAGAAAGAGAATTCTAATTGGTCCTAACATGTTTTAAATGTGGTGGATACGCATGCCAAAAATATGTTGAAGATGCGAATGACCTAATGATCCAAAAAGTTCAAGGAGTAGAAAAAAATAAATTCTCAAGTTAACGTACGGTGGGATATTTACCAGAGCCAAACAACCCACTTTTTGCCTATTTTACAAAAAGCGGACCTAAAAAACCACATATACTTTTGGAATTATCTCTCTTAGCATTTGAGCATTTCCATTTTGGATGTTCAATTTTTTTTTTTTTTTAACTTTTGTTTTTCACTCTACCAGTTTTCTCATAAACAAAAAGATAAGGCAAATATAGATCACAAAAAAATGAAAATTTTAGATTTTATGTATGCAAAAGAATTTGAAAACTATAATAAATGTGAGTAAAGAAAATTATTTCCACGCACTAAAAATGAACACCAAATTTTTGATATCCATGTTAGGGAAATTCCACAAGTACAACTGTAGGTAGCTTTGGTGGAATTTTATAAGAAAGTGATTTCTAATTGATCCTAACATGTTTTAAATGTGGTGGATATGCATGCCAGAAACATGTTGAAGAAGCAAATGACATTATGATCCAAAAATTTCATGGAGTAGAAAAAATTAAGTTCTCAAGTGAACGTGTGGTGGGATATTTAACAGAGCCAAACAACCCGCTTTTTGCCTATTTTACAAAAAGCGGACCAAAAAACTCACAGATACTTTTTGGAATTATCTCCCTCAACATTTGTGGATTTCCATTTTGGATGTTCAATTTCTTTTTTCATACTTGAGTTTTTCACTTTCCCAGTTTTCTCGTAAACAAAAAGATAAGGCAAATATAGATCATAAAAAAATAAAAATATTAGAGTTTATGTATGCAAAAGAATTTGAAAACGATAATAAATGTGAGTGAAGAAAATTATTTTCACGCACCAAAAATGAACACCGAAGTTTTGTTATACACGTTGGGGAAATTCCACTAGTACAACCCCAAATACATTTGATGGAATTTTATAAGAAAAAGAATTCTAATTGATCCTAAGATGTTTTAAATGTGGTGGATACGCATGCCAAAAACATGTTGAAGATGGAAATGACCTAATGATCCAAAAAGTTCGAGTAGAAAAAATTAAATTCTCAAGTCAACGTGCGGTGGGATATTTACCAGAGGCAAACAACCCACTTTTTGCCTATTTTACAAAAAGCGGACCTAAAAAACCACAGATATTTTTTGGAATTATCTCTCTCAGCATTTGTTCATTTCCATTTTGGATGTTCAATTTTTTTTTCAAACTTTTGTTTTTCACTCTTCCAATTTTCTCATAAACAAAAAGAAATGGCGAATATAGATCACAAAAAAATGAAAATTTTAGATTTTATGTATGCAAAAGAATTTGAAAACTATAATAAATGTGAGTGAATAAAATTATTTTCACGCACTAAAAATGAACACCAAAGTTTTGTTATCCTTGTTGGGGAAATTCCACTAGTACAACCCCAGATAGCTTTGGTGAAATTTTATAAGAAAGAGATTACTAATTGATCCTAACATGTTTTAAATGTGGTGGATATGCACGCTAGAAACATGTTGAAGATGCAAATGACCTAATGATCCAAAAATTTTAAGGAATAGAAAAAATTAAATTCTCAAGTTAACGTGCGGTGGGATATTTACCTGAGCCAAACAACCCACTTTTTGCATATTTAACAAAAAGCGGACCTAAAAAACCACAGATACTTTTTGGAATTATCTCTCTAAGCATTTGTGCATTTCCATTTTGGATGTTCATTTTTTTTTTTCAAACTTGAGTTTTCACTCTCCCAATTTTCTTGTAAACAAAAAGATAAGGCATATATAGATCACTACGAAATGAAAATTTTAGAGTTTATGCATGTAAAAGAATTTGAAAACTATAAAAAATATGAGTGAAAAAAATTATTTTCACGCACTAAAAATGAACACCAAAGTTTTGTTATCCACGTTGGGGAAATTCCTCTAGTACAACCCCTAATAGCTTTGGTGGAATTTTATAAGAAAGAGATTTCTAATTGATCCTAACAAATGTCGTGGATATGCTTGCCAGAAACATGTTGAAGATGCAAATCAGCTAATGATCCAAAAATTTCAAGCAGTTGAAAAAATTAAATTCTCAAGTTAACTTGCGGTAGGATATTTACCATAGCCAAACCACCGACTTTTTTTAATTTTACAAAAAGCGGACCTAAAAAATCACAGATACTTTTTGCAATTATGTCTCGTACCATTTGTGCATTTCCATTTTGGATGATCAATTTTTTTTTCAAACTTGAGTTTTTCACTCTCCCAGTTTTCTCGTTAACAAAAAGATAAGGCAAATATAGTTCACAACAAAATGAAAATTTTAGAGTTTAAGTATGCAAAAAATTTGAAAACTATCATTAATGTGAGTGAAGAAAATTATTTTCATGCAGTAAAAAAGAACACCAAAGTTTTGTTATGCACGTTGGGGAAATTCCACTAGTACAACCCCAGATAGCTTTGGAGAAATTTTATAAGAAAGAGATTTCAAATAGATCCTAACATGTTTTAAATGTGGTGGATATGCATGCCAAAAACATGTTGAATATGCGAATCAGTTAATGATCCAAAAATTTTGAGTAGAAAAAATTAATTTCTCAAGTTAACGTTCGGTGGGATATTTTCCAGAGCCACACAACCCACTTTTTGCCTATTCTACAAAAAATGGACCTCAAAAATCACAGATACTTTTTGGAATTGTCTCTCTCAGCATTTGTGCATTTCCATTTTGATAGTTCAATTTTTTTTTTCAAACTTGAGTTTTTCACTCTCCCAGTTTTCTCGAAAACAAAAAGATAAGGCAAATGTAGATCACAACAAAATGAAAATTTTAGAGTTTACGTATGCAAAAGAATTTGAAAACTATAATAAATGTGAGTGAAGAAAATTATTTTCACGCTCAAAAAATTAACACCAAAGTTTTGTTATCCACGTTGGAGAAATTCCACTAGTTCAACCGCAGATAGCTTTGGTGGAATTTTATAAGAAAGTGATTTCTAATTGATCCTAACATGTTTTAAATGTGGAGGTTATGCATGCTAGAAACATGTTGAAGATGCAAATGACCTAATGATCCAAAAATTTCAAGTGAGTAGGAAAAAATAAATTCTCAAGTTAACGTGCGATGGGACAATTACCAGAGCCAAACAACCCACTTTTTGCCTATTTAACAAAAAGAAGACCTAAAAAATCAGAAATTCTTTTAGAATTATCTCTCTCAGCATTTGTGCATTTCCATTTTGGATATCCAATTTTTTTTTCTAACATGAGTTTTTTACTCTCCCAGTTTTCTCGTAAACAAAAAGATAAGGCAACTATAGATCACAACAAAATGAAAATTTTAGAGTTTATGTATGCAAAAGAATATGAAAACTATAATAAATGTGAGTGAAAAAATTATTTTAACGCACTAAAAATGAACACCAAAGTTGGGGAAAGTCCACTAGTACAACCCCATATTGCTTTGGTGAAATTTTATAAGAAAGAGATTTCAAATTGATCCTAACATGTTTTAAATATGGTGGATATGCATGCCAGAAACAAATTGAAGATGCAAATGGTCTAATGATCCAAAAAATTCAAGGAGTAGAAAAAATTAAATTCTCAAATTAACGTGCGGTGGGATATTTACAAGAGCCAAACAACCCACTTTTTGCCTAATTTACAAAAAGCAGACCTAAAAAATCACAGATACCTTTTGGAATTACCTCTCTCACCATTTGTGCATTTCCATTTTGGATCTTCAATTTTTTTTTTCACACTTGAGTTTTTCACTCTCCTAGTTTTCTCGCAAACAAAAAGATAAGGCAAATATAGATCACAACAAAATGAAAATTTTAGAGTTTTTGTATGTAAAATAATTTTAAAACTACAATAAATGTGAGTGAAGAAAACTATTTCTCGCACTAAAAATGAACACCATAGTTTTTTTATCCACGTTGGGGAAATTCCAGTAGTACAACACCAGACAGCTTTGGAGGAATTTTATCAAAAAGAGATTTCTAATTGATCTTAACATGTTTGAAATGTGGCGGATATGCATGCAGAAAATAGGTTGAAGACGCAAATGAGCTAATGATCAAAAAAATTCAAGGACTAGAAAAAATTAAATTCTCAATTTAACGTGTGGTGAGATATTTACCAGAGCCAAAAAACCATGCCTATTTTACAAAAAGCGGACATAAAAAATCACAGATACTTTTTGGAATTACCTCTCTCAGCATTTGTGCATTTTCGTTTTGGATGTTCAATTCTTTTTCTCAAACTTGAGTTTTTCACTCTCCCTGTTTTCTCGTAAACAATAAGATAAGGGAAATATAGATCACAACAAAATGAAATTTTAGAGTTGATGTATGCAAAAGCATTTGAAAACTATAATAAATGTGAGTGTAGAAATTTATTTTCACGCACTAAAAATGAACACCAAAGTTTTGTTATCGACGTTGGGGAAATTCCACTAGTACAACCCCAGATAGCTTTGGTAGAATTTATAAGAAAGTGATTTCTAATTGATCCAAACTTGTTTTAAATGTGGTGGCAATGCATGCCAGAAACATGTTGAAGATGCAAATGAGCAAATGATCCAAATATTTCAAGGAGTAGAAAAAATTAAATTCTCAAGTTAACGAGCGGTGGGAAATTTACCAGAGCCAAACAACCCAGTTTTTGCCTATTTTTAAAAAAGCGGAACTAAAAAATTACAGATACTTTTTGGAATTATTTCTCTCAGTATTTGTGCATTTCCATTTTGGATGTTCAATTTTTTTTTTCAAACTTGAGTTTTTCACTCTCCCAGTTTTCTCGTAAACAAAAAGATAAGGCAATTATAGATCACAACAAAATGAAAATTTTAGAGTTTATGTATGCAAAATAATTTGTAAACTATAATAAATGTGAGTGAAGAAAATTATTTTCACGCACTAAAAAAGTACACCAAAGTTTTGTTATCCACGTTGGGGAAATTCCACTAGTACAACCCCAGATACATTTGGTAGAATTTTATAAGAAAGAGAATTCAAATTGGTCCTAACATGTTTTAAATGTGGTGGATATGCATGCTAGAAATATGTTGAAGATGCAAATGACGTAATGAACCAGAAATTTCAAGGAGTAGAAAAAATTAAATTCTCAAGTTAACGTGCGGTGGGATATTTACCAGAGACAAACAACCCACTTTTTGCCAATTTTACAAAAAGGGGACCTAAAAAATCATAGATAGATTTTGGAATTATCTCTCTCAGCATTTGTGCCTTTCCATTTTGGATGTTCAATTTTTTTTTCAAACTTGAGTTCTTCACTCTCCCAGTTTTCCCGTAAACAAAAAGATAAGGAAAATATAGATCACAACAAAATGAAAATTGTAGAGTTTATGTATGCAAAAGAATTTGAAAACTATAATAAATGTGAGTGAAAAAAATTATTTTCACACACTTAAAATGAACACCAAAGTTTTGTTATCCACGTTGGGGAAATTCCACTAGTTCAACCCCTGATAGCTTTGGTGGAATTTTATGAGAAAAGAGATTTCTAATTGATCTGAACATGTTTTAAATATGGTGGATATGCATGCCAGAAACATGTTGATGATTCAAATGACCTAATGATCCAAAAATTTCAAGGAGTAGAAAAAATTAAATTCTCAAGTTAACGTGCGGTGGGATATTTACCAGAGCCAAACAACACAATTTTTGCCTATTTTACAAAAAGCGAACCTAAAAAATCATTGGTACTTTTTGGAATTATCTCTCTCAGCATTTGTGCATTTCCATTTTGGATGTTCAATTTTTTTTTTCAAACTTGAGTTTTTCACTCTCCCAATTTTCTCGTAAACAAAAGATAAGGCAAATATAGATCACAACAAAATGAAAATTTTATAGTTTATGTATGCAAAAGAATTTGAAAACCATCATAAATGTGAGTGAAGAAAATTATTTTCACAAACTAAAAATGAACACCAAAGTTTTGTTATCCACGTTGGGGAAATTCCACTAGTTCAACCCCAGGTGGCTTTGGTGGAATTTTGTAAGAAAGAGATTTCTAATTGATCCTAACATGTTTTAAATGTGGTGGATATGCATGCCAGAAACAAGTTGAAGATGCAAATGACCTAATGATCCAAAAATTTCAAGGAGAAGAAAAAATTAAATTCTCAAGTTAACGTGCGGTGGGATATTTACCAGAGCCAAACAACCAACTTTTTGCTTATTTTACGATGTGGATCTAAAAAATCACAGATACTTTTTGGAATTCTGCCTCCGAGCATTTGTGCATTTCCATTTTGGAAGTTCAATTTTTTTTTTCAAACTTTAGTTTTTTCACTCTCCCAGTTTTCTCGTAAACAAAAAGATAAAGCAAATATAGATCACCACAAAATGAAAATTTTAGAGTCTATGTATGCAAACAAATTTGAAAACTACCATAAATGTGTGTGAAGAAAATTATTTTCACGCACTAAAAACGAACACCAAAGTTTTGTTATCCACGTTGGGAAATTCCACTAGTACAACACCAGATAGCTTTGGTGGAATTTTTTAAGAAAAATATTTCTAATTGATCCTAACATGTTTTAAATGTGGTGGATATGCATGTCTGAAACATGTTGAAGCTACAAATGACCTAATGATCCAAAAATTTCAAGGAGTAGAAAAAATTAAATTCTCAAGTTAACGTGCGGTGGGATATTTACCACAGCCAAACAACCCACTTTTTGCCTATTTTACAAAAAGCGGACCTAAAAAATCATAGATAATTTTTGGAATTATCTCTCTCAGCATTTGTGCATTTCCATTTATGATGTTAATTTTTTTTTTTCAAACTTGAGGTTTTTCTCCGAGTTTTCTCGTAAACAAAAAGATATGGCGAATATAGATCACAACAAAATGAAATTTTAGAGTTTATGTATGCAAAATAATTTGAAAACTATAATAAATGTGAGTGAAGAATATTATTTTCACACATTAAAAATGAACACCAAAGTTTTATTATCCACGTTGGGGAAATTCCACTAGTACAATCCTTGATAGCTTTGGTGGAATTTTATAAGAAATAGATTTCTAATTGATCCTAACATGTTTTAAATGTGGTGGCTATAAATGCCAGAAACATGTTGAAGATGCAAATGACCAAATAATCCAAAAATTTCAAGGAGTAAACAAAATTAAATTCTCAAGTTAACGTGCGGTGGTATATTTACTAGAGCCAAACAACCAATTTTTGCCTATTTTTCAAAATGCGGACCTAAAAAATCACAGATCCCTTTTGGAATTATCTCTCTCAGCATTTGCGCATTTCCATTTTGGATATTCAATTTTTTTTTCAAACTTGAGTTTTTCTCTCTCCCAGTTTTCTCGTAAACAAAAAGATAAGGCAAATATAGATCACAACAAAATGAAAATTTTAGAGTTTATGTATGCAAAAGAATTTGAAAACTATAATAAATGTGAGTGAAGAAAATTATTTTCACGCACTAAAAATGAATACCAAAGTTTTGTTATCCACGTTGGGGAAATTCCACTAGTACAACCCTAGATCGCTTGGTGGAATTTTATAAGATAGAGATTTCAAAATGATCCTAACATGTTTTAAATGTGGTGGATATGGATGCCAGAAACATGTTGAAGATGCAAATTACCTAATGATCAAAAAATTTCAAGGCATAGAAAAAATTAAATTCTCAAGTTAACGTGCGGTGGATATTTACCAGAGCCAAACAACCCACTTTTTGCCTATTTTACAGAAAGTGGACCTAAAAAATCATAGATACTTTTAGGAATTATCTCTCTCAGCTTTTGATCATTCCCACTTTGGATGTTCATTTTTTTTTTTCAAACTTGAGTTTTTCACTCTCCCAGTTTTCTCGTAAACAAAAAGATAAGGAAAATATACATCACAACAAAATGAAAATTTTTGAGTTTATGTATGCAAAAGAATTTGAAAACTATAACAAATGTGCATGAAGAAAATTATTTTCACGGACTAAAAATGAACACCAAAGTTTTGTTATCCACGTTGAGGAAATTCCACTTCTGCAACCCCAGATAGTTTGGTGGAAATTAATAAGAAAGAGATTTCTAATTGATCCTAACATGTTTTAAATGTGGTGGATATTCATGGCAGAAAACTTGTTGATGATGCAAATGATATAATGATCCAATAATTTCAAAGAGTAGAAAAATTTAAATTCTCAAGTTAGCGTGCGGTGGGATATTTATCAGAGCCAAACAACCCACTTTTTGCCTATTTTAAAAAAAGCGGACCTAAAAAATAACAGATAATTTTTGGAATTATCTCTCTCAGCATTTGTGCATTTCCAATTTGGATGTTCAATTTTTTTTTCAAACTTGAGTTTTTCTCTCTCCCTGTTTTCTCGTAAACAAAAAGATAAAGCAAGTATAGATCACAACAAAATGAAAATTTTAGAGTTGTTGTTTTCAAAAGAATTTGAAAATTATAATAAATGTGAGTGATGAAAATTATTTTCATGCCCTAAAATTGAAAACCAAATTTTTGTTGTCCACGTTGGGGAAATTCCACTAGTACAACCCCAGATAGCTTGGAGAAATTTTATAAGAAAGAGATTTCTTACTGATCCTAACATGATTTAAATGTGGTGGATATGCATGCCAAAAACATGTTGAAGATGCAAATGACCTAATGATCCAAAAATTTCAAGGAGTAGAAAAAATTAAATCCTCAAGTTAACGTGCGGTGGGATATTTTCTAAAGCCAAACAACGCACTTTTTGCCTAATTTACAAAAGCGGACCTAAAAAATTACAGATACTTTTAGGGATTATCTCTCTCAGTATTTGGGTATTTCCAATTTTTTAAGTTCAATTTTTTTTTCAAACTTGAGTTTTCTCTGTCCCAGTGTTCTCGTAAACAAAAAGATATGGCAAATAAAGATCACAAAAAAATTAAAATTTTAGAGTTTATGTATGCAAAAGAATTTGAAAACTATAATAAATGTGAGTGAAGAAAATTATTTTCACGCACTAAAAATGAACACCAATGTTTTCTTATCCACGTTGGGGAAATTCCACTAGTACAACCCTAGATAGCTTGCTGGAATTTTATAAGAAAGAGATTTCTAATTGATCCTAACATGTTTTAAATGTGGTGGATATGCATGCCAAAAACATGTTGAAGATGCAAATGACCTAATGATCCAAAAATTTCAAGGAGTAGAAAAAATTAAATTCTCAAGATAACGTGCGGGGGGATATTTACTGGAGCCAAACAACCCAATTTTTGCCTATTTTAGAAAAAGTGGACCTAAAAAATCAGAGTTACTTTTTGGAATTATCTCTGTCAGCATTTGTGCATATCCATTTTGGATGTTCAATTTTTTTTTCAAACTTGAGTTTTTCTCTCTCCCAGTTTTCTTGTAAACAAAAAGATAAGGCCAATATATATCACAACAAAATGAAAATTTTCGAGTTTAAGTATGCAAAAAAATTTGAAAACTATAATAAATGTGAGTGAAGAAAATTATTTCACGCACTAAAATTGAACACCAAAGTTTCGTTATCCACATTGGGGAAGTTCCACTAGTACAACCCCAGATTGCATGGTGGAATTTTATAAGATAGAGATTTCTAATTGATCCTCACATGTTTTAAATGTGGTGTGCAAGCCAGAAAGATGTTGAAGATGCAAATGATTTATTGATCCAAAATTTTCATGGCGTAGATAAAATCAAATTCTAGTGTTAACGTGCGGTGGGATATTTACCAGAGCGAAACTACCCACTTGTTGCCTATTTTACAAAAAGCGGACCTAAAAAATCACAGATACTTTTTGGAATTATCTCTCTCTGCATTTGTGCATTTCCATTTTGGATTTTAATTTTTTTTTCAAACTAGAGTTTTTCTATCTCCCTGTTTTCTCTAAAACAAAAAAATAAGGCAAATATAAATCACAAAGAAATGAAAATTTTACAGTTTATGTATGCAAAAGAATTTGAAAACTATAATAAATGCGAGTGAAGAAAATTATTTTCACGCACTAAAAATGAACACCAAAGTTTTGTTATCCACGTTGGGGAAATTCCACTAGTACAACCCCAGATTGCTTGGTGGAATTTTATAAGAAAGAGATTTCTAATTGATCCTAACATGTTTTAATTGTGGTGGATATGCAAGCCAGAAACATGTTGAAGATGCAAATGACCTAATGATCCAAAAATTTCAAGGTGTAGAAAAAATTAAATTCTCAAGTTAACATGCGGTGGGATATTTACCAAAGCCAAACAACGCACTTTTTGCCTAATTTACAAATAGCGGACCGAAAAAACCACTGATAATTTTTTGAATTATCTCTTTCAGTATTTGTGCATTTCCATTTTGGATGTTCAATTTTTTTTGTCAAACTTGAGTTTTTCACTCTCCCAGTTTTCTCGTAAACTAAAAGATAAGGCAAATATAGATCACAATAAAATGAAAATTTTAGAGTTTATATGTACGCAAAATAATTTGAAAATTATAATAAATGAGAGTGAAGAAAATTATTTCACACACTAAACATGAACACCAAAGTTTTGTTATCCACGTTGGGAAATTCCACTAGTACAACCACAGATAGCTTGGTGGAATTTTATAAGAAAGAGATTTCTAATTGATCATAACATGTTTTAAATGTGGTGGATATGCATGCCAAAAACATGTTGAAGATGCGAATGACCTAATGATCCAAAAATTTTATGGCGTAGAAAAAATTAAATTCTCAAGTTAACGTGCGGTGGGGTATTTACTAGAGCTAAACAACCCACTTTTTGCCTATTTTACAAAAAGCGGACCTAAAAAATCTCTGATAATTTTTAGAATTATCTCTCTCAGCATTTGTGCATTTCCATTTTTGGATGTTCAATTTTTTTTTCAAACTTGAGTTTTTCTTTCTCCCTGTTTTCTCGTAAACAAAAAGATAAGGCAAATATAGTTCACAACAAAATGAAAATTTTAGAGTTGATGTATGCAAAAGAATTTGAAAACTATAATAAATGTAAGTGAAGAAAAGTTTTTCACGCACTAAAAATGAACACCAAAGTTTTGTGTCCACGTGTGGGAAATTCCACTAGTACAACCCCGGATAGCTTAGTGGAATTTTATAAGAAAGAGATTTCTAATTGATCCTAACATGTTTTAATTGTGGTGGAAATGCATGCCAGAAACATGTCAAAGATGCAGATGACCTAATGATCCAAAAATTTCAAGGAGTAGAAAAAATTAAATTCTCAAGTTAACATTCGGTGGGGTATTTACTAGAGCCAAACAACCCACTTTTTGCCTATTTTACAAAAAGCGGACCTAAAAAATCACAGATAATTTTTAGAAATATCTCTCTCAGCATTTGTGCATTTCAATTTTTGGATGTTCAATTTTTTTTTTCAAACTTTAGTTTTTCACTCTTCTGTTTTCTCATAAACCAAAGGATAAGGCAAATATAGATCACAACAAAATGAAAATTTTAGAGTTTATGCATGCAAAATGATTAAAAACTCAAATAAATGTGAGTGAAGAAAATTATTTTCAAGCACTAAAAATAAACACCAAAGTATTGTTATACAAGTTGGGGAAATTCCACTAGTACAACCCCAGATAGCTTGGTGGAATTTTATAAGAAAGAGATTTCTAATTGATCCTAACATGTTTTAATTGTGGTGGATATGCATGCCAGAAACATGTTGAAGATGCAAATTACCTAATGATCCAAAAATTTCATGGAGAAGAAAAAATTAAATTCTCAAGCTAACGTGCGGTGGGATATTTACCAGAGCCAAACAACCCACTTTTTGCCTATTTTACAAAAAGCGGACCTAAAAAATCACAGATAATTTTTTGATTTATCTCTTTCAGTATTTGTGCATTTCTATTTTGGATGTTCAATTATTTTTTTCAAACTTGAGTTTTTCACTCTCCCATTTTTTTCGTAAACAAAAAGATAAGGCAAATATAGATCACAACAAAATGAAAATTTTAGAGTTTATTTATATGCAAAAGAATTTGAAAACTATAATAAATGTGAGTGAAGAAAATTATTTTCACACACTAAAAATGAACACCAAAGTTTTGTTATCCACGTTGGGAAATTCCACTAGTACAACCCCAGTTAACTTGGTGGAATTTTCTAAGAAAGATATTTCTAATTGATCCTAACATGTATGAAAGGTGGTGGATATACATGCCATATACATGTTGAAGATACAAATGTCCTAATGATCCAAAATTTTCATGGTGTAGAAAAAATTAAATTCTCAAGTTAATGTGCGGTGTTATATTTACAAGAGCCAAACAACCCACTTTTTGCCTAATTTACAAAAAGCGGACCTAAAAAATCACAGCTACTTTTTGGAATTAGCTCTCTCAGCATATGTGCATTTCCATTTTGGATGTTCAATTATTTTTTTCATACTTGATTTTTTCACTCTCCCTGTTTTCTCGTAAACAAAAAGATAAGGCAAACATACAACACAACATAATGGAAATTTTACATTTTATGCATGCAAAACAATTTGAAAACTCTAATAAATGTGAGTAAAGAAAATTATTTTTACGCACTAAACATGAACACCAAAGTTTTGTTATCCATGTTGGGGAAATTCCACTAGTACAACCCCAGATAGCTTGGTGGAATTTTATTCGAAAGAGGTTTCTAATTGATGCTAAGATGTTTTAATTGTGGTGGATATGCATGCCAGAAACATGTTGAAGATGCAAATGACCTAATGATCCAAAAATTTGAAGGAGTAGAAAAAATTAAATTCTCAATTTAACGTGCGGTGGGGTATATACCAGAGCCAAACAACCCACTTTTTGCCTATTTTACAAAAAGTGGACCTAAAAAATCACATATAATTTTTGAAATTATCTCTATCAACATTTGTGCATTTCCATTTTGGATGTTCAATTTTTTTTTCAAACTTGAGTTTTTTGCTCTCCCGGTTTTCTCGTAAACAAAAAGATAAGGCAAATATAGATCACAACAAAATAAAAATTTAAGAGTTGATGTATGCAAAAGAATTTGAAAACTATAATAAATGAGAGTGAAGAAAATTATTTTTACGCACTAAAAATAAACATCAAAGTTTTGTTATCCACGTGTGGGAAATTCCACTAGTACAACCCCAGATAGCTTGGTGGAATTTTATAAGAAAGAGATTTCTAATTGATCCTAACATGTTTTAAATGTGGTGGGTATGCATGCCAGAAACATGTTGAATATGCCAATGAGCTAATGATCTAAAAATTTAATGGAGTAGAAAAAATTAAATTCTCAAATTAACGTGTGGTGGGGTATTTATCAGAGCCAAACAACCCACTTTTTGCCTATTTTAAAAAAACTGGACCTAAATAATCATAGACAATTTTTGAAATTATCTCTCTCAGTATTTGAGCAATTCCATTTTTGATGTTCAATTTTTTTTTCAAACTTGAGTTTTTTTCTCTCCTTATTATCTCGTAAACAAAAAGATAAGGCAAATATAGTTCACAATAAAATGAAAATTTTAGACTTTATGTATGCAAAAGAATTTCAAAATTATAATAAATGTGAGTGAAGAAAATTATTTTTATGCAATAAAAATGAACACCAAAGTTTTTTTATCCACGTGTGGGAAATTCCACTAGTACAACCCCAATTAGCTTGGTGGAATTTTAAAAGAAAGAGATTTCAAATTGATTCTAACATGTTTTAATTGTGGTGGAAATGCATGCCAGAATCATGTTGAAGATGCGAAAGACCTAATGATCCAAACACTTCAAGGAGTAGAAAAAATTAAATTCTCAAGTTAACATGCGGTGGGGTATTGACTAGGGCCAAACAACCCACTTTTTGCCTATTTTTCAAAATGCGGACCTAAAAAATCACAGATAATTTTTAGAATTATCTCTCTCAGCATTTGTGCATTTCTATTTTTGGATGTTCAATTTTTTTTTCAAACTTGAGTTTTTCTTTCTCCCTGTTTTCTCGTAAACAAAAAGATAAGGCAAATATAGCTCACAACAAAATGAAAATTTTAGAGTTTATATATGCAAAAGAATTTAAAAACTATAATAAATGTAAGTGAAAGAAAATTTTTCACGCACTAAAAATGAACACCAAAGTTTTGTTATTCACGTGTGGGAAATTCCACTAGTACAACCCCAGATAGCTTGGTGGAATTTTATAAGAAAGAGATTTCTAATTGATCCTAACATGTTTTAATTGTGGTGGAAATGCATGCCAGAAACATGTTGAAGATGCACATGATCTAATGATCCAAAAATTTCAAGGACTAGAAAAAATTAAATTCTTAAGTTAACGTGCGATGGGGTATTTACTAGAGCCAAACAACCCACTTTTTGCCTATTTTGCAAAAAGCGGACCTAAAAAATCACAGATAATTTTTGGAATTATCTCTCTCAGCATTTGTGCATTTCAATTTTTTGATGTTCAATTTTTTTTTTCAAACTTTAGTTTTTCTTTCTCCCTGTTTTCTCATAAACAAAAAGATAAGGCAAATATAGAACACTACAAAATGAAAATTTTGGAGTTTATGTATGCAAAAGAATTTGAAAACTATAATAAATGTGAGTGAAGAAAATTATTTTCTTGCACTAAAAATGAACACCAAATTATTGTTATCTAAGTTGTGGAAATTCCACTAGTACAACCCCAGATAGCTCGGTGGAATTTTATAAGAAAGAGATTTCTAATTGATCCCAACATGTTTTAAATATGGTGGATATGCATGCCAGAAACATGTTAATGATGCAAATGACCTAATGATCCAAAAATTTCAAGGCATAGAAAAAATTAAATTCTCAAGCTAACGTGCGGTGGGATATTTACCAGAGCCAAACAACCCACTTTTTGCCTTTTTTACAAAAAGTGGACCTAAAAAATCATAGATAATTTTTGGAATTATCACTCTCATTATTTGTGCATTTCCATTTTGGATGTTCAATTTGTTTTTTCAAACTTGAGTTTTTCACTCCCCCTGTTTTCTCGTAAACAAAAAGATAAGGCAAATATAGATCACAACAAAATAAAAATTTTAGATTTTATTTATACGCAAAAGAATTTGAAAACTATAATAAATGTGAGTGAAGAAAACTATTTTCTCACACTAAAAATGAACACCAAAGTTTTGTTATCCACGTTGGGGAAATTCCACTAGTTCAACCCCAGTTAACTTGGTGGAATTTTATAAGAAAGATATTTCTAATTGATCCTAACATGTATGAAAGGTGGTGGATATACATGCCAGATACATGTTGAAGATACAAATGTCCTAATGATCCAAAAATTTGATGGCGTAGAAAAAATTAAATTCTCAAGTTACCGTGCGGTGGGATATTTACAAGAGCTAAACAACCCACTTTTTGCCCATTTTAAAAAAAGCGGACCTAAAAAATCACAGCTACTTTTTGGAATTAGCTCTCTCAGCATATGTGCATTTCCATTTTGGATGTTCAATATTTTTTTTCATACTTGAGTTTTTCACTCTCCCTGTTTTCTTGTAAACAAAAAGATAAGGCAAATATAGATCACAACAAAATGAAAATTTTACAGTTTATGCATGCAAAAAAATTTGAAAACTCTAGTAAATGTGCGTAAAGAAAATTATTTTTACGCACTAAACATGAACACCAAAGTATTGTTATCCACGTAGGGGAAATTCCACTAGTACAACCCCAGATAGCTTGGTGGAAATTTATTCGAAAGAGGTTTCTAATTGATCCTAACATGTTTTAATTGTGGTGGATATGCATGCCAGAAACATGTTGAAGATGCAAATGACCTAATGATCCAAAAATTTCAAGGAGTAGAAAAAATTAAATTCTCAATTTAACGTGCGGTGGGGTATTTACAAGAGCCAAACAACCCACTTTTTGCCTATTTTACAAAAAGCGGACCTAAAAAATCACATATAATTTTGGAAATTATCTCTATCAGTATTTGTGCATTTCCACTTTGGATGTTCAATTTTTTTTTCAAACTTGAGTTTTTCGCTCTCCCGGTTTTCTCGTAAACAAAAAGATAAGGCAAATATAGATCACAACAAAATGAAAATGTTAGAGTTGTTGTATGCAAAAGAATTTGAAAACTATAATAAATGTGAGTGAAGAAAATTATTTTTACGCAATAAAAATAAACACCAAAGTTTTTTTATCCACGTGTGGGACATTGCACTAGTACAACCCTAGATAGCTTGGTGGAATTTTATAAGAAAGAGATTTCTAATTGATCCTAACATGTTTTAAATGTGGTGGATATGCATGCCAGAAACATGATGAATATGCAAATGACCTAATGATCTAAAAATTTAATGGAGTAGAAAAAATTAAATTCTCACGTCAACGTGTGGTGGGGTATTTATAAGAGCCAAACAACCCACTTTTTGCATATTTTAAAAAAACCGCACCTAAAAATCATAGACAATTTTTGAAATTATCTCTCTCAATATTTGTGCATTTCCATTTTTTATGTTCAATTTTTTTTTCAAACTTGAGTTTTTTTCTCTCCCTCTTTTCTCGTAAACAAAAAGATAAGACAAATATAGATCACAACAAAATAAAATTTTAGACTTTATGTATGCAAAAGAATTTGAAAACTATAATAAATGTGAGTGAAGAAAATTATTTCACGCACTAAAATTGAACACCAAAGTTTCGTTATCCACATTGGGGAAGTTCCACTAGTACAACCCCAGATTGCATGGTGGAATTTTATAAGATAGAGATTTCTAATTGATCCTCACATGTTTTAAATGTGGTGTGCAAGCCAGAAAGATGTTGAAGATGCAAATGATTTATTGATCCAAAATTTTCATGGCGTAGATAAAATCAAATTCTAGTGTTAACGTGCGGTGGGATATTTACCAGAGCGAAACTACCCACTTGTTGCCTATTTTACAAAAAGCGGACCTAATAAATCACAGATACTTTTTGGAATTATCTCTCTCTGCATTTGTGCATTTCCATTTTGGATTTTAATTTTTTTTTCAAACTAGAGTTTTTCTATCTCCCTGTTTTCTCTAAAACAAAAAAATAAGGCAAATATAAATCACAAAGAAATGAAAATTTTACAGTTTATGTATGCAAAAGAATTTGAAAACTATAATAAATGCGAGTGAAGAAAATTATTTTCACGCACTAAAAATGAACACCAAAGTTTTGTTATCCACGTTGGGGAAATTCCACTAGTACAACCCCAGATTGCTTGGTGGAATTTTATAAGAAAGAGATTTCTAATTGATCCTAACATGTTTTAATTGTGGTGGATATGCAAGCCAGAAACATGTTGAAGATGCAAATGACCTAATGATCCAAAAATTTCAAGGTGTAGAAAAAATTAAATTCTCAAGTTAACATGCGGTGGGATATTTACCAAAGCCAAACAACGTACTTTTTGCCTAATTTACAAATAGCGGACCGAAAAAACCACTGATAATTTTTTGAATTATCTCTTTCAGTATTTGTGCATTTCCATTTTGGATGTTCAATTTTTTTTGTCAAACTTGAGTTTTTCACTCTCCCAGTTTTCTCGTAAACTAAAAGATAAGGCAAATATAGATCACAATAAAATGAAAATTTTAGAGTTTATATGTACGCAAAATAATTTGAAAATTATAATAAATGAGAGTGAAGAAAATTATTTCACACACTAAACATGAACACCAAAGTTTTGTTATCCACGTTGGGAAATTCCACTAGTACAACCACAGATAGCTTGGTGGAATTTTATAAGAAAGAGATTTCTAATTGATCATAACATGTTTTAAATGTGGTGGATATGCATGCCAAAAACATGTTGAAGATGCGAATGACCTAATGATCCAAAAATTTTATGGCGTAGAAAAAATTAAATTCTCAAGTTAACGTGCGGTGGGGTATTTACTAGAGCTAAACAACCCACTTTTTGCCTATTTTACAAAAAGCGGACCTAAAAAATCTCTGATAATTTTTAGAGTTATCTCTCTCAGCATTTGTGCATTTCCATTTTTGGATGTTCAATTTTTTTTTCAAACTTGAGTTTTTCTTTCTCCCTGTTTTCTCGTAAACAAAAAGATAAGGCAAATATAGTTCACAACAAAATGAAAATTTTAGAGTTGATGTATGCAAAAGAATTTGAAAACTATAATAAATGTAAGTGAAGAAAAGTTTTTCACGCACTAAAAATGAACACCAAAGTTTTGTGTCCACGTGTGGGAAATTCCACTAGTACAACCCCGGATAGCTTAGTGGAATTTTATAAGAAAGAGATTTCTAATTGATCCTAACATGTTTTAATTGTGGTGGAAATGCATGCCAGAAACATGTCAAAGATGCAGATGACCTAATGATCCAAAAATTTCAAGGAGTAGAAAAAATTAAATTCTCAAGTTAACATTCGGTGGGGTATTTACTAGAGCCAAACAACCCACTTTTTGCCTATTTTACAAAAAGCGGACCTAAAAAATCACAGATAATTTTTAGAAATATCTCTCTCAGCATTTGTGCATTTCAATTTTTGGATGTTCAATTTTTTTTTTCAAACTTTAGTTTTTCACTCTTCTGTTTTCTCATAAACCAAAGGATAAGGCAAATATAGATCACAACAAAATGAAAATTTTAGAGTTTATGCATGCAAAATGATTAAAAACTCAAATAAATGTGAGTGAAGAAAATTATTTTCAAGCACTAAAAATAAACACCAAAGTATTGTTATACAAGTTGGGGAAATTCCACTAGTACAACCCCAGATAGCTTGGTGGAATTTTATAAGAAAGAGATTTCTAATTGATCCTAACATGTTTTAATTGTGGTGGATATGCATGCCAGAAACATGTTGAAGATGCAAATTACCTAATGATCCAAAAATTTCATGGAGAAGAAAAAATTAAATTCTCAAGCTAACGTGCGGTGGGATATTTACCAGAGCCAAACAACCCACTTTTTGCCTATTTTACAAAAAGCGGACCTAAAAAATCACAGATAATTTTTTGATTTATCTCTTTCAGTATTTGTGCATTTCTATTTTGGATGTTCAATTATTTTTTTCAAACTTGAGTTTTTCACTCTCCCATTTTTTTCGTAAACAAAAAGATAAGGCAAATATAGATCACAACAAAATGAAAATTTTAGAGTTTATTTATATGCAAAAGAATTTGAAAACTATAATAAATGTGAGTGAAGAAAATTATTTTCACAAACTAAAAATGAACACCAAAGTTTTGTTATCCACGTTGGGAAATTCCACTAGTACAACCCCAGTTAACTTGGTGGAATTTTCTAAGAAAGATATTTCTAATTGATCCTAACATGTATGAAAGGTGGTGGATATACATGCCATATACATGTTGAAGATACAAATGTCCTAATGATCCAAAATTTTCATGGTGTAGAAAAAATTAAATTCTCAAGTTAATGTGCGGTGTTATATTTACAAGAGCCAAACAACCCACTTTTTGCCTAATTTACAAAAAGCGGACCTAAAAAATCACAGCTACTTTTTGGAATTAGCTCTCTCAGCATATGTGCATTTCCATTTTGGATGTTCAATTATTTTTTTCATACTTGATTTTTTCACTCTCCCTGTTTTCTCGTAAACAAAAAGATAAGGCAAACATACAACACAACATAATGGAAATTTTACATTTTATGCATGCAAAACAATTTGAAAACTCTAATAAATGTGAGTAAAGAAAATTATTTTTACGCACTAAACATGAACACCAAAGTTTTGTTATCCATGTTGGGGAAATTCCACTAGTACAACCCCAGATAGCTTGGTGGAATTTTATTCGAAAGAGGTTTCTAATTGATGCTAAGATGTTTTAATTGTGGTGGATATGCATGCCAGAAACATGTTGAAGATGCAAATGACCTAATGATCCAAAAATTTGAAGGAGTAGAAAAAATTAAATTCTCAATTTAACGTGCGGTGGGGTATATACCAGAGCCAAACAACCCACTTTTTGCCTATTTTACAAAAAGTGGACCTAAAAAATCACATATAATTTTTGAAATTATCTCTATCAACATTTGTGCATTTCCATTTTGGATGTTCAATTTTTTTTTCAAACTTGAGTTTTTTGCTCTCCCGGTTTTCTCGTAAACAAAAAGATAAGGCAAATATAGATCACAACAAAATAAAAATTTAAGAGTTGATGTATGCAAAAGAATTTGAAAACTATAATAAATGAGAGTGAAGAAAATTATTTTTACGCACTAAAAATAAACATCAAAGTTTTGTTATCCACGTGTGGGAAATTCCACTAGTACAACCCCAGATAGCTTGGTGGAATTTTATAAGAAAGAGATTTCTAATTGATCCTAACATGTTTTAAATGTGGTGGGTATGCATGCCAGAAACATGTTGAATATGCCAATGAGCTAATGATCTAAAAATTTAATGGAGTAGAAAAAATTAAATTCTCAAATTAACGTGTGGTGGGGTATTTATCAGAGCCAAACAACCCACTTTTTGCCTATTTTAAAAAAACTGGACCTAAATAATCATAGACAATTTTTGAAATTATCTCTCTCAGTATTTGAGCAATTCCATTTTTGATGTTCAATTTTTTTTTCAAACTTGAGTTTTTTTCTCTCCTTATTATCTCGTAAACAAAAAGATAAGGCAAATATAGTTCACAATAAAATGAAAATTTTAGACTTTATGTATGCAAAAGAATTTCAAAATTATAATAAATGTGAGTGAAGAAAATTATTTTTATGCAATAAAAATGAACACCAAAGTTTTTTTATCCACGTGTGGGAAATTCCACTAGTACAACCCCAATTAGCTTGGTGGAATTTTAAAAGAAAGAGATTTCAAATTGATTCTAACATGTTTTAATTGTGGTGGAAATGCATGCCAGAATCATGTTGAAGATGCGAAAGACCTAATGATCCAAACACTTCAAGGAGTAGAAAAAATTAAATTCTCAAGTTAACATGCGGTGGGGTATTGACTAGGGCCAAACAACCCACTTTTTGCCTATTTTTCAAAATGCGGACCTAAAAAATCACAGATAATTTTTAGAATTATCTCTCTCAGCATTTGTGCATTTCTATTTTTGGATGTTCAATTTTTTTTTCAAACTTGAGTTTTTCTTTCTCCCTGTTTTCTCGTAAACAAAAAGATAAGGCAAATATAGCTCACAACAAAATGAAAATTTTAGAGTTTATATATGCAAAAGAATTTAAAAACTATAATAAATGTAAGTGAAAGAAAATTTTTCACGCACTAAAAATGAACACCAAAGTTTTGTTATTCACGTGTGGGAAATTCCACTAGTACAACCCCAGATAGCTTGGTGGAATTTTATAAGAAAGAGATTTCTAATTGATCCTAACATGTTTTAATTGTGGTGGAAATGCATGCCAGAAACATGTTGAAGATGCACATGATCTAATGATCCAAAAATTTCAAGGACTAGAAAAAATTAAATTCTTAAGTTAACGTGCGATGGGGTATTTACTAGAGCCAAACAACCCACTTTTTGCCTATTTTGCAAAAAGCGGACCTAAAAAATCACAGATAATTTTTGGAATTATCTCTCTCAGCATTTGTGCATTTCAATTTTTTGATGTTCAATTTTTTTTTTCAAACTTTAGTTTTTCTTTCTCCCTGTTTTCTCATAAACAAAAAGATAAGGCAAATATAGAACACTACAAAATGAAAATTTTGGAGTTTATGTATGCAAAAGAATTTGAAAACTATAATAAATGTGAGTGAAGAAAATTATTTTCTTGCACTAAAAATGAACACCAAATTATTGTTATCTAAGTTGTGGAAATTCCACTAGTACAACCCCAGATAGCTCGGTGGAATTTTATAAGAAAGAGATTTCTAATTGATCCCAACATGTTTTAAATATGGTGGATATGCATGCCAGAAACATGTTAATGATGCAAATGACCTAATGATCCAAAAATTTCAAGGCATAGAAAAAATTAAATTCTCAAGCTAACGTGCGGTGGGATATTTACCAGAGCCAAACAACCCACTTTTTGCCTTTTTTACAAAAAGTGGACCTAAAAAATCATAGATAATTTTTGGAATTATCACTCTCATTATTTGTGCATTTCCATTTTGGATGTTCAATTTGTTTTTTCAAACTTGAGTTTTTCACTCCCCCTGTTTTCTCGTAAACAAAAAGATAAGGCAAATATAGATCACAACAAAATAAAAATTTTAGATTTTATTTATACGCAAAAGAATTTGAAAACTATAATAAATGTGAGTGAAGAAAACTATTTTCTCACACTAAAAATGAACACCAAAGTTTTGTTATCCACGTTGGGGAAATTCCACTAGTTCAACCCCAGTTAACTTGGTGGAATTTTATAAGAAAGATATTTCTAATTGATCCTAACATGTATGAAAGGTGGTGGATATACATGCCAGATACATGTTGAAGATACAAATGTCCTAATGATCCAAAAATTTGATGGCGTAGAAAAAATTAAATTCTCAAGTTACCGTGCGGTGGGATATTTACAAGAGCTAAACAACCCACTTTTTGCCCATTTTAAAAAAAGCGGACCTAAAAAATCACAGCTACTTTTTGGAATTAGCTCTCTCAGCATATGTGCATTTCCATTTTGGATGTTCAATATTTTTTTTCATACTTGAGTTTTTCACTCTCCCTGTTTTCTTGTAAACAAAAAGATAAGGCAAATATAGATCACAACAAAATGAAAATTTTACAGTTTATGCATGCAAAAAAATTTGAAAACTCTAGTAAATGTGCGTAAAGAAAATTATTTTTACGCACTAAACATGAACACCAAAGTATTGTTATCCACGTAGGGGAAATTCCACTAGTACAACCCCAGATAGCTTGGTGGAAATTTATTCGAAAGAGGTTTCTAATTGATCCTAACATGTTTTAATTGTGGTGGATATGCATGCCAGAAACATGTTGAAGATGCAAATGACCTAATGATCCAAAAATTTCAAGGAGTAGAAAAAATTAAATTCTCAATTTAACGTGCGGTGGGGTATTTACAAGAGCCAAACAACCCACTTTTTGCCTATTTTACAAAAAGCGGACCTAAAAAATCACATATAATTTTGGAAATTATCTCTATCAGTATTTGTGCATTTCCACTTTGGATGTTCAATTTTTTTTTCAAACTTGAGTTTTTCGCTCTCCCGGTTTTCTCGTAAACAAAAAGATAAGGCAAATATAGATCACAACAAAATGAAAATGTTAGAGTTGTTGTATGCAAAAGAATTTGAAAACTATAATAAATGTGAGTGAAGAAAATTATTTTTACGCAATAAAAATAAACACCAAAGTTTTTTTATCCACGTGTGGGACATTGCACTAGTACAACCCTAGATAGCTTGGTGGAATTTTATAAGAAAGAGATTTCTAATTGATCCTAACATGTTTTAAATGTGGTGGATATGCATGCCAGAAACATGATGAATATGCAAATGACCTAATGATCTAAAAATTTAATGGAGTAGAAAAAATTAAATTCTCACGTCAACGTGTGGTGGGGTATTTATAAGAGCCAAACAACCCACTTTTTGCATATTTTAAAAAAACCGCACCTAAAAATCATAGACAATTTTTGAAATTATCTCTCTCAATATTTGTGCATTTCCATTTTTTATGTTCAATTTTTTTTTCAAACTTGAGTTTTTTTCTCTCCCTCTTTTCTCGTAAACAAAAAGATAAGACAAATATAGATCACAACAAAATAAAATTTTAGACTTTATGTATGCAAAAGAATTTGAAAACTATAATAAATGTGAGTGAAGAAAATTATTTTTATGCACTAAAAATGAACACCAAAGTTTTGTTATGCACGTGTGGGAAATTCCACTAGTACAACCCCAGATAGATTGGTGGAATTTTAAAAGAAAGAGATTTCTAATTAATTCTAACATGTTTTAATTGTGGTGGAAATGCATGCCTGAATCATGTTGAAGATGCAAAAGACCTAATGATCCAAAAATTTCAAGGAGTAGAAAAAATTAAATTCACAAGTTAACGTGCGGTGGGGTATTTACTAGAGCCAAACAACCCACTTTTTGCCTATTTTTCAAAAAGCGGACCTAAAAAATCACAGATAATTTTTAGAATTATCTCTCTCAGCATTTGTGCATTTCCATTTTTGGATGTTCAATTTTTTTTTTTCAAACTGGAGTTTTTCTTTCTCCCTGTTTTCTCGTAAACAAAAAGATAAGGCAAATATAGATCACAACAAAATCAAAATTTTAGACTTTATATATGCAAAAGAATTTGAAAACTATTATAAATGTAAGTGAAAAAAAAATTTCACGCACTAAAAAAGAACACCAAAGTTTTGTTATCCACGTGTTGGAAATTCCACTAGTACAACCCCAGATAGCTTGGTGGAATTTTATAAGAAAGAGATTTCTAATTGATCCTAACATGTTTTAATTGCGGTGGAAATGCATGCCAGAAACATGTGAAAGATGGTCATGACCTAATGATCCAAAAATTTCAAGGACTAGAAAAAATTAAATTCTTAAGTTAACGTGCGGTGGGGTATTTACTAGAGCCAAACAACCCACTTTTTGCCTATTTTACAAAGAGCGGACCTAAAAAATCGCAGATAATTTTTGGAATTATCTCTCTCAGCATTTGTGCATCAATTTTTGGATGTTCAATTTTTTTTTTCAAACTTTAGTTTTTCTTTCTCCCTGTTTTCTCATAAACAAAAAGATAAGGAAAATATAGAACACAACAAAATGAAAATTTTGGAGTTTATGTATGCAAAAGAATTTGAAAACTATAATAAATGTGAGTGAAGAAAATTATTTTCACGCACTAAAAATGAACACCAAAGTATTGTTATCTAAGTTGTTGAAATTCCACTAGTACAACCCCTGATTGCTCGGTGGAATTTTATAAGAAAGAGATTTCTAATTGATCCCAACATGTTTTAAATGTGGTGGATATGCATGCCAGAAACATGTTAAAGATGCAAATGACCTAATGATCCAAAAATTTCAAGGAGTAGAAAAAATTAAATTCTCAAGCTAACGTGCGGTGGGATATTTACCAGAGCCAAACAACCCACTTTTTGCCTTTTTTACAAAAAGTGGACCTAAAAAATCATAGATAATATTTGAAATTATCACTCTCAGCATTTGTGCATTTCCATTTTTGATGTTAAATTTATTTTTTCAAACTTGAGTTTTTCACTCTCCCAGTTTTCCCGTAAAAAAAAAGTTAAGGCAAATATAAATCACAACAAAATGAAAATTTTAGAGTTTATGTATGCAAAAGAATTTGAAAACTTTAATAAATGTGAGTGAAGAAAATTATTTTCATGGACTAAAAATGAACATCAAAATTTTGTTATCCACGTGTGGGAAATTCCACCAGTACAACCCTAGATAGCTTGGTGGAATTAAATAAGAAAGGGATTTCGAATTGATCCTAACATGTTTTAATTGTGGAGGAAATGCATGCCAGAAACATGTTGAAGATGCAAATGACCTAATGATCCAAAAATTTTGAGTAGAAAATATTAAATTCTCAAGTTAACGTGCGGTGGGGTATTTACTAGAGCCAAACAAACCACTTTTTGCCTATTTGACAAAAAGCGGACATAAAAAATGACTGATAATTTTTGGAATTATCTCTCTCAGCATTTGTGCATTTCAACTTTGGATGTTCAATGTTTTTTTTCAAACTTTAGTTTTTCTTTCTCCCTGTTTTCTCGTAAACAAAACGATAAGGCATATATAGAACACAACAAAATGAAAATTTTGGAGTTTATGTATGCAAAAGAATTTGAAAACTATAATAAATCTGAGTGAAGAAAATTATTTTCACGCACTTAAAATGAACACCAAAGTATTGTTATCCAAGTTGGGGAAATTCCACTAGTACAACCCCAGATAGCTCGGTGGAATTTTATAAGAAAGAGATTTCTAATTGATCCTAACATGTTTTAAATGTGGTGGATATGCAAGCTAGAAACTTGTTGAAGAGGCAAATGACCTAATGATCCAAAAATTTAAAGGAGTAGAAAAAATTAAATTCTCAAGTTAATGTGCGGTGGGATATTTACTATAGCCAAACAACCCACTTTTTGCCTATTTTACAAAAACCTGACCTAAAAAATCACAGAAACTTTTTGGAATTATTTCTCTCAACATTTGTGCATTTTCATTTTTGGATGTTCAATTTTATTTTTTCAATCTTGAGTTTTTCACTCTCCCAGTTTTCTCGTAAACAAAAAGATATGGCAAATGTACATCACAACAAAATGAAAATTTTAGAGTTTAGGTATGCAAAAGAATTTGAAAACTACAATAAATGTGAGTGAATAAAGTTATTTTCAAGCACTAAAAATGAACACCAAAGTTTTGTTGTCCGCGATGGGGAAATTCCACTAGTACAACCCCAGATAGCTTGGTGGAATTTAATAAGAAAGAGATTTCTAATTGATCCTAACATGTTTTAAATGTGGAGGATATGCATGCCAGAAACATGTTGAAGATGCAAATGTTCTAATGATCCAAAAATTTGAAGTAGAAAAAATTAAATTATCAAGTTAGTGTGTGGTGGGATCTTTACCAGAGCCAAACAACCCACTTTTTGCCTATTTTACAAAAAGCGGACCTAAAAAATCACTGATAATTATTAGAATTATCTCTCTCCGCATTTGTGCATTTTCATTTTGGATGTTCAATTTTTTTTTCAAACTAGAGTTTTTCTCTCTCCCTGTTTTGTCATAAAAAAAAAGGTAAGGCAAATAAAGATCACAACAAAATGAAAATTTTGAGAGTTTATATATGCAAAAGAATTCAAAAACTATAATAAATGTGTGTGTTGAAAATTATTTTCACGCACTAAAAATTAAATCCAAAAGCATGTTATCCACGTTGGGGAAATTCCACTAGTAGAACCCCAAATAGCTTAGTGGAATTTTATAAGAAAGAGATTTCTAATTGATCCTAACATATTTTAAATGTGGTTGATATGCATGCCAGAATCATGTTGAAGATGCAAATGACCTAATGACCCAAAAATTTCATGGAGTAGAAAGAATTAAATTCTCAAGTTAACGTGTGGAGGGATATTTACCAGAGCGGAACAACCTACTTTTTGCCTATTTTACAAAAAACGGACCTAAAAAATCGCATATACTTTTTGGAATTATCTCTCTCAGTAGTTGTGTTTTTCCATTTTTGGATGTTCAATTTTTTTTTTTCAAACTTGAGTTTTTCACTTTCCCAGTTTTCTCGTAAACAAAAAGATGAGCCAAATATAGATCACAACAAAATGAAAATTTTAGAGTTTATGTATGCAAAAGAATTTGAAAACTATAAGAAATGGGAGTGAAGAAAATTATTTTCACGCAATAAAAATGAACACCAAAGTTTTATTATCCGCGTTTGGGAAATTCCTCTTGTACAACTCTAGATAGCTTGGTGGAATTTTTTAAGATAGAGATTTCTAATTGATCCTAACTTGTTTTAAATGTGGTCGATATGCATGCCAGAAACATGTTGAAGAAGCAAGTGACCTAATGATCCAAAAATATCAAGGAATAGAAAAAAATAAATTATCAAGTTAACGTGCGGTGGGATATTTACTAGAGCCAAACAACCCACTTTTCGCCTATTTTACAAAAAGCGGACCAAAAAAATCACAGATAATTTTTGGAATTATATCTCTCAACATTTGTGCATTTCCAATTTGGATCTTCAATTTTTTTTTTCAAACTAGAGTTTTTCAGTCCCCAAGTTTTCTCGTAAACAAAAAGATAAGGCAAATATAGATCACAACAAAATGAAAATTTAGAGTTTCTGTATGCAAAAGAATTTGAAAACTACAATAAATGTGAGTGAACAAAATTATTTTCACGCACTAAAAATGACCACCAAAGTTTTGTTATCCACGTTGGTGAAATTCCACTAGTACAACCCCAGATAGCTCGGTGGAATTTTATAAGAAAGAGATTTCTAATTGATCCTAACATGTTTTAAATGTGGTGGATATGCATGGCAAAAATGTGTTAAAGATGCAAATGACCTATTGATCCAAAAATTTCAAGGAGTACAAAAAATTAAATTCTCAAGTTAACTTGCGGTGGGATATTTACTAGAGCCAAACAACCCACTTTTTTCCTATTTTACAAAAAGCGGACCTAAAAAATCACATATACTTTTTGGATTTATCTCTCTCAGCATTTGTGTATTTCAATTTTGGATGTCCAATTTTTTTTTTAAAACTTGAGTTTTTCTCTCCCCCAGTTTTCTCGTAAACAAAAAGACAAGGCAAATATAGATCACAACAAAATGAAAATTTAGAGTTTATGTATGCAAAAGAATTTGAAAACTTTAACAAATGTGTGTGAAGAAAATTATTTTCGCGCACTAAAAATGAGCACCAAAGTTTTGTTATCCACGTTGGGGAAATTCCACTACTCCAATACCAGATAGCTTCGTGGATTTTTTTAAGAAAGAGATTTTTAATTGATCCTAACATGTTTTAAATGTGGTGGATATGCATGGCAGAAACATGTTGAAGATGCAAATGACCTAATGATCCAAAAATTTCAAGGATTAGAAAAAATTAAATTTTCAAGTTAACGTGTGGTGGGGTTTTTAATAGAGCGAAACAACCCACTTTTGGCCTATTTTAAAAAAACCGGACTTAAAAAATCACAGACACTTTTTGGAGTTATGTCTCTCAGCATTTGTGCATTTCCAGTTTGGATGTTCAGTTTTTTTTTTCAAACTTGAGTTTTTCACTCTCCTAGTTTTCCCATAAACAAAAATATAAGGCAAATACAAATCACAACAAAATGAAAATTTTAGAGTTTATGTAAGGAAAAGAATTTGAAACCTATAATAAATGTGAGTTAAAAAAATTATTCTCACGCACTAAAAATGAACACCAAAGTTTTTTATCCACGTTGGGGAAATTCCACTAGTACAACCCCAGATCGCTTGGTGGAATTTTATAAGATAGAGATTTCTAGTTGATCCTAACATGTTTCAAATATGGTGGATATGCATGCCAGAAACATGTTGAAGATGCAAATGACCTACTGATCCAAAAATTTCATGGTGTAGAAAAAATTAAATTCTCAAGTTAACGTGTGGTGGGATATTTACCAGAGCCAAACAACCCACTTTTTGCCTATTTTATAAAAAGCGGACCTAAAAAATCAAAGATAATTTTTGGAATTATCTCTCTCAATATTTGTGCATTTCGATTTTGAATGTTCAATTTTTTTTTCAAACTTGAGTTTTTAACTCTCCCCGTTTTCCTGTAAACAAAAAGTTAAAGCAAATATAAATCACAACAAAATGAAAATTTTAGAGTTTATGTATGCAAAACAATTTGAAAACTCTAATAAATATGAGTGAAGAAAGTTATTTTCACGTACAAAAAATGAACACCAAAGTTTTGTGATCCACGTTGGGGAAATTCCACTAGTACAACCCCAGAAAGCTTGGTGGAATTTTATAAGAAAGAGATTTCTAATTGATCCTAACATTTTTAAATGTGGTGGATATGCATGGCAGAAACATGTTGAAGATGCAAATGACCTAATGATCCAAAAATTTAAAGGAGTAGAAAAAATTAAATTCTCAAGTTAACGTGCGGTGGGATATTTACCATAGCCAAACAACCCACATTTTGCGTATTTTATAAAAAGCTGACCTAAAAAATCACTGATACTTTTTGGAATTATCTCTCTCAACATTTGTGCATTTCCATTTTTGGATGTTCAATTTTTTTTTCAAACTTGAGTTTTTCACACTCCCAGTTTTATCGAAAACAAAAAGATATGGCAAATATAGATAACCACAAAATGAAAATTTTAGAGTTTATGTATGCAAAAGAATTTGAAAACTTTAATAAATGCGAGTGAAGAAAATTATTTTCACGCACTAAAAATGAACACCAAAGTTTTGTTATCCACGTTGGGGAAATTCCAGTAGTACAACTCCAGATCGCTTGGTGGTTTTTTATAAGAAAGAGATTTCTAATTGATCCTCACATGTTTTAAATGTGGTAGATATGCATGCCAGAAACATGTTGAAGATGCAAATGACCTAATGATCCAAAAATTTTGAGGAGTAGAAAAAACTAAATTCTCAAGTTAACGTGCGGTGGGATATTTATCATAGCCAAACAACCCACTTTTACCCTATTTTACAAAAAGCGGACCTAAAAAATCACAGATAAATTTTGGAATTATATCTCTAGATATTTCTTCATTTCCATTTTGGATGTTCAATTTTTTTTTTCAAACTTGAGTTTTCCACTCGCCCAGTTTTCTCGTAAAAAAAAGATAAGGCAACTATAGATCCCAACAAAATGAAAATTTTAGAGTTTATGTATGCAAAAGAATTTGAAAACTTTAATAAATGTGAGTGAATAAAATTTTTTTCACGGACTAAAAATGAACACCAAAGTTTTGTAATCCACGTGTGGGAAATTCCACTAGTACAACCCCAGATAGCTTGGTGGAATTTTATAAGAAAGAGATTTCTAATTGATCCTACCATGTTTTAATTGTGGAGGAAATGCATGCTAGAAACATGTTGAAGATGCAAATGACCTAATGATCCAAAAATTTCAAGGAGTAGAAAATATTAAATTCTCAAGTTAACGTGCAGTGGGGTATTACAACCCACTTTTTGCCTATTTTACAAAAAGCGGACATAAAAAATCACAGATAATTTTTGGAATTATCTCTCTCAGCATTTGTGCATTTCAACTTTGGACGTTCAATTTTTCTTTTCAAACTTGAGTTTTTCATTCTCCCAGTTTTCCCGTAAACAAGAAAATAAGGCAAATATAGATCACAACAAAATGAAAATTATAGAGTTCATGTATGCAAAAGAATTTGAAATAATATAATAAATGTGAGTGAAGAAAATTATTTTCACACACTAAAAATGAACACCAAAGTTTTGTTATCCACGTTGGCGAAATTCCACTAGTACAACCCCAAATCGCATGGTGGAATTTTATAAGATAGAGATTTCTAATTGATCCTAACATGTTTTAAATGTCATGGATATGCATGCCAGAAACATGTTAAAGATGCAAATGACCTAATGATCCAAAAATTTCAAGGCATAGAAAAAATTAAATTCTCAAGCTAACGTGCGGTGGGATATTTTACCAGAGCCAAACAACCCACTTTTTGCCTAATTTAAAAAAAGAGGACCTAAAAAATCATAGATAATTTTAGGAATTATCACTCCCAGCATTTGTGCATTGCCATTTTGGATGTTCAATTTGTTTTTTCAAACTTGAGTTTTTCACTCTCCCAGTTTTCTCGTAAACAAAAGTTAAGGCAAATATAAATCACAACAAAATGAAAATTTTAGAGTTTATGTATGCAAAAGAATATGAAAACTTTAATAAATATGAGTGAAGCAAATTATTTTCACGCACTAAAAATTAACACCAAAGTTTTGTTATCCACGTGTGGGAAATTCCACTAGTACAACCCCAGATAGCTTGGTGGAATTTTATAAGAAAGAGATTTCTAATTGATCCTAACATGTTTTAATTGTGGTGGAAATGCATGCCAGAAACATGTTGAAGATGCAAATAACCTAATGATCCAAAAATTTCAAGGAGTAGAAAAAATTAAGTTCTCAAGTTAACGTGTGGTGGGATATTTAACCAGAGCCAAACAACCTACTTTTTGCCAATTTTACAAAAAGTGGATCTAAAAAATCACAGATAATTTTTGGAATTATCTCTCGCTGCATTTGTGCAATTCCATTTTTGGATGTTCAATTTTTTTTTTCAAACTTGAGTTTTTCTTTATCCCTGTTTTCTCGTAAACAAAAAGATAAGGCAAATATAGATCACAACAAAATGAAAATTTTGGAGTTTATGTATGCAAAAGAATTTGAAAATTAAAATAAATGTGAGTGAAGAAAACTAATTTCACGCACTAAAAATGAACACCAAAGTTTTGTTATCCAAGTTGGGCAAATTCCACTTGTACAACCCCAGATAGCTCAGTGGAATTTTATAAGAAAGAGATTTCTAATTGATCCTAACATGTTTTAAATGTGGTGGATATGCATGCCAGAAACATGTTGAAGATGCAAATGACCTAATGATCCAAAACTTTCAAGGAGTAGAAAAAATTAAATTCTCTAGTTAACGTGCGGTGGGGTATTTACTAGAGCCAAACAACCTACTTTTTGCCTATTTTACAAAAAGTGGACGTAAAAAATCATAGATAATTTTTGGAATTATCTCTCTCAGCATTTGTGCATTTCCATTTTTGGATGTTCCATTTTTTTTTTCAAACTTGAGTTTTTCATTCTCTCTGTTTTCTTGTAAACAAAAAGATAAGGCAAATATAGATCACAACAAAATGAAAATTCTAGACTTTATGTATGCGAAAGAATTTGAAAACTATAATTAATGTGAGTGAAAAAAATTATTTTCACGCACTAAAAATGAACACCAAAGTTTTGTTATCTACGTGTGGGAAATTCCACTACTCCAACACTAGATAGCTTCGTGGAATTTTTTAAGAAAAAGATTTCTAATTGATCCTAACAAGTTTTAATTGTGGTGGAAATGCACGCATGAAACATGTTGAAGAAGCAAATGACTTAATGATCTAAAAATTTCAAGGAGTAGAAAAAATTAAATTCTCAAGTTAACGTGCGGTGGCGTCTTTACCAGAGCCAAACAACCCACTTTTTGCCTATTTTACAAAAAGCGGACCTAAAAAATTATAGATAATTTTTGGAATTATCTCTCTCAGCTTTTGTGCATTTCCTTTTTGGATGTTCAATTATTTTTTTCAAACATGATTTTTTCTTTCTCCCTTTTTTTCTCGTAAACAAAAAGATAAGGCAAATATAGATCACAACAAAATGAAAATTTTAGAATATAAGTATGCAAAAGAATTTGAAAACAATAATAAATGTGAGTGCAGAAATTATTTTGACGCACTAAAAATGAACACCTAAGTATTGTTATCCACGTTGAGGAAATTCCACTAGTACAACCCCAGATAGCTTGGTGGAATTTATAAGAAAAAGATTTCTAATTGATCCTAACATGTTTTAAATGTGGTGGATATGCATCGCAAAAACATGTTGAAGATGCAAATGAACTAATGATCCAAAAATTTCAAGGAGTAGAAAAAATTAAATTCTCAAGTTAACGTGCGGTGGGGTATTTACCAGAGCCAAACAACCCACTTTTTGCCTATTTAACCAAAAGCGGTCGAAAAAAATCACAGATACTTTTTGGAATTATCTCTCTCAGCATTTGTGCATTTCCATTTTTGGATGTTTAATTTTTTTTTTCAAACTTGAGTTTTTCACTCTCCCTGTTTGGTCGTAAACAAAAAGATAAGGCAAATATACATCACAACAAAATGAAAATTTTAGATTTGATGTATGCAAAAGAATTTGAAAACTATAATAAATGAGAGTGAAGAAAATTATTTTCATGCACTAAAAATGAACACCAAAATTTTATTACCCGCGTTTGGGAAATTCCACTAGTACAACTGTTCATAGCTTGGTGGAATTTTATAAGATAGATATTTCTAATTGATCCTAACATGTTTTAAATGTGATTGATATGCATGCTAGAAATAAGTTGAAGATGCAAATGACATAATGATCCAAAAATTTCAAGGAATAGAAAAAAATAAGTTCTCAAGTTAACGTGTGGTGGGATATTTACCAGAGCCAAACAACCCACTTTTTGCCTATTTTACAAAAAGCGGACCTAAAAAATCACAGATAATTTTTGGAATTATATCTCTCAGCATTTGTGCATTTCCATTTTGGATCTTCAATTTTTTTTTTTCAAACTTGAGTTTTTCACTCACCAAGTTTTCTCGTAAACAAAAAGATAAGGCCAATGTATCACAACAAAATGAAAATTTTAAAGCTTATGTAAGGAAAAGAATTTGAAAACTATATTAAATGTGAGTGAAGAAAATTATTTTCACGCACTAAAAATGAACACCAAAGTTTTGTTATCCACGTTGGGGAAATTCCACTAGTACAACCCTAGATAGCTTTGGTGGAATTTTATAATAAAGAGATTTCCAATTGATCCCAACATGTTTTAAATGTGGTAGATATGCATGCCAGAAACATTTTGAAGATGCAAATGAGATAATGAGCAAAAAATTTCAACCAGTCAAAAAAATTAAATTCTCAAGTTAACGTGAGGTGGGATATTTGCCGGAGCCAAACAACCTACTTTTTTCCTATTTTAGAAAAAGTGGACCTAAAAAATCACAGATAATTTTTGCAATTATCTCTCTCAGCATTTGTGCATTTCCATTTTTGGATGTTCAATTTTCTTTTCAAAGTTGAGTTTTTCATTCTCTCGGTTTTCCCGTAAACAAAAATATAAGGCAAATATAGATCACAACAAAATGAAAATTTTAGAGTTTATGTATGCGAAAGAATTTGAAAACTATAATAAATGTGAGGGAAGAAAATTATTTTCACGCACTAAAAATGAACACCAAAGTTTTGTTATCTACGTGTGGGAAATTCCACTAGTACGACACCAGATAGCTTGGTGGAATTTTATAAGAAAAAGATTTCTAATTGATTCTAACATGTTTTAATTGTGGTGGAAATGCATGCCAGAAACATGTTGAAGATGCAAATGACCTAATGATCCAAAAATTTCAAGGAGTAGAAAAACTTAAGTTCTCAAGTTAACGTTTGGTGGGATATTTAACCATAGCCAAACAACCTACTTTTTGCCTATTTTAAAAAAAGTGGATCTAAAAATCACAGATAATTTTTGGTATTATCTCTCTCTGCATTTGTGCAATTCCATTTGTGGATGTTCAATTTTTTTTTTCAAACTTGAGTTTTTCTTTCTCCCTGTTTTCTCGTAAACAAATAGATAAGGCAAATATAGATCATAAGAAAATGAAAATTTTGGAGTTTATGTATGCAAAAGAATTTGAAAACTATAATAAATGTGAGTGAAGAAAATTAATTTCACGCACTCAAAATGAACACCAAAGTTTTGTTATCCACGTTGGGGAAATTCCACTTGTACAACCCCAGATAGCTCAGTGGAATTTTATAAGAAAGATATTTCTAATTGATCCTATCAATTTTTAAATGTGGTGGATATGCATGCCAAAAACATGTTGAAGATGCAAATGACCTAATGATCCAAAAATTTCAAGGAGTAGAAAAAATTAAATTCTCAAGTTAACGTGCGGTGGGGTATTTACTAGAGCCAAACAACCTACATTTTGCCTATTTTACAAAAAGTGGACCTAAAAAATCATAGATAATTTTTGGAATTATCTCTCTCAGCATTTGTGCATTTCCATTTTTGGAAGTTCAATTTTTTTTTTCAAACTTGAGTTTTTCATTCTCCCTGTTTTCTCGTAAACAAAAAGATAAGGCAAATATAGATCACAACAAAATGAAAATTCTAGAGTTTATGTATGCGAAAGAATTTGAAAACTATAATAAATGTGAGTGAAGAAAATTATTTTCACGCACTAAAAATGAACACCAAAGTTTTGTTATCTACGTGTGGGAAATTCCACTAGTACAACCCCAGATAGCTTGGTGGAATTTTATAAGATAAAGATTTCTAATTGATCCTAACATGTTTTAATTGTGGTGGAAATGCATGCGAGATACATGTTGAAGAAGCAAATGATTTAATGGTCTAAAAATTTCAAGGAGTAGAAAAAATTAAATTCTCAAGTTAACGTGCGGTGGGGTATTTACCAGAGCCAAACAACCCACTTTTTGCCTATTTTACAAAAAGCGGACCTTAAAAATCACAGATAATTTTTGGAATTATCTCTCTCAGCTTTTGTGCATTTCCATTTTGGATGTTCTAATATTTTTTTCAAACATGATTTTTTCTTTCTCCCTTTTTTTGTCGTAAACAAAAAGATAAGGCAAATATAAATCACAACAAAATGAAAATTTTAGAATTTATGTATGCAAAAGAATTTGAAAAAAATAATAAATGTGAGTGCAGAAATTATTTTGACGCACTAAAAATGAACACCTAAGTATTGTTATCCACGTTGGGGAAATTCCACTATTACAACCCCAGATAGCTTGGTGGAATTTATAAGAAAAATATTTTTAATTGATCCTAACATGTTTTAAATGTGGTGGATATGCATGCCAAAAACATGTTGAAGATGCAAATGAACTAATGATCCAAAAATTTCAAGGAGTAGAAAAAATTAAATTCTCAAGTTAACGTGCGGTTTGGTATTTACCAGAGCCAAACAACCCACTTTTTGCCTATTTAACCAAAAGCGGACAAAAAAAATCACTAATAATTTTTGGAATTATCTCTCTCAGCATTTATGCATTTCCATTTTTGGATGTTTAACTTTTTTTTTCAAACTTGAGTTTTTCACTCTCCCTGTTTTGTCATAAACAAAAAGATAAGGCAAATATACATCACAACAAAATAAAAATTTTAGATTTTATGTATGCAAAAGAATTTGAAAACTATAATAAATGTGAGTGAAGAAAATTATTTTCATGCACTAAAAATGAACACCAAAGTTTTATTACCCGCGTTAGGGAAATTCCACTAGTACTACTGTTGATAGCTTTGTGGAATTTTATAAGATAGATATTTGTAATTGATCCTAACATGTTTTAAATGTGATTGATATGCATGCAAGAAACAGGTTGAAGATGCAAATGACTTAATGATCCAAAAATTTCAAGGAAAAGAAAAAAATAAGTTCTCATGTTAATGTGTGGTGGGATATTTACGAGAGCCCAAACAACCCACTTTTTGCCTATTTTACAAAAAGTGGACCTAAAAAATCACAGATAATTTTTGGAATTATATCTCTCAGCATTTGTGCATTTCCATTTTGGATCTTCAATTTTTATTTTCAAACTTGAGTTTTTCACTCACCCAGTTTTCTAGTAAACAAAAAGATAAGGCAAATGTATCACAACAAAATGAAAATTTTAAAGCTTATGTATGCAAAAGAATTTGAAAACTATATTAAATGTGAGTGAAGAAAATTATTTTCTCGCACTAAAAATGAACACCAAAGTTTCGTTATCCATGTTGGGAAAATTCCACTAGTACAACCCCAGATAGCTTTGGTGGAATTTTATAATAAAGAGATTTCCAATTGATCCCAACATGTTTTAAATATGGTAGATATGCATGCCAGAAATATTTTGAAGATGCAAATGTGCTAATGATCGAAAAATTTCAACGAGTCGAAAAAATTAAATTCTCAAGTTAACATGCGGTGGGATATTTGCCGGAGCCAAACAAGCTACTTTTTGTCTATTTTACAAAAAGGGGACCTAAAAAATCATAGATAATTTTTGGAATTATCTCTCTCAGCATTTGTGTATTTCCATTTTTGGATGTCCAATTTTTTTTTGAAAACTTGAGTTTTTCATTCTCCCTGTTTTCTCGTAAACAAAAAGATAAGGCAAATATAGATCACAATAAAATGAAAATTTTAGAGTTTATGTATGCGAAAGAATTTGAAAACTATAATAAATGTGAGTGAAGAAAATTATTTTCACGCACTAAAAATGAACACCAAAGTTTTGTTATCTACGTGTGGGAAATTCCACTAGTACAACCCCAGATAGCTTGGTGGAATTTTATAAGAAAAAGATTTCTAATTGATCCTAACATGTTTTAATAGTGGTGGAAATGCATGCCAGAAACATGTTGAAGATGCAAATGACCTAATGATCCAAAAATTTCGAGTAGAAAAAATTAAGTTTTCAAGTTAACGTGTGGTGGGATATTTAACCAGAGCGAAACAACCTACTTTTTGCCTATTTTAAAAAAAAAGTGGATCTAAAAAATCACAGATAATTTTTTGTATTATCTCTCTCTGCATTTGTGCAATTCCATTTTTTGATGTTCAATTTTTGTTTTCAAACTTGAGTTTTTCTTTCTCCCTGTTTTCTCATAAACAAAAAGATAAGGCAAATATAGATCACAACAAAATGAAAATTTTGGAGTTTATGTATGCAAATGAATTTGAAAACTATAATAAATGTGAGTGAAGACAATTAATTTCACGCACTAAAAATGAACACCAATGTTTTGTTATCCACGTTGGGGAAATTCCACTTGTACAACCCCAGATAGCTCAATGGAATTTTATAAGAAAGAGATTTCTAATTGATCCTAACATGTTTTAAATGTGGTGGATATGCATGCCAGAAACATGTTGAAGATGCAAATGACCTAATGATCCAAAAATTTCAAGGAGTAGAAAAAATTAAATTCTCAAGTTAACGTGCGGTGGGGTATTTACTAGAGCCAAACAACCTACATTTTGCCTATTTTACAAAAAGTGGACCTAAAAAATCATAGATAATTTTTGGAATTATCTCTCCCCGCATTTGTGCATTTCCATTTTTGGATGTTCAATTTTTTTTTCAAAATTGAGTTTTTCATTCTCCCTGTTTTCTCGTAAACCAAAAGATAAGGCAAATATAGATCACAACAAAATGAAAATTTTAGAGTTTATGTATGCGAAAGAATTTGAAAACTATAATAAATGTGAGTGAAGAAAATTATTTTCACGCACTAAAAATGAACACCTAAGTATTGTTATCCATGTTGAGGAAATTCCACTAGTACAACCCCAGATAGCTTGGTGGAATTTACAAGAAAATGATTTCTAATTGATCCTAACATGTTTTAAATGTGGTGGATATGCATGCCAAAAACATGTTGAAGATCCAAATGAGCTAATGATCCAAAAATTTCAAGGAGTAAAAAAAATTAAATTCTCAAGTTAACGTGCGGTGGGGTATTTACCAGAGCCAAACAACCCACTTTTTGCCTATTTAACCAAAAGCGGACAAAAAAAATCACAGATACTTTTTGGAATTATCTCTCTCAGCATTTGTGCATTTCTATTTTTTGATGTTTAACTTTTTTTTTTCAAACTTGAGTTTTTCTCTCTCCCTGTTTTGTCGTAAACAAAAAGATAAGGCAAATATACATCACAACAAAATGAAAATTTTAGATTTTATGTATGCAAAAGAATTTGAAAACTATAATAAATGTGAGTGAAGAAAATTATTTTCATGCACTAAAAATGAACACCAAAGTTTTATTACCCGCGTAAGGGAAATTCCACTAGTACAACTGTTGATAGCTTGGTGGAATTATATAAGATAGATATTTCTAATTGATCCTAACATGTTTTAAATAAGATTGATATGCATGCCATAAATAGGTTGAAGATGGAAATGACTTAATGATCCAAAAATTTCAAGGAATGGAAAAAAATAAGTTCTCAAGCTAACGTGTGGTGGGATATTTACCAGAGCCAAACAACCCACTTTTTGCCTATTTTACAAAAAGCGAACCTAAAAAATCACAGATAATTTTTGGAATTATATCTCTCAGCATTTGTGCATTTCCATTTTGGATCTTCAATTTTTTTTTTCAAACTTGAGTTTTTCTCTCACCCAGTTTTCTGGTAAACAAAAAGATAAGGCAAATGTATCACAATAAAATGAAAATTTTAAAGCTTATGTATGCAAAAGAATTTGAAAACTATATTAAATGTGAGTGAAGAAATTTATTTTCACGCACTAAAAATGAACACCAAAGTTTTGTTATCCACGTTGGGGAAATTCCATTAGTACAACCCCAGATAGCTTTGGTGGAATTTTATAATAAAGAGATTTCCAATTGATCCCAACATGTTTTAAATGTGGTGGATATGCATGCCAGAAACATTTTGAAGATGCAAATGAGCTAATGATCAAAAAATTTCAATGAGTCGAAAAAATTAAATTCTCAAGTTAACGTGCGGTGGGATATTTGCCGGAGCCAAACAACCACTTTTTGCCAATTTTACAAAAAGCAGACCTAAAAATTCAGATATACTTTTTGGAATTATCTCTCTCAGCATTAATGTATTTCCATTTTTGGATGTTCATTTTTTTTTCAAACTTGAGTTTTTCACTTTCCCAGTTTTCTTGTTAACAAAAAGATAAGGAAAATATAGATCTCAACAAAATGAAAATTTTAGAGTTTATGTATGCAAAAGAATTTGAAAACTATAATAAATATGTGTGAAGAAAACTATTTACACGCACTAAAAACGAACACCAAAGTTTTGTCATCCACATTGGGGAAATTCCACTACTACAACCCCAGATAGCTGGGTGGAATTTTATTAGAAAGAGATTTCTAATTGATCCTAACATATTTTAAATGTGGTGGATATGCATGCAGAAACATGTTGAAGATGCAAATGGCCTAATGATCCAAAAATTTCAAGGCGTAGAAAAAATTAAATTCTCAAGTTAACATGCGGTGCGATATTTACAAGAGCCAAACAACCAACTTTTTACCTTTTTTGTAAAAAGCGGACCTAAAAAATCACAGATAATTTTTTGAATTATCTCTCTCTACATTTGTGAATTTCCATTTTTGGATGTTCAATTTTTTTTTTCAAACTTGAGTTTTTCACTCTCCCAGTTTTCCCGTAAACAAAAAGTTAAGGCAAATATAAGTCACAACAAAATGAAAATTTTTGTGTTTATGTATGCAAAAGAATTTGAAAACTCTAATAAATGTGAGTGAAGAAAATTATTTTCACGCACAAAAATTGAACACCAAAGTTTTGTTATCCACGTTGGAGAAATTCCACTAGTACAACCCCAGATAGCTTTGTGGAATTTTATAGGAAAGAGGTTTCTAATTGATCCTAACATGTTTTAAATGTGGTGGATATGCATGGCAGAAACTTGTTGAAGATGCAAATGACCTAATGATCCAAAAATTTCAAGGAGTAGAAAAAATTAAATTCTCAAGTTAACGTGCAGTGGGATATTTACCAGTGCAAAACAACCCATTTTTACCTATTTTACAAAAAGCGGACCTAAAAATTCACAGATACTTTTCGGAATTATCTCTCTCAGCATTTGTGCATTTCCATTTTGGATGTTGAATTTTTTTTTTCAAACTTGAGTTTTTCATATTCCTTTTCTCGTAAACAAAAAGATAAGGCAAATATAGATCAAAACAAAATGAAAATTCTAGAGTTTAAGTATGCAAAACAATTTGAAAACTATATTAAATGTGAGTGAAAAAAATTATTTTCACGCACTAAAAATGAACACCAATGTTTTGTTATCACGTTGGGGAAATTCCACTAGTACAACCCCAGATAGCTTGGTGGAATTTTATAAGAAAGAGATTTCTAATTGATCCGAACATGTTTTAAATGTGGTGGATATGCATGGCAGAAACATGTTGAAGATCCTAATGACATTATGATCGAAAATTTTCAAGCAGTAGAAAAAATTAAGTTCTCAAGTTAACGTGTAGTGGGATATTTAACCAAAGCCAAAGAACCTACTTTTTGCCTATTTTACTAAAAGTGGATCTAAAAAATCATAGATACTGTTTGGAAATATCTCTCTCAGCATTTGTGCATTTCCGTTTTGGATGTTCAATTTTTTTTTTTCAAACTTGAGTTTTTCTCTCTCCTAGTTTTCTTGTAAATAAAAAGATAAGGCAAATATAGATCACAACAAAATAAAAATTTAAGAGTTTATGTATCCAAAAAAATATAAAAAATATAATAAATGTGAGTGAAGAAAATTATTTTCATGAACTAAAAATGAACACCAAAGTTTTGTTATCCACGTTGTGGAAATTCCTCTAGTACAACCCCAAATAGCATTCGTGGAAATTTATAAGAAAGAGATTTCTAATTGATCTTAAGATGTTTTCTATGTGGTGGATATGCGTGCCAGAAAACAAGTTGAAGATGCAAATGAGCTAATGATCCAAAAATTTCAAGGAGTAGAAAAAATTAAATTCTCAAGTTAATGTGCGATGGGATATTTAACAGAGCCAAACAACCCACTTTTTGCCTATTTTAAAAAAAGTGGACCTAAAAAATCACAGATAATTTGGAATTATGACTCTCACCATTTGTGCATTTCCATTTTGGATGTTCAATTTTTTTTTTCAAATTTGACGTTTATCTCTCCTAGTTTTCTCGCAAACAAAAAGATAAGGCAAATATACATCAAACCAAAATGAATATTTTAGAGTTTATGTATGCAAAAGAATTTGAAAACTATCATAAATGTGAGGGAAGAAAATTATTTTCACGGACTAAAAATGAACACCAACTTTTGTTATCCACGTTGGGAAAATTCCACTTGTACAACCCCAGATAGCTTTGGTGGAATTTTATAAGGAAGAGATTTCTAATTGATCCTAACATGTTTTAAATGTGGTGATATGCATGGCAAAAACATGTTGAATATGCAAATGACATAATGATCCAAAAATTTCAAGGAGTAGAAAAAATTAAATTCTCAAGTTAACGTGCGATGGGATATTTTTCTGAGCCAAACAACCCAGTTTTTGCCTATTTTACAAAAAGCGGACCAAAAAAATAACAGATATTTTTTGGAATTATCTCCCTCAGCATTTGTGCATTTCCATTTTGGATGTTCAATTTTTCTTTCAAACTTGAGTTTTTTACTCTCCCAGTTTTCTCTTAAACAAAAAGATAAGGCAAATTTAGATCACAACAAAATGAAAGTTTTAGAGTCTTTGTATCCAAAAGAATTTGAAAACTAAAATAAATTTGAGTGAAGAAAATTATTTTCACGCACAAAAAATGAACACCAAAGTTTTGTTATCCACATTGGAGAAATTCCACTAGTACAACCTCAGATAGCTTTGGTCGAATTTTATAAGAAAGAGATTTCTAATTGATCCCAACATGTTTTAAATGTGGTGGATATGCATGCCAGAAACATGTGGAAGAGGCAAATGAGCTAATGATCCAAAAATTTCAAAGAGTCGAAAAAATTAATTTCTCAAGTTAACGTGCGGTGAGATATTTTAGTAGAGCCAAACAACCCAGTTTTTGCCTATTTTACAAATAGCTGACCTAAAAAATCACAGATACTTTTTGGAATTATCTCCCTCAGCATTTGTGCATTTCCATATTTGGATGTTCAATTTTTTTTTCCAATCTTGACTTTTTATCTCTCCCTGTTTTCTTGTAAACAAAAAGATAAGGCAAATATAGATCACAAAAAAATGAAAATTTTAGAGTTGATGTATTGAAAAGAATTTTAAAACTATAATAAATGTGTGTGAAGAAAATTATTTTCACGCACGAAAAATGAACACCAAGGTTTTGTTATCCACGTTAAAGAAATTCCACTAGTACAACCCCAGATAGCTTGGTTGAATTTTATAAGAGAGAAATTTCTAAATTATCCTAACATGTTTTAAATGTGGTGGATATGCATGGCCGAAACATGTTGAAGATGCAAATGACCTAATGATCCAAAAATTCCAAGGAGTAGAAAAAATTAAATTCTCAAGTTAACAAGCGGTGGGATATTTAATAGAGCGAAACAACCCACTTTTTGCCTATTTTACAAAAAGCGGACCTAAAAAATCTCAGATACTTTTTGGAGTTATCTCTCTCAGCATTTGTGCCTTTCCATTTTGGATGTTCAATTTTTTTTTCAAACTTGAGTTTTTCACTCTCCCAGTTTTCTCACAAAAAAAAGGATAAGGCAAATATAGATCACAACAAATTGAAAATTTTAGAGTTTATGTATGCAAAAGAATTTGAAAACTATAATAAATGTGAGTGAAGAAAATTATTTTTATGCAGCAAAAAGAACACCAAAGTTTTGTTAACCACGTCTGGGTAATTCCACTAGTACAACCCCAGATCGCTTGATGGAATTTTATAAGAAAGAGATTTCTATTTGTTCCTAACATGTTTTAAATGTGGTAGATATGCATGCGAGAAACTTTTTGAAGATGCAAATGACCTAATGATCCAAAAATTTCAAGGAGTAGAACGGTGGGATATTTACCAGAGCCAAACAACCCACATTTTGCCTATTTTACAAAATGTGAACATATAAAATCATTGATAATTTTTGGAATTATCTCTCTAAGCATTTGTGCATTTCCATTTTGGATGTTCACTTTTTTTTTCAAACTTGAGTTTTTTACTCTCCTAGTTTTCTCGTAAACAAAAAGATAATGCAAATATAGATCACAAGAAAATGAAAATTTTAGATTTTATGTATGCAAAAGAATTTGAAAACTACAATAAATGTGAGTGAAGAAAATTATTTTCACGCACTAAAAATGAACACCGAAGTTTTGATATCCATGTTAGGGAAATTCCACTTGTACAACCGTCGATAGCTTTGGTGGAATTTCATAAGAAAGAGATTTCTAATTGATCGGAACATGTTTTAATTGTGGTGGCTATGCATGCCAGAAACATGTTCAAGATCCAAATGACATTATGATCCAAAAATTTCGAGTAGAAAAAATTAAGTTTTCAAGTTAACGTGTGGTGGGATATTTACTAGAGCCAAGCAACCCACTTTTTGCCTATTTTACAAAAAGCAGACCTAAAAAAGCATAGATACTTTTTGCAATTATCTCTCTCAGCATTTGTGGATTTCCATTTTGGATGTTCAATTTTTTTTTTCAAACTTGAGTTTTTAACTCTCCTAGTTTTCTCGTAAACAAAAAGATAAGGCAAATATAGATCACAAAAAAATGAAAGTTTTAGAGTTTATGTTTGCAAAAGAATTTGAAAACTATAATAAATGTGAGTGAAGAAAATTATTTTCATGCACTAAAAATGAACACTAAATTTTTGTTATCCACATTGGGGAAATTCCACTAGTACAACCCTAGTTAGCTTTGGTGGAATTTTATAAGAAAGAGATTTCTAATTGATCCTAACATGTTTTAAATGTGGGGGATATGCATGCCAGAAACATGTTGAAGATGCAAATGACGTAATGATCCAAAAATTTCAAGGAGTAGAACAAATTAAATTCTCAAGTTAACGTGCAGTGGAATATTTACTAAAGCCAAACAACCCACTCTTTGCCTATTTAACAAAAAGCGGACCTAAAAAATCACAGACACTTTTTGGAATTATCTCTCTCAGCATTTGTCCATTTCCATTTTGGATGTCCATTTTTTTTTTTCAAACATGAGTTTTTCACTCTCCCAGTTTTCTCGTAGACAAAAAGGTAAGGCAAATATAGATTACAACAAAATGAAAATTTTAGAGTTTATGTATGCAAAATAATTTGAAAACTATAATTAATGTGAGTGAAAAAAATTATTTTCACGCACTGAAAATGAACACCAAAGTTTTGTTATCTACATTGGGGAAATTCCACTACTACAACCCCAGATTGGTTTGGTGGAATTTTATAAGAAAAAGATTTCTAATTGATCCTAACATATATTAAATATGGTCGATATGCATGCCAGAAACATGTTGAAGATGCAAATGACCTAATGATCCAAATATTTCATGGAGTAGAAAAATATTAAATTCTCTAGTTAATGTGCGGTGGGATATTTACAAGAGCCTAACAACCCACTTTTTGCCTATTTTACAAAAAGCGGACCTGAAAAATCACAGATACTTTTTGGAATTATGCCTCTCCCATTTGTGAATTTCCATTTTGGATCTTCAATTTTTTTTTTCAAACTTGAGTTTTTCACTCTCCTAGTTTTCTCGTAAACTAAAAGATAAGGCAAATATAGATCACAACAAAATGAAATTCTTAGAGTTTACGTATGTAAAAGAATTTGAAAACTATAATAAATGAGAGTGAACAAAATTATTTTCACGCACTAAAAATGAACACCAAAGTTTTGTTATCCACATTGGGGAAATTCCACTAGCACAACCGCCGATAGCTTTGGTGATTTTATAAGAAAGTGATTTCTAATTGATCCTAACATGTTTTAAATGTGGTGGAGATGCATGCCAGAAATATATTGAAGATGCAAATGGCCTAACGATCAAAAAATTTCAAGAAGGAGAAAAAATTAAATTCTCAAGTTAACGTGTGATGGGATATTTACAAGAGCCAAACAACCCACTTTTTTCCTATTTTACAAAAAGCGGACGTAAAAAATCATAGATAATTTTTGGAAATATCTCTCTCAGCATTTGTGCATTCCCGTTTTGGATGTTCAATTTTTTTTTTCAAACTTGAGTTTTTCACTCTCCCAGTTTTCTACTAAACAAATAGATAAGGAAAATATAGATCAAAACAAAATGAAAATTTTAGAGTTTATGTATGCAAAATAATTTGAAAACTATAATAAATGTGAGTGAAGAAATTACTTTCACGCACTAAAAAGGAAAACAAAAGTTTTGTTATCCACATCGGGCAAATTCCACTAGTACAACCCCAAATAACTTTGGTGGAATTTTATAAGAAAGAGATTTCTAATTGATCCCAACTTTTTTTAAATGTGGTGGATATGCATGCCAGAAACATGTTGAAGATGCAAATGAGCTAATGATCCAAAAATTTCAAAGAGTCGAAAAAATTAAATTCTCAAGTTATCGTGCCGTGGGATATTTACCAGAGCCAAACAACCCCCTTTTTGCCTATTTTACAAAAAGCGGACCTAAAAAATCACAGATATTTTTTGGAATTATCTCGCTTAGCATTTGTGCATATCCATTTTGGATGTTCAATTTTTTTTTTCAAACTTGAGTTTTTCTCTCTCCCAGTTTTCTCGTAAACAAAAAATAAGGCAAATATACATCACAACAAAATGAAAATTTTAGAGTTTATGTATGCAAAAGAATTTGAAAACTATAACTAATGTGTGTGAAGAAAATTATTTTCACTCACTAAAAATGAACACCAAAGTTTTGTTATCCACATTGGGGAAATTCCACTAGTACAACCCTATTTAGCTTGGTGGAATTTTATAAGATAGAGATTTCTAATTGATCCTAACATGTTTTAAATGTTGTGGATATGCATGCCAGAAGCATGTCGAAGATGCAAATGACCTAATGATCCAAAAATTTTGAGTCGCTAAAAAAAAAAAAATCCCAAGTTAACGTGCGGTGGGATATTTTACAGAGCCAAACAACCCACTTTTTGCCTTTTTACAAATAGCGGACCTAAAAAATCATAGATAATTTTTAAATTATCTCTCTCAGCATTTGTGCATTTCCATTTTTTATGTTCAATTTTTTTTTTCAGACTTGAGTTTTTCACTCTCCAAGTTTTCCCGTAAACAAAAAGTTAAGGCAAATATAAATCACAACAAAATAAAAATTTTATAGTTTATGTACGCAAAAGAATTTGAAAACTCTAATAAATGTGAGTGAGGAAAATTATTTTCACGCAATAAAAATAAACACCGAAGTTTTGTTATCCACGTTGGGGAAATTCCCTAGTACAACCCCATATAGCTTGGTGGAATTTTATAAGAAAGAGATTTCTAATTGATCCTAACATGTTTTTAATGTGGTGGATATGCAAAGAAGAAACATGTTGAAGATGCAAATGACCTAATGATCCAAAAATTTTAAGGAGTAGAAAAAATTAATTTCTCAATTTAACGTGCGGTGGGATATTTACCTGAACCAAACAACCCACATTTTGCCGATTTTACAAAAAGCGGACCTAAAAAATCACACATACTTTTCGGAATTATCTCTCTAAGAATTTGTGCATTTCCATTTTGGATGTTCAATTTTTTTTTTCAAACTTGAGTTTTTCACTCTCCCCTTTTTCTCGTAAACAAAAAGATAAGGCATATATAGATCACAACAAAATGAAAATTTTACAGATTATGTATGCAAAAGAATTTGAAAACTATAAAAAATATGAGTGAAAAAAATTATTTTCACGCACTAAAAATGAACACCAAAGTTTTGATATCCATGTTGGGCAAATTCCACTAGTACAACCGCAGATAGCTTTGGTGGAATTTTATAAGAAAGATAATTCTAATTGATCCTAACATGTTTTAAATGTGGTGGCTAGGCATGCCACAAACTTGTTGAAGATGCAAATGACATTGTGATCCCAAAATTTCAAGCAGTAGAAAAAATTAAGTTCTCAAGTTAATGTGCGGTGGGATATTTACCAGAGCCAAACAACCCACTTTTTGCCTATTTTACAAAAAGCGGACCTAAAAAATCACAGATACTTTTTGGAAATATCTCTCTCAGCATTTGTGCATTTTTATTTTGGATGTTCAATTTTTTTTTCAAACTTAAGAGCCTTTCACTCTCTCAGTTTACTCGTAAACAAAAAGATAAGGCAAATATAGATCACAAAAAAATGAAAATTTTAGAGTTTATGTATGCAAAAGAATTTGAATACTATAATAAATGTGAGTCAAGAAAATTATTTTCACGCACTAAAAATGAACACCAAATTTTGTTATCCACGTTGGGGAAATTCCACTAGTACAACCCCAGATAGCTTTGGCAGAATTTTATCAGAAAGAGATTTCTAATAGATCCTAATATGTCTTAAATGTGGTGGATATGCATGCCAGAAACATGTTGAAGATGCAAATGAGCTAATGATCCAAAATTTTCAAAAAGTAGAAAAAATTAAATTCTCAAGTTAACATGCGGTGGGATATTTACTAGAGCCAAACAACCCACTTTTTGCCTATTTTACAAAAAGAGGACCTAAAAAATCAGAGAGACTTTTTGGAATTATGTCTCTCACCATTTGTGCATTTCCATTTTGGATGTTCAATTTTTTTGTTAAACTTGAGTTTTTCACTCTCCCAGTTTTCTCTTAAACAAAAAGATAAGGCAAATATAGATCACAACAAAATGAAAATTTTAGAGTTTCTGTATGCAAAAGCATTTGAAAACTATCATAAATGTGAGTCAAAAAAATTATTTTCACGGACTAAAAATGAACACCAAAGTTTTGTTATCCACGTTGTGGAAATTCCACTAGTACAACCCTAGATATCTTCAGAGGAATTTTATAAGAAAGAGATTTCTAATTGATCCTAACATGTTTTAAATATGGTGGATATGCATGCCAGAAACATGTTGAATATGCAAATGATCTAATGATCCAAAAATTGCAAGGAGAAGAAAAAATTAAATTCTCAAGTAAATGTGCGGTGGGATATTTTCCAGAGCCAAACAACCAGTTTTTGCCTATTTTACATAAAGCGGACCTAAAAAATCACAGATACTTTTTGGAATTATCTCCCTCAGCATTTGTGCATTTCCATTTTGGATGTTCAATTTTTTTTTTTCAAACTTGAGTTTTTCACTCTCTCAATTTTCACGTAAACGAAAAGATAAGGCAAATGTAGATTACAAGAAAATGAAAATTTTAGAGTTTATGTATGCAAAAGAATTTGCAAACTATAATAAATGTGAGTGAAGAAATTAGTTTCATGCAGTCAAAATGAACACCAAAGTTTTGTTATCCACGTTGAGGAAATTACAATAGTATAACCCCAAATAGCTTTGGTGGAATTTTATAAGAAAGATTTCTAATTGATCCCAACATGTTTCAAATGTGGTGGATATGCATGTTAGAAAAATGTTGAAGATACAAATGAGCTAATGATCGAAAAATTTCAAAGAGTCGAAAAAATTAAATTCTCAAGTTAACGTGTGGTGGGATATTTACAAGAGCCAAACAACCCACTTTTGGCCTTTTTTTAACAAAAAACGGACCTAAAAAATAATAGATACTTTTTGGAATTATCTCTATTAGCATTTGTGCATTTCCATTTTGGATGTTCAATTTTTTTTTTCAAACATAAGTTTTTCACACTCCCAGTTTTCTCGTAAACAAAAAGATAAGGCATATGTAGATCACAACAAAATGAAAATTTTAGAGTTTATGTATGCAAAAGAATTTGAAAACTATAATAAATGTGAGTGAAGAAAATTATTTTCATGCATAAAAATGAACACCAAAGTTTTGGTATCCATGTTGGGGAAATTTCACTAGTACAACCCCAGATAGCTTTGGTGGAATTTTATAAGAAAGAGATTTCTAATTGATCCCAACATGTTTTAAATGTGGTGGATATGCATGCCAGAAACATGTTGAAGATGCAAATGAGCTAATGATCCAATAATTTCAAAGAGTTGAAAAAATTAAATTCTCAAGTTAATGTGCGGTGGGATATTTACGAGAGCCAAAGAACCCACTTTTGACCTTTTTTACAAAAAGCGGACCTAAAAAATCACAGATACTTTTTGGAATTATCTCTAGTAGCATTTGTGCATTTCCATTTTGGATGTACAATTTTTTTTTTCAAACTTGAGTTTTTCACACTCCCAGTTTTTTCGTAAACAAAAAGATAAGGCAAATATAGATCACAACAAAATGAAAATTTTGGAGTTTATGTATGCAAAAGAATTTGAAAACTACAATAAATGTGAGTGAAGAAAATTATTTTCACGCACTAAAAATGAACACCAAAGTTTTGTTATCCACGTTGGGGAAATCCCACAAGTACAACCCCAGATAGCTTTGGTGGAATGTTATAAGAAATAAATTTCTAATTGATCCTAACATTTTTTAAATATGATGGATATGCAGGCCAGAAACATGCTGAATATGCAAATGAGCTAATGATCCAAAAATTTCAAGGAGTAGAAAAAATTAAATTCTCAAGTTAACGTGTGGTGGGAAATTTTCTAGAGCCAAACAACCTAGTTTTTGCCTATTTTAGAAAAAGCGGACCTAAAAAATCAAAGATACTTTTTGGAATTATCTCCCTCACCATTTGTGCATTTCCATTTTGGATGTTCAATTTTTTTTTTCAAACTTGAGTTTTTCACTCTCCCAGTTTTCTCGTAAAAAAAAAGATAAGGCAAATGTAGATCACAACAAAAAGATACTTTTAGAGTTTATATATGCAAAAGAATTTGAAAACTATAATAAATGTGAGTGAAGAAAATTATTTTCAGCCACTATAAATGAACACCAAAGTTTTGTTATCCACGTTGGGGAAATTCCAGTAGTACAACCCCAAATAGCTTTGGTGGAATTTTATAAGAAAGAGATTTCTAATTGATCCCAACATGTTTTTAATCTTGTGGATTTGCATCCCATAAACATGTTGAAGATGAAAATGAGCTAATGATCCAAAATTTTCAAAGATTCGAAAAAATTAAATTCTCAAGTTAATGTGCGGCGGGATATTTACTAGAGCCAAACAACCCACTTTTTGCCTTTTTTACAAAAAGCGGACCTAAAAAATCACAGATACTTTTTGGAATTATCTCTATCAGCATTTTTGTATTTCCATCTTGGATGTTCAATTTTTTTTTTCAAGCTTGAGTTTTTCAAACTCCCAGTTTTCTTGTAAACAAAAAGATTAGAGTTTATGTATGCAAAAGAATTTGAAAACTATAATAAATGTGAGTGAAAAAATTATCTTAATGCACTAAAAATGAAAACAAAAGTTTCCACATTGGGGAAATTCCACTAGTACAACCGCAGATAGCATTGGTGAAATATTATAAGAAAGAGATTTCTAATTGATCCTAACATGTTTTAAATGTGGTGGCTATGCATGAAAGAAACATGTTGAAGATGCAAATGACCTAATGATCCAAAAATTTCACGGAGTAGAAAAAATTATATTCTCAAGTTGACGTGCGGTGGGATATTTACCTGAGCCAAACAACCCACTTTTTGCCAATTTTACAAAAAGCTGACCTCAAAAATCACAGAGACTTTTTCGAATTATCTCTCTCAGCATTTTAGCATTTCCATTTTGGATGTTCAATTTTTTTTTTCAAACTTGAGTTTTTGACTCTCCTAGTTTTATCGTAAACAAAAAGATAAGGCAAATATAGATCTCAACAAAATGAAAATTTTACAGTTTATGTACGCAAAAGAAATCTAAAATTATAATAAATGTGAGTGAAGAAAATTATTTTCACACACTAAAAATGAACTCTAAATATTTGATATCCACGTTGGGGAAATTCCACTAGTACAACCCCAGATAGCTTTGGTGAAATTTTATAAGAAAGAGATTTCTAATTGATCCTAACATGTTTTAAATGTGGGGGATATGCATGCCAGAAACATGTTGAAGATGCAAATGACATAAAGATCCAAAAATTTCAAGGAGTAGAAAAAATTAAATTCTCAAGTTAACCTGCGGTGGGATATTTACCAGAGCCAAACAACCCACTTTTTGCCTATTTAACAAAAAGCGGACCTTAAAATTCACAGATACTCTTATAAATTATCTCTGTTAGCATTTGTCCATTTCCATTTTGGAAGTACAATTTTTTTTTTCAAACTTGAGTTTTTCACTCTCCCAATTTTCCCGTAAACAAAAAGTTAAGCCAAATATAAATCACCACAAAATGAAAATTTTAGAGTTTAAGTATACAAAATAATTTGAAAACTCTAATAAATGTGAGTGAAAAAAAAAATTCGCACAAAAAATGAACACCAAAGTTTTGTTATCCATGTTGGGGAAATTTCACTTGTACAACGCCAGATAGCTTGCTGGAATTTTATAAGAAAGAGATTTCTACTTGATCCTAACATATTTTAACATTGGTGGATATGCATCGCAGAAACATGTTGAAGATGCAAATGACCTATTGATCCAAAAATTTCAAGGAGAAGAAAAAAATAAATTCTCATGTTAACGTCCTGTGGCAAATTTACCAAAGCCAAACAACCCACTTTTTGCCTATTTTACAAAAAGCGGACCTAAAAAATCATAGATACTATTTTTAATTACCACTCTCAACATTTGTGCATTTTCATTTTGGATGTTAATTTTTTTTTTCAAACTAGAGTTTGTCATTCTTCCAGTTTTTTTGTAAACAAAAAGATATGGAAAATATAGATGTGAGTGAAGAAAATTATTTTCACGCACTAAAAATGAACACCAAAGTTTTGATATCCATGTTGGGCAAATTCCACTAGTACAACCGCAGATAGCTTTGGTGGAATTTTATAAGAAAGTGATTTCTAATTGATCCTAACATGTTTTAAATGTGGTGGCTATGCATGCCAGAAACATGTTGAAGAAGCAAATGACATTAAGATCCAAAAATTTCATGGAGTAGAAAAAATTAAGTTCTCAAGTTAACGTGTGGTGGGATATTTACCAGAGCCAAACAACCCACTTTTTGCCTATTTTACAATATGCGGACCTAAAAAATCACAAATACTTTTTGGAATTATCTCTCTCAGCATTTGTGGATTTCCATTTTGGATGTTAGATTTTTTTTTTCCATAATTGAGTTTTTCACTCTCCCAGTTTTCTCGTAAACAAAAAGATAAGACAAATGTAGATCATAACAAAATGAAAATTTTAGAGTTTATGTATGCAAAAGAATTTGAAAACTATAATAAATGTGAGTGAAGAAAATTATTTTCACGCACTGAAAATGAACACTAAAGTTTTGTTATCCACGTTGGGGAAATTCCACTAGTACAACCCTAGATACATTTGATGGAATTTTATAAGAAAGAGAATTCTAATTGGTCCTAACATGTTTTAAATGTGGTGGATACACATGCCAAAAACATGTTGAAGAGGCAAATGACCTAATGATCCAAAAAGTTCAAGGAGTAGAAAAAATTAAATTCTCAAGTTAACGTGCGGTGGGATATTTACCAGAGCCAAACAACCCACTTTTTGCCTATTTTACAAAAAGCTGACCTAAAAAACCACAAATACTTTTTGGAATTATCTCTCTCAGCATTTGTGCATTTTCATTTTGGATGTTCAATTTTTTTTTTTTTTTGAACTTTTGTTTTTTGCTCTACCAGTTTTCTCATAAACAAAAAGATAAGGCAAATATAGATCACAAAAACATGAAAATTTTAGATTTTGCGTATGCAAAAAAAATTTGAAAACTATAATAAATGTGAGTGATGAAAATTATTTTCACGCACTAAAAATGAACACCAAAGTTTTGTTATCCATGTTTGGGAAATTCCACTCGTAATACCCTAGATAGCTTTGGTGGAATTTTATAAGAAAGAGATTTCTAATTGATCCTAACATGTTTTAAATGTGGCGGATATGCATCCTATAAACATGTTGAAGATGCAAATGACCTAATGATCCAAAAATTTTAAGGAGTAGAAAAAATTAATTTCTCAAGTTAACGTGCGGTGGGATATTTACCTGAACCAAACAACCCACATTTTGCTGATTTTACAAAAAGCGGACCTAAAAAATCACACATACTTTTCGGAATTATCTCTCTAAGAATTTGTGCATTTCCATATTGGATGATCAATTTTTTTTTTCAAACTTGAGTTTTTCACTCTCCCAGTTTTCTCGAAAACAAAAAGATAAGGCATATATAGATCACAACTAAATGAAAATTTTAGAGATTATGTATGCAAAAGAATTTGAAAACTATAAAAAATAAGAGTGAAAAAAATTATTTTCACGCACTAAAAATGAACACCAAAGTTTTGTTGTCCACGTTGGGGAAATTCCACTAGTACAACCCCTAATAGCTTTGGTGGAATTTTATAAGAAAGAGATTTCCAATTGATCCTAAAATGTTTTAAAGGTGGTGGATATACATGCCAGAAACATGTTGAAGATGCAAATGAGCTACTGATCCAAAAATTTCAAGGAGTAGAAAAAATTAAATTCTCAAGTTAACTTGCGGTGGGATATTTACCAGAGCCAAACTACCCACTTTTTGCCTATTTTAAAAAAAGCGGACCTAAAAAATCACAGATACTTTTTGGAATTATGTCTTGCACCATTTGTGCATCTCCATTTTGGATGATCAATTTTTTTTTTCAAACTTGAATTTTTCACTCTCCCAGTTTTCTCGTAAACAAAAAGATAAGGCAAATATAGATCACAACAAAATGAAAATTTTAAAGTTTTAATATGCAAAAGAATTTGAAAACTATCATTAATGTGAGTGAAGAAAATTATTTTCACACACTAAAAAACACCAAAATTTTGTTATGCACGTTGGGGAAATTCCACTAGTACAACCCCATATAGCTTTGGTGGAATTTTATAAGAATTACATTCCTAATTGATCCTAACATGTTTTAAATGTGGTGGATATGCATGCCAGAAACATGTTGAATATGCGAATCAGCTAATGATCCAAAAATTTCAAGGAGTAGAAAAAATTAAATTCTCAAGTTAACAGCTGTGGGATATTTTCAAGAGCCAAACAACCCAGTTTTTGCCTATGCAAGCGGACCTAAAAAATCACAGATACTTTTTGGAGTTATCTCTCTCAGCATTTTTGCATTTCTATTTTTATTGTTCAATTTTTTTTTCAAACTTGAGTTTTTCGCTTTCCCAGTTTTCTCGAAAACAAAAAGATAAGGCAAATGTAGATCACAACAAAATTAAAATTTTAGAGTTTATGTATGCAAAAGAATTTGAAAACTATAATAAAAGTGAGTGAAGAAAATTATTTTCACTCTCAAAAAATGAACACCAAAGTTTTGTTATCCACGTTGGGGAAATTCCACTAGTACAGCCGCAGATAGCTTTGGTGGAATTTTATAAGAAAGATATTTCTAATTGATCCCAACATCTTTTAAATATGGTGGATATTCATGCCAGAAACATGTTGAAGATGCAAATGAGCTAATGTTCCAAAAATTTCAAGGAGTCGGAAAAATTAAATTCTCAAGTTAACGTGCGGTGGGATATTAACCAGAGCCAAACAACCCACTTTTTGCCTTTTTTTTACAAAAACTGGACCTAAAAAATCACAGATACTTTTTGAAATTATCTCTCTCAGCATTTTTTCATTATCATTTCGGATGTTCAATTTTTTTTTTCAAACTTGAGTTTTTCACACTCCATGTTTTCTCGTAAACAAAAAGATAAGGCAAATATAGATCACAACGAAATGAAAATTTTAGAGTTTATGTATGGAAAAGAATTTGAAAACTATAATAAATGTGAGTGAAAAAAATTATTTTCATGCACTAAAAATGAACTCTAAAGTTGGGAAAATTCCACTTGTACAACCCCAGATTGCTTTGGTGGAATTTTATAACATAGAGATTTCTAATTGATCCTAACATGTTTTAAATGTGGTGGATGTGCATGCTAGAAACAAATTGAAGATGCAAATGGTCTCATAATCCAAAAATTTCAAGGAGTAGAAAAAATTAAATTCTCAAGTTAACGTGTGGTGGGATATTTACCAAAGCCAAACAACCCACTTTTTGCCTATTTTACAAAAAGCGGACCTAAAAAATCATAGATACCTTTTGGAATTACCTCTCTCAGCATTTGTGCATTTCCATTTTGGATCTTCAATTTTTTTTTCACACTTGAGTTTTTCGCTCTCCCAGTTTTCTCGTATACAAAAAGATAAGGCAAATATAGATCACAACAAAATGAAAATTTTAGAGTTTATGTATGCAAAATAATATGAAAACTGAAATAAATGTGAGTGAAGAAAACTATTTTCACGCACTGAAAATGAACACCATAGTTTTGTTATCCACGTTGGGGAAATTCGAGTAGTACAACCCTAGATAGCTTTGGAGGAATTTTATCAGAAAGAGATTTCTAATTGATCCTAACATGTTTTAAATGTGGCGGATATTCATGCCAAAAACATGTTGAAGATGCAAATGAGCTAATGATCAAAAAATTTCAAAGAGTAGAAAAAATTAAATTCTCAATTTAACGTGCAGTGAGATATTTATCAGAGCCAAACAACCCATTTTATGCCTATTTTACAAAAAGCGGACCTAAAAAATCACAGATACATTTTGGAATTATCTTTCTCTGCATTTGTGCATTTCCGTTTTGGATGTTCAACTGTTTTTTTCAAACTTGAGTTTTTCCCTCTCCCAGTTTTCTCGAAAACAAAAAGATAAGGCAAATGTATATCACAACAAAATGAAAATTTTAGAGTTTATGTATGCAAAAGAATTTGAAAACTATAATAAATGTGAGTATAGAAAATTATTTTCTCGCAATAAAAATGAACACTAAAGTTTTGATATCCAGGTTGGGGAAATTCCAGTAGTACAACCGCAGATAGCTTTGGTGGAATTTTATAAGAAAGAGATTTCTAATTGATCCTAACATGTTTTAAATGTGGAGGCTATGCATGCAAGAAACATGTTGAAGATGCAAATGACCTAATGATCCAAAAATTTCAAGGAGTAGAGAAAAATATATTCTCAAGTTAACGTGCGATGGGAGATTTATTAGAGCCAAACATCCCACTTTTTGCCTATTTAACCAAAAGCGGACCTAAAAAATAACAAATTCTTTTTGGAATTATCTCTCTCAGCATTTGTGCATTTCCATTTTGGATGTTCAATTTTTTTTGTCAAACTTGTGTTTTTCACTCTCCCAGTTTTCTCGTAAACAAAAAGATAAGGCAAATATAGATCACAACAAAATGAAAATTTTAGAGTTTATATGTATGCAAAAGAATTTGAAAATTATAATAAATGAGAGTGAAGAAAATTATTTCACACACTAAAAATGAACGCCAAAGTTTTGTTTTCCACGTTGGGAAATTCCACTAGTACAACCCCAGATAGCTTGGTGGAATTTTATAAGAAAGAGATTTCTAATTGATCCTAACAAGTTTTAAATGTGGAGGCTATGCATGCAAGAAACATGTTGAAGATGCAAATGACCTAATGATCCAAAAATTTCAAGGAGTAGAAAAAAATAAATTCTCAAGTTAACGTGCGATGGGAGATTTATTAGAGCCAAACATCCCACTTTTTGCCTATTTAACCAAAAGCGAACCTAAAAAATCACAAATTCTTTCTGGAATTATCTCTCTCAGCATTTGTGCATTTCCATTTTGGAAATCCAATTTTTTTTTTCAAACTCAAGTCTTTCACTCTCCCAGTTTTCTCATAAACAAAAAGATAAAGCAACTATAGAACACAACAAAATGAAATTTTTAGAGTTTATGTATGCAAAAGAATTTGAAAACTATAATAAATGTGAGTGAAAAAAATTATTTTCACGCAGTAAAAATGAACACCAAAGTTGGGGAAATTCCACTAGTACAACCCCAGATTGCTTTGGTGGAATTTTATAAGAAAGAAATTTCTAATTGATCCTAACATGTTTTAAATGTGGTGGATATGCATGCCAGAAAAAAATTGAAGATACAAATGGTCAAATGACCCAAAAATTTCAAGGAGTAGAAAAAATTAAATTCTCAAGTTAACGTGTGGTGGGATATTTACCAAAGCCAAACAACCCACTTTTTGCCTATTTTACAAAAAGCGGACCTAAAAAATCACAAATACCTTTTGGTATTACCTCTCTCAGCATTTGTGCATTTCCATTTTTCATCTTCAATTTTTTTATTTAAAGTTGAGTTTTTCACTCACCCAATTTTCTTGTAAACAAAAAGATAAGGCAAATATAGATCACATCAAAATGAAACTTTTATAGTTTATGTATGCAAAATAATTTGAAAACTATAATAAATGTGAGTGAAGAAAACTATTTTCACGCACTAAAAATGAACACCATAGTTTTGTTATCCACGTTGGGGAAATTCCAGTAGTACGACCCTAGATAGCTTTGGAGGAATTTTATCTGAAATAGATTTATAATGGATCCTAACATGTTTTAAATGTGGCGGATATGCATGCCGAAAACAAGTTGAAGATGCAAATAACCTAATGATCAAAAAATTTCAAGGAGTAGAAAAAATTAAATTCTCATTATAACCTGCGGTGAGATATTTACCAGAGCCAAACAACCCATTTTATTCCTATTTTACAAACAACGGACCTAAAAAATCATAGATACTTTTTGGAATGATCTCTCTCAGCATTAGTGCATTTCCATTTTGGATGTTTAATTGTTTTTTTCAAACTTGAGTTTTTCACTCTCCCAGTTTTCTCGTAAACAAAAAGATAAGGCAAATATAGATCACAACAAAATGAAATTCTAGAGTTGATGTATACAAAAGAATTTGAAAACTATAATAAATGAGAGTGAAGAAATTTATTTTCACGCACTAAAAATGAACACCAAAGTTTTGTTATCCACGTTGTTAAAATTCCACTAGTACTACCCAAGATAGCTTTGGTAGAATTTTATAAGAAAGAGATTTCTAATTGATCCTAATATGTTTTAAATGTGGTGGCTATGCATGCCAGAACCATGTTGAAGATGCAAATGAGCAAATGATCCAAATATTTCAAGGAGTAGAAAAAATTAAATTCTCAAGTTAACGTGCGGTGGGATATTTACCAGAGCCAAACCCACTTTTTGCCTATTTTAAAAAAGTGGAACTAAAAAATCACAGATACTTTTGGGAATTATCTCTCTCAACATTTGTGCATTTCTAGTTTGGATGTTCAATTTTTTTTTCAAACTAGAGTTTTTCACTCTCCCAATTTTCTTGTAAACAAAAAGATAAGGCAAATATAGATCACAACAAAATGAAAATTTTGGAGATTATGTATGCAAAAGAATTTGAAAACTGTAATAAATGTGAGTGAAGAAAATTTTTTCACGCACTGAAAATGAACACCAAAGTTTTGTTATCCACGTTGGGAAAATTCCACTAGTAACCCCAGATAGCTTTAGTGGAATTTTATAAGAAGGATATTTCTAATTGATCCTTACATGTTTTAAATGTGGTAGCTATGAATGCTAGAAACATGATGAATATGCAAATTGACCTAATGATCCAAAAAATTCAAGGAGTAGAAAAAATTAAATTCTCAAATTAACGTGCGGTGGGATATTTACCACAGCCAAACAACCCACATTTTGCCTATTTTATAAAAAGCGGACCTAAAAATTCAAAGATCCTTTTTGGAATTATCTCTCTCAACATTTGTGCATTTCCATTTTGGATGTTCAATTTTTTTTTTCAAACTTGAGTTTTTCTCTCTCCTAGTTTTCTCGTAAACAAAAAGATAAGGCAAATATAGATCACAACAAAATAAAAAATTTAGAGTTTATGTATGCAAAAGAAGTTGTAAACTATAATAAATGTGAGTGAAGAAAATTATTTTCACGCACTAAAAATGTACACCAAAGTTTTGTTATCCACGTTGGGGAAATTCCACTAGTACAACCCCAGATACATTTGGTGGAATTTTATAAGAAAGAGAAATCAAATTGGTCCTAACATGTTCTAAATATGGTGGATATGCATGCGAGAAATATGTTGAGGACGCAAATGACGTAATGAACCAAAAATTTCTAGGAGTAGAAAAAATTAAATTCTCAAGTTAACGTGCGGTGGGATATCTACTAGAGACAAACAACCCACTTTTTGCAGATTTTACAAAAAGGGGACCTAAAAAATCATAGATACTTTTTGGAATTATCTATGTCAGCATTTGTGCCTTTCCATTTTGGATGTTCAATTTTTTTTTTCAAACTTGAGTTTTTCACTCTCCCAGTTTTCTCGTAAACAAAAAGATAAGGAAAATATAGATCACAACAAAATGAAAATTTTAGAGTTTATGTATGCAAAAGAATTTCAAAACTATGATAAATGTGAGTGAAGAAAATTACTTTCACGCACTAAAAATGTGCACCAAAGTTTTGTTATCAACGTTGGGGAAATTCCACTAGTACAACCCCTGATAGCTTTGGTGGAATTTTATGAGAAAAGAGATTTTTAATTGATCCTAACATATTTTAAATGTGGAGGATATGCATGCTAGAAACATGGTGAAGATTCAAATGACCTAATGATCCAAAAATTTCAAGCAGTAGAAAAAAATGAAATTCTCAAGTCAACGTGTGGTGGGATATTTACCAGAGCCAAACAACCGACTGTTTTGCCTATTTTACAAAAAGAAAACCTAAAAAATCAAAGATACTTTTATGAATTATCTCTCTCAGAATTTTTGCATTTCCATTTTGGATGTTCAAATTTTTTTTTTCAAACTTGAGTTTTTCACTCTCCCAATTTTCTCGTATACAAAAAGATAAGGCAAATATAGATCACAACAAAATGAAAATTTTAGAGTTTATATATGCAAAATAATTTGAAAACTATAATAAATGTGAGTGAAGAAAATTATTTTCATGCACTAAAAATGAACACCAAAGTTTTGTTATCCACGTTGGGGAAATTCCACTAGTTCAATCCCTGATATCTTTGGTGGAATTTTATGAGAAAAGAGATTTCTAATTGATCCTAACATGTTTTAAATGTGGTGGATATGCATGCCAAAAACATGTTGAAGATTCAAATGACCTAATAATCCAAAAATTTCAAGGAGTAGAAAAAATTAAATTCTCAAGTTAACGTGCGGTGGGATATTTGCCAAAGCCAAACAACACACTTTTGGCCTATTTTGCAAAAAGTGAACCTAAAAAATCATTGATACTTTTTGAAATTATCTCTCTCAGCTTTTGTGCATTTCCATTTTGGATGTTCAATTTTTGTTTTCAAACATGAGTTTTTCACTCTCCCAATTTTCTCCTAAACAAAAGATAAGGCAAACATAGATCACAACAAAATGAAAATTTTAGAGTTTATGTATGCAAAATAATTTGAAAAATATCATAAATGTGAGTGAAGAAAATTATTTTCACGTACTAAAAATGAACGCCAAAGTTTTGTTATCCACGTTGGGGAAATTCCACTAGTTCAACCCCATATGGCTTTGGTGGAATTTTGTAAGAAAGAGATTTTAATTGATCCTAACATGTTTTAAATGTAGTGGATATTCATGCCAAAAACATGTTGAAGATGCAAATGACCTAATGATCCAAAAATTTCAAGGAGAAGAAAAAATTAAATTCTCAAGTTAATGTGCAGTGGGATATTTACCAGAGCCAAACAACCCACTTTTTGCCTATTTTACAAAAAAGTGAACCTAAAAAATCACAGATACTTTTTGGAATTTTCTCTCTCTGCATTTGTGTATTTCCATTTTGGTTGTTCAATTTTTTTTTCAAACTTCAGTTTTTCACTCTCCTAGTTTTCTCGTAAACAAAAAGATAACGCAAATATAGTTCACAACAAAATGAAAATTTTAGAGTTTATGTATAAAAAAGAATTTGAAAACTATAATACGTGTGAGTGAAGAAAATTATTTTCATGCACTAAAAATGAACACCAAAGTTTTGTTATCCACGTTGGGGAAATTCCACTGGTACAACCCCAGGTAGCTTTGGTGGAATTTTATAAGAAAGAGATTTCTAATTGATCCTAACATGCTTCAAGTGTGGTGGATATGCATGCCAGAAACATGTTGAAGACGCACAATACCTAATGATCCAAAATTTCAAGGAGAAGAAAAAATTAAATTCTCAAGTTAAAGTGCGGTGGGATATTTACCAGAGCCAAACAACCAACTTTTTGCTTATTTTACAAAATGCGGACCTAAAAAATCACATATACTTTTTGGAATTATGACTCTTAGCATTTGTGCATTTCCATTTTGGAAGTTCAATTTTTTTTTTCAAACTTTAGTTTTTTCACTCTCCTTGTTTTCTCGTAAACAAAAAGATAAGGCAAATATAGATCACAACAAAATGAAAATTTTAGAGTTTAAATATGCATAAGAATTTGAAAACTACCATAAATTTGAGTGAAGAAAATTATTTTCACGTACTAAAAAAAACACCAAAGTTTTGTTATCCACGTTGGGAAATTCCACTAGTACAACCCCAAATAGCTTTGGTGGAATTTTATAAGAAAGAGATTTCTAATTGATCCTGACATGTTTTAAATGTGGTGGATATGCATGTCAGAAACATGTTGAAGCTACAAATGACATAATGATCCAAAAATTTCAAGGAGTGAAAATAATTAAATTCTCAAGTTAACGTGCGGTGGAATATTTACCAAAGCCAAACTACCCACTTTTTTCCTATTTTAAAAAATGCGGACCAAAAAAATCATAGATACTTTTTGTAATTATCTCTCTTAGAATTTACGCATTTCCATTTTGGATGTTCGATTTTTTTTTTAAACTTGAATTTTTCACTCCCTTAGTTTTCTCGTAAACAAAAAGATAAGGCAAATATGGATCACAACAAAAGGGAAATTTTAGAGTTTATGTATGCAAAAGAATTTTAAAACTATAATAAATGTGAGAGAAAAAAATTATTTTCACGCACTAAAACTGAACACCAAAGTTTTGTTATCCATGTTGGGAAATTCCACTAGTACAACCCCAGATCGCTTGGTGGAATTTTATAAGAAAGAGATTTCTAATTGATCCTAAAAAATTTTAAATGTGGTAGATATGCATGCTAGAAACATGTTGAAGATGCAAATGACCTAATGATCCAAAAATTTCATGAAGAAGAAAAAATTAAATTCTCAAGTTAACGTTGGGTGGGATATTTACCAGAGCCAAACAACCCACTTTTTGCCTATTTTACAAAAAGCCGACCTAAAAAATCACAGATACTTTTTGGAATTACCTCTCTCAGCATTTGTGCATTTCCATTTTGGATGTTCAATTTTTTTTTTTGAAACTTGAGTTTTTCACACTCTCCCAGTTTTCCCGTAAACAAAAAGTTAAGGCAAATAAAAATCACAAGAAAATGAAAATTTTAGAGTTTACGTATGCTAAAGAATTTTAAAACAATAAAAAATGTGAGTGAAGAAAATTATTTTTCACGCACAAAAAATGAACACCAAAGTTTTGTTATCCACATTGGGGAAATTCCACTAGTACAACCCCAGATAGCTTGGTGGAATTTTATAAGAAAGTGATTTCTAATTGATCCTAACATGTTTTAAATGTGGGGGATATGCATGCCAGAAACATGTCAAAGATGTAAATGACCTAATGATCCAAAAATTTCAAGGAGTAGAAAAAATAAAATTCTCAAGTTAACATGCGGTGGGATATTTACTAGAGCCAAACAACCCACTTTTTGCCTATTTAACAAAAAGCGGACCTAAAATATCACAGATAATTTTTGGAATTATCTCTCTTATCATTTGTGCATTTCCATTGTGGATGTTCAATTTTTTTTCTGACTTGAGTTTTTCTCTCGCCAAGTTTTCTCGTAAACAAAAAGATAAGGCAAATATAGATCACAACAAAATGAAAATTTTAGAGTTAATGTATGCATAAGAATTTGAAAACTATAATAAATGTGTGTGAAAAAAATTATTTTCATGCACTTAAAATGAACGCCAAAGTTTTGTTATCTACGTTGGGGAAATTATTCCACTAGTACAACCCTAGATAGCATGGTGGAATTTTATAAGAAAGAGATTTCTAATTGACCCTAACATGTTTTAAATGTGGTGGATATGCATGCCAGAAACATGTTGAAGATGCAAATGACCTAATGAACCAAAAATTTCACTGAGTAGAAAAAATTTAAATTCTCAAGTTAATGAGCGGTGGGATATTTACCATACCCAAACAACCCACTTTTTGCCTATTTTACAAAAAGATGACCTAAAAAATCACAGATACTTTTTGGAATTATCTCTCTCACCATTTGTGCATTTCCATTTTGGATGTTCAATTTTTTTTTTCAAAATTGAGCTTTTCACTCTCCCAGTTTTCTCGTAAACAAAAAGATAAGGCAACTATAGATCATAACAAAATGAAAATTTTAGAGTTTATGTATGCAAAAGAATTTGAAAACTATAATAAATGTGAGTGAAGAAAATTATTTTCACGCACAAAAAATGAACACCAAAGTTTTGTTATCCACGTTGGGGAAATTCCAGTAGTACAACCCCAGATAGCCTTGGTGGAATTTTATCAGAAAGAGATTTATAATTGATCCTATCATGTTTTAAATGTGGCGGATATGCATGCCAAAAATAAGTTATATATGAAAATGAGCTAATGATCCAAAAATTTCAAGAAGTAGAAAAAATTAAATTCTCAATTTAACGTGCTGTGAGATATTTACCAGAGCCAAACAACCCATTTTATGCCTATTTTACAAAAAGCGGACCAAAAAAATCACATATACTTTCTGGAATTATCTCCCTCAGCATTTGTTCATTTCCATTTTGGATGTTCAATTGTTTTTTTCAAACTTGAGTTTTTCACTCTCCCAGTTTTCTCGTAAACAAAAAGATAAGGCAAATATAGATCACAACAAAATGAAATTTTAGAGTTTATGTATGCAAAAGAATTGGAAAACTACAATAAATGTGAGTGAAGAAAATTATTTTCACGGACTAAAAATTAACACCAAATTTTTGTTATACACGTTGGGGAAATTCCACTAGTACAACTCGAGATAACTTTGGTGGACTTTTATAAGAAAGAAATTTCAAAATTATCCTAACATGTTTTAAAAGTGGTGGCTATGCATGCCAGAAACAAGTTGAAGATGCAAATGAGCTAATGACCCAAATATTTCAAGGAGTAGAAAAAATTAAATTGTCAAGTTAACGTGCGGTCGGATAATTACCAGAGCCAAACAACCTACATTTTGCCTATTTTAAAAAAAGTAGACCTAAAAAATCACAAATACTTTTTGGAATTATCTCTCTCAGCATTTGTGCATTTTGATTTTGGATGTTCAATTTTTTTTTCAAACTTGAATTTTTCACTAGCCCAGTTTTCTCGTAAAAACAAAGATAAGGCAAATATACATCACAACAAAATGAAAATTTTAGAGTTTATGTATGCAAAATAAGTTGAAAACTCTAATAAATGTGAGTGAAGAAAATTATTTTCACACACTAAAAATGAACACCAAAGTATTGTTATCCACGTTGGGGAAATTCCACTAGCACAATCCAAGATAGCTTGGTGGAATTTTATGAGAAAGAGATTTCCAGTTGATCCTAACATGTTTTAATTGTGGTGGATATGCATGCCAGAAACATGTTGAAGATGCAAATGACCTAAAGATCCAAAAACTTGAAGAAGTGGAAAAAATTAAATTCTCAAGTTAACGTGCGGTGGGGTATTTACCAGAGCCAAACAACCCACTTTTTGCCTAATTTACAAAAAGCGGACATAAAAAATCACAGATACTTTTTGGAATTATCTCTCTCAGCATTTGTGCATTTCCATTTTGGATGTTAATTTTTTTTTTTCAAACTTGAGTTTTTCACTCTCCCTGTTTTCTTGTAAATAAAAGATAAGGCAAATATAGATCACAACAAAATAAAAATTTTAGAGTTTATGTATGCAAAAGAATTTGAAAACTATAATAAATGTGAGTGAAGAAAATTATTTTCACGCACTACAAAGGAACACCAAAGTTTTGTTATCCACGTTGTTAAAATTGCACCAGTGCAACCCTAGATAGCTCAGGTGGAATTTTATAAGAAAAAGATTTCTAATTGATCCTAACATGTTTTAAATATGGTGGCTATGAATGCCAGAAACTTGTTGAAGATGCAAATGCCCTAATGATCCAAAAATTTCAAGGTGTAGAAAAAATTAAATTCTCAAGTTAACGTGCAGTGGGATATTTACCAGAGCCAAACAACCCACTTTTTGCCTATTTTACAAAGAGCGGACCTAAAAAATCACAAATAATTTTTGGAATTATCTCTCTCAGCATTTGTGCATTTTGATTTTGGATGTTCAATTTTTGTTTTCAAACTTGAATTTTTCACTTGCCCAGTTTTCTCGTAAAAAAAAAGATAAGGCAAATATACATCACAACAAAATGAAAATTTTAGAGTTTATGTATGCAAAATAAGTTGAAAACTCTAATAAATGTGAGTGAAGAAAATTATTTTCACACACTAAAAATGAACACCAAAGTATTGTTATCCACGTTGGGGAAATTCCACTAGCACAATCCAAGATAGCTTGGTGGAATTTTATGAGAAAGAGATTTCCAGTTGATCCTAACATGTTTTAATTGTGGTGGATATGCATGCCAGAAACATGTTGAAGATGCAAATGACCTAAAGATCCAAAAGCTTGAAGAAGTGGAAAAAATTAAATTCTCAAGTTAACGTGCGGTGGGGTATTTACCATAGCCAAACAACCCACTTTTTGCCTAATTTACAAAAACCGGACATAAAAAATCACAGATAATTTTTGGAAGTATCTCTCTCTGCATTTGTGCTTTTCAATTTTGAATGTTCAATTTTTTTTTTCAAACTTGAGTTTTTCACTCTCCTAGTTTTGTCGTAAACAAAAAGATAAGGCAAATGTAGATCACAACAAAATGAAAATTTAGAGTTTACGTATGCAAAAGAATTTGAAAACTATAATAAATGTGTGTGAACAAAATTATTTTCACCCACTAAAAATGAACACCTAAGTTTTCTTATCCACTTTAGGCAAATTCCACTAGTACAACCCTAGATAGTTTGGTGGAATTTTATAAGAAAGAGATTTCTAATTAATCCTAACATGTTTTAAATGTTGTGGATATGCATGGCAGAAACATGTTGAAGATGCAAATGACCTAATGATCCAAAAATTTCAAGGAGTAGAAAAAATTAAATTCTCACGTTAACGTGTGGTGGGATATTTTCTAGAGCAAAACAACCCACTTTTGGCCAATTTTACAAAATGCGGACCTAAAATATCACAGATACTTTTTGGAGTTATGTCTCTTAGCATTTGTGCATTTTCATTTTGGATGTTCAATTTTTTTTTTTCAAACTTGAGTTTTTCACTCTCCCAGTTTTCTCGTAAAGAAAAATATAAGGCATATATAGATCACTACAAAACGAAAATTTTAGAGTTTATGTATGCAAAAGAATTTGAAAACTATAATAAATGTGAGTGAAGAAAATTATTTTCATGCACTAAAAATGAACACCAAAGTTTTGTTATCCATGTTGGGGAAATTCCACTAGTACAACCCCAAATCGCTTGGTGGAATTTTATAAGATAGAAATTTCTAATTGATCCTAACATGTTTTAAATGTGGTGGATATGGATGCTAGAAACATGTTGAAGATGGAAATGACTTAATGATCCAAAAATTTCAAGGCATAGAAAAAATTAAATTCTCAAGTTAACGTGCGGTGGGATATTTACCAGAGCCATACAACCCACTTTTTGCCTATTTTACAAAAAAATGGACCTAAAAAATCATAGATACTTTTTGGAATTATCTCACTCAGGATTTGCGCATTTCCATTTTGGATGTTCAAAATTTTTTTTCAAACTTGAGTTTTTCACTCTCCCAGTTTTCTCGTAAACAAAAAGATAAGGAAAATATAGATCACAAGAAAATGAAAATTTTAGAGTTTATGTATGCAAAAGAATTTGAAAACTATAGTAAATGTGAGTGAAGAAAATTATTTTCACGCACTAAAAATGATTACCAAAGTTTTGTTATCCACGTTGAGGAAATTCCAATAGTACAACCCCAGATAGTTTGGTGGAATTTAATAAGAAAGAGATTTCAAATTGATCCTAACATGTTTTAAATGTGGTAGAAATGCATGGCAAAAACTTGTTGAAGATGCAAATGACATAATGATCCAAAATTTTCAAAGAGTAGAAAAAATTAAATTCTCAAGTTAGCATGCGGTGGGATATTTATCAGAGCCAAACAACCCACTTTTTGCCTATTTTACAAAAACCAGACCAAAAAAATCACAGATAATATTTGGAATTATCTCTCTCAGCATTTGTGCATTTCCAATTTGGATGTTCAATTTTTTTTCAAACTTGAGTTTTTCTCCCTCCCTGTTTTCTCGTAAAAAAAAAGATGAGGCAAATATAGATCACAACAAAATGAAAATTTTAGAGTTTATTTTTTCAAAAGAATTTGAAAACTATAACAAATGTGAGTGATGAAAATTATTTTCATGCACTAAAAATGAAAACCAAAGTTTTGTTATCCACGTCTGGGAAATTCCACTAGTACAACCCAAGATAGTTTGGTGGAATTTTATAAGAAAGAGATTTCTAATTGATCCTCACATGATTTAAATGTGGTGGATATGCATGCCAGAAACATGTTAAAGATTCAAATGACCTAATGATCCAAAAATTTCAAGGAGTAGAAAAAATTAAATTCACAAGTTAACGTGCGGTGGGATATTTACCAAAGCCAAACAACCCACTTTTTGCCTAATTTTAAAAAGAGGACCTAAAAAATTACAGATACTTTTCAGGTTTATCTCTCACTGTATTTGGGTATTTCCAATTTTGGATGTTCAATTTTGTTTTCGAACTTGAGTTTTCTCTCTCCCAGTTTTCTCGTAAACAAAAAGATAAGGCAAATATAGATGACAACAAAATTATAATTTTAGAGTTTATGTATGCAAAAGAATTTGAAAACTATCATAAATGTGAGTGAAGAAGATTATTTTCACGCACTAAAAATGAACACCAAAGTATTGTTATCCACGTTGGGGAAATTCCACTAGTACAACCCTAGATAGCTTGGTGGAATTTTATAAGAAAAAGATTTCTAATTGATCTTAACATGTTTTAAATGTGGTGGATATGCATGCCAAAAACATGTTGAAGATGCAAATGACCTAATGATCCAAAATTTTCAAGGAGTAGAAAAAATTAAATTCTCAAGTTAACGTGCGGTGAGATATCTACTAGAGCCAAACAACCCAATTTTTGCCTATTTTAGAAAATGTGGACCCAAATAATCGCAGTTACTTTTTGGAATTATCTTTCTCAGCATTTGTGCATTTCCATTTTGGATGTTCAATTTTTTTTCAAACTTGAGTTTTTCACTCTCCCAGTTTTCTTGTAAACAAAAAGATAAGGCTAATATATATCACAACAAAATGAAAATTTTTGAGTTTATGTATGCAAAAAAATTTGAAAACTATAATAAATGTGAGTGAAGAAAATTATTTCACGCACTAAAATTGAACACCAAAGTTTCGTTATCCACATTGGGGAAATTCCACTAGTACAACCCCAGATAGCTTGGTGGAATTTTATAAGATAGAGATTTCTAATTGATCCTAACATGCTTCAAATGTGGTGGATATGCATGCCAGAAACATGTTGAAGATGCAAATGACCTAATGATCCAAAATTTTCAAGGCGTAGAAAAAATTAAATTCTCAACTTAACGTGCGGTGGGATATTTACCACAGCCAAACAACCCACTTTTTTCCTATTTTATAGATAACGGACCAAAAAAATCGTAGATACTTTTTGGAATTATCTCTCTCAGCAATTGTGCTTTTCAATTTTGGATGTTCAATTTCTTTTTTCAAACATGAGTTTTCCACTCTCCCAGTTTTCTCATAAACAAAAAGATAAGGCAAAATATACACCACAACAAAATGAAAATTTTAGAGTTTAAGTATGAAAAATAAGTTGAAAACTCTAATAAATGTGAGTGAAGAAAATTATTTTCACGCACTAAAAATGAACACCAAACTATTGTTATCCACATTGGGGAAATTCCACTAGTACAACCCCAGATAGCTTGGTGGAATTTTATAAGAAAGGGATTTCTAGTTGATCCTAACATGTTTTAATTGTGGTGGATATGCATGCCAGAAACATGTTGAAGATGCAAATGACCTAAAGATCCAAAAACTTGCAGAAGAAAAAATTAAATTCTCAAGTTAACGTGCGGTGGGGTAATTACCAGAGCCAAACAACCCACTTTTTTCCTAGTTTACAAAAAGTAGACCTAAAAAATCACAGATAATTTTAGAAGTATCTTTCTCTGCATTTGTGCTTTTCCATTTTGGATGTTCAATTTTTTTTTCAAACATGTGTTTTTCTATCTTCCTGTTTTCTCGAAAACTAAAAGATAAGGCAAATATAGATCACAACAAAATGAAAATTTTGGTGTTTAAGTATGTGAAAGAATTTGAAAACTATAATAAATGTGAGTGAAGAAAATTATTTTCACGCACTAAAAATGAACACCAAAGTTTTGTTATCCATGTTGGGGAAATTCCACTAGTACAACCCCAGATAGCTTGGTGGAATTTTATAAGATAGAGATTTCTAATTGATCCTAACATGTTTTAATTGTGGTGGATATGCATGCCAGATACATGTTGAAGATGCAAATGACTTAATGATCCAAAAATTTCAAGGAGTAGAAAAAATTAAATTCTCAAGTTAACGTGCGGTGGGAATACTAGAGACAAAAACCGTCTTTTTGGCTAATTTCAAATAGCGGACCTAAAAATCAAAGATAATTTTTTGAATTATCTCTTTCAGCATTTGTGCATTTCCATTTTGGATGATAAATTTTTTTTTCATACTTGAGTTTTTCACTCTCCCAGTTTTCTCGTAAACAAAAAGATAAGGCAAATATACATCACAACAAAAAGAAAATTTTAGAGTTTAAGTATGCAAAATAATTTGAAAACTCTAATAAAAATGAGTGAGGAAAATTATTTTCACGCACTTAAAATGAACACCAAAGTATTGTTATCCACGTTGGGGAAATTCCACTAGTACAACCCCAGATAGCTTGGTGCAATTTTATAAGAAAGAGATTTCTAATTGATCCTACCATGTTTTAATTGTGGTGGATATGCATGCAAGAAACATGTTGAAGATGTAAATGACCTAATGATCTAAAAATTTCAAGGAGTAGAAAAAATTAAATTCTCAAGTTAACGTGTGGTGGGGTATTTACCAAAGCTAAACAACCCACTTTTTGCATATTTTAAAAAAAGCGGACCTAAAAAATCACAGATAATTTTTGGAATTATCTCTCTCTGCATTTGTGCATTTCCATTTTGGATGTTCAAATATTTTTTCAAACTTGAGTTTTTCTATCTCCCTGTTTTCTCGAAAAAAAAAAGATAGGGCAAATATAGTTCACAACAAAATGAAAATTTTAGAGTTTATGTATGCAAAAGAATTTAAAAACTATAATAAATGTGAGTGAAGAAAATTATTTTCACACACTAAAAATGAACACCAAAGTTTTGTAATCCACGTTGGGGAAATTCCACTAGTACAACCCCAGATAGCTTGGTGGAATTTTATAAGAAAGAGATTGCTAATTGATCCTAACATGTTTTAATTGGGGTGGATGTGCATGCCAAAAACATATTGAAGATGCAAATGACCGAATGATCCAAAAATTTCTAGGAGTAGAAAAAATTAAATTCTCAAGTTAACGGGGAGTGAGCCAAATACCCCACTTTTTGCCTAATTAACAAATAGCGGACCTAAAAAATCACAGATAATTTTTTGAATTATCTCTTTCAATATTTGTACATTTCCATTTTGGATGTTCAATTTTTTTTTAAAACTTGAGTTTTTCACTCTCCCAGTTTTCTTGTTAACAAAAAGATAAGGCAAATATAGATCACAACAAAATGAAAATTTTACAGTTTATTTATACGCAATAAAATTTGAAAAATATAATAAATGTGAGTGAATAAAATTATTTTCACACACTAAAAATGAACACCAAAGTTTTGTTATCCACATTGGGAAATGCCACTAGTACAACCCCAGATAGCTTGGTGGAATTTTATAAAAAAGAGATTTCTAATTCATCCTAACATGTTTTAAATGTGGAGGATATGCATGCCAGAAACATGTTGAAGATACAAATGACCTAATGATCCAAAAATTTTAGGGCGTAGAAAAAATTAAATTCTCAAGTTAACGTGCGGTGCAATATTTACCAGAGCCAAACAACCCACTTGTTGCCTATTTTACAAAAAGCGGTCCTAAAACATAACAAATAATTTTTGGAATTATCTCTCTCATCCTTTGTGCATTTCCATTTTGGATGTTCAATTTTTTTTTCATTATTCAGTTTTTCACTCTTCCAGTTTTCTCGTAAACAAAAAGATAAGGCAAATATAGATCACAACAAAATGAAAATTTTAGAGTTGATGTATGCAAAATAATTTGAAAACTCTAATAAATGTGAGTGAATAAAATTATTTTCAAGCACTAAAAATGAACACCAAACTATCCATGTTGGGGAAATTCCACTAGTACATCCCCAGATAGTTTGGTGGAATTTTATGAGATAGATATTTCTAATTGATCATAACATGTTTTAATTGTGGTGGATATGCATGCCAGAAACATGTTGAAGATTCAAATGACCTAATGATCCAAAAATTTCATGGAGTAGAAAAAATTAAATTCTCAAGTTAACGTGCAGTGGGGTATTTACCAGAGCCAAACAACCCACTTTTCGCCTATTTTACAAAAATCAGACCTAAAAAACCACAGATAATTTTTTGATTTGTCTCTATCAGTATTTGTGCATTTTTATTTTGGATGTTCAATTTTTTTTTTCAAACTCTAGTTTTTCACTCTCCCATTTTTCTCGTAAACAAAAAGATAAGACAAATATAGATCACAACAAAATGAAAATTTTAGAGTTTATTTGTATGCAAAAGAATTTGAAAACTATTATAAATGTTAGTGAAGAAAATTATTTTCACACACTAAAAATGAACACCAAAATTTTGTTATCCACGTTGGGGAAATTCCACTAGTACAACCCCAGATAGCTTGGTGCAATTTTATAAGAAAGAGATTTCTAATTGATCCTAACATGTTTTAATTGTGGTGGATATGCATGCCAGAAACATGTTGAAGATGCAAATGACCTAATGATCCAAAAATTTCGAGTAGAAAAAGTTAAATACTCAAGTTAACGCGCGGTGGGGTATTTACCAGAGCCAAACAACCCACTTTTTGCCTATTTTACGAAAAGCGGACCTAAAAAATCACTTATAATTTTTGAAATTATCTCTATCTGCATTTGTGCATTTCCATTTTGGATGGTCAATTTTTTTTTTCAAACTTGACTATTTTTCTCTCCCTTTTTTCTCGTAAACAAAATGATAAGGCAAATATAGATCACACCAAAATGAAAATTTTAGAGTTGATGTATGGAAACGAATTTGAAAACTATAATAAATGTGAGTGAAGAAAATTATTTTTACGCACTAAAAATTAACACCAAAGTTTTGTTATCCACGTGTGGGAAATTCCACTAGTACAACCCCACATAGCTTGGTGGAATTTTATAAGAAAGAGATTTCTAAGTGAACCTAAGATGATTTAAATGTGGTAGATATGCATGCCAGAAACATGTTGAAGATGCAAATGACCTAATGATCCAAAAATTTAATGGAGTAGAAAAAATTAAGCTCTCAAGTTAACGTGCGGTGGGGTATTTACCAGAGCCAAACAACCAATTTTTTTGCCAATTTTACAAAAAGCGGACATAAAAAGTCACAGATAATTTTTTGAATTATCTCTATCAGTATTTGTGCATTTCCATTTTGCATGTTCATTTTTTTTTTCAAACTTGAGTTTTTTTCTCTCCCTGTTTTTTCGTAAACAAAAAGATAAGGCAAATATAAATCACAACAAAATGAAAATTTTAGAGTTTATGTAAGCAAAAGAATTTGAAAACTATAATAAATGTGAGTGAAGAAAATTATTTTGACGCACTAAAAATGAACACCAAAGTTTTGTTATCCACGTGTGGGAAATTCCACTAGTACAACCCCAGATAGATTGGTGGAATTTTAAGAAAGAGATTTCTAATTGATCCTACCATGTTTTAATTGTGGTGGAAATGCATGCCAGAAACATGTTGAAGATGCAAATGACCTAATGATCCAAAAATTTCAAGGAGTAAAAAAAATTAAATTCTCAAGTTAACCTGCAGTGAGGTATTTACGAGAGCCAAACAACCCAATTTTTTCCTATTTTACAAAAATCGGACCTAAAAAATCATAGATAATTTTTGGAATTATCTCTCTCTGCATTTGTGCATTTCCATTTTTGGATGTTCAATTTTTTTTTTAAAACTTGAGTTTTTCTTTCTCTCTGTTTTCTCGTAAACAAAAAGATAAGACAAATATAGATCACAACAAAATGAAAATTTTAGAGTTTATGTATGTAAAAGAATTTGATAACTATAATAAATGTGAGTGAAGAAATTTTTTTTCACGCTCTAAAAATGAACACTAAAGTTTTATTATCCACGTGTGGGAAATTCCATTAGTACAACACCAGATAGCTCGGTGGAATTTTATAACAAAGAGTTTTCTAATTGATCCTAACATGTTTTGAATGTGGTGGATATACATGTCAAAAACATGTTGCAGATTCAAATGACCTAATGACCCAAAAATTTAAAGGAGGAGAAAAAATTAAATTCTCAAGTTAATGTGCTGTGGGATATTTACCATAGCCAAACAACCCACTTTTTGCCTATTTTACAAAAAGCTGACCTAAAAAATCACAGATACTTTATGGAATTATCTCTCTCAACATTTGTGCATTTCCATTTTTGGATGTTAAATTTTTTTTTTTCAATCTTGAGTTTTTCACTCTCCCAGTTTTCTCGTAAACAAAAAGATTTGGCAAATATACATCACAACAAAATGAAAATTTTACAGTTTATGTACGCAAACGAATATGAAAACTGTAACAAATGCAAGTCAAAAAAAATATTTTCAAGCACTAAAAATGAACACCAAACTTTTGTTATCCGCGTTGGGGAAATTCCACTAGTACTACCCCAGATAGCTTGGTGGAATTTAATAAGAAAGAGATTTCTAATTGATCCTAACATGTTTTAAATGTGATGGATATGCATGCCAGAAATATGTTGAAGATGCAAATGACCTAATGATCCAAAAATTTCAAGGAGTAGAAAAGATTAAATTATCAAGTTAGTGTGTGGTGGGATATTTACCAGAGCCAAACAACCCACTTTTTGCCTATTTTACAAAAAGCGGACCAAAAAAATCATTGATAATTTTTGGAATTATCTCTCTCAGCATTTATGCATTTCCATTTTGGATGTTCAATTTTTTTTTTCAACCTTAAGTTTTTCTCTCTTCCAGTTTTCTCATAAAAAAAAAGATAAGGCAAATATAGATCGCAACAAAATGAAAATTTTAGAGTTTATATATGCAAAAGAATTTGAAAACTATAATAAATGTGAGTGATGAAAATTATTTTCATGGACTAAAAATGAAATCCAAACGTTTGTTATCCACGTTGGGGAAATTCCACTAGTTCAACCCCAAATAGCTTAGTGGAATTTTAAAAGAAAGAGATTTCTAATTGATCCTAACATGTTTTAAATGTGGTGGATATGCATGCCAGAATCAAGGTTAAGATGCAAATGACCTAATGATCCTAAAATTTCGAGTAGAAAAAATTAAATTCTCAAGTTAACGTTTGGTGGAAAATTTACCAGAGCCAAACAACCCACTTTTTGCCTACTTTATAAAAAGCGGACCTAAAAAATTACAGATACTTTTTGGGATTATCTCTCTTAGTATTTGGGTATTTCCATTTTTAGATGTTCAATTTTTTTTTTTCAAATTTGAGTTTTTCACTCTCCCTGTTTTCTCGTAAACAAAATGATAAGGTAAATAAACATCACAACAAAATGAATATTTTAGAGTTTATGAATTCAAAAGAATTTGACAACTATATTAAATGTGAGTGAAGAAAATTATTTTCATGCACTAAAAATGAACTCCAAAGTTTTGTTATCCACGTTGGGGAAATTCCACTAGAACAACCCCAGATAACTTGGTGGAATTTTATAAGAAAGAGATTTCTAATTGATCCTAACAAGTTTTAAATGTAGTGGATATGCATGCCAAAACATGTGGAAGATGCAAACGACCTAATGACCCAAAAATTTCAAGGAGTAGAAAAAATTAAATGACCTAATGACCTAATGACGTGCGAAGGGATATTTACCAGAGCGAAACAACCCACTTTTTGCCTATTTTAAAAAATTCGGACCTAAAAAATCACATATACTTTTTGGAATTATCTCTCTCAGCATTTTTGTTTTTCCATTTTTGGATGTTCATTTTTTTTTTCAAACTTGAGTTTTTCACTCTCCCAGTTTTCTCGTAAACAAAAAGATTAGCCAAATATGGATCACAACAAAATGAAAATTTTAGATTTTATGTATGCAAAAGAATTTGAAAACTATAATAAATAGGAGTGACGAAAATTATTTTCACGCGCTAAAAATGAACACCAAAGTTTTATTATCCATGTTTGGAAAATTCCTCTTATACAACTCTAGATAGCTTGCTGGAATTTTATAAGATAGAGATTTCTAATTGATCCTAACATGTTTTAAATGTGGTCGATATGCATGCCAGAAACATGTTGAAGAAGCAAATGACCTAATGATCCAAAAATTTCAAGGAGTACAAAAAATTAAATTCTTAAGTTAACGTGCGGTGGGATATTTACCAGAGCCAAACAACCCACTTTTTGCCTATTTTACAAAAAGCGGACGTAAAAAATCATAGATAAATTTTGGAATTATCTCTCTCAGTATTTGTGCATTTTCATTTTTGATGTTCAATTTGTTTTTTAAAAACTGGAGTTTTTCAGTCTCCCAGTTTTCCTGTAAACAAAAACTTAAAGAAAATATAAATCACAACAAAATGAAAATTTTAGAGTTTATGTATGCAAAAGAATTTGAAAACTCTAATAAATGTGAGTGAAGAAAATTAATTTCACGTACAAAAAATGAACACCAAAGTTTTGTGATCCACGTTGGGGAAATTTCACTAGTACAACCCCAGAAAGGGTGGTGGAATTTTATAAGAAAGAGATTTCTAATTGATCCTAACATGTTTTAAATGTGGTGGATATGCATCGTAGAAACATGTTGAAGATGCAAATGACCTAATGATCCAAAAATTTTAATGAGTAGAAAAAATTAAATTCTCAAGTTAACGTGCGGTGGGATATTTACCATAGCCAAACAACCCACATTTTGCGTATTTTACAAAAAGCTGACTTAAAAAATCACAGATACTTTTTGGAATTATCTCTCTCAACATTTGTGCATTTCCATTTTTGGATGTTCAATTTTTTTTTCAAACTTTAGTTTTTCACACTTCCAGTTTTCTCGAAATACAAAAAGATAAGGCAAATAAAGATCACAACAAAATAAAAATTTTAGAGTTTATGTATGCAAAAGAATTTGAAAACTATATTAAATGTGAGTGAAGAAAATTATTTTCACGCACTAAAAATGAACACCAAAGTTTTGTTATCCACGTTGGGGAAATTCCACTAGTACAACCCAGATGGCTTGGTAGATTTTTAAAGAAAGAGATTTCTAATTGATCCTCACATGTTTTAAATGTGGTAGATATGCATGCCAGAAACATGTTGAAGATGCAAATGACCTAATGATCCACAAATTTTGAGTAGAAAAAAATAAATTCTCAAGTTAACGTGTGGTGGAATATTTATCATAGCCAAAAACCCAACTTTTAGCTTATTTTAAAAAAAGTGGACCTAAAAATTCACAGATAATTTTTATATTTATATCTCTCAGCATTTTTGCATTTCAATTTCTGGATCTTCAATTTTTTTTTCAAAATAGAGTTTTCCACTCGCCCAGTTTTCTCGAAAACAAAAAGATAAGGCAAACATAGATCACAACAAAATGAAAATTTTAGAGTTTATGTATGCTAAAGAATTTGAAAACTATAATAAATGAAGAAAATTATTTCATGCACTAAAAATGAACACCAAAGTTTTGTTATCCATGTGTGGGAAATTCCACTAGTACAACCCTAGATAGCTTGGTGGAATTTCATAAGAAAGAGATTTCTAATTGATCCTAACATGTTTTAATTGTGGTGGAAATGCATGCCAGAAACATGTTGGAGATTCAAATGACCTAATGATCCAAAAATTTCAAGGAGAAGAAAAAAATAAATTCTCTATTTAATGTGCGGTGGGGTATTTACCAGAGCCAAACAACCCACTTTTTGCCTATTTAACAAAAAGCGGACCTATAAAATCATAGATAATTTTTGGAATTATCTCTCGCTGCATTTGTGCATTTCCATTTTTGGATGCTCAATTTTTTTTTTCAAACTTGAGTTTTTCTTTCTCCTTGTTTTCTCGTAAATAAAAAAGATAAGGCAAATATAGATCACAACAAAATGAAAATTTTAGAGTTTATGTATGCAAAAGAATTTGAAAACTATAATAATTGTGAGTGAAGAAAATTATTTTCACACAATAAAAATGAACACCAAAGTATTGTTATCCATGTTGGGGAGATTCCACTAATACAACCCCAGATAGCTCGGTGGAATTTTATAAGAAAGAGATTTCTAATTGATCCTAACATGTTTTAAATGTGGTGGATTTGCATGTCAGAAACAAGTTGAAGATGTAAATGACCTAATGATCCAAAAGTTTCAAGGAGTAGAAAAAATTAAATTCTCAAGTTAACGTGCGGTGGGGTCTTTACTGGAGCCAAACAACCCACTTTTTGCCTATTTTACAAATAGCGGACCAAAAAAATCACTGATAATTTTTGGAATTATCTCTCTCCGCATTTTTGCATTTCCAATTTTGGATGTTCAATTTTTTTTTTTTCAAACTTGAGTTATTCTTTCTCCCTATTTTCTCTTAAACAAAAAGATAAGGCAAATATAGATCACAACAAAATGAAAATTTTAGAGCTTATGTATGCAAAAGAATTTGAAAACTATAACAAATGTTAGTGAAGAAAATTATTTTCATGCACTAAAAATGAACACCAAAGTATTGTTATCCATGTTGGGAAAATTCCACTAGTACAACCCAGATAGCTTGGTGGAATTTTATAAGAAAAAATTTCTAATTGATCCTAACATGTTTTAAATGTGGTGGATATCCATCCCAGAAACATGTTGAAGATGCAAATGAGCTAATGATCCAAAAATTTCAAGGAGTAGAAAAAATTAAATTCTCAAGTTAACGTGCGGTGGGGTATTTACCAGAGCCAAACAACCCACTTTTAGCCTATTTTACAAAAAGCGGACCAAAAAAATCACAGATACTTTTTGGAATTATCTCTCTCAGCATTTGTGCATTTCCATTTTTGGATGTTCAATTTTTTTTTCAATCTTGAGTTTTTCACTCTCCCAGTTTTGTGGTAAACAAAAAGATAAGGCAAATATACATCACAAGAAGATGAAAATTTTAGATTTATGTATGCAAAAAAATTATAAAACTACAATAAATGGGAGTGAAGAAAATTATTTTCATGCACTAAAAATGAACACCAATGTTTTATTATCCGTGTTAGCTTGGTGGAATTTTATAAGATAGAGATTTCTAATTGATCCTAACATGTTTTAAATGTGGTTGATATGCATGCCAAAAACATGTTGAAGATGCAAATGACTTAATGATCCAAAAATTTCAAGGAATAGAAAAAAATAACTTCTCAAGTTAACGTGTGGTGGGATATTTACTAGAGCCAAACAACCCACTTTTTGCCTATTTTACAAAAAGCGGACCTAAAAAATCACTGATAATTTTTGGAATTATATCTCTCAGCATTTGTGCATTTCCATTTTGGATCTTCAATTTTGTTTTTCAAACTTGAGTTTTTCACTCACCTAGTTTTCTTGTAAACAAAATGATATGGCAAATGTAGATCACAACAAAATGAGAATTTTAGAGTTTATGTATGCAAAAGAATTTGAAAACTATAATAAATGTGAGTGAAGAAAATTTTTTTCACAAAATCAACACCAAATTTTTGTTATCCACATTGGGGAAATTCCACTAGTACAACCCCAGATAGCTTTGGTGGAATTTTATAAGAAAGAGATTTCTAATTGAACCCAAAATGTTTTAAATGTGGAGTATATGCATGCCAAAAACATGTTGAAGTTGCAAATCAGCTAATGATCCAAAAATTTCATCGAGTCGAAAAAATTAAATTCTCAAGTTAACGTGCAGTGGGATATTTACCGGAGCCAAACAACCCACTGTTTGCCTATTTTACAAAAAGCGGACCTAAAAATTCACATATACTTTTTGGAATTATCTCTCTCAGCAATAATGTATTTCCATTTTTTGATGTTCAATTTTTTTTTTGAAACTTGAGTTTTTCACTATCCTAGTTTTCTCGTAAACAAAAAGATAAGGCAAATATAGATCACAAAAAAATGAAAATTTTAGAGTTTATGTATGCAAAAGAATTTGAAAACAATAATAAATGTGTGTGAAGAAAATTATTTGCACGCACTAAAAATGAACACCAAAGTTTTGTTATCCACGTTGGGGAAATTTCACTACTACAACCCCAGATATCTTGGTGGAATTTTATAAGAAAGAGATTTCTAATTGATCCTAACATATTTTAAATGTGGTGGATATGCATGGCAGAAACATGTTGAAGATTCAAATGACCTAATGATCCAAAAATTTCAAGGTGTAGAAAAAATTAAAAACTCAGGTTAACGTGCGGCGTCATATTTAGTAGAGCGAAACAACCCACATTTTGCCTATTTTACAAAAAGCAGACCTAATAAATTACAGATACTTTTTGGAGTTATGTCTCTCAACATTTGTGCATTTCCATTTTGGATGTTCAATTTTTTTTTTCAAACTTTAGTTTTTCACTTTGCCAGTTTTCCCGTAAACAAAAATTTAAGGCAAATATAAATCACAACAAAATGAAAATTTTAGAGTTTATGTATGCAAAAGAATTTGAAAACTATAATAAATGTGAGTGAAGAAAATTATTTTCATGCACTAAAAGTGAACACATAAATTTTGTAATCCACGTTACAGAAATTCCACTAGTACAACCCCAGATCGCTAGGTGGAATTTTATAAGATAGAGATTTCTAATTGATCCTAACATGTTGTAAATGTGGTGGATATGCATGCCAGAAACATGTTGAAGATGCAAATGACCTAATGATCCAAAAATTTCAAGGCGTAGAAAAAATTAAATTCTCAAGTTAACGTGCGGTGCGATATTTACTAGAGCCAAACAACCCACTTTTTTGCCTATTTTACAAGAAGCGGCCCTAAAAAATCAAAGATAAGTGTTGGAATTATCTCTCTCAGCATTTGTGCATTTCCATTTTGGATGTTCAATTTTTTTTTTCAAACATGAGTTTTTCACTCTCCCAGTTTTCCCGTAAATAAAAAGTTAAGGCAAATATAAATCACATCAAAATGAAATTTTTTGTGTTTATGTATGCAAAAGAATTTGAAAACTCTAATAAATGTGACTGAAGAAAATTATTTTCACACACAAAAATTGAACACCAATGTTTTGTTATCCACGTTGGGGAAATTCCACTAGTACAACCCCAGATAGCTTTGTGGAATTTTATAAGAAAGAGATTTCTAATTGATCCTAACATGTTTTAAATGTGGTGGATATGCATGGCAGAAATATGTTGAAGATGCAAATGACCTAATGATCCTAAAATTTCAAGGTGTAGAAAAAATTAAATTCTCATGTTAACGTGTGGCGGGATATTTACTAGTGCAAATGAACCCTCTTTTGACTATTTTACAAAAAGCGGACCTAAAAAATCATAGATACTTTTTGGAATTATCTCTCTCAGCATTTGTCCATTTCCATTTTGGATGTTCAATTTTTTTTTTCAAACTTGAGTTTTTCACACTCCCAGTTTTCTCGTAAACAAAAACATAAGGCAAATATAGATCACAACAAAGTGAAAATTTTAGAATTTATATATGCAAAAGAATTTGAAAACTATATTAAATGTGAGTGAAAAAAAATTATTTTCACACACTAAAAATGAACACCAAAGTTTTGTTATCACGTTGGGGAAATTCCACTAGTACAACCCCAGATAGCTTGGTGGAATTTTGTAAGAAAGAGATTTCCAATTGATCCTAATATGTTTTAAATGTGGTGGCTATGCATGGCAGAAACATGTTGAACTGCTAACGACATTATGATCCAAAAATTTCGAGTAGAAAAACTTAAGTTCTCAAGTTAACGTGCACTGGGATATTTACCAGAGTCAAACAACCTACTTTTTGCCTATTTTACAAAAAGTGAACCTAAAAAATCACAGTTACTTTTTGGAAATATCTCTCTCAGCATTTGTGCATTTCCATTTTGGATGTTCAATTTTTTTTTTCAAACTTGAGTTTTTCACTCTCCCAGTTTTCTCGTAAACAAAAAGATAAGGCAAATATAGATCACAAGAAAATGAAAATTTTAGAGTTTATGCATGCAAAAGAATATAAAAAATATAATAAATGTGAGTGAATAAAATTATTTTCACGCACTAAAAATGAACTCCAAAGTTTTTTTATCCACGTTGGGGAAAATTCGACTAGTACAACCCCAGATAGCTTTGGTGGAATTCTATAAGAAAGATAATTCTAATTGATCTTAACATGTTTTATATGTGGTGGATATGCATGCCAGAAACATGTTGAAGATGCAAATGAGCTAATGAGCCAAAAATTTCAAGGAGTAGAAAAAATTAAATTCTCAAGTTAACGTGTGGTGGGATATTTAACTGAGCCAAACAACCCACGTTTTGCCTATTTTAAAAAAGCGGACCTAAAAAATCACAGATACTTTTTGTAATTATGTCTCTCACCATTTTTACATTTCCATTTTGGATGTTCAATTTTTTTTTTCAAAGTTGACTTTTATCTCTCCCTGTTTTCTTGTAAACAAAAAGATAAGGCAAATATAGATCACAACAAAATGAAATTTTAGAGTTTATGTTTGCAAAAGAATTTGAAAATGATCATACATGTGAGTGAAGAAAATTATTTTCACGGAGTAAAAATGAACACCAAAGTTTTGTTATCCACGTTGGGGAAATTCCACTAGTACAATCCCTGATAGCTTTGGTGGAATTTTATAAGAAAGAGAATTCTAATTGATCTTAACATGTTTTAAATGTGGTGGATATGCATGGAAAAAACATGTTGAATATGCAAATGACCTAAAGATCCAAAAATTTCAAAGAGTAGAAAAAATTAAATTCTCAAGTTCACGTGTGGTGAGATATTTACTAGAGCCAAACAACCCAGTTTTTGCCAATTTTACAAAAAGCGGACCTAAAAAATCACAGATACTTTTTGGAATTATCTCCCTCAGCATTTGTGCACTTCCATTTTGTATATTCAATTTTTTTTCAAACTTGAGTTTTTTACTCTCCCAGTTTTCTCGTAAAAAAAAAGATAAGGCAAATTTAGATCAGACCAAAATTAAAAGTTTAGAGTCTATGTATCCAAAAGAATTTGAAAACTACAATAAATTTGAGTGAAGAAAATTATTTTCACTAAAAATGAAACCAAAGTTTTTTTATCCACGTTGGGGAAATTCCACTGGTACAACCTCAGAGAGATTTGGTGGAATTTTATAAGAAAGAGATTGCTAATTGATCCCAACATGTTTTAAATGTGGTGGATATGCATGCCAGAAACATGTGGAAAATGCAAATGAGCTAATGATCCAAAAATTTCATGGAGTAGAAAAACTTATATTCTCAAGTTAACGTGCGGTGGGATATTTTACTAGAGCCAAACAACCCACTTTTTGCCTATTCTACAAAAAGCAGACCTAAAAAATTACAGAAACTTTATTGAATTATCTGTCTCAGCATTTGTGCATTTCCATATTTGGAAGTTCAATTTTTTTTTCCAATCTTGACTTTTTCACTCTGCCAGTTTTCTCGTAAACAAAAAGATAAGGCAAATATAGATCACAACAAAATGAAAATTTAAGAGTTGATGTATTGAAAAGAATTTTAAAACTATAATAAATGTGTGTGAAGAAAATTATTTTCACGCACTAAAAAGGAACACCAAAGTTTTGTTATCCACGTTAAAGAAATTCCACTAGTACAACCCCAGATAACTTGGTTGAATTTTATAAGAAAGAGATTTCTAATTAAACCTAACATGTATTAAATATGGTGGATATGCATGACAGAAACATGTTGAAGATGCAAATGACCTAATGATCCAAAAATTTCAAGGAGTAGAAAAAATTAAATTCTCAAGTTAACATGTGGTGGGATATTTACTAGAGCGAAAAAACCCACTTTTTGCCTATTTTACAAATAGCGGACCTAAAAAATCACAGATACTTTTTAGAGTTATCTCTCTTAGCCTTTGTGCATTTCCATTTTGGATGTTCAATTTTTATTTTCAAACATGATATTTTCACTCTCCCAGTTTTCTCGTAAACAAAAAGATAAGGCAAATATAGATCACAACAAAATGAAAATTTTAGAGTTTATGTATGCAAAGGAATTTGAAAACTATAATAAATGTGAGTGAAGAAAATTATTTTCAAGCAGTAAAAAAGAACACCAAAGTTTTATTATCCACATTGGGGAAATTCCACTAGTACAACCCTAGATCGCTTGGTGAAATTTTATAAGAAAGAGATTTCTATTTGTTCCTAACATGTTTTAAATGTGGTAGATATGCATGCGAGAAACTTGTTGAAGATGCAAATGACCCAATGATCCAAAAATTTCTAGTAGAAAAAATTAAATTCTCAAGTTAACGTGCGGTGGGATATTTATCAGAGACAAACAACCCACTTTTTGCCTATTTTACAAAAAGTGGACCTAAAAAATTGTTGATAATTTTTGGAATTATCTCTCACAGCATTTGTGCATTTCCATTTTGGATGTTCAATTTTTTTTTTCAAACTTGAGTTTTTTACTCTCCGAGTTTTCTCGTAAACAAAAAGATAAGGCAAATATAGATTGCAAGAAAATAAAAATTTTAGAGTTTATGTAAGCAAAAGAATTTGAAAACTATAATAAATGAGAGTGAAGAAAATTATTTTCACACACTAAAAATGAACAGCAAAGTTTTGATATCCATGTTGGGGAAATTCCACTAGTACAACCGCCGATAGCTTTGGTGGAATTTTATAAGAAAGAAATTCCTAATTGATCCTAACATGTTTTAATTATGGTGGCCATGCATGGCAGAAACATGTTGAAGATGCAACTGACCTTATGATCAAAAAATTTCAAGGAGTAGAAAAAATTAAGTTTTCAAGTTAACGTGTGGTGGGATATTTACTAGAGCCAAGCAACCCACTTTTTGCCTATTTTACAAAAAGCAGACCTAAAAAATCATACATACTTTATGGAATTATCTCTCTCAGCATTTGTTGATTTCCATTTTGGATGTTCAATTTTTTTTTTTCAAACTTGAGTTTTTAACTCTTCCAGTTTTCTCGTAAACAAAACGATAAGGCAAATATAGATCACAACAAAATGAAAGTTTTAGAGTTTATGTGTTCAAATGAATTTGAAAACTATAATAAATGTGAGTGTAGAAAATTATTTTGATGCACTAAAAATGAACACTATATTTCTGTTATCCACGTTGGGGAAATTCCACTAGTACAACCCCAGTTAGCTTTGGTAGAATTTTATAAGAAAGAGATTTCTAATTGATCCTAACATGTTTTAAATTTGGGGGATATGCATGCCAGAAACATGTTGAAGATGCAAATGACCTAATGATCCAAAAATTTCAATGACTAGAAAAAATTAAATTCTCAAGTTAACGTGCGGTGGGATATTTACCACACCCAAACAACCCACTTTTTGCCTATTTAACAAAAAGCGGACCTTAAAAATTATAGACACTTTTTGGAATTATCCCTCTCAGCATTTGTGCATTTCCATTTTGGATGTCCATTTATTTTTTCAAACTTGAGTTTTTCACTCTCCCAGTTTTCTCGTAAACAAAAAGATAAGGCAAATATAGATTACAACAAAACGAAAATTTTAGAGTTTATGTATGCAAAATAATTTGAAAACTATAATAAATGTCAGTCAAAAAAATTATTATCACGCACTAAAAATGAGCACCAAAGCTTTGTTATCCACGTTGGGGAAATTCCACTACTACAACCCCAGATTGCTTTGGTGGAATTTTATAAGAAAGAGATTTCTAATTGATCCTAACATGTTTTAAATATGGTCGATATGCATGGCGGAAACATGTTGAAGATGCAAATGACCTAATGATCCAAAAATTTCATGGAGTAGAAAAATATTAAATTCTCTAGTTAATGTGCGGTGGGATATTTACCAGAGCCTAACAACCCACTTTTTGCCTATTTTAAAAAAAGTGGAGCTAAAAAATCACAGATACTTTTTGGAATTATGTCTCTCCCCATTTGTGAATTTCCATTTTGGATGTTCAATTTTTTTTTCAAACTTGAGTTTTTCACTTTCCCAGTTTTCTCGTAAACAAAGAGATAAGGCAAATATAGATCACAACAAAATGAAATTCTTAGAGTTTACGTATGCAAAAGAATTTGAAAACTATAATATATTAGAGTGATCAAAATTATTTTCATGCACTAAAAATGAACACCAAAGTTTTGTTATCCACGTTGGGGAAATTCCACTAGTACAACCGCCGATAGTTTTGGTGGAATTTTATAAGAAAGAGATTTCAAATTGATCCTAACATGTTTTAAAAGTTGTGCAGATGCATGCCAGAAACATATTGAAGATACAAATGGCCTAATGATCCAAAAATTTCAAGGAGAAAATATTAAATTCTCAAGTTAACGTGCGGTGGGATATTTACTAGAGCCAAACAACCCACTTTTTGCCTATTTTACAAAAAGCGGACCTAAAAAATCTCAGATACTTTTTAAAAATATCTCTCTCAGCATTTGTGCATTTCCATTTTGGATGTTCAATTTTTTTTTTTCAAACTTGAGTTTTTCACTCTCCCAGTTTTCTCGTAAACAAAAAGATAAGGCAAATATAGATCACAACAAAATGAAAATTTTAGTGTTTAAGTATGCAAAAGAATTTGAAAACTATAATAAATGTGAGTGAAGAAAATTATTTTCACGCACTAAAAATGAACACGAAAGTTTTGTTATCCACGTTGGGGAAATTCCATTAGTACAACCCCATATAGCTTTGGAGGAATTTTATAAGAAAGAGTTTGCTAATTGATCCCAACTTCTTTTAAATGTGGTGGATATGCATGCCAGAAACATGTTGAAGATGCAAATGAACTAATGATCCAAAAATTTCAAAGGGTCGAAAAAATTAAGTTCTCAAGTTAACGTGCGGTGGGATATTTACCAGAGCCAAACAACCCCCTTTTTGCCTATTTTACAAAAAGCGGACCTAAAAAATCACATATACTTTTTGGAATTATCTCGCTCAGCATTTGTGCGTATCTATTTTGGATGTTCAATTTTTTTTTTTCAAACGTGAGTTTTTCACTCTCCCAGTTTTCTCGTAAACAAAAACATAAGGCAAATAAACATCACAAAAAAATGAAAAATTTAGAGTTTATGTATGCAAAAGAATATGAAAACTATAATTAATGTGAGTGAAGAAAATTATTTTTACGCACTAAAAATGAACACCAAAGTTTTGTTATCCACATTGGGGAAATTCCACTAGTACAACCCTATATAGCTTGGTGGAATTCTATATGATAGAGATTTCTAATTGATCCTAACATGTTTTAAATGATGTGGATATGCATGCCAGAAACATGTTGAAGATGCAAATGGCCTAATGATCCAAAAATTTTGAGGCGTAGAAAAAATTAAATTCCCAAGTTAACATGCGGTGGGATATTTTTGAAAGCCAAACAACCCACTTTTTTCCTATTTTACAAATAACGGTCCTAAAAAATCACAGATACTTTTATGAATTATCGCTGTCAGCATTTGTGCATTTGCATTTTGGATGTTCAATTTTTTTTTCAAACTTGAGTTTATCACTTTCAGTTTTCTCGTAAACAAAAAGATAGGGCAAATATAGATCACAACAAAATGAAAATTTTAGAGTTTATATATAGAAAAGAATTTGAAAACTATAATAAATGTGAGTGAAGAAAATTATTTTCACGCACTAAAAATGAATACGAAAGTTTTGTTATCCACGTTGGGGAAATTCCACTAGTACAACCCCAGATAGCTTTGGTGGAATTTTGTAAGAAAGAAATTTCTAATTGATCCTAACATGTTTTAAATGTGGTGAATATGCATGCCAGAAACATGTTGAAGATGCAAATGAGATAATGATCCAAAAATTTCAAGGTGTAGAAAAAATTAAATTCTCAAGTTAACGTGTGGTGGGATATTTACCTGAGCCAAACAACCCACTTTTTGCCTATTTTACAAAAATAGGACCTAAAAAATCACAGATACTTTTTTTAATTATGTCTCTCATGATTTGTGCATTTCCATTTTGGATGTTCAATTTTTTTTGTCAAACTTGAGTATTTCACTCTCCCAGTTTTCTCGTAAACAAAAAGATAAGGCATATATATATCAAAACAAAATGAAAATTTTAGAGTTTATGTATGCAAAAGAATTTGAAAACTATCATAAATGTGAGTGAAAGTTTTTTTTTCACGGACTAAAAATGAACACCAAAGTATTGTTATCCACGTTGTGGAAATTCCACTAGTACAACCCCAGATAGCTTCAGAGGAATTTTACAAGATGAAATTTCTAATTGATCCTAACATGTTTTAAATGTGGTGGATATGCATGCCAGAAACATGTTGAAGATGCAAATGAGCTAATGATCCAAAAATTTCAAAGAGTCGAAAAAATTAAATTCTCAAGTTAACGTGCTGTGGGATATTTACTAGAGCCAAACAACCCCCTTTTTGCCTATTTTAAAAAAAGCGGACCAAAAAAATCACGGATACTTTTTGGAATTATCTCTATCAGCATTTGTGCATTTCTATTTTTGGATGTTCAATTTTTTTTTTTCAATCTTGAGTTTGTCACTCTCCCAGTTTTGTCGTAAACAAAAAGATAAGGCAAATATACATCACAAAAAAATGAAAAATTTAGATTTTATGTATGCAAAAGAATTTGAAAACTATAATAAATGTGAGTGAAGAAAATTATTTTCATGCACTAAAAATGAACACCAAAGTTTTATTATCCGCGTTAGGGAAATTCCACTAGTATAACTCTTGATAGCCTGGTGGAATTTTATAAGATAGAGATTTCTAATTGATCCTAACATGTTTTAAATGTGGTTGATATGCATGTCAGAAACATGTTGAGGATGCAAATGACTTAATGATCCAAAAATTTCAAGGAATAGAAAAAAAACAACTTCTCAAGTTAACGTGTGGTGGGATATTTACTAGAGCCAAACAACCCACTTTTTGCCTATTTTACAAAAAGCGGACCTAAAAAATCACAGATAATTTTTGGAATTTTATCTCTCAGCATTTGTGGATTTCCATTTTGGATCTTCAATTTTTTTTTTCAAACTTGAGTTTTTCACTCACCTAGTTTTCTCGTAAACAAAAAGTTAAGGCAAATGTAGATCACAACAAAATGAAAATTTTAGAGTTTTTGTATGCAAAAGAATTTGAAAACTATAATAAATGTGAGTGAAGAAAATTATTTTCACAAAATGAACACCAAATTTTTGTTATCCACATTGGGGAAATTCCACTAGTACAACCCCACATAGCTTTGGTGGAATTTTATAAGAAAGAGATTTCTAATTGATCCCAACATGTTTTAAATGTGGTGGATATGCATGCCAGAAACAAGTTGAAGTTGCAAATTAGCTAATGATCCAAAACTTTCAACAAGTCGAAAAAATTAAATTCTCAAGTTAACATGCGGTGGGATATTTACTGGAGCCAAACAACCCACTTTTTGCCTATTTTACAAAAAGCGGACCTAAAAATTCACATATACTTTTTGGAATTATCTCTCTCAGCATTAATGTATTTCCATTTTTGGATGTTCAATTTTTTTTTTCAAACTTGAGTTTTTCATTTTCCCTGTTTTCTCGTAAACAAAAAGATAAGGCAAATATAGATCGCAACAAAATGAAAATTTTAGATTTTATGTATGCAAAATAATTTGAAAACTATCATAAATGTGAGTGAAGAAAATTATTTTCACGGGCTAAAAATGAACACCAAAGTTTTGTTATCCACGTTGGGGAAATTCCACTAGTACAACCCCTGATAGCTTTGGTGGAATTTTATAAGAAATAGAATTCTAATTGATCCTAACATGTTTTAAATGTGGTGGATATGCATGGAAAAAACATGTTGAATATGCAAATGACCTAATGATCCAAAAATTTCAAGGAGTAGAAAAAATTAAATTTTCAAGTTAACTTGCGGTGGCATATTTACTAGAGCGAAGGAACCTACTTTTGGCCTATTTTACAAAAAGGAGGACCTAAAAAATCACTGGTACTTTTTGAAGTTATGTCTCTCATCATTTGTGCATTTCCATTTTGGATGTTCAATTGTTTTTTTAAAACTTTAGTTTTTCACTCTCCTTGTTTTCCCGTAAACAAAAATTTAAGGCAAATACAAATCACAACAAGATGAAAATTTTAGAGTCTATGTATGCAAAAGAATTTGAAAAATATAATAAATGTCAGTGAAAAAAATTATTTTCACGCACTAAAAGTGAACACCAAAGTTTTGTAATCCACGTTGGGGAAATTCCACTAGTACAACCCCAGATCGCTTGGTGGAATTTTATAAGATAGAGGTTTCTAATTGATCCTAACATGTTTTAAATATGGTGGATATGCATGGCAGAAACATGTTGAAGATGCAAATGACCTAATGATCCAAAAATTTCAAGGAGTCGAAAAAATTAAATTCTCATGTTAACGTGTGGTGGGATATTTACAGTTGCAAAACAAACCACTTTTGCCTATTTTACAAAAAGCAGACCCAAAAAATCACAGATACTTTTTGGAATTATCTCTCTCAGTATTTGGGCATTTCCATTTTGGATTTTCAATTTTTTTTTCTAACTTGATTTTTTCTCACTCCCAGTTTTCTCGTAAACAAAAAGATAAGGCAAATATAGATCACAACAAAATGAAAATTTTAGAGTTTATATATGCAAAAGAATTTGAAAACTATATTAAATGTGAGTGAAAAAATTATTTTCACACACTAAAAAAGAACACCAAAGTTTTGTTATCATGTTGGGGAAATTCCACTAGTACAACACCAGATAGCTTGGTGGAATTTTATAAGAAAGAGATTTCTAATTGATCCTAATATGTTTTAAATGTGGTGGCTATGCATGGCAGAAACTTGTTGAACATGTTAATGACATTATGATCCAAAAATTTCAAGCAGTAGAAAAAATTAAGTTCTCAAGTTAACGTGCGGTGGGATATTTACCAGAGCCAAACAACCTACTTTTTGCCATTTTTACAAAAAGTAGACCTAAAAAATCACAGATACTTTTTGGAAATATCTCTCTCAGCATTTGCGCATTTCCATTATGGATGTTCAATTTTTTTTTTTCAAACTTGAGTTTTTCACTCTCCCAATTTTCTCGTAAACAAAAAGATAAGGCAAATATAGATCACAAGAAAATGAAAATTTTAGAATTTATGTATGCAAAAGAAAATAAAAAATATAATAAATGTTAGTGAAGAAAGTTATTTTCACGCACTAAAAATGAACACCAAAGTTTTGTTATGCACGTTGGGGAAATTCCACTAGTACGACCCCAGTTAGCGTTGGTGGAATTTTATAAGAAAGAGATTTCTAATTGATCTTAACATGGTTTATATGTGGTGGATATGCATGCCAGAAACATGTTGAAGATGCAAACGAGCTAACGATCCAAAAATTTCAAGGAGTGGAAAAAATTAATTTCTCAAGTTAACGTACTGTGGGATATTTAACAAAGCCAAACAACCCATGTTTTGCTTATTTTAAAAAATGCGGACCTAAAATCACAGATACTTTTTGGAATTATGTCTCTCACCATTTGTGCATTTCCATTTTGGATGTTCAATTTTTTTTTTTCAAACTTGACTTTTGTCTCTCCCAGTTTTCTCGTAAACAAAAAGATAAGGCAAATATAGATCACAACAAAATGAAAATTTTAGAGTTTATGTATGCGAAAGATTTTGAAAACTATTATAAATGTGAGTGAAGAAAATTATTTTCACGGGCTAAAACTTAACACCAAAGTTTTGTTATCCACGTTGGGGAAATTCCACTAGTGCAACCCCTGATAGCTTTGGTGGAATTTTATAAGAAATAGAATTCTAATTGATCCTAACATGTTTTAAATGTGGTGGATATGCATGGAAAAAACATGTTGAATATGCAAATGACCTAATGATCCAAAAATTTCGAGTAGAAAAAATTAAATTCTCAAGTTAACGTGCGGTGGGATATTTACTAGAGCCAAACAACCCAGTTTTTGCCTATATTACAAAAAGCAGACCTAAAAAATCACAGATACAATTGGGAACTATCGCCCTCAGTATTTGTGCACTTCCATTTTGTATGTTCAATTTTTTTGTTCAAACTTGAGTTTTTTACTCCCCCAGCTTTTTCGTAAACAAAAAGATAAGGCAAATGTAGATCACAACAAAATGAAAATTTTAGAGTCTATGTATCCTAAAGAAATTGAAAACTACAATAAATGTGAGTGATGAAAATTATTTTCACGCACTAAAAATGAACACCAAAGTTTTGTTATCCTCGTTGGGGAATTCCACTAGTACAACCTCATAAAGATTTGGTGGAATTTTATAAGAAAGAGATTTCTAATTGATCCCAACATGTTTTAAATGTGGAGGATATGCATGCCAGAAACAAATGAGCTAATTATCCAAAAATTTCAAAGAGTTGAAAAAATTAAATTCTCAAGTTAACGTGCGGTGGGGTATTTACCAGAGCCAAACAACCCACTTTTTGCTTATTTTACAAAAAGCTGACCTAAAAAATCACAGATACTTTTTGGAATTATCTCTCTCAGCATTTGCGTATTTCCATATTTGGATGTTCAATTTTTTTTTTCCAATCTTGCCTTTTTCACTCTCCCAGTTTTCTCGTAAACAAAAAGATAAGGCAAATATAGATCACAACAAAATGAAAATTTAAGAGTTGATGTATTGAAAAGAATTTTAAAACTATAATAAATGTGTGTGAAGAAAATTATTTTCATGCACTAAAAATGAACACCTAAGTTTTGTTATCCACGTTAAAGAAATTCCACTAGTACAACCCCAGATAGCTTCGTTGAATTTTATAAGAAAGAGATTTCTAATTGATCCTAACATGTTTTAAATATGGTGGATATGCATGGCAGAAACATGTTGAAGATGCAAATGACCTAATGATCCAAAAATTTCATGGTGTAGAAAAAATTAAATTCTCAAGTTAACATGCAGTGGGATATTTACTAGAGCAAAACAACCCACTTTTTTCCTATTTTAAAAATAACGGACCTAAAAAATCATAGATACTTTTTGCAGTTATCTCTCTCAGCCTTTGTGCATTTCCATTTTGGATGTTCAATTTTTTTTTCAAACTTGAGTTTTTCACTCTCCCATTTTTCTCGTAAACAAAAAGATAAGGCAAATATAGATCTCAACAAAATGAAAATTTTAGAGTTTATGTATCCAAAAGAATTTGAAAACTATAATAAATGTGAGTGAAGAAAATTATTTTCATGCAGTAAAAAAGAACACCAAAGTTTTGTTATCCACGTTGGTGAAATTCCACTAGTACAACCCCAGATCGCTTGGTGAAATTTTATAAGAAAGAAATTTCTATTTGTTCCAAACATGTTTTAAATGTGGCAGATATGCATGCGAGAAACTTGTTGAAGATGCAAATGACTTAATGATCCAAAAATTTCAAGGAGTAGAAAAAATTAAATTCTCAAGTTAACATGCGGTGGGATTTTTACCAGAGTCAAACAACCCACTTTTTGTCTATTTTACAAAAAGTGGACCTAAAAAATCATTGAAAATTTTGGAATTATCTCTCTTAGCATTTGTGCATTTCCATTTTGGATGTTCAATTTTTTTTTTTCAAACTTGAGTTTTTTCTCTCCTAGTTTTCTCGTAAACAAAAAGATAAGGCAAATATATATCACAAGAAAATGAAAATTTTAGAGTTTATGTATGCAAAAGAATTTGAAAACTATAATAAATGAGAGTGAAGAAAATTATTTTTACGCACTAAAAATGAACACCAAAGTTTGGATATCCATGTTGGGGAAATTCCACTAGTACAACCGCCGATAGCTTTGGTCGAATTTTATAAGAAAGAGATTTCTAATTGATCCTAACATGTTTTAAATGTGGTGGCTATGCATGCCAAAAACATGTTGAAGATGCAAATGACCTTATGATCCAAAAATTTCAAGGAGTAGAAAAAATTAAGTTTTCAAGTTAACGTGTGGTGGGATATTTACTAGTGCCAAGCAACCCACTTTTTGCCTATTTTAAAAAGAGCAGACCTAAAAAATCACAGATACTTTTTGGAATTATCTCTCTCAGCATTTGTGGATTTCCATTTTGGATGTTCAATTTTTTTTTTTCAAACTTGAGTTTTTAACTCTCCTAGTTTTCTCATTAACAAAAAGATAAGGCAAATATACATCACAACAAAATGAAAGTATTAGAGCTTATGTCTACAAAAGAATTTCAAAACTTTAATAAATGTGAGTGTAGAAAATTATTTTCATGCACTAAAAATGAACACTAAATTTCTCTTATGCACGTTGGGGAAATTCCACTAGTACAACCCCAGTTAGCTTTGGTGGAATTTTATAAGAAAGAGATTTCTAATTGATCCTTATATGTTTTAAATGTGGGGGATATGCATGCCAGAAACATGTTGAAGATGCAAATGACCTAATGATCCAAAAATTTCAAGGAGTAGAAAAAATTAAAGTCTCAAGTTAAGGTGCGGTGGGATATTTACCAGAGCCAAACAACCCACTTTTTGCCAATTTAAAAAAAAGCAGACTTAAAAAATCACAGACACTTTTTGGAATTATCTCTCTCAGCATTTGTGCATTTCCATTTTGGATGTCCATTTTTTTTTCAAACTTGAGTTTTTCACTCTCCCAGTTTTCTCGTAAACAAAAAGATATGGCAAATTTAGATTACAACAAAATGAAAATATTTGAGTTTATGTATGCAAAATAATATGAAATCTATAGTAAATGTGAGTGAAAAAAATATTTTCACGCACTAAAAATGAACACCAAAGTTTTCTTATCCATGTTGGGGAAATTCCACTACTACAACCCCAAATAGCTTTGGTGGAATTTTATAAGAAAGAGATTTCTAATTGATCCTAACATGTTTTAAATATGGTCGATATGCATGGCAGAAACATGTTGAAGATCCAAATGACCTAATGATCCAAAAATTTCATGGAATAGAAAAATATTAAATTCTTTCGTTAATGTGAGGTGGGATATTTACCTGAGCCTAACAACCCACTTATTGCCTATTTTACAAAAAGCGGACCTAAAAAAGCACAGATACGTTTTTGGAATTATGCCTCTCACCATTTGTGAATTTCCATTTTGGATGTTCAATTTTTTTTTTCAAACTTAAGTTTTTCACTCTCCCATTTTTCTCGTAAACAAGAAGATATGGCAAATATAGATCACAACAAAATGAAATTCTTAGAGTTTACGTATGCAAAAGAATTTGAAAATTATAATAAATGACAGTGAAGAAAATTATTTTCACGCACTAAAAATGAACACCAAAGTTTTGTTGTCCACGTTGGGGAAATTCCACTAGTACAACCGCCGATAGCTTTGGTGGAATTTTATAAGAAAGAGATTTCTAATTGATCCTAACATGTTTTAAATGTGGTGGAGATGCATGCCCGAAACATATTGAAGATGCAAATGGCCTAATGATCCAAAAATTTCAAGAAGGAGAAAAAATTAAATTCACAAGTTAACATGCCGTGGGTTATTTACTAGAGCCAAACAACCCACTTTTTGCTATTTTACTAAAAGCGGACCTAAAAAATCACAGATACCTTTTAAAAATATCTCTCTCAGCATTTGTGCATTTCCATTTTGGATGTTCAATTTTTTTTTTCAAACTTGAGTTTTTTACTCTCCCAATTTTCTCGTACACAAAAAGATAAGGCAAATATAGATCACAAAAAAATAAAAATTTTAGAGTTTATGTATGCAAAAGAATTTGAAAACTATAATAAATGTAAGTGAAGAAAATTATTTTCACGCACTAAAAATAAAGACCAAAGTTTTGTTATCCACGTTGGGGAAATTCCACTAGTACAACCCCAAATAGCTTTGGTGGAATTTTATAAGAAAGAGATTTCTAATTGATCCCAACAGTTTTTAAATGTGGTGGATATGCATGCCAGAAACATGTTGAAGATGCAAATGAGCTAATGATCCAAAAATTTTAAAGAGTTGAAAAAATTAAATTCTCAAGTTAACGTGCGGTGGGACATTTACCAAAGCCAAACAACCCCCTTTTTGCCTATTTTTAAAAAAGCAGACCTAAAAAATCATAGATACTTTTTGGAATTATCTCGCTCAGCATTTGTGCATATCCATTTTGGATGTTCAATTTTTTTTTTCAAACTTGAGTTTTTCACTCTCCCACTTTTCTCGTAAACAAAAACATAAGGCAAATATACATCACAACAAAATCAAAATTTTAGAGTTTATGTATGCAAAAGAATTTGAAAACTATAATTAATGTGAGTGAAGAAAATTATTTTTATGCACTAAAAATGAACACCAAAGTTTTGTTATCCACATTGGGGAAATTCCACTAGTCCAACCCTATATAGCTTGGTGAAATTTTATAAGATAGAGATATCTAATTGATCCTAACATGTTTTAAATGTTGTGGATATGCATGCCAGAAACATGTTGAAGATGCAAATGACCTAATGATCCAAAAATTTTGAGGCGTAGAAAAAATTAAATTCCCAAGTTAACGTGCTGTGGGATATTTTCCAGAGCCAAACAACCCACTTTTTTCATATTTTACAAAAAGCGGACCAAAAAAATCATAGATACTTTTATGAATTATCTCTCTCAGCATTTGTGCATTTCCATTTTTTATGTTCATTTTTTTTTCAAACTTGAGTTTTTCACTCTCCTTGTTTTCCTGTAAACAAAAAGTTAAGGCAAATATAAATCACAACAAAATGAAAATTTTAGAGTTTATGTACGCAAAAGAATTTGAAAACACTAATAAATGTGAGTGAGGAAATTATTTTCACCCATTAAAATGAACACCAAAGTTTTGTTATCCACGTTGGGGAAATTCCATTAGTACAACCCCATATAGCTTGGTGGAATTTTATAAGAAAGAGATTTCTAATTTATCCTAACATGTTTTAAATGTGGTGGATATGCATGGAAGAAACATATAGAAGATGCAAATGACCTAATGATCCAAAAACTTCTAGGAGTAGAAAAAATTAAATTCTAAAGTTAACGAGCGGTGGGATATTTACCAGTGCCAAACAACCCACTTTTTGCCTATTTTTATAAAAGCGGACCTAAAAAATCACTGATACTTTTTGGAATTACCTCTCTCAGCATTTGTGCATTTCCATTTTGGATGTTCAATTTTTTTTTTCAAACTTGAGTTTTTCACACTCCCAGTTTTCTCGTAAACAAAAAGATAAGGCAAATATAGATAAAAAAAAATGAAAATTTTAGAGTTTATGTATGCAAAAGAATTTGAAAACTATAATAAATGTGAGTGAAGAAAATTATTTTCATGCACTAAAAATGAACACCAAAGTTTTGATATCCATGTTGGGGAAATTCCACTAGTACAACCGCAGATAGCTTTGGTGGAATTTTATAAGAAAGAGATTTATAATTGATCCTAACATGTTTTAAATTTGGTGGCTATGCATGCCACACACATGTTGAAGATGCAAATGACCTAATGATCCAAAAATTTATCGGAGTAGAAAAAATTATATTCTCAAGTTAACGTGCGGCGGGATATTTACTAGAGCCAAACAATCCAATTTTTTCCTTTTTTACAAAAAGCGGACCTAAAAAATCACAGTCACTTTTTGGAATTATCTCTATCAGCATTTGTGCATTTTCATTTTGGATGTTCAATTTTTTATTTCAAACTCCTAGTTTTCTCGTGAACAAAAAGATCAGACAAAGAAAGATCACAACAAAATGAAAATTTTAGAGTATATGTATGCAAAAGAATTTGAAACTATAATAAATGTGAGTGAAAAAAATTATCTTCACGTACAAAAAATGAACACAAAAGTTTTGATATCCACATTGGGGAAATTCCGCTAGTTCAACTACAGATAGCATTGGTGGAATTTTATAAGAAAGAGATTTCTAATTGATTCTAACATGTTATAAATGTGGTGGCTATGCATGCCACACACATGTTGAAGATGCAAATGACCTAATGATCCAAAAATTTATCGGAGTAGAAAAAATTATATTCTCAAGTTAACGTGCGGTGGGATATTTACCAGAGCCAAACAACCCACTTTTTGCCTATTTTACAAAAAGCTGACCTAAAAAATTACAGAGACTTTTTGGAATTATCTCTCTCAGCATTTTGGCATTTCCAGTTTGGATGTTCAATTTTTTTTTCAAACTTGAGTTTTTCGCACTTCCAGTTTTCTCGTAAACAAAAAGATAAGGAGAATATAGATCAATACAAAATGAAAATTTTAGAGTTTATGTATGTAAAAGAATTTGAAAACTATAATAAATGTGAGTGAAGAAAATTATTTTCACGCACTAAAAATGAACACTAAATATTTGTTATCCACGTTGGGGAAATTCCTCAAGTACAACCCCAGATAGCTTTGGTGAAATTTTATAAGAAAGAGATTTCTAATTGATCCTAACATGTTTTAAATGGGGGAGATATGCAAGCCAGAAACATGTGGAAGATGCAAATGACATAATGATCCAAAAATTTCAAGGAGTAGAAAAAATTAAATTCTCAAGTTAACGTGCGGTGGGATATTTACCAGAGCCAAACAACCCACTTTTTACCGATTTAACAAAAAGCGGTCCTAAAAAATCACAGATACTTTTTGGAATTATCTCTCTCAGCATTTGTGCATTTCCATTTTGGAAGTCCAATTTTTTTTTTCAAACTTGAGTTTTTCACTCTCCCAGTTTTCCCGTAAACAAATAGTTAAGCCAAATATAAATCACCACAAAATGAAAATTTTAGAGTTTATGTATGCAAAATAATTTGAAAACTCTAATAAATGTGAGTGAAAAAAAAATTTTAACGCACAAAAAATGAACACCAAAGTCTTGTTATCCACGTTGGGGAAATTCCACTAGTACAACGGCAGATAGATTTTTGGAATTTTATAAGAAAGAGATTTCTAATTGATCCTAACATGTTTTAACTGTGGTGGATATACATCGCAGAAACATGTTGAAGATGCAAATGACCTAATGGTCACAAAATTTCAAGGCATAGAAAAAATTAAATTCTCAAGTTAACGTTCAGTGGCATATTTACCAGAGCCAAACAACCCACTTTTTGCCTATTTTACAAAAAGCGGACCTAACAAATCACAGATACTTTTTTTAATTACCACTCTCAACATTTGTGCATTTCCATTCTGGATGTTCAATTTTTGTTTTCAAACTAGAGTTTTTCACACTCCCAGTTTTCTTGTAAACAAAAAGATAAGGCAAATATAGATCACAACAAAATGAAAATTTTAGAGTTTATGTATGCAAAAGAATTTGAAAACTATAATAAATGTGAGTGAAGAAAATTATTTTGACGCATTAAAAATGGACACCAAAGTTTTGATATCCATGTTGGGGAAATTCCACTAGTACAACCGCAGATAGCTTTGGTGGAATTTTATAAGAAAGTGATTTCTAATTGATCCTAACATGTTTTAAATGTGGTGGCTATGCATGCCAGAAACATGTTGAAGAAGCAAAATCACATTATGATCCAAAATTTTCAAGGAGTAGAAAAAATTAAATTCTCAAGTTAACGTGCGGTGGGATATTTACCAAAGCCAAACAACCCACTTTTTGCCTATTTTACAAAAAGTGGACCTAAAAAATCACAAATACTATTTGGAATTATCTCTCTCTGCATTTGTGCATTTCCATTTTGGATCTTCAATTTTTTTTCACACTTGAGTTTTTCACTCTTCCAGTTTTCTCGTAAACAAAAAGATAAGGAGAATATAGATCACAAAAAACTGAAAATTTTAGAGTTTATGTATGCAAAAGAAATTGGAAACTATAATAAATGTGAGTGAAGAAAATTATTTTCACGCACTAAAAATGAACACTAAATATTTGTTATCCACGTTGGGGAAATTCCTCAAGTACAACCCCAGATAGCTTTGGTGAAATTTTATAAGAAAGAGATTTCTAATTGATCCTAACATGTTTTAAATGGGGGAGATATGCAAGCCAGAAACATGTGGAAGATGCAAATGACATAATGATCCAAAAATTTCAAGGAGTAGAAAAAATTAAATTCTCAAGTTAACGTGCGGTGGGATATTTACCAGAGCCAAACAACCCACTTTTTACCGATTTAACAAAAAGCGGTCCTAAAAAATCACAGATACTTTTTGGAATTATCTCTCTCAGCATTTGTGCAATTTTGAAGTCCAATTTTTTTTTTCAAACTTGAGTTTTTCACTCTCCCAGTTTTCCCGTAAACAAATAGTTAAGCCAAATATAAATCACCACAAAATGAAAATTTTAGAGTTTATGTATGCAAAATAATTTGAAAACTCTAATAAATGTGAGTGAAAAAAAAATTTTAACGCACAAAAAATGAACACCAAAGTCTTGTTATCCACGTTGGGGAAATTCCACTAGTACAACGGCAAATAGATTGGTGGAATTTTATAAGAAAGAGATTTCTAATTGATCCTAACATGTTTTAACTGTGGTGGATATACATCGCAGAAACATGTTGAAGATGCAAATGACCTAATGGTCACAAAATTTCAAGGCATAGAAAAAATTAAATTCTCAAGTTAACGTTCAGTGGCATATTTACCAGAGCCAAACAACCCACTTTTTGCCTATTTTACAAAAAGCGGACCTAACAAATCACAGATACTTTTTTTAATTACCACTCTCAACATTTGTGCATTTCCATTCTGGATGTTCAATTTTTGTTTTCAAACTAGAGTTTTTCACACTCCCAGTTTTCTTGTAAACAAAAAGATAAGGCAAATATAGATCACAACAAAATGAAAATTTTAGAGTTTATGTATGCAAAAGAATTTGAAAACTATAATAAATGTGAGTGAAGAAAATTATTTTGACGCATTAAAAATGGACACCAAAGTTTTGATATCCATGTTGGGGAAATTCCACTAGTACAACCGCAGATAGCTTTGGTGGAATTTTATAAGAAAGTGATTTCTAATTGATCCTAACATGTTTTAAATGTGGTGGCTATGCATGCCAGAAACATGTTGAAGAAGCAAAATCACATTATGATCCAAAATTTTCAAGGAGTAGAAAAAATTAAATTCTCAAGTTAACGTGCGGTGGGATATTTACCAAAGCCAAACAACCCACTTTTTGCCTATTTTACAAAAAGTGGACCTAAAAAATCACAAATACCATTTGGAATTATCTCTCTCTGCATTTGTGCATTTCCATTTTGGATCTTCAATTTTTTTTCACACTTGAGTTTTTCACTCTTCCAGTTTTCTCGTAAACAAAAAGATAAGGAGAATATAGATCACAAAAAACTGAAAATTTTAGAGTTTATGTATGCAAAAGAATTTGGAAACTATAATAAATGTGAGTGAAGAAAATTATTTTCACGCACTAAAAATGAACTCAAAAGTTTTGTTGTCGACGTTGGGAAAATTCAAGTAGTACAATCCCAGAGAGCTTTGGAGGAATTTTATCAGAAAGAGATTTCTAATTGATCCTAGCATGTTTTAAATGTTGCAGATATGCATGCCAAAAACATGTTGAAGATGCAAATGAGTTAATGATCCCAAAATTTCAAGGAGTAGAAAAAATTAAATTCTCAATTTAACGTGCAGTGAGATATTTACCAGAGCCAAACAACCCAATTTATGCCTATTTTACAAAAAGCGGACCTAAAAAATCACAGATATTTTTTGGAATTATCTCTCTCAGCATTTGAGCATTTCCATTTTGGATGTTCAATTTTTTTTTCAAACTTTAGTTTTTTACTCTCCCAGTTTTCTCGTAAATAAAAGATAAAGCAAATATAGATCACAACAAAATGAAAATTTTAGAGTTTATGTATGCAAAAGAATTTGAAATCTATAATAAATGTGAGTGAATAAAATTATTTTCACGCACTAAAAAGGAACACCAAAGTTTTGTTATCCACGTTGGGAAAATTCCACTAGTACAACCATAGATAGCTCGGGTGGAATTTTATAAGAAAGAGATTTCTAATTGATCCTAACATGTTTTAAATGTGGTGGCTATGAATGCCAAAAATATGTTGAATATGCAAATGACCTAATGATCCAAAAATTTCAAGGTGTAGAAAAAATTAAATTCTCAAGTTAATGTGCGGTGGGATATTTGCCAGAGACTAACAACCCAAATTTTTTCAATTTTACAAAAAGCGGACCTAAAAAATCATGGATACATTTTGGAATTATCTCTCTTAGAATTTGTGCATTTCCATTTTGGATGTTCAATTTTTCTTTCAAACTTGAGTTTTTCACTCTCCCAGTTTTCTCGTAAACAAAAAGATAAGGCAAATATACATCACAACAAAAAGAATATTTTAGAGTTTATGTATGCAAAAGAATTTGAAAACTATATTAAATTTGAGTGAAGAAAATTATTTTCACGCACTAAAAATTAACACCAAAGTTTTTTTTTCCACGTTGGGGAAATTCCAGTTGTACAACCGTAGATAGCTTTGGTGGAATTTTATCTGAAAGAGATTTCTTATTGACCCTAACATGTTTTAAATGTGGTGGATATGCATGCCAGAAACATGTTGAAGATGCAAATGACCGAATGATCCTAAAATTTCAAGGAGTAAACAAAATTAAATTCTCAAGTTAACGTGCGGTGGGATATTTACCAGAGCCAAACAACCCACTTTTGGCCTATTTTTCAAAAAGAGGAACTAAAAAATCATAGATCTTTTTTGGAATTATCTCTCTCAGCCTTTTTGCATTTCCATTTTGGATGTTCAATTTTTTTTTTCAAAATTGAGTTTGCCACTTTCCCAGTTTTTTCGTAAACAAAAAATAAGGCAAATATAGATCACAACAAAATGAAAATTTTAGAGTTTATGTATGCAAAAGAATTTGAAAACTATAATAATGTGAGTGAAGAAAAAATTTTCCACACAACAAAAATGAACACCAAAGTTTTGTTATCCACGTTGGGTAAATTCTACTAGTTCAACCCCAGATACATTTGGTGGAATTTTATAAGAATGAGATTTCTAATTAGTCCTAACATGTTTTAAATGTGGTGGATATGCATGCCAGAAACTTGGTGAAGATTCAAATGACCTAATGATCCAAAAATTTCATGGAGTAGAAAAAATTAAATTCTCAAGTCAACGTGCGGTGGGATATTTACCAGAGCCAAATTGCCCACTTTTTGCCTATTTTACAAAAAGTGAACTTAAAAAATCTTAGATACTTTTATGAATTATCTCTCTCAGCATCTGTGCATTTCCATTTTGGATGTTGAATTTTTTTTTTCAAACTTGGGTTTTTCACTCTCCTAGTTTTCTCGTAAACAAAAAGATAAGGCAAATATAGATCACAACAAAATAAAAATTTTAGTGTTTATGTATGCAATTGAATTTGAAAACTATAATAAATGTGAGTGAATAAAATTTTTTTCATGCACTAAAAATGAACACCAAAGTTTTGTTATCCACGTTGGGGAAATTCCACTAGTACTACCCCAAATTGGTTTGGTGGAATTTTATTAGAAAGAGATTTCTAATTGATCCTAACATGTTTTAAATGTGGTAGATGTGCATGCCAGATACGAATTGAAGATGCAAATGGCCTAATGATCCAAAATTTTCAAGGAGTAGAAAAAATTAAATTCTCAAGTAAACGTGCGGTAGGATATTTACCAAAGCCAAAGAACCCACTTTTTGCCTATTTTACAAAAAGCGGACCTAAAAAATCACAGATACCTTTTGGAATTATCTCTCTCTGCATTTGTGCATTTCCATTTTGGATCTTCAATTTTTTTTTTCACACTTGAGTTTTTCACTCTCCCAGTTTTCTCGTAAACAAAAAGATAAGGAGAATATAGATCACAAAAAACTGAAAATTTTAGAGTTTATGTATGCAAAAGAATTTGAAAACTACAATAAGTGTGAGTGAAGAAAATTATTTTCGCGCACTAAAAATGAACTCAAAAGTTTTGTTATCCACGTTGGGGAAATTCCAATAGTACAATCCCAGATAGCTTTGGAGGAATTTTATCAGAAAGAGATTTCTAATTGATCCTAGCATGTTTTAAATGTTGCAGATATGCATGCCAAAAATATGTTGAAGATGCAAATGAGCTAATGATCCCAAAATTTCGAGTAGAAAAAATTAAATTCTCAATTTAACGTGCGGTGAGATATTTACCAGAGCCAAACAACCCAATTTATGCCTATTTTACAAAAAGCGGACCTAAAAAATCATAGATACTTTTTGAAATTATCTCTCTCAGCATTTTTGCATTTCCATTTTGGATGTTCAATTGTTTTTTTCAAACTTGAGTTTTTCACTCTCCCAGTTTTCTCATAAACAAAAAGATAAGGCAAATATTGATCACAACAAAATGAAATTTTAGAGTTGAAGTATGCAAAAGAATTTGAAAACTATAATAAATGTGAGTGAAACAATTTATTTTCACGCACTAAAAATGAACACGAAAGTTTTGTTATCCACGTTGGGGAAATTCCACTAGTACAACCCCAGATAGCTTTGGTGGAATTTTTTAAGAAAGAGATTTCTAATTGATCCTAACATGTTTAAAATGTGGTGGCCATCCATGCCAGAAACATGTTGAAGTTGCAAATGAGCTAATGATCCAAATATTTCAAGGAGTAGAAAAAATTAAATTCTCAAGTTAACGTGCGGTGGGATATTTACCAAAGCCAAACAACCCACTTTTTGCCTATTTTAAAAAAAGCGGAGCTAAAAAATCACAGAAACTTTTTGGAATTATCTCTCTCAGCATTTGTGCATATCTATGTTGGATGTACATTTTTTTTACAAACTTGAGATTTACACTCTCCCAGTTTTCTCGTAAACAAAAAGATAAGGCGAATATAGACAACAACAAAATGAAAATTTTAGAGTTTATGTAGGCAAAAGAATTTGAAAACTGTAATAAATGTGAGTGAACAAAATTTTTTCACGCACTAAAAAGGAACACCAAAGTTTTGTTATCCATGTTGGGGAAATTCCACTAGTACAACCCTAGATAGCTTTAGTGGAGTTTTATAGGAAAGAGATTTCTGATTGATCCTAACATGTTTTAAATGTGGTAGCTATGAATGCCAGAAACATGTTGAAGATGCAAATGACCTAAAGATCCAAAAATTTCAAGGAGTAGAAAAAATTAAATTCTCAAGTTAACGTGCGGTGGGATATTTACCAGAGCCAAACTACCCACTTTTTGCCTATTTTACAAAAAGCGGACCTAAAAAGTCACAGATCCTTTTTGGAATTATCTCTCTCAGCATTTGTGTATTTCCATTTTGGATGTTCAATTTTTTTTATCAAACTTGAGTTTTTCACTCTCCCAGTTTTCTCGCAAAACAAAAATATAAGGGTAATATAGATCACAACAAAATGAAAATTTTAGAGTTTATGTATGCAAAAGAATTTGAAAACTATAATATATGTGAGTGAAGAAAATATTTTCACGCACTAAAAATGAACACCAAAGTTTTGTCATCCAGGTTGGGGAAATTCCACTAGTACAACCCTAGATACATTTGACGGAATTTTATAAGAAAGAGAATTCTAATTGGTCCTAACATGTTTTAAATGTGGTGGATATGCATGCCAGAAATATGTTGAAGATGCAAATGACCTAATGAACCAAAAATTTCAAGGAGTAGAAAAAATTAAATTCTCAAGTTAACGTGGGGAGGGATATTTACCATAGACAAACAACGCACTTTTTGCAAAATTTACAAAAAGGAGACCTAAAAAATAGCATATACTTTTTGGAATTATCTCTCTCAGCATTTGTGCCTTAACATTTTGGATGTTCAATTTTTTTTTTTCAAACTTGAGTTTTACTCTCTCCCAGTTTTCTCGTAAACAAAAAGATAAGGAAAATATTGATCACAACAAAATGAAAATTTTAGAGTTTATGAATGCAAAATAATTTGAAAAATATAATAAATGTGAGTGAAGAAAATTATTTTCACGCACTAAAAATGTGCACCAAAGTTTTGTTATCCACATTGGGGAAATTCCACTAGTACAAACCCTGATAGCTTTGGTGGAATTTTATGAGAAAAGAGATTTCTAATTGATACTAACATGTTTTAAATGTGGTGGACAGGCATACCAGAAACATTGTGAAGATTCAAATGAACTAATGATCCAAAAATTTTATGGAAAAGAAAAAATTAAATTCTCAAGTCTACGTGCTGTGGGATATTTACCAGAGCCAACAACCCACTTTTTGCCTATTTTACAAAAAGCGAACCTAAAAAATCATAAATACTTTTATGAATTATCTCTCTCAGCATTTGTGCATTTCCATTTTGGATGTTCAATTTTGTTTTTCAAACATGAGTTTTTCACTCTCCCAATTTTCTCGTAAACAAAAAGATAAGGCAAATATAGATCACATCAAAATGAAAATTTTAGAGTTGATGTATGGAAAATAATTTGAAAACTATAATAAATGTGAGTGAAGAAAATTATTTTCTCGCACTAAAAATGAACACCAAAGTTTTGTTATCCACGTTGGGGAAATTCCACTAGTTCAATCCCTGATAGATTTGGTGGAATTTTATGAGGAAAGAGATTTCTAATTGATCCTAACATGTTTTAAATGTGGTGGATATGCATGCCAGAAACATGTTGAAGATTCAAATGACCTAATGATCCAAAAATTTCAAGGAGTAGAAAAAATTAAATTCTCAAGTTAACGTGAAGTGGGATATTTACCAGAGCCAAACAACACACTTTTTGCCTATTTTACAAAAAGAGAACCTAAAAAACCATACATACTTTTTGATATTATCTCTCTCAGCATTTGTGCATTTCCATTTTGGATGTTCAATTTTTTTTTTCAAACTTGAGTTTTTCGTTCTCCCAATTTTCTAGTAAACAAAAGATAAGGCAAATATATATCGCAACAAAATGAAAATTTTAGAGTTTATGTATGCAAAAGAATTTGAAAACTATCATAAATGTGAGTGAAGAAAATTATTTTCACGCACTAAAAATGAACACCAAAGTTTTGTTATCCACGTTGGGGAAATTCCACAAGTACAACCCTAGATAGCTAGGTGGAATTTTAAAGGATAGAGATTTCTAATTGATCCTAACATGTTTTAAATGTGGTGGATATGCATGCCAGAAACATGTTGAAGATGCAAATGACCTAATAATCCAAAAATTTCAAGGCATAGAAAAAATTAAATTCTTAAGTTAACGTGCGGTGGGATATTTACCAGATCCAAACATCCCACTTTTTGCATATTTTACAAAAAGCGGACCAAAAAAATCACAGATACTTTTGGGAATTATCTCTCTCAGTATTTGTACATTTCCATTTTGGATGTTCAATTTTTTTTTTCAAACTTGAGTTTTTCACTCTCCCTGTTTTCCTGTAAACAAAAAGTTAAGGCAAATATAAATCACAACAAAATGAAAATTTTAGGCTTTATTTATGCAAAAGAATTTGAAAATTCTAATAAATGTGATTGAAGAAAATTATTTTCACGCACAGAAAATGAACACCAAAGTTTTGTTATCCACGTTGTGGAAATTCCATTAGTACAACCCAGATAGCTTGGTGGAATTTTATAAGAATGAGATTTATAATTGATCCTAACATGTTTTAAATGTGGTCGATATGCATGCAAGAAACATGTTGAAGATACAAATCACCTAATGATCCAAAAATTTCAAGGAGTAGAAAAAATTAAATTCTCAAGTTAACGTGCTATGGGATTTTTACCAGAGCCAAACAACTCACTTTTTGCTTAATTTACAAAAAAGCGGACCTAAAAAATCTCATATACTTTTTGGAATTACCTCTCTAATCATCTGTACATTACCATTTTTTTTGTTCAATTTTGTTTTTCAAGCTTGAGTTTTTCACACTCCAAGTTTTCTCGTAAACAAAAAGATTAGGCAAATATAGATCTCAAGAAAATGAAAATTTTAGTGTTTATGTATGCTAAAGAATTTTATAACTATCATAAATGTGAGTGAAGAAAATTATTTTCACGCACAAAAAATGAACACCAAAGTTTTGTTATCCACATTGTGGAAATTGCACTAGTACAACGTCAGATAGCTTGGTGGAATTTTATATGAAAGAGATTTCTAATTGATCATAAAATGTTTTAAATGTGGTGGATATGCATGGCAGAAACTTGTTGAAGATGCAAATAACCAAATGATCCAAAAATTTCATGGCGTGGAAAAAATTATATTCTCAAGTTAACGTGCGGTGGGATATTTACCAGACCCAAACTACCCACTTTTTGCCTATTTTAGAAAAAGTGGACTTCAAAAATCACAGATACTTTTTGGAATTATCTCTCTCAGCAGTTTTTCATTTCCATTTTGGATGTTCAATTTTGTTTTTCAAACTTGAGTTTTTCATGCTCCCAGTTTTCTCGTAAACAAAAAGATAAGGCAAATATAGATCACAACAAAATGAAAATTTTAGAGTTTATGTATGGAAAAGAATTTGAAAACTAAAATTAATGTGAGTGAAGAAAATTATTTTCACGCACTAAAAATGAACACTAAAGTTTTGTTATCCACGTCGGGGAAATTATTCCACTAGTACAACCACAGAAAGCTTGGTGGAATTTTGCACGAAAGAGATTTCTAATTGATCCTAAAATGTTTTAAATGTGGTGGATATGCATGCCAGAAACATGTTGAACATGCAAATGTCCTAATGATCCAAAAATTTCACGGAGCAGAAAAAAATTATATTCTCAAGTTAATGTGTGGTGGGATATTTTCCAGACCCAAACCACCCACTTTTTTCCTATTTTAAAAAAAGCGGACCTAAAAAATCACAGCTACTTTTTGGAATTATCTCTCTCACCATTTGTGCATTTCCATTTTTGATGTTCATTTTTTTTTCAAACTTGATTTTTTCTCTCTCCCTGTTTTCTCTTAAACAAAAAGATAAGGCAAATATAGATCACAACAAAATGAAAATTTTAGGGTCGATGTATGCAAAAGAATTAGAAAACTAAAATAAATGTGAGTGAAAAAAATTATTTTCACGCACTAAAAATGAACACCAAAGTTTTGTGATCCACATTGGGGAAATTCCACTAGTACAACCCCAGAGAGCTTGGTGGAATTTTATAAGAAAGAGATTTCTAATTGGTTCTAACATGTTTTAAAAGTGGTGGATATGCATGTCAGAAACATGATGAAGAAGCAAATGACATTATGATCCAAAAATTTCATGGAGTAGAAAAAATTAAATTCTCAAGTTAATTTGTGGTGGGATATTTACCACACCCAAACAACCCACTTTTTGCCTATTTTACAAAAAGTGGACCTAAAAAATCACAGATACTTTTTGGAATTATCTCTCTCACTATTTGTGCATTTCCATTTTGGATGTTCAATTTTTTTTTCAAACTTGAGTTTTTCACTCTCCCAGTTCTCTCGTAAACAAAAAGAAAAGACAAATATAGATCACAACAGAATGAAATTTTAGAGTTTATGTATTCAAAAGAATTTGTATACTATAAAAAATGGGAGTAAATAAAATTATTTTCATGCACTAAAAATGAACACCAAAGTTTTGTTATCCACGTTGGGGAAATTCCACTAGTACAACCCCAGATAGCTGTGGTGGAATTTTATAGGAAAAAGATTTCTGACTGATCCTAACATATTCTAAATGTGGTGGATATGCATGCCAGAAACATGTTGAAGTTGCAAATAACCTAATGCCCCAAAAATTATAAGGAGTAGAAAAAATTAATTTTTCAAGTTAACGTGCGGTGGGATATTTATCAAAGCAAAACAACCCACTTTTTGCCTATTTTACAAAAAGCGGACCAAAAAAATCATAGATACTTTTTGGAATTATCTCTCTCAGCATTTATGAATTTCCAATTTTGGATGTTCAATTTTTTTTTCAAGCTTGAGTTTTTTCACTCTCCCAGTTTTCTCGTAAACAAAAAGATAAGGCAAATATTGATCACAGCAAAATGAAAATTTTAGAGTTTATGTATGCAAAAGAATTTGAAAACTATAATAAATGTGAGTGAAGAAAATTATTTTCACGGAGTAAAAATGAACACCAATGTTTTGTTATCCACGTTGGGGAAATTCTACTAGTACAACCCCAGATAGCTTTGGTGGAATTTTATAAGAAAAGATTTCTAATTGATCCTAACATGTTTTAATTGTGGTGGATATGCATTCCAGAAACATGTTGAAGATGCAAATGACCTAATCATCCAAAAATTTAAAGGTGTAGAAAACAATTAAATTCTCAAGTTAACGTACGGTGGGATATTTACTTGAGCCAAACAACCCACTTTTTGCCTATTTTACAAAATGCGGACCAAAAAAATCATAAATACTTTTTGGAATTATCTCTCTCAACATTTGTGCATTTCCATTTTGGATGTTCAATTCTTTTTTTCAAACTTGAGTTCTTCACTCGCCCAGTTTTCTCGTAAGCAAAAAGATAAGGCAAATATAGATGACAAGAAAATGGAAATTTAAGAGTTTATTTATCCAAAAATTTCAAGGAGAAGAAAAAATTAACTTCTCAAGTTAACATGCGGTGGGATATTTACCAAAGCAAAACCACCCACTTTTTGCCTATTTTACAAAAAGCGGACCTAAAAAATCACAGATAATTTTTGGAATTATCTCTCTCAGCATTTGTACATTTCCATTTTGGATGTTCAATTTTTTTTTTCAAACTAAAGTTTTTTCTCCTAGTTTTCTCGTACAAAAAAAGATAAGGCAAATATAGATCACAATAAAATGAAAATTTTAGAGTGTATGTATGCAAAAGAATTTTAAAATTATAATAAATGTGAGTGAATAAAATTATTTTCACGCACTAAAAATGAACACCAAAGTTTTGTTATCCACGTTGGGGAAATTCCTCATGTACAACCATAGATAGCTTGGTGAAATTTTATACGATAGAGATTTCTAATTGATACTAACATATTTTAAATGTGGTGGATATGCATGCCAGAAACATGTTGAAGATGCAAATGACCTAATGATCCAAAAATTTCAAGGTGTAGAAAAAATTAAATTCTCAAGTTAACGTGCGGTGGGATATTTATCAGAGCCAAACATCCCACTTTTTGCATATTTTACAAATAGCGAACAAAATAAATCACAGATACTTTTTGGAATTATCTCTCTCAGTATTTGTGCATTTCCATTTTGGATGTTCAATTTTTTTTTTTCAAACGTGAGTTTTTCACTCTCCCAGTTTTCCCGTAAACAAAAAGTTAAGGCAACAATAAATCACAAGAAAATGAAAATTTTAGACTTTATGTATGCAAAATAATTTGAAAATTCTAATAAATGTGATTGAAGAAAATTATTTTCACGCACAAAAAATGAACTCCAAAGTTTTGTTATCCACGTTGTGGAAATTCCACTAGTACAACCCCAGATAGCTTAGTGGAACTTTATAAGAATGAGATTTCTAATTGATCCTAACATGTTTTAAATGTGGTGGATATGCATGGAAGAAACATGTTGAAGATACAAATCACCTAATGATCCAAAAGTTTCGAGTAGAAAAAATTAAATTCTCAAGTTAACGTGCTGTGGGATATTTACCAGAGCCAAACAACTCACTTTTTGCCTATTTTACAAAAAGCGGACCTAAAAATCTCATATAATTTTTGGAATTACCTCTCTAAGCATCTGTGCATTTCCATTTTTTAAGTCAAATTTTTTTTTCAAGCTTGAGTTTTTCACACTCCAAGTTTTCTCGTAAACAAAAAGATAAGGCAAATATAGATCTCAAGAAAATGAAAATTTTAGAGTTTATGTATGCTAAAGAATTTAAAAACTATCTTAAATGTGAGTGAAGAAAATTATTTTCACGCAGTAAAAATGAACAACAAAGTTTTGTTATCCACGTTGGGGAAATTCTACTAGTACAATCCCTGATAGCTTTGGTGGAATTTTATAAGAAAAGATTTCTAATTGATCCTAACATGTTTTAATTGTGGTGGATATGCATTCTAGAAACATGTTGAAGATGCAAATGACCTAATGATCCAAAAATTTAAAGGTGCAGAAAAAAATTAAATTCTCAAGTTAACGTGCGGTGGGATATTTACTAGAGCCAAACAACCCACTTTTTCCATTTTTTAAAAAAAGTGGACCTGAAAAATCATAGATACTTTTTGGAATTATCTTTCCTAGCATTTGTGCATTTCCATTTTGGATGTACAATTTTTTTTTTCAAACTTGAGTTTTTTCACTCTCCCAGTTTTCACGTAAACAAAAAGGTAAGGCAAATATAGATCACTACAAAATGAAAATTTTAGAGCTTATGAATGCAAAAGAATTTAAAAACTATAATAAATTTGAGTGAAGAAAATTAATTTCACGCACTAAAAATGAACTCCAAAGTTTTGTTATCCACGTTGGGAAATTCCACTAGTACAACTCCAGATAGCTTTGGTGGAATTTTATAAGAAAGAGATTTCTAATTGATCCTAACATGTTTTAAATGTGGTGGATATGCATGTCAGAAACATGTTGAAGATACAAATGACCTAATGATCCAAAGATTTCAAGTAGTAGAAAGAATTAAATTCTCAAGTTAACGTGCGGTGGGATATTTACAAGAGCCACACAACCCACTTTTTGCCTATTTTTCAAAATGCGGACCAAAAAAATCATAGATACTTTTTTGAATTATCTCTCTCAACATTTGTGCATTTCCATTTAGGATGTTAAATTTTTTTTCCAAACTTGAGTATTTCACTCTCCCAGTTTTCTTGTAAACAAAAAGATAAGGCAAAAATAGATCACAAGAAAATGGAAATTTAAGAGTTTATTTATGAAAAATAATTTAAAAACTATAATAAATGTGAGTGAAGAAAATTATTTTCACACACTAAAACTGAACACCAAAGTTTTGTTATCCACGTTGGGGAAATTCCACTAGTACAACCCAGATTGCTTGGTGGAATTTTATAAGAAAGAGATTTCTAATTGATCCTAACAAATTTTAAATGTGGTAGATATGCATGCCATAAACATGTTGAAGATGCAAATGACCTAATGATCCAAAAATTTGAAGGAGAAGAAAAAATTAACTTCTCAAGTTAACATGTCGTGGGATTTTTACCAAAGCAAAACCACCCACTTTTATCCTATTTTACAAAAAGCGGACCTAAAAAATCACAGATAATTTTTGGAATTATCTCTCTCAGCATTTTTGCATTTCCATTTTGGATGTTCAATTTTTTTTTTCAAACTAAAGTTTTTTCTCCCAGTTTTCTCGTAAACAAAAAGATAAGGCAAATATAGATCACAATAAAATGAAAATTTTAGAGTGTATGTATGCAAAAAAATTTTAAAATTATAATAAATGTGAGTAAAGAAAATTATTTTCACGCACTAAAAATGAACACCAAAGTTTTGTTATCCACGTTGGGGAAATTCCACAAGTACAACCCTAGATAGTTTGGTGGAATTTTATAGGATAGAGAATTCTAATTGATCCTAACATGTTTTAAATGTGTTGGATATCCATGCCAGAAACATGTTGAAGATGCAAATGACCTTATGATCCAAAAATTTCAAGGCGTAGAAAAAATTAAATTCTCAAGTTAACGTGCGGTGGGATATTTACCAGAGCCAAACATACCACTTTTTGCATATTTTACAAAAAGCGGACCAAAAAAATCACAGATACTTTTTAGAATTATCTCTCTCAGTATTTGTGCATTTCCATTTTGGATGTTCAATTTTTGTTTTCAAACTTGAGTTTTTCACTCTCCCAGTTTTCCCGTAAAATTTAACTCTTTATGTTTGCAAAAGAATTTGAAAATTCTAATAAATGTTATTGAAGAAAATAATTTTCATGCACAAAAAATGAACACCAAAGTTTTGTTATCCACGTTGTGGAAATTCCACTTGGACAACCCCAGATAGCTTGGTGGAATTTTATAAGAATGAGATTCCTAATTGATCCTAACATGTTTTAAATGTGGTGGATATGTATGCCAGAAACATGTTGAAGATGCAAATGACCTAATGATCCAATAATTTCAAGGAGTAGAAAAAATTGCTTTCGCAAATTTATGTGTGGTGGGATAATTACCAGAGCCAAACAACCCAGTTTTTGCCTATTTAACAAAAAGGGGACATAAAAAATGATAGCTACTTTTTGGAATTATCTCTCTCAGCATATGTGCATTTCCATTTTGGTTGTTCAATTTTTTTTTTCAAACTTGAGTTTTTTTACTCTCCCAGTTTTCTCGTAAACAAAAAGATAAGGAAAATGTACATCACAACAAAATAAAAATTTTAGAGTTTATTTATGCAAAAGAATTTGAAAACTATAATAAATGTGAGTGAAGAAAATTATTTTCACGCACTAAAAATGAACACCAAAGTTTTGTTATCCACGTTGCGGAAATTCCACTAGTACAACCCCAGTTAGCTTTGGTGGAATTTTATAAGAAAGAGATTTATAACTGATCCTAACATGTTTTAAATGTGGTAGATATGCATGCCAGAAACATGTTGAAGATGCAAATGACCTAACGATCCAAAAATTTGAAAGAGTAGAACAAATTAAATTCTCAAGTTAACATGCGGTGGGATATAGACCAGAGCCAAACACCCCACTTTTTGCCGATTTTGCAAAAAGCAGACCTAAAAAATCATATATACTTTTTGGAATTATCTCTTTCCGTATTTGTGCATTTCCATTTTGGATGTTCAATTTTTTTTTAAACTTGTGTTTTTTCTCTCTCCAGTTTTCTCGTAAAAGAAAAGATAAGGCAAATATAGATCAGAACAAAACAAAAATTTTAGAGTTTATGTATGCAAAAGAATTTGAAAACTTTAATAAATGTGAGTGAAGAAAATTATTTTCATGCACTAAAAATGAACACCAAAGTTTAATTACCCACGTTGAGGAAATTCCAATAGTACAACCCCATATAGCTTTGGTGGAATTTTATAAAAAAAAGATTTCTAATTGATCCTAACATGTTTTAAATGTGGTAGATATGCATGCCAGAAACATGTTGAAGATGTAAATGACCTAATGATGAAAAATTTTCAAGGAGTAGAAAAAATTAAATTCTCAAGTTAACGTGCGGTGGGATATTTACCAGAGCCAAACAACCCACTTTTTGCCAATTTAACAAAAAGTGGACCTAAAAAATCACAGATACTTTTTGGAATTATCTCTCTCAGCATTTGTACATTTCCATTTTGGATGTTCAATTTTTTTTTGTCAAACTTGAGTTTTTCACACTCCCAGTTTTCTCGTAAACAAAATGATAAGGCAAATATAGATCACAACAAAATGAAAATTTTAGAGTTTATGTATGCAAAAGAATTTGAAAAATATAATAAATGTGAGTTAAGAAAATTATTTTCATGCACCAGAAATGAACACCAAGGTTTTGTTATCCACGTTCGGGAAAATCAACTTGTACAACCCCAGATAGCTTTGGTGGAGTTTTAAAAGAAAGAGGTTTGTAATTGATCCTAACATGTTTCAAATATGGTGGATATGCATGCCAGAAACATGGTGAAGATGCAAATGACCTAATGATCAAAAAATTTCAAGGAGTAGAAAAAATTAAATTCTCAAGTTAACGTGCAGTGGGATATTTACCTGAGCCAAACAACCATCTTTTTGCCTATTTTACAAAAAGCGGACCTAAAAAACCATAGATACTTTTTGGAATTGTCTCTCTAAGCATTGGTGCATTTCCATTTTGGATGTTAAATTTTTTTTTTCAAACTTGAGTTTTTTACTCTCCAAACTTTCTTGTAAAAAAAAGATTAGGAAAATATAGATCACAACAAAATGAAAATTTTAGAGTTTATGTATGCCAAAGAATTTGAAAATTATAATAAATGTGAGTGCAGAAAATTATTTTCATGCACTAAAATTGAACACCAAGGTTTTGTTATCTTTGTTGGGAAAATCCACTAGTACAACCCCAGATAGCTTTGATGGAATTTTATAAGAAAGAGATTTCTAATTGATCCTAACATGTTTTAAGTGTGGTGGATATGCATGCCAGAAACATGTTGAAGATGCAAATGACCTAATGACCCAAAAATTTCAAGGAGGAAAAAAAATTAAATTCTCAAGTTAATGTGTGGTGGGATATTTACCAGAGCGAAACAACCCTCTTTTTCCCTATTTTAAAAAAAGAGGACCTAAAAAATCACAAATACTTTTTGGAATTATCTCTCTCAGAATTTGTGCATTTCTAATTTGGATGTTCAATTGTTTTTTTTCAAACTTGAGTTTTTTCACTATCCCAGTTTTCACGTAAAAAAAAAGTTAAGGCAAATATAGATCACAAATAAATGAAAATTTTATAGTTGATGTATGCAAAAGAATTTGAAAACTATAATAAATGTGAGTGAAGAAAATTATTTTCACGCACTAAAAATTAACACCAAAGTTTAGTTATCCACGTTTGGGAAATTCCACTAGTACAACCCCTTATAGCTTTGGTGGAATTTTATATGAAAGAGATTTATAACTAATCCTAACATGTTTTAAATGTGAAGGATATGCATGGCAGAAACATGTTGAAAATGCAAATGACCTAATGATCCAAAAATTTCAAAAAGTAGAAAAAATTAAATTCTCAAGTTAACGTGCGGTGAGATATTTAGCAGAGCAAAACAACCGACTTTTTGCCTATTTTACAAAAAACGGACCTAAAAAATCACAGATAGTTTTTGGAATTATCTCTCTCAGTATTTGTGCATTTCCATTTTGGATGTTCAATTTTTTTTTTCAAACTTGAGTTTTTTCATTCTCCCAGATTTCTAGTCAACAAAAAGATAAGGCAAATATAGATCACAACAAAATAAAAATTTTACAGTATATGTATGCAAAAGAATTTGAAAACTATAATAAGTGTGAGTGAAGAAAATTATTTTCACGCACTAAATATGAACACCAAAGTTTTGTTATCCACGTTGGGGAAATTCCAGTAGTACAACGCCAGATAGCTTTAGCGAAATTTTATTAGAAAGAGATTTCTAATTGATCCTAACATGTTTTAAATGTGGTGGATATGCATGCCAGAAACATGTTTAAGATGCAAATGACCTAACGATCCAAAAATTTCGAGTAGAAAAAATTAAATTCTCAAGTTAACGTGCGGTGGGATATTTACCAGAGCCAAACAACCCACTTTTTTCCTATTTTAAAAAAGCAGACAAAAAAAATCACAGATATTTTTTGGATTTATCTCTCCTAGCATTTGTGCATGTCCATTTTGGATGTTCAATTTTTTTTTTTCAAACTTGAGTTTTTTCACTTGACCAGTTTTCTTGAAAACAAAAAGATAAGGCAAATATAGATCACTACAAAATGAAAATTTTGGAGTTTATGTATGCAAAAGAATTTGAAAACTATAATAAATGTGAGTGAAGAAAATTATTTTCACGCAGTAAAAATGAACACCAATGTTTTGTTATCCACGTTGGGGAAATTCCACTAGTACAACCCCAGATAGCTTTGGTGTAATTTTATAAGAAAATATTTCTAATTGATCCAAACATGTTTTAAATATGGTGGATATGCATGCGAGAAACTTGATGAAGATACAAATGACCTAATGATCCCAAAATTTCAAGGAGTCGAAAAAAATAAATTCTCAAGTTAACGTGCGGTGGGATATTTACCTGAGCCAAACAACCCACTTTTTTTCCTATTTTACAAAAAGCGGACCTAAAAAATCATAGATACTATTTGGAATTATCTCTCTCAGAATTTGTACATTTCCATTTTGGATGTTCAATTTTTTTTTTCAAACTTGAGTTTTTTCACTCTCCCAGTTTTCTAGTAAACAAAAAGATAAGGCAAATATTGATCACTACAAAATGAAAATTTTAGAGCTAATGTATGCAAATGAATTTGAAAACTATAATAAATGTGAGTTAAGAAAATTATTTTCACGCACTAAAAATGAACTCCAAAGTTTTGTTATCCACGTTGGGGAAATTCCACTAGTACAACCCCCGATAGCTTTCTTGGAATTTTATAAGAAAGAGATTTCTAACTGATCCTAACAAGTTTAAAATGTGGTGCATATGCTTGCTAGAAACATGTTGAAGATGCAAATGAGCTATTGATCCAATAATTTAAAAGAGTAGAAAAAATTAAATTCTCAAATTAATGTGCGGTGGGATATTTACCAGAGCCAAACAACCCACTTTTTGCCTATTTTATAAAAAGCGGACATAAAAAATCACATATACTTTTTGGTATTTTCTCACTCAGCATTTGTGCATTTCCATTTTGAATTTCAATTTTTTTTTTCAAACTTGAGTTTTTTTACTCTCCCAGTTTTCTAGTAAACAAAAAGACAAGGAAAATGTTGATCACAACAAAATGAAAATTTTAGAGTTTATGTATCCAAAAGAGTTTGAAAACTATAATAAATGTGAGTGAAGAAAATTATTTTCTTGCACTAAAAATGAACACCAAAGTTTTGTTATCCATGTTGGGGAAATTCCTCTAGTACAACTCCAGTTAGCTTTGGTGGAATTTTATAAGAAAGAGATTTATAACTGATCCTAACATGTTTTAAATGTGGTGGATATGCATACCAGAAACATGTTGAAGATGCAAATGACCTAACAATCCAAAAATTTCAAGGAGTAGAAAAAATTAATTTCTCAAATTAACGTGCGGTGGGATATTTACCAGAGCAAAACAACCCACTTTTTGCCTATTTTACAAAAAGCGGACCAAAAAAATCACAGATACTTTTTGGAATTATCGCTCTCAGCATTTTTGCATTTCCAATTTTGGATGTTCAATTTTTTTTTTCAAACCTGAGTTTTTTCACTCTCCCAGTTTTCTCGTAAACAAAAAGATAAGACAAATATTGGTCACAGCAAAATGAAAATTTTAGAGTTTAAGTATACAAAAGAATTTGAAAACTATAAAAAATGTGAGTGAAGAAAATTATTTTCACACACTAAAAATGAACAGCAAAGTTTTGTTATCCACGTTGGGGAAATTCCACTAGTACAACCACAGATAGCTTAGGTGGAATTTTATAAGACAGAGATTTATAATCGATCCTAACATGTTTCAAATGTAGTGGATATGCATGCCGGAAACATGTTGAAGATGCAAATGACCTAATGATCCAAAAATTTCAAGTAGTAGAAAAAATTAAATTCACAAGTTAACGTGCGGTGAGATATTTAACTGAGCCAAACAACCCACTTTTTGCTTGTTTTACAAAAAGCGGACCAAAAAAGTCACAGATACTTTTTGGAATTATCTCTCTCAGCATTTGTGCATTTCCATTTTGGATGTTCAATTTTTTTTTTAAACTTGTGTTTTTTCTCATTCCCAGTTTTCTCGTAAACAAAAAGATAAGGCAAATATAGATCACAACAAAATGAAAATTTTAGAGTTTATGTATGCAAAATAATTTGAAAACTATTATAAATGTGATAGAAGAAAATTATTTTCATACACTAAAAATGAACACCAAAGTTTAATTACCCACGTTGAGAAAATTCCACTAGTACAACCCCATATAGCTTTGGTGGAATTTTATAAGAAAGAGATTTCTAATTGATCCTAACATATTTTAAATATGGTGGATATGCATGCTAGAAACATGTTAAAGATGCAAATGACCTAATGATCCAATAATTTCAAGGAGTAGAAAAAAATTAAATTCGCAAATTAATGGGCAGTGGGATAATTACCAGAGCCAAAGAACCCACTTTTTGCCTATTTTACAAAAAGTGGACTTAAAAAATCATATATACTTTTTGGAATTATCTCTCTCAGCATTTTTGCATTTCCATTTTGGATGTTATATTTTTTTTGTTAAACTTGGCTTTTTCACTCTCCCAGTTTTCTCGTAAACAAAAAGATAAGGCAAATATAGATCACAACAAAATTTAAATTTTAGAGTTTATGTATGCAAAAGAATTTGAAAACTATAATAAATGTGAGTAAAGAAAATAATTTTCACGCACTAAAAAAGAACACCATAGTTTTGTTATGCACGTTGGGGAAATTCCACTAGTAGAACCCCAGATAGCTTTGGTCGAATTTCATAAGAAAGAGATTTCTAATTGATCCTAACATCTTTTAAATGTGGAGGATATGAATGCCAGAAACTTGTTGAAGATGCAAATGACCTAATAATCTAAAAATTTCAAGGAGTATAAAAAATTAAATTCTCCAGTTAACGTGCGGTGGGATATTTACCTGAGCCAAACAACCATCTTTTTGCCTATTTTACAAAAAGCGGATAAAAAAATCATAAATAATTTTTGGAATTATCTCTCTCAGCATTTGTGCATTTCCATTTTGGATGTTCAATTTTTTTTTTCAAACTTGAGTATTTTCACTCTCCCTGTTTTCTCATTAACAAAATGATAAGGCAATTATAGATCACAACAAAATAAAAATTTTAGACTTTATGTATGTGAAAGAATTTGAAAACTATAATAAATATGAGTGAAGAAAATTATTTTCACGCACTAAAAATTAACACCAGAGTTTTGTTATCCACGTTGGGGAAATTCCACTAGTACAACCCCAGATAGCTTTGGTGGAATTTTATAAGTAAGAGATTTATAACTGATCCTAACATGTTTTAAATGTGAAGGATATGCATGGCAGAAACATGTTGAAGATGCAAATGACCTAATGATCAAAAAATTTCAAGGAGTAGCAAAAATTAAATTCTCAAGTTAACCAAAGCCAAACAACCCACTTTTTGCTTATTTTACAAAAAGCGGACCTAATAAATGACACATACTTTTTGTAGTTATCTCTCTCAGTATCTGTGCATTTCCATTTTGGATGTTCAATTTTTTTTTTCACTCTCTTAGTTTTCTCTTAAAAAAAAATATTAGGCAAATATAGATCACTACAAAATGAAAATTTTGGATTTTCTGTATGCGAAAGAATTTGAAAACTATAATAATGTGAGTGAAGAAAATTATTTTCACACAGTAAAAATGAAGACCATAGTTTTGTTATCCATGTTGGGGAAATTCCAGTAGTACAACCCTAGATAGCTTTGGTGGAATTTTATAAGAAAAGATTTCTAATTGATCCTAACATCTTTTAAATGAGGTGGATATGCATGCCAGAAACTTGTTGAAGATGCAAATGATCTAATGATCCAAAAATTTCAAGGAGTAGAAAAAATTAAATTCTCAAGTTAACGTGCGGTGGGATATTTACCAGAGCCAAACAACAAACTTTTTTCCTATTTTACAAAAGGCGGACCTAAAAAATCACAGATACTTTTTGGAATTATCTCTCCCAGCATTTGTGCATTTCCATTTTGGATGTTCAATTTTTTTTTCAAACTTGAGTTTTTTCACTCTCCCTGTTTTCTCATAAACAAAAAGATGAGGCAAATATAGATCACTACAAAAAGAATTTTTTGGAGCTTATGTATGCAAAAGAATTTGAAAACTATAATAAATGTGAGTTAAGAAAATTATTTTCATGCACTAAAAATGAACTCCAAAGTTTTGTTATCCACGTTGGGAAAATTCCACTAGTACAACCCCAAATAGCTTTGGTGGAATTTAATAAGAAAGAGATTTCTAATTGATCCTAACATGTTTTAAATCTGGTGGATATGCATGCCAGAAACATGTTGAAGATGCAAGTGACCTAATGGTCCAAAAATTTCATGGAGTAGAAAAAATTAAATTCTCAAGTTAACGTTCGGTGGGATATTTAACAGAGCATAACATACCACATTTTGCCTATTTTACAAAAAATGGATCTAAAAAATCACAGATACTTTTTGGAATTATCTCTCTCAGCATTTGTGCATTTCCATTTCGGATGTTCAATGTTTTTTTTCAAACTTCAGTTTTTTCTCTCTCCCAGTTTTCTCATAAACAAAATGATAAGGCAAATATAGATCACAACAAAATGAAAATTTAAGAGTTTATGTCTGCAATAGAATTTGAAAACTATAATAAATGTGAGTGAAGAAAATTATTTTCACGCACTAAAAATGAACACCAAAGTTTTGTTATCCTCGTTGGGGAAATTCCACTAGTACAACCCCAGATAGCTTTGGTGGAATTTATAAGAAAGAGATTTATAATTGATCCTAACATGTTTTAAGTGTGGTGGAGATGCAGGTCAGAAATATGTTGAAGATGCAAATGACCTAATGGTCATAAAATTTCAAGGAGTAGAAAAAATTAAATTCTCAAGTTAACGTGCGGTGGGATATTTACCAGAGCCAAACAACCCCGTTTTTGCCTATTTTACAGAAAGCAGACCTAAAATATCGCAGATACTTTTTAAAATTATCTCTCTCAGCATTTGTGCATTTCCATTTTGGATGTTCAATTTTTTTTTTCAAACTTGAGTTTTTTCACTCTCCCAGTTTTCTCGTAAACAAAAAGATAAGGCAAATATTGATCATAGCAAAATGAAAATTTTAGAGTTTATGTATGCAAAAGAATTTGAAAACTATAAAAAATGCGAGTGAAGAAAATTATTTTCACGCACTAAAAATGAACACCAAATTTGTGTTACCCACGGTTGGGAAATTCCAATTGTACAATCACAGATAGCTTTGGTGGAATTTTATAAGACAGAGATTTATAATTGTTCCTAACATGTTTCAAATGTGGTCGATATGCATGCCGGAAACATGTTGAACATGCAAATGACCTAATGATCCAAAAATTTCGAGTAGAAAAAATTATATTCTGAAGTTAACGTGCGGTGGGATATTCACCATAGCCATACAACCCACTTTTTCCCTGTTTTACAAAAACCACACCAAAAAAATAATAGATACTTTTTGGAATTATCTCTCTCAGCATTTGTGCATTTCCATTTTGGATGTTCAATTTTTTTTTTTTAAACTTGTGTTTTTTCACTCTCCCAGTTTTCTCGTAAACAAAAAGTTAAGGCAAATATAGATCACAAAAAAATGAAAATTTTAGAGTTTATGTATGCAAAAGAATTTGAAAACTATAATAAATGTGAGCGAAGAAAATTATTTTCATGCGCTAAAAATGAACACCAAAGTAGTTTTACTCACGTTGAGGAAATTCCACTAGTACAACCCCATATAGCTTTGGTGGAATTTTATAAGAAAGAGATTTCTAATTGATCCTAACATGTTTTAAATGTGGTGGATATGCATGCCAGAAACATGTTGAAGATGCAAATGCGCTAATGATGAAAAAATTTCAAGGAGTAGAAAAAATTAAATTCTCAAGTTAACGTGCGGTGGGATATTTACCTGTGCCAAACAACCCACTTTTTGCCTATTTAACAAAAAGTGGACCTAAAAAATCATAGATACTTTTTGGAATTATCTCTCTCAAAATTTGTGCATTTCCATTTTGGATGTTCAATTTTTTTTGTCAAACTTGAGTTTTTCACTCTCCTAGTTTTCTTATAAACAATATGATAAGGGAAATATAGATCACAACAAAATGAAAATTTTAGAGTTTATGTTTGCAAATGAATTTGAAAACTATAATAAATGTTAGTTAAGAAAATTATTTTAACGCACTAAAAAAGAATGATAGATGCCATATTCTGACATGAGAACTAGGTTAATTATAATAGAATAACCTTTATAATTGTGTTATAGGTGGTTATTTATCGGTTTTCAAAAGAAATGAGTATTTATTGAATTTGGCATTAATCACTGTCGATATTGCATATTTTTCTCTCCTGAATTATATTTCATTGTTTTTAAGGTTTATTTCTTCCTGAAATGTTTTTTTTATAGATTTAATTATGGAATTTCAGGAGAATTATGGTGGAGAAGGAGATATTTACCAAAATGCCCTTAGTGAAATGGAGATGATTTTTAGGTCAAATCGTTTTAAAATAAATAAGATGGTATTTAAACCAGGAGGGCGTGGAACGAGGGGGGGAGGTCGAGAGGGGACCCGAGAGGGGGGACCCGAGAGGGAAAACCCGAGAGAGGAGCGTGAAAGGAAAGAGAAACAGAGTATCGAAAAACAGAGGAGCACCATCGACCGAAATAGGGGAGGATCCGAGAGGAGTTCCCCACCGCCGTTCACCGGGCCACCGTCGTCCACCGCCGTCCACCGCCATCCAGCAACCGAGAACAACCCCGAGGAGAGCTCGAGAGAGTCTCCGTCGTGGTGATTTCGACAGTGCTATTTTTTGCTCGCCAGGCCGGGAGGGGATCCGAGAGGGCTTCTCCGGTGCCACTTCTTCTTTCCGACCATCCTCCGGCGTCGGTTACGTATTTCCTACCAGTCCCGGAGCTATTCCGACTCCAACCGAGACTCGAGAGAGCCGGTTGGAGAACGTCAGCTCTGTTTCGTTCTTCGCCGGACGTTACCTCCGTCCGTCGGCTTCTAACCGTCGTCGCCGCTGTCGTCTCCACCTCCGGCCACTCACTGTTGCTACCCGACGCCACCAATTTCTGGAATTTGCAGCACCCGTGAGAACGAGTTGCTGCCCGAGCGAGAGGAAGAAGAAGGGGAGTAATTCGTCATAATTGAATTTAATTTTTCATATAGTTTGAACTTAGGTTTTGAATGTTAATTGAATCTGATTTGATAATTAAGGTTTATTTAAGATTTTTTTTCTTGATATTTGATTAAATTAGCTAATTAGGGTAAGATTATAATTGAGGTTGGATTTTGGTATTTTAATCCGATTTCTGTCTTTAACTCTACGCGCCCGAGAGGGGCTAGACACAAGGATTGAGAATCCGGATTCGTGGTTACGTGGTGCTCGAGAGAGGCACGAATCATGGTAAAATCCAAAGTTGATAATTTTAGCATCATCACAATAGGAAATTGATTCTCTGCATTCTATTGTAATCCGATTTCTGTCTTTAACTCTAGGCGCCCAAGAGGGGCTAGACGCAAGGATTGAGAATCCGGATTCGTGGTTACGTGGCACTCGAGAGAGGCACGAATCACGATAAAATCCAGAGTTGACGTTTCCTGTTGTGCAAGTAGTTAATTAAATTATTGCTTGATAATTTAGGATATAATTAGTGTTTAGTTCAGATTAATTCATCATATTTGGTTAGGCTAGTTGACTGAAGAATACACAACATTCAATCCTCCCTGTGGATATGACCCTCGCTTACTGTTAGATTACATGAACGATTCGTACGCTTGCGAGGTATAAAAGTCGATGTAACTAAAATTCTACATCAAAGAACACCAAATTTTTGTTATCCATGTTGGAGAAATTCCACTAGTATAACCCCAGATAGCTTTGGTGGAATTTTATAAGAAAGAGATTTCTAATTGATCCTAACATGTTTTAAATGTGGTGGATATGCATGCCAGAAACTTGTTGAAGATGCAAATGACCTAATGATCCAAAAATTTCAAGGAGTAGAAAAAAATTAAATTCTCAAGTTAACGTGTGGTGGGATATTTACCATACCCAAACAACACACTTTTTGCCTATTTTACAAAAACCTGACTTAAAAAATCACAGATACTTTTTGGAATTATCTCTCACAGCATTGGTGCATTTCCATTGTGGATGTTCAATTTTTTTTTTGAAACTTGAGTTTTTCACTTTCCAAGCTTTCTAGTAAAAAAAAAGATTAGGAAAATATAGATCACAGCAAAATGAAAATTTTCGAGTTTATATATGAAAAAGAATTTGAAAACTATAATAAATGTGAGTGCAGAAAATTATTTTCACGCACTAAAATTGAACACCAAGGTTTTGTTATCCATGTTGGGGAAAATCCACTAGTACAACCCCAGATAGCTTTGAAGGATTTTTATAAGAAAGAGATTTCTAATTGATCCTAACATGTTTTAAGTGTGGTGGATAAGCATGCCAGAAACATGTTGAAGATGCAAATGACCTAATGATCCAAAAATTTCAAGGAGGAGAAAAAATTAAATTCTCAAGTTAATGTGCGGTGGGATATTTACCAGAGCGAAACAACCCTCTCTTTCCTATTTTACAAAAAGAGGACCTAAAAAATCACAAATGCTTTTTGGAATTATCTCTCTCAGCATTTGTGCATTTCCATTTTGGATGTTCAATTTTTTCTTTCAAACTTGAGTTTTTTCACTGTCTCAGTTTTCTCGTAAACAAAAAGATAAGGCAAATATAGATCACAACAAAATAAAAATTTTAGAGTTCATGTATGCAAAAGAATTTGAAAAATACAATAAATGTGAGTGAAAAAAATTATTTTCACGCACTAAAAATGAAAACCAAAGTTTTGTTATCCACGTTTGGGAAATTCCACTAGTACAACCCCTTATAGCTTTGGTGGAATTTTATAACAAAGAAATTTATAACTAATCCTAACATGTTTCAAATATGAAGGATATGCATGGTAGAAACATGTTGAAGATGCAAATGACCTAATGATCCAAAAGTTTCAAGAAGTTGAAAAAATTAAATTCTCAAGTTAACGTGCGGTGGGATATTTACCAGAGCCAAACAACCCACTTTTTGCCTATTTTACAAAAAATAGACCTAAAAACTCACAGATACTTTTTGGAATTATCTCTCTCAATATTTGTGCATTTCCATTTTGGATGTTCAATTTTTTTTTCAAACTTGAGTTTTTTCACTCTCCCAGTTTTCTAGTAAACAAAAAGATAAGGCAAATATAGATCACTACAAAATGAAAATTTTAGAGCTTTTGTATGCAAAAGAATTTGAAAACCATAATAAATGTGAGTTAAGAAAATTATTTTCACGCACTAAAAATGAACTCCAAAGTTTTGTTATCCTCGTTGGGGAAATTCCACTAGTACAACCCCTGATAGCTTTCTTGGAATTTTATAAGAAAGAGATTTCTAATTGATCCTAACACATTTTAAATATGGTGGATATGCATGCCAGAAACATGTTGAAGATGCAAATGACCTAATGATCCAATAATTTCAAGCAGTACAAAAAATTAAATTCTCAAATTAATATGCAGTGGGATATTTACTAGAGCCAAACAACCCACTTTTTGCCTATTTTACAAAAAGCGGACATAAAAAATCACAGATACTTTTTGGAATTATCTCACTTAGCATTTGTGCATTTCCATTTTCGTTGTTCAATTTTTTTTTTCAAACTTGAGTTTTTTTACTCTCCCAGTTTTCTCGTAAACAAAAAGATAAGGCAAATGTAGATCACAACAAAATGAAAATTTTAGAGTTTATGTATGCAAAAGAATTTGTAAACTATAATAAATGTGAGTGAAGAAAATTATTTTCACTCACAAAAAATGAACACCAAAGTTTTGTTATCCATGTTGGGAAATTCCACTAGTCCAACCCCAGTTAGCTTTTGTGGAATTTTATAAGAAAGAGATTTATAACTGATCCTAACATCTTTTAAATGTGGTGGATATGCATACCAGAAACATGTTAAAGATGCAAATGACCTAACGATCCAAAAATTTCAAGGAGTAGAAAAGATTAAATTCTAAAGTTAACGTGCGGTGGGATATTTACTAGAGCCAAACAACCCACTTTTTGCCTATTTAAAAAAAAGCGGACCAAAAAACTAAAAGATACTTTTTGGAATTATATCTCTCAGCATTTGTGCATTTCAATTTTACGATGTTCTATTTTTTTTGTCAAGCTTGAGTTTTTCAGTCTCCCTGTTTTCTCGTAAACAAAAAGTTAAGGCAAATATAGATCACAACAAAATGAAAATTTTAGAGTTTAAGTATACAAAAGAATTTGAAAACTATTATACATGTGAGTGAAGAAACTTTTTTTCATGCACAAAAAAACAACACCATAGTTTTGTTATCCGCGTTGGGGAAATTCCAGTCGTACAACCCTAGATAGCTTTGGTGGAATTTCATAAGAAAGAGATTTCTATTTGATCCTAACATCTTTTAAATGTAGAGGTTATGAATGCCCAAAACATGTTGAAGATGCAAATGACAAATGATCCAAAAAATTAAAGGAGTAGAAAAAATTAAATTCTCAAGTTAACGTGCGGTGGGATATTTACCAAAGCTAAACAACCAACTTTTTGCCTATTTCACAAAAATCGGACCTAAAAAATCATAGATACTTGTTGGAATTATCTCTCTCAGCATTTGTTCATTTCCATTTTGGTTGTTCAATTTTTTTTTTTAAACTTGAGTTTTTCTCTCTCCTAGTTTTCTCTTAAAGCAAAAGATAAGGCAAATATAGATCACAACAAAATGAAAATTTTAGAGTTTATGTATGCAAAAGAATATGAAAAGAATAATAAATGTGAGTGAAGAAAATTATTTTCACGCACTAAAAATGAACACCAAGGTTTTGTTATCCACGTTGGGGAAAATCCACTAGTACAACCCCAGATAGCTTTGGTGGAGTTTTATAAGAAAGAGATTTCTAATTGATCCTAATATGTTTCAAATATGGTGGATATGCATGCCAGAAACATGTTGAAGATTCAAATGACCTAATGATCGAAAAATTCCAAGGAGTAGAAAAAATTAAATTCTCAAGTTAACCTACATTGGGATATTTACAAGAGCCAAACAACCATCTTTTTGCCTATTTTATAAAAAGCGGACCTACAAATTCACAAATACTTTTTGGAATTATCTCTCTCAGCATTTTTGCATTTCCGTTTTGGATGTTCAAATTTTTTTTTCAAACTTGAGTTTTTCACTCTCCTAGTTTTCTCATTAACAAAAAGATAAGGCAAATATAGATCACAACAAAATGAAAATTTTAGAGTTTATGTATGCAAAAGAGTTTGAAAAATACAATAAATGTGAGTGAAGAAAATTATTTTCACGCACTCAAAATGAACACCAAAGTTTTGTTTCCACGTTGGGGAAATGCCACTAGTACAACCCCAGATAGCTTTGGGGGAATTTTATAAGAAAGATATTTATAACTGATCCTAACATGTTTTAAATGTGACGGATATGCATGGCAGAAACATGTTGAAGATGCAAATCACCTAATGATCCAAAAATTTCAAGAAGTAGCAAAAATTAAACTCTCAAGTTAACCAAAGCCAAACAACCCACTTTTTGATTATTTTACAAAAAGTGGACCTAAAAAATCACAAATACTTTTTGGAATTATCTCTCTCAGCATTTGTGCATTTCCATTTTGGATGTTCAATTTTTTTTTTCAAACTTGAGTTTTTTCACTCTTTTAGTTTTCTCATAAACAAAAATATTAGGCGAATATAGATCACTACAAAATGAAAATTTTGGAGTTTCTGTATGTGAAAGAATTTTTAAAACTATAATAATGTGAGTAAAGAAAATTTTTTCACGGAGTAAAAATGTACACCATAGTTTTGTTATCCACATTGGGGAAATTCCACTAGTACAACCCGAGATAGCTTTGGTGGAATTTCATAAGAAAGAGATTTCTAATTGATCCTAACATCTTTTAAATGTGGAAGATATGCAAGCCAGAAACATGTTGAAGATGCAAATGACTAATGATCCAAAAAATTGAAGGAGTAGAAAAAATTAAATTCTCAAGTTAACGTGCGGTGGGATATTTACCAGAGCTAAACAACCAACATTCTGCCTATTTAACAAAAAGTGGACCAAAAAAATCACAGATACTTTTTGGAATTATCTCTCCCAGTATTTGTGCATTTCCATTTTGGATGTTTAATTTTTTTTTTCAAACTTGAGTTTTTTCACTCTCCCTATTTTCTCGTAAACAAAAAGATAAGGCAAATATAGATTACTACAAAAAGAAATTTTTAGAGCTTATGTATGCAAAAGAATTTGAAAACTATAATAAATGTGAGTTAAGAAAATTATTTTCACGCACTAAAAATGAACACCAAAGTTTTGTTATCCGTGTTGGGAAAATTCCACTAGTACAACCCGAGATAGCTTTGGTGGAATTTTATAAGAAAGAGATTTCTAATTCATCCTAACTTTTTTTAAATGTGGTGAATATGCATGCCAGAAACATGTTGAACATGAAAATAACCTAATGATCCAAAAATTTCAAGGAGTAGAAAAAATTAAATTCTCAAGTTAACGTGCGGTGGGATATTTACCGGAGCCAAACAAACCACTTTTTGCCTATTTTAAAAAAAATGGACCTAAAAAATCACAGATACTTTCTGGTAGTATCTCTCTCAGCATTTGGGCATTTCCATTTCGGATGTTCCATTTTTTTTTTCAAACTTCAGTTTTTTCACTCTCCCAGTTTTCTCGTAAACAAAAAGATAAGGCAATTATGGATGACAACAAAATGAAAATTTTAGAGTTTATGTATGCAAATGAATTTGAAAACTATAATAATTGTGAGTGAAGAAAATTATTTTCACACACTAAAAATGAACACCAAAGTTTTGTTATCCACGTTGGGGAAATTCCACTACTACTACCCCTTATAGCTTTGGTGGAATTTTATAAGAAACAGATTTATAATTGATCCTAACATGTTTTAAATGTGGTGGATATTCATGCCAGAAACAAGTTGAAGATGCAAATGACCTAATGATCATAAAATTTCAAGGAATACAAAAAATTAAATTCTCAAGTTAACGTGCGGTGGGATATTTACCAAAGCCAAACAACCCACTTTTTGTCTATTTTACAAAAAGCAGACCTAAAAAATCGCAGATACTTTTTGAAATTATCTCTCTCAGCATTTGTGCATTTCCATTTTGGATGTACAATTTTTTTTTTCAAACTTGAGTTTTTTCACTCTCCTAGTTTTCTCGCAAACAAAAAGATAAGGCAAATATAGATCACAACAAAATGAAAATTTTAGAGTTTATGTATGCAAAAAATTTGAAAACTATAATAAATGTGAGTGAAGAAAATTATTTTCACTCACTAAAAATAAACAATAAAGTTTTGTTATCCACGGTGGGGAAATTCCAATAGTACAACCCCAGATAGCTTTGGTGGAATTTTATAAGAAATAGATTTATAACTGATCCTAATATGTTTTAAATGTGGTGGATATGCATGCTAGAAACATGTTGAAGATGAAAATGACCTAATGATCCAAAAATTTCAAGGAGTAGAAAAAATTAATTTCTCAAGTAAACGTGCGGTGGGATATTTACCAGAGCAAAACAACCCACTTTTTGCCAATTTTACAAAAAGCGGACTGTAAAAATCACAGATACTTTTTGGAATTATCTCTCTCAGCATTTATGCATTTCCAATAATTGATGTTCAATTTTTTTTTCTAACTTGAGTTTTTTCCCCCTCCCAGTTTTCTCGTAAACAAAAAGATTAGGCAAATATTGATCACAACAAAATGAAAGTTTTAGAGTTTATGTATGCAAAAGAATTTGAAAACTATAAAAAATGCGAGTGAAGAAAATTATTTTCACGCATTAAAAATGAACACAAAAGTTTTGTTATCCACGTTGGCGAAATTCCACTTGTACAACCACAGATAGCTTTGATGGAATTTTATAAGACAGAGATTTATAATTGATCCTAACATGTTTCAAATGAGGTGGATATGCATGTCGAAAACATGTTGAAGATGTATATGACCTAATGATCCAAAAATTTCAAAGAGTAGAAAAAATTAAATTCTCAAGTTAACGTGCGGTGGGATATTTACCAGAGCCAAACAACCCACTTTTTGCCTGTTTTACAAAAAGCGGAAAAACAAATCATTGATTATTTTTGGAATTACCTCTCGCAGCATATAGGCATTTCCGTTTTGGATGTTCAATTTTTTTTTTAAACTTGTATTTTTTCACATTCCCAGTTTTCTCGTAAACAAAAAGGTAAGGCAAATATAGATCACAACAAAATGAAAATTTTAGAGTTTATGTATGCAAAAGAATTTGAAAACTATAATAAATGTGAGTGGTGAAAATTATTTTCATGCACTAAAAATGAACACCAAAGTTTTGTTATCCACGTTGGGAAATTCTAGTAGTACAACCCAGATAGCTTTGGTGGAATTTTATAAGAAATAGATTTATAATTGATCGTAACATGTTTTAAATGTGGTGGATATGCATGCCAGAAACATGATGAAGATGCAAATGACCTAATGATCAAAAAATTTCAAGTATTTGAAAAAAATTAAATTCTCAAGTCTACGTGCGGTGGGATATTTACCTGAGCCAAACAACCCACTTTTTGCCTATTTTACAAAAAGTGATCCTAAAAAATTGTAGATACTTTTTGGAATTATCTCTCTCAGCATTTGTGCATTTCCATTTTTGGATGTTCAATATTTTTTTTCAAATTTGAGTTTTTTTACTCTCCTAGTTTTCTCGTAAACAAACATAAGGCAAATATAGATCACGACAAAATGAAAATTTTAGACTTTATGTATGCAAAATAATTTGAAAACTGCAATAAATTTGAGTGAAGAAAATTATTTTCATGCACTATAAATGAACACCAAAGTTTTTTTATCCACGTTGGGGAAATTCCACCAGTACAACCCCAAATAGCTTTGGTGGAATTTTATAAGAAAGAGATTTCTAATTGATCCTAACATGTTTTAAATGTGGTGGATATGCATGCCAGAAACATGTTGAAGATGCAAATGATCCAAATATCTCAGGAAGTAGAAAAAATTAAATTCTAAAGTTAACGTGCCATGGGATATTTACCAGAGCCAAACAACCAATTTTTGCCTATTTTACAAAAAGCGGAACTAAAAAATCACTGATACTTTTTTGAATTATCTCTCTCAGTATTTGTGCATTTCCATTTTGGATGTTCAATTTTTTTTTCAAACCTATGTTTTTAACACTCCCAGTTTCCTCGTAAAAAAAAAATATAAGGCAAATATAGATCCCAACAAAATGAAAATTTTAGAGTTTATGTATGCAAAAGAATTTCAAATCTATAATCAATGTGACTAAAGAAAATTATTTTCACACGCTAAAAAAGAACACCAAAGTTTTGTTATCCACTTTGGGGAAATTCCACTAGTACAACCCCAGATAGCTTTGGTGGAATTTTATAAGAAAGAGATTTCTAATTGATCCTAACATATTTTAAATGTGGTGGATATGCATGCCAGAAACTCTTTGAAGATGCAAATGACCTAATGATCCAAAAATTTCATGGAGTAGAGAAAATTAAATTCTCAAGTTAACATGCGGTGGGATATTAACCAGAGCTAAACAACCCACTTTTTACCTATTTTACTAAAAGCGGAACTAAAAAATCACTGATACTTTTTGGAATTATCTCTCTCAGAATTTATGCATTTCCATTTTGGATGTTCAATTTTTTTTTTCAAACTTTAGTTTTTTACTCTCCCAGTTTTCTCTCAAACAAAATGATAAGGCAAATATAGATCACAACAAAATGAAAATTTTAGAGTTTATGTATGCAAAAGAATTTGAAAACTATAATAAATGTGAGTGAAGAAAATTATTTTCACGCACTAAAAATGAACACCAAAGTTTTGTTATCCACGTTGGGGAAATTCCGCTAGTACAACCCCAGATAGCTTGGTGGAATTTTATAAGAAAGTGATTTCTAATTGATCCTAATATGTTTTAAATGTGGTGGATATGCATGCCAGAATCATGTTGAAGATGCAAATGACCTAATGATCCAAAAATTTCAAGGCATAGAAAAAATTAAATTCTCAAGTTAAGGTGGGATATTTACGAGAGCCAAACAACCCACTTTTTGCCTATATTACAAAAAGCAGAGCGAAAAAATCACTGATACTTTTTGGAATTATCTCTCTCAGCATTGTGCATTTCCATTTTTGATGTTCAATTTTTTTATTCAAACTTTAGTTGTTTAACTCTCCCTGTTTTCTCCTAAACAAAAAGATAAGGAAAATATAGATCACAACAAAATGAAAATTTTAAAGTTTATATATGCAAAAGAATTTGAAAACTATAATAAATGTGAGTGAAGAAAATTATTTTCACGCACTAAAAATGAACACCAAAGTTTTGTTATCCACGATGGGGAAATTCCATAAGTACAACCCCAGATAGCTTTGGTGGAATTTTATAAGAAAGAGATTTCTAATTGATCCTAGTATGTTTTAAATATGGTGGATATGCATGCCAGAAACATATTAAAGATGCAAATGACCTAATGATCCAAAAATTTCAAGGAGAAAAAATTATTAAATTCTCAAGTTAACGTGCGGTGGGATATTTACTAGAGCCAAACTACCCACTTTTTTCCTATTTTACAAAAAGCGGACCTAAAAACTCATAGATACTTTTTGGAATTATGTCTCTCACCATTTGTGCATTTCCATTTTGGATGTTTAATTATTTTTTTAAAACTTGAGTTTTTTCCTCTCCCACTTTTCTCGTAAACAAAAAGATAAGGCAAATATAGTTCACAACAAAATGAAAATTTTACAGTTTATGTTTGCAAAAGAATTTGAAAACTATCATAAATGTGAGTGAAGAAAATTATTTTCACGGAATAAAAATGAACACCAAAGTTTTGTTATCCACGTTGGAGAAATTCCACTAGTACAACCCTATATAGCATTGGTGAAATTTTACAAGAAAAAGATTTATAACTGATCCTAAAATGTTTTAAATGTGGTGGATATGTGTGCCAGAAACATATTTAAGATGCAAATGACCTAATGATCCAAAAATTTCATGGAGTAGAAAAAATTAAATTCTCTTGTTAACGTGTGGTGTGATATTTACCATAGACAAACAACCCACTTTTTGCCTATTTTACAAAAAACTGACCTAAAAAATAACAGAAACTTTCTGGAATTATTTCTCTCAGCATTTGTGCATTTCCATTTTCTGAAGTTCAATTTTTTTTTCAAACTTGAGTTTTTTCAATCTCCTAGTTTTCTAGTAAACAAAAAGATTAGACAAATATAGATCACAACAAAATGAAAATTTTAGAGTTTATGTATGCAAAAGAATTTGAAAACTATAATAAATGTGAGTGAAGAAAATTATTTTGACACACTAAAAATGAACACCAAAGTTTTGTTATCCATGTTGGGGAAATTCCACTAGTACAACACCAGATAGCTTTGGTGAAATTTTATAAGAAAAAGATTTCTAATTGATCCTAACATGTTTTAAATGTGGTGGATATGCATGCCAGAAACTTTTTGAAGATGCAAATGACCTAATGATCCAAAAATTTCAAGGAGTAGAAAAAATTAAATTCTCAAGTTAACATGCGGTGGGATATATAACAGAACCAAACAACCCACTATTTGCCCATTTTACAAAAAACAGACCCAAAAAATCACAAATACTTTTTGGAATTATCTCTCTCAGCATTTGTGCATTTCCATTCTGGAAATTCAATTTTTTTTTTCAAACTTGAGTTTTTCTTTCTCCCTGTTTTCTCGTAAACAAAAACATAAGGCAAATATAGATCACAACAAAATAAAAATTTTAGAGTTTATGTTTGCAAAAGAATTTGAAAACTATAATAAATGCAAGTGAGGAAAATTATTTTCATGACTAAAAATGAACACCAAAGTTTTGTTATCCACGTTGGGGAAATTTCAGTAGTACAACCCTAGATAGCTTGGTGGAATTTTATAAGAAAGAGATTTCTTATTGATCTTTACATGCTTTAAATATGGTGGATATGCATGCCAGAAACATGCTGAAGATGCAAATGACCTAATGATCCAAAAATTTCAAGGAGTAGAAAAAATTAAATTATCAAGTTAATGTGCGGTAGTACATTTACCAGAGCCAAACAACCCACTTTTTGCCTATTTTACAAAAGGAGGACCTAAAAAATCACAGATACTTTTTGGAATTATCTCTCTCAGCATTTGTGCATTTCCATTTTGGATATTCAATATTTTTTTTTCAAAATTGAGTTTTTCACTCTCCCAGTTTTCTTGTAAATAAAAAGATATGGCAAATATAGATTACAAAAAAAATGCAAATTTTAGAGTTTATGTATGCAAACGAATTTAAAAACAATAACAAATATGAGTGAAGAAAATTATTTTCACGCACTAAAACTTAACACCAAATTTTGGTTAACCACGTTGGGGAAATTCCACTAGTACATGCCGAGATAGCTTTGGTGGAATTTTATAAGAATGAGATTTCTAATTGATCCTAAGTTGTTTTAAATGTGGTGGATATGCATGCCAGAAACATGTTGAAGATGCAAATGACCTAATGATCCAAAAATTTCAAGGAGTAGAAAAAGTTAAATTCTCAAGTTAACGTGCGGTGGGATATTTACTAGGGCAAAACAACCCATTTTTTCCTATTTTACAAAAAGCGGACCTAAAAAATCACAAATATTTTTTTGAAATATCTCTCTTTGCATTTGTGCATTTCCATTTTGGATGTTCAATTTTTTTTTTCAAACTTGAGTTTTTCACTCTCCTAGTTTTCTTGTAAAAAAAAAAAAAGATAAGGCAAATATAGATCACAACAAAATGAAAATTTTAGAGTTTATGTATGTAAATGAATTTGAAAACTATAATAAATGTGAGTGAAGAAAATTATTTTCACGCACTAAAAATGAACACCAAAGTTTTATTATCCACGTTGGGGAAATTCCACTGGTACAACCCAAGATAGCTTTGGTGGAATTTTATAAGAAAGATATTTCTAATTGATTCTATCATGTTTTAAATGTGGTCGATATGCATGCTAGAAACATGTTGAAGATGCAAATGACCTAATGATCCAAAAATTTCAAGGAGTAGAAAAAATGAAGTTCTCAAGTTAACGTGCGGTGGGATATTTACCAAAGCCAAACAACCCACATTTTGCCTACTTTACAAAAAGTGGACCAAAAAAATCACAGATATTTTTGGCAATTATCTCTCTCAGCATTTTTGCATTTCCATTTTGATGTTCAATTTTTTTTTCAAACTTGAATTTTTTACTCTCCCAATTTTCTCGTAAAAAAAAAGATAAGGCAAATATAGATCACAACAAAATGAAAATTTAAGAGTTTATGTATGCAAACGAATTTGAAAACTATAATAAATATGAGTGAAGAAAATTATTTTCACGCACTAAAAATTAACACTAAAGTTTGGTTATCCACGTTGGGGAAATTGCACTAGTACAACCCCTGATAGCTTTGGTGGAATTTTATCAAAATGAGATTTCTAATTGATCCTAACATGTTTTAAATGTGGTGGGTATGCATGCCAGAAACATGTTGAACATGCAAATGACCAAATGATCCAAACATTTCAAGGAGTAGAAAAAATTAAATTCTCAAGTTAACGTGCGGACCCACATTTTGCCTATTTTGCAAAAACCGGACCTAAAAAATCACAGATCCTCTTTGGAATTATCTCTCTCAGCATTTGTGCATTTCCATTTTGGATGTTCAATTTTTTTTTCAAACTTGAGTTTTTCTCTCTCCCAGTTTTCTCGTAAACAAAAAGATAAGGTAAAAATAGATCACAACAAAATGAAAATTTTAGAGTTTATGTATGCAAAAGAATTTGAAAACCATAATAAATGTGAGAGAAGAAAATTATTTTCACACACTAAAAATGAACACCAAAGTTTTGTTATCCGCGTGTGGGCAATATCACTAGTACAACCCCAGATAGCTTTGGCGGAATTTTAAAGAAAGATATTTCTAATTGATCTTAACATGTTTTAAATGTGGTGGATATGCATGCAAGAAACATGTTGAAGATGCAAATAACCTAATGATCCAAAAATTTCAAGCAGTAGAAAAAATTAAATTCTCAAGTTAACGTTTGGTGGGATATTTACGAGAGCCAAACAACCCACTTTTTGCCTATTTTAAAAAAAATGGACCTAAAAAATCACATATACTTTTTTGAATTATCTCTCTCAGTATTTGTGCATTTCCATTTTGGAAGTTCAATTTTTTTTTTCCTAACGTGAGTTTTTCACTCTCCGAGTTTTCTCGTAAACAAAAACATAAGGCAAATACAGATCACAACAAAATGAAAATTTTAGAGTTTATGTATGCAAAAGAATTTGAAAACTTTAATAAATGTGAATGAATAAAATTATTTTCATGTGCTAAAAATGAACGCCAAAGTTTTGTTATCAACGATGGGGAAATTCCACTAGTACAACCCCACATAGCCTAGGTGGAATTTTATAAGAAAGAGAATTCTAATTGATCCTAACGTGTTTTAAATGTGGTGGATATGCATGCCAGAAATATGTTGAAGATGCAAATGACCTAAAGATACAAAAATTTCAAGGAGTAGAAAAAGTTAAATTCTCAAGTAAACGTGCGGTGGGATATTTACCAGGGCCAAACACCCCCTTTTTGCCTATTTTACAAAAAGCGGACCTAAAAAATCACAGATACTTTTTGGAATTATCTCTCTCAGTATTTGTACGTTTCCATTTTGGATGTTCAAATTTTTTTTTTCAAAGTTGAGTTTTTCTCTCTCCTAGTTTTCTCCTAAACAAAACGATAAGGCAAATATAGATCACAACAAAATGAAAATTTTAGAGTTTACGTATGCAAACGAATTTGTAAACAATAACAAATGTGAGTGAAGAATTTTATTTTCACGCACTAAAAATGAAAACCAAAGTTTTCTAACCACATTGGGAAATTCCACTAGTACAACCCCAAATAGCTTTTGTGGAATTTTATAAGAAAGAGATTTCTAATTGATCCTAACATGTTTTAAATGTGGTGGATATGCATGCTAGAAACATGTTGAAGATGTAAATGACTTAATGATCCAAAAATTTCAAGGAGTAGAAAAAATTAAATTCACAAGTTAACGTGAGGTGGAATATTTACCAGAGCCAAACAATCTACTTTTTGCCTATTTTACAAACAACGGACCTAAAAAAACACAGATACTTTTTGGAATTATCTCCCTCAGCATTTGTGCATTAGCATTTTGGATGCTCATTTTTTTTTCAAGCTGGAGTTTTTCACTCTCCTAGTTTTCATTTAAAAACAAAGAAAAGGCAAATATAGATTACAGCAAAATGAAAATTTTAGAGTTTATGTATGCAAAAGAATTTGAAAACTATAACAAATGCGAGTGAAGATAATTATTTTAACGCACTAAAAATGAACACCAAAGTTTTATTATCCGCGTTGGGGAAATTCCAACAGTACAACCCTAGATAGCTTTGGTGGAATTTTACAAGAAAGAGATTTCTTTTATATCCTAACATGTTTTAAATGTGGTGGATATGCATGCCAGAAACATGTAGAAGATGCAAATGACCTAATGATCCAAAAATTTCAAGGAGTAGAAAAAATTAAATTCTCAAGTTAACGTGTGGTGGGATATTTAGCAGAGCCAAGCAACCCACTTGTTGCCTATTTTACAAATAGCGGAACTAAAAAATCATAGATACTTTTTGGGATTATCTCTCTCTACATTTGTGCATTTCCATTTTGGATGTTCAATTTTTTTTTCAAACTTAAATTTTTCGCTCTCCTAGTTTCCTCGTAAACAAAACGATAAGGCAAATATAGATCACAACAAAATGAAAATTTTAGAGTTTACGTATGCAAAATAATTTTAAAAGTGCAATAAATGTGAGTGAAGAAAATTATTTTTATGCCCTAAAAATGGACACCAAAGTTTTGTTATCCACGTTGGGGAAATTCCACCAGTACAACCCGAGATACCTTTGTTGGAATTTTATAAGAAAGAGATTTCTAATTGATCCTATCATGTTTCAAATGTGGTGGATATGCATGCAAGAAACATGTTGAAGATGCAAATGACTTAATGATCCAAATATTTCAAGAAGTAGAAAAAATTAAATTCTAAAGTTAACGTGCCATGGGATATTTACCAGACCCAAACAACCCAGTTGTTGCCTATTTTACAAAAAGCGGAACGAAAAAATCACAGATACTTTTTTGAATTATCTCTCTCAGCATTTGTACATTTCTATTTTGGATGTTCAATTTGTTTTTTCAAACCTAAGTTTTTCACTCTCCCAGTTTTCTCGTAAAAAAAAAGATAAGGCAAATATAGATCCCAACAAAATGAAAATTTTAGAGTTTATGTATGGAAAATAATTTGAAATCTATAATCAATGTGACTAAAGAAAATTATTTTCACACTCTCAAAATGAACACCAAAGTTTTGTTATCCACGTTGGGGAAATTCCACTAGTACAACCCCAGATAGCTTTGGTGGAATTTTATAAGAAAGAGATTTCTAATTGATCCTAACATGTTTTAAATGTGGTGGATATGCATGCCAGAAACTTGTTGAAGATGCAAATGACCTAATGATCCAAAAATTTCAAGGAGTAGTAAAAATAAAATTCTCAAATTAATGTGCGGTGGGATATTTACAAGAGCCAAACTACCCACTTTTTTCCTATTTTACAAAAAGCAGACTAAAAAAATCACAGATACTTTTTGGAATTATCTCTCTCAGCATTTGTGGATTTTCATTATATATGTTCAATTTTTCTGTTTTTCAAACTTGAGTTTTTCACTCTCCCAGTTTTCTCGTAAACAAAAAGATAAGGCAAATATAGATCACAACAAAAAGAAAATTTGAGAGTTTATGTATGCAAAAGAATTTGAAAACTATAATAAATGTGAGAGATGAAAATTATTTTAACTCACTAAAATTGAATACCAAAGTTTTTTTGTCCACGTTGGGGAAATTCCACTAGTACAACCCCAGATAGCATGATGCAATTTTATAAGAAAGAGATTTCTAATTGATCCTAACATGTTTTAAATGTGGTGGATATACATGCCAAAAACATGTTGAAGATTCAAATGACCTAATAATCCAAAAATTTCAAGGAGTAGAAAAAATTAAATTCTCAAGTTAATGTGCGGTGTGGGATATTTACCAAAGCCAAACAACACACTTTTTGCCTATTTTACAAAAAGCGAACCTAAAAAATCATTGATACTTTTTGGAATTATCTCTCTCAGCATTTGTGCATTTCCATTTTGCATGTTCAATTTTTTTTTTCAAACTTGAGTTTTTCACTCTCCCAGTTTTCTTGTAAACAAAAAGATAAAGCACATATAGATCACAACAAAATGAAAATTTTAAAGTTTATGAATGCAAAATAATTTGAAGACTATTATAAATGTGAGTGAAAAAAATTATTTTCATGCACTAAAATTGAACACCAAAGTTTTGTTATCCACGTTGGGGAAATTCCACTAGTACAACCCCATATAGCTTTGGTGGAATCTTATAAGAAAAGAGATTTCTAATTGATCCTAACATGTTTTAAATGTGGTGGATATGCATGCCAGAAACATGTTGAAGATGCAAATGACCTAATGATCCAAAAAATTCAAAGAGTAAAAAAAATTAAATTCTCAAGTTAACCTGCGGTGGGATATTTTCTTGAGCCAAACAACCCTTTATTTGCCTATTTTACAAAAAGCGGACCTAAAAAATCAAAGATAATTTTTGGAATTATCTCTCTCAGTATTTGTGCATTTCCTTTAAGGATGTTCATTTTTTTTTCAAACTTGAGTTTTTTACTCTCCCAGTTTTCTCGTAAACAAAAAGATAATGATAGTCTAGATCACAACAAAATGGAAATTTTAGAGTTTAAGCATACAAAAGAATGTGAAAAATATAATAAATGTGAGTTAAGAAAATTATTTTCACGCATGGAAAATGAACACCAAAGTTTTTTTATCCACGTTGGGGAAATTTCACTAGTACAACCCCAGATAGCTTTGTGGAATTTTATAAAAAAGAGATTTCTAATTGATCCTAAAATTTTTTAAATGTGGTGGATATGAATGCAAGAAACACGTTGAAGATGCAAATGACCTAATGATCCAAAAAATTTGACTAGATAAAATTAAATTCTCAAGTTAACGTGCAGTGGGATATTTTCCTGAGCCAAACAACCCACTTTTTGCCGATTTTACAAAAACCGGACTTAAAAAATCACAGATACTTTTTGGAATTATCTCTCTCAGCATTTGTGCATTTCCATTTTCGATGTTCAATTTTTTTTTTCAAACTTGTGTTTTTCGCTCTGCTAGTTTTCTCGTAAATAAAAAGATAAGGCAAATTTAGATCACAACAAAATGAAAATTTTAGAGTTTTGTAAACTAAAGAATTTGAAAACTGTAATAAATGTCAATGAAGAAAATTATTTTCACGCACTAAAAACGAACACCAATGTTTTGTTATCCACGTTGGGGAAATTCCACTAGTACAACCCCATATAGCTTGATGGAATTTTATAAGAAAGAGATTTTTAATTGATGCTAAGATGTTTTAAATGTGGTGGATATGCATGCCAGAAACATGTTGAAGATACAAATGACTTAATGATCCAAAAATTTCAAGGAGTAGAAAAAATTAAATTCCCTAGTTAACGTGCTGTGGGATATTTACCTGAGCCAAACAACCCAATTTTTTCCTATTTTAAGAAAAGCAGGCCTAAAAAATCACAGATACTTTTTGAAATTATCTCTCTCAGCATTTGTGCATTTCCATTTTGGATGTTGATTTTTTTTTTTTCAAACTTGAGTTTTTCACTCTACTAACTTTGTAGTAAACAAAAAGATAAGGCAAATATAGATCACAACAAAATGAAAATTTTAGATTTTATGTATGCAAAAGAATTTGAAAAGTATAATAAATGTGAGTGCAGAAAATAATGAGTGAAAAAAATTATTTTCACGCACTAAAAATGAACACAAAAGTTTTGTTATCCACGTTGGGTAAATTCCACTCGTACAACCCCAGATAGCTTGCTGGAATTTTATAAGAAAGAGATTTCTAATTGATCCTAACATGTTTTAAATGTGGTGGATATACATGCATAAAACATGTTGAAGATGCAAATGTCCTAATGATCCAAAAATTTCAAGGAGTAGAAAAAATTAAATTCTGAAGTTAACGTGCGGTGGGATATTTACAGGAACCAGACAACCCACTTTTTGCCTATTTCACCAAAAGTGATCGTAAAAAATCACAGATACTTTTTGGAATTATCTCTCTCAGTATTTGTGCATTTCCATTTGTGATGTTAAATTTTTTTTTTCAAACTTGAGTTTTTCACTCTCCCAGTTTTCTAGTAAACAAAAAGATAAGGCAAATATAGATCACAAAAAAATTAAAATTTTACAGTTTATGTATGCAAAAGAATTTGAAAACTATAATAAATGTGAGTGAAGAAAATTATTTTCACACACTACAAATGAACACCAAAGTTTTATTATCCACGTTGGGGAAATTCCACTAGTACCACCCCAGATATCATGGTGGAATTTTATAAGAAAGAGATTTCTAATTGATCCTAACATGTTTTAAATGTGGTGGATATGTATGCTAGAAACATGTTGAAGATGGAAATGACCTAATGATCCAAAAATTTCAAGTAGTAGATAAAATTAAATTCTAGAGTTTACGTGCGATGGGATATTTTCATGAGCCAAACAACCCACTATTTGCCTTTTTTACAAAAAGTGGAGCAAAAAAATCACAGATACTTTTTGGAATTATCTCTCTCGGCATTTGTGCATTTCCATTTTGGATGCTCATTTTTTTTTCAAACTTGAGATTTTTACTCTCCCAGTTTTCTCATAAACAAAAATATAAGGGAAATATAGATCACAACAAAATGGAAAATTTAGAGTTTATGTATGCAAAAGAATTTGAAAACTATAATAAATGTGAGTGAAAATTATTTTCACGTACTAAAAATGAACACCAGAGTTTTGTTATCCACGGTGGGGAAATTCCACTAGTACAACCCTAGATAGCTGGGTGGAATTTTATGAGAAAGAAAATTCTAATTGATCCTAACATGTTTTAAATGTGGTGGATATGCATGCTAGAAACATGTTGAAGATACAGATGACCTTATGATCAGAAAATTTCAAGGAGTAGAAAAAATTAAATTCTCAAGTTAATGTGCGGTGGGATATTTACCAGAGCAAAAGAACCCACTTTTTGCCCATTTTCCAAAAACCGGACCTAAAACATTACATTTACTTTTTGGAATTTTCTCTCTCTTCATTTGTGCATTTCAATTTTGGATGTTCAATTTTTTTTTCAAACTTGAGTTTTTCACTCTATCTGTTTTTTCGTAAACAAAAAGATAAAGCAAATATAGATCACAACAAAATGAAAATTTTAGAGTTTATCTTTGCAAAAGAATTTTAAAACTATAATAAATGCGAGTGAGGAAAATTATTTTCACGACTAAAAATGAACACCAAAGTTTCGTTATCCACGTTGGGAAAGTTTCACTAGTACAACCCCAGATAGCTTGGTGGAATTTTATAAGAAAGAGATTTCTAATTGATTTTACATGTTTTAAATATGGTGGATATGCATGCTAGAAACATGCTGAAGATGCAAATGACCTAATCATCTAAAAATTTCAAGGAGTAGAAAAAATTCAATTCTCAAGTTAACGTGCGGTAGTATATTTACTAGAGCGAAACAACCCACTTTTCGCCAATTTTACAAAAGGCGGGCCTAAAAAATCACAGATACTTTTTGGAATTATCTCCCTCAGCATTTCTGCATTTCCTATTTTGAAGTTCTATTTTTTTTTTCAAACTTGAGTTTTTCTCTCTCCTAGTTTTCTCGTAAACAAAAAGATAAGGCAAATATTGATCACAACAAAATTAAAATTTTAGAGTTTATGTATGCAAAAAAATTTAAAAATTTTAATAAATGTGACTGAAGATAATTATTTTCACACCCTAAAAATGAACACCAAAGTTTTGTTAGCCACTTTTGGCAAATTCCACAAGTACAACCCCAGATAGCTTGGTGGAATTTTATAAGAAAGAGATTTCTAATTAATCCTAACATGTTTTAAATGTGGTGGATATGCTTGCCAGAAACATGTTGAAGATGCAAATGACCTAATGATCCAAAAATTTCGAGTAGAAAAAATTAAATTCTCAAGTTAACGTGTGGTGGGATATTTACTAGAAGCCATACAACCCACGTTTTGCCTATTTTTCAAAAAACGGACCAAAAAAATCACAAATACTTTTTCGAATTATCTCTCTCAGCATTTATGCATTTCCATTTTGGATGTTCAATTTTTTTTTTCAAACTTGAGTTTTTCACTCTTCCATTTTCTCGTAAACAAAAAGATATGGCAAATATAGATAACAACAAAATGAAAATTTTAGAGTTTGTGTATGCAAAACAATTTGAAAACTACAATAAATGTGAGTGAGAAAATTATTTTCATGCACTAAAAAGAACACCATAATTTTGTTATCCAGGTTGGGGAAATTCCACTAGTACAACCCCAGATAGCTTGGTGGAATTTTATAAGAAAGTGATTTCTAATTCAACCTAACATGCATTCAATGTGGTGGATATGCATGCCAGAAAAATGTTGAAGATGCAAATGACCCAATGATCCAAAAATTTCAAGGAGTAGAAAAAATTAAATTCTCAAATTAACGTGCGGTGGGATATTTAAAACAGCCAAACTGCCCACTTTTTGCCTATTTTACAAAATGCGGACCTAAAAAATCACATATACTTTTTGGAATTATCTCTCTCAGCACTTGTGCTTCCATTATATATGTTGAATTTTTTTTTTTCAAACTTGAGTTTTTCTCTCTCCCAGTTTTCTTGTCAGCAAAAAGATAAGGCAAATATAGATCACAACAAAATGAAAATTTTAGAGTTTATGTATGCAAAAGAATTTGAAAACTATAATAAATGTGAGTGAAGAAAATTATTTTCACGCACTAAAAATGAACACCAAAGTTTTGTTATCCACGTTGGGGAAATTTCGCTAGTACAACGCCAGATAGCTTGGTGGAATTTTATAAGAAAGAGATTTGTAATTGATCCTAACATGTTTTAAATGTGGTGGATATGCATGGCAGAAACATGTTGAAGATGCAAATGGCCTAATGATCCAAAAATTTCGAGTAGATAAAATTAAATTCTCAAGTTAACATGGGGTGGGATATTTTCCTGAGCTAATAAACCCATTTTTTGCCTATTTTACGAAAAGCGGACCTAAAAATCATAGATACTTTTTGGAATTATCTCTCTTAGAATTTGTGCATTTCCATTTTCGATGTTCAATGTTTTTTTTTTCAAACTTGTGTTATTCACTTTGCCAGTATTCTCGTAAATAAAAACATAAGGCAAATTTAGATCACAACAAAATGAACATTTTAGAGTTTTGTACACTAAAGAATTTGAAAACTATAATAAATGTGAATGAAGAAAATTATTTTCATGCACTAAAAATGACCACCAAAGTTTTGTTATCCACGTTGGGGAAATTCCACTAGTACAACCCTCGATAGCTTGGTGGAATTTTATAAGAAAGAGATTTCTAATTGATCCTAACATGTTTTAAATGTGATGGATATACGTGCCAAAAACATGTTGAAGAAGCAAATGACCTAATGATCCAAAAGTTTCAAGGAGTAGAAAAAATTAAATTCTCAAGTTAACGTGCGGTGGGATACTTAAAGGAACCAGACAACCCACTTTTTGCCTATTTTACCAAAAGCGATCGTAAAAAATCACAGATAGTTTTTGGAATTATTTCTCTCAGCATTTGTGCATTTCCATTTTTGATGTTCAAGTTTTTTTTTCAAACTTGAGTTTTTCACTCTCCCAGTTTTCTCGTAAACAAAAAGATAAGGCAAATATAGATCACAACAAAATTAAAATTTTACAGTTTATGTATGCAAAAGAATTTGAAAACTATAATAAATGTGAGTGAAGAAAATTATTTTCACGCACTAAAAACGAACACAAAAGTTTTGTTATCCACGTTGGGGAAATTTCACTAGGACAACCCCACATAGCTTGGTGGAATTTTATAAGAAAGGGATTTCTAATTGATCCTAACATGTTTTAAATGTGGTGGATATGCATGCCAGAAACATGTTGAAGATGCATATGACCTAATGATCAAAAAATTTCGAGCAGATAAAATTAAATTCTCAAGTTAACGTGCGATGGGATATTTTGCTGAGCCACACAACCCACTATTTGCCAATTTTACAAAAAGCGGACCAAAAGAATCCCAGATACTTTTTGGAATTATCTCTCTCAGCATTTGTGCATTTCCATTTTGGATGCTTATTTTTTATTTCAAACTTGAGATTTTTACTCTCCCAGTTTTCTCACAAAAAAAAAGATAAGGGAAATATAGATCACAACAAAATGGAAATTTTAGAGTTTATGTATGCCAAAGAATTTGAAAAATATAATAAATGTGAGTGAAGAAAATTATTTTCACGCACTAAAAACAAATACAAAAGTTTTGTTATCCATGTTGGGGAAATTCCACTAGTACAACCCCAGATAGCTTGGTTGAATTTTATAAGAAAGAGATTTCTAAATGATCAAATCATGTTTTAAATGTGGTGGATATGCCTGCCAGAAACATGTTGAAGATGTAAATGACCTACTGATCCAAAATTTTAATGGAGTAGAAAAAATTAAATTCTCAAGTTAAAGTGCGGTGGGATATTTTCAGGAACCAAACAACCCACTTTTTGCTTATTTTACAAAAAGCGAACCTAAAAAATCAAAGATACTTTTTTGTAATTATCTCTCTCTGCATTTGTCCATTTCGATTTTGGATGTTCAATTCTTTTTTTCAAACTTGAGTTTTTCACTCTCCCAGTTTTCTTGTAAAATAGATCACAAAAAAATGAAAATTTTAGAGTTTAAGTTTGAAAAATAATTTGAAAATTACAATAAATGTGAGTCAAGAAAATTATTTTCACGCACTAAAAATGAACACCAAAGTTTTGGTATCCACGTTGGGGAAATTCCAGTAGTACAACCCCAGATAGCTTGGGGGAATTTTATAAGAAAGAGATTTCTAATTGATTTTAACATGTTTTAAATATGGTGGATATGCATGCCAAAAACATGTTGAAGATGCAAATGAACTAATGATCCAAAAATTTCAAGGAGTAGAAAAAATTAAATTCCCAAGTTAACACTCGGTGGGATATTTACCAGAGCCAAACAACCCAATTTTTGCCTATTTTACAAAAAGCGGACCTAAAAAATCATAGATAATTTTTGGAATTATCTCTCTCAGCATTTGAGCATTTCCATTTTGGATTTTTTGAATTTTTTTTTTCAAAATTCAGTTTTTTACTCTCCCAGTTTTTAGTAAACGAAAAGATAAGGCAAATATATATCACAACAAAATGAAAATTTTAGAGTTTAAGTATGCAAAAGAATTTGAAAACTATAATAAATGTGAGTGAAGAAAATTATTTTCAGGCACTAAAAACAAACACAAAAGTTTTGTTATCCACGTTGGGGAAATTCCACTAGTACAACCTTAGATAGCTTGGTGGAATTTTATAAGAAAGAGAATTCTAATTGATCCTAACAGGTTTTAAATGTGGGGGATGCGCATGCTAGAAACATGTTGAAGATGCAAATGACCTAATGATCCAAAAATTTCATGGAGTAGAAAAATTAAATTCCCAAGTTAACGTGTGGTGGGATATTTACAGCAACCAAACAACCCAGCTTATGCCTATTTTAAAAAAAATGGACCTAAAAAATCATAGATACTTTTTAGAATTATCTCACTCAGAATTTGGGCATTTCCATTTTGGACGTTAAATTTTTTTTTTTCAAACTTGAGTTTTTCACTCCCCCAGATTTCTCGTAAACAAAAAGATAAGGCAGATATAGATCTCAACAAAATGAAAATTTTAGAGCTTATGTATGCTAAAGAATTTGAAAACTATAATAAATGTGAGTGAAGAAAATTATTTTCACGCACTAAAAACGAACACCAAAGTTTTTTTATCCACGTTGGGGAAATTCCACTACTACAACCCCAGATAGCTTGGTGGAATTTTATAAGAAAGAGATTTCTAATTGATCCTAACATGTTTTAAATGTGGTGGATATGCATGCCAGAAACAAGTTGAAGATGCAAATGACCTAATCATCCAAAAATTTCAAGCAGTAGAAAAAATTAAATTCCCAGGTAAACGTGCGGTGGGATATTTACACGAGCCAAACAACCCAATTTTTGCCTATTTTACAAAAAGCGGACCTAAAATCTCACATATACTTTTTGGAATTATCTCTCTCAGCATTTGTGCATTTCCATTTTTTATATTGAATTTTTTTTTAAACTTAAGTTTTTCTCTCTCCAAGTTTCGTAGTAAACTAAAAGATATGGCAAATATAGATCACGACAAAATGAAAATTTTAGATTTTATGTATGAAAAAGATTTTGAAAACTACAATAAATGTGAGTGAAGAAAATTATTTTCATGCACTAAAATGAACAGCAATGTTTTGTTATCCACGTTGGGGAAATTCATCTAGTACAACCCCAGATAGCTTGGTGGAATCTTATAAGAAAAAGATTTCTAAATGATCCTAACATGTTTTAATGTTCTGGATATGCATGCCAGAAACAAGTTGAAGATGCAAATGACCTAATGATCCAAAAATTTCAAGGGGTAGAAAAAATTAAATTTCCAAGTAAACGTGCGGTGGGATATTTACCAGAGCCAAACAACCCAATTTTTGCCTATTTTACAAAAAGCGGACCTAAAAAATCACAGATACTTTTTTGAATTATCTCTCTCAGCATTTGTGCATTTCCATTTTGGATGTTCAATTTTTTTTTTCAAACTTGGGTTTTTAACTCTTCCAGTTTCGTAGTAAACTAGAAGATATGGCAAATATAGAGCACAACAAAATGAAATTTTTTTATTTTAAGTAGGAAATATATTTTGAAAACTGTAATAAATGTGAGTGAAGAAAATTATTTTCACGCACTAAAAATGAACACCAAAGTTTTGTTATCCACGTTGGAGAAATTCCACTAGTACAACGCCAGATAGCTTGGTGGAATTTTATACGAGAGAGATTTCTAATTGATCCTAACTTGTTTTAAATGTGGTGGATATGCATGCCAGAAACATGTGGACGATGCAAATTACCTAATGATCCAAAAATTTCAAGGACTAGAAAAAATTAAATTTTCAAATTAACGTATGGTGGGATATTTACCACAAACAAACAACCCACGTTTTCCCTATTTTACAAAAAGTGGATTTCAAAAATCACAGATACATTTTTGAATTTTCTCTCTCCTCATTTTTGCATTTCGATTATGGTTGTTCAATTTTTTTTTCAAACTAGAGTTTTTCACTCTCCTAGTTTCTCGTAAACAAAAAGATAAGGCAAATATAAATCACAACAAAATGAAAATTTTAGAGTTTGTGTATGCAAAAGAATTTGAAAACTATAATAAATGTGAGTGAAGAAAATTATTTTCACGCACTAAAAACAAACACCAAAGTTTTGTTACCCACGTTGGGGAAATTCCACTAGTACCACCCCAGAAAGCATCGTGGAATTTTATAAGAAAGAGATTTCTAATTCATCCTAACATATTTTAAATATGGTGGATATGCATGCCAGAAACATTTTGAAGATGCAAATGACCTATTGATCCAAAAATTTCAAGTGGTAGAAAAAATTAAATTCCCAAGTTAACATGCGGTGGGATATTTACCAGAGCCAAACAACCAAATTTTTTCCTATTTTACAAAAAGCGGACCTAAAAAATCAAAGATACTTTTTGGAATTATCTCTATCAGCATTTGTGCATTTCCATTTTGGATGTTCAATTTTTTTTTTTCAAACTTCAGTTTTTAACTCTCCTAGATTTCTCGTAAACAAAAAGATAAGGCAAATATAGATCACAACAAAATGAAAATTTTAGAGTTTATGTATGCTAAATAATTTCAAAACTATAATAAATGTGAGTGAAGAAAATTATTTTCACACACTAAAAACGAACACCAAAGTTTTGTTATCTAGGTTGGGGAAATTCCACTAGTACAACCCCAGATAGCTTGGAGGAATTTTATAAGAAAGAGATATCTAATTGATCCGAACTTGTTTAAAATGTGGTGGATATGCATGCCAGAAACAAGTTGAAGATGCAAATGACCTAATCATCCAAAAATTTCAAGAAGTAGAAAAAATTAAATTCCCAAGCAAACGTTCAGTGGGATATTTACACGAGCCAAACAACCCAATTTTTGGCTATTTTACAAAAGGCAGACCTAAAAATTCATAGATAATTTTTTGAATTATCTCTCTCAACATTTGTGCATTTCCATTTTGGATATTCAATTTTTTTTTCAAACTTGAGTTTTTCACTCTCCTAGTTTCGTAGTAAACTGAAGGATTTGGCAAATATCGATCACAACAAAAAGAAAATTTTAGATTTTGTGTATGAAAAATATTTTGAAAACTATAATAAATGTGAGTGAAGAAAATTCACGCGCTAAAAATGAACACCAATGTTTTGTTATCAATGTTGGGGAAATTCCAGAAGTACAACCCCAGATAGCTTGGTGGAATTTTATAAGAAAGTGATTTCTAATTGATCCTAACATGTTTTAAATGTGGTGGATATGCATGCCAGAAACAAGTTGAGGATGCAAATGACCTAAAGATCCAAAATTTTCAAGGAGTAGAAAAAATTAAATTCCCAAGTAAACGTGCGGTGGGATCTTTACCAGAGCCAAACAACCCAATTTTTGCCTATTTTACTAAATGCGGACCTAAAAAATCACAAATACTTTTTCGAATTATCTTTCTCAGCATTTGTGCATTTCCTTTTTGTATGTTCAATTTTTTTTTCAAACTTGAGTTTTTTACTCTCCCAGTTTCGTAGTAAACTAAAAGATATAGCAAATATAGATCACAACAAAATGAAAATTTTTGATTTAATGTCTGAAAAAGATTTTGAAAACTATAATAAATGGGAGTGAAGAAAATTATTTTCACGCAATAAAAATAAACACCAAAGTTTTGTTATCCACGTTGGGGAAATTCCACTAGTACAACCCCAGATAGCTTGGTGGAATTTTATAAGAAAGAGATTTCTAATTAATCCTAACATGTTTTAAATGTGGTGGATATACATGTTGAAGATGCAAATGACCTAATGATCCAAAAATTTCAAGGAGTAGAAAAAATTAAATTTTCAAATTAACGAGCGGTGGGATATTTACCAGAGCCAAACAACCCACTTTTTGCCTATTTAACAAAAAGCGGATTTTAAAAATCACAGATACATTTTTGAATTTTCTCTCTCATCATTTTTGTATTTCCATTATGGATGTTCAAATTTTTTTTAATAACATGAGTTTTTGACTCTCCTAGTTTTATCGTAAACAAAAAGATAAGGCAAATATAGATCACAAAAAAATGAAAATTTAAGAGTTTGTGTATGCAAAAGAATTTGAAAACTTTAATTAATGTGAGTGAAGAAAATTATTTTCACGCACTAAAAACAAACACCAAAGTTTTGTTACCCACGTTGGGGAAATTCCACTAGTACCACCCCATATAGCATGGTGGAATTTTATAAGAAAGAGATTTCTAATTGATCCTAACATGTTTTAAATATGGTGGATATGCAAGCCAGAAACATGTTGAAGATGCAAAAGATCTATTGATCCAAAAAATTCAAGGAGTAGAAAAAATTAAATTCCCAAGTTAACGTGAGGCGGGATATTTACCCGAGCCAAACAACCAAATTTTTGCCTATTTTACAGAAAGCGGACCTAAAAAATCACATATACTTTTTGGAATTATCACTATCAGCATTTTTACATTTCCATTTTGGATGTTCAATTTTTTTTTTCAAACTTGAGTTTTTCTCTCTCTTAGATTTCTCGTAAACAAAAAGATAAGGCAAATAAAGATCCCAACAAAATGAAAATTTTAGAGTTTATGTAAGCTAAAGAATTTGAAAACTAATATAAATGTGAGTGAAGAAAATTATTTTCACGTACTAAAAACGAACACCAAAGTTTTGTTATCCACGTTGGGTAGATTCCACTAGTACAACCCCAGATAGCTTCGTGGATTTTTTATAAGAAAGAGATTTCTAATTGATCCTAACATGTTTTAAATGTGGTGGATATGCATTCAAAAAACAAGTTGAAGATGCAAATGACCTAATCATCCAAAAATTTCAAGGAGTAGAAAAAATAAAATTTCCTAGTAAACGTGCAATGGGATATTTACCCGACCCATACAACCAAAATTTTGCCTATTTTACAAAAAGCGGACCTAAAAAATCACAGATACTTTTTTGAATTATCTCTCTCAGCATTTGTGCATTTCAATTTTGGATATTCAATTTTTATTTTTTGAAACTTGAGTTTTTCACTCTTCCAGTTTCGTAGTAAAATAAAAGATATGGCAAATATGGATCAGTACAAAATGAAAATTTTAGATTCTATGTATGAAAAAGATTTTGAAAACTATAATGAATGTGAGTGAAGAAAATTATTTTCACGCACTAAAAATGGATACCAATGTTTTGGTATCAATGTTGGGGAAATTCCAGAAGTACAACCCCAGATAGCTTGGTGGAATTTCGTAAGAAAGTGATTTCTAATTGATCCTAACATGTTTTAAATGTGGTGGATATGCATGCCAGAAACAAGTTGAAGATGCAAATGACCTAAAGATCCAAAAATTTCAAGGAGTAGAAAAAATTAAATTCCCAAGTAAACGTGCGGTGGGATATTTACCAGGGCCAAACAACCCAATTTTTGCCTACTTTACAAAATGCGGACCTAAAAAATCACAGATAGTTTTTCGAATTATCTCTCTCAGCATTTGTGCATTTCCATTTTGTATGTTCAATTTTTTTTTTCAAACTTGATTTTTTTACTCTCCCAGTTACGTAGTAAACTGAAAGATATGGCAAATATAGATCACAACAAAATGCAAATTTTTGATTTAATGTCTGAAAAATATTTTGAAAACTATAATAAATGGGAGTGAAGAAAATTATTTTCACGCAATAAAAATAAACACCAAAGTTTTGTTATCCACGTTGGGGAAATTCCACTAGTACAACCCCAGATAGCTTGGTGGAATTTTATAAGAAAGAGATTTCTAATTGATCCTAACATGTTTTAAATGTGGTGGATATGCATGGCAGAAACAAGTTGAAGATGCAAATGACCTAATGATCCAAATATTTCAAGGAGTTGAAAAAATTAAATTCCCAACTTAACGTACGGTGGGATATTTACCAGAGCCAAACAACCCCATTCTTGCCTATTTTACAAAATGCGGTCCTAAAAAATCATAGACACTTTTTGGAATTATCTCTATCAGCATTTGTGCATTTCCATTTTGGATGTTTTATTTTTTTTTTTCAAACTTGAGTTTTCACTCTCCCAGATTTCTTGTAAACAAAAAGATAAGGCAAATATAGATCACAACAAAATGAAAATTTTAGAGCTTATGTATGCTAAAGAATTTGGAAACTATAAGAAATGTGAGTGAAGAAAATTATTTTCACGCACTAAAAACGAACACCAAAGTTTTGTTATCCACGTTGGGGAAATTCCACTACTACAACCCCAGATAGCTTGGTGGAATTTTATAAGAAAGAGATTTCTAATTAATCCTAACATGTCTTAAATGTGGTGGATATGCATGCCAGAAACAAGTTGAAGATGCAGATGACCTAATCATCCAAAAATTTCAAGGAGTAGAAAAAATTAAATTCCCAAGTAAACGTGCGGTGGGATATTTACACGAGCCAACCAACCCAATTTTTGCCTATTTTACAAAAACCGATCCTAAAAACTCACATATACTTTTTTGAATTATCTCTCTCAGCATTTGTGCATTTCCATTTTGGATATTGAATTTTTTTTTTTAAACTTAAGTTTTTCACTCTCCAAGTTTCGTAGTAAACTAAAAGATATGGCAAATATAGATCACAACAAAATGAAAATTTTAGATTTTATGTATGAAAAAGAATTTGAAAACTACAATAAATATGAGTGAAGAAAATTATTTTCATGCACTAAAAATGAACACCAATGTTTTGTTATCCACGTCGGGGAAATTCCACTAGTACAACGCCAGATAGCTTGGTGGAATTTTATACGAAAGAGATTTCTAATTGATCCTAACTTGTTTTAAATGTGGTGGACATGCATGCCAGAAACATGTGGACGAAGCAAATTACCTAATGATCCAAAAATTTCAAGGACTAGAAAAAATTAAATTTTCAAATTAACGTACGGTGGGATATTTACCAGAGACAAACAACCCACTTTTTGCCTATTTTAAAAAAAGCAGATTTTAAAAATCACAGATACATTTTTGAATTTTCTCTCTCATCATTTTTGCATTTCGATTATGGATGTTCAATTTTTTTTTCAAACTTGAGTTATTCACTCTCCTAGTTTCTCGTAAACAAAAAGATAAAGCAAATATAAATCACAACAAAATGAAAATTTTAGAGTTTGTGTATGCAAAAGAATTTGAAAACTATAATAAATGTGAGTGAAGAAAATTATTTTCACGCACTAAAAAAAAACACCAAAGTTTTGTTACCCACGTAGGGGAAATTCCACTAGTACAACCCCAGATAGCTTGGTGGAATTTTTTAAGAAAGAGATTTGTAATTGATCCTAACATGTTTTAAATGTGGTGGATATACATGTTGAAGATGCAAGTGACCTAATGATCCAAAAATTTCAAGGAGTAGAAAAAATAAAATTTTCAAATTAATGTGCGGTGGGATATGTACCAGAGCCAAACAACCCACTTTTTGCCTATTTAAAAAAAGCGGATTTTAAAAATCACAGATACATTTATGAATTTTCTCTCTCATCATTTTTGTTTTTCCATTACGGATGTTCAATTTTTTTTTTCAAACTTGAGTTTTTGACTCTCCTAGTTTTATCGTAAACAAAAAGATAAGGCAAATATAGATCACAAAAAAATGAAAATTTTAGAGTTTGTGTATGCAAAAGAATTTGAAAACTTTAATTAATGTGAGTGAAGAAAATTATTTTCACGCACTAAAAACATACACCAAAGTTTTGTTACCCACGTTGGGGAAATTCCACTAGTACCACCCCATATAGCATGGTGGAATTTTATAAGAAAGAGATTTCTAATTGCTCCTAACATGTTTTAAATATGGTGGATATGCAAGCCAGAAACATGTTGAAGATGCAAATGACCTATTGATCCAAAAAATTGAAGGAGTAGAAAAAATTAAATTCCCAAGTTAACGTGCGGTGGGATATTTACCAGAGCCAAACAACCAACTTTTTGCCTATTTTATAAAATGCGGACCTAAAAAATCATAGATAGTTTTTCGAATTATCTCTCTCAGCATTTGTGCATTTCCATTTTGTATGTTCAATTTTTTTTTTCAAACTTGAGTTTTTCACTCTCCCAGTTTCGTAGTAAACTGAAAGATATGGCAAATATAGATCACAACAAAATGAAATTTTTTTATTTAATGTCTTAAAAAGATTTTGAAAACTATAATAAATGGGAGTGAAGAAAATTATTTTCACGCAATAAAAATAAACACCAAAGTTTTGTTATCCACGTTGGGGAAATTCCACTAGTACAACCCCAGATAGCTTGGTGGAACTTTATAAGAAAGACATTTCTAATTGATCCTAACATGTTTTAAATGTGGTTGATGTACATGTTGAAGATGCAAATGACCTAATGATCCAAAAATTTCAAAGAGTAGAAAAAATTAAATTCTCAAGTTAACGTGCGGTGGGATATTTACAGCAACCAAACAACCCAGTTTTTGCCTATTTTATAAAAAATGGACCTAAAAAATCATAGATACTTTTTAGAATTATCTCACTCAGCATTTGGGCATTTCCATTATGGACGTTAAACTTGTTTTTTTCAAACTTGAGTTTTTCTCTCTCCCAGTTTTTTTGTAAATTAAAAGGTAAGACAAATATAGATCACAACAAAAGGAAATTTTAGAGTTTATGTATGCAAAAGAATTTGAAAACTATAATAAATGTGAGTGAAGAAAATAATTTTCATGCACTAAAAACGAACACCAAAGTTTTGTTATCCACGTTGGGGAAATTCCACTAGTACAACCCGAGATAGCTTGGTGGAATTTTATAAGAAAGAGATTTCTAATTGATCCTAACATGTTTTAAATGTGGTGGATATGCATGCCAGAAACAAGTTGAAGATGCAAATGACGTAAAGATCCAAAAATTTCAAGGAGTAGAAAAATTAAATTCCCAAGTAAACGTGCGGTGGGATATTTACATGAGCCAAACAACCAACTTTTTGCCTATTTTACAAAATGCGGACCTAAAAAATCACAAATAGTTTTTCGAATTATCTCTCTCAGCATTTGTGCATTTCCATTTTGTATGTTCAATTTTTTTTTTTCAAACTTGAGTTTTTCACTCTCCTAGTTTCGTAGTAAACTGAAAGATATGGCAAATATAGATCACAACAAAATGAAAATTTTTTATTTAATGTCTTAAAAAGATTTTGAAAACTATAATAAATGGGAGTGAAGAAATTTATTTTCACACAATTGAAATAAACACCAAAGTTTTATTATCCACGTTGGGGAAATTCCACTAGTACAACCCCAGATAGCTTGGTGGAATTTTATAAGAAAGATATTTCTAATTGATCCTAACATGTTTTAAATGTGGTGGATATACATGTTGAGGATGCAAATGACCTAATGATCCAAAAATTTCAAAGAGTAGAAAAAATTAAATTCTCAAGTTAACGTGCAGTGGGATATTTACAGCAAGCAAACAACCCAGTTTTTGCCTATTTTACAAAAAATGGACCTAAAAAATCATAGATACTTTTTAGAATTATCTCACTCAGCATTTGGGCATTTCCATTATGGACGTCAAACTTTTTTTTTTCAAACTTGAGTTTTTCTCTCTCCCAATTTTTTTGTAAATTAAAAGATAAGACAAATATAGATCACAACAAAAGGAAATTTTAGAGTTTATGTATGCAAAAGAAAGTGAAAACTATAATAAATGTGAGTGAAGAAAAAAAATTTCATGCACTAAAAACGAACACCAAAGTTTTGTTATCCACGTTGGGGAAATTCCACTAGTACAACCCCAGATAGCTTGGTGGAATTTTATAAGAAAGAGATTTCTAATTGATCCTAACATGTTTTAAATGTAGTGGATATGCATGCCAGAAACAAGTTGAAGATGCAAATGACCTAATGATCCAAATATTTCAAGGAGTTGAAAAAATTAAATTGCCAAGTTAACGTGCGGTGGGATATTTACCAGAGCCAAACAACCCCATTTTTGCCTATTTTACAAAAAGCGGTCGTAAAAAATCATAGACACTTTTTGGAATTATCTCTATCAGCATTTGTGCATTTCCATTTTGGATGTTCTATTTTTTTGTTTCAAACTTGAGTTTTTCAGTCTCCCAGATTTCTCGTAAACAAAAAGATAAGGCAAATATAGATCACAAAAAAATGAAAATTTTAGAGCTTATGTATGCTAAAGAATTTGAAAACTACAATAAATGTGAGTGAAGAAAATTATTTTCACTCACTAAAAACGAACACCAAAGTTTTGTTATCCACGTTGGGGAAATTCCACTACTACAACCCCAAATAGCTTGGTGGAATTTTATAAGAAAGAGATTTCTAATTGATCCTAACATGTTTTAAATGTGGTGGATATGCATGCCAGAAAAAAGTTGAAGATGCAGATGACCTAATCATCCAAAAATTTCAAGGAGTAGAAAAAAGTAAATTCCCAGGTAAACGTGTGGTGGGATATTTACACGTGCCAAACAACCCAATTTTTGCCTATTTTACAAAAACTGGACCTAAAAACTCACATATACTTTTTTGAATTATCTCTCTCAGCATTTTTGCATTTCCATTTTGGATATGGAATTTTTTTTTAAACTTAAGTTTTTCACTCTCCAAGTTTCATAGTAAACTAAAAGATATGGCAAATATAGATCACAACAAAATGAAAATTTTTGATTTTATGTATGAAAAAGATTTTGAAAACTACAATAAATGTGAGTGAAGAAAATTATTTTCATGCGCTAAAAATGAACACCAATGTTTTGTTATCCACGTTGGGGAAATTCCACTAGTACAACCCCAGATAGCTTGGTGGAATCTTATAAGAAAAAGATTTCTAAATGATCCTAACATGTTTTAAATGTTCTGGATATGCATGCCAGAAACAAGTTTTAGATGCAAATGACCTAATGATCCCAAAATTTAAAGGGGTAGAAAAAATTAAATTCCCAAGTAAACGTGCGGTGGGATATTTACCAGAGCCAAACAACCCAATTTTTGCCTATTTTACAAAAAGCGGACTAAAAAATCACAGATACTTTTTTGAATTATCTCTCTCAGTATTTGTGCATTTCCATTTTGGATGTTCAATTTTTTTTTTTCAAACTTGGGTTTTTAACTCTTTCAGCTTCGTAGTAAACTAAAAGATATGGCAAATATAGAGCACAACAAAATGAAAATTTTTAATTTTACATATGAAATTTTTTTTGAAAACTGTAATAAATGTGAGTGAAGAAAATTATTTTCACGCACTAAAAATGAACACCAAAGTTTTGTTATCCACGTTGGAGAAATTCCACTAGTACAACGCCAGATAGCTTGGTGGAATTTTATACGAAAGAGATTTCTAATTGATCCTAACTTGTTTTAAATGTGGTGGATATGCATGCCAGAAACATGTGGACAAAGCAAATTACCTAATGATCCAAAAATTTCAAGGACTAGAAAAAATTAAATTTTCAAATTAACGTACGGTGGGATATTTACCAGGGACAAACAACCCACTTTTTGCCTATTTTACAAAAAGGGGATTTTAAAAATCACAGATACATTTTTGAATTTTCTCTCTCATCATTTTTGCATTTTGATTATGGATGTTCAATTTTTTTTTTCAAACTTGAGTTTTTCACTCTCCTAGTTTCTCGTAAACAAAAAGATAAGGCAAATATAAATCACAACAAAATGAAAATTTTAGAGTTTGTGTATGCAAAAGAATTTGAAAACTATAATAAATGTGAGTGAAGAAAATTATTTTCACGCACTAAAAACAAACACCAAAGTTTTGTTAGCCACGTTGGGGAAATTCCACTAGTACCACCCCAGAAAGCATCGTGGAATTTTATAAGAAAGGGTTTTCTAATTCATCCTAACATGTTTTAAATATAGTGGATATGCATGCCAGAAACATGTTGAAGATGCAAATGACCTATTGATCCAAAAATTTCAAGGGGTAGAAAAAATTAAATTCCCAAGTTAACATGCGGTGGGATATTTACTAGAGCCAACCAACCAAATTTTTTCCTATTTTACAAAAAGCGGACCTAAAAAATCAAAGATACTTTTTGGAATTATCTCTATCAGCATTTGTGCATTTCCATTTTGGATGTTCAATTTTTTTTTTTCAAACTTGATTTTTTCTCTCTCCCAGATTTCTCGTAAACAAAAAGATAAGGCTAATAAAGATCACAACAAAATGAAAATTTTAGAGTTTATGTATGCTAAAGAATTTCAAAACTATAATAAATGTGAGTGAAGAAAATTATTTTCACACACTAAAAACGAACACCAAAGTTTTGTTATCCACGTTGGGGAAATTCCACTAGTACAACCCCAGATAGCATGGAGGAATTTTATAAGAAAGAGATTTTTAATTGATCCTAACATGTTTAAAATGTGGTGGATATGCATGCCAGAAACAAGTTGAAGATGCAAATGACCTAATCATCCAAAAATTTCAAGAAGTAGAAAAAATTAAATTCCCAAGCCAACGTGCGATGGGATATTTACACGAGCCAAACAACCCAATTTTTGCCTATTCTACAAAAGGCAGACCTAAAAATTCATAGATAATTTTTTGAATTATCTCTCTCAACATTTGTGCATTTCCATTTTGGATATTCAATTTTTTTTTCAAACTTGAGTTTTTCACTCTCCTAGTTTCGTAGTAAACTGAAAGATCTCGCAAATATCGATCACAACAAAATGAAAATTTTAAATTTTATGTATGAAAAATATTTTGAAAACTATAATAAATGTGAGTGAAGAAAATTATTTTCACGAGCTAAAAATGAACACCAATATTTTGTTATCAATGTTGGGGAAATTCCAGAAGTACAACCCCAGATAGCATGGTGGAATTTTATAAGAAAGTGATTTCTAATTGATCCTAACATGTTTTAAATGTGGTGGATATGCATGCCAGAAACAAGTTGAAGATGCAAATGACCTAAAGATCCAAAATTTTCAAGGAGTAGAAAAAATTAAATTCCCAAGTAAACGTGCGGTGGGATATTTACATGAGCCAAACAACCAACTTTTTGCCTATTTTACAAAATGCGGACCTAAAAAATCATAGATAGTTTTTCGAATTATCTCTCTCAGCATTTGTGCATTTCCATTTTGTATGTTCAATTTTTTTTTTCAAACTTGAAAGATATGGCAAATATAGATCACAACAAAATGAAAATTTTTGATTTAATGTCTGAAAAATATTTTGAAAACTATAATAAATGGGAGTGAAGAAAATTATTTTCACGCAATAAAAATGAACACCAAAGTTTTGTTATCCACGTTGGGGAAATTCCACTTGTACAACCCCAGATAGCTTGGTGGAATTTTATAAGAAAGAGATTTCTAATTGATCCTAACAAGTTTTAAATGTGGTGGATATACATGTCGAAGATGCAAATGACCTAATGATCCAAAAATTTCAAGGAGTAGAAAAAATTAAATTTTCAAATTAACGTGCGGTGGGATATTTACCAGAGCCAAACAACCCACTTTTGGCCTATTTAACAAAAAGCGGATTTTAAAAATCACAGATACATTTTTGAATTTTCTCTCTCATCATTTTTGTATTTCCATTATGGATGTTCAATTTTTTTTTTCAAAATTGAGTTTTTGACTCTCCTAGTTTTATCGTAAACAAAAAGATAAGGCAAATATAGATCACAAAAAAATGAAAATTTTAGAGTTTGTGTATGCAAAATAATTTGAAAACTTTAATTAATGTGAGTGAAGAAAATTATTTTCCCGCACTAAAAACATACACCAAAGTTTTTTTACCCACGTTGGGGAAATTCCACTAGTACCACCCCATATAGCATGGTGGAATTTTATAAGAAAGAGATTTCTAATTGATCCTAACATGTTTTAAATATGGTGGATATGCAAGCCAGAAACATGTTGAAGATGCAAATGACCTATTGATCCAAAAAATTCAAGGAGTAGAAAAAATTAAATTCCCAAGTTAACGTGCGGTGGGATATTTACCAGAGCCAAACAACCCAATTTTTGCCTATTTTACAGAAAGCGGACCTAAAAAATCACATATACTTTTTGGAATTATCTCTATCAGCATTTTTGCATTTCCATTTTGGATGTTCAATTTTTTTTTTCAAACTTGAGTTTTTCTCTCTCCTAGATTTCTCGTAAACAAAAAGATAAGGCAAATATAGATCACAACAAAATGAAAATTTTAGAGTTTATGTAAGCTAAAGAATTTGAAAACTATAATAAATGTGAGGGAAGAAAATTATTTTCACGTACTAAAAACGAACTCCAAAGTTTTGTTATCCATGTTGGGGAGATTCCACTAGTACAACCCCAGATAGCTTCGTGGACTTTTATAAGAAAGAGATTTCTAATTGATCCTAACATGTTTTAAATGTGGTGGATATGCATTCCAGAAACAAGTTGAAGATGCAAATGACCTAATCATCCAAAAATTTCAAGGAGTAGAAAAAATAAAATTTCCTAGTAAACGTGCGACGGGATATTTACCCGACCCAAACAACCAAATTTTTGCCTATTTTACAAAAAGTGGACTTAAAAAGTCACAGATACTTTTTTCAATTATCTCTATCAACATTTGTGCATTTCAATTTTGGATATTCAATTTTTATTTTTTGAAACTTGAGTTTTTCTCTCTTCCAGTTTCGTAGTAAACTAAAAGATATGGCAAATATGGATCAGTACAAAATGAAAATTTTAGATTCTATGTATGAAAAAGGTTTTGAAAACTATAATAAATGTGAGTGAAGAAAATTATTTTCACGCACTAAAAATGAACACCAATGGTGTGTTATCCACGTTGGGGAATTTCCACTAGTACAACCCTAGATAGCTTGGTGGAATTTTATAAGAAAGAGATTTCTAATTGATCCTAACATGTTTTAAATGTGGTGCATATGCATGCCAGACACATGTGTATGATGCAAATGTCCTAATGATCCAAAAATTTCAAGGAGTAGAAAAAATTAAATTTTCAAATTAACGTGCGGTGGGATATTTACATGAGCCAAACAACCAACTTTTTGCCTATTTTACAAAAAGAGGATTTTAAAAATCACAGATACATTTTTGAATTTTCTCTCTCATCATTTTTGCATTTCCATTATGGATGTTCAATTTTTTTTCCAAACTTGAGTTTCTCACTCTCCTAGTTTTCTCGTAAACAAAAAGATAAGGCAAATATAGATCACAACAAAATGAAAATTTTTGAGTTTGTATATGCAAAATAAATTGAAAACTATAATAAATGTGAGTGAAGAAAATTATTTTCATGCACTAAAAACAAACTCCAAAGGTTTGTTACCCACGTTGGGGAAATTCCACTAGTACCACCCCAGATAGCTTGGTGGAATAACATAAGAAAGAGATTTCTAATTGATGCTAACATGTTTTAAATATGGTGGATATGCATGCCAGAAACATGTTGAAGATGCAAATGACCTATTGATCCAAAAATTTCAAGGAGAAGAAAAAATTTAAATTCCCAAGTTAACATGCGGTGGGATATTTACCTGAGCCAAACAACCCAATTTTTGCCTATTTTACAAAACGTGGACCTAAAAAATCATAGATACTTTTTGGAATTATCTCTATCAGCATTTGTGCATTTCCATTTTGGATGTTAAATTTTTTTTTTCAAACTTTAGATTTTCACTCTCCCAGATTTCTCGTAAACAAAAAGATAAGGCAAATATAGATCACAACAAAAAGAAAATTTTAGAGTTTATGTATGCTAAAGAATTTGAAAACTACAACAAATGTGAGTGAAGAAAATTATTTTCACACACTAAAAACGAACACTAAAGTTTTTTATCCACGTTGGGGAAATTCCACTAGTACAACCCCAGATAGCTTGGTGGAGTTTTATAAGAAAGTGATTTCTAATTGATCCTAACATGTTTTAAATGTGGTGGATAAGCATGCCAGAAACAAGTTGAAGATGCAAATGACCTAATCATCCAAAAATTTCAAGGAGTAAAAAAAGTTAAATTTCCAAGTAAACGTGCGGTGGGATATTTACCAGAGCCAAACAACCCAATTTTTGCCTATTTTACAAAAAGCAAACCTGAAAAATCACAGGTACTTTTTTGAATTATCTCTCTCAGCATTTGTGCATTTCCATTTTGGATGTTCAATTTTTTTCTTTCAAACATGAGGTTTTCACTCTCCCAGTTTCGTAGGAAACTCAAAGTTATGGCAAATATAGATCACAACAAAATGAAAATTTTAAATTTTATGTATGAAAAAGGTATTTAAAACTATAATAAATGTGAATGAAGAGAGTTAATTTCACACACTAAAAATGAACGTAAAAGTTTTGTTATCCACGTTGGGGAAATTCTACTAGTACAACCCCAGATAGCTTGGTGGAATTTTATAAGAAAGAGATTTCTAATTGATCCTAATATGTTTTAAATGTGGTGGATATGCATGCGAGAAACATGTTGAAGATGCAAATGACCTAATGATCCAAAATTTTCAAAGAGTAGAAAAAATTAAATTTTCAAATTAACGTGCGGTGGGATATTTACCAGAGCCATACAACCCACTTTTTTCCTATTTCACAAAAAGCAGATTTTAAAAATCACAGATAAATTTATGAATTTTCTCTCTCATCATTTTTTCATTTCCATTATGGATGTTCAATTTTTTTTCAAACGTGAGTTTTTCACTCTCCTAGTTTTCTCGTAAACCAAAAGATAAGGCAAATGTAGATCACAACAAAATGAAAATTTTAGAGTTTGTGTATGCAAAAGAATTTGAAAACTATAATAAATGTGAGTGAAGAAAATTATTTTCACGCACTAAAAGCGAACACCAAAGTTTTGTTACCCACGTTGGCGAAATTCCACTAGTACCACCCCAGATAGCTTGGTGGAATTTTACAAGAAAGAGATTTTTAATTGATCCAAAAATTTCAAGGAGTAGAAAAAATTAAATTCCCAAGTTAATGTGCGGTGGGATATTTACCGGAGCCAAACAACCCAATTTTGGCCCATTTTACAAAAACCGGACCTAAAAAATCACATATACTTTTTGGAATTATCTCTCTCAGCATTTGCGCATTTCCATTTTGGATGTTCAATTTTTTTTTTTCAAACTTGTGTTTTTTACTCTCCCAGTTTCAGAGTAAACAAAAAGATATGGCAAATATAGATCTCAACAAAATGAAAATTTTTGAGTTTATGTCTGCAAAAGAGTTTGAAAACTGTAATAAATGTGAGTGAATAAAATTATTTTCACATACTAAAAATGAACACCAAAGTTTTATTATCCATGTTGGGGAAATTCCACTAGTACAACCCGTGATAGCTTGGTGGAATTTTATAGGAAAGAGATTTCTAATTGATCCTAATATGTTTTAAATGAGGTGGATATGCATGCTAGAAACATGTTGAAGATACAAACGACCAAATGATCCAAAAATTTCAACGAGTTGAAAAAAAAAATATTTTAAAGTTAACGTGCGGTGGGATATTTACAGGAACCAAACAATGCAATTTTTGCTTATTTTAAAAAAAAGCAGACCTAAAAAATCACAGATAATTTTTGGATTTATCTCTCTCAGCATTTGTGCATTTCCATTTTGGATGTTCAATTTTATTTTTCAAACTTGAGTTTTTCACTCTCCCAATTTTCTTGTAAAAAAAAAGATAAGGCAAATATAGATCACAACAAAATGAAAATTTTAGAGTTTATTTATGCAACATAATTTGAAAAGTATAATAAATGTGAGTGAAGAAAATTATTTTCGCGCACTAAATATGAACAAAAAGTTTTGTTATCCACGTTGGTGAAATTCCACTAGTACAACCCCAGATAGCTTGGTGGAATTTTATAAGAAAGATATTTCTAATTGATCCTAATTTGTTTTAAATGTGGTGGATATGCATGCCAAAAACATGTTGAAGATGCAAATGACCTATTGATCCAATAATTTCAAGGAGTAGAAAAAATTAAATTCTCATGTTAACGTGCGGTGGGATATTTACCAGAGCCAAACAACCCACTTTTTGCCTATTTTAGAAAATGGGGATTTAAAAAATCACAGATACATTTTTGAATTTTCTCTCTCAACATTTTTGCATTTCCATTTTGGATGTTCTATTTTTTTTTTCAAACTTGAGTTTTACACTCTCCTTGTTTTCTCGTAAACAAAAAGATAAGGCAAATATAGATCACAACAAAATGAAAATTTTAGAGTTTGTGTATGCAAAAGAATTTGAAAACTATAATAAATGTGAGTGAAGAAAATTATTTTCACGAACTAAAAATGAACACCAAATAATTGTTACCCACGTTGGGGAAATTCCACTAGTACAACCCTAGATAGATTGCTAGAATTTTATAAGAAAGAGATTTCTAATTGATCCTAACATGTTTTAAATGTGGTGGATGTGCATGCCAGAAACATGTTGAAGATGCAAATGACCTAATGATCCAAAAATTTCAAGGAGTAGAAAAAATTAAATTCTCAAGTTAACGTGCGGTGGGATATTTACTGAGCCAAACAACCCACTTTTTGCCTATTTTACAAAAAGCGGACCTAAAAAATCACAGATACTTTTTGCAATTATCTCTCTCAGCTTTTGGGCATTTCCATTTTGGATGTTCAATTTTTTTTTTTCAAACCTGAGTTTTTTACTCTCCCAGTTTTCTTGTAAACAAAAAGATCAGGCAAATATAGATCACAACGAAAAGAATTTTTAGAGTTTATGTATGCAAAAGAATTTAAAAACTCTAATAAATGTGAGTGAAGAAAATTATTTTCACGCACTAAAAACGAACACCAAAGTTTTGTTATCCACGTTGGTGAAATTCGACTAGTACAACCCTAGATTGCATGGTGGAATTTTATATGAAAGAGATTTCTAATTGATTCTAACATTTTTTAAATGTGATGGATATGCATGTTAGAAACATGTTGAATATGCAAATGACCTAATGATCCAAAAATTTCAAGGAGTAGAAAAAATTAAATTCTCAAGTTAACGTGCGGTGGGATATTTACTGAGCCAAACAACCCACTTTTATCCTATTTGACAAAAAGCGGACCTAAAAAATCACAGATACTTTTTGGAATTATCTCTCTCCGCATTTGTGCATTTCCATTTTGGAGTTTCAATTTCTTTTTCAAACTTGATTTTTTCACTCTCCCTGTTTTCACAAAACGAAAAAAATAAGGCAAATATAGATCACAAAAAAATGAAAATTTTAGATTTTATGTATGCAAAAAAATTTGAAAACTATAATAAATGTGTGTGAAGAAAATTTTTTTGACACACAAAAAACGAACGCCAATGTTTTGTTATCCACGTTGGGGAAATTCCACTAGTACAACCCCAGAGAGCTCAGTGGAATTTTGTAAGAAAGAGATTTCTAATTGATCCTAATATGTTTTAAATGTGATGGATATGCATGCGAGAAACATGTTGAAGATGCAAATGGCCAAATGATCATAAAATTTCAAGGAGTAGAAAAAATTAAATTCTCAAGTTAACATGCGGTGGGATATTTACTGGAGCCAAACAACCCACTTTTTGCCTATTTTACAAAAAGCAGACCTAAAAAATCACAGATACTTTTTGGAATTATCTTTCTCAGCATTTGTGCATATCCATTTTGGATGTTCAATTTTTTTTTTCAAACTTGAGTTTTTCACACTCCCAGGTTTCTCGTAAACAAAAAGATAAGGCAAATATAGATCACAACAAAATGAAAATTTTAGAGTTTGTGTTTGCAATATAATTTGAAATCTATAATAAATGTGAGTGAAGAAAATTATTTTCATGCACTAAAAACGAACACCAAAGTTTTGTTATCCACGTTTGGGAAATTCCACTAGTACAATTCGAGATAGCTTGGTGGAATTGTATAAGAAAGAGATTTATAATTAAGCCTAACATGTTTTAAATGTGGTGGATATGCATGCTAGAAATATGTTGAAGATTCAAATGACCTAATGATCCAAAATTTTCATAGAGTAGAAAAAATTAAATTCTCAAGTTAATGTGCGGTGGGATATTTACAAGAGCCAAACAACCAACTTTTTGCCTATTTACAAAAAGCGGACCTAAAAAGTCACAGATACTTTTGGGAATTATCTCTCTCAGTATTTGTGCATTTCCATTTTGGATGTTCAATTTTTTTTTTTAAAACTGAGTTTTTACGCTCTCCCAGTTTTCTCCTAAACAAAAAGATAAGGCAATATTGATCACAACAAAATGAAAATTTTATAGTTTATGTATGCAAAAGAATTTGAAAACTATAATAAATGTGAGTGAAAAAATTATTTTCACGCACTAAAAACGAACACCAAAGTTTTGTTACCCACGCTGGGGAAATTCCACTAGTACAACCCCAGATAGCTTGGTGGAATTTTATAAGAAAAATATTTCTAATTGATCCTAACATTTTTAAATGTGGTGGATATGCATGCATGAAACATGTTGAAGATGCAAATGACCTAATCATCGAAAAATTTCAAGGAGTAGAAAAAATTAAATTCCCAAGTTACCGTGTGGTGGAATATTTACCGGAGCCAAACAACCCACATTTTGCCTATTTTAAAAAATGCAGAACTAAAAAATGACAGATAATTTTTGGAATTATCTCCCTCAGCATTTGTGCATTTCCATTTTGGATGTTCAATTTTTTTTTTCAAACTTGAGTTTTTCACTCTCCTAGTTCTCTCGTAAACAAAAAGATAAGGCAAATATAGATCATAACAAAATGAAAATTTTAGATTTTATGTATGCAAAAGAATTTGAAAACTATAATAAATGTGAGTGAAAAAAATTATTTTCACGCACTAAAAATGAACACCAAAGTTTTGTTATCCATGTGGGAGAAATTCGACTAGTACAACCCCAGATAGCTCTGAGGAATTTTATAAGAAAGAGATTTCTAATTGATCCTAACAAGTTTTAAATATGGTGGATATGCATGCCAGAAAGATGTTGAAGATGCAACTGACCTAATGATCCAAAAATTTCAAGGAGTAGAAATAATTGAATTCTCAAGTAAAGGTGCGGTGGGATATTTACCAGAGCCAAACCACCCACTTTTTGCCTATTTTACAAAATGCAGACCTAAAATATCACATATACTTTTTGGAATTATCTCCCTCAGCATTTGTTCATTTCCATTTTGGATGTTCAATTTTTTTTTTCAAACTTAAGTTTTTCACTCTCCTAGTTTTCTCGTAAACAAAAAGATAAGGCAAATATAAATCATAACAAAATGAAAATTTTAGATTTGATGTATGCAATAGAATTTGAAAACTATAATAAATGTGAGTGAAGCAAATTATTTTCACGCACTAAAAACTAACACCAAAGTTTTGTTATCCACGTTGGGGAAATTCCACTTGTACAACCCCGGATATCTTGGTGGAATTTTATAAGAAAGAGATTTATAATATATCCTAACATGTTTTAAATGTGGTGGATATGCATGCCAGAAACATGTTAAAGATGCAATGACCTAATGATCCAAAAATTTCAAGGAGTAGAAAAAATTAAATTCTCAAGTTAACATGCGGTGGGATATTTACAAGAGCCAAACAACCCACTTTTAGCCTATTTTATAAAAAGCAGACCTAAAAAATCACAGATACTTTTTGGAATTATCTCTCTCAGCATTTGTGCATTTCCATTTTGGATGTTCAATTTTTTTTTCAAACTTGAGTTTTTCACTCTCCCAGTTTTCTCGTAAACAAAAAAAGAAAAGGCAAATATAGATCACAACAAAATAAAAATTTTAGAGTTTATGTATGCAAAAGAATTTGAAAACTATACTAAATGTGCGGGAAGAAAATTATGTTCACGGACTAATAATGAACAACAAAGTTTTGTTATCCACGTTGGGGGAATTCCACTAGTAGTACCCCAGATAGCTGGGTGGAATTTTATAAGAAAGATATTTTTAATTGATCCTAACATGTTTTAAATGTGGTGGATATGAATGTCAGAAGCATGTTGAAGATGCAAATGACCTAAAGATCCAAAAATTTCAAGGAGTAGAAAAAATTAAATTCTCAAGTTAATGTGCGGTGGGATATTTACTGAGCCAAATAATCCACTTTTTGCCTATTTTACAAAAAGCAGACCTAAAAAATGACAGATACTTTTTGGAATTATCTTTCTCCACATTTGTGCATTTCCATTTTGGATGTTCAATTTCTTTTTCGAAAATTGAGTTTTTATGCTCTCCCTTTTTTCTTGTAAACAAAAAGATAAGGCAATATTGATCACAACAAAATGAAAATTTTATAATTTATGTGTGGAAAAGAATTTGAAAATAATAATTAATGTGAGTGAAGAAAATTATTTTCACGTACTAAAAACGAACACCAAAGTTTTGTTACCCATGCTGGGGAAATTCCACTAGTACAACCCCAGATAGCTTGGTGGAATTTTATAAGAAAAAGATTTCTAATTGATCTTAACATTTTTAAATGTGGTGGATATGCATGCATGAAACATGTTGAAGATGCAAATGACCTAATCATCCAAAAATTTCAAGGAGTAGAAAAAATTAAATTCCCAAGTTACTGTGCGGTGGAATATTTACTGGAGCCAAACAACCCACTTTTTGCCTATTTTAAAAAAAAGAGGACCTAAAAAATCGTAGATACATTTTGGAATTATCTCTCTCAGCATTTGTGCATTTCCATTTTGGATGTTGAATTTTTTTTTTTTCAAACTTGAGTTTTTCTCTCTTCCACTTTTCTCGTAAACAAAAGGATAAGGCAAATATAAATCACAACAAAATGAAATTTTAGATTTTATGTATGCAAAAGTACTTGAAAACTATAATAAATGTGAATAAAGAAAATTATTTTCATGCACTAAAAATGAACACCATAGTTTTGTTATCTACGTTGGGGAAATTCCACTAGTACAACCCCATATAGCTTAGTGGAATTTTATAAGAATGAGATTTCTAATTGATCCTAACATGTTTTAAATGTGGTGGATATGCATGCTAAAAACAAGTGGAAGATGCCAATAACCTAATGATCCAAAAATTTCAAGGAGAAGAAAAAATTAAATTCTCAAGTTAATGTGCGGTGGGATATTTACGAGAGCCAAACTACCCACTTTTTGCCTATTTTACAAAAAGCAGACCTAAAAAATCACAGGTTCTTTTTAGAATTATCTCTCTCAGCATTTGTACATTTCCATTCTGGATGTTCAATTTTTTTTTTTTTCAAACTTGAGTTTTTTACTCTCCCAATTTTCTCATAAACAAAAAGATAAGGCAAATACTGATCAGAACAAAATGTTCATTTTAGAGTTTGTGTATGCAAAAGAATTTTAAAACTATGATAAATGTGAGTGAAGAAAAATTATTTTCATGCACTAAAAACGAACACCAAAGTTTTGTTGTGCACGTTGGGGACATTCCACTAGTACAACCCTAGATAGCTTGGTGGAATTGTATGAGAAAGAGATTTCTAATTGATCCTAACATGTTTTAAATGTGGTGGATATGCATGGTAGAAACATGTTGAAGATGCAAATGACCTAATGATCCAAAAAATTTATAGTGTAGAAAAATTAAATTCTCAAGTTAACGTACGGTGGGATATTTACCAGAGCCAAACAACCCACTTTTTGCCAATTTTACAAAAAGCGGACCTAAAACATCACAGATACTTTTGGAATTATCTCTCTCAGCATTTGTGCATTTCCATTTTGGATGTTCAATTTTTTTTTTTAAATTGAGTTTTTCGCTCTACCTATTTTCTCGTAAACAAAAAGATAAGGCAATAAAGATCACAACAAAATGAAAATTTTAGAGTTTATGTATGCAAAAGAATTTGAAAAATATAATAAATGTGAGTGAAGAAAATTATTTTCAGACATAGAACGAACACCAATGTTTTGCTATCCACGTTGGGGAAATTCCACTAGTACAACCCCAGATATCTTGGTGAAATTTTATAAGAAAGAGATTTCTAATTGATCCTAACATGTTTTAAATGTGGTGGATATGCATGCCAGAAACATGTTCAAGATGCAAATGAGCTAAAGATTCAAAAATTTCAAGGAGTAGAAAAAAATTAAAATTCTCAAGTTAACGTGCTGTGGGATATTTACTAGTGCCAAACAATCCAATTTTTGCCTATTTTACAAAAAGCGGACCTAAAAAATCACAGATAATTTTTGGAATTATCTCTCTCAGAATTTGTGCATTTCCATTTTGGATGTTCAATTTTTTTTTTAAATTGAGTTTTTTGCTCTCCCTATTTTCTCGTAAACAAAAAGATAAGGCAATAAAGATCACAACAAAATGAAAGTTTTAAAGTTTATGTATGCAAAAGAATTTGAAAACTATAATAAATATGAGTGAAGAAAATTATTTTCACACACTTAGAACAAACACCAATGTTTTGTTATCCACGTTGGGAAAATTCCACTAGTACAACCCCAGATATCTTGGTGGAATTTTATAAGAAAGAGATTTCTAATTGATCCTAACATGTTTTAATTGTGGTGGATATGCATGCCAGAACCATGTTGAAGATGCAAATGACCTAAATATTCAAAAATTTCAAGGAGTAGAAAAAATTAAATTCTCAAGTTAACATGTAGTGGGATATTTACCAGAGCCAAACAATCCACTTTTTTCCTATTTTACAAAAAGCAGACCTAAAAAATCACATATACTTGTTGGAATTATCTCTCTTAGCATTTGTGCATTTCCATTTTGGATGTTCAATTTCTTTTTTTCAAACTTGAGTTTTAACTCTCCCAGTTTTCTCGTAAATAAAAAGATAAGGGAAATATAGATCACAACGAAATGAAAATTTTAGAGTTTATGTATGAAAAAGAACTTGAACACTATAATAAATGTAAATGAAGAATATTATTTTCACGCACTAAAAATGAACACCAAGGTTTTGTTATCCACGTCTGGGAAATTCCACTAGTACAACACCAGATAGCTTGGTGGAATTTTATTAGAAAGAGATTTCTAATTGATCTTAACATGTTTCAAATGTGGTGGATATGCATGCCAGAAACATGTTGAAGATGCAAATGACATAATGATCCAAAAAATTTGAGTAGAAAAAATCAAATTCTCAAGTTAACGTGCGGTGGGATATTTACTGAGCCAAATAACCCACCTTTTGCCTATTTTACAAAAACCAGACCTAAAAAATCATAGATAATTTTTGGAATTATCTCTCTCTGCATTTGTGCATTTCCGTTTTGGTTGTTCAATTTTTTTTTTCAAACATGCGTTTTTCACTCACCCAGTTTTCTCGTAAACAAAAAGATAAGGCAAATATAGATCACAACAAAATGAAAAATTTAGAGTTTATGTAAGCAAAAGATTTTGAAAATTATAATAAATAAGAGTGAAGAAAATTATTTTCACGCACTAGAAACGAACACCAAAGCTATGTTATCCACGTTGGGGAAATTCCACTAGTACAACTCCATACAGCTTGGTGGAATTTTATGAGAAAGAGATATCTATTTGATCCTAACATGTTTTAAATGTGGTGGATGTGCATGCCAGAAACATGTTGAAGATGCAAATGACCTAATGGTCCAAAAATTTCGAGTAGAAAATATTAAAATTCTCAAGTTAACGTGCGGTGGGATATTTACCAGAGCCAAACAACCAACTTTTTGCCTATTTTACAAAAACCGGACCTAAAAAATCACAGATACTTTTTTGAATTATCTCTCTCAGCATTTGTGCATTTCCATTTTGGATGTTCAATTTTTTTTTTTCAAACTTGAGTTTTTCACTCTCCCAGTTTTCTAGTAAACAAAAAGATAAGGCAAATATACATCACAACAAAATGAAATTTTAGAGTTAATGTATGCAAAAGAATTTGAAAACTATAATGAATGTGAGTGAAGAAAATTATTTTCACGCACTAAAAATGAACACCAAAGTTTTGTTATCCACATTGGGGATATTCCACTAGTACAACCCTAGATTGCTTGGTGGAATTTTATAAGAAAGAGATTTCTAAATTATCCTAACATGTTTTAAATAATGTAGATATGCATGCCAGAAACATGTTGATGATGCAAATAACCTAATGATCCAAAAATTTCAAGGAGTAGAAAAAATTAAATTCCCAAGTTAACTTGTGGTGGGATATTTACCAGAGCCAAACAACCCAGTTTTTGCCTACTTTAGAAAAAGCGGACCTAAAAAATCACAGATACTTTTTGGAATTATCTCTCTCAGCATTTGTGTGTTTCCATTTTAGATGTTCAATTTTTTTTTTTCAAACTGGGGTTTTTCGCTCTCCCTGTTTTCTCGTAAACAAAAAGATAAGGAAAATATAGATCTAAACAAAATGATATTTTAGAGTTTATATGTGCAAAAGAATTTGAAAACTATAATATATGTCAGTGATGAAATTATTTTCTGGCACTAAAAACGAACACCAAAGTTTTGTTATCCATGTTGGGGAAACTCCATTAGTACTTCCCCAGATAGCTTGGTGGAATTTGATAAAAAAGAGATTTCTAATTGATCCTAACATGTTTTAAATATGGTGCATATGCATGCCAGAAACATGTTGAAGATGCAAATGACCTAATGTTCCAAAATTTTCACTAAGAAGAAAAAGTTAAATTCTCAAGTTAATGTGCGCTAGAATATTTACAGGAGCCAAACAAACCACTTTTTGCATATTTTACAAAAAGTAGACCTAAAAAATCAGAGATACTTTTTGGAATTATCTCACTCAGCCTTTGTGCATTTCCATTTTGGATGTTCAATTTTTTTTTTCAAACTTGAGTTTTTCTCTCTCCCAGTTTTCTAGTAAACAAAAAGATAAGGCAAATATACATCACAACAAAATGGAATTTTATTGTTAATGTATGCAAAAGAATTTGAAAACTATAATGAATGTGAGTGAAGAAAATTATTTTCACTCACTAAAAACGAAAGTTTTGTTATCCACGTTGGGGAAATTCCACTAGTACAACCCTAGATTGTTTGGAGGAATTTTATAATAAAAAGATTTTTAATTGATCCTAACATGTTTTAAATGTGGAGGATATGCATGCGAGAAACATGTTGATGATGCAAATAACCTAATGATCCAAAAATTTCAAGGAGTAGAAAAAATTAAATTCCCAAGTAAACTTGCAGTGGGATATTTACCAGAGCCAAACAACGAGTTTTTGCCTACTTTTGAAAAAGCGGACCTAAAAAATCACAGATACTTTTTGGAATTATCTCTTTCAGCATTGATGCGTTTCCATTTTAGATGTTCAATTTTTTTTTTTCAAACATGGGTTTTTCATTCTCCCTGTTTTCTCGTAAACAAAAAGTTAAGGCAAATATAGATCTAAACAAAATGAAATTTTAGAGTTTATATTGCAATAGAATTTGAAAACTATAATATATGTTAGTGATGAAAATTATTTTCTCGGACTAAAAACGAACACCAAAGTTTTGTTATCCATGTTGGGGAAACTCCATTAGTACAACCCCAGATAGCTTGGTGGAATTTTATAAAAAAGAGATTTCTAATTGATCCTAACATGTTTTAAATATGGTGGATATGCATGCTAGAAACATGTTGAAGATGCAAATGACCTAATGATCACAAATTTTCACTAAGAAGAAAAAATTAAATTCTCAAGTTAACGTGCGCTGGGATATTTACTGGAGCCAAACAAACCACTTTTTGCATATTTTACAAAAGGCAGACCTAAAAAATCACAGATACTTTTTTGAATTACCTCTCTCAGCCTTTGTGCATTTCCATTTTGAATGCTCAATTTTTTTTTTTCAAACTTGAGTTTTTCACTCTCCCAGTTTTCTCGTAAACAAAAAGATAAGGGAAATATAGATCACAACAAAATGAAAATTTTAGAGTTTATGAATGCAAAATAATTTGAAAGCTATAATAAATTTGAATGAAGAAAACTATTTTCACGCACTAAAAATGAACACCAAAGTTTTGTTATCCACGTTGGGGAAATTCCACTAGTACCACCCCAGATAGCTTGGTGGAATTTTATAAGAAAGAGATTTCTAATTGATCCTAACATGTTTTATATGTGGTGGATATGCATGCCAGAAACATGTTGAAGATGTAAATGACCAAGTGACCCAAAAATTTTGAGTAGAAAAAACTAAATTCTCAAGTTAACGTGCGGTGGGATATTTACTGAGCCAAACAACCCACATTTTGCCTATTTTACAAAAAGTGGACCTAAAAAATCACATATACTTTTTGGACTTGTCTCTCTCCGCATTGTGCATTTCCATTTCAAATGTTCAATTTTTTTTTCAAACTTGAATTTTTCACTCTCCCTTTTTTCTCCTAAATTAAAGATAAGGCAAATATAGATCACAACAAAATGAAATTTTAGAGTTTATATATGCAAAAGAATTTGAAAACTATAATAAATGTGAGTAATGAAAATTATTTTCTCACACTAAAAATGAACACCAAGGCTATGTTCTCCATGTTGGGGAAATTCCATTAGTACAACCCCCGATTGCTTGGTGGAATTTTATGAGAAAGAGATTTCTAATTGTTCCTAACATGTTTTAAATGTGGTGGATGTGCATGCCAGAAACACGTTGAAGATACAAATGACCTAATGATCCAAAAATTTCAAGGAGAAGAAAATATTAAAATTCTCAAGTTAACGTGCGGTGGGATATTTACCAAAGCCAAACAACCAACTTTTAGCCTATTTTACAAAAAGCGGGCCTAAAAAATAGCAGATACCTTTTGGAATTATCTCTCTCAGCATTTGTGCATTTCAATTTTGGTTGTTCAATTTTTTTTTTTCAAACTTGAGTTTTTCTCTCTCCCAGTTTTCCAGTAAACAAAAAGATAAGGCAAATATACATCACAACAAAATGAAATTTTAGAGTTTATGTATGCAAAAGAATTTGAAACCTATAATAAATGTGAGTGAAGAAAATTATTTTCACGCACTAAAAACGAACACCAAAGTTTTTTTATCCACATTGGGGAAATTCCACTAGTACAACCCTAGATAGCTTGGTGGAATTTTATAAGAAATTGATTTCTAATTGATCCTAACATGTTTTAAATGTGGTGGATATGCATGCCAGAAATATGTTGATGATGCAAATAACCAAATGATCCAAAATTTCAAGGATTAGAAAAAATTAAATTCCCAAGTTAACTTGTGTTGGGATATTTACAAGAGCCGAGCAACCCACTTTTTGCCTATTTTACAAAAAGTGGACCTGAAAAGTCACAAAAACATTTTGGTGGAATTTTAAAATAAAGAGATTTCTAATTGATCCAAACATGTTTTAAATGTGGTGGATATGCATGCCAGAAACATGTTGAAGATGCAAATGACCTAATGATCCAAAAATTTCAAGGAGTAGAAAAAACTAAATTCTCAAGTTAACGTACGGTGGGATATTTACTAAGCCAAACAACCCATGTTTTGCCTATTTTACAAAAAGCGGACCTTAAAAATCACAGATACTTTTTGTAATTATATCTCTCCCCTTTTGTGCTTTTCCTTTTTAAATGTTCAATTTTTTTTTCAAACTTGAGTTTTCCGCACTCCATGTTTTCTCGTAAAAAAAAGATAAGGCAAACGTAGATCACAACAAAATGAAATTTTAGAGTTTATATATGGAAAAGAATTTGAAAACTATAATAAATGTGAGTGAAGAAAATTAATTTCTCGCACTAAAAATGAACACCAAAGCTATGTTATCCACGTTGGGGAAATTCCACTAGTACAACCCAAGATAGCTTGGTGGAATTTTATAAGAAAGAGATTTCTAATTGATCCTAACATGTTTTAAATGTGGTGGATGTACATGCCAGAAACATGTTGAAGATGCAAATGACCTAATGATCCAAAAATTTCAAGGAGAAGAAAATATAAAAAATCTCAAGTTAACGTCTGGTGGGATATTTACCAGGGCCAAACAACCAACTTTTTGCCTATTTTACAAAAAGCGGGCCTAAAAATCTCAGATATTTTTTGGAATTATCTCTCTCAGCATTTGTGCATTTCAATTTTGGATGTTCAATTTTTTTTTTCAAACTTGAGTTTTTCACTCTCCCAATTTTCTAGTAAACAAAAAGATAAGGCAAATATACATCATAACAAAATGAAATTTTAGAGTTTATGTGTGCAAAAGAATTTGAAAACTATAATAAATGTGAGTGAAGAAAATTATTTTCACGCACTAAAAATGAACACCAAAGTTTTTTTATCTACGTGTGAGAAATTCCACTAGTACAACCCTAGATACCTTGGTGGAATTTTATAAGAAAGAGATTTCTAATTGATCTAAACATGTTTTAAATGTGGTGGATATGCATGCCAGAAACATGTTGATGATGCAAATAACCTAATGATCCAAAATTTTCAAGGAGTACAAAAAATTAAATTCCCAAGTTAACTTGCGGTGGGATATTTAGCAGAGCCAAGCAACCCACTTTTTTCCTATTTCATAAAAAGCGGACCTGAAAAATCACAGATACATTTTGGTGGAATTTTATAAGAAAGAGATTTGAAATTGATCCTAACATGTTTTAAATGTGGTGGATATGCATGCCAGAAACATGTTGAAGATGCAAATGACCTAATGATCCAAAAATTTCAAGGAGTAGAAAAAACTAAATTTGTCTAGTTAACGCGAGGTGGGATATTTACTAAGGCAAACAACCCACGTTTTGCCTATTTTACAAAAAGTGGACCTAAAAAATCATAGATACTTTTTGCAATTATCTCTCTCCGCATTTGTGTATTTCCATTTTAAATGTTCAATTTTTTTTTTCAAACTTGAGTTTTTCACTCTCCCTGTTTTCTCGTAAAAAAAAAGATAAGGCAAATGTGTATCACAACAAAATGAAATTTTAGAGTTTATATATGCAAAAGAATTTGAAATCTATAATAAATGTGAGTGAAGAAAATAATTTTCTCTCACTAAAAATGAACACCAAAGCTATGTTATCCACTTTGGGGAAATTCCACTAGTACAACCCCAGATTGCTTGGTGGAATTTTATAAGAAAGAGATTTCTCATTGATCCTAACATGTTTTAAATGTGGTGGATGTGCATGCCAGAAACATGTTGAAGATGCAAATGACCTAATGATCCAAAAATTTCAAGGAGAAGAAAATATAAAAATTCTCAAGTTAACGTGCGGTGGGATATTTACCAGAGCCAAACAACCAACTTTTTGCCTATTTTTCAAAAAGTGGGCCAAAAAAATCACATATACTTTTTGGAATTATCTCTCTCAGCATTTGTGCATTTCAATTTTGGATGTTCAATTTTTTTTTCAAACTTGAGTTTTTCGCTATCACATTTTTTTAGTAAACAACAAGATAAGGCAAATATACATCACAACAAAATGAAATTTTAGAGTTTATGTATGCAAAATAATTTGAAAACTATAATAAATGTGAGTGAAGAGAATTCTTTTCATGCACTAAAAACAAACAGCAAAGTTTTTTTCTCGACGTGTGGGAAATTCCACTAGTACAACCCTAGATAGCTTGGTCGAATTTTATAAGAAAGAGATTTCTAATTGATTCTAACCAGTTTTAAATGTGGTGGATATGCATGCCAGAAACATGTTGATGATGCAAATAACCTAATGATCCAAAAATTTCAAGGAGTAGAAAAAATTAAATTCCCAAGTTAACTTGAGGTGGGATATTTACCAGAGGCAAGCAACCCACTTTTTGCAAATTTTACAAAAAGCGGACCTGAAAAATTACTGATACATTTTGGTGGAATTTTATAAGAAAGAGATTTCTAATTGATCCTAACATGTTTTAAATGTGGTGGATATGCATGCCAGAAAGATGTTGAAGATGCAAATGACCTAATGATCCAAAAATTTCAAGGAGTATAAAAAATTAAATTCCCAAGTTAACTTGTGTTGGGATATTTACCATAGCCAAGCAACCCACTTTTTGCCTATTTTACAAAAAGCGGACCTGAAAAATCACAGATACATTTTGGTAGAATTTTATAAGAAAGAAATTTCTAATTGATCCTAACATGTTTTAAATGTGGTGGATATGCATGCCATAAACATGTTGAAGATGCAAATGACCTAATGATCCAAAAATTTCGAGTAGAAAAAACTAAATTCTCTAGTTAACGTGAGGTGGGATATTTACCAAGGCAAACAACCCACGTTTTGCCTATTTTAAAAAAAGTGAACCTAAAAAATCACAGATACTTTTTGCAATTATCTCTCTCCGCATTTGTGCATTTCCATTTTAAATGTTCAATTTTTTTTTTCAAACTTGAGCTTTTCACTCTCCCTGTTTTCTCGTAAAAAAAAAGATAAGGCAAATGTAGATCACAACAAAATGAAATTTTAGAGTTTATATATGCAAAAGAATTTGAAATCTATAATAAATGTGAGTGAAGAAAATAATTTCTCTCACTAAAAATGAACACCAAAGCTATGTTATCCACTTTTGGGAAATTCCACTAGTACAACCCCTGATTGCTTGGTGGAATTTTATAAGAAAGAGATTTCTAATTGATCCTAACATGTTTTAAATGTGGTGGATGTGCATGCCAGAAACATGTTGAAGATGCAAATGACCTAATGACCCAAAAATTTCACGGTGAAGAAAATATAAAAATTCTCAAGTTAACGTGCGGTGGGATATTTACCAGAGCCAAACAACCAACTTTTTGCCTATTTTACAAAAAGCGGGCCAAAAAAATCACAGATACTTTTTTGAATTATCTCTCTCAGCATTTGTGCATTTCAATTTTGGATGTTCAATTCTTTTTTTCAAACTTGAGTTTTTCACTATCACATTATTTTAGTAAACAACAAGATAAGGCAAATATACATCACAACAAAATGAAAATTTTAAAGTTTATGTATGCAAAAGAATTTGAAAACTATAACAAATGTGAGTGAAGAGAATTATTTTCACGCACTAAAAACAAACAGCAAAGTTTTTTTCTCGACGTGTGGGAAATTCCACTAGTTCAACCCTAGATAGCTTGGTCGAATTTTATAAGAAAGAGATTTCTAATTGATCCTACCAAGTTTTAAATATGATGGATATGCATGCCAGAAACATGTTGATGATGCAAATAACCTAATGATCCAAAAATTTCAAGGAGTAGAAAATATTAAATTCCCAAGTTAACTTGCGGTGGGATATTTACCAGAGGCAAGCAACCCACTTTTTGCCTATTTTACAAAAAGCGGACCTGAAAAATTACAGATACATTTTGGTGGAATTTTATAAGAAAGAGATTTCTAATTGATCCTAACATGTTTTAAATGTGGTGGATATGCATGCCAGAAACATGTTGAAGAGGCAAACGACCTAATGATCCAAAAATTTCAAGGAGTAGAAAAAATTAAATTCCCAAGTTAACTTGTGTTGGGATATTTACCAGAGCCAAGCAACCACTTTTTGCCTTTTTTAAAAAGCGGACCTGAAAAATCACAGATACATTTTGGTGGAATTTTATAAGAAAAAGATTTCTAATTGATCCTAACATGTTTTAAATGTTGTGGATATGCATGCCAGAAACATGTTGAAGAAGCAAATGACCTAATGATCCAAAAATTTCAAAGAGTAGAAAAAACTAAATTCTCAAGTTAACGTGCCGTGGGATATTTACTAAGCCAAACAACCCACGTTTTGCCTATTTTTCATAAAGCGGACCTAAAAAATCACATTTACTTTTTGGAATTATCTCTCTCCGCATTTGTGCTTTTCCATTTTAAATGTTAAATTTTTTTTTTCAAACTTGTGTTTTTCGCTCTCCTTGTTTTCCCGTAAAAAAAAAAGATAAGGAAAATGTAGATCACAGAAAAATGAAATTTTAGAGTTTATATATGCAAAATAATTTGAAAACTATAATAAATTTGAGTGAAGAAATCTCGCACTAAAAATGAACACCAAAGCTATGTTATCCACATTGGGGAAATTCTACTAGTACAACCCCAGATTGCTTGGTGAAATTTTATAAGAAAGTGATTTCTAATTGATCCTAATATGTTTTAAATGTGGTGGATGTGCATGCCAGAAACATGTTGAAGATGCAAATGACCTAATGATCCATAAATTTCAAGGAGAAGAAAATATAAAAATTCTCAAGTTGACGTGCGGTGGGATATTTACCTAAGCCAAACAACCAACTTTTTGCCTATTTTACAAAAAGCGGGCCTAAAAAATCACAGATACTTTTTGGAATTATCTCTCTCAGCATTTGTGCATTTCAATTTTGGATGTTCAATTTTTTTTTTAAACTTGAGTTTTTCTCTCTCCCAGTTTTCTTGTAAACAAAAAGATAAGGCAAATATACATCACAACAAAATGAAATTTTAGAGTTTATGTATGCAAAAGAATTTGAAAACTATAATAAATGTGAGTGAAGAAAATTATTTTCATGCATTAAAAATGAACACCAATGTTTTTTTATCCACGTGTGGGAAATTCCACTAGTACAACCCTTGATAACATGGTGGAATTTTATAAGAAAGAGATTTCTAATTGATCCTAATATGTTTTAAATGTGGTGGATATGCATGCCAGAAACATGTTGAAGATGCAAATGACTTAATGATCCAAAAATTTCAAGGAGTAGAAAAAATTAAATTCTCAAGTTAACATGCGGTGGGATATTTACAAGAGCTAAACAACCCGATTTTTACGTATTTTAGAAAAAGCAAACCGAAAAAATCATAATTCTTTTTGGAATTATCTCTCTCAGCATTTGTGCATTTCCATTTTGGATGTTCAATTTTTTTTTTTCAAACTTGAGTTTTTCACCCTCCATCTTTTCTCGTAAACAAAAATATATGGCAAATATAGATCACAACAAAATGATATTTTATAGTTTATATATGCAAAAAAATTTGAAAACTATAATATATTTCAGTGAAGAAAATTATTTTCTCGCACTAAAAACGAACACCAAAGTTTTGTTTTCCACATTGGGGAAATTCCATTAGTACAACCACAAATAGCTTGGTGGAATTTTTTAAAAAAGAGATTTCTCATTGGTCCTAACATATTTTAAATGTGGTGGATATGCAGGCCAGAAACATGTTGAAGATGCAAATGTCCTAATGATCCAAAATTTTCACTAAGAAGAAAAAATTAAATTCTCAAGTTAATGTGCGCTGGGATATTTACTAGAGCCAAACAAACTACTTTTTGCCTATTTTACAAAAAGCGGACATAAAAAACCACAAATACTTTTTGGAATTATCTCTCTTAGCATTTGTGCATTTCAATTTTTGATGCTCAATTTTTTTTTTCAAACTTGAGTTTTTCAATCTCCCAGTTTTCTCTTAAACAAAAAGATAAGGGAAATATAGATCACAAAAAATGAAAATTTTAGAGTTTATGTATGCAAAAGAATTTGAAAGCTATAATAAATGTGAGTAAAGAAAACTATTTTAACGCACTAAAAATGAACACCAAAGTTTTGTTATCCACGTTGGGGAAATTCCACTAGTACAACCCCAAATAGCTTGGTGGAATTTTATAAGAAAGAGATTTCTAATTGATCCTAACATGTTTTAAATGTGGTGGATATGCATGCCAGAAACATGTTGAAGATGCAAATGACCTAATGATCCAAAATTTTCACTAAGAAGAAAAAATTAAATTCTCAAGTTAACGTGCGCTGGGAAATTTACTAGAGCCAAACAAACCACTTTTGCCTATTTTACAAAAAGCGGACTAAAAAATCACAGATACTTTTTGGAATTATCTCTCTCAACATTTGTGAATTTCCAATTTTTCTTTTCAAACTTGAGTTTTTGGTGGAATTTTATAAGAAAGAGATTTTTAATTGATCCTAACATGTTTTAAATGTGGTGGATATGCATGCCAGAAACATGCTGAATATGCAAATGACCTAATGATTCAAAAATTTCAAGGACTAGAAAAAACTAAATTCTCAAGTTAACGTGCGGTGGGATATTTACTGAGCCAAACAACCCACGTTTGGCCTATTTTACAAAAAAGCGGACCTAAAACATCACGTATACTTTTTGGAATTATCGCTCTCCGCATTTGTGCATTTCTATTTTAAATGTTGAATTTTTTTTTTCAAACTTGAGTTTTTCACTCTCCCAGTTTTCTCGTAAACAAAAAGATAAGGGAAATATAGATCACAACAAAATGAAAATTTTAGAGTTTATGTATGCAAAAGAATTTGAAAGCTATCATAAATGTGAGTAAAGGAAATTATTTTCACGCACTAAAAACGAACAACAAAGTTTTATTATCCACGTTGGGGAAATTCCACTTGTACAACCCTAGATAGCTTGGTGGAATTTTATAAGAAAGTGATTTCTAATTGATCCTAACATGTTTTAAAAGTGGTGGATATGCATGCCAGAAACATGTTGAAGATGCAAATGACCTAATGATCCAAAAATTTCAAGGAGTAGAAAAATCTAAATTCTCAAGTTAACGTGCAGTGGGATATTTACTTAGCCAAACAACCCACTTTTTGCCTATTTTACAAAAGGCGGACCTAAAAAATCACAGATACTTTTTGGAATTATCTCTCTCCGCATTTGTGCATTTCCATTTTAAATGTTCAATTGTTTTTTTTCAAACTTGAGTTTTTCACTCTCCCCGTTTTCTCGTAAACCAAAAGATAAGGCAAACATAGATCACAACAAAATGAAATTTTAGAGTGTATATCTGCAAAAGAATTTGAAAACTATAATAAATGTGAATGAAGAAAATTAATTTCTAGCACTAAAAATGAACACCAAAGCTATGTTATCCACGTTGGGGAAATTCAACTAGTACAACCCCAGATTGCTTGGTGGAATTTTATTAGAAAGAGATTTCTAATTGATCCTAATATGTTTTAAATGTGGTGGACATGCATGCCAGAAACATGTTGATGATGCAAATAATCTAATGATCCAAAAAATTTCAAGGAGTAGAAAAAATTAAATTTCCAAGTTAACTTGCGATGGGAGATTTACCTAAGCTAAGCAACCCACTTTTTTCCTATTTTACAAAATGCAGACCTAAAAAATCACAGATACAATTTGGAATTATCTCTCTCAGCATTTGTGCATTTCCATTTTCGATGTTAAATTTTTTTTTTTTCAAACTTGAGTTTTTCACTCTCCCAGTTTTCTCGAAAGCAAAAAGATAAGGCAAATATAGATCACACCAAAATGAAAATTTTAGAGTTTATGTATGCGAATGAATTTGAAAACTATAATATTTCACGCACTAAAAACGAACTCCAAAGTTTTGTTATCCACGTTGGGGAAATTCCACTAGTAAAACCCCTGATAGATATGAGGAATTTTATGAGAAAGTTATTTCTAATTGATCCCAACATGTTTTAAATGTGGTGGATATGCATGCGAGAAACATGTTGAAAATGCAAATGACCTAATGATCCAAAAATTTCAAGGAGTAGAAAAAATTAAATTCTCAAGTTAACATGCGGTGGGATATTTACCAGAACCAAACAACCTAGTTTTTGCGTATTTTAGAAAAAGCGAACCTAAAAAATCACAGATACTTTTTGGAATTATCTCTCTCAGCATTTGTGTGTTTCCATTTTGGATGTTCAATTTTTTTTTTTCAAACTTGAGTTTTTCACTCTTTTTGTTTTCTCGTAAACAAAAAGATAAGGCAAATATAGATCACAACAAAATGATATTTTACAGTTTATATATGCAAAAGAATTTGAAAACTATAATATATGTCAGTGACGAAAATTCCTTTCTTGCACTAAAAACGAACACCAAAGTTTTGTTATCCAGGTTGGGGAAATTCCATTAGTACAACCCCAGATAGCTTTGTGGAATTTTATAAAAAAGAGATTTCTAATTGATCCTAACATGTTTTAAATATGTTGGATATGCATGCCAGAAACATGTTGAAGATGCTAATGACCTAATGATCCGAAATTTTCACTAAGAAGAAAAAATTAAATTCGCAAGTTAACGTGTACTGGGATATTTACTAGAGCCAAACAAACCACTTTTTTCCTATTTTACAAAAAGTGGACCTAAATAATCACAGATACTTTTTGGAATTATCTCTCTCAGCATTTGTGCATTTCCATTTTGGATGCTCAATTTTTTTTTTCAAACTTGAGTTTTTCTCTCTCCCAGTTTTCTCGTAAACAAAAAGATAAGGGAAATATAGATCACAACAAAATGAAAATTTTAGAGTTTATGTATGCAAAAGAATTTGAAAGCTATAATAAATATGAGAGAAGAAAACTATTTTCACGCACTAAAAACGAACTCCAAAGTTTTGTTATCCACGTTGGAGAAATTCCACTAGTACAATCCCAAATAGCTTGGTGGAATTTTATAAGAAGGAGATTTCTAATTGATCCTAACATGTTTTAAATGTGGTGGATATGCTTACAGGAAACATGTTAAAGATGCAAATGAACAAATGATCCAAAAATTTCAAGGTGTAGGAAAAACTAAATTCTCAAGTTAACGTGAGGTGTGATATTTATTGAGCCAAACAACCCACGTTTTGCCTATTTTACAAAAAGCGGACCTAAAAAATCACAGATACTTTTTGGAATTATCTCTCTCGGATTTTATGCATTTCCATTTTAAATGTTCAATTTTTTTTTTCAAACTTGAGTTTTTCACTCTCCCTATTTTCTCGTAAACAAAAAGATAAGGCAAATATAGATGACAACAAAATGAAATTTTAGAGTTTATATATGCAAAAGAATTTGAAAACTATAATAAATTTGAGTGAAGAAAATTATTTTCTCGCACTAAAAATGAACACCAAAGCTATGTTATCCACGTTGGGGAAATTCCACTAGTACAACCCCAATAGCTCTGTGGAATTTTATAAGAAAGAGATTTCTAATTGATCCTAACATGTTTTAAATGTTGTGGATATGCATGCTAGAAACATGTTGAAGATGCAAATGACCTAATGATCCAAAAATTTCAAGGAGTACAAAAAACTAAATTCTCAAGTTAACTTGCGGTGGGATATTTACTGAGCCAAACAACCCACATTTTACCTTTTTTACAAAAAGTGGACCTAAAAAATCACAGATACTTTTTTGATTTATCTCTCTCCGTATTTGTGCATTTCCATTTTAAATGTTCAGTTTTTTTTTTCAAACTTCAGTTTTTCACTCTCCTAGTTTTCTAGTAACCAAAAAAAAAAAGGAAAATATACATCACCACAAAATGAAATTTTAGAGTTTATGTATGCAAAAGAATTTGAAAAAAATAATAAATGTGAGAGAAGAAAAATATTTTCACGCACTAAAAATGAACACCAAAGTTTTGTTATCCACGTTGGGGAAATTCCACTAGTACAACCCTAGATAGCTTGGTCGATTTTTATAAAAAAAAAGATTTCTAATTGATCCTAACATGTTTTAAATGTGGTGGACATGCATGCCAGAAGCATGTTGAAGATGCAAATTACGTAATGATCCAAAATTTTCACTAAGAAGAAAAAATTAAATTCTCAAGTTGACGTGTGCTGGGATATTTACTAGTGCCAAGCAACCCACTTTTTGCCTATTTTACAAAAAGCGAACCTAAAACTCCTAGATACTTTTTTGAATTATCTCTCTTAGCATTTGTGCATTTACTTTTTGGATGCTCATTTTTTTTTTTTTCAAACTTGAGTTTTTCACTCTCCCATTTTTCTCGCAAACAAAAAGATAAGGGAAATATAGATCACAACAAAATGAAAATTTTAGAGTTTATATATGCAAAAGAATTCGAAAGCTATAATAATTGTAGGAGAAGAAAATTATGTTCACGCACTAAAAACGAACACCAAAGTTTTGTTATCCACCATGGGGAAATTCCACTTGTACAACCCCAAATAGCTTGGTGGAATTTTATAAGAAAGAGATTTCTAATTGATCCTAACATGTTTTAAATGTGGTGGATATGCATGCCAGAAACATGCTGAAGATGCAAATGACCTAATGATCCAAAATTTGAATGAGTAGAAAAAGTTAAATTCTCAAGTTAACGTGCGGTGGGATATTTACCTGAGCCAAACAATCCACTTTTTGCTTATTTTACAAAAAGCGGACCTAAAAAGTCACAGATACTTTTTGGAATTATCTCTCAGCATTTGTACATTTCCATTTTGGATGGTCAATTTTTTTTTCGAACTTGAGTTTTTCACTCTTCCTGTTTTCTCATAAACAAAAAGATAAGGCAACTATAGATCACTAAAAAATGAAAATTTAGAGTTTATATATCCAAAAGAATTTGAAAACTATAATAAATGTGAGTGAAGAAAATTATTTTCTCGAACTAGAAATGAACACCAAAGATATGTTATCCACCTTGGGGAAATTCCACTAGTACAACCCCATATAGCTTGGTGGAATTTTATATGAAAGAGATTTCTAATTGGTCCTAACATGTTTTAAATGTGGAGGATATGCATGCCAGAAACATGTTGAAGATGCAAATGACCTAATGATCCAAAATTTTCAATATGAAGAAAAATTTAATTTCTCAAGTTAACGTGCGGTGGGATATTTACTAGAGCCTAACAACCCACTTTTTGCCTATTTTAAAAAAAGCAGACCTAAAAAATCACAGATACATTTTGGAATTATCACTCTCAGCATGTGTGCATTTCCATTTTGGATGTTCAATTTTTTTTTTCAAACTTGAGTTTTTCACTCTCCCAATTTTCTCCAAAAACACAAAGATAAGGCAAATATACATCACAAAATAATGAAAATTTTAGAGTTTGTGTATGCAAAAGAATTTAAAAACTATAATAAATGTGAGTGAAGAAAATTAATTTCACGCACTAAAAATGAACGCCAATGTTTTGTTATCCTTGTTGGGGAAATTCCACTAGTACAACCCCAGATAGCTTGGAGGAATTTTATAAGAAAGAGATTTCTAATTGATCCTAACATGTTTTAAATGTGGTGGATATGCATGCCAGAAACATGTTGAAGATGCAAATTACCTAATGATCAAAAAATTTCAATGAGTAGAAAAAATTAAATTCACAAGTTAATATGTGATGGGATATTTACCAGAGCCAAACAACCCACTTTTTGACTATTTTACAAAAAGCGGACCTAAAAAATCACAGATACATTTTGGAATCATCTCTCTCAACATTTGTGCATTTCCATTTTGGATGTTCAATTTTTTTTTTTCAAACTTGAGTTCTTCACTCTCCCAATTTTCTCGTAAACAAAAAGATAAGGCAAATATAGATCACAACAAAACGAAAATTTCAGAGTTTGTGTATGCAAAAGAATTTGAAGACTATCATTAATGTGAGTAAAGAAAATTATTTTCACGCCCTAAAAATGAACACCAAAGTTTTGTTATCCACGTTGGGGAAATTCCAGTAGTACAACCCCAGATAGCTTGGTGGAATTGTATTACAAAGAGATTTCTAATTGTTCCTAACATGGTTTAAATGTGGTGGATATGCATGCTAGAAAAATGTTGAAGATGCAAATGACCTAATGATCCAAAAATTTCAAGCAGTAGCAAAAATTAAATTCTTAGGTTAACGTGCTGTGAGATATTTTTACTTGAGCCAAACAACCCACTTTTTGCCTATTTTACAAAAAGCGGACCTAAAAAATCATAGATACTTTTGGAATTATCTCTCTCAACTTTTGTGCATTTCCATTTTGGATGGTCAATTTTTTTTTTCAAACTTGAGTTTTTCACTCTCCTTGTTTTCTTGTAAATAAAAAGATAAAGCAAATATAGATCACTACAAAATGAAAATTTTAGACTTTATGTATGCAAAAGAATTTGAAAACTATAATAAATGTGAGTGAAGAAAATTATTTTCACGCACTAAAAATGAACACCAAAGTTTTGTTATCCACGTTGGGGAAATTCCACTATTACAGCCTAGATAGCTTGGTGGAATTTTATAAGAACGCGATTTCTAATTGATCCTAACAAATTTTAAATGTGGTGGATATGCATGCCAGAAAAATGTTGAAGATATACAAATGACCTAATGATCTAAAAATTTCAAGGAGTAGAACAAATTAAATTCCCAAGTTAACATGCAGTGGGATATTTACCAGAGCCAAACAACCCACTTTTTTCCTTTTTTATAAAATGCGGACCTAAAAAATCACAGATACATTTTCGAATTATCTATCTCATCATTTGTGCACTTCCATTTTGGATGTTCAATTTTTTTTTTCAAACTTGAGTTTTTCACTCTCCTTATTTTCTCGTAAACAAAAAGATAAGGGAAATATAGATCACAACAAAATGAAATTTTAGAGTTTATATATGCAAAAGAATTTGAAAACTATGACAAATGTGAGTGAAGAAAATTATTTTGTCGCACTAAAAATGAGCACCAAAGTTTTGTTATCCATGTTAGGGAAATTCCACTAGTACAAGCCCAAATAGCTTGGTGGAATTTTATATGAAAGATATTTCTAATTGATCATAACATATTTTAAATGTGGTGGATATGCATGCCAGGAACATGTTGAAGATGCAATTGACCTAATGATCCAAAATTTTCAATAAGAAGAAAAAATTAAATTCTCAAGTTAACGTGCGGTGGGATATTTACCAGAGCCAAACAACCCACTTTTTGCCTATTTTACAAAAAGCGGACCTAAAAAATCACAGATACTTTTTGGAATTATATCTCTCAGCATTTGTGCATTTCCATTTTGGACGCTCAATTTTTTTTTTAAACTTGAGTTTTTCACTCTCCCAGTTTTCACGTAAATAAAAAGATAAGGGAAATATAGATCACAACAAAATGAAAATTTTAGAGTTTATGTATGCAAAAGAATTTGAAAACTATAATAAATGTGAGTGAAGAAAGTTATTTTCACGCACTAAAAATTAACCAAGTTTTGTTATCCACGTTGGGGAAATTCCACTAGTACAACCCCAGATAGCTTGGCAGAATTCTATAAGAAATAGATCTCTAATTAATCCTAACATGCTTTAAATGTTGTGGATATGCATGCCAGAAACAAGTTGAAGATGCAAATGACCTAATGATGGAAAAATTTCAATTAGTAGAAAAATTAATTTTTCAAGTTAACGTGCGGTGGTATATTTATTGAGCAAAACAACCCACTTTTTGCCTATTTTACAAAATGCGGACCTAAAAAATCACAGATACTTTTTGGAATTATCTCTCTCCGCATTTGTGCATTTCCATTTTGAAAGTTCAAATTTTTTTTTTCAAACATGAGTTTTTCACTCTCCCAGTTTTCTTGAAACCAAAAAGATAAGGCAAATAAAGATAGGCAAATTTAAGGTTTTATGTATGCAAAATAATCTAAAAACTATAATAAATGTGAGTGAAGAAAATTATTTTCACGCACTTAAAACGAACGCCAATGTTTTGTTATCCACGTTTGGGAAATTCCACTAGGGCAACCCCAGAGAGCTCGGTGGAATTTTATAAGAAAGAGATTTCTAATTGATCCTAAAATGTTTTAAATGTGGTGGATATGCATGCCAGAAACATGTTAAAGATGAAAATGACCTAATGATCCAAAAATTTCAATGAGTAGAAAAAATTAAATTCTCAAGTTAATATGCGGTGGGATATTTACCGGAGCGAAACAACCCACTATTTGCTTATTTTATAAAAAGCGGACAAAAAATATCCAAGATACTTTTAGGAATTATCTCTCTTAGCATTTGTGCATTTCCATTTTTGACGTTCAAATTTTTTTTTCAAACTTGAGAGTTTCACTCTCCCAATTTTCTCAAAAACAAAAAGATAACACAAATTAGATTAAAACAAAATGAAAATTTTAGAGTTTGTGTATGCAAAAGAATTTGAAAACTATCATAAATTTGAGTGAAGAAAATTATTTTCACGCACTAAAAACAAACACCAAAGGCTTTTTTTCCATGTCGGGGAAATTCCAGTAGTACAACCCCAGATAGCTTGGTGGAATTTAATAAGAAAGAGATTTCTAATTGTTCCTAACATGGTTTAAATGTGGTGGATATGCATGCTTGAAACATGTTGAAGATGCAAATGACCTAACGATCCCAAAATTTCAAGGAGTAGAAAAAAATAAATTCTCAAGTTAACGAGCAGTGGAATATTTACCAGAGCCAAACAACCAACTTTTTGCCTATTTTAGAAAAAGCGGACATAAAAAATAAAATATACTTTTTGGAATTATCTCTCTCAGCATTTGTGCATTTCCATTTTGGATGGTCAATTTTTTTTTTTTCAAACTTAAGTTTTTCTCTCTCCATGTTTTCTCGTAAACAAAAAGATAAGGCAATTAGAGATGAAACCAAAATGAAAAATTTAGAGTTTGTGTATGCAAAAGAATTTGAAAAATATAATAAATATGGGTGAATAAAATTATTTTCACGCACTAGAAACGAACACCAAAGTTTTGTTATCCACTTTGGGGAAATTCCACTAGTACAACCCTAGATTGCTTGCTGGAATTTTATAAGAAAGAGATTTCTAATTGATCCTAACATGTTTTAAATGTGGTGGATATGCATGCCAGAAATATGTTGAAGATGCAAAAGAGCTAATGATCCAAAAATTTCAAGGAGCAGAAAAAATTAAATTCCCAAATTAATGTGCGATGGGATATTTACCAGAGCCAAATGACCCACTTTTTGCTTATTTTACAAAAAGCGGACCTAAAAAATCAATGATACTTTTTGGAATTATCTCTCTCAACTTTTGAGAATTTCCATTTTGGATGTTGAATTTTTTTTTTCAAACTTGAGTCTTTCACTCTCCCTATTTTCTCGTAATCAAAAAGATAAGGCAAATATAGATCACAACAAAATGAAATTTTACAGTTTATATATGCAAAAGAATTTGAAAACTATAATAAATGTGTGAGAAGAAAATTATTTTGTTTCACTAAAAATGAACACCAAAGTTTTGTTATCCACGTTGGGGAAATTCCACTAGTTCAACCCCAGATAGCTTGGTGGAATTTTATAAGAAAGAGACTTCTAATTGATCCTAACATGTTGTAAATGTGGTGGATATGCATGCCAGAAACATGTTGAAGATGCAAATGACCTAATGATCCAAATATTTCAATAAGAAGGAAAAATTAAATTTTCAAGTTAGCGTGCGGTGGGATATTTACTAGAGCTAAACAATCCACTTTTTGCCTATTTTACAAAAAACGGACCTAAAAAATCACAGATACTTTTTGGAATGATCTCTTTTAGCATTTGTGCATTTCCATTTTGGATGCTCATTTATTTTTTTTCAAACTTGAGTTTTTCACTCTCCTAGTTTTCTCGTAAACAAAAAGATAAGGGAAATATAGATCACAACATAATGAAAATTTTAGAGTTTATGCATGCAAAAGAATTTGTAAGCTATAATAAATGTAGGTGAAGAAAATTATATTCACGCACTAAAAATGAACACCAAAGTTTTGTTATCCACGTTGGGGAAATTCCACTTGTACAATCCCAAATAGCTTGGTGGAATTTTATTAAAAAGAGATTTCTCATTGGTCCTAACATATTTTAAATGTGGTGGATATGCATGCCAGAAACATGTTGAACATGCAAATGACCTAATGATCCAAAATTTTCACTAAGAGGAAAAAATTAAATTCTCAAGTTAACGTGCGCTGGGATATTTGCTAGAGCCAAACAAACCACTTTTTGCCTATTTTACAAAAAGCGGACCTAAAAAATCACAGATACTTCTTGGAATTATCTCTCTATATATTTGTGCATTTCCATTTGGATGCTTAATTTTTTTTTTATCAAACTTGTGTTTTTCACTCTCCCAGTTTTCTCTTAAACAAAAAGATAAGGGAAATATAGATCACAAGAAAATTAAAAATTTTAGAGTTTGAGTGTGCAAAAGAATTTGAAAACTACCATAAATGTGAGTGAAAAAAATTATTTTCACGCACTAAAAATGAACACCAAAGTTTTGTTATCCATGTTGGGGAAATTCCACTTGTACAACCCCAGATAGATTGGAGGAATTTTTTAAGAAATGGATTTCTAATTGATGCTAACATGTTTTAAATGTGGTGGATATGCATGCCAGAAACATGTTGAAGATTCAAATGACCTAATGATCCAAAAATTTCAAGGAGTAGAAAAAATTAAGGTCTCAAGTTAACATGTGGTGGGATATTAACAAGAGCCATACAACCCAGTTTTTGCCAATTTTACAAAAAGCGGACCTAAAAAATCTCAGATTCTTTTTGGAATTATCTCTCTCAGCATTTGTGCAATTCCATTTTGGATGTTCAATTTTTTTTTTCAAACTTGAGTTTTTCACTCTCCATGTTTTCTCGTAAGCAAAAAGATAAGGCAAATATAGATCACAACAAAATGAAATTTTACAGTTTATAAATGTAAAAGAATATGAAAACTATAATAAATGCGAGTGAAGAAAATTATTTTCGCGCACTAAAAATGAACACCAAAGTTTTGTTATCCACATTGGGGAAATTCCACTAGTACAACCCCAGATAGCTTGGTGGAATTTTATAAGAAAGAGATTTCAAATTGATCCTAACATGTTTTAAATGTGGTGGATCTGCATTCCAGAGATATGTTGAAGATGCAAATGACCAATTGATCCAAAAATTTCAATAAGAAGAAAAAATTAAATTCTCAAGTTAACGTGCGGTGGGATATTTAACAGCCAAACAACCCACTTTTTGCCTATTTTACAAAAAGCAAACCAAAAAATCATAGATACTTTTTGAAATTATCTCTCTCAACATTTGAACATTTCCATTTTGGATGCTCAATTTTTTTGTTGAAACTTGAATTTTTAACTCTTCCAGTTTTCTCGTAAACAAAAAGATAAGGGAAATAGATCACAAGAAAATGAAAATTTTAGAGTTTATGTATGCAAAAGAATTTGAAAACTATAATAAATGTGAGGGAGGAAAATTATTTTCACGCACTAAAAACGAACACCAAAGTTTTGAAGATGCAAATGACCTAATGATGCAAAAATTTCAAGGAGTAGAAAAAATCAATATTCTCAAGTTTACGTGCGGTGGGATACTTCCAGAGCAAAACGACCCACGTTTTGCCGTTTTAAAAATAAGCGGACCTAAAAAATCATAGATACTATATGGAAATATCTCTCTCAGCATTTGTACATTTCCATTTATGTTCTTCAATTTTTTTTTCAAACTTGAGTTTTTCACTCTCCCAGTTTTCTTGAAAAAAAAAAAGAAAAGACAAAAATAGGTCACAACAAAATGAAAATTTTAGAGTTTATTAATGCAAAAGAATTTGAAACCTATAAAAATGTAAGAGAAGAAAATTATTTTCACGCACTAAAATTGAACACCAAAGTTTTGTTATCTACCTTGAGGAAATTACACTAGTACAACCCCAGATAGCTTAGTGCAATTTTATAAGAAAGAGATTTCTAATTGAACCTAACATGTTTTAAATTTGGTGGACATGCATGCCAGAAACATGGTGAAGATGCAATTGACCTAACGATCCAAAAAATTGAGGGAGTAGAAAAAATTAAAATTCTCAAGTTAACGTATGGTGTGATATTTACCAGAGTCAAACTACCCACTTTTTGCCTATTTGACAAAAAGCGGACCTAAAAAATCATAGATACTTTTGGGAATTATCTCTCACAGCATTTGTGCATTTCCATTTATGATGTTAATTTTTTTTTTAAAACTTGAGTTTTTCACTCTCCCAGTTTTCTCGTAAACAAAATGCTAAGGCAAATAAAGATCACAACAAAATGAAAATTTTAGAATTTTGAAAGCAAAAGAATTTGAAAACTGTAATAAATGTGAGTAAAAAAAGTTATTTTCACGCAATAAAAATGAACACCAAAGTTTTTTTATCCACGTTGGGGAAATTCCACAAGTTCACCTCCAGATAGCTTGGAGGAATTTTATAAGAAAGAGATTTCTAATTAATCCTAACATATCTTAAATGTGGTGGATATGCATGCCAGAAACATGTTGAAGATGAAAATGACCAAAGGATCCAAAAATTTCAAGGAGTAGAAACAATTAAAATTCTCAAGTTAACGTGCGGTGGGATATTTACTAGAGCCAAACAACCCACTTTTTCCCTATTTTAAAAAAACGGACTTGAAAAATCACAGATACTTTTTGGAATTATCTCTCTCAACATTTGCGCATTTCCATTTTGGATGATCAATTTTTTTTTTCAAACTTGAGTTTTTCACTCTCCCAGTTTTCTCGTAAACACAAAGATAAGGCAAATATAGATCACAACAAAATGAAAATTTTAGAGTTCTGTATGCAAAAGAATTTGAAAACTATAATAAATGTGAGTGAAGAAAATTATTTTCACGCACTAAAAATGAACACCAAAGTTTTGTTATCCACGTTGGGGAAATTCCACTAGTACAAAAAGCAGACCTAAAAAATCACAGATACTTTTTGGAATTATCTCTCTGAGCATTTTTGCATTTCCATTTTGGATGTTCAATTTTTTTTTTCAAACCTGAGTTTTTCACTGTCCTAGTTTTCTCGTAAACAAAAAGATAAGGCAAATATAGATCACAACAAAATGAAAATTTTAGAGTTTATGTATGCTTAAGAATTTGAAAACTATAATAAATGTGAGTGAAGAAAATTATTTTTAGGCACTAAAAATGAACACCAAAGTTTTGTTATCCACGTTGGGGAAATTTCACTAGTACAACCCGAGATAGCTTGGTGGAATTTTATAAGAAAGAGATTTCTAATTGATCCTAACATGTTTAAAATGTGGTGGATATGCATGCCAGAAACATGTTGAAGATTAAAATGACCTAATGATCAAAAAATTTCAAGGAGTAGAAAAAATTAAAATTCTGAAGTTAATGAGCTGTAGGATATTTACCAGAGCTAAACAACCAACTTTTTGCATATTTTACAAAAAGAGGACCTAAAAAATCGCAGATACTTTTTGGAATTATCTCTCTCAGCATTTGTGTATTTCAATTTTAGATGTTCAATTTTTTTTTTCAAACTTGAGTTTTTCACTCTTTCAGTTTTCTCGTAAACAAAAAGATAAGGCAAATATAGTTCAAAACAAAATGAAAATTTTAGAGTTTATGTATGCAATAGAATTTGAAATCAATAATAAATGTGAATGAAGAAAATTATTTTCACGCACTAAAAATGAACACCAAAGTTTTGTTATCAACATTGGGGAAATTTCACTAGTACAACCCCAGATAGCTTGGTGGAATTTTATTAGAGAGAGATTTCTATTTGATTCTAACATTTTTAAGATGTGGAGGATATGCTTGCTAGAAACATGTAGAAGATGCAAATGACCTAATGATCCAAAAATTTCAAGGAGTAGAAAAAATTAAAATTCTCAAGTTAACGTGCGGTGGGATATTTACTAGAGGCAACCAACCCACTTTTTGCCTCTTTTAAAAAAAGCGGAACTAAAAAATCACAGATGCTTTTTGGAATTATATCTCTTAACATTACTGCATTTCCATTTTGGATGTTCAATTTTTTTTTTTGAAAATTGTGTTTTTCACTCTCCTAGTTTTCTCGTAAACAAGAAGGTAAGGCAAATATAGATCACAACAAAATGAAAATTTTAGAGCTTATGTATGCAAAAGAATTTGAAAACTATAATAAATGTGAGTGAAAAAAATTATTTTCACGCACTAAAAATGAACACCAAAGTTTTGTTATCCACGTTGGGGAAATTCCACTAGTACAACACCAGATAGCTTGGTGGAATTTTATAAGAAAGAGATATCTAATTGATCCTAACATGTTTTAAAAGTGGTGGATATGCATAGCAGAAACATGTTGAAGATGCAAATGACCTAATGATCATAAAATTTCGAGTAGAAAAATTATAATTCTCAAGTTAATGTGCAGTGGGATATTTACCAGAGCCAAACAACCCATTTTTTGCCTATTTTACAAAAACCAGACCTAAAAAATTACAGATACTTTTAGGAATTATCTCTCTCTGCATTTGTGTATTTCCATTTTGGATGTTACATTTTTTTTTTTTAAACTTGAGTTTTTCACTCTCACAGTTTTCTCATAAACAAAAAGATAAAGCAAATATAGATCACAACAAAATGAAAATTTTAGAGTTGATGTATGCAAAAGAATTTGAAAACTATAATAAATGGGCATGAAGAAAATTATTTTCTAGCACTAAAAATGTATACCAAAGTTTTGTTATCCACGTTGGCGAAATTCCACTAGTACAACCCCAGATAGCTTGGTGGAATTTTATAAGAAAGAGATTTCTAATTGATCGTAACATGTTTTAAATAAGGTGGATATGCTTGGTAGAAACTTGTTGAAGATGCAAATGACCTAATGATCCAAAAATATCGAGAAGTAGAAAAAAATTAAATTCTCAAGTTAACGTGCAGTGGGAAATTTACCAGAGCCATACAACCCACTTTTTGCATATTTTACAAAAGGCGTACCTAAAAAATCACAGATACTTTTTTGAATTATCTCTCTCAGCATTTGTGCATTTCCATTTTGGATGTTCAATTTTTTTTTTTTTTGAAACTTGAGTTTTTCACTTTCCTTGTTTTCTCGTAAACAAAAAGATATGGCAAATATAGATGACACAAAATGAAAATTTTAGAGTTTTTGTATGCAAAAGAATTTGAAAACTATAATAAATGTGAGTGAAGAAAATTATTTTCACGCACTAAAAACGAACACCAAAGTCTTGTTATCCACGTTGGGGAAATTCCACTAGTAAAACCGCAGAAAGCTTGGTGGAATTTTATTAGAAATAGATTTCTAATTGATCCTAAAATGTTTTAAATGTTGTGGATATGCATGCCATAAATATATTGAAGATGCAAATGACGTAATGATACAAAAATTTCGAGTAGAAAAAATTAAAATTCTCAAGTTAACGTGCGGTGGGATATTTACCTGAGCCAAACAACCCACTTTTTGCCTATTTTACAAAAAGCGGACCTAAAATATCACAAATAATTTTTGGAATTATCTCTCTCAGCCTTTGAGCATTTATATTTTGGATGGTAAATTTTTTTTTCAAACTTGAGTTTTTTACTCTCTTAATTTTCTCGTAAACAAAAAGATAAGGCAAATATAGATCACAACAAAAATAAAATTTTAGAGTTTATGTATGCAAAATAATTGGAAAACTATAATAAATGTGCGTGAAGAAAATTATTTTCATGCACTAAAAATTAAATCAAAGTTTTGTTACCCACGTTGGGGAAAATCCACTAGTACAACCCCCGATAGCTTGGTGGAATTTTATAAGAAAGAGATTTCCAATTGATCCTAACATGTTTTAAATGTGGTGTATATGCATGCCAGAAATATGTTGAAGATGCAAATCACCTAATGATCCAAAAATTTCAAGGAGTAGAAAAAATTAAAATGCTCAAGTTAACGTGCGGTGGGATATTTACCAGAGCCAAACAACCCACATTTTGCCTATCCAATAAAAAGCGGACCTAATAAATAACAGATACTTTTTGTAATTATCTCTCTCAGCATTTGTGCATTTCTGTTTTGGATGTTCAATTTTTTTTGTTCAAACTTGAGTTTTTCACTCTCGCAGTTTTCTTGTAAACATAAGGATAAGACAAACATAGATCATAAAAAATGAAAAATTTAGAGTTTATGTATGCAAAAGAATTTGAAAACTATAATAAATGTGCATGAAGAAAATTATTTTCACGTACTAAAGAATAAATATGCAAAAGAATTTTAATTATCCACGTTGGGGAAATTCCACTTGTACAACCCCAGATAGCTTGGTGGAATTTTACAAGAAAGAGATTTCTAATTGATCCTAACATGTTTTAAATGTGGTGGATATGCTTTCCAAAAACATGTAGAAGATGCAAATGACCTAATGATTCAAAAATTTTGAGGAGTAGAAAAAATTAAAATTCTCAAGTTAACGTGCGGTGGGATATTTACCAGAGCCAAACAACTCACTTTTCTCCTATTTTACAAAGAGTGTACCTAAAAAATCAAAGATACTTTTTGGAATTATCTCTCTCAACTTTTGTGCATTTCCATTTTGGATGTTCAATTTTTTTTTTTTAAACTTGAGTTTTTCGCTCTCCCTGTTTTCTCGTAAACAAAGAGATAAGGCAGATATAGATCACAAAAAAATTAATATTTTAGAGTTTATGTATGCAAAAGAATTTGAAAACTGTAATAAATGTGAGTGAAAAAAATTATTTTCTTGCACTAAAAATGAACACCAAAGTTTTGTTATCGACGTTGGAGAAATTCCATTAGTACAACACTAGATATCTTTGTTGAATTTCATAAGAAAGAGATTTCTAATTGATCCTAACATGTTTTAAATGTGGTGGATAAGCATGCTAGAAACATTATAAAGATGCAAATGACCTAATAATCCAAAATTTTCAAGGAGTAGAAAAAATTAAAATTCTCAAGTTAACGTGCAGTGGGATATTTACTAGAGCCAAACAACCCATTTTTTGCCTATTTTACAAAAGCGGACCTAAAAAATCACAGATACTTTCTGGAATTATCACTCATAGTATTTGTGCATTTCCATTTTGGATGTTAAATTTTTTTTCACACATGTGTTTTTCACTCTCCCAGTTTTCTCGTAAACAAAAAGATAAGCAAATATAAATCACAACTAAATGAAATTTTTAGAGTTTTTTATGGAAAAGAATTTAAAAACTATAATAAATGTGAGTGAAGAAAATTATTTTCACGCACTAAAAATGAACACCAAAGTTTTGTTATCCACGTTGGGGAAATTCCACTAGTACAACCCCAGATAGCATTGTGGAATTTTATAAGAAAGAGATTTCTATTTGATCCTAACATGTTTTAAAAGAGGTGGATATGCTTGGCAGAAACAAGTTGAAGATGCAAATGACCTAATGATCCAAAATTTCTAGGAGTAGAAAAAATTAAAATTCACAAGTAAAAGTGGTGTGGGATATTTACCAAAGCCAAACAACCAACTTTTTGCATATTTTACAAAAAGCGGAGCTAAAAAATCACAGATACTTTTTGGAATTATCTCTCTCTGCATTTGTGCATTTGTATTTTGAAAGTTCAATTTTTTTTTTTCAAATTTGAGTTTTTTACTCTCGCAATTTTCTCGTAAAAAAAATGATTAGGCAAATATAGATCACAATAAAATGAAATATTTAGAGTTTATGTATGCAAAAGAATTTGGAAACTATAATAAATGTGAGTGAAGAAAATCATTTTCACCCAATAAAAATGAACACCAAAGTTTTGTTATCCATGTTGGGGATATTCCACTAGTAGAACCCAAGATAGCTTGGTGGAATTTTATAAGAAAGAGATTTCTAATTGATCCTCACATGTTTTAAATGTGGTGGATATGCATGCTAGAAACATATTAAAGATGCAAATGACCTAATAATCCAAACATTTCAAGGAGTAGAAAAAATTAAAATTCTCAAGTTAACGTGCAGTGGGATATTTACTAGAGCCAAAGAACCCACTTTTTGCCTATTTTACAAAAAGCGGACCTTAAAAATCACAAATATTTTTTGGAATTATCTCTCTCCGCATTTATGTATTTCCATTTTGGATGTTACTTTTTTTTTTCAAACTTGAGCTTTTCACTCTCGCAGTTTTCTCGTAAACATAAAGATAAGGCAAATATAGATCACAACAAAATGAAAATTTTAGAGTTTATGTATGCAAATGAATTTGAAAACTATAATAAATGTGAGTGAAGAAAATTATTTTCATGCACTAAAAATGAACACCAAAGTTTTGTTATCGACGTTGGAGAAATTCCACTAGTACAACACCAGATATCTTTGTTGAATTTCATAAGAAAGAGATTTCTAATTGATCCTAACATGTTTTAAATGTGGTGGATAAGCATGCTAGAAACATTATAAAGATGCAAATGACCTAATAATCCAAAATTTTCAAGGAGTAGAAAAAATTAAAATTCTCAAGTTAACGTGCAGTGGGATATTTACTAGAGCCAAACAACCCATTTTTTGCCTATTTTACAAAAGCGGACCTAAAAAATCACAGATACTTTCTGGAATTATCACTCATAGTATTTGTGCATTTCCATTTTGGATGTTAAATTTTTTTTCACACATGTGTTTTTCACTCTCCCAGTTTTCTCGTAAACAAAAAGATAAGCAAATATAAATCACAACTAAATGAAATTTTTAGAGTTTTTTATGGAAAAGAATTTAAAAACTATAATAAATGTGAGTGAAGAAAATTATTTTCACGCACTAAAAATGAACACCAAAGTTTTGTTATCCACGTTGGGGAAATTCCACTAGTACAACCCCAGATAGCATTGTGGAATTTTATAAGAAAGAGATTTCTAATTGATCCTAACATGTTTTAAAAGAGGTGGATATGCTTGGCAGAAACAAGTTGAAGATGCAAATGACCTAATGATCCAAAATTTCTAGGAGTAGAAAAAATTAAAATTCACAAGTAAAAGTGGTGTGGGATATTTACCAAAGCCAAACAACCCACTTTTTGCATATTTTACAAAAAGCGGAGCTAAAAAATCACAGATACTTTTTGGAATTATCTCTCTCTGCATTTGTGCATTTGTATTTTGAAAGTTCAATTTTTTTTTTTCAAATTTGAGTTTTTTACTCTCGCAATTTTCTCGTAAAAAAAACGATTAGGCAAATATAGATCACAATAAAATGAAATATTTAGAGTTTATGTATGCAAAAGAATTTGGAAACTATAATAAATGTGAGTGAAGAAAATCATTTTCACCCAATAAAAATGAACACCAAAGTTTTGTTATCCATGTTGGGGATATTCCACTAGTAGAACCCAAGATAGCTTGGTGGAATTTTATAAGAAAGAGATTTCTAATTGATCCTCACATGTTTTAAATGTGGTGGATATGCATGCTAGAAACATATTAAAGATGCAAATGACCTAATAATCCAAACATTTCAAGGAGTAGAAAAAATTAAAATTCTCAAGTTAACGTGCAGTGGGATATTTACTAGAGCCAAAGAACCCACTTTTTGCCTATTTTACAAAAAGCGGACCTTAAAAATCACAAATATTTTTTGGAATTATCTCTCTCCGCATTTATGTATTTCCATTTTGGATGTTACTTTTTTTTTTCAAACTTGAGCTTTTCACTCTCGCAGTTTTCTCGTAAACGTAAAGATAAGGCAAATATAGATCACAACAAAATGAAAATTTTAGAGTTTATGTATGCAAATGAATTTGAAAACTATAATAAATGTGAGTGAAGAAAATTATTTTCATGCACTAAAAATGAACACCAAAGTTTTGTTATCGACGTTGGAGAAATTCCACTAGTACAACACCAGATATCTTTGTTGAATTTCATAAGAAAGAGATTTCTAATTGATCCTAACATGTTTTAAATGTGGTGGATAAGCATGCTAGAAACATTATAAAGATGCAAATGACCTAATAATCCAAAATTTTCAAGGAGTAGAAAAAATTAAAATTCTCAAGTTAACGTGCAGTGGGATATTTACTAGAGCCAAACAACCCATTTTTTGCCTATTTTACAAAAGCGGACCTAAAAAATCACAGATACTTTCTGGAATTATCACTCATAGTATTTGTGCATTTCCATTTTGGATGTTAAATTTTTTTTCACACATGTGTTTTTCACTCTCCCAGTTTTCTCGTAAACAAAAAGATAAGCAAATATAAATCACAACTAAATGAAATTTTTAGAGTTTTTTATGGAAAAGAATTTAAAAACTATAATAAATGTGAGTGAAGAAAATTATTTTCACGCACTAAAAATGAACACCAAAGTTTTGTTATCCACGTTGGGGAAATTCCACTAGTACAACCCCAGACAGCATTGTGGAATTTTATAAGAAAGAGATTTCTAATTGATCCTAACATGTTTTAAAAGAGGTGGATATGCTTGGCAGAAACAAGTTGAAGATGCAAATGACCTAATGATCCAAAATTTCTAGGAGTAGAAAAAATTAAAATTCACAAGTAAAAGTGGTGTGGGATATTTACCAAAGCCAAACAACCCACTTTTTGCATATTTTACAAAAAGCGGAGCTAAAAAATCACAGATACTTTTTGGAATTATCTCTCTCTGCATTTGTGCATTTGTATTTTGAAAGTTCAATTTTTTTTTTTCAAATTTGAGTTTTTTACTCTCGCAATTTTCTCGTAAAAAAAACGATTAGGCAAATATAGATCACAATAAAATGAAATATTTAGAGTTTATGTATGCAAAAGAATTTGGAAACTATAATAAATGTGAGTGAAGAAAATCATTTTCACCCAATAAAAATGAACACCAAAGTTTTGTTATCCATGTTGGGGATATTCCACTAGTAGAACCCAAGATAGCTTGGTGGAATTTTATAAGAAAGAGATTTCTAATTGATCCTCACATGTTTTAAATGTGGTGGATATGCATGCTAGAAACATATTAAAGATGCAAATGACCTAATAATCCAAACATTTCAAGGAGTAGAAAAAATTAAAATTCTCAAGTTAACGTGCAGTGGGATATTTACTAGAGCCAAAGAACCCACTTTTTGCCTATTTTACAAAAAGCGGACCTTAAAAATCACAAATATTTTTTGGAATTATCTCTCTCCGCATTTATGTATTTCCATTTTGGATGTTACTTTTTTTTTTCAAACTTGAGCTTTTCACTCTCGCAGTTTTCTCGTAAACATAAAGATAAGGCAAATATAGATCACAACAAAATGAAAATTTTAGAGTTTATGTATGCAAATGAATTTGAAAACTATTATAAATGTGAGTGAAGAAAATTATTTTCATGCACTAAAAATGAACACCAAAGTTTTGTTATCCACATTGGGGAAATTCCACTTGTACAACCCTAGATAGCATGGTGAAATTTTATAAGAAAGAGATTTCTAATTGATCCTAACGTGTTTTAAATGAGGTGGATACGCTTGCCAGAAACAAGTTGAAGATGAAAATGACCTAATGATCCAAAATTTCTAGGAGTAGAAAAAATTAAAATTCACAAGTAAAAGTGGTGTGGGATATTTACCAAAGCCAAACAACCCACTTTTTGCCTATTTTAAAAAAAGCGGAGCTAAAAAATCACAGATACTTTTTGGAATTATCTCTCTCTGCATTTGTGCATTTGTATTTTGAAAGTTCAATTTTTTTTTTCAAATTTGAGTTTTTTACTCTCGCAATTTTCTCGTAAAAAAAACGATTAGGCAAATATAGATCACAATAAAATGAAATATTTAGAGTTTATGTATGCAAAAGAATTTGGAAACTACAATAAATGTGAGTGAAGAAAATCATTTTCACGTACTAAAAATGAACACCAAAGTTTTGTTATCCATGTTGGGGATATTCCACTAGTACAACCCAAGATAGCTTGGTGGAATTTTATAAGAAAGATCTTTCTAATTGATCCTAACATGTTTTAAATGTGGTGGATAAGCATGCTTGAAACATATTAAAGATGCAAATGACCTAATAATCCAAACATTTCAAGGAGTAGAAAAAATTAAAATTCTCAAGTTAACGTGCGGTGGGATATTTACTAGAGCGAAACAACCCACTTTTTGCCTATTTTACAAAAGTGGACCTAAAAAATCACAGATACTTTCTGGAATTATCTCTCTCAGCATTTGTGCATTTCCATTTTGGATGTTCAATTTTTTTTTCACACTTGCGTTTTTCACTCTCCCTGTTTTCTCGTAAACAAAAAGATAAGGCAAATATAAATCACAACAAAATGAAAATTTTAGAGTTTTGTATGCAAAAGAATTTAAAAACTATAATAAATGTGAGTGAAGAAAATTATTTTCACGCACAAAAAATGAACACCAAAGTTTTGTTATCCACGTTGGGGAAATTCCACTAGTACAACCCCAGATAGCATGGTGGAATTTTATAAGAAAGAGATTTCTAATTGATCCTAATGTGTTTTAAATGAGGTGGATACGCTTGCCAGAAACAAGTTGAAGATGCAAATGACCTAATGATCATAAAATTTCGAGGAGTAGAAAAAATATATATTCACAAGTAAACGTGCGGTGGGATATTTACATAAGCCAAACAACCCACTTTTTTCCTATTTTACAAAAAGCGGACCTAAAAAATCACATATACTTTTTGGAATTATCTCTCTCTGCATTTGTGCATTTCCATTTTGGAAGTTCAATTTTTTTTTTCAAATTTGAGTTTTTCCCTCTCCCAGTTTTCTCATAAACAAAAAGATAAGGCAAATATAGAACACAACAAAATGAAAATTTTAGAGTTTATGTATGCAAAAGAATTTGAAAACTATAATAAATGTGAGTGAAGAAAAATATTTGCACCCACTAAAAATGAGCACCAAAGTTTTGTTATCCACGTTGGGGAAATTCCACTAGTACAAACCTAGATAGCTTGGTGGAATTATATAAGAAAGAGATTTCTAATTGATCCTAACATGTTTTAAATGTTGTGGATATGCTTGCCAGAAACATGTTGAAGATGCAAATGACCTAATGATCCGAATATTTTGAAGAGTAGAAAAAATTAAAATTCTCAAGTTAATGTGCGGTGGGATATTTACCAGAGGCAAAGAACCCACTTTTTGCCTATTTTACAAAAAGCGGACTTAAAAAATCACAAATAATTTTTGGAATTACCTCTCTCTACATTTGTGTATTTCCATTTTGGATGTTACATTTTTTTTTTCAAACTTGAGTTTTGCACTCTCATAGTTTTCTCGTAAACAAAAAGATAAGCCGTATATAGATCACAACAAAATGAAAATATTAGATTTTATGTATGCAAAAGAATTTGAAAACTATAATAAATGTGCATGAGGAAAATTATTTTCACACACTAAAAATGAACACCAAAGTTTTGTTGTCCACGTTGGGGAAATTTCACTAGTACAACCCCAGATAGCTTGGTGGAATTTTATAAGAAAGAGATTTCTAATTGATCTTAAGATGTTTTAAATGTTGTGGATATGCTTGCCAGAAACATGTTGAAGATGCAAATGACCTAATGATTCGAAAATTTTGAAGAGTAGAAAAAACTAAAATTCTCAAGTTAACGTGTGGTGGGATATTTACCAGAGCTAAACAACTCACTTTTTGCCTATTTTACAAAAAGCGGAACTAAAAAATCACAGATACTTTTATGAATTATCTCTCTCAGCATTTGTGTATTTCCATTTTTTACGTTACATTTTTTTTTAAACTTGAGTTTTTCTGTCTCCCTGTTTTCTCGTAAACAAAAAGATAAGGCAAATATAGATCACAACAAAATGAAAATTTCAGAATTTATGTATGCAAAAGAATTTGAAAACTATAATAAATGTGCGTGCAAAAAATTATTTTAATGCACTAAATATGAACACCAAAGTTTTGTTATCCACGTTGGGGAAAATCCACTAGTACAACCCCATATAGCTTGGTGGAATTTTATAAGAAAGACATTTTTAATTTATCCTAACGTGTTTTAAATGTGGTGGATATGCATGCCAGAAACATGTTGAGGATGCAAATGACCTAATGATTCAAAAATTTCAAGGAGTAGAAAAAATTAAAATGCTCAAATTAACGTGCGGAGGGATATTTACCAGAGCCAAACAACCCACTTTTTGTTTATTTTACAAAAAACGGACCTAAAAAATCACAGATACTTTTTGGAATTATCTCTCTCAGCATTTGTGCATTTCCATTTGGATGTTCAATTTTTTTTTCCAAACTTGAGTTTTTCGCTCTCCCAGTTTTCTCGTAAACAAAAAGATAAGCCAAATATAGATCACAACAAAATGAAAAATTTAGAGTTTTTGTATGCAAAAGAATTTGAAAATTAGAATAAATGTGAGTGAAGAAAATCATTTTCACGCACTAAAAATCAACTCCAAATTTTTGTTATCCACGTTGGGGATATTCCACTAGTACAACCCCAGATAGCTTGGTGGAATTTTATAAGAAAGAGATTTCTAATTGATAGTAACAAGTTTTAAATGCGGTGGATATGCATGCCAGAAACATGTTGAAGATGGAAATGACCTAATGATTCAAAAATTTCAAGGAGTAGAAAAAGTTATAATTCACAAGTTAACATGCGGTGAGATATTTACCAGAGCCAAACAACTTACATTTTGCCTATTTTACCAAAAGCGGACCTAAAAAATTACAGATACTTGTTGTAATTATCTCTCTCAGCATTTGTGCATTTCCATTTTGGATGTTCAATTTTTTTTTTCAAACTTGAGTTTTTTGCTCTCCCAGTTTTCTCGTAAACAAAAAGATAAGGCAAATATAGATCACAACAAAATGAAAAATTTAGAGTTTTTGTATGCAAAAGAATTTGAAAACCAGAATAAATGTGAGTGAAGAAAATCATTTTCACGCACTAAAAATCAACTTCAAATTTTTGTTATCCACGTTGGGGATATTCCACTAGTACAACACCAGATAGCTTGGTGGAATTTTATAAGAAAGAGATTTCTAATTGATAGTAACATGTTTTAAATGCGGTGGATATGCATGCCAGAAACATGTTGAAGATGGAAATGACCTAATGATTCAAAAATTTCAAGGAGTAGAAAAAATTAAAATTCTCAAGTTAATGTCCGGTGGGATATTTACCAGAGCCAAACAACCCACTTTTTGCCTATTTTACAAAAACCGGACCTAAAAAATCACAGATACTTTTTGGAATTATCTCTCTCAGCATTTGTGCATTTCCATTTTTGATTATACATTTTTTTTAAAACTTGAGTTTTTCAGTCTCCTAGTTTTCTCGTAAACAAAAAGCTAAGGCAAATATAGATCACAACAAAAAGAAATTTTAGAGTCTATGCATGCAAAAGAATTTGAAAACTATAATAAATGTAAGTGAAGAAAATTATTTTCACGCACTAAAAATGAACACCAAAGTTTTGTTATCCACGTTGGGGAAATTCGACTAGTACAACCAAAGATAGCTTGGTGGAATTTTATAAGAAAGAGATTTCTAATTGATCCTAACATGTTTTAAATGTGGTGGATATTCATGCTGATGCAAATGACCTAATGATCCAAAAATTTCAAGGAGTAGAAAAAATTAAAATACTCAAGTTAACGTGCGATATATTTACCAGAGCCAAACAACCCACTTTTTGCCCATTTTAGAAAAAGCGGACCTAAAAAATCATAGATACTTTTTGGAATTATCTCTCTTAGAATTTGTGCATTTCCATTTTGGATGTTCAACTTTTTTTTTCAAACTTGAGTGTTTCACTGTCCCAATTTTCTCGTCAACAAAATGCTAATGCAAATATAGATCACAACAAAATGAAAATTTTAGAGTTTATGTATGCAAAAGAATTTGAAAACTATAATAAATATGACAGAATAAAATTATTGTCACGCACTAAATATGAACACCAAAGTTTTGTTATCCACGTTGGGGAAATTCCACTAGTACATCCCCAGATAGCTTGGTGGAATTTTATAAGAAAGAGATTTGCAATTGAACCTAACATGTTTTAAATGTAGTGGATATGCATGCCAGAAACATGTTGAAGATGCAAATGACCTAATGATCATAAAATTTCAAGGAGTAGAAAAAATTATAATTCTCAAGTTTACGTGCGGTGGGATTTTTGCCAGAGCCAAACAACCCACTTTTTGCTTATTTTACAAAAACCGGACTTAAAAAATCACAGATACTATTTGGAATTATCTCTCTCACCATTTGTGCATTTCCATTTTGGATGTTAATTTTATTTTTTCAAAATTCAGTTTTTCGCTATCGCAGTTTTCTCGTAAAAATAAAGATAAGGCAAATATAGATCACAACAAAATGAAAATTTTAGAGTTTATGTATGCAAAAGAATTTGAAAACTATAATAATGTGAGTGAAGAAAATTATTTTCACGCACTAAAAATGAAAACCAAAGTTTTGTTATCCACGTTTTTGAAATTCCACTAGTACAACCCCAGATAACTTGGTGGAATTTTATAAGAAAGAGATTTCTAATTGATCCTAACATGTTTTATATGTGATGGATATTCATGCCAGAACCATGTTGATGATGCAAATGACCTAATGATCATAAAATTTCAAGGAGTAGAAACAATTAAAATTCTCAAGTTAATGTGCGATGGGATATTTACCAGAGCCACAGAACCCACTTTTTGCCTATTTTACAAAAAGCGGACCTAAAAATCATAGATACTTTTTGGAATTATCTCTCTCAGCATTTTTTATTTCCATTTTAGATGTTACATTTTTTTTTTCAAACTTGAGTTTTTCACTTTCCCAGTTTTCTCGTAAACAAAAAGATAAGGAAAAATATAGATCACAACAAAATGAAAATTTTAGAGTTTATGTATGCAAAAGAATTTGAAAACTAAAATAAATGTGGATCAAAAAAATCATTTTCATGCTCTAAAAATGAACACCAAAGTTTTGTTATCCATGTTGGGGAAATTCCAATAATACAACCCTAGATAGCTTGGTGGAATTATATAAGAAAGAGATTTCTAATTGATCCTAACATGTTTTATATGTTGTGGATATGCTTGCCAGAAACATATTGAAGATTCAAATGACCTAATGATCCAAAAATTTTGAGGCGTAGGAAAAACTTAAATTCACAAGTAAACGTGGGGTGGGATATTTACTCGAGCCAAACAACACACTTTTTGCCTATTTTACAAAAAGCGGACCTAAAAAATCACAGATACTTTTTAGAATTATCTCTCTCTGTATTTGTGCATTTCCATTTTGCATCTTAATTTTTGTTTTCAAATTTGAGTTTTACACTCCCCTAGTTTTCTCATAAACAAAAATATAAGGCAAATATAGATCACAGCAAAATGAAAATTTTAGAGTTTCTGTATGCAAAAGAATTTGAAAACTATAATAAATGTGAGTGAAAAACTTATTTTCACGCACTGAAAATGAACACCAAAGTTTTGTTATCCACGTTGGGGAAATTCCTCTAGTACAACCTTATATAGCTTGGTGGAATTTTATATGAAAGAGATTTCTAATTGATCCGAACATGTTTTAAATGTGGTGGATATGCATGCGAGAAACATGTTGAAAATGCAAATGACCTAATGATCATAAAATTTCAAGGAGTAGAAAAAATTAAAATTCTCAAGTTAACGTGGTGGATATTTACCAGAGCCAAAGAACCCACTTTTTGCCTATTTTACAAAAAGCGGACCTCAAAAATGACAAATATTTTTTGGAATTATCTCTCTCCGCATTTGTGTATTTCCATTTTGGATGTTACATTTTTTTTTCAAACTTGAGCTTTTCACTCTCGCAGTTTTCTCATAAAAATAAAGATAAGGCAAATATAGATCACAACAAAATGAAAATTTTAGAGTTTATATATGCAAATGAATTTGAAAACTATAATAAATGTGAGTGAAGAAAATTATTTTCACGCACTAAAAATGAACCCCAAAGTTTTGTTATCCACATTGGGGAAATTCCACTAGTACAACCCCAGATAACTTGGTGAAATTTTGTTAGATAGAGATTTCTAATAGATCCTAACATGTTTTAAATGTGGTGGATATGCATACCAGAAACATGGTTAAGATGAAAATGACCTAATGATCATAAAATTTCAAGGAGTAGAAAAAATTATAATTCTCAAGTTATCGTACGGTGGGATATTTACCAGAGCCAAACAACGCACTTTTTGCCTATTTTACAAAAAGCGGACCTAAAAAATCACAGTTACTTTTTGGAATTATCTCTCAGCATTTGAGTATTTCCATTTTCGATGTTACATTTTTTTTTTCAAACTTGAGTTTTCCTCTCTCATAGTTTTCTCGTAAACAAAAAGATACGGCAAATATAGATCACAACAAATTGAAAATTTTAGAGTTTATGTAAGCATAAGAAGTTGAAAACTATAATAAATGTGCAAGAATAAAATTATTTTCACGCACTAAAAATGAACACCAAAGTTTTTTTATCCACGTTGGGGAAATTCCACTAGTACAACCCCAGATAGCTTGGTGGAATTTTATAAGAAAGAGATTTCTAATTGATAGTAACATGTTTTAAATGTGGGGGATATGCATGCCAGAAACATGTTGAAGATGGAAATGACCTAATGATCCAAAATTTTCAAGGAGTAGAAAATATTAAAATGCTCATGTTAACATGCGGTGGGATATTTACCAGAGCCAAACAACCCACTTTTTGCCTATTTTACAAAAAGAGGACCTAACAAATCATAGATACTTTTTGGAATTATCTCTCTCAGCATTTGTGCATTTCCATTTTAGATGTTCAGTTTTCTTTTTTCAAACTTGAGTTTTTCGCTCTCAAAGTTTTCTCGTAAACAAAAAGAAACGGCAAATATGGATCTGAACAAAATGAAAATTTTAGAGTTTATGTATGCAAAAGAATTTGAAAACTATAATAAATGTGAGTGAAGAAAATTGTTTTCCCACACTAAAAATGAACACCAAAGTTTTGTTATCCACGTTGGGGAAATTCCACTAGTACAACGTCAGATAGCTTGGTGGAAAGAGATTTCTAATTGATCCTAACATGTTTTACATTCCATTTTGGATGTTACATTTTTTTTTTCAAACTTTAGTTTTTGACTCAAGCAGTTTTCTCGTTAAAAAAAGGATAAGGCAAATATAGATCACAACAAAATGATAATTGTAGAGTTGATGTATGGAAAATAATTTGAAAACTATAATAAATGTGAGTGAAGAAAATTATTTTCATGCACTAAAAATGAACACCAAAGTTTTGTTATCCACGTTGGGGAAATCCCACTAGTACAACCCCAGATAACTTGGTGGAATTTTTTAAGAAAGAGCTTTCTAATTGATCCTAACATGTTTTAAATGTGATGGACATGCATGCTAGAAACATGTTGAAGATGCAAATGACCTAATGATCCAAAAATTTCAAGGAGTAGAAAAAATTAAAATGCGCAAATTAACATGCGGTGGGATATTTACCGGAGCAAAACAACCCACTTTTTGCCTATTTTACAAAAAGCGGACCTAAAAAATCACAGATACCTTTTGGAATTATCTCTCTCAGCATTTGTGTATTTCCAATATGGATGTTCAATTTTTTTTTCAAACTTGAGTTTTTCACCCTCCCAGTTTTCTCATGAACAAATGGATAAAGCAATTATGGATCACAACAAAATAAAAATTTTAGAGTTTATGTATGCAAAAGAATTTGAAAACTATTATAAATGTGAGTGAAGAAAATTATTTTCATGCACTAGAAATGAACACCAAATTTTGTTATCCACGTTCGGGAATTCCACTAGTACAACTCCAGATAGCTTGATGGAATTTTATAAGAAAGATATTTCTAATTGATCCTAAAGAGTTTTAAATGTGGTGGATATGAATGCCAGCAACATGTTGAAGATGCAAATGACCTAATGATCATAAAATTTCAAGGTGTATAAAAAATTATAATTCTCAACTTAACGTGCGGTTTGCCTATTTTACAAAAAGCGGACCTAAAAAATCAGAGATAATTTTAGGAATTATCTCTCTCAGCATTTGTGTATTTCCATTTTGGATGTTCCATTTCTTTTTTTCAAACTTGAGTTTTTTTACTCTCCCAGTTTTCTCGTAAAAAAAAAGATAAGGAAAATATAGATCACAACAAAATGAAAATTTTAGAGTTTATGTATGCAAATGAATTTGAAAACTATAATAAATGTGAGTGAAGAAAATTATTGTCACGCACTAAAAATGAACACCAAAGTTATGTTATTCACTTAGGGGAAATTCCACTGGTACAACCTCAGGTAACTTGGTGGAATTATCTAAGAAAGCGATTTCTAATTGATCCTAACATGTTTTAAATGTGGTGGATATGCATGCCAGAAACAAGTTGAAGATGCAAATGACGTAATGATCATAAAATTTCATGGAGTAGAAACAATTAAAATTCTCAGGTTAACGTGCGGTGGGATATTTACAAGAGCCATAGAACCCACTTTTTGCCTATTTTACAAAAAGCAGACCTAAACAATCACAAATACTTTTTGGAATTATCTGTCTCAACATTTGTGTATTTCCATTTTGGATGTTACTTTTTTTTTTCAAACTTGAGTTTTTCACTCTCCCTGTTTTCTCATAAACAGAATGATAAGGCAAATATAGATCACATCAAAATGAAAATTTCAGAGTTGATGTATGCAAATGAATTTGAAAACTATAATAAATGTGAGTGAAGAAAATTATTGTCACGCACTAAAAATGAACACCAAAGTTTTGTTATCCACTTTGGGGAAATTCCACTAGTACAACCCTAGATAGCTTGGTGGAATTTTATAAGAAAGAGACTTCTAATTGATCGTAACATATTTTAAATGTGGTGGATATGCTTGCCAGAAACAAGTTGAAGATGCAAATGACCTAATGATCATAAAATTTCAAGGAGTCGAAAAAATTAAAATTCTCAAGTCAACGTGCGGTGGGATATTTACCAGAGCCAAACAACCCACTTTTTGCCTATTTTAAAAAAAGAGGACCTAAAAAATCAAAGATATTTTTTGGAATTATCTCTCTCTGCATTTGTGTATTTCCATTTTGGATGTTACAGTTTTTTTTCAAAGTTGAGTTTTTTACTCTCGCAGTTTTCTCGTAAACAAAAAGATAAGGCAAATGTAAATCACAACAAAATGAAAATTTTAGAGTTTATATATGCAAATGAATTTTAAAATTATTATAAATGTGCGTGCGGAAAATTATTTTCACGCACTAAAAATGAACACCATAGTTTTGTTATCCACGTTAGGGAAATTCCACTAGTACAATCCCAGGTATCTTAGGGGAATTTTATAAGAAAGTGATTTCTAATTGATCCTAATATGTTTTAAATGTGGTGGATATGCATGCCAGAAACATGTTGTAGATGCAAATGACCTAATGATCCAAAAATTTCAAGGAGAATAAAAAATTATAATTCTCAAGTTAACGTGCGGTGGGATATTTACTTGAGCCAAACAACCCACTTTTTGCCTATTTTACAAAAAGCGGACCTAAAAAATCACAGATGCTTTTGGAATTATCTCTCTCACCATTTGAGCTTTTCCATTTTGGATGTTCAATTTTTTTTTTTTTTCAAACTTGATTTATCACTTTCCCAGTTTTCTCGTAAACAAAAAAATAAGGCAAATATAGATGACAACAAAATGAAAATTTTAGAGTTTATGTATCTAAAAGAATATGAAAACTATAATAAATGTTCGAGAAGAAAATTATTTTCACGCACTAAAAATGAACACCAAAGTTTTGTTATCCACGTTGGGGAAAATTCACGAGTACAACCCTAGATAGCTTGGTGGAATTTTATAAGAAAGAGATTTGTAATTGATCCTAACATGTTTTAAATGTGGTGGATATGCATGCCAGAAATATGTTGAATATACAAATGACCTAATGATCCTAAAATTTCAAGGAGGAGAAAAAATTAAAATGCTCAAGTTAACGTGCGAAGGGATATTTACCAGAGCCGAACATCCCACTTTTGCCTATTTTACAAAAAGCGGACCAAAAAATTCACAGATACTTTTTGAAATTATCTCTCTCAGCATTTGTGCATTTCCATTTTGGATGTTCAATTTTTTTTTTTCAAACTTGAGTTTTTCACTCTCCCAGTTTTCTCGTAAAAAAAAAGGATAAGGCAAATATAGATCACAAAAAAAATGAAAATTTCAGAGTTTATGTATGCAAAAGAATTTGAAAACTATAATAAATGTGAGTGAAGAAAATTATTTTCACGCACTAAAAATGAACACCAAAGTTTTGTTATCCACTTAGGGAAATACCACAAGTACAACCCCATATAGCTAGGTGGAATTTTATAAGAAAAAGATTTCTAATTGATCCTAACATGTTTTAAATGTGGTAGATATGGACGCCAGAAACATGTTCAAGATGCAAATGACCTAATGATCATAAAATTTCATGGTGTAGAAAAAAATTTAATTCTCAAGTTAACATGCGGTGGGATATTTACCAGAGCCAAACAACCCACCTTTTGCCTATTTTACAAAAAGAGGATCTAAAAAATCACACAAACGTTTTGGAATTATCTCTCTGAGCATTTATGTTTTTCCATTTTGGATGTTACACTTGTTTTTTCAAACTTGAGTTTTTCACTCTCGTAGTTTTCTCGTAAACAAAAAGATAAGGCAAATATAGATTACAACAAAATGAAAATTTTACAGTTTATGTATGCAATAGATTTTAAAAACTATAATAAATGTGCATGAAGAAAATTATTTTGATGCGCTAAAAATGAACACCAAGGTTTTGCTATCCACGTTGGGGAAATTCCACTTGTACAACCCCAGATAGCTTGGTGGAATTTTATAAGAAAGAGATTTCTAATTGATCCTAACATGTTTTAAATGTGGTCAATATGCTAGCCAGACACATGTTGAAGATGCAAATGTCCTAGTCATAAAAAAAATTCGAGGAGTGGAAAAAATTAAAATTATCAAGTTAACGTTCGGTAGGATATTTACCAGAGCCAAACAACTCACTTTTTTCCTATTTTACAAAAAGCGGACCTAAAATATCACAGATACTTTTTGGAATTATCTCTCTCAGCATTTGTGCATTTCCATTTTGGATGTTACATTTCTTTTTTCAAATTTGAGTTTTTTGCTCTCCCTGTTTTCTCGTAAACAAAAAGATAAGACAAATATAAATGACAAAAAAAAAAATGAAAATTTTAGAGTTTATTTAAGCAAAAGAATTTGAAAACCATAATAAATGTGAGAGAAAAAAATTATTTTCACGCACTAAAAATGAACACCATAGTTTTGTTATCCACGTTGGGGAAATTCCACTAGTACAACACCAGATAGCCTAGTGGAATTTTATATGAGAGAAATTTTGAATTGATCCTAACATGTTTTAAATGTGGTGGATATGCATGCCAGAAACATCTTTAAAATTCAAATGACCTAATAATCCAAAAATTTCAAGGAGTAGAAAAAATTAAAATTCTCAAGTAAACGTGCGGTGGGATATTTACCAGAGCCAAACAACCCACTTTTTGCCTATCTTACAAAAAAGGACCTAAAAAATCACAGATACTTTTTGGAATTATCTCTCTCAGCATTAGTGCATTTCCATTTTTGATGTTCAATTTTTTTTTCAAACTTGAGTTTTTCACTCTCCCACTTTTCTCATAAACAAAAAGATAAGACAAATATAGATCACAACAAAATGAAAATTTTAGAGTTAATGTATACAAAAGAATTTGAAAACTATAATATATGTGAGTGAAGAAAAATATTTTCACGCACTAAAAATGAACACCATAGTTTTGTTATCCACGTTGGGGAAATTCCACTAGTACAATCCCAGATAGCTTGGTGGAATTTTATAAGAAAGAGATTTCTAATTGATCCTAACATGTTTTAAATGTGGTGGGTATGCATGCCAAAAAAATGTTGAACATGCAAATGACCTAATGATCCAAAAATTTCAAGGAGTAGAAAAAATTAAAATACTCAAGTTAACGTGCAATGGGATTTTTACTAGAGCCAAACAACACAATTTTTGCCTATTTTACAAAAAACTGACCTAAAAAATCACAGATACTTTTTGGAATTATCTCTCTCAGCTTTTGCGCATTTCCATTTTGGATGTTCAATTTTTTTTTTTTCAAACTAGAGTTTTTCACTCTCCTAGATTTCTTGTAAACAAAAAGATAAGGCAAATATATATCACAACAAAATGAAAATTTAAGAGTTGATGTAAGCAAAATAATTTGAAAACTATAATAAATGTGAGTGAAGAAAATTATTTTCACACACTAAAAATGAACACCAAAGTTTTGTTATCCACGTTGTAGAAATTCCACTAGTACAACCTCAGCTCGCTTGGTGGAATTTTATAAGAAAGAGATTTTTAATTGATTGTAACATGTTTTAAATGTGGTGGATATACATGCTAGAAACAGGTTGAAGATGCAAATGACCTAATGATTAAAAAATTTGAAGAAGTAGAAAAAATTAAAATTCTCAAGTTAACGTGCAGTGGGATATTTAATCGAGCCAAACTACCCACTTTTTGCCTATTTTACAAAAAGCGGACCTAAAAAATCATAGACACTTTTTGGAATTATCTCTGACAGCATTTGTCCATTTCCATTTTGGATATCCATTTTTTTTTCAAACTTGAGTTTTTCACTCTCCCAGTTTTCTCTTAAACAAAAAGATAAGTCAACTATATATCACAACAAAATGAAAATTTTAGAGTTTATGTATGCAAAAGAATTTGAAATCTATAATAAATGTGAGTGAATAAAATTATTTTTACGCACTAAAAATGAACACCAAAGTTTTATTATCCACGTTGGGGAAATTCCACTAGTACAACCCCAGATAGCTTGGTGGAATTTTATAAAAAAAAGATTTCTAATTGATCCTAACATGTTTTAAATATGGTGGATATGCATGCCACAAACATGTTGAAGATGCAAATGACCTAATGATCATAAAATTTCAAGGAGTAGAAAAAATTAATATTCTCAAGTTAACATGCGGTGGGATATTTACCGGAGCCAAAAAACCCACTTTTTGCCTATTTTCCAAAAAGCGGACCTAAAAAATCACAGATACTTTTTGGAATTATCTCTCTCTGAATTTGTGCATTTCCATTGTGGATGTCCAATTCTTTTTTTTCAAACTTGAGTTTTTCCCTCTCCCTGTTTTCTTGTAAACAAAAAGATAGGGCAAATATAGATGACAACAAAATAAAATTTTAGAGTTTAAGTATGCAAAAGAATATGAAAAGTATAACAAATGTGAGTGAAGAAAATGATTTCCACTCACTAAAAATGAACACCATAGTTTTGTTATCCACGTTGGGGAAATTCCACTTGTACAACCCCAGATAGCCTGGTGGAATTTTATAAGAGAGAAATTTCTAATTGATCCAAACATATTTTAAATGTGGTGGATCTGCATGCCAGAAACATGTTGAAGATTCAAATGACATAATGATCCAAAAATTTCAAGAAGTAGAAAAAATTAAAATTCTCAAGTTAACGTGCGATGGGATATTTACTTGAGACAAACAACCCACTTTTAGCCTATTTTACAAAAAGCAGACCTAAAACATCACAGATACTTTTTGGAATTATTTCTCTCAGTATTTCTGCATTTCCATGTTGGATGTAAAATTGTTTTTTTCAAACTTGAATTTTTCACTTTCCCAGTTTTCTCGTAAACAAAATGGTAAGGCAAATAATGATCACAACAAAATGAAAATTTTAGAGTTTATGAATGGAAAAGAATTTGAAAACTATAATAAATGAGATTGAAGAAAATTATTTTCACGCACTAAAAATGAACACCAACGTTTTGTTATCCACGTTGGGGAAATTACACTAGTACAACCCCAGATAGCTTGGTGAAATTTTATAAGAAAGTGATTTCTAATTGATACTAATATTTTTTAAATGTAGTGGATATGCATGCCAGAAACATGTTGAAGATGGAAATGACCTAATGATCCAAAAATTTCAAGGAGTAGAAAAAATTAAAATTCTCAAGCTAACGTGCTGTGGGATGTTTACCAGAGCCAAACAACCCACTTTTTGCTTATTTTACAAAAGCGGACCTAAAAAATCACAGATACTTTTTGGAATTATCTCTCTTAGCATTTGAGCATTTCCATTTAGGATGATCAATTTTTTTTTTCAAACTTGAGATTTTCACTCTCCCAGTTTTCTCGTAAAGAAAAAGATAAGGGAAATATAGATCACACCAAAATTAAAATTTTAGAGATTATGTATGCAAAATATTTTGAAAACTATAATATATGTGAGTGCAGAAAATTATTTTCATGCACTAAAAATTAACACCATAGTTTTGTTGTCCACGTTGGGGAAATTACACTAGTACAATCCCAGATCGCTTGGTGGAATTTTATAAGAAAGAGATTTCTTATTAATCTAACATGTTTTAAATGTGGTGGATATGCATGTCAGAAACATGTTGAAGATGCAAATGACCTAATGATCCAAATATTTCAAGGAGTAGAAAAAATTAAAATTTTCAAGTTAAAGTGTGGTGGGATATTTACCAGAGCCAAACAACCCACTTTTTGCCTTTTTTACAAAAATCGGACCTAAAAAATCACATATACTTTTTGGAATTATCTCTCTCAGCATTTGTGTATTTCCACTTTGGATGTTCAATTTTTTTTTTCAAACATGAGTTTTTCACTCTCCTAGTTTTCTTGTAAACAAAAAGATAAGGCAAATATAGATCACAACAAAATGAAAATTTAAGAGTTGATGTAAGCAAAATAATTTGAAAACTATAATGAATGTGAGTGAAGAAAATAATTTTCACGCAATAAAAATGAGCACCAAAGTTTTGTTATCCACGTTGGGGAAATTCCACTAGTACAACCCCAGATAGCTTGGTGGAATTTTATAAGAAAGAAATTTTTAATTAATCGTAACATGTTTTAAATGTGGTGGATATACATGCCAGAAACATGTAGAATATGCAAATGACCTAATGATGCAAAAATTTCAAGGAGTAGAAAAAATTAAAATTCTGAAGTCAACGTCTGGTGGGATATTTACCAGAGCCATACTATCCACTTTTTGCCTATTTTACAAAAAGCGGACCTAAAAATCATAGATACTTTTTGGAATTATCTCTCTCAGCATTTGTGCATTTCCATTTTGGATGTCCAAATTTTTTTTTTCAAAGTTGAGTTTTTGCCTCTCCTAGTGTTCTTGTAAACAAAAAGATAAGGCAAATATAGATGACAACAAAATGAAAATTTTAGAGTTTAAGTATGCAAAAGAATCTGAAAACTATAATAAATGTGAGTGAAGAAAATTATTTTCACTCACTAAAAATGAACACCAAAGTTTTGTTATCCACGTTGGGGAAATTCCACTAGTACAACACCAGATAACCTTGTGGAATTTTATTAGAGAGAAATTTCGAATTGATCCTAACATGTTTTAAATGTGGTGGATATGCATGCCAGCAACATGTTGAAGATTAAAATGACATAATGATCCAAAAATTTCAAGGAGTGGAAAAAATTAAAATTCTCAAGTTAACGTGCGGTGGGATATTTACTAGAGCCAAACAACCCACTTTTTGCCTATTTTACAAAAAGCGGACCTAAAAAATCACAGATTCCTTTTGGAATTATTTCTCTCAACATTTCTGCATTTCTATTTTGGATGTTAAATTTCTTTTTCAAACTTGAATTTTTCTCTCTCCCAGTTTTCTCGTAAACAAAAAGGTAAGGCAAATATAGATCACAACAAAATGAAAATTCTAGAGTTTATGAACGGAAAAGAATTTGAAAACTATAATAATTGAGAGTGAAGAAAATTATTTTCACGCACTAAAAATGAACACCAAAGTTTTGTTATCCACGTTGGGGAAATTCCACTAGTACCACCCCAGATAGCTTGGTGGAATTTTATAAGAAAGAGATTTCTAATTGATCCTAATATTTTTTAAATGTGGTGGATATGCATGCCAGAAACATGTTGAAGATGGAAATGACCTAATGATCCAAAAATTTCAAGGAGTAGAAAAAATTAAAATTCTCAAGTTTACGTGCTGTGGGATATTTACTAGAGCCAAACAACTCACTTTTTGCCTATTTTACAAAAGCGGACCTAAAAAATCACAGATACTTTTTGGAATTATCTCTCTCAGCATTTGAGCATTTCCACTTTGGATGTTCAATTTTTTTTTTCAAACATGAGTTTTTCACTCTCCCAATTTTCTTGTAAACAAAAAGATAAGGTCAATATAGATCACAACAAAATGAAAATTTAAGATTTGATGTAAGCAAAATAATTTGAAAACTATAATGAATGTGAGTGAAGAAAATTATTTTCACGTACTAAAAATGAACACCAAAGTTTTGTTATCCACGTTGGGGAAATTCCACTAATACAACCCCAGATAGCTTGGTTGCATTTTATAAGAAAGAAATTTTTAATTGATCGTAACATGTTTTAAATGTGGTGGATATACATGCCAGAAACATGTAGAATATGTAAATGACCTAATGATCCAAAAATTTCAAGGCGTAGAAAAAATTAAAATTCTAAAGTCAACGTGCGGTGGGATATTTACTAGAGCCATACTACCCACTTTTAGCCTATTTTAAAAAAATCGGACCTAAAAAATCACAGATACTTTTTGGAATTATCTCTCACAGCATTTGTGCATTTCCATTTTTTATATAAATTTTTTTTCCAAACTTGAGTTTTTCACTCTCCCAGTTTTCTCGGAAACAAAAAGATAAGGCAAGTATAGATCACAACAAAATGAAAATTTTAGAGATTTTGTATGCAAAAGAATTTGGAAACTATAATAAATGTGAGTGAAGAAAATGATTTTCACGCACTAAAAATGAACACCAAAGTTTTGTTATCCGTGTTGGGGAAATTCCACTAGTACAACTCCACATAGCTTGGTGGAATTTTATAAAAAAGAGATTTCTAATTGATCCTAACATGTTTTAAATGTGGTGGATATGCATGCCAGAAACATGTTGAAGATGAAAATGACCTAATGATCATAAAATTTCAAGTAGTAGAAAACATTAAAATTTTCAAGTTAACGTGTGGTGGGATATTTACCAGAGCCAAAGAACCCACTTTTTTCCTATTTTACAAAAAGTGGACCTAAAAAATCATAGATACTTTTTGGATTTATCACTCTCAGCATTTGTGCATTTCCATTTTGGATGTTCAATTTTGTTTTTTCAAAGTTGAGTTTTCCACTCTCCTTGATTTCTTGCAAACAAAAAGATAAGGAAAATATAGATCACAACAAAATGAAAATTTAAGAGTTGATGTAAGAAAAATAATTTGAAAACTATAATAAATGTGAGTGAAGAAAATTATTTTCACGCATTAAAAATGAACACCTAAGTTTTCTAATCCACGTTGTGGAAATTCCACTAGGACAACCCCAGATAGCTTGGTGGAATTTTAGAAGAAAGAGATTTCTAATTGATCCTAACATGTTTAAAATGTGGTGGATATGCATGCCATAAACATGTTGAAGATGCAAATGACCTAATGATCCAAAAATTTCAAGACGTAGAAAAATTATAATTCCCAAGTTAGCATGTGGTGGGATATTTACCAGAGCCAAACAACCCACTTCTTGCCTATTTTACAAAAAGCGGACCTAAAAAGTCACAGATACCTTTTGGAACTACCTCTCTCAGCATTTGTGTAATTCCATTTTGGATGTTACATTTTTTTTTTCAAACTTGAGTTTTTCTCTCTCGCAGTTTCCTCGTAAACAAAAAGATAAGGCTAATATAGATCACAACAAAATGAAAATTTTAAAGTTTATGTAAGCAAAATAATTTGAAAACTATACTAAATGTGCATGAAGAAAATTATTTTCACGCCCTAAAAATGAACACCAATGTTTTGTTATCTATGTTGGGAAAATTCCACTAGTACAACCCCAGATAGCTTGGTGGAATTTTATAAGAAAGAGATTTCTAATTGATCCTAACATGTTTTGAATGTGGTGGATATGCATGCCAGAAACATGTGGAAAATGTAAATGACCTAATGATCCAAAAATTTCTAGTAGAAAAAATTAAAATTCAGAAGTTAATGAGCAGTAGGATATTTACCAGAGCCAAAGAACCCACTTTTTGCCTATTTTACAAAAAGCGGACCTAAAAAATCGCAGATACTTTTTTGAATTATCTCTCTCACCATTTGTGTATTTCCATTTTGGATGTTACATTTTTTTTTTCAAACTTGAGTTTTTCACTCTGGCAGGTTTCTCGTAAACAAAAAGATAAGGCAAATAAAAATCACAACAAAATGAAAATTTTAGAGTTTATGTATGGAAATGAATTTGAAAACTATAATAAATGTGAGTGAAGAAAAAAAATTTCACGCACTAAAAATGAACACCAAAGTTTTGTTATCCACGTTGGGGAAATTCCACTAGTACAACCTCAGATAGCTTGGTGGAATTTTATAAGAAAGAGATTTCTAATTGATCCTAACATGTTTTAAATCAGGTGGATATGCTTGCCAGAAACAAGTTGAAGATGCAAAAGACCTATTAATCCAAAAATTTCGAGGAGTAGAAAAAATTATAATTCTCAAGTTAACTTGCAGTGGGATATTTACTAGATCCCAACAACCAACTTTTTGCCTATTTTACAAAAAGCACAGATACTTTTTGGAATTATCTCTCTCTGCATTTCTGCTTTGGCATTTTGGATGTTCAATTTTTTTTCTTTCAAATTATAGTTTTTCACTCTCTCAGTGTTCTCATAAACAAAACGATAAGGCAAATATAGATCACAACAAAATGAAAATTTTAGAGTTTATGTATGCAAAAGAATTTAAAAACTATAATAAATGTGAGTGAAGAAAATTATTTTCATGCACTAAAAATGAACACCAAACTTTTGTTAACCACGTTGGGGAAATTCCACTAGTACAACCCCAGATAGCTTGGTGGAATTTTATAAGAAAGTTTTCTAATTGATCCTAACATTCTTTAAATTTTGTGGATATGCATGCCAGAAAAATGTTGTAGAAGCTAATGACTTAATGATCATAAAATTTCAAGGAGTAGAAAATATTAAAATTCTCAAGTTAACGTACGGTGGGATATTTACAAGAGCCAAACAACCCATTTTTTGCTTATTTTACAAAAAAGCAGACCTAAAAAATGACACATACTTTTTTGAATTATATCTCTCAGCATTTGTGTATTTCCATTTTGGATGTTACATTTTTTTTTTGCAAACTTGAGTTTTTCACTCTGGCAGATTTCTCGTAAACAAAAAGATAAGGCAAATAAAAATCACAACAAATGAAAATTTTAGAGTTTATGTATGCAAATGAATTTGAAAACTATAATAAATGTGAGTGAAGAAAAAAAATTTCACGCACTAAAAATGAATACCAAAGTTTTGTTATCCATGTTGGGGAAATTCCACTAGTACAACCTCAGATAGCTTGGTGGAATTTTATAAGAGAGAGATTTCTAATTGATCCTAACATGTTTTAAATCAGGTGGATATGCTTGCCAAAAACAAGTTGAAGATGGAAAAGACCTATGGATCCAAAAATTTCGAGGAGTAGAAAAAATTAAAATTCTCAAGTTAACTTGCGGTGGGATATTTAGTAGAGCCAAACAACCAACTTTTTGCCTATTTTACAAAAAGCGGACCCAAAAAGCACAAATACTTTTTGGAATTATCACTCTCTGCATTTATGCTTTTGCATTTTGGATGTTCAATTTTTTTTCTTTCAAATTTTAGTTTTTCACTCTCTCAGTGTTCTCATAAACAAAAAGATAAGGCAAATATAGATCGCAACAAAATGAAAATTTTAGAGTTTATGTATGCAAAAGAATTTAAAAACTATAATAAATGTGAGTGAAGCAAATTATTTTCATGCTCTAAAAATGAACACCAAAGTTTATTTATCCACGTTGGGGAAATTCCACTAGTACAACCCCAGATAGCTTGGTGGAATTTTATAAGAAAGAGATTTCTAATTGATCCTAACATTCTTTAAATTTGGTGGATATGCATGCCAGAAAATTGTTGTAGATGCTAATGACTTAATGATCATAAAATTTCAAGGAGTAGAAAATATTAAAATTCTCAAGTTAACGTACGGTGGGATATTTACCAGAGCCAAACAACCCATTTTTTGCCTATTTTACAAAAAGCGGACCTAAAAAATGACACATACTTTTTTGAATTATCTCTCTCAGCATTTGTGTATTTCCATTTTGATTGTTACATTTTTTATTTGCAAACTTGAGTTTTTCACTCTCCCAGTTTTCTCGTAAACAAAAAGATAAGGAAAATATAGATCACAACAAAATGAAAAATTTAGAGTTTATGTATGGAAAAGAATTTGAAAACTATAATAACTGTGAGTGAAGAAAATTAATTTCACGCACAAAAAATGAACACCAAAGTTTTGTTATCCACGTTGGGGAAATTGCACTAGTACAACCCTAGATAGCTTGGTGGAATTTTATAAGAAAGAGAATTCTAATTGATCCTAATCTGTTTTAAATGTGGTGGATATGCATGCCAGAAACATGTTGAAGATGCAAATATCTTAATGATCCAAAAATTTCAAGGAGTGGAAAAAATTAAAATTCATATGTTAACGTGCGGTGGGATATTCACCAAAGCCAAACAACTCACTTTTTGGCTATTTTACAAAAGCGACCTAAAAAATCACAGATACTTTTTGGAATTATCTCTCTCAGCATTTGAACATTTCCATTTTGGATGTTCAATTTTTTTTTTTTCAAACTTGAGTTTTTCACTCTCCCAGTTTTCTCGTAAACAAAAAGATAAGGCAAATATAGATCACAACAAAATGAAAATTTTAGAGTTTATGTATGCAAAAAATTTGAAAACTATAAAAAATGGGAGTGGAGATAATTAATTTCACGCACGTTGGGGAAATTCCACAAGGACAATCCCAGATAGCTTGGTGGAATTTTAATAAAAAGAGATTTCTAATTGATCCTAAAATATTTTAAATGTGGTGGATATGCATGCTAGAAACATATTGAAGATGCAAATGACCTAATGATCCAAAAATTTCAAGGAGAAGAAAAAAATTATATTCACAAGTTAACGCGCGGAGGGATATTTACCCGAGCCAAACAACCCACTTTTTGCCTATTTTACAAAAAGCGGACCTAAAATATCACAAATACTTTTTGGAATTATCTCTCTCAGCATTTGTGTATTTCCAGTTTAGATGTCCAGTTTATTTTTTTCAAACTTGAGTTTTTCTCTCTCCCAGTTTTCTCATAAACAAAAAGATAAGGAAAATATACATCACAACAAAATTAAAATTTTAGAGTTTATGTATGTAAAAGAATTTGAAAACTATAATATATTTTAGTGAATAAAATTAATTTCACGCACTAAAAATGAACACCGTAGTTTTGTAATCCACCTTGGGGAAATTCCACTAGTACAATCCCAGATAGCTTGGTGGAATTTTATAAGAAAGATATTTCTAATTGAACCTAACATGTTTTAAATGTGGTGGATATGCATGCTAGAAACATGTTGAAGATGAAAATGACCAAATGATCATAAAATTTCAAGGAGTCGAAAAAATTAAAATTCTCAAGTTAACGTGTAGTGGGATATTTACTAGAGGCAAAGAACCCACTTTTTGCCTATTTTACAAAAAACGGACCTAAAAAATCACTGAGACTTTTTGGAATTATCTCTCTCAGCATTTGTGCATTTCCATTTTGGATGTTAAATTTTTTTTTTTCAAACTTGAGTTCTTCACTCTCCCAGTTTTCTTGTAAGCAAAAAGATAAGGCAAATATAGATCACAACAAAAAGAAAATTTTAGAGTTTATGCATGCAAAATAATTTGAAAACTATAATAAATGTGAGTGAAGAAAATTATTTTCACGCACTAAAAATGAACAAGAAATTTTGATATCCACATTGGTGAAATTCCTCTAGTACAATCCCATATAGCTTGGTGGAATTTTATAAGAAAGAGATTTTTAATTATTCGTAACATGTTTGAAATGTGGTGGATATGCATGCCAGAAACATGTTAAAGATGCAAATGACCAGATGATCATACAATTTCAAGGAACACCAAAGTTTTGTTATCCATGTTGGGGAAATTCCACTAGTACAGCCCCAGATAGCTTGGTGGAATTTTATAAGAAAGCAATTTCTAATTGATCCTAACATGTTTTAAATGTTGTGGATGTGCATGCCAGAAACATATTGAAGATGCAAATGACCTAATGATCCAAAAATTTCAAGAAGTAGAAAAATTATAATTCTCAAGTTAACATGCAGTGGGATATTTACCAGAGCCAAACAACCCACTTGTTGCCTATTTTACAAAAAGCGGACCTATTGGAACTATCTGTCTCAGCTTTTGTGTAATTCCATTTTGGATGTTATATTTTTTGTTTCAAACTTGAGTTTTTCACTCTCGCAGTTTTCTCGTAAACAAAAAGATAAGACAAATATAGATCACAACAAAATGAAAATTTTTGAGTTTATGTATGCAAAATAATTTGAAAACTATAATTAATGTCAGTGAAGAAATTTATTTTCACGCAATAAAAATGAACACCAAAGTTTTGTTATCCACTTTGGGGAAATTCCAATAGTACAACCCCAGATAGCTAGGTGGAATTTTATAAGAAAGAGATTTCTAATTGATCCTAACATATTTTAAATGTGGTGGATATGCATGCCAGAAACATTTTGAAGATGCAAATGACCTTAGGATCATAAAATTTCAAGGAGTAGAAAAAATTAAAATTCTCAAGTTAACGTGCGGTGGGATATTTACCTGAGCCAAAGAACCCACTTTTTGCCTATTTTAATAAGATTGGACATAAAAATCACAGATACTTTTTGTAATTATCTCTCTCAGCATTTGTGTATTTCCATTTTGGATGTTAAATTTTCTTTTTAACTTGAGTTTTTCACTGTCCAAGTTTTCTCGTAGACAAAATGATAAGGCAAATATAGATCACAAGAAAATGAAAATTTTAGAGTTTATGTATGCAAAAGAATTTGAAAACTATAATAAATGTGAGTGAAGAAAATTATTTTCACGCACTAAAAAAGAACACCAAAGTTTTGTTATCCACGTTGGGGAAATTCCACTAGTACAACCCCAGAGAGTTTGGTGGAATTTTATAAGAAAGAGATTTCTAATTGATCCTAACATTTTTTAAATGTTGTGGATGTGCTTGCCAGAAACATATTGAAGATGGAAATGACCTAATGATCCAAAAATTTCAAGGAGTACAAAAAATTATAATTCTCAAGTTAACATACGGTGGGATATTTACCAAAGCCAAACAACCCACTTTTTGACTATTTTACAAAAAGCGGACCTAAAAAATCACAGATACTTTTTGGAACTTTCTCTCTCAGCATTTGTGTAATTCCATTCTGGATGTGATTTTTTTTTTTTCAAACTTGAGTTTTTCACTCTCGCAGTTTTCTTGTAAACAAAAAGATAAGGCAGATATAGATCACAACAAAATGAAAATTTTAGAGTTTATGTAAGAAAAAGAATTTGAAAACTATAATAAGTGTGCATGAAGAAAATTATTTTCACACACTAAAAATGAACACAGAAGTTTTGTTATCTACATTGGGGAAATTCCACTAGCACAACCCCATATAGCTTGGTGAAATTTTATAAGGAAGAGATTTCTAATTGATCCAAATATGTTTTAAATGTGGTGGATATGCTTGCCAAAAATATGTTGAAGATGTGAATGACGTAATGATCCAAAAATTTCGAGGACTAGAAAAAATTAAAATTCTCAAGTTAAAGTGTGGTGGGATATTTACCAGAGCCAAACAACTCACTTTTTGCCTATTTTACAAAAAGCGGACCTAAAAAATTACAGATACTTTTTTGGAATTATCTCTCTCAGCATTTGTGCATTTCCATTTTGGATGTTCAATTTTTTTTTTTCAAACTTGAGTTTTTCGCTCTCCCAGTTTCTCGTAAACAAAAAGATAAGGCAAATATAGATCACAACAAAATGAAAATTTTACAGTTTATGTATGCAATCGAATTTAAAAACTATAATAAATGTGAGTGCAGAAAATTATTTTCATGCACTAAAAATGAACACCAAAGTTTCGTTATCCACGTTGGGGAAATTCCACTAGTACAACCCCAAATAGCTTGGTGGAATTTTATAAGAAAGAGATTTCTAATTGATCTTAACATGTTTTAAAAGTGGTGGATATGCTTGCCAGAAACATGTTGAAGATGCAAACGACCTAATGATCCAAAGATTTCAAGGAGTAGAAAAAATTAAAATTCTCACGTTAACATGCGGTGGGATATTTACTAGAGCCAAACAACCCACTTTTTGCCCCTTTTATAAAAGCGGACCTAAAAAATATTAGATACTTTATGGAATTATCACTCTCAGCAAAATATTAGATACTTTATGGAATTATCACTCTCAGCATTTGTGCATTTCCATTTTGGAAGTTCAATTTTTTTTTCAAACTTGAGTTTTTCACTCTCGCAGTTTTCTCGTAAACAAAATGATAAGGCAAATATAGATCACAACAAAATGAAAATTTTAGAGATTATGTATGCAAAAGTATTTGAAAACCACAATAAATTTGAGTGAAGAAAATTATTTTCACACATACAAAATGAGCACCAATGTTCTGTTATCCACGTTGGGGGAAATTCCACTAGTACAACCCCAGATAGCTTGGTGGAATTTTATAAAAAGAGATTTTTAATTGATCCTAATATGTTTTAAATGTGGTGGATATGCATGCCATAAACATGTTGAAGTTTCAAATGACCTAATGATCCAATAATTTCAAAGAGTAGAAAAAATTAAAATTCTCAAGATAACGTGCGGTGGGATAATTACCAGAGCCAAACAACCCTCTCTTTGCCTATTTTACAAAAAGCGGACCTAAAAAATCACAGATACTTATTGGAGTTATCTCTCTCAGCATTTGTGCATTTCCATTTTGGATGTTCAATTTTTTTTTCCAACTTGAGTTTTTCACTTTCCCAGTTTTCACGTAAACGAAAAGATAAGCCAAATATAGATCACAACGAAATTAAAATTTTAGAGTTTATGTATGCAAAGGAATTTGAAAACTATGATAAATGTGAGTGAAAAAATTATTTTCATGCACTAAAAATGAACACCAAATTTTTATTATCCATGTTGGGGAAATTCCACTTGTACAACCCTAGATAGCTTGGTAGAATTTTATAAGAAAGAGATTTCAAATTGATCCTAACATGTATTAAATGTGGTGGATATGCATGCCAGAAACATGTTAAAAATGAAAATGACCTTATGATCATAAAATTTCAAGGAGTAGAAAAAATTAAAATTCTCAAGTTAACCTGCGGTGGGATATTTACCAGAGCCAAAAAACCCACTTTTTGCCTTTTTTACAAAAAGCGGACCTAAAAAATTATAGATACTTTTTGGAATTATCTCTCTCAGCATTTGTGCATTTCCATTTTGGATGTTCTTTTTACTCTCCCAGTTTTCTTGTGAACAAAAAGATAAGGCAAATATCGATCACAACAAAATGAAAATTTAAGAGTTGATGTAAGCAAAATAATTTGAAAGCTATAATAAATGTGAGTGAAGAAAATTATTTTCACGCACTAAAAATGAACACCAAAGTTTTGTTATCCACGTTGGGGCAATTCCACTAGAACATCCCCAGATAGCTTGGTGGAATTTTCGAAGAAAGTGATTTCTAATTGATCCTAACATGTTTAAAATGTGGTGGATATGCATGCCAGAAACATGTTGAAGGTGCAAATGACCTAATGATCCAAAAATTTAGAGGAGTAGAAAAATTATAATTCTCAAGTTATCATGCGGTGGGATATTTACCAGAGCCAAACAACCCACTTTTTGCCTATTTTACAAAAAGTGGACCTAAAAACATACAGATACTTTTTGGAACTATCTCTCTCAGCATTTGTGTAATTCCATTTTGGAAGTTACCTTTTTTTTTAAAACTCGAGTTTTTTACACTCGCAGTTTTCTCCTAAACAAAAAAATAAGGCAAATATAGATCATAACAAAATAAAAATTTTAGAGTTTATGTATGCAAAAGAATTTCAAAACTATAATAAATGTGCATGGAGAAAATTATTTTCACGCACTTAAAATGAACACCAAAGTTTTGTTATCCACATTGGGGAAATTCAACTAGTTCAACCCCAGATAGCTTGGTTGAATTTTATAAGGAAGAGATTTCTAATTGATCTTAAAATGTTTTAATCGTGGGGGATATGCATGCCAGAAACATGTTGAAGTTGCAAATGACCTAATGATCCAATAATTTTGAGTAGAAAAAATTAAAATTCTTTAGTTAACGTGCGGTGGGATATTTACCAAAGCCAAACACCTCACTTTTTGCCTATTTTACAAAAAGCGGACCTAAAAAATCATAGATACTTTTTTGAATTATCTCTCTCTCAGCATTTGTGCATTTCCATTTTCGTTGTTCAATTTTTTTTTTCAAAGTTGAGTGTTTCGCTCTCCCAGTTGTCTCGTAAACAAAAAGATAAGGCAAATATAGATCACAACAAAATGAAAATTTTAGAGTTTTTGTATGCAACAGAATTTGAAAACCATAATAAATGTGAGTGAAGAAAATTATTTTCATGCACTAAAAATGAACACCAAAGTTTTTTATCCACGTTGGAAAAATTCCACTAGTACAACCCGAGATAGCTTGGTGGATTTTTCTAAGAAAGAGATTTCTAATTGATCCTAACATGTTTTAAGTGTGGTGGATATGCATGCCAGAAACATGTTGAAGATGCAAATGACCTAATGATTCAAAATTTTCAAGGAGTAGAAAAATTAAAATTCTCAAGTTAACGTGCGGTGGGATATTTACCAGAGCCAAATAACCCATTTTTTGCCTATTTTATAAAAAGAGGACCTAAAAAATCACAGACACATTTTGGAATTATCTATGTCAGCATTTGTGTATTTCCATTATGGATGTTACATTTTTTTTTCAAACTTGAGTTTTTCACGCTCGTTGTATTCTCGTAAACAAAAAGATAAGGGAAATATAGATCACAACAAAATGAAAATTTTAGAATTTTTTGTATGCAAAAGAGTTTGAAAACTACAATAAATGTACATGAAGAAAATTATTTTCATGTCGTAAAAATGAACACCATAGTTTTGTTATCCACGTTGGGGAAATACCACCAGTACAACCACAGATAGCTTGGTGGAATTTTATATGAAAGAGATTTCTAATTGATCATAAGATGTTTTAAATGTGGTGGACATGCATGCCAGAAACATGTTGAAGATGCAAATGACCTAATGATCCAAAAATTTCAAGGGAAAGAAAAAATTAAAATTCTCAGGTTAATGTGCGGTGGGATATTTACCAGAGCCAAACAACCCACTTTTTACCTATTTTTCAAAAAGCGGACCGAAAAAATCACAAAAACATTTTGGAATTATCTCTCTCAGCATTTGTGTACTTCCATTTTGGATGTTACATTTTTTTTTCAAACTTGAGTTTTTCACTCTCGCAGTTTTCTTGTAAACAAAAAGATAAGGCATTTATAGATCACAAAAAAATGAAAATTTTAGAGTTGATGTACGCAATAGATTATGAAAACTATAATAAATGGGCATGAAGAAAATTTTTTTGACGCACTAAAAATGAACACCAAAGTTTTGCAATCCACGTTGGGGAAATTCCACTAGTACAACCCTAGATAGCTTGGTGGAATTTTATAAGAAAGATATTTCTAATTGATCCTAACATGTTTTAAATGTGGTGGATATGCTTGCCAGACACATGTTGAAGATGCAAATGACCTAATCATCCAAAAATTTCGAGGAGTAGAAAAAATTAAAATTCTCATGTTAACGTGCGGTGGGATATTTATCAGAGCCAAACAACTCACTTTTTGCCTATTTTACAAAAAGCGGACCTAAAAAATTATAGATCCTTTTTGGAATTATCTCTCTCAGAATTTGTGCATTTCCATTTTGGATGTTCAATTTTTTTTTTCAAACTTTAGTTTTTCGCTCTCCCAGTTTTCTCGCAAACAAAAAGATAAGGCAAATATAAATGACAACAAAATGAAAATTTTAGAGTTTATGTATACAAAAAAATTTGAAAATATAATAAATGTGAGAGAAGAAAATTATTTTCATGCACTAAAAATGAACACCATAGTTTTGTTATCCACGTTGGGGAAATTCCACTAGTACAACACCAGATAGCCTGGTGGAATTTTATAAGAAAGAAATTTCTAATTGATCCTAACATGTTTTAAATGTGGTGGATATGCATGCCAGAAACATGTTGAAGATTCAAATGACCTAATGATCCAAAAATTTCAAGGAGTAGAAAAAATTAAAATTCTCAAGTTAACCTGTGGTGGGATTTTTACTAGAGCTAAACAACCCACTTTTTGCCTATTTTACAAAATGCGGACCTAAAAAATCACATATACTTTTGGAATTATCTCTCTCAGCATTAGTGCATTTCCAATTTTGATTTTCATTTTTTATTCAAACTTGAGTTTTTCACTCTCCCAGTTTTCTCATAAACTAATGGATAAGGCGAACATAGATCACAACAAAATAAAAATTTTGGAGTTTATGTATGGAAAAGAATTTGAAAACTATAATAAATGTGAGAGAAGAAAATTATTTTCACGCACTAAAAATGAACACCAAAGTTTTGTTATCCACCTTGGGGAAATTCCACTAGTACAACCCCATATAGCTTGGTGGAATTTTATAAGAAAGAGATTTCTAATTGATCCTAATATGTTTAAAATGTGGTGGATATGCATGCCAAAAACATGTTGAAGATGAAAATGACCTAATGATCCAAAAATTTCAAGGAGTAGAGAAACTTAAAATTCGCAAGTTAACGTGTAGTGGGATATTTACCAGAGCCAAACAACCTTCTTTTTTCTTATTTTACAAAAGCGGACCTAAAAAATCACAGATACTTTTTGGAAATATCTCTCTCAGCATTTGAGCATTTCCATTTTGGATGTTCAATTTTTTTTTTCAAACTTGAGTTTTTCACTCTCCCAGTATTCTCGTAAACAAAAAGATAAGGAAAATATACATCAGAACAAAATGAAAATTTAAGAGTTTATGTATGCAAAAGAATTTGAAAACTATAATATATGTGAGTGAAGAAAAGTACTTTCACGCACTAAAATAGAACACCATAGTTTTGTTATCCACGTTGGGGAAATTCCACTAGTACAATCTAAGATACCTTTGTGGAATTTTATAAGAAAGAGATTTCTAATTGATCCTAACATGTTTTAAATGCGGTGGATATGCATGCCAGAAAAATGATGAAGATGCAAATGTCCTAATGAACCAAAAATTTCAAGGAGTACAAAAAATTAAAATTCGCAAGTTAACGTGCGGTGGGATATTTACTAGAGCCAAAGAAGCCACTTTTCGCCTATTTTACAAAAAGCGGACCTAAAAAATCACAAATACTTTTTGATATTATCTCTCTCAGCATTTGTTCATTACCATTTTGGATGTTCTATTTTTTTTTTCAAACTTGAGTTTTTCACTCTCCCAGTTTTCTTGTAAACAAAAAGATAAGGCAAATATAGATCACAACAAAATGAAAATTTTAGAGTTTAGGTATGCAAAAGAATTTGAAAACTATAATAAATGTGAATGCAGAAAATTATTTTCATGCACTAAAAATGAACACCATAGTTTTGTTATCCACGTTAGGGAAGTTCCACTAGAACAACTCAAGATAGCCTCGTCAAATTTTATAAGAAAGAAATTTCTAATTGATCCCAAAATGTTTTAAATATGGTGGATATGCATGTAGGAAACATGTTGAAGATTCAAATGACATAATGATCCAAAAATTTCGGGTAGAAAAAATTAAAATTCTCAAGTTAACGTTCGGTGGGATATTTACCAAAGCCAAACAACCCAGTTTTTGCCTTTTTTACAAAAGCGGACAAAAAAAATCACAGATACTTTTTGGAATTATTTCTTTTAGCATTTGACCATTTCCATTTTGGATGTTCTATATTTTTTTTTTCAAACTTGATTTATTCTCTCTCCCAGTTTTCTCGTAAACAAAATGATAAGGCAAATATAGATCACAACAACATGAAAATTTAGAGTTTATGCATGCATAAGAATTTGAACACTATAAAAAATGTGAGTGGAGAAAATTATTTTAACGCACTAAAAATGAACACCAATGTTTTGTTATCAACGTTGGGGAAATTCCACTAGTACAATCCCAGATAGCGTGGTGGAATTTTAATAGAAAGAGATCTCTAATTGATCCTAAAATGTTTTAAATGTGGTGGATATGCATGCTAGAAACATATTGAAGATGCAAATGACCTAATGATCCAAAAATTTCAAGGAGAAGAAAAAATTTAAATTCTCAAGTACGTGCGGTGGGATATTTACCAGAGCCTAACAACCCACTTTTTGCCTATTTTACAAAAAGCGGACCTAAAAAATCACAGATACTTTTTGGAATTATCTCTCTCAGCATTCGTGTATTTCCATTTTGGATGTCCAATATTTTTTCCAACTTGAGGTTTTCTCTCTCCCAGTTTTCTCATCAACAAAAAGATAAGGAAAATATTGATCACAACAACATTAAAATTTTAGAGTTTATGTAAGTAAAAGAATTTGAAAACTATAATATATGTGAGCGAAGAAAATTATTTTCACGCACTAAAAATGAACACCATAGTTTTGTTATCCACGTTGGGGAAATTCCACTACTACAATCCCAGATAGCTTGGTGGAATTTTATAAGAAAGATATTTCTAATTGATCCTAACATGTTTTAAATGTGGTGGATATGAGTGCCAGAAACATGTTGAAGATGCAAATGATCTAATGATCCAAAAATTTCAAGGAGTAGAAAAAATTAAAATTCTCAAGTTAACGTGCAGTGGGATATTTACTAGAGCCAAACAACCCACTTTTTGCCAATTTTAACAAAAGCGAACCAAACAAATCACTGATACTTTTTGGAATTATCTCTCTCAGCATTTGTGCATTTCAGTCTTGGATGTTAAATTTTTTTTTTCAAACTTGAGTTTTTCACTCTCCCAGTTTTCTTGTAAGCAAAAAGATAAGCCAAATATAGATATCAACAAAATGAAAATTTGAGAGTTTATGCATGCAAAATAATTTGAAAACTATAATAAATGTGAGTGAAGAAAAAAAATTTGACGCACTAAAAATGAACAAGAAAGTTTATTTATCCACGTTGGGGAAATTCCACTAGTACAACCCCAAATAGCTTGGTGAAATTTTATATGAAAGAAATTTTTAATTGATCGTAACATGTTTTAAATGTGGGGGATATGCCTGCCAGAAACATGTTGAAGATGCAAATGACCTAATGATCCAAAAATTTCAAGGAGTAGAAAAAATTAAAATTCTCAAGTTAACGTGCGGTGGGATATTTACAAGAGCCAAACTACCCACTCTTTGCCTATTTTACAAAAACCGGACGTAAAAAATCACAGATACTTTTGGAATTATCTCTCATAGCATTTGTGCATATCCATTTTGGATGTTCAATTTTTTTTTTTCAAACTTGAGTTTTTCACTCTCCCAGTTTTCTCGTAAACAAAAAGATAATGCAAATATAGATCACAACAAAATGAAAATTTTAGAGTTTGTGTATGCAAAAGAATTTGAAAACTATAATAAATGTGAGTGAAGAAAATTATTTCACACACTAAAAATGAACACAAAAATTTTGTTATCCATGTTGGGGAAATTCCACTAGTACAACCCTTGATAGCTTGGTGGAATTTTATAAAAAAAGGATTTCTAATTGATCCTAACATGTTTTAAATTTGGTGGATGTGCATGCCAGAAACATGTTGAAGATGCAAATGACCTTAGGATCTTAAAATTTCTACGAGTAGAAAAAATTAAAATTCTCAAGTTAACGTGCGGTGGGAAATTTACCTGAGCCAAAGAACCCCTTTTGGCCTATTTTACAAAAATTGGACCTAAAACATCACAGATACTTTTTGGAATTATCTCTCTCAGCATTTGTGTATTTCCATTTTGGATATTACATTTTTTTTTTCAAACTTGAGTTTTTCGCTCTCCCAGTTTTTTCGTAAACAAAAAGATAAGGCAAATATAGATCACTACAAAATGAAAATTTTAGAGTTTATGTATGCAAAATAATTTTAAAACTATTATAAATGTGAGCAAAGAAAATTATTTTCACGCACTAAAAATGAAGACCAAAGTTTTGTTATCCATGTTGGGGAAATTCCACTCGTACAACCCCAGATAGCTTGTTGGAATTTTATAAGAAAAAGATTTCTAATTGATCCTAACATGTTTTAAATGTTGTGGATATGCCTGCTAGAAACATGTTGAAGATGCAAATGACCTAATGATCCAAAAATTTCAAGGTGTACAAAAAATTATAATTCTCAAGTTTACGTGCGGTGGGATATTTACCAAAGCCAAAGAACTCACTTTTTGACTATTTTATAAAAAGCGGACCTAAAAAATCACAGATACTTTGTGGAACTTTCTCTCTCAGCATTTGTGTAATTCCATTTTGGATGTTATATTTTTCTTTTCAAACTTTGAGTTTTTCACTCTCGCAGTTTTCTTGTAAACAAAAAGATAAGGCAAGTATAGATCACAACAAAATGACAATTTTAAAGTTTATGTATGAAAAAGAATTTGAAAACTATAATAAGTGTGCATGAAGAAAATTATTTTCACGCACTAAAAATGAACAACAAAGTTTTGGTATCCATGTTGGGGAAATTCCACTCGCATAACCGCATATAGCTTGGTGAAATTTTATAAGGAATAGATTTTTAATTGATCCTAACTTGTTTTAAATGTGGTGTATATGCTTGCCAGAAACATGTTGAAGATGCAAATGCCCTAATGATCCAAAAATTTTCAAGAGAAAAAAATATTAAAATTCTCAAGTTAACGTGCGGTGGGATATTTACCAGAGCCAAACGACTGACTTTTTGCCTATTTTACTAAAAGAGGACCTAAAAAATCACAGATACTTTTTGGAATTATCTCTCTCTCAGCATTTGTGCATTTCCATTTTGGATGTTCAATTTTTTTTTTCAAACTTGAGTTTTTCGCTCTCCCAGTTTTCTTGTAAACAAAAAGATAAGGCAAATATAGATCACAACAAAATGAAAATTTTACAGTTTATGTATACAATCGAATTTGAAAACTATAATTAATGTGAGTGCAGAAAAAAAATTTCATGCATTAAAAATGAACACCAAAGTTTTGTTATCCACGTTGGTGAAATTCCACTAGTACAACCCCAGATAGCTTGGTGGAATTTTATAAGAAGAGATTTCTAATTGATCTTAACATGTTTTAAATATGGTGGATATGCATGCCAGAAACATGTTGAACATGCAAATAACCTAATAATCCAAAATTTTCAAGGAGTAGAAAAAATTAAAATTCTCAAGTTAACGTGCGGTGGGATATTTACCAGAGCCAAACGACTGACTTTTTGCCTATTTTACTAAAAGAGGACCTAAAAAATCACAGATACTTTTTGGAATTATCTCTCTCTCAGCATTTGTGCATTTCCATTTTGGATGTTCAATTTTTTTTTTCAAACTTGAGTTTTTCGCTCTCCCAGTTTTCTTGTAAACAAAAAGATAAGGCAAATATAGATCACAACAAAATGAAAATTTTACAGTTTATGTATACAATCGAATTTGAAAACTATAATTAATGTGAGTGCAGAAAAAAAATTTCATGCATTAAAAATGAACACCAAAGTTTTGTTATCCACGTTGGTGAAATTCCACTAGTACAACCCCAGATAGCTTGGTGGAATTTTATAAGAAGAGATTTCTAATTGATCTTAACATGTTTTAAATAAGGTGGATATGCATGCCAGAAACATGTTGAACATGCAAATAACCTAATAATCCAAAATTTTCAAGGAGTAGAAAAAATTAAAATTCTCAAGTTAACGTGCGGTGGGATATTTACTAGAGCCAAACAACCCACTTTTTGCCTATTTTACAAAATCGGACCTAAAAAATCACAGATACTTTCTAGAATTATCAATCTCAGCATTTGTGCATTTCCATTTTGGATGTTCAATTTTTTTTTTTTCAAACTTGAGCTTTTCACTCTCGCTGTTTTCTTGTAAACAAAAAGATAAGGCAAATATAGATCACAACAAAATTAAAATTTTAGAGTTTATGCATGCAAAAGAATTTGAAAACTTTAATAAATGTGAGTGAAGAAAATTATTTTCACGCACTCAAAATGAGCACCAATGTTCTGTTATCCACGTTGGGGAAATTCCACAAGTACAACCCCAGATAGCTTGGTGGAATTTTATAAAAAAGTGATTTCTAATTGATCCTAATATGTTTTAAATGTGGTGGATATGCATGCAAGAAACATGTTGAAGATGCAAATGACCTAATGATCCAATAATTTCAAAGAGTAGAAAAAATTAAAATTCTCAAGATAACGTGCGGTGGGATATTTCCCAGAGCCAAACAATCCACTCTTTGCCTATTTTACAAAAAGCGGACCTAAAAAATCATAGATACTTTTTGGAATTATCTCTCTCAGCATTTGTGCATTTCCAATTTGGATGTTCAATTTTTTTTTTTAAACATGAGTTTTTCACTCTCCCTGTTTTCTCGTAAACAAAAAGATAAGCCAAATATAGATCACAACAAATTGAAAATTTTAGAGTTTAGGTATGCAAAAGAATTTGAAAACTATAATAAATGTGAATGCAGAAAATTATGTTCACGCACTAAAAATGAACACCATAGTTTTGTTAACCACGTTAGGGAAGTTCCACTAGAACAACTCAAGATAGCCTCGTCAAATTTTATAAGAAAAAAATTTCTAATTGAACCTAAAATGTTTTAAATATGGTGGATATGCATGTAGGAAACATGTTGAAGATTCAAATGACATAATGATCCAAAAATTTCGACTAGAAAAAATTAAAATTCTCAAGTTAACGTTCGGTGGGATATTTACCAAAGCCAAACAACCCAGTTTTTGCCTTTTTTACAAAAGCGGACAAAAAAAATCACAGATACTTTTTGGAATTATTTCTTTTAGCATTTGAGCATTTCCATTTTGGATGTTCTATATTTTTTTTTTCAAACTTGATTTATTCTCTCTCCCAGTTTTCTCGTAAACAAAATGATAAGGCAAATATAGATCACAACAAAATGAAAATTTAGAGTTTATGCATGCATAAGAATTTGAACACTATAAAAAATGTGAGTGGAGAAAATTATTTTAACGCACTAAAAATGAACACCAATGTTTTGTTATCAACGTTGGGGAAATTCCACTAGTACAATCCCAGATAGCGTGGTGGAATTTTAATAGAAAGAGATCTCTAATTGATCCTAAAATGTTTTAAATGTGGTGGATATGCATGCTAGAAATATATTGAAGATGCAAATGACCTAATGATCCAAAAATTTCAAGGAGAAGAAAAAATTTAAATTCTCAAGTTAACGTGCGGTGGGATATTTACCAGAGCCTAACAACCCACTTTTTGCCTATTTTACAAAAAGCGGACCTAAAATATCACAGATACTTTTTGGAATTATCTCTCTCAGCATTCCTGCATTTCCATTTTGGATGTCCAATTTTTTTTTCCAACTTGAGGTTTTCTCTCTCCCAGTTTTCTCATCAACAAAAAGATAAGGAAAATATTGATCACAACAAAATTAAAATTTTAGAGTTTATGTAAGTAAAAGAATTTGAAAACTATAATATATGTGAGGGAAGAAAATTATTTTCACGCACTAAAAATGAACACCATAGTTTTGTTATCCACGTTGGGGAAATTCCACTACTACAATCCCAGATAGCTTGGTGGAATTTTATAAGAAAGATATTTCTAATTGATCCTAACATGTTTTAAATGTGGTGGATATGAGTGCCAGAAACATGTTGAAGATGCAAATGACCTAATGATCCAAAAATTTCAAGGAGTAGAAAAAATTAAAATTCTCAAGTTAACGTGCGGTGGGATATTTACTAGAGCCAAACAACCCACTTTTTGCCTATTTTAACAAAAGCGAACCAAACAAATCACTGATACTTTTTGGAATTATCTCTCTCAGCATTTGTGCATTTCAGTCTTGGATGTTAAATTTTTTTTTTCAAACTTGAGTTTTTCACTCTCCCAGTTTTCTTGTAAGCAAAAAGATAAGCCAAATATAGATCACAACAAAATGAAAATTTAAGAGTTTATGCATGCACAATAATTTGAAAACTATAATAAATGTGAGTGAAGAAAAAAAATTTGACGCACTAAAAATGAACAAGAAAGTTTATTTATCCACGTTGGGGAAATTCCACTAGTACAACCCCAGATAGCTTGGTGGAATTTTATATGAAAGAGATTTTTAATTGATCGTAACATGTTTTAAATGTGGGGGATATGCCTGCCAGAAACATGTTGAAGATGCAAATGACCTAATGATCCAAAAATTTCAAGGAGTAAAAAAAATTAAAATTCTCAAGTTAACGTGCGGTGGGATATTTACAAGAGCCAAACTACCCACTCTTTGCCTATTTTACAAAAAGCGGACGTAAAAAATCACAGATACTTTTTGGAATTATCTCTCATAGCATTTGTGCATTTCCATTTTGGATGTTCAATTTTTTTTTTCGAACTTGAGTTTTTCACTCTCCCATTTTTCTCGTACACAAAAAGATAATGCAAATATAGATCACAACAAAATGAAAATTTTAGAGTTTATGTATGCAAAAGAATTTGAAAACTATAATAAATGTGAGTGAAGAAAATTATTTCACACACTAAAAATGAACACCAAAATTTTGTTATCCATGTTGGGGAAATTCCACTAGTACAACCCTTGATAGCTTGGTGGAATTTTATAAAAAAGGGATTTCTAATTGATCCTAACATGTTTTAAATTTGGTGGATATGCATGCCAGAAACATGTTGAAGATGCAAATGACCTTAGGATCATAAAATTTCAAGGAGTAGAAAAAATTAAAATTCTCAAGTTAACGTGCGGTGGGATATTTACCTGAGCCAAAGAACCCACTTTTTGCCTATTTTACAAAAATTGGACCTAAAAAACCACAGATACTTTTTGGAATTATCTCTCTCAGCATTTGTGTATTTCCATTTTGGATATTACATTTTTTTTTTCAAACTTGATTTTTTCACTCTCCCAGTTTTTTCGTAAACAAAAAGATAAGGCAAATATAGATCACTACAAAATGAAAATTTAGAGTTTATGTATGCAAAATATTTTTAAAACTATTATAAATGTGAGCAAAGAAAATTATTTTCACGCACTAAAAATGAAGGCCAAAGTTTTGTTATCCATGTTGGGGAAATTCCACTAGTACAACCCCAGATAGCTTGTTGGAATTTTATAAGAAAGAGATTTCTAATTGATCCTAACATGTTTTAAATGTTGTGGATATGCATGCCAGAAACATGTTGACGAGGCAAATGACCTAATGATCCAAAAATTTCAAGGTGTACAAAAAATTATAATTCTCAAGTTTACGTGCGGTGGGATATTTACCAAAGCCAAACAACTCACTTTTTGACTATTTTATAAAAAGCGGACCTAAAAAATCATAGATACTTTTTGGAATTATCTCTCTCAGCATTTGTGCATTTCCAATTTGGATGTTCAATTTTTTTTTTTAAACATGAGTTTTTCACTCTCCCTGTTTTCTCGTAAACAAAAAGATAAGCCAAATATAGAGCACAACAAATTGAAAATTTTAGAGTTTAGGTATGCAAAAGAATTTGAAAACTATAATAAATGTGAATGCAGAAAATTATGTTCACGCACTAAAAATGAACACCATAGTTTTGTTAACCACGTTAGGGAAGTTCCACTAGAACAACTCAAGATAGCCTCGTCAAATTTTATAAGAAAAAAATTTCTAATTGATCCTAAAATGTTTTAAATATGGTGGATATGCATGTAGGAAACATGTTGAAGATTCAAATGACATAATGATCCAAAAATTTCGAGTAGAAAAAATTAAAATTCTCAAGTTAACGTTCGGTGGGATATTTACCAAAGCCAAACAACCCAGTTTTTGCCTTTTTTACAAAAGCGGACAAAAAAAATCACAGATACTTTTTGGAATTATTTCTTTTAGCATTTGAGCATTTCCATTTTGGATGTTCTATATTTTTTTTTTCAAACTTGATTTATTCTCTCTCCCAGTTTTCTCGTAAACAAAATGATAAGGCAAATATAGATCACAACAAAATGAAAATTTAGAGTTTTTGCATGCATAAGAATTTGAACACTATAAAAAATGTGAGTGGAGAAAATTATTTTAACGCACTAAAAATGAACACCAATGTTTTGTTATCAACGTTGGGGAAATTCCACTAGTACAATCCCAGATAGCGTGGTGGAATTTTAATAGAAAGAGATCTCTAATTGATCCTAAAATGTTTTAAATGTGGTGGATATGCATGCTAGAAATATATTGAAGATGCAAATGACCTAATGATCCAAAAATTTCAAGGAGAAGAAAAAATTTAAATTCTCAAGTTAACGTGCGGTGGGATATTTACCAGAGCCTAACAACCCACTTTTTGCCTATTTTACAAAAAGCGGACCTAAAATATCACAGATACTTTTTGGAATTATCTCTCTCAGCATTCCTGCATTTCCATTTTGGATGTCCAATTTTTTTTTCCAACTTGAGGTTTTCTCTCTCCCAGTTTTCTCATCAACAAAAAGATAAGGAAAATATTGATCACAACAAAATTAAAATTTTAGAGTTTATGTAAGTAAAAGAATTTGAAAACTATAATATATGTGAGGGAAGAAAATTATTTTCACGCACTAAAAATGAACACCATAGTTTTGTTATCCACGTTGGGGAAATTCCACTACTACAATCCCAGATAGCTTGGTGGAATTTTATAAGAAAGATATTTCTAATTGATCCTAACATGTTTTAAATGTGGTGGATATGAGTGCCAGAAACATGTTGAAGATGCAAATGACCTAATGATCCAAAAATTTCAAGGAGTAGAAAAAATTAAAATTCTCAAGTTAACGTGCGGTGGGATATTTACTAGAGCCAAACAACCCACTTTTTGCCTATTTTAACAAAAGCGAACCAAACAAATCACTGATACTTTTTGGAATTATCTCTCTCAGCATTTGTGCATTTCAGTCTTGGATGTTAAATTTTTTTTTTCAAACTTGAGTTTTTCACTCTCCCAGTTTTCTTGTAAGCAAAAAGATAAGCCAAATATAGATCACAACAAAATGAAAATTTAAGAGTTTATGCATGCACAATAATTTGAAAACTATAATAAATGTGAGTGAAGAAAAAAAATTTGACGCACTAAAAATGAACAAGAAAGTTTATTTATCCACGTTGGGGAAATTCCACTAGTACAACCCCAGATAGCTTGGTGGAATTTTATATGAAAGAGATTTTTAATTGATCGTAACATGTTTTAAATGTGGGGGATATGCCTGCCAGAAACATGTTGAAGATGCAAATGACCTAATGATCCAAAAATTTCAAGGAGTAAAAAAAATTAAAATTCTCAAGTTAACGTGCGGTGGGATATTTACAAGAGCCAAACTACCCACTCTTTGCCTATTTTACAAAAAGCGGACGTAAAAAATCACAGATACTTTTTGGAATTATCTCTCATAGCATTTGTGCATTTCCATTTTGGATGTTCAATTTTTTTTTTCGAACTTGAGTTTTTCACTCTCCCATTTTTCTCGTACACAAAAAGATAATGCAAATATAGATCACAACAAAATGAAAATTTTAGAGTTTATGTATGCAAAAGAATTTGAAAACTATAATAAATGTGAGTGAAGAAAATTATTTCACACACTAAAAATGAACACCAAAATTTTGTTATCCATGTTGGGGAAATTCCACTAGTACAACCCTTGATAGCTTGGTGGAATTTTATAAAAAAGGGATTTCTAATTGATCCTAACATGTTTTAAATTTGGTGGATATGCATGCCAGAAACATGTTGAAGATGCAAATGACCTTAGGATCATAAAATTTCAAGGAGTAGAAAAAATTAAAATTCTCAAGTTAACGTGCGGTGGGATATTTACCTGAGCCAAAGAACCCACTTTTTGCCTATTTTACAAAAATTGGACCTAAAAAACCACAGATACTTTTTGGAATTATCTCTCTCAGCATTTGTGTATTTCCATTTTGGATATTACATTTTTTTTTTCAAACTTGATTTTTTCACTCTCCCAGTTTTTTCGTAAACAAAAAGATAAGGCAAATATAGATCACTACAAAATGAAAATTTAGAGTTTATGTATGCAAAATATTTTTAAAACTATTATAAATGTGAGCAAAGAAAATTATTTTCACGCACTAAAAATGAAGGCCAAAGTTTTGTTATCCATGTTGGGGAAATTCCACTAGTACAACCCCAGATAGCTTGTTGGAATTTTATAAGAAAGAGATTTCTAATTGATCCTAACATGTTTTAAATGTTGTGGATATGCATGCCAGAAACATGTTGACGAGGCAAATGACCTAATGATCCAAAAATTTCAAGGTGTACAAAAAATTATAATTCTCAAGTTTACGTGCGGTGGGATATTTACCAAAGCCAAACAACTCACTTTTTGACTATTTTATAAAAAGCGGACCTAAAAAATCATAGATACTTTTTGGAATTATCTCTCTCAGCATTTGTGCATTTCCAATTTGGATGTTCAATTTTTTTTTTTAAACATGAGTTTTTCACTCTCCCTGTTTTCTCGTAAACAAAAAGATAAGCCAAATATAGATCACAACAAATTGAAAATTTTAGAGTTTAGGTATGCAAAAGAATTTGAAAACTATAATAAATGTGAATGCAGAAAATTATGTTCACGCACTAAAAATGAACACCATAGTTTTGTTAACCACGTTAGGGAAGTTCCACTAGAACAACTCAAGATAGCCTCGTCAAATTTTATAAGAAAAAAATTTCTAATTGATCCTAAAATGTTTTAAATATGGTGGATATGCATGTAGGAAACATGTTGAAGATTCAAATGACATAATGATCCAAAAATTTCGAGTAGAAAAAATTAAAATTCTCAAGTTAACGTTCGGTGGGATATTTACCAAAGCCAAACAACCCAGTTTTTGCCTTTTTTACAAAAGCGGACAAAAAAAATCACAGATACTTTTTGGAATTATTTCTTTTAGCATTTGAGCATTTCCATTTTGGATGTTCTATATTTTTTTTTTCAAACTTGATTTATTCTCTCTCCCAGTTTTCTCGTAAACAAAATGATAAGGCAAATATAGATCACAACAAAATGAAAATTTAGAGTTTATGCATGCATAAGAATTTGAACACTATAAAAAATGTGAGTGGAGAAAATTATTTTAACGCACTAAAAATGAACACCAATGTTTTGTTATCAACGTTGGGGAAATTCCACTAGTACAATCCCAGATAGCGTGGTGGAATTTTAATAGAAAGAGATCTCTAATTGATCCTAAAATGTTTTAAATGTGGTGGATATGCATGCTAGAAATATATTGAAGATGCAAATGACCTAATGATCCAAAAATTTCAAGGAGAAGAAAAAATTTAAATTCTCAAGTTAACGTGCGGTGGGATATTTACCAGAGCCTAACAACCCACTTTTTGCCTATTTTACAAAAAGCGGACCTAAAATATCACAGATACTTTTTGGAATTATCTCTCTCAGCATTCCTGCATTTCCATTTTGGATGTCCAATTTTTTTTTCCAACTTGAGGTTTTCTCTCTCCCAGTTTTCTCATCAACAAAAAGATAAGGAAAATATTGATCACAACAAAATTAAAATTTTAGAGTTTATGTAAGTAAAAGAATTTGAAAACTATAATATATGTGAGGGAAGAAAATTATTTTCACGCACTAAAAATGAACACCATAGTTTTGTTATCCACGTTGGGGAAATTCCACTACTACAATCCCAGATAGCTTGGTGGAATTTTATAAGAAAGATATTTCTAATTGATCCTAACATGTTTTAAATGTGGTGGATATGAGTGCCAGAAACATGTTGAAGATGCAAATGACCTAATGATCCAAAAATTTCAAGGAGTAGAAAAAATTAAAATTCTCAAGTTAACGTGCGGTGGGATATTTACTAGAGCCAAACAACCCACTTTTTGCCTATTTTAACAAAAGCGAACCAAACAAATCACTGATACTTTTTGGAATTATCTCTCTCAGCATTTGTGCATTTCAGTCTTGGATGTTAAATTTTTTTTTTCAAACTTGAGTTTTTCACTCTCCCAGTTTTCTTGTAAGCAAAAAGATAAGCCAAATATAGATCACAACAAAATGAAAATTTAAGAGTTTATGCATGCACAATAATTTGAAAACTATAATAAATGTGAGTGAAGAAAAAAAATTTGACGCACTAAAAATGAACAAGAAAGTTTATTTATCCACGTTGGGGAAATTCCACTAGTACAACCCCAGATAGCTTGGTGGAATTTTATATGAAAGAGATTTTTAATTGATCGTAACATGTTTTAAATGTGGGGGATATGCCTGCCAGAAACATGTTGAAGATGCAAATGACCTAATGATCCAAAAATTTCAAGGAGTAAAAAAAATTAAAATTCTCAAGTTAACGTGCGGTGGGATATTTACAAGAGCCAAACTACCCACTCTTTGCCTATTTTACAAAAAGCGGACGTAAAAAATCACAGATACTTTTTGGAATTATCTCTCATAGCATTTGTGCATTTCCATTTTGGATGTTCAATTTTTTTTTTCGAACTTGAGTTTTTCACTCTCCCATTTTTCTCGTACACAAAAAGATAATGCAAATATAGATCACAACAAAATGAAAATTTTAGAGTTTATGTATGCAAAAGAATTTGAAAACTATAATAAATGTGAGTGAAGAAAATTATTTCACACACTAAAAATGAACACCAAAATTTTGTTATCCATGTTGGGGAAATTCCACTAGTACAACCCTTGATAGCTTGGTGGAATTTTATAAAAAAGGGATTTCTAATTGATCCTAACATGTTTTAAATTTGGTGGATATGCATGCCAGAAACATGTTGAAGATGCAAATGACCTTAGGATCATAAAATTTCAAGGAGTAGAAAAAATTAAAATTCTCAAGTTAACGTGCGGTGGGATATTTACCTGAGCCAAAGAACCCACTTTTTGCCTATTTTACAAAAATTGGACCTAAAAAACCACAGATACTTTTTGGAATTATCTCTCTCAGCATTTGTGTATTTCCATTTTGGATATTACATTTTTTTTTTCAAACTTGATTTTTTCACTCTCCCAGTTTTTTCGTAAACAAAAAGATAAGGCAAATATAGATCACTACAAAATGAAAATTTAGAGTTTATGTATGCAAAATATTTTTAAAACTATTATAAATGTGAGCAAAGAAAATTATTTTCACGCACTAAAAATGAAGGCCAAAGTTTTGTTATCCATGTTGGGGAAATTCCACTAGTACAACCCCAGATAGCTTGTTGGAATTTTATAAGAAAGAGATTTCTAATTGATCCTAACATGTTTTAAATGTTGTGGATATGCATGCCAGAAACATGTTGACGAGGCAAATGACCTAATGATCCAAAAATTTCAAGGTGTACAAAAAATTATAATTCTCAAGTTTACGTGCGGTGGGATATTTACGAATGCCAAACAACTCACTTTTTGACTATTTTATAAAAAGCGGACCTAAAAAATCACACATACTTTTTGGAACTTTCTCTCTCAGCATTTGTGTAATTCCATTTTGGATGTTATATTTTTCTTTTCAAACTTGATTTTTTCACTCGCACAATTTTCTTGTAAACAAAAAGATAAGGCAAGTATAGATCACAACAAAATGACAATTTTAAAGTTTATGTATGAAAAAGAATTTGAAAACTATAATAAGTGTGCATGAAGAAAATTATTTTCACGCACTAAAAATGAACAACAAAGTTTTGGTATCCATGTTGGGGAAATTCCACTCGCACAACCCCATATAGCTTGGTGAAATTTTATAAGGAATAGATTTTTAATTGATCCTAACTTGTTTTAAATGTGGTGTATATGCTTGCCAGAAACATGTTGAAGATGCAAATGCCCTAGTGATCCAAAAATTTTCAAGAGAAAAAAAAATTAAAATTCTCAAGTTAACATGCGGTGGGATATTTCCCAGAGCCAAACGACTGACTTTTTGCCTATTTTACTAAAAGAGGACCTAAAAAATCACAGATACTTTTTGGAATTATCTCTCTCTCAGCATTTGTGCATTTCCATTTTGGATGTTCAATTTTTTTTTTCAAACTTGAGTTTTTCGCTCTCCCAGTTTTCTCGTAAACAAAAAGATAAGGCAAATATAGATCACAACAAAATGAAAATTTTACAGTTTATGTATACAATCGAATTTGAAAACTATAATTAATGTGAGTGCAGAAAAAAAATTTCATGCATTAAAAATGAACACCAAAGTTTTGTTATCCACGTTGGTGAAATTCCACTAGTAAACCCCAGATAGCTTAGTGGAATTTTATAAGAAGAGATTTCTAATTGATCTTAACATGTTTTAAATATGGTGGATATGCATGCCAGAAACATGTTGAACATGCAAATAACCTAATAATCCAAAATTTTCAAGGAGTAGAAAAAATTAAAATTCTCAAGTTAACGTGCGGTGGGATATTTACTAGAGCCAAACAACCCACTTTTTGCCTATTTTACAAAAGCGGACCTAAAAAATCACAGATACTTTCTAGAATTATCAATCTCAGCATTTGTGCATTTCCATTTTGGATGTTCAATTTTTTTTTTCAAACTTGAGCTTTTCACTCTCGCTGTTCTCTTGTAAACAAAAAGATAAGGCAAATATAGATCACAACAAAATTAAAATTTTAGAGTTTATGTATGCAAAATAATTTGAAAACTTTAATAAATGTGAGTGAAGAAAATTATTTTCACGCACTCAAAATGAGCACCAATGTTCTGTTATCCACGTTGGGGAAATTCCACTAGTACAACCCCAGATAGCTTGGTGGAATTTTATAAAAAAGAGATTTCTAATTGATCCTAATATGTTTTAAATGTGGTGGATATGCATGCAAGAAACGTGTTGAAGATGCAAATGACCTAATGATCATAAAATTTCAAGGAGTGGAAAAAATTATAATTCCCAACTTAACGTGCGGTGGGATATTTACCAGAGCCAACCAACCCACATTTTGCCTATTTTACAGAGAGTGGACCAAAAACATCACAGATACTTTTCGGAACTATCTCTCCCAACTTTTGAGTATTTCCATTTTGGATGTTACATTTTTTTTTACAAACTTGAGTTTTTCACTCTCGTAGTTTTCTCGTAAACAAAAAGATAAGGCAAATATAGATCACAACAAAATGAAAATTTTAGAGTTTATGTATGCAAAAGAATTTGAAAACTATAATAAATGTGCATGAAGAAAATTATTTTCACGCATTCAAAATGAACATCAAAGTTTTATTATCCACGTTGGGGAAATTCCACTAGTACAACCCCAGATAGCTTGGTGGAATTTTATAAGAAAGAGATATCTAATTGATCCTAACATGATTTAAATGTGATGGATATGCATGCCAGAAACATGTTGAAGATGCAAATGACCTAATGATCCAAAAATTTCAAGGAGTAGAAAAAATTAAAATTCTCAACTTAACGTGCTGTGGGATATATATGAGAGCCAAACAACACATTTTTCCCTATTTTACAAAAGCGGACCTAAAAAATCACAGATACTTTTTGGAATTATCTCTCTCAGCATTTGAGCTTTTCCATTTTGGATGTTGAATTTTTTATTTTTCAAACTTGAGTTTTTCACTTTCACAGTTTTCTCGTAAACAAAATGATAAGGCAAATATAGATGACAACAAAATGAAAATTTAAGAGTTCAGGTATGCAAAAGAATTTGAAAACTATAATAAATATGAGTGAAGAAAATAATTTTCAAACAATAAAAAGGAACACCAAAGTTTTGTTATCCACGTTTGGGAAATTCCACTTGTACAACCCAAGATTGGGTTAGAATTTTATAAGAAAGAGGTTTCTAATTGATCTTAACATGTTTTAAATGTGGTGGATATACATGCAAGAAACATGTTGAAGATTCAAATGACCTAATGATCATAAAATTTCAAGGAGTAGAAAAAATTAAAATTCTCAAGTTAACGTTCGGTGGGATATTTACCAGAGCCAAACAACCTACTTTTTGCCTATTTTACAAAAAGCGGACCTAAAAAATCACAGATACTTTTTGGAATTATCTCACTCTGCATTTGTGTATTTCCATTTTGGATGTTACATTTTTGTTTTCAAACTTGAGTTTTTCACTCTCGCAGTTTTCTCGTAAACCAAAAGATAAAGCAAATAAAAATCACAAAAAAATGAAAATTTTAGAGTTTATGTATGCAAATGTATTTGAAAACTATAATAAATGTGAGTGAAGAAAAAAAATTTCACGCACTAAAAATGAACACCAAAGTTTTGTTGTCCTCGTTTGGGAAAATCCACTAGTACAATCCCAGATAGCTTGGTGGAATTTTATAAGAAAGATATTTCTAATTGATCCAAACATGTTTTAAATGTGGTGCATATGCATATTAGAAACATGTTGAAGATGCAAATGACCTAAGGATCATAAAATTTCAAGGAGTAGAAAAAATTAAAATTCTCAAGTTAACGTGCGGTGGGATATTTACTAGAGCCAAATAACCCACTTTTTGCCTATTTTACAAAAAATGGACCTAAAAAATCACACATACTTTTTGGAATTTTCTCTATCATCATTTGTGTATTTCCATTTTGGATTTTACATTTTTTTTTCAAACTTGAGTTTTTCACTCTCCCAGTTTTCTCATAAACATAAAGATAAGGCAAATATAGATCACTACAAAATGAAAATTTTAGAGTTTATGTATGCAAAAGAATTTGAAAACTATTATAAATGTGAGTGAAGAAAATTATTTTCACGGACTAAAAATGAACACCAAAGTTTTGTTATCCATGTTGGGGAAATTCCACGAGTACAACCCCATATAGCTTGGGGGAATTTTATAAGAAAGTGATTTCTAATTGATCCTAACATGTTTTAAATGTTGTGGATATGCATGCCAGAAACATCTGAATATGCAAATGACCTAATGATCCAAAAATTTTAAGGAGTACAAAAAAGTATAATCCTCAAGGTAACGTGCGGTGGGATATTTACCAGAGCCAACCAACCCACTTTTTGACTATTTTACAAAAAGCGGACCTAAAAAATCACAGATACTTTTTGGAACTTTCACTCTCGCAGTTTTCTTGTAAACAAAAAGATAAGGAAAATATAGATCACAACAAAATGAAAATTTTAAATTTGATATATGAAAAAGAATTTGAAAACTATAATAAGTGTGCATGAAGAAAATTATTTTCACGCACTAAAAATGAACACTAAAGTTTTGTTATCCACGTTGGGAAAATTCCACTAGCACAACTCCATATAGCTTGGTGAAATTTTATAAGGAAGAGATTTCTAATTGATCCTAACATGTTTTTAATATGGTGGATATGCTTGTCAGACACATGTTGAGGATTAAAATGACCTAATGATGTAAAAATTTCGAGGAGTAGAAAAAATTAAAATTCTCAAGTTAGCGTGCGGTGGGATATGTACTAGAGCCAAACGACTCACTTTTTGCCTATTTTACAAAAAGCGGAACTGAAAAATCACAACTACTTTTTGGAATTATCTCTCTCTCAGCATTTGGGCTTTTCCATTTTGGATGTTCAATTTTTTTTTTCAAACTTGAGTTTTTCGCTCTCCTAGTTTTCTCGTAAACAAAAAGATAAGGCAAATATAGATCACAACAAAATGAAAATTTTACAGTTTATGTATGCAATCGAATTTGAAAACTATAATAAATGTGAATGCAAAAAATTATTTTCATGCATTAAAAATGAACACCAAAGTTTTGTTATCCACGTTGGGGAAATTCCACTAGTACAACCCCAGATAGCTTGGTGGAATTTTATAAGAAAGAGATTTCTAATTGATCTTAACATGTTTTAAATGTGGTGGATATGCATGCTAGAAATATGTTGAAGATGCAAACGACCTAATGATCCAAAAATTTCCAGGAGTAGAAAAAATTAAAATTCTCAAGTTAACATGTGGGGGGATATTTACTAGGGCTAAACAACCCACTTTTTGCCTATTTTACTAAAGTGGGCCTAAAAAATCACAGATACTTTCTAGAATTATCACTCTTAGCATTTGTGCATTTCCATTTTGGATGTTCAATTTTTTTTTTTTCAAACTTGAGTTTTTCACTCTCGCAGTTTTCTCGTAAACAAAAAGATAAGGCTAATATAGATCACAACAAAATGATAATTTTAGAGTTTATGTAGGCAAAAGAATTTGAAAACTATAATAAAAGTGAGTGAAGAAAATTATTTTCACGCACTCAAAATAAGCACCAATGTTCTGTTTTCCACGTTGGGGAAATTCCACTAGTACAACCCCAGATAGCTTGGGGGAATTTTATAAAAAAGAGATTTCTAATTGATCCTAATATTTTTAAATGTGGTGGATATGCATGCCAGAAACATGTTGAAGATGCAAATGACCTAATGATCCAATAATTTCAAGGAGTAGAAAAAATTAAAATTCTCAAGATAATGTGCGGTGGGATAATTACCAGAGCCAAACAACCCACTCTTTGCCTATTTTACAAAAGCGGACCTAAAAAATCACAGATACTTTTTGGAATTATCTCTCTCAGCATTTGTGCATTTCCATTTTGGATGTTCAATTTTTTTTTTCAAACTTGAGTTTTTCACTCTCCCAGTTTTCTCATAAACAAAAAGATAAGCCAAATATAGATCAGAACGAAATTAAAAGTTTAGAGTTTATGTATGCAAAGGAATATCAAAACTATTATAAATGTGAGTGAAGAAAATTATTTTCACGCACTAAAAAGGAACACCAAAGTTTTGTTATCCATGTTGGGAAAATTCCACTTGTACAACCCCAGATAGCCTGGTGGAATTTTAGAAGAAAGGGATTTCAAATTGATCCTATCATGTTTTAAATGTGGTGGATATGCATTCCAGAAACATGTTGAAGTTGGAAATGACCTAATGATCTTAAAATTTCATAGAGTAGAAAAAATTAAAATTCTCAAGTTAACGTGCAGTGGGATATTTACCAGAGCCAAAGAACCCACTTTTTGCCAATTTTACAAAAAGCGGACCTAAAAAATCACAGATACATTTTGGAATTATCTCTCTCAGCATTTGTGTATTTGCATTTTGGATGTTACATTTTTTTTTTCAAACTTGAGTTTTTCACTCTTGCAGTTTTTTCGTAAACCAAAGATAAGGCAAATAAAAATCACAAAAAAATGAAAATGTTAGAGTGAAGAAAACTATAATAAATGTGAGTGAAGAAAAAAATTTTCACGCACTAAAAATGAACACCAAAGTTTATTATCCACGTTTGGGAAATTCCACTAGTACAACCCCAGATAGCTTGGTGGAATTTTATAAGAAATAGATTTCTAACTGATCCTTACATGTTTTAAAGGTGGTGGATATGCTTGCCAGAAACAAATTGAAAATGCAAATGACCTATTGATCCAAAAATTTCTAGGAGTAGAAAAAATTAAAATTCTCAAGTTAACTTGCGGTGGGATATTTACTAGAGCCAAACAACCAAATTTTTCACTCTCCCAGTTTTCTCATAAGCGAAAAGATAAGGCAAATATAGATCACAACAAAATGAAAATTTTAGAGTTTATGTATGCAAAAGAATTTGAAAACTATAATAAATTTGAGTAAATAAAATTATTTTCATGCACTAAAAATGAACACCATAGTTTTGTTATCCACGTTGGGGAAATTCCACTAGTACAACCACAGATAGCATGGTGGATTTTTTATAAGAAAGAGATTTCTAATTGATCATAAAATGTTTTAAATGTGGTGGATATGCTTGCCAGAAAAATGTTGAAGATGGTAATGACCTAATGATCTTAAAACTTTAAGGAGTAGAAAATATTAAAATTCTCAAGTCAACGTGTTGTGGGATATTTACCAGAGTCAAAGAACCCACTTTTTGCCGATATTAAAAAAAGTGGACCTAAAAAATCACACATACTTTTTTGAATTATCTATCTCAGGATTTGTGTATTTCCATTTCGGATGTTATATTGTTTTTTTCAAACTTGAGTTTTTCACTCTCCCAGCTTTCTCGTAAACAAAAAGATAAGGAAAATATAGATCACAACAAAATGAAAATTTTAGAGTTTATGTATGGAAAGGAATTTGAAAACTATAATAAATGTGAGTTAAGAAAATTATTTTCACGCACCAAAAATGAACACCAAAGTTTTGTTATCCACGTTGGGGAAATTCCACTAGTACAACCATAGATAGCTTGGTGGAATTTTATAAGAAAGAGATTTCTAATTGATCCTAATATGTTTTAAATGTGGTGGATATGCATGCCAGAAACATGTTGAAGATGCAAATAACTCAATGATCCAAAAATTTCAAGGAGTAGAAAAAATTAAAATTCTCAAGTTACCGTGCGGTGGGATATTTACCAGAGCCAAACAACCCAGTTTTTGCCTATTTTACAAAAGCAGACCTAAAAACTCACAGATACTTTTTGGAATTATCTCTCTCAGCATTTGAGCATTTCCATTTTGGATGTTCAATTTTTTTTTTAAAACTTGAGTTTTTCACTCTCCCAGTTTTCTCGTAAACAAAAAGATAAGGCAAATATAGATCACAACAAAATGAAAATTTTATAGTTTATGTATGCAAAAGAATTTGAAAACAATAAAAAATGTGAGTGGAGAAAATTATTTTCACGCACTAAAAATGAACACCAATGTTTTATTATGCACATTGGGGAAATTCCACTAGTACAATCCCAGATAGCTTGTTAGAATTTTAATAGAAAGAGATTTCTAATTGATCCTAAAATTTTTTAAATGTGGTGGATATGCATGCTAGAAACATATTGAAGATGCAAATGACCTAATGATCCAAAAATTTCAAGGAGAAGAAAAAATTTAAATTCTCAAGTTAACGTGCGGTGGGATATTTACCAGAGCCAAACAACCCACTTTTTGCCTATTTTACAAAAAGCGGACCTAAAATATCACAGATACTTTTTGGAATTATCTCTCTCAGCATTTGTATATTTCCATTTTGGATGTCCAATTTTTTTTTCCAACTTGAGTTTTTTTGTCTCCCAGTTTTCTCATCAACAAAAAGATAAGGAAAATATAGATTACAACAAAATTATAATTTTAGATTTTATGTATGTAAAAGAATTTGAAAACTATAATATATGTGAGTGAAGAAAATTATTTTCACACACTAAAAATGATCACCATATTTTTGTTATCCACGTTGGGGAAATTCCACTAGTACAATTGGTGGAATTTTATAAGAAATATATTTGTAATTGATCCAAACATGTTTTAAATGTGGTGGATATGCATGCCAAAAACATGTTGAAGATGCAAATGACCTAACGATCCAAAAATTTCAACGCGCAGAAAAAATTAAAATTTTTTAGTTAACGTGCGGTGGGATATTTACTAGAGCCAAACAACCCACTTTTTGCCTATTTTAAAAAAGCGGACCTAAAAAATCACAGATATTTTTTGGAATTATCCCTCACAACATTTGTGCATTTCCATTTTGGATGTTCAATTTTTTCTTTTTCAAACTTGAGTTTTTCACTCTCCCAGTTTTCTCTTATACAAAAACATAAGGCAAATATAGATCACAACAAAATGAAAATTTTAGAGTTTATGTATGCAAAAGAATTTGAAAACTATAATAAGTGTGCATGAAGAAAATTATTTTCATGCCCTAAAAATGAACACCAAAGTTTTGTTATCCACGTTGGGGAAATTCCACTTGCACAACCCCATATAGCTTGGTGAAATTTTATAAGGAAGAGATTTCTAATTGATCCTTACATGTTTTAAATGTGGTGGATATGCTTGCCAAAAATATGTTGAACATGCAAATGACCTAATGATCCAAAAATTTTGAGGAGTAAAAAAAATTAAAATTGTCAAGTTAACATGCGGTGGGATATTTACTAGAGCCAAACAACTTACGTTTTGCGTATTTTACAAAAACCGGACCTAAAAAATGACAAATAGTTTTTGGAATTTTCTCTCTCTCAGTATTTGTGCATTTCCATTTTGGATGTTCAATTTTTTTTTTCAAACTTGAGTTTTTCGCTCTCCCAGTTTTCTCGTAAACAAAAAGATAAGGCAAATATAGATCACAAAAAAATGAAAATTTTACAGTTTATGAATGCAATCGAATTTGAAAACTATAATAAATGTGAGAGTAGAAAATTATTTTCATGCACTAAAAATGAACACCAAAGTTTTGTTATCCACGTTGGTGAAATTCCACTAGTACAACCCAGATAGCTTGGTGGAATTTTATAAGAAAGAGATTTCTAATTGATCTTAACATGTTTTAAATATGGTGGATATTCATGCCAGAAATATATTGAAGATGCAAACGACCTAATAATCCAAAATTTTCAAGGAGTAGAAGAAATTAAAATTCTCAAGTTAACGTGTGGTGGGATTTTTACTAGAGCCAAGCAACTCACTTTTTGCCCATTTTACAAAAGCGGACCTAAAAAATCACATATACTTTCTTGAATTATGACTCTCAGCATTTGTGCATTTCCATTTTGGATGTTCAATTTTTTTTTTCAAACTTGAGTTTTTCACTCTCGCACTTTTCTCGTAAACAAAAAGATAAGGCAAATATAGATCACAACAAAATGAAAATTTTAGAGTTTTTGTATGCAATAGAATTTGAAAACTATAAGAAATGTGCATGAAGAAAATAATTTTCACGCACTCAAAATTAACACCAAAGTTTTGTTATCCACGTTGGGGAAATTCAACTAGTACAACCTAGATAGCTTGGTTGAATTTTATAAGGAAGAGATTTCTAATTGATCCTAACATGTTTTAAATGTGATGGATATACTTGCCAGAAATATGTTGAAGATGCAAATGACCTAATAATCCAAAAATTTTGAAGAGTAGAAAAAATTAAAATTCTCAAGCTAACGTGCGGTGGGATATTTACCAGAGCCAAACAACTCACTTTTTGCCTATTTTACAAAAAGCGGACCTAAAAAATCATAGATACTTTTTTGAATTATCTCTCTCTCAGCATTTGTGCATTTCCAATTTGGATGTTCAATTTCTTTTTTCAAACTTGAGTTTTTCGCTCTCCTAGTTTTCTCGTAAACAAAAAGATAAGGCAAATATAGATCACAACAAAATGAAAATTTTAGAGTTTATGTATGCAACAGAATTTGAAAACCATAATAAACGTGAGTGAAGAAAATTATTTTCATGCACTAAAAATAAACACCAAAGTTTTGTTATCCACGTTGGGGAAATTCCACTAGTACAACCCCAGATAGCTTGGTAGAATTTTCTAAAAAAGAGATTTCTAATTGATCCTAACATGTTTTTAATGTGGTGGATATGCATACAGAAACATGTTGAAGATGCAAATGACGTAATGATTCAAAAATTTTAAGGAGTAGAAAAATTAAAATTCTCAAGTTAACGTACGGTAGGATATTTACTAGAGCCAAACAACCCACTTTTTGCCAATTTTACAAAAAGCGGACCAAAAAAATCACATACACTTTTTGGAATTACCACTCTCAGCATTTGTGAATTTCCATTTTTGATGTTACATTTTTTTTTTTCAAACTTGAGTTTTTCACTCTCACAGTATTCTCGTAAATAAAAAGATAAGGCAAATACAGATCACAACAAAATAAAAATTTTAGAGTTTATGTATGCAAAAGAGTTTGAAAACTATAATAAATGTGCATGAAGAAAATTTTTTTCATGCACTAAAAATGAACACCATAGTTTTGTTATCCACGTTGGGGAAATTCCACTAGTACAACCCCAAATAGCTTGGTGGAATTTTATAAGAAAGTGATTTGTAATTGACCCTAAGATGTTTTAAATGTGTTGGACAGGCATGCCAGAAACATGTTGAAGATGCAAATGACCTAATGATCCAAAAATTTCAAGGTGTAGAAAAAATTAAAATTCTCAAGTTAACGTGTGGTGGGATATTTACTAGAGCCAAACAACCCACTTTTTGCCTATTTTACAAAAAACGGACCTAAAAAATTACCAAAACTTTTTGGAATTATCTCTCTCAGCATTTGTGTATTTCCATTTTGGATGTTACATTTTTTTTTTCAAACTTGAGTTTTTCACTCTCGCAGTTGTCTCGTAAACAAAAAGATAAGGCAAATATAAAACACGACAAAATGAAAATTTTAGAGTTTATGTATGCAAAAGAATTTGGAAACTATAATAAATGTGAGTGAAGAAAATTATTTTCACACTCTGAAAATGAACACCAAAGTTTTGTTATCCATATTTGGGAAATTCCACTTGTACAACCCAAGAATGCTTGGTGGAATTTTATAAGAAAGAACTTTCTAATTGATCGTTACATGTTTTAAATGTGGTGGATATACATGCAAGAAACAAGTTGAAGATGTAAATGACCTAATGATCATAAAATTTCAAGGAGTAGAAAAAATTAAAATTCTCAAGTTAACATTCGGTGGGATGTTTACAAGAGCCAAAGAACCCACTTTTTGCCTATTTTACAAAAAGCGGACCTAAAAAATCGTAGATACTTTTTTGAATTATGTCTCTCAGCATTTGTGTATTTCCATTTTGGATGTCACATTTTTTTTTCTAACTTGAGTTTTTCACTCTGGCAGTTTTCTCGTAAACCAAAAGATAAGGCAAATAAAAATCACAACAAAATGAAAATTTTAGAGTTTATGTATGCAAATGATTTAGAAAACTATAATAAATGTGAGTGAAGAAAAAAAATTTCACGCACCAAAATGAAAACCAAAGTTTTGTTATCCACGTTGGGGAAATTCTACTAGTACAACCCCAGATAGCTTGGTGGAATTTTATCAGAAAGAGATTTCTAATTGATCCTAACATGTTTTAAATGTGGTGGATATGCTTGCCAGAAACAAGTTGAAGATGCAAATGACCTATTGATCCAAAAATTTTGAGGAGTCAAAAAAATTAAAATTCTCAAGTTAACTTGCAGTGGGATATTTACAAGAGCCAAACAACCAACTTTTTGCCTATTTTACAAAAAAGCGGACACAAAAACCACATATACTTTTTGAAATTATCCCTCTCTACATTTCTGCTTTTGCATTTTGGATTTTCAATTTTTTTTCTTTCAAATTTTAGTTTTTCACTCTCTGAGTGTTCTCATAAACAAAAAGATAAGGCAAATATAGATCACAACAAAATGAAAATTTTAGAGTTTATGTATGCAAAAGAATTTGAAAACTATAATAAATGTGAGTGAAGAAAATTATTTTCATGCTCTAAAAATGAACACCAAAGTTTTGTTATCCACGTTGGGGAAATTCCACTAGTACAACCCCAGATAGCATGGTGGAATTTTATAAGAAAGAGATTTCTAATTGATCCTAACATGTTTTAAATGTGGTGGATATGCATGCCAGGAAAATGTTGTAGATGCTAATGACCTAATGATCATAAAATTTCAAGGAGTAGAAAATATTAAAATTCTCAAGTTAACGTACGGTGGGATATTTTCCAGAGCCAAACAACCCACTTTTTGCCTATTTTACAAAAAGTGGACCTAAAAAATGAAACATACTTTTTTGAATTATCTCTCTCAGCATTTGTGTATTTCCATTTTAGATGTTACATTTTTTTTTGCAAACTTGAGTTTTTCTCTCTCCCAGTTTTCTCGTAAACAAAAAGATAAGGAAAATATGGATCACAACAAAATGAAAAATTTAGAGTTTATGTATGGAAAAGAATTTGAAAAATATAATAAATGTGAGTGAAGAAAATTAATTTCACGCACTAAAAATGAACAACAAAGTTTTGTTATCCACGTTGGGGAAATTCCTCTAGTACAACCCTAGATAGCTTGGTGGAATTTTATAAGAAAGAGAATTCTAATTGATCCTAATATGTTTTAAATGTGGTGGATATGCATGCCAGAAATATGTTGAAGATGCAGATATCTTAATGATCCAAAAATTTCAAGGAGTAGAAAAAATTAAAATGCTTATGTTGACGTGCGGTGGGATATTTACCAAAGCCAAACAACTCAATTTTTGGCTATTTTACAAAAGCGGACCTAAAAAATCACTGATACTTTTTGGAATTATCTCTCTCTGCATATGAGCATTTCTATTTTGGATGTTCAATTTTTTTTTTTTCAAACTTGAGTTTTTCACTCTCCCAGTTTTCTCGTAAACAAAAAGATAAGGCAAGTATAGATCACATAAAAATGAAAATTTTAGAGTTTATGTATGCAAAAGAATTTGAAAACTATAAAAAATGGGAGTGGAGATAGTTATTTTCACGCACAAAAAATGAACACCAATGTTTTGTTATCCACGTTGGGGAAATTCCACAAGGACAATCCCAGATACCTTGGTGGAATTTTACTAAAAAGAGATTTCTAATTGATCCTAAAATGTTTTAAATGTGTTGTATATGCATGCTAGAAACATATTGAAGAGGCAAATGACCTAATGATCCAAAAATTTCTAGGAGAAGAAAAAAATTATATTCTCAAGTTAAAGTGCGGTGGGATATTTACCAGAGCCAAACAACCCACTTTTTGCCTATTTTACAAAAAGTGGACCTAAAATATCACAGATACTTTTTCGAATTATCTCTCTCAGCATTTGTGTATTTCCATTTTGGTTGTCCAATTTTTTTTTCAAACTTGAGTTTTTCTCTCGCCCAGTTTTCTTATAAACAAAATGATAAGGAAAATATACATCACAACAAAATTTAAATTTTAGAGTTTATGTATGTAAAACAATTTGAAAACTATAATATATGTGAGGGAATAAAATTATTTTCACGCACTAAAAATGAACACCATAGTTTTGTAATCCACCTTGGAGAAATTCCACTAGTACAATCCCAGATAGCTTGGTGGAATTTTATAAGAAAGATATTTCTAATTGAACCTAACATGTTTTAAATGTGGTGGATATGCATGCCAGAAACATGTTGAAGAAGCAAATGACCTAATGATCATAAAATTTCAAGGAGTAGAAAAAATTAAAATTCTCAAGTTAACGTGTGGTGGGATATTTACTAGAGCCAAAGAACCCACTTTTTGCCTATTTTACAAAAAAACGGACGTAAGAAATCACATATACTTTTTGTAATTATCTCTCTTAGCATTTGTGCATTTCCATTTTGGATGTTAAATTTTTTTTTTCAAACTTGAGTTTTTCACTCACCCAGTTCTCTTGTAAGCAAAAAGATAAGGCAAATATAGATCACAACAAAATGAAAATTTTAGAGTTTATCCATGCAAAATAATTTGAAAACTATAATAAATGTAAGTGAAGAAAATTATTTTCACGCCCTAAAAATGAACACTAAAGTTTTGTTATCCACGTTGGGGAAATCCCACTAGTACAACCCCAGATAGCTTGGTGGAATTTTATAAGAAAGTGATTTCTAATTGATCCTAACATGTTTTAAATGTGGTGGATATGCATGCCAGAAACATGTTGAAGATGCAAATGACCTGATGATCATAAAATTTCAATGAGTAGAAAACATTAAAATTCTCAAGTTAAAGTGCGGTGGGATATTTACAAGAGCCAAACTACCCACTCTTTGCCTATTTTACAAAAAGCGGACTTAAAACATTACTGATACTTTTTGGAATTATCTCTCACAGCATTTGTGCATTTCCATTTTGGATGTTCAATTTTTTTTTTTTCAAAATTCAGTTTTTCACTCTCCCAGTTTTCTCGTAAACAAAAAGATAAGGCAAATATAGCTCGCAACAAAATGAAAATTTTAGAGTTTATGTATGCAAAATAAATTGAAAACTATAATAAATGTGAGTGAAGAAAAAAATGAAAACCAAAGTTTTATTATCCATGTTGGGGAAATTCCACTAGTACAACCCCTGATAGATTGGTGGAAGTTTATAAAAAAAGGATTTCTAATTGTTCCTAACATGTTTTAAATGCGGTGGATATGCATGCCATAAACATGTTGAAGATGCAAATGATCTAAGGATCATAAAATTTCAAGGTGTAGAAAAAATTAAATTCTCAAGGTAACGTGCGGTGGGATATTCACCAGAGCCAAAGAACCCACTTTTTGTCTATTTTAAAAAAAATGGACCTAAAAAATCATAGATAATTTTTGGAATTATCTCTCTCAGCATTTGTGTATTTCCATTTTGGATGTTACATTTTTTTTTTCAAACTTGAGTTTTTCACTCTCCCAGTTTTCTCATAAACAAAAAGATAAGGCAAATATAGATCACTATAAAATGAAAATCTAAGAGTTTATGTATGCAAAAAAATTTGAAAACTATTATAAATATGAGTGAAGAAAATTATTTTCACACACTAAAATGAACACCAAAGTTTTATTATCCATGTAGGGGAAATTCCACTAGTACAGCCCCAGAGAGCTTGGTGGAATTTTATAAGAAAGAGATTTCTAATTGATCCTATCATGTTTTAAATGTTGTGGATGTCCATGCCAGAAACATATTGAAGATGCAAATGACCTAATGATCCAAAAATTTCAAGAAGTAGAAAAATTATAATTCTCAAGTTAACTTGCGGTGGGATATTTACCAGAGCAAAACAACACACTTGTTGCCTATTTTACAAAGCAGACCAAAAAATTCACAGATACCTTTTGGAACTATCTGTCTCAGCATTTTTGTAATTCCATTTTGGATGTTACATTTTTTTTTTCAAACTTGAGTTTTTTACTCTCGCAGTTTTCTCGTAAACAAAAAGATAAGGCAAATATAGATCACAACAAAATGAAAATTTTAGAGTTTATGTATGAAAAATTATTTGAAAACTATAATTATTGTGAGTGAAGAAAGTTATTTTCACGCACTAAAAATGAACACCAAAGTTTTGTTATCCACTTTGGGGAAATTCCAATAGTACAACCCCAGATAGCTAGGTGGAATTTTATAAGAAAGAGATTTCTAATTGATCCTAACATGTTTTAAATGTGGTGGATATGCATGCCAGAAACATTTTGAAGATGCAAATGACCTTAGGATCATAAAATTTCAAGGAGTAGAAAGAATTAAAATTCTCAAGTTAACGTGCGGTGGGATATTTACCAGAGCCAAAGAACCCACTTTTTGCCAAATTTACAAAAGCGGACCTAAAAAATCATAGATACTTTTTGGAATTATCTCTCTCAGCATTTGTGTATTTCCATTTTGGATGTTACATTTTTTTTTTTCAAAGTTGAGTTTTTTACTCTCCCAGTTTTCTTGTGAACAAAAAGATAAGGCAAATACCAATCACAACAAAATGAAAATTTAAGAGTTGATGTAAGCAAAATAATTTGAAAACTATAACAAATGTGAGTGAAGAAAATTATTTTCACGCACTAAAAATGAACACCAAAGTTTTGTTATCCACGTTGGGGCAATTCCACTAGTACATCCCCAGATAACTTGGCGGAATTTTAAAAGATAGAGATTTCTAATTGATCCTAACATGTTTAAAATGTGGTGGATAAGCATGCCAGAAACATGTTGAAGATGCAAATGACCTAATGATCCAAAAATTTAGAGGAGTAGAAAAATTATAATTCTCAAGTTAACATGCGGTGGGACATTTACTAGAGGTAAACAACCCACTTTTTGCCTATTTTACAAAAAGCGGACCTAAAAGCTTATAGATACTTTTTGGAACTATCTCTCTCAGCATTTGTGTAATACCATTTTGGAAGTAACTTTTTTTTTTAAAACTTGATTTTTTCACACTCGCAGTTTTCTCCTAAACAAAAAGATAAGGCAAATATAGATCACAACAAAATGAAAATTTTAGAGTTTATGTATGCAAAAGAATATGAAAACTATAATAAATGTGCATGGAGAAAATTACTTTCACGCACTTAGAATGAACACCAAAGTTTTGTTATCCACGTTGGGGAAATTCAACTAGTTCAACCCCAGATAGCTTGGTTGAATTTTATAAGGAAGAGATTTCTAATTGATCCTAACATGTTTTAAACATGGTGGATATGCATGCCAGAAATATGTTGTAGATGCAAATGACCTAATGATCCAAAAATTTCGAGTACAAAAAAATAAAATTCTCAAGTTAAGGTGCGGTGGGATATTAACCAAAGCCAAACAACTCACTTTTTGCCTATTTTACAAAAAGCGGACCTAAAAAATCACATATACTTTTTTGCATTATCTCTCTCTCAGCATTTGTGCATTTCCATTTTGGATGTTCAATTTTTTTTTTCAAAGTTGAGTGTTTCGCTTTCCTAGTTTTCTCGTAAACAAAAAGATAAGGCAAATATAGATCACAACAAAATGAAAATTTTAGAGTTTATGTATGCAACAGAGTTTGAAAACCATAATAAATGTGAGTGAAGAAAATTATTTTCATGCACTAAAAATGAACACCAAAGTTTTTTTGTCCACGTTGGGGAAATTCCACTAGTACAACCCGAGATAGCTTGGTGGAATTTTCTAAGAAAGAGATTTCTAACTGATCCTAACATGTTTTAAATGTGGTGGATATGCATGCCAGAAAAATGTTGAAGATGCAAATGACGTAATGATTCAAAATTTTCAAGGAGTAGAAAAATTAAAATTCTCTAGTTAAGGTGCGGTGGGATATTTACCAGAGCCAAACAACCCACTTTTTGCCTATTTTACAAAAAGAGGACCTAAAAAATCACAGACACTTTTTGGAATTATCTCTCTCAGCATTTGTGTATTTCCATTTTGGATGTTACATTTTTTTTTTCAAACTTGAGTTTTTCACTCTCGTAGTATTCTCGTAAACAAAAAGATAAGGCAAATATAGATCACAACAAAATGAAAATTTTAGATTTTACGTATGCAAAAGAGTTTGAAAACTCTAATAAATGTGTATGAAGAAAATTATTTTCATGCACTAAAAATGAACACCATAGTTTTGTTATCCACGTTGGGGAAATACCACAAGTACAACCCCAGATAGCTTGGTGGAATTTTATACGAAAGAGATTTCTAATTGATCCTAAGATGTTTTAAATGTGGTGGACATGCATGCCAGAAACATGTTGAAGATGCAAATGACCTAATGATCCAAAAATTTCAAGGAAAAGAAAAAAGTAAAATTCTCAAGTTAATGTGCGGTGGGATATTTACTAGAGCCAAACAACCCACTTTTTGCCTATTTTACAAAAACTGGACCTAAAAAATCACAAAAACTTTTTGGAATTATCTCTTTCAGCATTTGTGTACTTCCATTTTGGATGTTACATTTTTTTTTTCAAACTTGAGTTTTTCACTCTCGCAGTTTTCTCTTAAACTAAAAGATAAGGCAAATATAGATCACAACAAAATGAAAATTTTAGAGTTTATGTATGCAATAGATTTTGAAAACTATAATAAATGTGCATGAAAATAATTATTTTGAAGCAGTAAAAATGAACAGCATAGTTTTGTTATCCACGTTGGGGAAATTCCACCAGTACATCACCAGATAGCCTGGTGGAATTTTATAAGAAAGAAATTTCTAATTGATCCTAACATGTTTTAAATGTGGTGGATATGCATGCCAGAAACATGTTGAAGATTCAAATGACCTAATGATCCAAAAATTTGAAGGAATAGAAAAAATTAAAATTCACAAGTTAACGTGTGGTGGGATATTTACTTGAGCCAAACAACCCACTGTTTGCCTATTTTACAAAAAGTGGACCTAACAATTCACAAATACTTTTTGGAATTATCTCTCTCAGCATTAGTGCATTTCCAATTTTGATGTTCATTTTTTTTTCAAACTTGAGTTTTTCACTCTCCCAGTTTTCTCAAAAACAAAAATATAAGGTGAACGTAGATCACAACAAAATGAAAATTTAACAGTTTATGTATGGAAAATAATTTGAAAACTGTAATAAATGTGAGAGAAGAAAATTATTTTCACGCACTAAAAATGAACACCAAAGTTATGTTATCCACGTTGGGGAAATTCCACTAGTACAACCCCAAATAGCTTGGTGGAATTTTATGAGAAGGGGATTCCTAATTGATCCTAATATGTTTAAAATGTGGTGGATATGCATGCCAAAAACATGTTGAAGATGCAAATGACCTAATTCAAAAATTTCAAGGAGTAGAAAAAATTAAAATTCTGAAGTTAACGTGTGGTGGGATATTTACCAGAGCCAAACAACCCTCTTTTTGCCTATTTTACTAAAAGCGGACCTAAAAAATCACAGATACTTTTTGGAATTATCTCTCTCTCAACATTTGTGCATTGCCATTTTGGATGTTCAATTTTTTTTTTTTCAAACTTGAGTTTTTTGCTCTCCCAGTTTTTTTGTAAACAAAAGATAAGGCAAATATAGATCACAACAAAATAAAAATTTTACAGTTTATGTATGCAATCGAATTTGAAAACTATAATAAATGTGAGTGCAGAAAATTATTTTCATGCATTAAAAATGAACACCAAAGTTTTGTTATCCACCTTGGTGAAATTCCACTAGTACAACCCCAGATAGTTTGGTGGAATTTTATAAGAAAGAGATTTCTAATTGATCTTAACATGTTTTAAATATGGTGGATATGCATGCTTGAAACATGTTGAAGATGAAAATGACCTATTAATCCAAAATTTTCAAGGAGTAGAAAAAATTAAAATTCTCAAGTTAACGTGCGGTGAGCCAAACAACCCACTTTTTGCCTATTTTACAAAAGCGGACCTAAAAAATCACAAATACTTTCTGGAATTATCACTCTCAGAATTTGTTCATTTCCATTTTAGATGTTCAATTTTTTTTTTCAAACTTGAGTTTTTCACTCTCGCTGTTTTGTCGTAAACAAAAAGATAAGGCAAATATAGATCACAACAAAATGAAAATTTAAGAGTTTATGTATGCAAAAGAATTTGAAAACTATAATAAATGGGAGTGAAGAAAATTATTTTCACGCACTCAAAATGAGCACCAATGTTTTGTTATCCACGTTGGGGAAATTCCACTAGTACAACCCCAGATAGCTTGGTGGAATTTTATAAAAAAAGATTTGTAATTGATCCTAATATGTTTTAAATGTGGTGGATATGCATGCGAGAAACTTGTTGAAGATGCAAATGACCTAATGATCCAATAATTTCAAAGAGTAGAAAAAATTAAAATTCTCAAGATAACGTGCGGTGGGATATTTACCAGAGCAAAATAATCCACTCTTTGCCTATTTTACAAAAAGCGGACCTAAAAAATCACAGATAATTTTTGGAATTATCTCTCTCAGCATTTGTGCATTTCCATTTTGGATGTTCAATTTTTTTTTTTCAAACTTGAGTTTTTCACTCTCCCTGTTTCTCGTAAACAAAAAGATAAGCCAAATATAGATCACAAAGAAAGTAAAATTTTAGAGTTTATGTATGCGAAGGAATTTGAAAACTATAATAAATGTGAGTGAAGAAAATTATTTTCACGCACTAAAAATGAACACCAAAGTTTTGTTATCCATGTTGGGGAAATTCCACTAGTACAACCCTAGATAGCCTGGTGGAATTTTATAAGAAAGAGATTTCAAATTGATCCTAACATATCTTAAATGTGGTGGATACGCATGCCAGGAACATGTTGAAGATGCAAATGACCTAATGATCATAAAATTTCAAGGAGTGGAAAAAATTATAATTCTCAAGTTAACGTGCGGTGGGATATTTACCTGAGCCAACCAACCCACATTTTGCCTATTTTACAGAAAGTGGACCTAAAACATCACAGATACTTTGGAACTATCTCTCCTAGCTTTTGTGTATTTCCATTTTAGAAGTTAAATTTTTTTTTTCAAATTTGAGTTTTTCACTCTCATAGTTTTCTCGTAAACAAAAAGATAAGGCAAATATAGATCACAAAAAAATGAAAATTTTAGAGTTTATGTATGCAAAAGAATTTGAAAACTATAATAAATGTGCATGAAGAAAATTATTTTCACGCACTCAAAATGAACACCAAAGTTTTATTATCCACGGTTGGGAAATTCCACTAGTACAACCCCAGATAGCTTGGTGGAATTTTATAAGAAAGAGATATCTAATTGATCCTAACATGTTTTAAATGGGATGGATATGCATGTCAAAAATATGTTGAAGATGCAAATGACCTAATGATCCAAAAATTTCAAGGAGTAGAAAGAAATGAAATTCTCAAGTTAATGTGTTGTGGGATATATACGAGAGCCAAACAACCCATTTTTTTCTATTTTACAAAAGCGGACCTAAAAAATCACAGATACTTTTTGGAATTATCTCTCTCAGCATTTGAGCATTTCCATTTTGGATGTTGAATTTTTTATTTTTCAAACTTTAGTTTTTCACTCTCCCAGTTTTCTTGTAAACAAAAAGTAAGGCAGATATAGATGACAACAAAATGAAAATTTAAGAGTTTAAGCATGCAAAAGAATTTGAAAACTATAATAAATATGAGTGAAGAAAATAATTTTCACACACACAAAAGGAACACCAATGTTTTGTTATCCACGTTTGGGAAATTCCACTTGCACAACCCAAGATTACTTGGTGGAATTTTATAAGAAAGAGCTTTCTAATTGATTTTAACATGTATTAAATGTGGTGGATATACATGCAAGAAACATGTTGAAGATGCAAATGACCTAATGATCATAAAATTTCAAGGAGTGGAAAAAATTAAAATTCTCAAGTTAACGTTCGGTGGGATATTTACCAGAGCCAAAGAACCCACTTTTTGCCTATTTTACAAAAAGCGGACCTAAAAAATCACAGATACTTTTTGGAATTATCTCTCTCTGCATTTGTGTATTTCCATTTTGGATGTTACATTTTTGTTTTCAAACTTGAGCTTTTCACTCTCGCAGTTTTCTCGTAAACCAAAAGATTTGGCAAATAAAAATCACTACAAAATGAAAATTTTAGAGTTTATGTATGCAAATGTATTTGAAAACTATAATAAATGTGAGCGAAGAAAAAAAATTTCACGCACTAAAAATGAACACCAAAGTTTTCATATCCACGTTGGGGAAATTCCACTAGTACAATCCCAGATAGCTTGGTGGAATTTTATAAGAAAGATATTTCTAATTGATCCTAATATGTTTTAAATGTGGTGCATATGCATGCCAGAAACATGTTGAAGATGCAAATGACCTAAGGATCATAAAATTTCAAGGAGTAGAAAAAATTAAAATTCTCAAGTTAACGTGCGGTGGGATATTTACCAGACCCAAAGAACCCACTTTTTGCCTATTTTACAAAAATGGACCTAAAAAATCACACATATTTTTTGGAATTATCTCTGTCATCATTTGTGTATTTCCATTTTGGATTTTACATTTTTTTTTCAAACTTGAGTTTTTCACTCTCCCAGTTTTCTCGTAAACATAAAAATAAGGCAAATATAGATCACTACAAAATGAAAACTTTAGATTTTATATATGCAAAAGAATTTGAAAACTATTATAAATGTGAGTGAAGAAAATTATTTTCACACACTAAAAATGCACACCAAAGTTCTGTTATCCACGTTGGGGAAATTCCACTAGTACATCCCCAGATAGCTTGTTGGAATTTTATAAAAAAGAGATTTCTAATTGATCATAAAATGTTTTAAATGTGGAGGATATGCATGCCAGAAACATGTAAAAGATGAAAATGACGTAATGATCAAAAAATTTCGACGAGTAGAAAAAATTAAAATTCTCAAGTGAACGTGCGATGGGATATTTACCAGAGCAAAACAATTCACTTTTTGCCTATTTTACAAAAAGCGGACCTAAAAAATCACAGATACTTTTTGGAATTGTCTCTCTCAGCATTTGAGCATTTCCATTTTGGATGTTCAATTTTTTTTTTTCAAACTTGACTTTTTCACTCTCCCATTTTTCTCGCAAACAAGAAAGATAATGCAAATATAGATGAAAAAAACACGAAAAATTTAGAGTTTAAGTATGCAAAAAAATTTTGAAACTATAATTAATGTGAGTGAAGAAAAATATTTTCATGCACTAAAAATGAACACCAAAGTTTTGTTATCCACGTTGGGGAAATTCCACTTGTACAACCCTAGATAGTTTGGTGGAATTTTATAAGAAAGAGCTTTCTAATTGATCTTAACATGTTTTAAATGTGGTGGATATACATGCAAAAAACATGTTGAAGATGCAAATGACCAAATGATTATAAAATTTGAAGGAGTAAAAAAAGTTAAAATTCTCAAGTTAACATTTGGTGGGATATTTACCAGAGCCAAAGAACCCACTTTTTGCCTATTTTACAAAAAGCGGACCTAAAACATCACAGATACTTTTTGGAATTTTCTCTCTCAGCATTTGTGTATTTCCATTTTGGATGTTACATTTTTTTTTCAAACTTGAGTTTTTCACTCTGACAGTTTTCTCATAAACCAAAAGATAAGGCAAATAAAAATCACAACAAAATGAAAATGTTAGAGTTTATGTATGCAAATGAATTTGAAATCTATAATAAATGTGATGAAGAAAAAACATTTCATGCAGTAAAAATGAACACAAAATTTTATTATCCACGTTGGGGAAATTCCACCAGTACAACCCGAGATAGCTGGGTGGAATTTTATAAGAAAGAGATTTCTAATTGATCCTAACAAGTTTTAAAGGTGGTGGGTATGCTTGTCAGAAACAAGTTGAAGATGCAAATGACCTATTGATCTAAAAATTTCAAGGTGTAGAAAAAATTAAAATTCTCAAGTTAACGTGTGGTGGGATATTTACTAGAGCCAAACAACCCACTTTTTGCCTATTTTACAAAAAACGGACCTAAAAAATTACCAAAACTTTTTGGAATTATCTCTCTCAGCATTTGTGTATTTCCATTTTGGATGTTACATTTTTTTTTTCAAACTTGAGTTTTTCACTCTCGCAGTTGTCTCGTAAACAAAAAGATAAGGCAAATATAAAACACGACAAAATGAAAATTTTAGAGTTTATGTATGCAAAAGAATTTGGAAACTATAATAAATGTGAGTGAAGAAAATTATTTTCACACTCTGAAAATGAACACCAAAGTTTTGTTATCCATATTTGGGAAATTCCACTTGTACAACCCAAGAATGCTTGGTGGAATTTTATAAGAAAGAACTTTCTAATTGATCGTTACATGTTTTAAATGTGGTGGATATACATGCAAGAAACAAGTTGAAGATGTAAATGACCTAATGATCATAAAATTTCAAGGAGTAGAAAAAATTAAAATTCTCAAGTTAACATTCGGTGGGATGTTTACAAGAGCCAAAGAACCCACTTTTTGCCTATTTTACAAAAAGCGGACCTAAAAAATCGTAGATACTTTTTTGAATTATGTCTCTCAGCATTTGTGTATTTCCATTTTGGATGTTACATTTTTTTTTCTAACTTGAGTTTTTCACTCTGGCAGTTTTCTCGTAAACCAAAAGATAAGGCAAATAAAAATCACAACAAAATGAAAATTTTAGAGTTTATGTATGCAAATGATTTAGAAAACTATAATAAATGTGAGTGAAGAAAAAAAATTTCACGCACCAAAATGAAAACCAAAGTTTTGTTATCCACGTTGGGGAAATTCTACTAGTACAACCCCAGATAGCTTGGTGGAATTTTATCAGAAAGAGATTTCTAATTGATCCTAACATGTTTTAAATGTGGTGGATATGCTTGCCAGAAACAAGTTGAAGATGCAAATGACCTATTGATCCAAAAATTTTGAGGAGTCAAAAAAATTAAAATTCTCAAGTTAACTTGCAGTGGGATATTTACAAGAGCCAAACAACCAACTTTTTGCCTATTTTACAAAAAAGCGGACACAAAAACCACAGATACTTTTTGAAATTATCCCTCTCTACATTTCTGCTTTTGCATTTTGGATTTTCAATTTTTTTTCTTTCAAATTTTAGTTTTTCACTCTCTGAGTGTTCTCATAAACAAAAAGATAAGGCAAATATAGATCACAACAAAATGAAAATTTAAGAGTTTATGTATGCAAAAGAATTTGAAAACTATAATAAATGTGAGTGAAGAAAATTATTTTCATGCTCTAAAAATGAACACCAAAGTTTTGTTATCCACGTTGGGGAAATTCCACTAGTACAACCCCAGATAGCATGGTGGAATTTTATAAGAAAGAGATTTCTAATTGATCCTAACATGTTTTAAATGTGGTGGATATGCATGCCAGGAAAATGTTGTAGATGCTAATGACCTAATGATCATAAAATTTCAAGGAGTAGAAAATATTAAAATTCTCAAGTTAACGTACGGTGGGATATTTTCCAGAGCCAAACAACCCACTTTTTGCCTATTTTACAAAAAGTGGACCTAAAAAATGAAACATACTTTTTTGAATTATCTCTCTCAGCATTTGTGTATTTCCATTTTAGATGTTACATTTTTTTTTGCAAACTTGAGTTTTTCTCTCTCCCAGTTTTCTCGTAAACAAAAAGATAAGGAAAATATGGATCACAACAAAATGAAAAATTTAGAGTTTATGTATGGAAAAGAATTTGAAAAATATAATAAATGTGAGTGAAGAAAATTAATTTCACGCACTAAAAATGAACAACAAAGTTTTGTTATCCACGTTGGGGAAATTCCTCTAGTACAACCCTAGATAGCTTGGTGGAATTTTATAAGAAAGAGAATTCTAATTGATCCTAATATGTTTTAAATGTGGTGGATATGCATGCCAGAAATATGTTGAAGATGCAGATATCTTAATGATCCAAAAATTTCAAGGAGTAGAAAAAATTAAAATGCTTATGTTAACGTGCGGTGGGATATTTACCAAAGCCAAACAACTCACTTTTTGGCTATTTTACAAAAGCGGACCTAAAAAATCACTGATACTTTTTGGAATTATCTCTCTCTGCATATGAGCATTTCTATTTTGGATGTTCAATTTTTTTTTTTTCAAACTTGAGTTTTTCACTCTCCCAGTTTTCTCGTAAACAAAAAGATAAGGCAAGTATAGATCACATAAAAATGAAAATTTTAGAGTTTATGTATGCAAAAGAATTTGAAAACTATAAAAAATGGGAGTGGAGATAGTTATTTTCACGCACTAAAAATGAACACCAATGTTTTGTTATCCACGTTGGGGAAATTCCACAAGGACAATCCCAGATACCTTGGTAGAATTTTAATAAAAAGAGATTTCTAATTGATCCTAAAATGTTTTAAATGTGTTGTATATGCATGCTAGAAACATATTGAAGAGGCAAATGACCTAATGATCCAAAAATTTCTAGGAGAAGAAAAAAATTATATTCTCAAGTTAAAGTGCGGTGGGATATTTACCAGAGCCAAACAACCCACTTTTTGCCTATTTTACAAAAAGTGGACCTAAAATATCACAGATACTTTTTTGAATTATCTCTCTCAGCATTTGTGTATTTCCATTTTGGTTGTCCAATTTTTTTTTTCAAACTTGAGTTTTTCTCTCGCCCAGTTTTCTTATAAACAAAATGATAAGGAAAATATACATCACAACAAAATTTAAATTTTAGAGTTTATGTATGTAAAACAATTTGAAAACTATAATATATGTGAGGGAATAAAATTATTTTCACGCACTAAAAATGAACACCATAGTTTTGTAATCCACCTTGGAGAAATTCCACTAGTACAATCCCAGATAGCTTGGTGGAATTTTATAAGAAAGATATTTCTAATTGAACCTAACATGTTTTAAATGTGGTGGATATGCATGCCAGAAACATGTTGAAGAAGCAAATGACCTAATGATCATAAAATTTCAAGGAGTAGAAAAAATTAAAATTCTCAAGTTAACGTGTGGTGGGATATTTACTAGAGCCAAAGAACCCACTTTTTGCCTATTTTACAAAAAAACGGACGTAAGAAATCACATATACTTTTTGTAATTATCTCTCTTAGCATTTGTGCATTTCCATTTTGGATGTTAAATTTTTTTTTTCAAACTTGAGTTTTTCACTCACCCAGTTCTCTTGTAAGCAAAAAGATAAGGCAAATATAGATCACAACAAAATGAAAATTTTAGAGTTTATCCATGCAAAATAATTTGAAAACTATAATAAATGTAAGTGAAGAAAATTATTTTCACGCCCTAAAAATGAACACTAAAGTTTTGTTATCCACGTTGGGGAAATCCCACTAGTACAACCCCAGATAGCTTGGTGGAATTTTATAAGAAAGTGATTTCTAATTGATCCTAACATGTTTTAAATGTGGTGGATATGCATGCCAGAAACATGTTGAAGATGCAAATGACCTGATGATCATAAAATTTCAATGAGTAGAAAACATTAAAATTCTCAAGTTAAAGTGCGGTGGGATATTTACAAGAGCCAAACTACCCACTCTTTGCCTATTTTACAAAAAGCGGACTTAAAACATTACTGATACTTTTTGGAATTATCTCTCACAGCATTTGTGCATTTCCATTTTGGATGTTCAATTTTTTTTTTTCAAAATTCAGTTTTTCACTCTCCCAGTTTTCTCGTAAACAAAAAGATAAGGCAAATATAGCTCGCAACAAAATGAAAATTTTAGAGTTTATGTATGCAAAATAAATTGAAAACTATAATAAATGTGAGTGAAGAAAAAAATGAAAACCAAAGTTTTATTATCCATGTTGGGGAAATTCCACTAGTACAACCCCTGATAGATTGGTGGAAGTTTATAAAAAAAGGATTTCTAATTGTTCCTAACATGTTTTAAATGCGGTGGATATGCATGCCATAAACATGTTGAAGATGCAAATGATCTAAGGATCATAAAATTTCAAGGTGTAGAAAAAATTAAATTCTCAAGGTAACGTGCGGTGGGATATTCACCAGAGCCAAAGAACCCACTTTTTGTCTATTTTAAAAAAAATGGACCTAAAAAATCATAGATAATTTTTGGAATTATCTCTCTCAGCATTTGTGTATTTCCATTTTGGATGTTACATTTTTTTTTTCAAACTTGAGTTTTTCACTCTCCCAGTTTTCTCATAAACAAAAAGATAAGGCAAATATAGATCACTATAAAATGAAAATCTAAGAGTTTATGTATGCAAAAAAATTTGAAAACTATTATAAATATGAGTGAAGAAAATTATTTTCACGCACTAAAATGAACACCAAAGTTTTATTATCCATGTAGGGGAAATTCCACTAGTACAGCCCCAGAGAGCTTGGTGGAATTTTATAAGAAAGAGATTTCTAATTGATCCTATCATGTTTTAAATGTTGTGGATGTCCATGCCAGAAACATATTGAAGATGCAAATGACCTAATGATCCAAAAATTTCAAGAAGTAGAGTTTATGTATGCAAAAGAATTTCAAAACTATAATAAGTGTGGATGAAGAAAATTATTTTCACGCACTAAAAATGAACACCAAAGTTTTGTTATCCACGTTGGGGAAATTCCACTCGCACAAGCCCATATAGCTTGGTGAAATTTTATGAGGAAGAGATTTCTAATTGATCCTAACATGTTTTAAATGTGGTGGATATGCTTGCCAAAAACATGTTGAACATGCAAATGACCTAATGATTCAAAAATTTCGAGGAGTAAAAAAAAATAAAATTGTCAAGTTAACGTGCGGTGGGATATTTACTAGAGCCAAACAACTCACTTTTTGTGTATTTTACAAAAAGCGGACCTAAATAACAACAAATACTTTTTGGAATTATCTCTCTCTCAGTATTTGTAAATTTCCATTTTGGATGTTCAATTTTTTTTTTTCAAACTTGAGTTTTTTGCTCTCCCAGTTTTCTCTTAAACAAAAAGATAAGGCAAATATAGATCACAACAAAATGAAAATTTTACAGTTTATGTATGCAAACGAATTTGAAAACTATAATAAATGTGGGAGCAGAAAATTATTTTCATGCACTAAAAATGAACACCAAAGTTTTTTTATCCACGTTGGTGAAATTCCACTAGTACAACCCCAGATAGCTTGGTGGAATTTTATAAGAAAGAGATTTCTAATTTATCTTAACATTTTTAAATGTGGTGGATATGCATGCCAGAAATATGTTGAAGATGCAAATGACCTAATAATCCAAAATTTTCAAGGAGTAGAAGAAATTAAAATTCTCAAGTTAACGTGCGGTGGGATATTTACTAAAGCCAAGCAACCCACTTTTTGCCCATTTTACAAAAGCGGAACTAAAAAATCACAGATACTTTTTGGAATTATCACTCTCAGCATTAGTGCATTTCCATTTTGGATCTTCAATTTTTTTTTTTCAAACTTGAGTTTTTCACTCTTGCACTTTTCTCGTAAACAAAAAGATAAGGAAAATATAGATCACAACAATATGAAAATTTTAGAATTTTTGTATGCAATTGAATTTGAAAACTATAATAAATGTGCATGAAGAAAATAATTTTCACGCACTCAAAATTACACCAAAGTTTTGTTATCCACGTTGGGGAAATTCAACTAGTACAAGCCAGATAGCTTGGTTGAATTTTATAAGGAAGGGATTTCTAATTGATCCTAACATGTTTTAAATGTGGTGGATATACTTGCCAGAAATATGTTGAAGATGCAAATGACCTAATGATCCAAAAATTTTGAAGAGTAGAAAAAATTAAAATTCTCAAGTTAACGTGCGGTGGGATATTTACCTGAGCCAAACAACTCACTTTTTGCCTATTATACAAAAAGCCGACCTAAAAAATCACAAATACTTTTTTGAATTATCTCTCTCTCAGTATTTGTGCATTTCCATTTTGGATGTTCAATTTTTTTTTTTAAACTTGAGTTTTTCGCTCTCCTAGTTTTTTCGTAAACAAAAAGATAAGGCAAATATAGATCACAACAAAATGAAAATTTTAGAGTTTATGTATGCAACAGAATTTGAAAACCATAATAAATGTGAGTGAAGAAAATTATTTTCATGCACTAAAAATGGACACCAAAGTTTTTGTTATCCACGTTAGGAAAATTCCACCAGTACAACCCCTAATAGCTTGGTAGAATTTTCTAAGAAAGAGATTTCTAATTGATCCTTACATGTTTTAAATGTGGTGGATATGCATGCAGAAACATGTTGAAGATGCAAATGACCTAATGATTCAAAAATTTTAAGGAGTAGAAAAATTAAAATTCTCAAGTTAATGTGCGGTGGGATATTTACCAGAGCCAAACAACCCACTTTTTGCCAATTTTACAAAAAGCGAACCTAAAAAATCACATACACTTTTTGGAATTACCACTCTCAGCATTTGTGTATTTCCATTTTTTATGTTACATTTTTTTTTTGAAACTTGAGTTTTTCACTCTCGCAGTATTCTTGTAAACAAAAGGATAAGGCAAATATAGATCACAACAAAATAAATATTTTACAGTTTATGTATGCAAAAGAGTTTGAAAACTATAATAAATGTGCATGAAGAAAAAAAATTTCATGCACTAAAAATGAACACCATTGTTTTGTTATCCACGTTGGGGAAATTCCACTAGTACAACCCCAGATAGCTTGGTGGAATTTTATAAGAAAGTGATTTGTAATTGATCGTAAGATGTTTTAAATGTGTTGGACATGCATGCCTGAAACATGTGTAAGATGCAAATGACCTAATGATCCAAAAATTTCAAGTTGTAGAAAAAATTAAAATTCTCAAGTTAGCGTGTGGTGGGATATTTACCAGAGCCAAACAACCCACTTTTTGCCTATTTTACTAAAAGCGGACCTAAAAAATCACCAAAAATTTTTGGAATTATCTCTCTCAGAATTTGTGTATTTCAATTTTTGGATGTTACATTTTTTTTTTTAAAACTTGAGTTTTTCACTCATGCAGTTGTCTCGTAAACAAAAAGATAAGGCAAATATAGATCGCAACAAAATGAAAATTTTAGAGTTTATGTATGCAAAAGAATTTGGAAACTATAATAAATGTGAGTGAAGAAAATTATTTTCACACTCTAAAAATGAACACCAAAGTTTTGTTATCCACATTTGGGAAATTCCACTTGTACAACCCAAGATAGCTTGGTGGAATTTTATAAGAAAGAACTTTCTAATTGATCTTTACATGTTTTAAATTTGGTGGATATACATGCAAGAAACAAGTTGAAGATGCAAATGACCTAATGATCATAAAATTTCATGGAGTATAAAAAATTAAAATTCTCAAGTAAACGTTCGATGGGATATTTACCAAAGCCAAAGAACCCACTTTTTGCCAATTTTACAAAAAGCGGACCTAAAAAATCGCAGATAATTTTTGGAATTATCTATCTCATTATTTGTGTATTTCCATTTTGGATGTTACATTTTTTTTTTCAAACTTGAGTTTTTCACTCTGGCAGTTTTCTCGTAAACCAAAAGATAAGGCAAATAAAAATCACAAAAAAATTAAAATGTTAGAGTTTATGTATGCAAATGATTTTGAAAACTATCATAAATGTGAGTGAAGAAAAAAATTTCATGCACTAAAAATGAACACCAAAGTTTTGTTATTCACTTTAGGGAAATTCCACTAGTACAACCCCAGATAGCTTGGTGGAATTTTATCTGAAAGAGATTTTTAATTGATCCTAACATGTTTTAAATGTGGTGGATATGCTTGCCAGAAACAAGTTGAAGATGCAAATGACCTATTGATCCAAAAATTTTGAGGAGTAGAAAAAATTAAAATTCTCAAGTTAACTTGCGGTGGGATATTTACTTGAGCCAAACAACCAACTTTTTGCCTATTTTACAAAAAGCGGACCCAAAAAGACCAGATACTTTTTGGAATTATCTCTCTCTGCATTTCTGCTTTTGCATTTTGGATTTTCAATTTTTTTCCTTTCAAATTTTAGTTTTTCCCTCGCTCAATGTTCTCATAAACAAAAAGATAAGGCAAATATAGATCACAACAAAATAAAAATTTTAGAGTTTATGTATGCAAAAGAATTTGAAAACTATAATAAATGTGAGTGAAGAAAATTATTTTCATGCTCTAAAAATGAACACCAATGTTTTGTTATCCACGTTGGGGAAATTCCACTAGTACTACCCAGATAGCTTGGTGGAATTTTATAAGAAAGAGATTTCTAATTGATCCTAACATGTTTTAAATGTGGTGGATATGCATGCCAGAAAAATGTTGTAGATTCTAATGACCTAATGATCATAAAATTTCATGGAGTAGAAAATATTAAAATTCTCAAGTTAACGTACGATGGGATAATTACCAGAGCCAAACAACCCACTTTTTGCCTATTTTGCCAAAAGCGGACCTAAAAAATGACACATAATTTTTTGAATTATCTCTCTCTGCATTTGTGTATTTCCATTTTGGATGTTACATTTTTTTTTGCAAACTTGAGTTTTTCACTCTCCCAGTTTTCTCGTAAACAAAAAGATAAGGAAAATATGGATCACAACAAAATGAAAAATTTAGAGTTTATGTATGGAAAGGAATTTGAAAACTATAATAAATGTGAGTGAAGAAAATTAATTTCACGCACTAAAAATGAACACAAAAGTTTTGTTATCCATGTTGGGGAAATTCCACTAGTACCACCCCAGATAGCTTGGTGGAATTTTATCAGAAAGAGAATTCTAATTGATCCTAATATGTTTTCAATGTGGTGGATATGCATGCCAAAAATATGTTGAAGATGCAAATAACTTAATGATCCAAAAATTTCAAGGAGTAGAAAAAATTAAAATTTTAAAGTTACCGTGCGGTCGGATATTTACCAGAGCCAAACAACCACTTTTTTGCCTATTTTACAAAAGCGGACGTAAAAAATCACAGATACTTTTTGGAATTATCTCTCTCAGCATTTGAGCATTTCCATTTTGGATGTTCAATTTTTTTTTTTTCAAACTTGAGTTTTTCACTCTCCCAGTTTTCTCGTAAACAAAATGATAAGGCAAATATAGATCACAACAAAATCAAAATTTTATAGTTTATGCAAAAGAATTTGAAAACTGTAAAAAATGTGAGTGGAGAAAATTATTTTCACGCACTAAAAATGAACACCAATGTTTTGTTATCCACGTTGGGGAAATTCCACTAGTACAATCCCAGATAGCTTGGTGGAATTTCAATAGAAAGAGATTTCTAATTGATCCTAAAATGTTTTAAATGTGGTGGATATGCATGCAAGAAACATATTGAAGATGCAAATGACCTAATGATCCAAAAATTTCAAGGAGAAGAAAAAATTTAAATTTTCAAGTTAACGTGCGGTGGGATATTTACTAGAGCCAAACAACCCACTTTTTGCCTATTTTACAAAATGTGGACCTAAAATATCACAAATACTTTTTGGAATGATATCTCTCAGCATTTGAGTATTTCCATTTTGGATGTCCAATTTTTTTTTTCCAACTTGAGTTTTTTGTCTCCCAGTTTTCTCGTCAACAAAAAGATAAGGAAAATATAGATCACAACAAAATTAAAATTTTTCAGTTTATGTATGTAAAAGAATTTGAAAACTATAATATATGTGAGTGAAGAAACTTATTTTCATGCACTAAAAATGAACACCATAGTTTTGTTATCCACGTTGGGGAAATTCCACTAGTACAATCCCAGATAGCTTGGTGGAATTTTATAAGAAAGATATTTGTAATTGATCCTAACATGTTTTAAATGTGGTGGATATGCTTGCCAAAAACATGTAGAACATTCAAATGACCTAATGATCCAAAAATTTTGAGGAGTAAAAAAAATTAAAATTGTCAAGTTAACGTGCGGTGGGATATTTACCGGAGCCAAACAACTCACTTTTTGCGTATTTTACAATAAGCGGACCTAAAAAACCACAAATAATTTTTGGAATTATATATCTCTCAGTATTTGTGCATTTCCTTATTGGATGTTCAATTTTTTTTTTCAAACTTGAGTTTTTCACTCTCCCAGTTTTCTCGTAAACAAATATATAAGGCAAATATAGATCACAACAAAATGAAAATTTTACAGTTTATGTATGCAATCGAATATGAAAACTATAGTAAATGTGTGAGCAGAAAATTATTTTCATGCACTAAAAATGAACACCAAAGTTTTGTTATGCACGTTGGTGAAATTCCTTTAGTACAACCCCAGATAGCTTGGTGGAATTTTATAAGTAAGAGATTTTTAATTGATCATAACATGTTTTAAATTTGGTGGATATACATGCCAGAAACATGTTGAAGATTCAAACGACCTAATAATCCAAAATTTTCAAGGAGTAGAAGAAATTTAAATTCTCAAGTTAACGTGCAGTGGGATTTTTACTAGAGCCAAGCAACCCACTTTTGCCTATTTTACAAAAGCGGACCTAAAAAATCACAGATACTTTCTGGAATTATCACTCTCAGCATTTGTGCATTTCCATTTTGGATGTCCAATTTTTTTTTTCAAACTTGAATTTTTCACTCTCGCACTTTTCTCGTAAACAAAAAGATAAGGCAAATATATATCACAACAAAATGAAAATTTTAGAGTTTATGTATGCAAAAGAATTTTAAAACTGAAATAAATGTGAGTGATGAATATTATTTTTAGGCAGTCAAAATGAGCACCAATGTTTTGTTATCCACATTGGGGAAATTCCACTAGTACAACCCCAGGTAGCTTGGTGGACTTTTATAGAAAAAGAGATTTCTAATTGATCCTAATATGTTTTAAATGTGCTGGATCTGCGTATGAGAAACATGTTGAAGATGCAAATGACCTAATGATCCAATAAATTCAAAGAGTAGAAAAAATTAAAATTCTCAAGAAAACGTGCGGTGGGATATTTACCTGAGCCAAACAACCCACTCTTTGCCTATTTTACAAAAGCGGACCTAAAAAATCACAGATACTTTTTGGAATTATCTCTCTCAACATTTGTGCATTTCCATTTTGGATGTTCAATTTTTTTTTTCAAACTTGAGTTTTTCACTCTCCCAGTTCTCTCGTAAACAAAAAGATAAGCCAAATATAGATCACAACGAAATTAAAATTTTAGAGTTTATGAATGCAAAGGAATTCGAAAACTATAATAAATGTGAGTGAAGAAAATTATTTTCACGCACTAAAAATGAACACCAAAGTTTTGTTATCCATGTTGGGGAAATTCCACTAGTACAACCCCAGATAGCCTGGTGGAATTTTATAAGAAAGAGAATTCAAATTGATCCTAACATATCTTAAATGTGGTGGATATACATGCCAGAAACATGTTGAAGATGCAAATGACCTAATGATCATAAAATTTCAAGGAGTGGAAAAAATTATAATTCTCAAGTTAACGTGCGGTAGGATATTTTCCAAAGCCAACCAACCCACATTTTGCCTATTTTAAAAAAAGTGGACCTAAAACATGACACATACTTTTTGGAACTATCTCTCATAGCTTTTGTGTATTTCCATTTTGGATACATTTTTTTTTTCAAACTTGAGTTTTTCTCTCTCGCAGTATTCTCGTAAACAAAAAGATAAGGCAAATATAGATCACAACAAAATGAAAATTTTAGAGTTCATGTATACAAAAGAATTTGAAAACTATAATAAATGTGCATGAAGAAAATTATTTTCCCGCACTAAAAATGAACACCAAAGTTTTGTTATACACATTGGGGAAATTCCACTAGTACAACCCCAGGTAGCTTGGTGGAATTTTCTAAGGAAGAGATTTCTAATAGATCCTAACATGTTTTAAATGTGGTGGATATGCTTGCCAGAAACATGTTGAAGAGGCAATTGACCTATTGATCCAAAAATTTCAAGGACTAGAAAAAATTAAAATTTTAAAGTTCACGTGCAGTGGGATATTACCAGAGCCAAACAACTCACTTTTTGCCTATTTTACATAAAGCGGACCTAAAAAATCAAAGAAATTTTTTTGAATTATCTCTCTCTCAGCATTTGTGCATTTCCATTTTGGATGTTCAATTTCTTTTTTCAAACTTGTGTTTTTCGCTCTCCCAGTTTTCTCGTAAACAAAAAGATAAGGCAAATATAAATCACAACAAAATGAAAATTTTTAAGTTTATGTATGCAACAGTATTTGAAAACCATTATAAATGTGAGTGAAGAAAATTATTTTCATGCACTAAAAATGAACACCAAAGTTTTGTTATCCACGTTGGGAAAATTCCACTAGTACAACCCCAGATATCATAGTGGAATTCTCTAAGAAAGAAATTTCTAATTGATCCTAACATGTTTTAAATGTGGTGGATATGCATGCCAGAAACATGTTGAAGATGCAAATGACTTAATGATTCTAAAATTTCAAGGAGTAGAAAAATTAAAATCTCCAAGTTAACGTGCAGAGGGATATTTACCAGAGCCAAACAACCCACTTTTTGCCTATTTTACAAAAAGCGGATCTAAAAAATCACAGACACTTTTTGAAATTATCTCTCTTGGCATTTGTGTATTTCCATTTTGGATGTTACATTTTTTTTTCAAACTTGAGTTTTTCACTCTCGCAGTTTTCTTGTGAACAAAATGATAAGGCAAATATAGATCACAACAAAATGAAAATTTTAGTATGGAAAAGAATTTGAAAACTATAATAAATTTGCATGAAAAAAATTATTTTAATGCAGTAAAAATGAACACCATAGTTTTGTTATCCACGTTGGGGAAATTCCACAAGTACAACCCCATATAGCTTGGTGGAATTTTATAAGAAAAAGATTTCTAATTGATCCTAAGATGTTTTAAATGTGGTGGACATGCATGCGAGAAACATTTTGAAGATGCAAATGACCTAATGATCCAAAAATTTGAAGGAGTAGAAAAAATTAAAATTCTCAAGTTAACGTGCGGTGGGATATTTAGCAGAGCCAAACAATCCACTTTTTGCCTAATTTACAAAAAGTGGACCAAAAAAATCACAAAAAGTTTGCAGAATTATCTCTCTCAGCATTTCTGTATTTTCTTTTTGGATGTTACATTTTTTTTTTCAAACTTGAGTTTTTCACTCTCGCAGTTTTCTCGTAGACAAAAAGATAAGGCAAATATAGATCACAACAAAATGAAAATTTTAGAGTTTATGTATGCAATAGATTTTGAAAACTATAATGCATGAAGAAAATTATTTTGACGAACTAAAAATGAACACCAAAGTTTTGCTATCCACGTTGGGAAAATTCCACTAGTACAACCCTAGATAGCTTGGTGGAATTTTATAAGAAAGAGATTTCTAATTGATCCTAACATGTTTTAAATGTGGTGGATATGCTTGCGAGACACATGTTGAAGATGCAAATGACCTAATGTTCCAAAAATTTCGAGTAGAAAAAATTAAAATTCTCAAGTTAACGTGCAGTGGGATTTTTACCAGAGCCAAAAACTCACTTTTTGCCTATTTTACAAAAAGCGGACCTAAAAAATCACAGATACTCTTTGGAATTATCTCTCTCAGCATTTGTGCATTTCCATTTTGGATGTTCAATTTTTGTTTTTCAAACTTGAGTTTTTTGCTCTCCTAGTTTCCTCGTAAACAAATAGATAAGGCAAATATAAATGACAAAAAAATGAAGATTTTAGAATTTATGTATGCAAAAGAATTTGAAAACTATAATAAATGTGAGAGAATAAAATTATTTTCACGCACTAAAAATGAACACCATAGTTTTGTTATCCACATTGGAGAAATTCCGCTAGTACAACACCAGACAGCCTGGTGGAATTTTATAAGAAAGCAATTTCTAATTGATCCTAACATGTTTTAAATGTGATGGATATGCATGCCAGAAACATTTTGAAGATTCATATGACCTAATGATCCAAAAATTTCAAGAAGTAGAAAAAATTAAAATTCTCAAGTTAACGTGCGATGGGATATTTACAAGTGCCAAACAACCCAGTTTTTGCCTATTTTACAAAAAGTGGACCTAAAAATCATAGATACTTTTTGGAATTATCTCTCTCAGCATTAGTGCTTTTCCATTTTTGATGTTCAATTTTTTTTTTCGAACTTGTGTTTTTGACTCCCCCAGTTTTCTCAGAAACAAAAAGATAAGGCAAATATAGATCACAACAAAATGAAAATTTTAGAGTTTATGTATGGAAAAGAATTTGAAAACTATAAAAAGTGTGAGAGAAGAAAATTATTTTCACGCACTAAAAATGAAGTCCAAAGTTTGTTTATCCACGTTGGGGAAATTCCACTAGTACAACCCTAGATAGCTTGGTGGAATTTTATAAGAATGAGATTTCTAATTGATCCTAATATGTTTTAAATGTGGTAGATATGCATGCCAGAAACATGTAGAAGATGCAAATGACCTAATGATCCAAAAATTTCAAGGAGTAGAAAAAATTAAAATTCTCAAGTGAACGTGCGGTGGGGTATTTACCAGAGCCAAACAACCCACTTTTTGCCAATTTTACAAAAAGCGGACCTAAAAAGTCACAGATACTTTTTGGAATTATCTCTCTCAGCATTTGATCATTTCCATTTTGGATGTTCAATTTTTTTTTTTCAAAATTGAGTTTTTCACTCTCCTTGTTTTCTTGTAAACAAAAAGATAAGAAAATATAGATCACAACAAAATGAAAATTTTAGAGTTTATGTATGCAAAAGAATTTGGAAACTATAATATATGTGAGTGAAGAAAATTATTTTCACGCACTAAAAATGAACACCATAGTTTAGTTATCCATGTTGAGGAAATTCCACTAGTACAATCCCAGATAGCTTGGTGGAATTTTATAAGAAAGAGATTTCTAATTGATCCTAACATGTTTTAATTGTGGTGGATATGCATGACAGAAAAATGTTGAAGATGCAAATGACCTAATGAACCAAAAATTTCGAGTAGAAAATATTAAAATTCTCAAGTTAACGTGCGGTGGGATATTTACTAGTGCCAAACAACCCACTTTTTGCCTATTTTACAAAAAGCGGACATAAAAAATCACAGATACTTTTTGGAATTATCTCTCTCAGCAATTGTTCATTTCCATTTTGGATGTTCAATTTTTTTTTTTCAAACTTGAGTTTTTCACTCTCGCAGTTTTCTTGTAAACAAAAAGATAAGGCAAATATAGATCACAACCAAATGAAAATTTAAGAGTTGATGTAAGCAAAATATTTTGAAAACTATAATAAATGTGAGTGAAGAAAATTATTTTCACGCACTAAAAATGAACACCAAAGTTTTGTTATCCACATTGGGGAAATTCCACTAGTACAACCCCAGATTTTTAATTGGCCATAACATGTTTTAAATGTGGTGGATATACATGCCAGAAACATGTTGAAGATCCAAATGTCCTAATGATCTAAAAATTTCAAGGTGTAGAAAAAATTAAAATTCTTAAGTTAACGTGCAATGGGATATTTACTAGAGCCAAACTACCCACTTTTTGCCCATTTTACAAAAAGCGGACCTAAAAAATGACAGATACTTTTTGGAATTATCTCTCATAGCATTTGTGCATTTCCATTTTGGATATTAATTTTTTTTTTCAAACTTGAGTGTTTCGCTCTCCTAGTTTTCTTTAAAACAAAAAGATAAGGCAAATATAGATCACAAAAAAATGAAAATTTTAGAGGTTAGGTATCCAAAAGGATTTGAAAACTATAATAAATGTGAGTGCAGAAAATTATTTTCACGCACTAAAAATGAACACCAAGTTCTGTTATCCACGTTGGGCAAATTCCACTAGTACAACCCCAAATAGCTTGGTAAAATATTATAAAAAAGAGATTTCTAATTAATCCTAACATGTTTTAAATGTGGTGGATATGCATGCCAGAAACATGTTGAAGATGCATATGACCTAATGATCATAAAATTTCAAGGAGTAGAAAAAATTAAAATTCTCAAGTTAACATGCGGTGGGATATTTACTAGAGCCAAAGAACCCACTTTTTGCCTATTTTAAAAAAAGCGGACCTAAAAAATCACATATACTTTTTGGATTTATCTCTCTCAGCATTTGTCCATTTCCATTTTGGATGATCAATTTTTTTTTTCAAACTTGAGTTTTTCACTCTCGCAGTTTTCTCGTAAAGAAAAAGATAAGGCAAATATAGATTACAACAAAATAAAAATTTTATAGTTTATGTAAGCAAAATAATTTAAAAACTATAATAAATGTGAGTGAAGAAAATTATTTTAACGCACTAAAAATGAACACCAAAGTTTTGTTATCCATGTATTGGAAATTCCACTAGTGCAACCCCAGATAACTTAGTGGAATTTTATAAGAAAGAGATTTCTAGTTGATCCTAACATGTTTTAAAAGTGGTGGATATGAATAACAAGTTGAAGATGCAAATGACCTAATGATCACAAAATTTCGAGTAGAAAAATTAAAATTCTCAATTTAACGTGCAATGGGATATTTACTAGAGCCAAAACACCCACTTTTTGCCTATTTTACAAAAAGCGACCTAAAAAATCACAGATACTTTTCGGAATTAACACTCTCAGTATTTGTGCATTTCCTATTTGGATGTTGAATTTTTTTTTTTCAAACTTGAGTTTTTCACTCTCCCAGTTTTCTCGTAAACAAAAAGATAAGGCAAATATAGATGACAACAAAATGAAAATATTAGAGTTTATATATGCAAAAAAATTTGAAAACTATAATAAATGTGAGTGAAGAAAATTATTTTCACGCACTAAAAATGAACACTAAAGTTTTGTTATCCACGTTTACGAAATTCCACTTGTACAACCCAAGATAGCTTGGTGGAATTTTATAAGAAAAAGCTTTCTAATTGATCCTAACATGTTTTAAATGTGGTGGATATGCATGGAAGAAGCATGCTGAAGATGCAAAAGACCTAATGATCCAAAAATTTCATGGACAAGAATAAATTAAAATTCTCAAGTTAACGTGCGGTGGGATATTTACTAGATCCAAACAACCCACTTTTTGCCTATTTTACCAAAGCGGACCTAAAATATCACAGATACTTTCTGGAATTATCTCTCTTAGCATTTGTGCATTTCCATTTTGGATGTTCAAATTTTTTTTTCAAACTTGAGTTTTTCACTCTCGCAGTTTTCTCGTAAACAAAAAGAAAAGGAAAATATAGATCACAACAAAATGAAAATTTTAGATTTTATGTATGCCAAAGAATTTGAAAACTTTAATAAATGTGAGTGAAGAAAATTATTTTCACACACTAAAACTGAACAGCAAAGTTTTGATATCCATGTTGGGGAAATTCCTCTAGTACAACCCCAGATAATTTTTTTGGAATTTTATAAGAAAAAGATTTCTAATTGATCCTAACATGTTTTAAATGTGGTGGATATGCATGCCAGAAACATGTTGAAGATGGAAATGGCCTAATGATCATAAAATTTCAAGGAGTAGAAAAAATTAAAATTCTCACGTAAACGTTCGTTGGGATATTTACTTGAGCCAAAGAACAAACTTTTTGCCTATTTTACAAAAGGAGGACCTAAAAACTCACAAAATTTTTTTTTGAATTATCTCTCTCAGCATTTGTGTATTTCCATTTTGGATGTTACATTTTTTTTTTTCAAATTTGAGTTTTTCACTCTCGCAGTTTTCTCGTAAAAAAAAAGATTAGGCAAATATAGATCATAACAAAATGAAAATTTTAGAGTTTATGTATGCAAATGAATTTGAAAGCTACAATAAATGTTAGTGAAAAAAAATTTTGATGCACTAAAATTGAACACCAAAGTTTTGTTAACCATGTTGTGGAAATTCCACTAGTACAACCCCAGATAGCATGGTGGAATTTTACCAGAAAGAGATTTCTAATTGATCCTAACATGTTTTAAATGTGGTGGATATGCTTGCCCAAAACAAGTTGAAGATGCAAATGACCTAATGATCCAAAAATTTTGAGGAGTTGAAAAAATTAAAATTCTCAAGTTAATGTGCGGTGGGATATTTACTAGACCCAACCAACCCACTTTTTGCCTATTTTACAAAAAGCGGACCTAGAAAATCACATATACTTTTTGGAATTATCTCTCTCTGCATTTGTGCATTTCCATTTTGGATGTTCAATTTTTTTTTTCAAATTTGAGTTTTTCACTCTTTTAGTTTTCTCGTCAAAAAAAAGATAAGGCAAATATAGATCACAACAAAATTAAAATTTTAGAGTTTATGTATGCAAAAGAATTTGAAAACTATAGTAAATGTGAGTGAAGAAAATTATTTTCTCGCACTAAAAATGGATACCAAATTTTGTTATCCACGTTGGAGAAATTCCACTAATACAACGCCAGATAGCTTGGTGGAATTTTATAAGAAAGAGATTTCTATTTTGATCCTAACATGTTTTAAATGTGGTGGTTATGCATGCCAGAAACATGTTGAAGATATAAATGACCTAATGATCATAAAATTTCAAGGAGTAGAAAAAATTAAAATTCTCAAGTTAACGTGCGGTGGGATATTTATAGGGGCCAAAGAATCCACTTTTTTCTTATTTTAGAAAAAGCGGACTTAAAATATCACAGATACTTTTTGGAATTATCCCTCTCTGCAATTGTGTATTTCCATTTTGGATGTTACATTATTTTTTTCAAACTTGAATTTTTCAGTCTCCTATTTTTCTCTTAAACAAAAAGATAAGGCAAATATAGATAACCACAAAATGAAAATTTTTGAGTTTATGTATGCAAAGGAATTTGAAAACTATAATAAATGTGAGTAAAGAAAATTATTTTCACACACTAAAAATGAACACCATAGTTTTGTTATCCACGTTGGGGAAATTCCACTAGTACAATCCAAGATAGCTTGGCGGAATTTTATCAGAAAGAGATTTCTAATTGATCCTAACTTGTTTTAAATGTGGTGGATATGCAGGATAAAAACATGTTGTAGATTTAAATGACCTAATGATCCAAAAATTTCGAGTTGAAAAAATTAAAATTCTCAAGTTAACGTGCGGAGGGATATTTACTAGAGCCAAACAACCCACTTTTTGCCTATTTTACAAAAAGCGGACGTAAAAAATCATAGATTCTTTTTGGAATTATCTCTCACAGCATTTGTGCATTTCCATTTTGGATGTTCAATTTTTTTTTTTTTCAAACTTGAGTTTTTCACTCACCTAGTTTTCTCGTAAACAAAAAGAAAAGCCAAATACAGATCACAACAAAAGGAAAATTTTAGAGTTTATGTATGCAAAAGAATTTGAAAACTATAATAAATGTGAGTGAAGAAGATTATTTTCACCCACAAAAAATGAACACCAAAGTTTTGTTATCCACGTTGGGGAAATTCCACTAGTAAAACCCCAGATAGCTTGGTGGAATTTTAATAGAAAGAGATTTCTAATTGATCCTAAAATATTTTAAATGTGGTGGATATGAATTCCAGAAACATATTAAAGATTCAAATGACCTAATGATCCTAAAATTTCAAGGAGTAGAAAAAATTAAAATTCTCAAGTTATCGTGTGGTGCGATATTTACTTCAGCCAAACAGCCCACTTTTTGCCTATTTTACAAAAAGCGGACCTAAAATATCACAAATACTTTTTGGAATCATCTCTCTCAGCATTTTTGCATTTACATTTTGTCTGTTAATTTTTTTTTTCAAACTTGAGTTTTTCACTCTCTTAGTTTTCTCGTAAACAAAATGATAAGGCAAATATTGAACACAACAAAATGAAGCATTTAGAGTTTATCTATGCAAAAGAATTTGAAAACTATAATAAATGTGCGAGAAGAATTTTAATTGATCCTAATATGTTTTAAATGTGGTGGATTTGCATGCCAGAAACATGTCGAAGATACAAATTACCTAATGATCCAATAATTTCAAAGAGTAGAAAAAATTAAAATTCTCAAGATAACGTGCGGTGGGATATTTACCAGCGCCAAACAACCCACTCTTTGCCTTTTTTACAAAAAGCGGACCAAGAAAGCACTGATACTTTTTGGAATTATCTCTCCCAGCATTTTTGCATTTCTATTTTGGATGTTCAATTTTGTTTTTCAAACTTGTGTTTTTTACACTCCTAGTTTTCTCGTAAACAAAAAGATAAGGCAAACATAGATCACAACAAAATTAAAATTTTAGAGTTTATGTATGCAAAAGAATTTGAAAACTATAATAAATGTGAGTTAAGAAAATAATTTTCACGCACTAAAAATGAACACCAAACTTTTGTTATCCATGTTGGGGAAATTCCACTAGTACAACCCTAGATAGCTTGGTGGAATTTTATAAGAAAATGATTTCAAATTGATCCTCACATGTTTTAAATGTGGTGGATATGCATGTAATAAACAAGTTGAAGATGCAAATAACCTAATTATCATAAAATTTCAAGAAGTAGAAAAAATTATAATTCTCAAGTTAACGTGCGGTGGGATATTTACCAGAGCCAAACAACCCACGTTTTGCCTATTTTACAAAACCGGACCTAAAACATCACAGATACTTTTTGGAACTGACTCTCTCAGCATTTGTGTATTTCCTTTTTGGATGTTACCTTTTTTTTTCAAACTTGAGTTTTTCACTCTCTCAGTTTTCTCGTAAAAAAAAGATAAGGCAAATATAGATCACAACAAAACGAAAATTTTAGAGTTTATGTATGGAAAGGAATTTGAAAACTATAATAAATGTGCATGAATAAAATTATTTTCACGCACTAAAAATGAACACCAAAGTTTTGTATCAACGTTCGGGAAATTCAACTAGTACAACCACAGATTGTTTGGTCGAATTTTATAAGGAAGATATTTCTAAATGATCCTAACATGTTTTAAATGTGGTGGATATGCTTGCCAGAAACATGTTGAAGATGCAAATGACCTAATGGTCCAAAAATTTTGAGGAGTAGAAAAACTTAAAATTGTCAAGTTAACATGCGATGGGATATTTACAGAAGCAAAACAACTCACTTTTTGCCTATTTACAAAAGGCGGACCTAAAAAATCACAGATAATTTTTGGAATTATCTCTCTCGCCATTTGTGCATTTCTAATTTGGATGTTCAATTTTTTTTTTCAGACTTGAGTTTTTCGCTCTCCCAGTTTTCTTGTAAACAAAAACATAAGGCAAATATAGATCACAAAAAAATGAAAATTTTAGAGTTTATGTATGCAACAGAATTTGAAAACCACAATAAATGTGAGAGAAGAAAATTATTTTCATGCGCTAAAAATGAACACCAAAGTTTTGTTATCCACATTGGGGAAATTCCACTAGTACAACCCCAGATAGTTGGTTCAATTTTATAAGAAAGAGATTTCTAATTGATCCTCACATGTTTTAAATGTGGTGGATATACATGCCATAAACATGTTGAAGATGCAAATGACCTAATGATCCAAAAATTTCGAGGAGTAGAAAAATTAAAATTCTCAAGTTAACGTGTGGTGGGATAAATGTGCGGTGGGATATTTACCAGAGCCAAACAACACACTTTTTGCCTATTTGACAAAAAGCGGACCTAAAAAATCACAAATACTTTTTGGAATTATCTCTCTCACCATTTGAGCATTTCGAATTTGGATGTTCAATTTTTTTTTTTTCAAACTTGAGTATTTCACTCTCCCAGTATTCTCGTAAACAAAAAGATAAGGCCAATAAAGATGACAACAAAATGAAAATTTTAGAGTTTATATATAAAAAAGAAATTTAAAACTATAGTAAATGTGATTGAAGAAAATTATTTTCACGCACTAAATATGAATACCAAAGTTTTGTTATTCACGGTGGGGAAATTCTAGTAGTACAACCCAAGATAACTTGGTTGCATTTTATAAGAAAGAGATTTCTAATTGATCCTACCATTTTTTAAATGTGGTGGATATGCATGCCAGAAATATGTTGAAGATAAAAATGACCTAATGATCATAAAATTTGAAGGAATAGAAATAATTAAAATTCTCAAGTAAACGTGCGGTGGGATATTTACCAAAGCCAAAGAACCCCCTTTTTGCCAATTTTACAAAAACCGAACCTAAAAAATCATTGATGCTTTTTGGAATTTATCTCTCTCAGCATTTGTGTATTTCCATTTTGGATGTTACATTATTTTTTCAAAATTGAGTTTTTCACTCTCGCAGTTTTCTCGTAAATAAAAAGATAAGGCAAATATAGATCACAACAAAATGAAAATTTTAGAGTTTATGTATCCAAATGAATTTGAAAAAAATAATAAATGTGAGTGAAGAAAATTATTTTCAAGCACTAAAAATGAACACCAAAGTTTTGCTATCCACGTTGGGGAAATTCCACTAGTACAACCCCAGATAGCTTGGTGGAATTTTATAAGAGATTTCTAATTGATCCTAACATGTTTTAAATGTGGTGGATATGCTTGTCAAAAACATGTTGAAGATGCAAATGACCTAATGATCTAAAAATTTTGAGGAGTAGAAAAAATTAAAATTCTCAAGTTAACGTGTGGTGGGTTATTTACTAGAGCCAAACAACCCTCATTTTGCCTATTTTACAAAAAGCGGACCTAAAAAATCACTGATACTTTTTGGAATTATCTCTCTCACCATTTGTGTATTTTGATTTTGGATGTTACATTTTTTTTTTCAAACTTGAGTTTTCACTCTCGCAGTTTTCTCGTAAACAAAAAGATAAGACAAATATAGATCACAACAAAATGAAAATTTTAGAGTTTATGTATGCAAAATAATTTGAAAACTATAATAAATGTGCATGAAAAAAATTATTTTCACCCACTAAAAATGAAGACCAAAGTTTTGTTATCGACATTTGGGAAATTCCACTAGTACAACCCCAGATAGCTCGGTGGAATTTTATAAGAAAGATTTTTCTAATTGATCCTAACATGTTTTAAATGTGGTGGATATTCTAGCTAGAAACATGTTGAAGATGCAAATGACCTAATGATCAAAAAAATTTGAGGAGTAGAAAAAATTCAAATTCTCAAGTTAACGTGCGGTGGGATATTTACTAGAGCCAAACAACTCACTTTTTGCCTATTTTACAAAAAGCGGACCTAAAAAATCACATATACTTTTTGGAATTATCTCTCTCAGCATTTGTGCATTTTCATTTTGGATGTTCTTTTTTTTTTCAAACTTATGTTTTTCGCTGTCGCAGTTTTCTCGTAAACAAAAAGATATGGCAAATATAGATGACAACAAAATTAAAATTTCAGAGTTTATGTATGCATAAGAATTTGAAAACAATAATAAATGTGAGTGAAGAAAATTATTTTCATGCACTAAAAATGAACACCATAGTTTTGTTATCCACGTTTGGGAAAATCCACCAGTACAACCCCGGATAGCTTGGTAAAATTTTATAAGAAAGAAATTTCTAATTGATCCTAACATGTTTTAAATGTGGTGGAAATGCATGCCAGAAACATGTTGAAGATTCAAAAGACCTAATGATCCAAAAATAATTTCAAGGAGTTGAAAAATTAAAATTCTCAAATTAACGTGCGTTGGGATATTTACTAGAGCCTAACAACCCACTTTTTGCCAATTTTACAAAAAGTGGACAAAAAAACTCACATATACTTTTTGGAATTTTCTCTCTCAGCATTTATGCATTTCCATTTTGGATCTTCAATTTTTTTTTTTCAAACTGGAGTTTTTCACTCTCCCAGTTTTCTCGTAAACAAAAAGATAAGGCAAATATAGATCACAACAAAATGAAAATTTTAGAGTTTATGTATGCAAATGAATTCGAAAACTATAATAAATGTGAGTGAAGAAAATTATTTTCAGGCACTAAAAATGTACACCAAAGTTTTGTTATCCACGTTGGCGAAATTCTACTAGTACAACCCTAGATAGCTTGGAGGAATTTTATAAGAAAGAGATTTCTAATTGATCCTCACATGTTTTAAATGTGGTGGATATGCAAGCCAGAAACATGTTGAAGATGCAAATGACCTAATGATAATAAAATTTCTAGGTGTAGAAAAAATTATAATTCTCAAGTTAACGTGCGGGGGGATAATTACCAAGGCCAAACAACCCGCTTTTTGCCTATTTCACAAAAAGTGGACCTAAAAAATCACAGACACTTTTTGGAATTCTCTCTCTCAGCATTTGTGAATTTCCATTTTAGATGTTACATTTTTTTTTTCAAACTTGAGTTTTTCACTCTCGCAGTTTTCTCGTAAACAAAAAGATAACGCAAATTTAGATCACAACAAAATGAAAATTTTAGAGCTTATGTATACAAAAGAATTTGAAAACTATAATAAATGTGCATGAAGAAAATTATTTTCAAGCACTAAAACTGAACACAAAAGTTTTGTTACCCACGTTGGGGAAATTCACTAGTACAACCCCAAATAGCATGGTGGAATTTTATAAGAAAGAGATTTCTAATTGATCCTAACATGTTTTAAATGTGGTGGACATGCTTGCCAGAAACATGTTGAAGATGCACATGACCTAATGACCCAAAAATTTCAAGGAATAGAAAAAATTAAAATTCTCAAGTTAATGTGCGGTGGGATATTTACTAGAGTCAAACAACGCACTTTTTGCCTATTTTACAAATGCAGACCGAAAAAATCATAGATACTTTTTGGAATTATCTCTCTCAGCATTTGTGCATTTCCATTATGGATGTTCATTTTTTTTTCAAACTTGAGTTTCTCGCTCTCCCAGTTGTCTCGTAAACAAAAAGATATGGAAAATATAGATGACAAAAAAATGAAAATTTTAGAGTTTATGTATGCAAAAGAATTTGAAAACTATAATAAATGTGAGTGATGAAAATTATTTTCATGCACTAAAAATAAACACCATAGTTTTGTTATCCACGTTGGGGAAATTCCACAAGTACAACCCCATATAGCTTGGTGGAATTTTATAAGAAAGAAATTTCTAATTGATCCTAACATGTTTTAAATGTGGTGGATATGCATGCCAGAAACATGTTGAAGATTCAAATGACCTAATGATCCAAAAATTTCAAGGAGTAGAAAAAATTAAAATTCTCAAGTTAACGTGCGGTGGGATATGTACTAGTGCCAAACAACCGCTTTTTGCCTATTTTACAAAATGCGGACCTAAAAAATCACAGATACTATTTGGAGTTATGTCTCTCAGCATTTTTGCATTTCCTTTTTGGATGTTCAATTCTATTTTTCAAACTTGAGTTTTTCACTCTCCTAGTTTTCTCGTAAACAAAAAGATAAGGCAATTATAGATCACAACAAAATGAAAATTTTAGAGTTTATGTATGGAAAAGAATTTAAAAACTATAATAAATGTGAGTGAAGATAATTATTTTCACGCACAAAAAATGAATACAAAAGTTTTTCTATCCACGTTGGGGAAATTCCACTAGTACAATCCCAGATAGCTTGGTGGAATTTTATAAGAAAGAGATTTCTAATTGATCCTAACATGTTTTAAATGTGGTGGATATGCATGTGAGAAACATGTTGGAGATGGAAATGACCTAATGATCATAAAATTTCAAGAAATAGAAAAAATTAAAATTCTCAAGTTAACGTGAGGATATTTACCAGAGCCAAACAACCCACTTTTTGCCTATTTTACAAAAACCGGACAAAAAAAATCACAGATACTTTTTGGAATTATCTTTCTCAGAATTTTAGTATTTCCATTTTTTATGTCCAATTTTTTTTTTTCAAACTTCAGTTTTTCACTCTCCCAGTATTCTCATAAAAAAAAAAGATAAGGAAAATATAGGTCACAAAAAAATGAAAATTTTAGAGTTGATGTATGCAAAAGAATTTGAAAACTATAATATATGTGAGTGAAGAAAATTATTTTCATGCACTAAGAATGAACACCATAGTTTTGTTATCCACGTTGGGAAAATTCCACTAGTACAATCCCAGATAGCTTGGAGGAATTTTAGAAGAAAGAGATTTCTAATTGATACTAACATGTTTTAAATGTGGTGGATATGTTTGCCAGAAACATGTTGAAGATGCAAATGACCTAATGATCCAAAAATTTTGAGGAGTAGAAACAATTAAAATTCTCAAGTTAACGTGCGGTGGGATATTCACCAGAGCCAAACAACTTACTTTTTGCCTGTTTTATAAATAGCGGAACTCAAAAATCATAGATACTTTTTGGAATTATCTCTCTCTCAGTATTTGTGCATTTCCATTTTGGATGTTCAATTTTGTTTTTTCAAACTTGAGTTTTTTGGTCTCCCAGTTTTCTCGTAAAAAAAAAGATAAGGCAAATATAGATCACAACAAAATGAAAATTTTAGAGTTTATGTATGCAACAAAATTTTAAAACTATAATAAAGGTGAGTTAAGAAAAAAAATTTTATGCACTAAAAATGAACACCAAAGTTTTGTTATCCACGTTGGGGAAATTCCACTAGTACTACCTTAGATAGCTTGGTGGAATTTTATAAGAAAGATATTTCAAATTGATCCTAACATGTATTAAATGTGGTGGATATGCATGCCAGAAACATGTTGAAGATGCAAATAACCTAATGATCCAAAATTTTCAAGGAGTAGAAAAGTTTAAATTCTCAAGTTAACGTGCGGTGGGATAAAGGTGTGGTGGGATATTTACCAGATCCAAAAAACCCACTTTTCCCCTATTTTACAAAAAGCGGACCTAAAAAATCACATATAATTTTTGGAATTATCTCTCTCAGCTTTTGTGCATTTCCATTTTGGATGTTCAATTTTTTTTTTCAATCTTGAGTTTTTCACTCTCCCAGTTTTCTCGTAGACAAAAAGATAAGGCAAATATAGATGACAACAAAATGAAAATTTTAGAGTGTATGTATGCAAAAGAATTTGAAAACTACAATAAATGTGAGAGAAGAAAATTATTTTCACGCCCTAAAAATGAACACCAAAGTTTTGTTATCCACGTTTGGGAAATTCCACAAGTACAACCCTATATAGTTTGGTGGAATTTTATATGATAGAGATTTCTAATTGATCCTAACATATTTTAAAAGTGGTGGATATGCATGCAAGAAATATGTTGAAGATGCGAATGACCTAATGATCGAAAAATTTCAAGGACTAGAAAAAATTAAAATTCTCCGGTTAACGTGCGGTGGGATAATTACTAGAACCAAATAACCCACTTTTTGCCTATTTTACAAAAGAAAACCTAAAAAATCATAGAAACTTTATGAAATTATCTCACTCAGCATTTGTGCATTTCCATTTTGGATGTTCAATTTTTTTTTTTTCAAACTTGAGTTTTTCACTCCTGCAGTTTTCTCGTAAACAAAAATATAAGGCAAATATAGATCACAACAAAATGATAATTTTACAGTTTATGTATGCAAAAGAATTTGAAAACTATAATAAATGTGAGTGAAGAAAATTATTTTCACGCACTAAAACTGAATACCAAAGTTTTGTTATATTGTTGGGGAAATTCCACTAGTACAACCCCAGATAGCTTGGTGGCATTTTATAAGAAAGAGATTTTTAATTGATCCTAACATGTTTTAAATGTGGTGGATATGCATGCCAGAAATATGTTGAAGATGCAAATGACCTAATGATCATAAAATTTCAACGAGTACAAAAAATTAAAATTCTCACGTTAACGTGCGGTGGAATATTTACCAGAGCCAAAGAACCCACTTTTTGCCTATTTTACAAAAAGCGGACCTAAAAAATCACAGATACTTTTAGGAATTATCTCTTTCAGCATTTGTGTATTTCCATTTTGGATGTTCAATAATTTGTTCAAACTTGAGTTTTTGACTCTCCCAGTTTTCTTGTAAACAAAAAGATAAGGCAAATAAAGATCACAACAAAATGAAAATTTTTGAGTTTAAGTATGCAAATGAATTTGAAAAATATAATAAATGTGAGTGAAGAAAATTATTTTCACGCACTAAAAATGAACACCAAAGTTTTGTTATCCACGTTGGGGAAATTCCACTAGTACAATCCCATATAGCTTGGTGGAATTTTATAAGAAAGAGATTTCTAATTGATCTTAACATGTTTTAAATGTGGTGGATATGCATGCCAGAAACATGTTGAAGATGCAAATGACCTAATGATCATAAAATTTAAAGAAATAAAAAAATTAAAATTCTCAAGTTAACGTGTCGTGGGATATTTACCATATCCAAACTACCCACTTTTTGCCTATTTAACAAAAACCGGACCAAAAAAATCACAGATAATTTTTGGAATTATATCTCTCAGCATTTGTGTATTTCCTTTTTGGATGTCCAATTTTTTTTTTTTCAAACTTGAGTTTTTCACTCTCCCATCTTTCTCATAAAAAAAATAATAAGGAAAATATAGATCATAACAAATGTATATTTTAGAGTTTATGTATGCAAAAGAATTTGAAAACTATAATATATGTCAGTGAAGAAAATTATTTTCACGCACTAAAAATGAACACCATAGTTTTGTTATCCACGTTGGGGAAATTCCACTAGTACATTCCCAGATAGCTTCGTAGAATTTAATAAGAAAGAGATTTCTAATTGATCCTAACATGTTTTAAATGTGATGGATATGCATGCCAGAAACTTGTTGAAGATGCAAATGACCTAATGATCAAAAAATTTCAAGGAGTAGAAAAAATTAAAATTCTCAAGTTAAAGTGCGGTGGGATATTTAAGAGAGCCAAACACCCCACTTTTTGCCTATTTTTCAAAAAGCGGACCATAAAAATCTTAGATATTTTTTGGAATAATCTCTCTCAGCATTTGTGCTTTTCCATTTTGGATGTTCAATTTTTTTTTCGAACTTGAGTTTTTCACTCTCCCATATTCTTGTAAAGAAAACGATAAGGCAAATATAGATCACAACAAAATGAAAATTTAAGAGTTGATCTAAGCAAAATAATTTGAAAACTATAATAAATGCGAGTGAAGAAAGTTATTTTCACGCACTAAAAATGAATACCAAAGTTTTGTTATCCACGTTGGGGAAATTCCACGAGTACAACCCTAGATAGCTTGGTGGAATTTTATAAGAAAGAGATTTTTAATTGATCGTAACATGTTTTAAATGTGGTGGATATGCATGCCAGAAACATGTTGAAGATGCAAATTACCTAATGATCCAAAATTTTCAATGAATAGAAAAAATTAATATTCTCAAGTTAACATGTGGTGGGATATTTGTCAGAGCCAAACTACCCACTTTTTGCCTATTTTAAAAAAAGCGGACCTAAAAAATCACAGATACTTTTTGGACTTATCTCTCACAGCATTTGTCCATTTCCATTTTGGATGTTCATTTTTTTTTTCAAACTTGAGTTTTTCACTCTCCCAGTTTTCTCTTAAAAAAAAAACAAGGCAAATATAGATCACAACAAAATGAAAATTTTAGAGTTTATGTATGCAAAATAATTTGAAAACTATAATAAATGTGAGTGAAGAAAATTATTTTCACGCACTAAAAATGAACACCAAAGTTTTGTTATCCTCGTTTGGGAAATTCCACTAGTACAACCCCAGATAGCTTGGTGGAATTTTGTAAGAAAGAGATTTCTAATTGATCCTAACATGTTTTACATGTGGTGGATATGCATGCTAGAAACATGTTGAAGATGCAAATGACCAAATGATCCAAAAATTTCAATGAGTAGAATAATTAAAATTCTCAAGTTAACGTGCGGTGGGATAAAGGTGCGGCGGGATATTTACCAGAGCCAAACAACCCACTTTTTGCCAATTTTACAAAAAGCGGACCTAAAAAATCACAGATACTTTTTGGAATTATCTTTCTCAGCTTTTGTGCATTTCTTTTTTGGATGATCAATTTTTTTTTTTCAACCTTGAGTGTTTCACTCTCCCAGTTTTCTCGTAAACAAAAAGATAAGGCAAATATAGATTACAACAAAATGAAAATTTTTTAGTTTATGTATGCAAAAGAATTTGAAAAATATAATAAATGTGAGTGAAGAAAATTATTTCATACACAAAAAATGAACACCAAAGTTTTGTTATCCACGTTTGGGAAATTCCACTTGTACAACCCAAGATTGCTTGGTGGAATTTTATAAGAAAGAGCTTTCTAATTGATCCTAACATGTTTTAAATGTGGTGGATATGCATGCAAGAAACATGTTGAAGATGCAAATGACCTAATGATCCAAAAATTTCAAAGAGTAGAAAAAAATATCTCTGTCAGCATTTGTGTATTTCCATTTTGGATGTTTGATTTTTTTTTTCAAACTTGTGTTTTTCTCTCTCCCTGTTTTCTCGTAAACAAAACGATAAGGCAAATATAGATCACAACAAAAAGAAAATTTTAGAGTTTATGTATGCAAATGAATTTGAAAACTATAATAAACGTGAGTGAAGAAAATTATTTTCATGCACTAAAAATGACCACCAAAGTTTTGTTATCCCCGTTGGGGAAATTCCACTAGTACAACCCCTGATAGCTTGGTGGAATTTTATAAAAAAGAGATTTCTAATTGATCCGAACATGTTTTAAATGTGGTGGATATGCTTGCCAAAAACATGTTGAAGATGCAAATGACCTAAAGATCCAAAAATTTCGAGGAGAAGAAAAAATAAAAGTCTCAAGTTACGTGCAGTGGGATATTTTCCATAGACAAAAAAACTCACTTTTTTCCTATTTAACAAAAAGAGGGCCTAAAAAATCACGGATAATTTTTGGAATTATCTCTCTCTCAGCATTTGTGCATTTCCATTTTGGAGGTTCAATTTTTTTTTTCAAACTTGAGTTTTTCGCTCTCCCAGTTTTCTCGTAAACAAAAAGATAAGACAAATATAGATCACAACAAAATGAAAATTTTAGAGTTTATGTATGCAACAAAATTTGAAAACTATAATAAATATGAGTGAAGAAAATTATTTTCATGCACTAAAAATGAACACCAAAGTTTTGTTATCCACGTTGGCGAAATTCCACTAGTACGACCCCAGATAGCTTGGTGGAATTTTATAAGAAAGAGCTTTCTAATTGATCCTAACATGTTTTAAATGTGGTAGATATGCATGCAAGAAACATGTTGAAGATGCAAATGATCTAATGATGCAAGATTTTCAAGGAGTAGAAAAAATTAAAATTCTCAAGTTAACATGTGGTGGAATATTTACTAGAGCCAAACAACCCACTTTTTGACTATTTTACAAAAGTGGACCTAAAAAATCATTGACGCTTTCTGGAATTATCTCTCTCAGCATTTGTGCATTTCCATTTTCGATTTTCAATTTTTTTTTTCAAACTTTAGTTTTTCACTCTCGCTGTTTTGTCGTAAACAAAAAGATAAGGCAAATATAGAACACAACAAAATGAAAATTTTAGAGTGTATATAAGCAAAAGAAGTTGAAAACTATAATAAATTTGGATGAAGAAAATTATTTTCATGTAATAAAAATGAACACCAAAGTTTTCTTATCCACGTTGGGGAAATTCCACTAGTACAACCCCATATAACTTGGTGAAATTTTATAAGAATGAGATTTCTAATTGATCCTAACATGTTTTAAATGTGGTGGATATGCATGCCAAAAACATGTTGAAGATGCAAATGACCTAATGTTTATAAAATTTCAAGGAGTAGAAAAAATTAAAATTCTCAAGTTAACGTGCGGTGGGATATTTACCAGAGCCAAACAACCCACTTTTTGCCTATTTTACAAAAAGTGGACCTAAAAAATCACAGATACTTTTTGGAATTATCTCTCTCAGCATTTGTGTATTTCCATTTTGGATGTTACATTTTTTTTTCAAACTTGAGTTTTTCACTCTCTGAGTTTTCTCGTAAACAAAAAGATAAGGCAAATATACATCACAACAAAATGAAAATTTTAGAGTTTATGTATGCAAATGAATTTGAAAACTATAATAAATGTGCGTGAAGAGAATTATTTTCATGCATTAAAAATGAACACCAAAGTTTTGTTATCCACGTTGAGGAAGTTCTACTACTACAACCCCCAGACAGCTTGGTGGAATTTTATAAGAAAGAGATTTCTAATTGATCCTAACATGTTATAAATGTGGTGGATATGCTTGCCAGAAACATGTTGAAGATGCAAATGACCTAATGATCAAAAAATTTCGAGGAGTAGAAAAAATTAAAATTCTCAACTTAACGTGCGGTGGGATTTTTACCAAAGCCAAACAACTCACTTTTTGCCAATTTTAAAAAAAGTGGACCTAAAAAATCACAGATACTTTTTGGAATTATCTCTCTCTCAGCATTTGTGCATTTCTATTTTCGATGTTCAATTTTTTTTCATCAAACATGAGTTTTTTGCTCTCCCAGTTTTCTCGTAAACAAAAAGATAAGGCAAATAAATATCACAACAAAATAAAAATTTTAGAGTTTATGTATGCAAAAGAATTTGAAAACTATAATAAATGTGCTTGAAGGAAATTATTTTCACGCACTAAAAATGAACACCAAAGTTTTGTTATCCATGTTAGGGAAATTCCACTAGTACAATCCCAAATAGCTTGGTGGAATTTTATAAGAAAATGATTTCTAATTGATCCTAACATGTTTTAAATGTGGTGGAAATGCTTGCCAGAAACATGTTGAAGATGCAAATGACCTAATGAACATAAAATTTCAAGATATAAAAAAAATTATAATTCTCAAGTTAACGTGCGGTGGGATATTTACCATAGCCAAAAACCCACTTTTTGTCAATTTTGACAAAACCTGACCAAAAAAATCACAGATACTTTTTGGAATTATCTCTCTCAACATTTGTGCAATTCCAATTTGGATGTTCAATTTTTTTTTCAAACTTGAGTTTTTCACTCTCCCAGTTTTTTTGTAAACAAAAAGATAAGGCAAATATAGATCACAACAAAATGAAAATTTAAGAGTTGATGTAGGCAAAATAATTTGAAAACTATAATATATGTGAGTGAAGAAAATTATTGTCACACACTAAAAATGAACACCAATGTTTTGTTATCCACGTTGGGGAAAATCCACTAGTACAACCCCAGATAGCTTGGTGGAATTTTATACGAAAGACATTTCTAATTGATCCTAACATGTATTAAATGTGGTGGATATGCATGCCAGAAACATGTTGAAGATGCAAATTACCTAATGATCCAAAATTTTCAATGAGTAGAAAAAATTAAAATTCTCAAGTTAACGTGTGGTGGGATATTTACCTGAGCCAAAATATCCTCTTTTTGCCTAATTTACAAAGTGCAGACCTAAAAAAACACAGATACTTTTTGGAATTATCTCTCACTGCATTTGTGCATTTCTATTTTGGATGTTCTTTTTTTTTTTTCAAACTTGAGTTTTTCACTATCCCAGTTTTCTCGTAAACAAAAAGATAAGACAAACATAGATCACAACAAAATGAAAATTTTAGAGTTTGTATGCAAAATAATTTGAAAACTATAATAAATGTGAGTGAAGAAAATTATTTTCACGCACTAAAAATGAACACCAAAGTTCTGTTATCCACGTTGGGGAAATTCCACTAGTACAACCCCTGATAGCTTGGTGGAATTTTATAAAAAAGAGATTTCTAATTCACCCAAACATGTTTTAAATGTGGTGGATATGCATGCCAGAAACATGTTGAAGATGTAAATGACCTAACGATCATAAAATTTGAAGTAGTTGAAAAAATTAAAATTTTCAAATTAACGTGCGGCGGAATATTTACCAGAGCCAAAGAACCAACTTTTTGCCTATTTTACAAAAGGCGGACCTAAATAGTCACATATACTTTTTGGAATTACCTCTCTCAGGATTTGTGTATATCCATTTTGGATGTTACATTTCTTTTTTCAAACTTGTGTTTTTCACTCTCCCAGTTTTCTTGTAAACAAAAAGATAAGGCAAATATAGATCACAAAAAAATGAAAATATTGGAGTTTATGTATGCAAAAGAATTTGAAAACTATAACAAATGTGAGGGAAAAAAATTATTTTCATGCACCAAAGTTTTGTTATCCACGTTGTGAAAATTCCACTAGTACAACCCCCGATAGCTTTATGGAATTTTCTAAGACAGAGATTTCTAATTGATCCTAAAATGTTTTAAATGCGGTGGATATGCATGCAATAACATGTTGAAGATGCTAATGATCTAATGATCCAAAAATTTCAAGGAGTAGAAAAAATTAAAATTCTCAAGTTAACGTGCGGTGGGATATTTACCAGAGCCAAACAACCCAATTTTTGCCTCTTTTACAAAAAGTGGACCTAAAAAATCACAGATATTTTTTGGAATTATCTCTCTCAGCATTTGTGCATTTCCATTTTGGATGTTCAATTTTTGTTTTCAAACTTGAGTTTTTGACTCTCCCTGTTATCTCGTAAACAAAAAGATAAGGCAAATATAGATCACAACAAAATGAAAACTTTAGCGTTTATGTATCCAAAAGAATTTGTAAACTATCATAAATGTGAGTGAAGAAAATTAATTTGAAGCACTAAAAATTAACACCAAAGTTTTTTTATCCACGTTGGGGAAATTCCACTAGTACAATCCCAGATAGCGTGGTGGAATTTTATAAGACATATATTTCTAATATCCTAACATGTTTTAAATGTGGTAGATATGCATGCCAGAAACATGTTGAAGATACAAATGACATAAAGATCCAAAACTTTCAAGGAGTAGAAAAAATTAAAATTCTCAAGTTAACATGTGGTGGGATATTTACCAGAGTCAAACAACCCACTTTTTGCCTATTTTACAAAAAGCGGACCTAAAAAATCAAAGATACTTTTTGGAATTATATCTCTCTGCATTTATGCATTTCCATTTTGGATGTTCAATTTTTTTTTTAAACTTGAGTTTTTCACTCTCACAATTTTCTCGTAAAGAAAAAGATAAGGCAAATATAAATCAAAACAAAATGAAAATTTTAGAGTTTATGTATGCAAATGAATTTGAAAACTATCATAAATGTGAGTGAAGAAAATTATTTTCACGCACAAAAAATGAACACCAAAGTTTTGTTATCCACGTTGGGGAAATTCCACTAGTACAACCCCAGATAGCTTGGTGGAATTTTATAAGAAATAGATTTCTAATTGATCCTATCATGTATTAGATGTGGTGGATATGCATGCCAGAAACATGTTGAAGATGCAAATGACCTAATGATCCAAAAATTAAAAGGAGTAGAAAAAATAAAAATTCTCAAGTCAATCTGCGGTGGGATATTTACTTGAGCCAAACAACCCACTTTTTGCCTATTTTACAAAACGCGGAACTAAAAAATCACATATAAAAATTGGAATTATCTCTCTCAACATTTGTGCATTTCCATTTTGGATGTTCAATTTTTTTTTCCAAACTTGTGTTTTCACACTCCTAGTTTTCTCGTAACCAAAAAGATAAGGCAAATATAGATCACAAAAAAATGAAAATATTAGAGTTTATGTTTGCAAAAGAATTTGAAAACTATAACAAATGTGAGAGAAAAAAATTATTTTCACGCACTAAAAATGATCACCAAAGTTTTGTTATCCACGTTGGGGAAATTCCACTAGTACAACCCGATAGCTTTATGGAATTTTATAAGACAGAGATTTCTAATTGATTCTAACATGTTTTAAATGCGGTGGATATGCATGCAATAACATGTTGAAAATGCAAATGATCTCATGATCCAAAAATTTCAAGGAGTAGAAAAAATTAAAATTCTCAAGTTAACGTGCGGTGGGATATTTACGAGAGCAAAACAACCCAATTTTTGCCTATTATACAAAAAGTGGACCTAAAAAATCACAGATACTTTTTGGAATTATCTCTCTCAGCATTTGTGCATTTCCATTTTGGATGTTCAATTTTTGTTTTCAAAGTTGAGTTTTTGACTCTCCCTGTTATCTCATAAACAAAAAGATAAGGCAAATATAGATCACAACAAAATGAAAATTTTAGCGTTTATGTATGCAAAAGAATTTGTAAACTATAATAAATGTGAGTGAAGAAAATTAATTTCACGCACTAAAAATGAACACCAAAGTTTTGTTATCCACGTTGGGGAAATTCCACTAGTACAACCCTGGATAGCTGGGTGGACTTTTATAAGAAAGAGATTTCTAATTAATCCTAACATGCTTCAAATGTGGTGGATATGTATGCCAGAAATATGTTGAAGATGCAAATGACCTAATGATCCAAAAATTTCAAGAAGTAGAAAAATTTAAAATTCTCAAGTTAACTAGCAATGGGATTTTTACCGAAGCCAAACAATCCACTTTTTGCCTATTTTTTAAAAAAACGACCTAAAAAATCACAGGTACTTTTTAGAATTATCCCTCAGCATTTTTTCATTTCCAATTTGGATGTTCAATTTTTTTTTTCAAATATGATTTTTTCTCTCTCAGTTATCTCGTAAACAAAAAGATAAGGCAAATATAGATCACAACAAAATGAAAATTTTAGCATTTATGTATGCAAAAGAATTTGAAAACTATAATAAATATGAGTGAAGAAAATTATTTTCACGCACTAAAAATGACCACCAAAGTTTTGTTATCCACGTAGGGGAACTTCCACTAGTGCAACCCCATATTGCTTGGTGGAATTTTATAAGAAAGAGATTTCTAATTCATCCTAACATGTTTTAAATGTGGTGGATTTGCATGCCAGAAACATGTTGAAGATGCAAATGACCTAATGATCCAAAAATTTCAAGAAGTAGAAAAAATTAAAATTCTCAAGTTAACTTGCGGTGATGTATTTACCGAAGACAAACAAAACACTTTTTGCCTATTTTACAAAAAGTGGACCTAAAAAAACACAGATACTTTTTGGAATTATCACTCTCAGTATTTTTGCATTTCCATTTTGGATGTTCATTTTTTTTTTTCAAACTTCAGTTTTTCACTTTCCCAGTTTTCTCGTAAACAAAAAGATAAGGCAAATATAGATCGCGACAAAATGAAAATTATAGAGTTTATGTATGACAAATAATTTGAAAACTATAATAAATGTGAGTGAAGAAAATTATTTTCACGCACTAAAAATGAACACCAAAGTTTTGTTATCCACATTGGGGAAATTCCACTAGTACAACCCCAGATAGCTTGGTGGAATTTTATAAGAAAGAGCTTTCTAATTGATCCTCACATGTATTAAATGTGGTGCATATGCATGCCAGAAAAATATGAAGATGCAAAAGACCTAATGATAGAAAAATTTCAAGGAGTAGAAAAAATTAAAGATCTCAAGTTAACGTACGGTGGGATATTTACTAGAGCAAAACAACCCACTTTTTGCCTATTTAACCAAAAGTAGACCTATAAAATCGCAGATACTTTTTGGAATTATAACTCTCAGCATTTGTGCATTTCCATTTTAGATGTTGAATTTTTTTTTTTTAAAACTTGAGTCTTTCACTCTCCCAGTTATCTCGTAAACAAAAAGAGAAGGCAAATATAGATCACAGGAAAATGAAAATTATAGAGTTTATGTATGCAAAAGAATTATATAACTATAATAAATGTGAATGAAGAAAATTATTTTCAAGCAATAAAAATGAACACCAAAGTTTTGTTATCCACGTTGGGGAAATTCCACTTGTACAACCCCGGATAGCTAGGTGGAATTTTATAAGAAAGAGATTGCTAATTGATCCTAACATGTATTAAATGTGGTGGATATGCATGCCAGAAACATGTAGAAGATGCAAATGACCTAACGACGTAAAATTTCAAGGAGTAGAAAAAATTAAAATTCTCAAGTTAACGAGCGGTGGGAAATTTGCCAGAGCCAAACAACCCAGTTTTTGCCTATTTTACAAAAATCGGACTTAAGAAATCATAAATAATTTTTGGAATTATCTCCCTCAGCATATGTGTATTTCCATTTTGGATGTTCAATTTTTTTTTACAAACTTGAGTTTTTCACTCTGCCAGTTTTCTCCTAAACAAAAAGATATGGCAAATATAGTTCACAACAAAATGAAAATTTTAGATGCAAAATGAAAACATGTATGCAAAAGAATTTGAAAACTATATAAAATATGAGTGAAGAAAATTATTTTCACGCACTAAAAATGAACACCAAAGTTTTGTTATCCACGTAGGGGAACTTCCACTAGTGTAACCCCAGATTGCTTGGTGGAATTTTATAAGAAAGAAATTTCTAATTCATCCTAACATGTTTTAAATGTGGTGGATTTTCATGCCAGAAACATGTTGAAGATGCAAATAACCTAATGATCCAAAAATTTCAAGAAGTAGAAAAAATTAAAATTCTCAAGTTAACTTGCGGTGAGATATTTACCGAAACCAAACAACACACTTTTTGCCTATTTTACAAAAAGTGGACCTAAAAAATCACAGATACTTTTTGGAATTATCACTCTCAGTATTTTTGCATTTCCATTTTGGATGTTCAACTTTTTTTTTCAAACTTGAGTTTTTCACTCTCCCAGTTTTCTCGTAAACAAAAAGATAAGGCAAATATAGATCGCAACAAAATAAAAATTATAGATTTTATGTATGACAAAGAATTTGAAAACTATAATAAATGTGCGTGAAGAAAATTATTTTCACACACTGAAAATGAACACGAAAGTTTTGTTATCCACGTTGGGAAAATTCCTCTAGTACAACCCCAGATAGCTTGGTTGAATTTTATAAGAAAGAGCTTTCTAATTCATCCTAACATGTTTTAAATGTGGTGCATATGCATGCCAGAAACATGTTGAAGATGCAAAAGACCTAATGATCGAAAAATTTCAAGGAGTAGAAAAAATTAAAGATCTCAAATTAAGGTACGGTGGGATATTTACCAGAGCAAAACAACCCAATTTTTGCCTATTTAACCAAAAGTGGACCTATAAAATCACAGATACTTTTTGGAATTATAACTCTTAGCATTTGTGCATTTCCATTTTAGATGTTCAATTTTTTTTTTCAAACTTGAGTCTTTCACTCTCCCAGTTATCTTGTAACAAAAAAGATAAGGCAAATATAAATCACAACAAAATGAAAATTTTAGAGTTTATGTATACAATAGAATTTGATAACTATAATAAATGTGAGTGAAGAAAATTATCTTCACGCAATAAAAATGAACACCAAAGTTTTGTTATCCACATTGGGGAAATTCCTCTAGTACAACCCCAGATAGATAGGTGGAATTTTATAAGAAAGATATTGCTAATTGATCCTAACATGTATTAATTGTGGTGGATATGCATGCCAGAAACATGTAGAAGATGCAAATGACCTAATGACATAAAATTTCAAGGAGTAGAAAAAATTAAAATTGTCAAGTTAACGAGCGGTGCGAAATTTACCAGAGCCAAACAACCCACTTTTTACCTATTTTACAAAAAGCGGACCTAAGAAATCACAAATAATTTTTGGAATTATCTCCCACAGCATATGTGCATTTCCATTTTGGATGTTCAATTTTTTTTTTACAAATTTGAGTTTTTCACTCTCCCAGTTTTCTCCTAAAATAAAGATATGGCAAATATAGTTCACAACAAAATGAAAATTTAAGATCCATAATGAAAACATGTATGCAAAAGAATTTGAAAACTATAATAAATATGAGTGAAGAAAATTATTTTCACGCACTAAAAATGAACACCAAAGTTTTGTTATCCACGTAGGGGAACTTCCACTAGTGCAACCCAAGATTGCTTGGTGGAATTTTATAAGAAAGAGATTTCTAATTCATCCTAACATGTTTTAAATGTGGTGGATTTGCATGCCAGAAACATGTTGAAGATGCAAATTACCTAATGACCCAAAAATTTCAAGAAGTAGAAAAAATTAAAATTCTCAAGTTAACTTGCGGTGAGATATTTACCGAAGCCAAACAACACACTTTTTGCCTATTTTACAAAAAGTGGACCTAAAGAATCACATATACTTTTTGGAATTATCACTCTCAGTATTTTTGCATTTCCATTTTGGATGTTCAATTTTTTTTTTCAAACTTGAGTTTTTCACTCTCCCAGTTTTCTCGTAAACAAAAAGATAAGGCAAATATATATCGCAACAAAATGAAAATTATAGATTTTATGTATTATAAAGAATTTTAAAACTATAATAAATGTGAGTGAAGAAAATTATTTTCACGCACTAAAAATGAACACCAAAGTTTTGTTACCCATGTTGGGGAAATTCCACTAGTACAACCCCAGATAGCCTGGTGGAATTTTACAAGAAAGAGATTTCTAATTAATCCAAACATGCTTTAAATGTGGTGGATATGTACGCCAGCAACATGTTGAAGATGCAAATGACCTAATGATCCAAAAATTTCAAGGTGTAGAAAAATTTAAAATTCTCAAGATAACTTGCAAAGGGATATTTACCGGAGCCAAACAATCCACTTTTTGCCTATTTTAAAAAAAGCGGACCTAAAAAATCACAGATACTTTTTGGAATTATCAATCTCAGCATTTTTTCATTTCCATTTTGGATGTTCAATTTTTTTTTTCAAACTTGATTTTTTCCCTCTCCCAGTTTTCTCATAAACAAAAAAATAAGGCAAATATAGATCACAACAAAATAAAAATTTTAGACTTTTTGTATGCAAAAGAAATTGAAAAATACAATAAATGTGACTGAAGAAAATTATTTTCATGCACTAAAAATGAACACCAAAGTTTTGTTATCCACGTTGGGGAAATTCCACTAGTACAACCCTAGATAGCTTGGTGGAATTTGATAAGAAAGAGATTTTTAATTGATCCTAACATGTTTTAAATGTGGTGGATATGCATTCCAGAAACATGTTGAAGATGCAAATGACCTAATGATCCAAAATTTTCAAGGAGTAGAAAAAAATTAAAATTCTCAAGTTAACGTGGGGTGGGATATTCACCAGAGCCCAACAACCCACGTTTTGCATATTTTACAAAAAGCAGACCTAAAAAATCACAGATACTTTTTGGAATTATCTTTCTCAGCATTTGTGCATTTCCATTTTGGATGTTCAATTTTTTTTTTCAAACATGAGTTTTCACTCTCCCAGTTTTCTCGTAAACAAAAAGCTAAGGCAAATATAGATCAGAACAAAATGAAAATTTTAGAGTTTATGTATGCGAAAGAATTTGAAAACCATAATAAATGCGAGTGAAGAAAATTATTTTCATACACTAAAATGAACACCAAAGTTTTGTTATCCACGTTGGGGAAATTCTACTAGTACAACCCCAGATAGCTTGGTGGAATTTTATAAGAAAGAGATTTCTAATTGATACTAACATGTTTTAAATGTGGTGGATATGCATGCCAGAAACATGTTAAAGATGCAAAAGCCTAATGATCCAAAAATTTCAAGGACTGGAAAAAATAAAATTCTCAAGTTAACGTGCGGTGGGATATTTACTAGAGCCAAACAACTCACTTTTTGCCTATTTTACAAAAAGCAGACCTAAAAAATCACAGTTACTTTTTGAAATTATCTCTCTCTGTATTTGCGCATTTCCATTTTCGATGTTCAAATTTTTTTTTTTCAATTTTGAGTTTTTCTCTCTCCCAGTTTTCTCAAACACAAAATGATAAGGCAAATATAGTTCACAACAAAATGAAAATTTTGGAGTTAATGTATGCAAAAATAAATTGAAAACTATAATAAATTTGAGTGAAGAAAATTCTTTTCACGCACTAAAAATGAACACAAAAGTTTTGTTATCCACGTTGGGGAAATTCCACATGTTCAACCCCAGATAGCATGGTGGAATTTTATAAGACAAATATTTCTAATTTATCCTAACATGTTTTAAATTTGGTGGATATGCATGCCAGAAACATGTTGAAGATGCAAATGACCTAATGATCCAAAATTTTCAAGGACTAGAAAAAATTAAAATTCTCAAGTTAATGTGCTGTGGGATATTTACCTGAGCCAAACAACCCACTTTTTCCCGATTTTACAAAAAGCCGACCTAAAAAATCACAGATACTTTTTGGAATTATCTCTCTCAGCATATGTGCATTTCCATTTTGGATGTTCAATTTTTTTTTTACAAACTTGACTTTTTTACTCTGCCAGTTTTCCCCTAAACAAAAAGATAAGGCAAATATAGTTCACAACAAAAAGAAAATTTTAGAGTTTATGTATGCAAAAGAATTTGAAAACTATAATAAATGTGAGTGAAGAAAATTATTTTCACGCAATAAAAATGAACACCAAAGTTTTGTTATCCACGTTGGGGTACTTCCACTAGTACAACCCCAGATTGCTTGGTGGAAGTTTATAAGAAAGAGATTTCGAATTCATCCTAACATGTTTTAAATGCGGTGGATATGCATGCCAGAAACATCTTGAAGATGCAAATGACCTAATGATCCCAAAATGTCAAGGAGTAGGAAAAGTTAAAATTCTCATGTTAACTTGCGGTGGGATATTTACCGGAGCCAAAGAACACACTTTTTGCCTATTTTGCAAAAAGCGGACCTAAAAAATCACAGATACTTTCTGGAACTATCACTCTGAGCATTTTTGCAGTTCCATTTTGGATGTTCAATTTTTTTTTTTCCAAACTTGAGCTTTTCACTCTCCTAGTTTTCTCGTAAACAAAAAGAAAAGGCAAATATAGATCGCAACAAAATGAAAATTTTAGAGTCTATGTATGACAAAGAATTTAAAACTATAATAAATGTGAGTGAAGAAAATTATTTTCACGCACTAAAAATGAACACCAAAGTTTTGTTATCCACATTGGGGAATTGCCACTAGTGTAACCCTAGATAGCTTGGTGGAATTTTTTAAGAAAGAGATTTCTAATTGATCCTAACATGTTTTAAATGTGGAGGAAATGTATGCTAGAAACATGTTGAAGATGCAAACGACCTAATGATCCAAAAATTTTAGGAAGTAAAAAAAATTAAAATTCTCAAGTTAACTTGCAAAGGGATATTTACTGGAGCCAAATAATCCACTTTTTGCCTATTTTAAAAAAAGCGGGACTAAAAAATCACAGATACTTTTTGGAATTATCACTCTTAGCATCTTTGCATTTCCATTTTGGATGTTCAATTTTTTTTTTTCAAACTTGAGTTTTTCACTCTCCCAGTTTTCTCATAAACATAAAGATAAGGCAAATATAGATCACAACAAAATGAAAATTTTAGAGTTTATGAATGCAAAAGAATTTGAAAACTATAATAAATGTGAGTGAAGAAAATTATTTTCATGCACTGAAAATGAACACCAAAGTTTTGTTATCCACGTTGGGGAAATTCCACTAGTACAACCCCAGATTGCTTGGTAGAATTTTATAAGAAAGAGATTTCTAATTGATCCTAACATGTTTTAAATGTGGTGGATATGCATGCCAGAAACATGATGAAGATGCAAATGACCTAATGGTCCAAAATTTTCAAGGACTAGAAAAAATTAAAATTCTCAAGTTAACGTGCGGTGGGATATTCACCAGAGCCAAACAACCCACTTTTTGCCTATTTTACAAAAAGCGGACGTAAAAAATTACAGATACTTTTTGGAATTATCTCTCTCAGCAATTGTGCATTTCCATTTTGGATGTTCAATTTTTTTTTTTCGAACATGAGTTTTATTCTCCCCCAGTTTTCTCGTAAACAAAAAGCTAAGGCAAATATAGATCAGAACAAAATGAAAATTTTAGAGTTTATGTATGCGAAAGAATTTGAAAACCATAATAAATGCGAGTGAAGAAAATTATTTTCATACACTAAAATGAACACCAAAGTTTTGTTATCCACGTTGGGGAAATTCTACTAGTACAACCCCAGATAGGTTGGTGGAATTTTATAAGAAAGAGATTTCTAATTGATACTAACATGTTTTAAATGTGGTGGATATGCATGCCAGAAACATGTTAAAGATGCAAAAGCCTAATGATCCAAAAATTTCAAGGAGTAGAAAAAATAAAATTCTCAAGTTAACGTGCGGTGGGATATTTACTAGAGCCAAACAACTCACTTTTTGCCTATTTTACAAAAAGCAGACCTAAAAAATCACGGTTACTTTTTGAAATTATCTCTCTCTGTATTTGCGCATTTCCATTTTCGATGTTCAAATTTTTTTTTTAAAATTTTGAGTTTTTCTCTCTCCCAGTTTTCTCAAACACAAAATGATAAGGCAAATATAGTTCACAACAAAATGAAAATTTTGGAGTTAATGTATGCAAAAATAAATTGAAAACTATAATAAATTTGAGTGAAGAAAATTCTTTTCACGCACTAAAAATGAACACAAAAGTTTTGTTATCCACGTTGGGGAAATTCCACATGTTCAACCCCAGATAGCATGGTGGAATTTTATAAGACAAATATTTCTAATTTATCCTAACATGTTTTAAATTTGGTGGATATGCATGCCAGAAACATGTTGAAGATGCAAATGACCTAATGATCCAAAATTTTCAAGGACTAGAAAAAATTAAAATTCTCAAGTTAACATGCTGTGGGATATTTACCTGAGCCAAACAACCCACTTTTTCCCGATTTTACAAAAAGCCGACCTAAAAAATCACAGATACTTTTTGGAATTATCTCTCTCAGCATATGTGCATTTCCATTTTGGATGTTCAATTTTTTTTTTACAAACTTGACTTTTTTACTCTGCCAGTTTTCCCCTAAACAAAAAGATAAGGCAAATATAGTTCACAACAAAAAGAAAATTTTAGAGTTTATGTATGCAAAAGAATTTGAAAACTATAATAAATGTGAGTGAAGAAAATTATTTTCACGCAATAAAAATGAACACCAAAGTTTTGTTATCCACGTTGGGGTACTTCCACTAGTACAACCCCAGATTGCTTGGTGGAAGTTTATAAGAAAGAGATTTCGAATTCATCCTAACATGTTTTAAATGCGGTGGATATGCATGCCAGAAACATCTTGAAGATGCAAATGACCTAATGATCCCAAAATGTCAAGGAGTAGGAAAAGTTAAAATTCTCATGTTAACTTGCGGTGGGATATTTACCGGAGCCAAAGAACACACTTTTTGCCTATTTTGCAAAAAGCGGACCTAAAAAATCACAGATACTTTCTGGAACTATCACTCTGAGCATTTTTGCAGTTCCATTTTGGATGTTCAATTTTTTTTTTCCAAACTTGAGCTTTTCACTCTCCTAGTTTTCTCGTAAACAAAAAGAAAAGGCAAATATAGATCGCAACAAAATGAAAATTTTAGAGTCTATGTATGACAAAGAATTTAAAACTATAATAAATGTGAGTGAAGAAAATTATTTTCACGCACTAAAAATGAACACCAAAGTTTTGTTATCCACATTGGGGAATTGCCACTAGTGTAACCCTAGATAGCTTGGTGGAATTTTTTAAGAAAGAGATTTCTAATTGATCCTAACATGTTTTAAATGTGGAGGAAATGTATGCTAGAAACATGTTGAAGATGCAAACGACCTAATGATCCAAAAATTTTAGGAAGTAAAAAAAATTAAAATTCTCAAGTTAACTTGCAAAGGGATATTTACTGGAGCCAAATAATCCACTTTTTGCCTATTTTAAAAAAAGCGGGACTAAAAAATCACAGATACTTTTTGGAATTATCACTCTCAGCATCTTTGCATTTCCATTTTGGATGTTCAATTTTTTTTTTCAAACTTGAGTTTTTCACTCTCCCAGTTTTCTCATAAACATAAAGATAAGGCAAATATAGATCACAACAAAATGAAAATTTTAGAGTTTATGAATGCAAAAGAATTTGAAAACTATAATAAATGTGAGTGAAGAAAATTATTTTCATGCACTGAAAATGAACACCAAAGTTTTGTTATCCACGTTGGGAAAATTCCACTAGTACAACCCCAGATTGCTTGGTAGAATTTTATAAGAAAGAGATTTCTAATTGATCCTAACATGTTTTAAATGTGGTGGATATGCATGCCAGAAACATGATGAAGATGCAAATGACCTAATGGTCCAAAATTTTCAAGGACTAGAAAAAATTAAAATTCTCAAGTTAACGTGCGGTGGGATATTCACCAGAGCCAAACAACCCACTTTTTGCCTATTTTACAAAAAGCGGACGTAAAAAATTACAGATACTTTTTGGAATTATCTCTCTCAGCAATTGTGCATTTCCATTTTGGATGTTCAATTTTTTTTTTTCGAACATGAGTTTTATTCTCCCCCAGTTTTCTCGTAAACAAAAAGCTAAGGCAAATATAGATCAGAACAAAATGAAAATTTTAGAGTTTATGTATGCGAAAGAATTTGAAAACCATAATAAATGCGAGTGAAGAAAATTATTTTCATACACTAAAATGAACACCAAAGTTTTGTTATCCACGTTGGGGAAATTCTACTAGTACAACCCCAGATAGGTTGGTGGAATTTTATAAGAAAGAGATTTCTAATTGATACTAACATGTTTTAAATGTGGTGGATATGCATGCCAAAAACATGTTGAAGATGCAAATGACCTAATGATCCAAAAATTTCAAGGAGTAGAAAAAATTAAAATTCTCAAGTTAAAGTACGGTGGGATATTTACTAGAGCCAAACAACCCACTTTTTGCCTTTTTTACAAAAAGCGGACTTAAAAAATCATAGATACTTTTTTGAATAATCTCTCTCAGCATTTGTGCATTTCCATTTTGGATGTTCAATTTTTTTTTTCAAACTTGAGTTTTTCACTCTCCTAGTTTTCTTGTAAAGAAAAAGATAAGGAAAATATAGATCACAATAAAATGAAAATTTAAGAGTTGATGTAAGCAAAATAATTTGAAAACTATAATAAATGTGAGTGTAGAAAATTATTTTCACGCACTAAAAATGAACACCAAAGTTTTGTTATCCACGTTGGGGAAATTCCACTAGTACAACCCCAGATAGCTTGGTTGAATTTTATAAGAAAGAGATTTTTAATTGATCGTAACATGTTTTAAATGTGGTGCATATACATGCCAGAAACATGTTGAACATGCAAATGGCCTAATGATCCCAAAATTTCAAGGAGTAGAAAAATTAAAATACTCAAGTTAACGTGCGGTGGGATATTTACTAGAGCCAAACTACCCACGTTTTGCCTATTTTACAAAAAGCGGACCTAAAAAATCACAGATACTTTTTAAAATTATCTCTCACAGCATTTGTGCATTTCCATTTTGGATATCAATTTTTTTTTTCGAACTTTAGTTTTTCACTCTCCAAGTTTTCTTGTAAACATAAAGATACGGCAAATATAGATCACAGCAAAATGAAAATTTTGGAGTTTAGGTATGCAAAAGAATTTGAAAACAATAATAAATGTGAGTGCAGAAAATTACTTTCACACACTAAAAATGTGAGTGCCAGAAACATGTTGAAGATGCAAATTACCTAATGATCCAAAATTTTCAATGAGTAGAAAAAATTAAAATTCTCAAGTTAACGTGTGGTGGGATATTTACTTGAGCCAAACTACCCACTTTTTACCTATTTTAAAAAAAGCGGCCCTAAAAAATCACAAATACTTTTTGGACTTATCTCTCACAGTATTTGTCCATTTCCATTTTGGATGTTCATTTTTTTTTTCAAACTTGAGTTTTTCACTCTCCTAGTTTTCTCGTAAAAAAAAAAAAAAAGGCAAATATAGATCACAACAAAATGAAAATTTTAGAGTTTATGTATGCAAAATAATTTGAAAACTATAATAAATGTGAGTGAAAAAAATTATTTTCACGCACTAAAAATGAACACCAAAGTTTTGTTATCCATGTTGGGGAAATTCCACTTGTACAACCCCAGATAGCTTGGTGGACATTTATAATAAAGAGATTTCTAATTGATCCTAACATGTTTTAAATGTGGTGGATATGCATGCCAAAAACATGTTGAAGATGCAAATGACCAAATGATCCAAAAATTTCAATGAGAAGAAAAATTTAAAATCTCAAGTTAACGTGCAAGCCAAACAACCCACTTTTTGCCAATTTTACAAAAAGCGGACCTAAAAAATCACAGATACTTTTTGGAATTATCTTTTTCAGCTTCTGTACATTTCTTTTTTGGTATTTCAATTTTTTTTTTCAAACTTTAGTGTTTCACTCTCCCTGTTTTCTCGTAGACAAAATGATAAGGCAAATATAGATTACAACAAAATGAAATTTTTTAGTTTATGTATGCAAAAGAATTTGAAAACTATAATAAATGTGAGTAAAGAAAATTATTTCACACACAAAAAATGAACACCAAATTTTGTTATCCACGTTTGGGAAATTCCTCTTGTACAACCCAAGATTGCTTGGTGGAATTTTATAAGAAAGAGCTTTCTAATTGATCCTAACATGTTCTAAATGTGGTGGATATGCATGCAAGAAACATGTTGAAGATGCAAATGACCTAATGATCCAAAAATTTCAAGGAGTAGAAAAAATTATCTTTGTCAGCATTTGTGTATTTCCATTTTGGATGTTAGATTATTTTTTTTCAAACTTGAGTTTTTCACTCTCACAGTTTTCTCGTAAACAAAAAGATAAGGAAAATATAGATCACAACAAAATGAAAATTTTAGAATTTATGTATGCAAATGAATTTGAAAACTATAATAAATGTGAGTGAATAAAATTATTTTCACGCACTAAAAATGACCACCAAAGTTTTGTTATCCACGTTGGGGAAATTCCACTAGTACAACCCCAGATTGCTTGGTGGAATTTTATAAAAAAGAGATTTCTAATTGATCCGAACATGTTTTAAATGTGGTGGATATGCTTGGAAAAAACAATGTTGAAGATGCAAATGACCTAAAGATCTAAAAATTTCGAGGAAAAGAAAAAATAAAATTCTCAAGTTAACGTGCGGTGGGATATTTACCAGACACTAAAAAAGTCACTTTTTGCCTATTTTACAAAAATCGGACCTAAAAAATCACGGATAATTTTTGGAATTATCTCTCTCTCAGCATTTGTGAATTTACATTTTGGAGGTTCAATTTTTTTTTCGAACTTGAGTTTTTCGCTCTCCCAGTTTTGTCGTAAACAAAAAGATAAGGCAAATATAGATCACAACAAAATGAAAATTTTAGAGTTTATGTATGCAACTGAATTTGAAAACTATAATAAATGTGAGTGAAGAAAATTATTTTCATGCACTAAAAATGAACACCAAAGTTTTGTTATCCACGTTGGGGAAATTCCACTAGTACCACCCCAGATAGCTTGGTGGAATTTTATAAGAAAGAGATTTCTAATTTATCCTAAAATGGTTTAAATGTGGTGGATATGCATGCAAGAAACATGTTGAAGATGCAAATGACATAATGATCCAAAAATTTCAAGGAGTAGAAAAATTAAAATTCTCAAGTTAACGTGCAGTGGGATAAATGTGCGGTGGGATTTTTACCAGAGCCAAACAACCCAATTCTTGCCTACTTTACAAAAAGTGGGAATAAAAAATCACAGATACTTTTTTGAAATATCTCTCTCAGCATTTGTGCATTTCTAATTGATCTTAACATGTTTTAAATGTGTTGGATATGCATGCAAGAAACATGTTGAAGATGCAAATGACCTATTGGTCCAAAAATTTCTAGGAGTAGAAAATATTAAAATTCTCAAGTTAACGTGTGGTGGAATATTTACAAGAGCCAAACAACCCACGTTTTGACTATTTTACAAAAGCGGACCTAAAAAATCATTGACACTTTCTGGAATTATCTCTCTCAGCATTTGTGCATTTCCATTTTGGAAGTTCAATTTTTTTTTTTTCAAACTTGAGTTTTTCACTCTCGCTGTTTTGTCTTAAACAAAAAGATAAGGCAAATATAGAACACAACAAAATGAAAATTTTAGAGTGTATGTATACAAATGAATTTGAAAACTATAATAAATTTGAATGAAGAAAATTATTTTCATGCAATAAAAATGAACACCAAAGTTTTCTTATCCACGTTGGAGAAATACCACTAGTACAACCCCATATAACTTGGTGGAATTTTATAAGAAAGAGATTTCTTATTGATTCTAACATGTTTTAAATGTGGTGGATATGCATGCCAGAAACATGTTGAAGATGCAAAGGACCTAATGATCATAAGATTTCAAGGAGTAGAAAAAATTAAAATTCTCAAGTTAACGTGCGGTGGGATATTTACCAAAGCAAAGCAACCCACTTTTTGCCTATTTTACAAAAAACGGACCGAAAAAATTAAAAATACTTTTTGGAATTATATCTCTCATCATTTGTGTATTTCTATTTTGGATGTTACATTTTTTTTTCAAACTAGACTTTTTCACTCTCTCTGTTTTCTCGTAAACAAAAAGATAAGGCAAATAGACATCACAACAAAATGAAAATTTTAGAGCTTATGTATGCTAATGAATTTGAAAATTATAATAAACGTGAGTGAAGAAAATAATTTTCACGCACTAAAAATGAACACCAAAGTTTTGTTATCCACGTTGGGGAAGTTCTACTAGTACAACCCCAGACAGCTTGGTGGAATTTGATAAGAAAGAGATTTCTAATTGATCCTAACATGTATTAAATGTGGTGGATATGCTTGCCAGAAACATGTTGAAGATGCAAATGACCTAATGATCAAAAAATTTCGAGGAGTAAAAAAAATTAAAATTCTCAACTTAACGTGCGGTGGGATTTTTACAAAAGCCAAACATCTCACTTTTTGCCTATTTTACAAAAAGTGGACCTAAAAAATCACAGATACTTTTTGGAATTATCTCTCTCTCAGCATTTGTGCATTTCCATTTTCGATGTTCAATTTTTTTTCATCAAACATGAGTTTTTCGCTCTCCCAGTTTTCTCGTAAACAAAAAGATAAGGCAAATAAAGAACACAACAAAATGAAAATTTTAGAGTGTATGTATACAAATGAATTTGAAAACTATAATAAATTTGAATGAAGAAAATTATTTTCATGCAATAAAAATGAACACCAAAGTTTTCTTATCCACGTTGGGGAAATACCACTAGTACAACCCCATATAATTTGGTGGAATTTTATAAGAAAGAGATTTCTTATTGATTCTAACATGTTTTAAATGTGGTGGATATGCATGCCAGAAACATGTTGAAGATGCAAAGGACCTAATGATCATAAGATTTCAAGGAGTAGAAAAAATTAAAATTCTCAAGTTAACGTGCGGTGGGATATTTACCAAAGCAAAGCAACCCACTTTTTGCCTATTTTACAAAAAACGGACCGAAAAAATTAAAAATACTTTTTGGAATTATATCTCTCAGCATTTGTGTATTTCTATTTTGGATGTTACATTTTTTTTTCAAACTAGACTTTTTCACTCTCTCTGTTTTCTCGTAAACAAAAAGATAAGGCAAATAGACATCACAACAAAATGAAAATTTTAGAGTTTATGTATGCAAAAGAATTTGAAAACTATAATAAATGTGCTTGAAGGAAATTATTTTCACGCACTAAAAATGAACACCAAAGTTTTGTTATCCACGTTGGGGAAATTCCACTAGTACAATCCCAGATAACTTGGTGGAATTTTATAAGAAAGAGGTTTCTGATTGATCCTAACATGTTTTAACTGTGGTGGAAATGCATGCCAGAAATATGATGAAGAGGCAAATGACCTAATGATCATAAAATTTCAAGATATAGAAAAAATTATAATTCTCAAGTTAACATGCGGTGGGATATTTACCAGAGACAAACAACCCACTTTTTGTCAATTTTTACAAAACCGGACCAAAAAAATCACAGATACTTTTTGGAATTATCTCTCTCAGCATTTGTACAATTCCAATTTGGATGTTCAATTTATTTTTTTCAAACTTCAGTTTTTCACTCCCAGTTTTTTTGTAAACAAAAAGATAAGGCAAATATAGATCACAACAAAATGAAAATTTAAGAGGTGATGTAGGCAAAATAATTTGAAAACTATAATATATGTGAGTGAAGAAAATTATTGTCACACACTAAAAATGAACACCAAAGTTTTGTTATCCACGTTGGGGAAAACCCACTAGTACAACCCCAGATAGGTTGGTGGAATTTTATAATAAAGACATTTCTAATTGATCCTAACATGTTTTAAATGTGGTGGATATGCATGCCAGAAACATGGTTAAGATGCAAATGCCCTAATGATCCAAAAATTTCAAGGAGTAGGAAAAATTTAAATTCTCCAATTAACGTGCGGTGGGATATTTACCAGAGCCAAACTACCCACTTTTTTCGTATTTTACAAAGTGCGGACCTAAAAAATCACAGATAAGTTTTGGAATTATCTCTCACAGCATTTGTGCATTTCTATTTTGGATGTTCAATTTATTTTTTTCAAACTTGAGTTTTTCACTATCCCAGTTTTCTCATAAACAAAAAGATAAGCCAAATATTGATCACAACAAAATGAAAATTTTAGAGTTTATGTATGCAAAATAATTTGAAAACTATAATAAATGTGAGTGAAGAAAATTATTTTCACGCACTAAAAATGAACACCAAAGTTATGTTATCCACGTTGGGGAAATTCGACTAGTACAACCCTAGATAGCTTGGTGGAATTTTATAAAAAAGTGATTTCTATTTCACCCTAACATTTGTTAAATGTGGTGGATATGCATGCCAGAAACATGTTGAAGATGCAAATGACCTAATGATCATAAAATTTGAAGGAGTTGAAAAAATTAAAATTCTCAAGTTAACGTGCCACGGGATATTTACCAGAGCCAAAGAACCAACTTTTTGCCTATTTTACAAAAGGCAGACCTAAAAAATCACAGATACTTTTTGGAATTATCTCTCTCAGGATTTGTGTATATCCATTTTGGATGTTACATTTCTTTTTTCAAACCTGAGTTTTTTCACTCTCCATGTTTTCTTGTAAACAAAAGATAAGGTAAATATAGATCACAACAAAATGAAAATTTTAGAGTTTATGTATGCAAAAAAATTTGAAAACTATAATAAACATGAGTGAAAAAAATTATTTTCACAGACTAAAAATGAACACCAAAGTTTTGTTATCCCCGTTCGGGAAATTCCACTAGTACAACCCCAGATAGCTTCGTGGAATTTTATAAGAAAGAGATTTCTAATTGATCCTAACATGTTTTAAATGTGGTGGATATGCATGCCGGAAACATGTTGAAGATGCAAATGACCTAATGATCCAAAAATTACAAGGAGTAGAAAAAATTAAAATTCTCAAGTCAATGTACGGTGGGATATTTACTAGAGCCAAACACCCCAGTTTTTTACTATCTTACAAAAAGCGGAACTAAAAAATCACATATAAATTTTGGAATTATCTCTCTCAGCATTTGTGCATTTCCATTTTGGATGTTCAATTTTTTTTTTTAAACTTGTGTTTTTCACACTCCCAGTTTTCTCGTAAACAAAAAGATAAGGCAAATATAGATCACAACAAAATGAAAATATTAGAGTTTATGTATGCAAAATAATTTGAAAACTATAACAAATCTAAGGGAAAAAAATTATTTTCACGCACTAAAAATGAACACCAAAGTTTTGTTATCACGTTGGGGAAATTCCACTAGTACAACCCCCGATAGCTTTATGGAATTTTATAAGATTTGTAATTGATCCTAACATGTTTTAAATGTGGTGGATATGCATGCAATAACATGTTGAAGATGCAAATGATCTAATGATCCAAAAATTTCAAGGAGTAGAAAAAATTAAAATTCTCAAGTTAACGTGCGATGGGATATTTACCTGAGCCAAACAACCCAATTTTTGCCTATTTTACAAAAAGTGGGCGTAAAAAATCACAGATACTTTTTGGAATTATCTCTCTCGGCATTTGTGCATTTCCATTTTGGATGTTCAATTTTTCTTTTCAAACTTGAGTTTTTCACTCTCCCTGTTATCTCATAAACAAAAAGATAAGGCAAATATAGATCACAACAAAATGAAAATTTTAGCGTTTATGTATGCAAAAGAATTTGTAAACTATAATAAATGTGAGTAAAGAAAATTAATTTCACGCACTAAAAATTAACACCAAAGTTTTTATATCCATGTTGGGGAAATTCCACTAGCACAACCCTAGATAACGTGGTGGAATTTTATAAGACATAGATTTCTAATATCCTAACATATTTTAAATGTGGTGGATATGCATGCCCGAAACATGTTGAAGATGCAAATGACCTAATGATCCAAAAATTTCAAGGAGTAGAAAAAATTAAAGATCTCAAGTTAACGTGAGTCAAACAACCACCATTTTGCCTATTTTACAAAAAGCCGACCTAAAAAATCACAGATACTTTTTCGAATTATCTCTCTCAGCATTTGTGCATTTCCATTTTGGATGTTCAATATTTTTTTTTAAACTTGAGTTTTTCACTCCCACAGTTTCTCGTAAACAAAAAGATAAGGCAAATATAAATCAAAACAAAATGAAAATTTTAGAGTTTATGTATGCAAAAGAATTTGAAAACTATCATAAATGTGAGTGAAGAAAATTATTTTCACGCAAAAAAAATGAACACCAAAGTTTTGTTATCCACGTTGGGGAAATTCCACTAGTACAACTCCAGATAGCTTGGTGGAATTTTATAAGAAATAGATTTCTAATTGATCCTAACATGTATTAAATGTGGTGGATATGCATGCCAGAAACATGTTGAAGATGCAAATGACCTAATGATCCAAAAATTTCAAGGAGTAGAAAAAATAAGAGATCTCAAGTTAACGTGCGGTGGGATATTTACCAGAGAAAAACGACCTACTTTTTGCCTATTTAACCAAAAGCGTACCAATAAAATCACCGATACTTTTTGGAATTATAACTCTCAGCATTTGTGCATTTCCATTTTAGATGTTCAATTTTTTTTTTCAAACTTGAGTCTTTCACTCTCCCAGTTATCTCGTAAACAAAAAGATAAGGCAAATATAGATCACAACAAAATGAAAATTTTAGAGTTTATGTATGCAAAAGAATTTGATAACTATAATAAATGTGAGTGAAGAAAATTATTTTCATGCAATAAAAATGAACACCAAATTTTTGTTATCCATGTTGGGGAAATTCCACTAGTACAACCCCAGATAGCTAGGTGGAATTTGATAAGAAAGAGATTGCTAATTGATCCTAACATGTATTAAATGTGGAGGATATGCATGCCAGAAACATGTAGAAGATGCAAATGACCTAATGACGTAAAATTTCAAGGAGTAGACAAAATTAAAATTCTCAAGTTAACGAGCGGTGGGAAATTTACCAGAGCCAAACAACCCAGTTTTTACCTATTTTACAAAAAGCGGACCTAAGAAATCCCAAATACTTTTTGGAATTACCTCTCTCAGCATATGTGCATTTCCATTTTGGATGTTCAATTTTTTTTTTACAAACTTGAGTTTTTCACTCTGCCAGTTTTCTCCTAAACAAAAAGAAAAGGAAAATATAGTTCACAACAAAATGAAAATTTTAGATGAAAAATGAAAACATGTATGCAAAAGAATTTGAAAACTATAATAAATATGAGTGAAGAAAATTATTTTCACGCACTAAAAATGAACACCAAAGTTTTGTTATCCATGTAGGGGAACTTCCACAAGTGCAACCCCAGATTGCTTGGTGGAATTTTATAAGAAAGAGATTTCTAATTCATCCTAACATATTTTAAATGTGCTGGATTTGCGTGCCAGAAACATGTTGAAGATGCAAATGACCTAATGATCCAAAAATTTCAAGAAGTACAAAAAATTAAAATTCTCAAGTTAACTTGCGATGAGATATTTACTGAAGCCAAACAACCCAATTTTTGCCTATTTTAAAAATAGTGGACCTAAAAAAGCACAGATACTTTTTGGACTTATCTCTCTTAGTATTTTTGCATTTCCATTTTGGATGTTCAATTTTTTTTTTCAAACTTGAGTTTTTCGCTCTCCCAGTTTTCTCGTAAACAAAAAGATAAAGCAAATATAGATCGTAACAAAATGAAAATTATAGAGTTTATGTATGACAAAGAATTTGAAAACTATAATAAATGTGAGTGAAGAAAATTATTTTCACGCACTAAAAATGAACACCAAAGTTTTGTTATCCATGTTGGGGAAATTCCACTAGTACCACCCCAGATAGACGGGTGGAATTTTATAAGAAAGAGATTTCTAATTAATCCTAACATGCTTTAAATGTGGTGGATATGTTTACCAGAAACATGTTGAAGATGCAAATGACCTAATGATCCAAAAATTTCAAGAAGTAGAAAAATTTAAAATTCTCAAGTTAACTTGCAAAGGGATTTTTACCGGAGCCAAACAATGCAATTTTTGCCTATTTTAAAAAAAGCTGACCTAAAAAATCACATATACTTTTTGGAATTATCACTTAGCATTTTTTCATTTACAATTTGGATGTTCAATTTTTTGTTTCAAACATGAGTTTTTCTCTCTCCCAATTTTCTCGTAAACAAAAAGATAAGGCAAAAATAGATGAGAACAAAATGAAAATTTTTTGGTTTATGTATGCAAAATAATTTGTAAACTATAATAAATGTGAGTGAAGAAAATTAATTTCACGCACTAAAAATTAACACCAAAGTTTTGTTCCCCAGATAGCGTGCTGGAATTTTATAAGACAGAGATTTCTAATATCCTAACATGTTTTAGATGTGGTGGATATGCATGCCAGAAACATGTTGAAGATACAAATGACCTAAAGATCCAAAACTTTCAACGAGTAGAAAAAATTAAAATTCTCAAGTTAACTTGTGGTGGGATATTTACCAGAGTCAAACAACCCACTTTTTGCCTATTTTAAAAAAAATGGACCTAAAAAATCACAGATACTTTATGGAATTACCTCTCTCAGCATTTGTGTATTTCCATTTTGGATGTTCAATTTTTTTTTTTTAAATTTGAGTTTTTCACTCTCACGGTTTTCTCGTAAACAAAAATATAAGGCAAAGATAAATAAAAACAAAATGAAAATTTTAGATTTTATGTATGCAAAATAATTTGAAAATTATAATAAATGTGAGTGAAGAAAATTATTTCACGCACAAAAAATGAACACCAAAGTTTTGTTATCCACGTTTGGGAAATTCCACTTGTACAACCCAAGATTGCTCTGTGGAATTTTACAAAAAAGAGATTTCTAATTGATCCTAACATGTATTAAATGTGGTGCATATGCATACAGGAAACATGTTGAAGATGCAAATGACCAAATGATCCAAAATTTTCAATAAGTAGAAAAATTAAAATTCTCAAGTTAATGTGCGAAGGGATAAAGGTGCGGTGGGATAATTACCAGAGCCAAACAACCCACTTTTTGCCAATTTTACAAAAAGCGGACCTAAAAAATTACAGATACTTTTTGGAATTATCTTTCTCAGCTTTTGTGCATTTCTTTTTTGGATGTTCAATTTTTTTTTTCAAACTTGAGTGTTTCACTCTCCCAGTTTTCTCGTAAACAAAAAGATAAGGCAAATATAGATTACAACAAAATGAAAATTTTTTAGTTTATGTATGCAAAAGAATTTGAAAACTATAATAAATGTGAGTGAAGAAAATTATTTCACGCACAAAAAATGAACACCAAAGTTTTGTTATCCACGTTTGGGAAATTCCACTTGTACAACCCAAGATTGCTGTGTGGAATTTTATAAGAAAGAGCTTTCTAATTGATCCTAACATGCTTTAAATGTGGTGGATATGCATGCAAGAAACATGTTGAAGATGCAAATGACCTAATGATCCAAAAATTTCAAGGAGTAGAAAAAATTATCTCTGTCAGCATTTGTGTATTTCCATTTTGGATGTTAGATTTTTTTTTTCAAACTTGAGTTTTTCACTCTCCCAGTTTTCTCGTAAACAAAAAGATAAGGCAAATATAGATCACAACAAAATGAAAATTTTAGAGTTTATGTATGCAAATGAATTTGAAAACTATAATAAACGTGAGTGAAGAAAATTATTTTCACGCACTAAAAATGACCACCAAAGTTTTGTTATCCACGTTGGGGAAATTCCACTAGTACAACCCCAGATAGCTTGGTGGAATTTTATAAAAAAGAGATTTCTAATTGATCCGAACATGTTTTAAATGTGGTGGATATGCTGCCAAAAACATGTTGAAGATGCAAATGAGCTAAAGATCCAAAAATTTCGAGGAGATGAAAAAATAAAATTCTCAAGTTAACGTGAGTTGGGATATTTACCAGGGACAAAAAAACTCACTTTTTTCCTATTTTACAAAAAGCGGACCTAAAAAATCACGGATAATTTTTGGAATTATCTCTCTCTCAGCATTTGTGCATTTGCATTTTGGAGGTTCAATTTTTTTTTCAAACTTGAGTTTTTCGCTCTCCCAATTTTCTCGTAAACAAAAAGATAAGGCAAATATAGATCACAACAAAATGAAAATTTTAGCGTTTATGTATGCAATAGAATTTGAAAACTATAATAAATGTGAGATCAGAAAATTATTTTCATGCACTAAAAATGAACACCAAAGTTTTGTTATCCACGTTGCAGAAATTCTACTAGTACAACCCCAGATAGCTTTGTAGAATTTTATAAGAAAGATATTTCTAATTGATCCTAAAATGTTTTAAATGTGGTGGATATGCATGCCAGAAACATGTTGAAGATGCAAATGATCTAATGATCAAAAAATTTCAAGGAGTAGAAAAATTAAATTTCTCAAGTTAACGTGCAGTGGGATAAATGTGCGGTGGGATATTTACCAGAGCCAAACAACCCACTTCTTGCCTATTTTACAAAAAGGAGACCTAAAAAATCACAGATACTTTTTGGAAATATCTCTCTCAGCATTTGTGCATTTCCAATTTGTATGTTCAATTCTTTTTTTTAAAACTTGAGTTTTTCACTCTCCCAGTTTTCTCGTAAACAAAAAGATAAGGCAAATATAGATCACAACAAAATGAAAATTTTAGAGTTTATGTGTGCAAAATAATTTGAAAACTATAGTAAAAGTCAGCGAAGAAAATTATTTTCATGCACTAGAAATGAACACCAAAGTTTTGTTATCCACGTTTTGGAAATTCCACTATCACAACCATAGATAGCTTGGTGGAATTTTATAAGAAAGAGCTTTCTAATTGATCCTAACATGTTTTAAATGTGGTAGATATGCATGCAAGAAACATGTTGAAGATGCAAATGACCTAATGATCCAAAAATTTCAAGGAGTAGAAAAATTAAAATTCTCAAGTTAACCTGCGGTGGAATATTACTAGAGCCAAACAACCCACTTTTGACTATTTTACAAAAGCGGACCTAAAAAATCATTGACACTTTCTGGAATTATCTCTCACAGCATTTGTGCATTTCCATTTTGGATGTTCAATTTTTTTTTTTCAAACTTGAGTTTTTCTCTCTCGCTGTTTTGTCGTAAACAAAAAGTTAAGGCAAATATAGAACACAACAAAATGAAAATTTTAGAGTGTATGTATGCAAAAGAATTAAAAAAATTTTGTTATCCACGTTGGGGAAATTCCACTAGTACAACCCTAGATAGCTTGGTGGAATTTTATAAGAAAGAGATTTCTAATTGATCCTAACATGTTTTAAATGTGGTGGATATGCATTCCAGAAACATGTTGAAGATGCAAATGACCTAATGATCCAAAATTTTCAAGGAGTAGAAAAAATTAAAATTCTCAAGTTAACGTGCGGTGGGATATTCACCACAGCCAAACAACCCACTTTTTTGCCTATTTTACAAAAAGCTGACCTAAAAAATCACAGAAACTTTTTGGAATTATTTCTCTCCGCATTTGTGCATTTCCATTTTGGATGTTCAATTTTTTTTTTCAAACTTGAGTTTTTCACTCTCCTAGTTATCTCGTAAACAAAAAGATAAGGCAAAAATAGATCCCAACCAAATGAAAATTTTAGAGTTTATGTATGCAAAAAAAATTGAAAACAATAATAAATTTGTGTAAGAAAATTATTTTCACGCACTAAAAATAAACACAAAAGTTTTGTTATCCACATTGGGGAAATTTCTCTAGTTCAACCCTAGATAGCATGGTGGAATTTTATAAGACAAAGATTTCTAATTTATCCTAACATGTTTTAAATGTGGTGGATATGCATGCCAGAAACATGTTGAAGATGCAAATGACCTAATGATCCAAAAATTTCGGGTAGAAAAAAATAAAATTCTCAAGTTAACGTGCGGTGGGATGTTTACCGGAGCCAAACAACCCACTTTTATCCATTTTACAAAAAGCACACCTAAAAATTCACAGATACTTTTTGGAATTATCTCTCTAAACATATGTGCATTTCCATTTTCGTTGTTCAATTTTTTTTACAAACTTGACTTTATCACTCTCCCAGTTTTCTCCTAAAAAAAAAGTTAAGGCAAATATAGATCACAACAAAATGAAAATTTTAGAGTTTATGTATGCAAAAGAATTTGAAAACTATAATAAATGTGAGTGAAGAAAATTATTTTCACGCACTAAAAATGAACACCAAAGTTTTGTCATCCTCGTTGGGGAAATATCACTAGTACAACCCCAGATAGCTTGGTGGAATTTTATAAGAAAGAGATTTCTAATTGATCCTAACATGTTTTAAATGTGGTGGATATGCATGCCAAAAACATCTTGAAGATGGAAATGAACGAATGATCCAAAAATTTCAAGAAGTAGAAAAAAATTAAAAGTCTCATGTTAACTTGCGGTGGGATATTTACGCGAGCCAAAGAACCCACTTTTTGCCTATTTTACAAAAAGCGGAGATAATTTTTGGACTTATCACTCTCAGCATATTTGCATTTCCATTTTGGATGTTCAATTTTTTCTTTTAAAACTTGAGTTTTTCACACTCCCAGTTTTCTCGTAAACAAAAAGATAAGGCAAATATAGATCACAACAAAATGAAAATTTTAGAGTTTAAGTATGCAAAAGATTTTGAAAACTTTAATAAATGTGAGTGAAGAAAATTAATTTCATGCACTAAAAATGAACACCAAAGTTTTGTTATCCACGTTGGGGAAATTCCACTAGTACAACCCAAGATAGCTTGGTGGAATTTTATATGATAGAGATTTCTAATTGATTCTAACATGTTTTAAATATGGTGGATATGCATGCCAGAAACATGTTGAAGATGCAAATGACCTAATGATCATAAAATATCAAGGAGTATAAAAAATTTAAATTCTCAAGTTAACTTGCAGTGGGATATTTACCAGAGCCAAACAACCAACTTTTTGACAATCTTAGAAAAAGTGGATCTAAAAACTCACAGATACTTTTTCGAGTTATCTCTCTCAGCATTTGTACATATCCATTTTGGATGTTTAATTTTTGTTTTCAAACTTGCGTTTTTTTCACTCTCCCTGTCTTCTCGTAAACAAAAAGATAAGGCAAATATAGATCACAACAAAATGAAAATTTTAGAGTTTATGTATGCAAAAGAATTTCTAAAAAATAATAAATTTGAGTGAAGAAAATTATTTTCAAACACAAAAAATGAACACTCAAGTTTTGTTATCCACGTTAGGGAAATTCCTCTAGTTCAACCCCAGATGGCTTGGTGTAATTTTATAAGAAAGAGATTTCTAATTGATCCTAACATGTATTAAATGTGGTGCATATGCATGCCAGAAACATGTTGAAGCTGCAAATGACCTAATGATCCAAAAATTTCAAGGAGTAGAAAAAATTAAAATTCTCAAGTTAACGTGCGGTGGGATATTCACCAGAGCCAAACAACCCACTTTTTGCCTATTTTACAAAAAGCGGACCTAAAAAATCACAGATACTTTTTGGAATTATCTCTCTCATCATTTGTGCATTTCCATTTTGGATGTTCAATTTTTTTTTCAAACTTGAGTTTTTCTCTCTCCCAGTTTTTTGGTAAACAAAAAGATAAGGCAAATATAGATCACAACAAAATGAAAATTTTAAAGTTTATCTTTGCAAAAGAATTTGAAAACTATAATAAATGTGAGTAAAGAAAATTATTTTCACGCACTAAAAATGAACACCAAAGTTTTGTTATCCACATGGGGAAATTCCTCTAGTTCAACCCCGGATAGTTTGGTGGAATTTTATAAGAAAGACATTGGTAATTGATACTAACATGTTTTAAATGTGGTGGATATCCATGCAGGAAACATGTTGAAGATGCAAATGACCTAATGATCATAAAATTTGAAGGACTATAAAAAATTTAAATTCTCAAGTTAACGTGTGGTGGGATATTTACCAGAGCCAAACAACCCACTTTTTGACTATCTTACAAAAAGCGGACCTAAAAAATCACAGATAGTTTTTGCAATTATCTCTCTCAGCATTTGTGCATATCCATTTTGGATGTTCAATTTTTTTTTTCAAACTTGATTTTTACACTCTCCTAGTTTTCTCGTAAGCAAAAAGGTAAGGCAAATATAGATCACAACAAAATGAAAATTTTAGAGTTTATGTATGCAAAAGAATTTGAAAACCATAATAAATGTGAGTGAAGAAAATTATTTTCATACACAAAAAATGAACACCAAAGTTTTGTTATCCACATTGGGGAAATTCCACTAGTACAACCCCAGATAGCTTGGTGGAATTTTATAAGAAAGATATTTCTAATTGATACTAACATGTTTTATATGTGGTGGATATGCATGCAAGAAACATGTTGAAGATGCAAATGACCTAATGATCCAAAAATTTCAAGGACTAGAAAAAATAAAATTCTCAAGTTAACGTGCGGTGGATATTTACTAGAGCCAAACAACCCACTTTCTGCCAATTTTACAAAAACGGGACGTATAAAATCACAGATGCTTTTTAGAATTATGTCTCTCTGAATTTGTGCATTTCCATTTTGGATATTCAATCTTTTTTTTTCAAACTTGTGTTTTTCACTCTCCCAGTTATCTCATAAATAAAAAGATAAGGCAAATATAGATCACGACAAAATGAAAATTTTAGAGTTTATGTATGCAAAAGAAATTGAAAACTATAATAAATTTTAGTAAAGAAAATTATTTTCACGCACTAAAAATGAACACAAAAGTTTTGTTATCCACGTTGGGGAAATTCCTCTAGTTCAACCCCAGATAGCATGGTGGAATTTTATAAGACAAATATTTTTAATTTATCCTAACATGTTTTAAATGTGGTGGATGTGCATGCCAGAAACATGGTTAAGACGCAAATGACCTAATGATCGAAAAAATATCAAGGAGTAGAAAAAATTAAAATTCTCAAGTTAACGTGCGGTGGGATATTTACCAGAGCCAAACAACCCACTTTTTGCCTATTTTACAAAACATGGACCTAAAAAATCACAGATAGTTTTTGGAATTATCTCTCTCAGCATATGTGCATTTCCATTTTGGATGTTCAATTTTTTTTTACAAACATGACTTTTTCACTCTGCCAGTTTTCTCCTAAACAAAAAGATAAGGCAAATATAGTTCACAACAAAATGAAAATTTTAGAGTTTTTGTATGCAAAAGAATTTGAAAACTATAATAAATGTGAGTGAAGAAAATTATTTTCACGCACTAAAAATGAACACCAAAGTTTTGTTATCCACGTTGGGGAACTTCACTAGTACAACCCAAGATTGCTTAGTGGAATTTTATCAGAAAGAAATTTCTAATTCATCCTAACATGTTTTAAATGTGGTGGACATGCATGCCAGAAACATGTTGAAGACGCAAATGACCTAATGATCCAAAAATGTCAAGAAGCAGAAAAAATTAAAATTCTCATGTTAACTTGCGGTGGGATATTTACCTGAGCCAAAGAACCCACTTTTTGCCTATTTTTCAAAAAGCGGACCTAAAAAATCACATATACATTTTGGAATTATCACTCTCAGCATTTTTGCATTTCCATTTTGGATGTTCATTTTTTTTCCAAACTTCAGGTTTTCACTCTCCCATTTTTCTCGTAAACCAAAAGATAAGGCAAATATAGTTCACAACAAAATGAAAATTTTAGAGTTTATGTATGATAAAGAATTTGAAAACTATAATAAATGTTAGTGAAGAAAATTATCTTCACGCACTAAAAATGAGCACCCAAGTTTTTTTATCTACGTTGGGGAAATGCCACTAGTACAACCCCAGTTAGCTTGGTGGAATTTTATAAGAAAGAGATTTCTAATTGAACCTAACATGTTTTAAATGTGGTGGATATGTATGCCAGAAACATGTTGAAGATGCAAATGACCTAATGATCCAAAAATTTCAAGAAGTAGAAAAACTTAAAATTTTCAAGTTCACTTGCAAAGGGATATTTACCGGGGCCAAATAATCCACTTTGTGCCTATTTTACAAAAAGCGGAACTAAAAAATCACAGATACTTTTTGGAATTATCACTCTCAGCATCTTTGCATTGCCATTTTGGATGTTCAATTTTTTTTTTCAAACTTGAGTTTTTCATAAACAAAAAGATAAGGCAAATTTAGATCACAACAAAATGAAAATTTTAGAGTTTATGTATGCAAAGGAATTTGAAAACTATAATAAATGTGAGTGAAGAAAATTATTTTCATGCACTAAAAATGAACACCAAAGTTTTGTTATCCACGTTGGGGAAATTCCACTAGTACAACCACATATTGCTGGGTGGAATTTTATAAGAAAGAGATTTCTAATTGATCCTACCATGTTTTAAATGTGGTGGATATGCATGCCAGAAATATGTTGAAGATGCAAATCACCTAATGATCCAAAATTTTCAAGGACTAGAAAAAATTAAAATTCTCAAGTTAACGTGCTGTGGGATATTCAATAGAGCCAAACAACCCACTTTTTGCCTATTTTACAAAAAGCGGACCTAGAAAATTACAGATACTTTTTGGAATTATCTCTCTCAGCAATTGTGCATTGCCATTTTGGATGTTCAATTTTTTTTTTCAAACATGAGTTTTACACTCTCTTAGTTTTCTCGTAAACAAAAAAGGTAAGGCCAATATAGATCACAAAAAAATGAAAATTTTAGAGTTTATGTATGCAAATGAATTTGAAAACCATAATAAATGTTAGTGAAGAAAATTATTTTCTTACACTAAAAATGAACACCAATGTTTTGTTATCCACGTTGGGGAAATTCCACTAGTACAACCCCAGATAGCTTGGTGGAATTTTATAAGATAGAGATTTCTAATTGATACTAACATGTTTTAAATGTGGTGGATATGCATGCCAGAAACATGTTGAAGATGCAAATGACCTAATGATCCAAAAGTTTCAAAGAGTAGAAAAAATTAAAATTCTCCAGTTAACGTGCGGTGGGATATTTACTAGAGCCAAACAACCCACTTTTTGCTATTTTACAAAAACTGGACCTGTAGAATCACATATACTTTTTTGAATTATCTCTCTCAGTATTTGGGCATTTCCATTTTACATGTTCAATTTTTTTTTTCAAACTTGAGTTTTTCTCTCTCCCAGTTATCTCAAAAACAAAAAGATAAGGCAAATATAGATCACAACAAAATGAAAATTTTAGAGTTCATGTATGCAAAAGAAATTGAAAACAATAATAAATTTGAGTAAGAAAATTATTTTCACGCATAAAAAATGAACACAAAAGTTTTGTTATCCACGTTGGGGAAATTCCTCTAGTTCAACCCAAGATAGCATGGTGGAATTTTATAAGACAGAGATTTCTAATTTATCCTTACATGTTTTAAATGTGGTGGATATGGATGCCAGAAACTTGTTGAAGACGCAAATGACCTAATGATCCAAAAATTTCGAGTAGAAAAAATTAAATTTTTCAAGTTAACGTGCGTTGGGATATTTACCAGAGCCAAACAACCCACTTTTTGCCGATTTTCCAAAAAGCAGACCTAAAAAGTCACAGATACTTTTTGGAATTATCTCTCTAAACATATGTGCATTTCCATTTTGGATGTTCAATTTTTTTTTACAAACTTGACTTTTTCACTCTCCCAGTTTTCTCCTAAACAAAAAGTTAAGGCAAATATAGATCACAACAAAATGAAAATTTTAGAGTTTATGTATGCAAAAGAATTTGAAAACTATAATAAATGTGAGTGAAGAAAATTATTTTCAGGCACTAAAAATGAACGCAAAAGTTTTGTTATTCACGTTGGGGAAATTCCTCTAGTTCAACCCCAGATAGCTTGGTGGAATTTTATAAGAATGAGATTTCTAATTGATCCTAACATGTATTAAATGTAGTAGATATGCATGCCACAAACATGTTGAAGCTGCAAATGACCTAATGATCCAAAATTTTCAAGGACTAGAAAAAACTAAAATTCTCAAGTTAACGTGCGGTGGGATATTCAACAGAGCCAAACAACCCACTTTTTGCCTATTTTACAAAAAGCAGACCTAGAAAATTATAGATAATTTTTGGAATTATCTCTCTCAGCAATTGTGCATTGCCATTTTGGATGTTCAATTTTTTTTTTCAAACATGAGTTTTACACTCTCCCAGTTTTCTCGTAAACAAAAAGGTAAGGCCAATATAGATCACAAAAAAATGAAAACTTTGGAGTTTATGTATGCAAATGAATTTGAAAACCATAATAAATGTTAGTGAAGAAAATTATTTTCTTACACTAAAAATGAACACCAATGTTTTGTTATCCACGTTGGGGAAATTCCACTGGTACAACCCCAGATAGCTTGGTGAAATTTTATAAGATAGAGATTTCTAATTGATACTAACATGTTTTAAATGTGGTGGATATGCATGCCAGAAACATGTTGAAGATGCAAATGACCTAATGATCCAAAAATTTCAAAGAGTAGAAAAAATTAAAATTCTCCAGTTAACGTGCGGTGGGATATTTACTAGAGCCAAACAACCCACTTTTTGCTATTTTACAAAAACTGGACCTATAGTATCACATATACTTTTTTGAATTATCTCTCTCAGTATTTGGGCATTTCCATTTTACATGTTCAATTTTTTTTTTCAAACTTGAGTTTTTCTCTCTCCCAGTTATCTCGAAAACAAAAAGATAAGGCAAATATAGATCACAACAAAATGAAAATTTTAGAGTTCATGTATACAAAAGAAATTGAAAACAATAATAAATTTGAGTAAGAAAATTATTTTCACGCACAAAAAATGAACACAAAAGTTTTGTTATCCACGTTGGGGAAATTCCTCTAGTTCAACCCAAGATAGCATGGTGGAATTTTATAAGATAGAGATTTCTAATTTATCCTTACATGTTTTAAATGTAGTGGATATGCATGCCAGAAACTTTTTGAAGACGCAAATGACCTAATGATCCAAAAATTTCGAGTAGAAAAAATTAAAATTTTCAAGTTAACGTGCGTTGGGATATTTACCAGAGCCAAACAACCCACTTTTTGCCGATTTTCCAAAAAGCGGACCTAAAAAGTCACAGATACTTTTTGCAATTATCTCTCTAAACGTATGTGCATTTCCATTTTGGATGTTCAATTTTTTTTTACAAACTTGACTTTTTCACTCTCCCAGTTTTATCCTAAACAAAAAGTTAAGGCAAATATAGATCACAACAAAATGAAAATTTTAGAGTTTATGTATGCAAAAGAATTTGAAAACTATAATAAATGTGAGTGAAGAAAATTATTTTCAGGCACTAATAATGAACACAAAAGTTTTGTTATTCACGTTGGGGAAATTCCTCTAGTTCAACCCCAGATTGCTTGGTGGAATTTTATAAGAATGAGATTTCTAATTGATCCTAACATGTATTAAATGTAGTAGATATGCATGCCACAAACATGTTGAAGCTGCAAATGACCTAATGATCCAAAAATTTCAAGGAGTAGAAAAAATTAAAATTTTCAAGTTAACGTGCAGTTGGATATTTTCAAAAGCCAAACAACCCACTTTTTGCCTATTTTACAAAAATCGGACCTAAAAAATTACAGATACTATTTGGAATTATCTCTCTCAGCATATGTACATTTCCATTTTGGATGTGCAATTTGCTTGTTACAAACTTGAGTTTTTCACTCTCCCAGTTTTCTCGTAATAAAAAAGATAAGGCAAATAAAGATCACAACAAAATGAAAATTTTAGAGTTTATGTGTGCAAAAGAATTTGAAAACTATAATAAATGTGAGTGAAGAAAATTATTTTTAAGCACTAAAAATGAACACCAAAGTTTTGTTATCCACGTTCGGGAGATTCCTCTAGTACAACCCCAGATAGCATGGTGGAATTTTATAAGAAAGTGATTTCTAATTGATCCTAACAAATTTTAAATGTGTTGGATATGCATGCCAGAAACATGTTGAAGATGCAAATAACCTAATGATCCAAAAATTTCAAGCAGTAGAAAAAATTAAAATTCTCAAGATAACGTGCGGTGGGATATTTACGAGAGCCAAACAACCCACTTTTTGCCTATTTTAAAAAAATCGGACCTAAAAAATCACAGATACTTTTTGGAATTATCTCTCTCAGCATTTGTGCATATCCATTTTGGATGTTCAATTTTTTTTTTTCAAACTTGAGTTTTTCACTCTCCCAGTTTTCTCCTAAACAAAAAGATAAGGCAAATATAGATCACAACAAAATCAAAATTTAAGAGTTTATGTATGCAAAAGAATTTGAAAACTATAATAAATGTGAGTGAAGAAAATTATTTTGAAGCACTAAAAATGAACACCAAAGTTTTTTTATCCACATTGGGGAAATTCCACTAGTACAACCCCAGATAGCTACGAGGAATTTTATAAGAAACAGATTTTAAATTGATCCTAACATGTTTTAAATGTGGTGGATATGCATGCCAGAAACATGTTGAAGATGCAAATAACCTAATGATCCAAAAATTTCAAAGAATAGAAAAAATGAAAATTCTCAAGTTAACATGTGGTGCGATATTTGCCAGAGCCAAACAACCCACTTTTTCCCTATTTTACAAAAACGTGGACCTAAAAAATCACTGATACTTTTTGGAATTATCTCTCTCAGCATTTGTGCATTTCCATTTTGGATGTTCAATTTTGTTTTTTTAAACTTGAGCATTTCAATCTCCCAGTTTTCTCGTAAACAAAAAGATAAGGCAAATATAGAACACAAAAAAATGAAAATTTTAGAGTTTATGTATGCAAAAGAATTTGAAAACTATAATAAATGTGAGTGAAGAAAATTATTTTCATGCACTAAAAATGAACACCAAAGTTTTGTTATCCACGTTGGGGAAATTCCACTAGTACAACCCCAGATAGCTAGGAGGAATTTTATAAGAAAGAGATTTCTAATTGATCCTAACATGTTTTAAATGTGGTGGATATGCATGCCAGAAACATGTTGAAGATGCAAATAACCTAATGATCCAAAAATTTAAAGGAGTAGAAAAAAAGAAAATTCTCAAGTTAACGTGCGGTGGGATATTTACCAGAGCCAAACAACCCACTTTTTGCCTATTTTACAAAAAGCGGACCTAAAATATCATAGATACATTTTGGAATTATCTCTCTCAGCATTTGTGCATTTCCATTTTGGATGTTCAATTTTTTTTTTCAAACTGGAGTTTTTCACTCTCCCAGTTATCTCGTAAACAAAAAGATTAGGCAAATATAGATCACAATAAAATGAAAATTTTAGAGTTTATGAATGCAAAATAATTTGAAAACTATAATAAATGTGAGTGAAGAAAATTATTTTCACGCACTAAAAATGAACACCAAAGTTTTGTCATCCACGTTGGGGTAATTCCACTAGTAAAAACTCAGATAGCTTCGTGGAATTTTAAATGAAGTAGATTTCTAATTGATCCGAACATGTTTTAAATGTGGTGGATATTCAAGCGAAAAACATGTTGAAGAAGCAAACGACCTAATGATCCAAAAATTTCGAGTAGAAAAAATTAAAATTCTCAAGTTAACGTGTGGTGGGACATTGACCAGAGCCATACAACCCACTTTTTTCCTATTTAACAAAAAGCGGACCTAAAAAATCACAGATACTTTTTGGAATTATCACTCTCAGCATTTGTGCATTTCCATTTTGGATGTTCAATTTTTTTTTTCAAACCTGAATTTTTCAATCTACTAGTTTTCTCTTAAACAAAAAGGTAAGGCATATATAGATCACCACAAATTAAAAATTTTAAAGTTTATGTATGCAAAAAAATTTGAAAACCAAAATAAATGTGAGTCAAGAAAATTATTTTCAGGCACTGAAAATGAACACCAAAGTTTTTTTATCCACGTTGGGGAAATTCCACTAGAAAAAACCCAGATAGTTTTGCGCAATTTTACAAGAAAGAGATTTCTAATTGATCTTATGATGTTTTAAATGTGGTGGATATTCATTCCAGAAATATGTTGAAGATGCAAATGACCTAATGATCCAAAAATTCCAAGGTGTAGAAAAAAATAAAATTCTCAAGTTAACGTGCAGTGGGATATTTACCATAGCCAAACAACCCACTTTTTGCCTATTTTATAAAAACCGGACCTAAAAAATCACAGATAATTTTTGGAATTATCTCTCTCAGCATTTGTGCGTTTCCATTTTGGATGTTCAATTTTTTTTTTTCAACTTGTGTTTTTCAGTCTCCCAGTTTTCTCGTAAACAAAAATATAAGGCAAATATAGATCACAACAAAATGAAAATTTTAGAGTTTAAGTTTGCAGAAGAATTTGAAAACTATAATAAATGTAAGTGAAGAAAATTATTTTCACACACTATAAATGAACACCATAGTTTTGTTATCCACATTGGGGAAATTCCACTAGTACAACCCCAGATAGCATGGAGGAATTATATAAGAAAGCGATTTCTAATTGATCCTAACATGTTTTAAATGTGGTGGATATGCATGCCAGAAACATGTTGAAGATGCAAATAACCTAATGATCCAAAAATTTCAAGGAGTAGAAAAAATTAAAATTCTCAAGTTAACGTGCGGTGGGATATTTACGAGAGCCAAACAATCCACTTTTTGCCTATTTTACAAAAGGCGAGCCTAAAAAGTCACAAATACTTTTTGGAATTATCTCTCTCAGCATTTGTGCATTTCCATTTTGGATGTTCAATTTTTTTTTTTTCAAATTTGAGTTTTTCATTCAACCAGTTTTCTCGTAAACAAAAAGGTAAGGCAAATATGCAAAATGAAAATTTTAGAGTTTATGTATGCAAAAGAATTTTAAAACTATAATAAAAGGGAGTGAAAAAAATTATTTTCACGCACTAAAAATGAACTCCAAAGTTTTGTTATCCACGTTGGGGAAATTGTACTGGTACAAACCCAGATAGCTTGGTCGAATTTTAAAAGAAATAGATTTCTAATTGAACCTAACATGTTTTAAATGTGGTGGATATTCTTGCAGAAACATGTTGAAGATGCAAATGACCTAATGATCCAAAAATTTCTAGGAGAATAAAAAATTAAAATTCTCAAGTTAACGTGCGGTGGTATGTTTACCTGCGCCAAACAACCCACGTTTTGCCTATTTTACAAAAAGGGGACCTGAAAAATTACACATGCTTTTTGGAATTATCTCTCTCAGATTTTTTGCATTTCTATTTAGGATGTTCAATTTTTTTTTCCAAACTGAAGTTTTTCACTCTCCCAGTTATCTCGCAAACAAAAAGAGAAGGCAAATATAGATCACAATAAAATGAAAATTTTAGAGGTTATGTATACAAAAGAATTTGAAAACTATAATAAATGTGAATGAAGAAAATTATTTTCACACACTAAAAATGAACACCAATGTTTTGTAATCCACGTTGGGGAAATTCCATTAGTACAACCCCATATAGCTTGGTGAAAAATTTATCAGAAATAGATTTCTAATTAATCCTAACATGTATTAAATGTGGTGGATATGCATGCCAGAAACTTGTTGAAGATGCAAATGATCTAATGATGCAAAAATTTCAAGGAGTACAAAAAATTTAAATTCTCAAGTTAACGAGCGGTTGGATATTTACCAGAGCCAAACAACCCACTTTTTGCATATTTTACAAAAAGCAAACCTAAAAAATCACAGATACATTTTGAAATTATCTCTCTCAACATTTTTGCATTTCCATTTTGGATGTTCAATTTTTTTTTTCAAACTTGAGTTTTTCATTCTCCCAGTTTTTTCGTAAACAAAAAGGGAAGGCAAATATTGATCACCACATAATGAAAATTTTAGAGTTTATGTATGCAAAAGAATTTTAAAACTTTAATAAATGTGAGTGAAGAAAATTATTTTCACGCACTGAAAATGAACACCAAAGTTTTGTTATCAACGTTGGGGAAATTCCATTAGTACAAACCCAGATAGCTTGGTGGAATTTTAAAATAAAGAGATTTCTAATTGATTCTAACATGTTTTAATTGTGGTTGATATTCATGTGAGAAATATGTTGAAGATGCTAATGATCCTAAAGTTTCAAGGAGTAAAAAAAATTTAAATTTTTAAGTTAACGTGCGGTGGGATATTTACAAAAGCCAACGAACCCACTTTTTGCCTATTTTACAAAAAGCAGACCAAGAAAATCATAGATACTTTTTAGAATTATCGTGCTCAGCATTGGTGCATTTCCATTCTCTATGTTCAATTTTTTTTTTCAAACTTGAGTTTTTCACTCTCTCAGTTTTCTCGTAAACGAAAAGATAAGACAAATATAGATCACAGCAAAATGAAAATTTAAAAGTTTATGTATGCAAAAGAATTTGAAAATTATAATAAATGTGACTGAAGAAAATTATTTTCACGCACTAAAAATGAACACCAAAGTTTTTTTATCCACGTTGGGGAAATTCTACTAGTACAACCCCATATTGCTTTGTGGAATTTTATAAGAAAGAGATTTCTAAATTATCCTAACATATTTTAAATGTGGTGGATATGCATGCCAGAAACATGTTGAAGATGCAAATGACCTAATGATCCAAAAATTTCAAGGAGTAGAAAAAATTAAAATTCTCAAGTTTTCGTGCAGTGGGATATTTACCAGACCACAACAACCCACTTTTTTCCAATTTTACAAAAACCAGACAAAAAAAAACACAAATACTTTTCGGAATTATATCTCTCTGAATTTGTGCATTTCCATTTTGGATGTTCAATTTTTTTTTTTCAAACTTGTGTTTTTCACTCTCCCAGTTTTCTCGTAAACAAAAAGATCAAGCAAATATAGATCACAACAAAATGAAAATTTTGGAGTTTATGTATGCAAAAGAATTAGAAAACTAAAATAAATGTGAGTGAAGAAAATTATTATTTTCATGCACTGAAAATGAACACCAAAGTTTTTTTATCCACGTTGGTGAAATTCCACTTGTACAACCCCAGATAGCTTGGTGGAAATTTATAAGAAAGAGATTTCTAATTGACCCTAACATGTTTTAAATGTTGTGGATATGCATGCTAGAAACATGTTAAAGATGCAAATGACCTAATGATCCAAAAATTCCAAGGAGTAGAAAAAATTAAAATTCTGAAGTTAATAAGCAGTGGGATATTAACTAGAGCCAAACAACCCACTTTATGCCTATTTTAAAAAAAGTAGAACTAAAAAATCACATATACTTTTTTAAATTATCTCTCTTAGCATTTGTGCATTTCCAATTCGGATGTTTAATTTTTTTTTTTCAAACTTGAGTTTTTCAGTCTCCTAGTTTTCTCGTAAACAAAAAGATAAGGCAAATATAGATCACAACAAAATAAAAATTTTAGAGTTTATGTATGCAAAATAATTTGAAAACTATAATAAATGTGAGTGAAGAAAATTATTTTCACGCACAAAAAATGAACACCAAGGTTTTGTTATCCACGTTGGGGAAATTCCACTAGTACAACCCCAGATAGCTTGGTGGAATTTTATAAGAAAGAGATTTCTAATTGATCCTAACATGTTTTAAATGTGGTGGATATGCATGACAGAAACACGTTGAAGATGCAAATGACCTAATGATTCAAAAATTTCAAAGAGTAGGAAAAATTAAAATTTTTAAGTTAACGTGCGGTGGGATATTTACCAGAGCTATACACCCCACTTTTTGCCTATTTTACAAAAAGCGGACCTAAAAAATCACAGTTACTTTCTAGAATTATCTCTCTCAGCATTTGTGCATTTCCATTTTGGATGTTCAATTATTTTTTCAAACTTGAGTTTTTCTCTCTCCCAATTTTCTCGTCAACAAAAAGATAAGGCAAATATAGATCACAACAAAATGAAAATTTTAGATTTTATGTATGCAAAAGAAATTGAAAACTATAATAAATGTGAGAAAAGGAAATTCTTTTCAAGCACTAAAAATGAACACCAAAGTTTTGTTATCCACGTTGGGAAAATTCCACTAGTACAACCCCAGATAGCTTGGAGGAATTTTATAAGAAAGAGATTTCTAATTGATCCTAACATATTTTAAATGTGGTGGATATGCATGCCAGAAACATGTTAAAGATGCAAATAACCTAATGATCCAAAAATTTCAAGGAGTAGAAAAAGTTAAAATTCTCAAGTTAACGTGCGGTGGGATATTTACCAAAGCCAAACAACCCGCTTTTTGCCTATTTTACAAAAAGCGGACCTAAAAAATCACAAATACTTTTTGTAATTATCTCTCTCAGTATTTGTGCATTTCCATTTTGGATATTCGATTTTGTTTTTTCAAACTTCAGTTTTTCACTATCCGAGTTTTCTCCTAAACAAAAAGGCACGGCAAATATAGGTCACCAAAAAATGAAAATTTTAGAGTTTATGTATTCAAAAGAATTTGAAAACTATAATAAATGTGAGTGAAGAAAATTATTTTCACGCACTAAAAATAAACCCCAAAGTTTTGTTATCCACGTTGGGGAATTTCCGCTAGTACAAACCTAGATAGCTTGGTGGAATTTTAAAAGCAAGAGATTTCTAATTGATCCTAACATGTTTTAAATTTGGTGGATATTCATTTCAGAAACATGTTGAAGATGCAAATGACCTAATCATCTAAAAATTTCATAGAGTAGAAAAAATTAAAATTTTCAAGTTAACGTGCGGTGGGATATTTACCAGAGCCAAAGAACCCACTTTTTGCCTCTTTTACAAAAAGCGGACCTAAAAAATCATAGTTACTTTCTGGAATTATCTCTCTAAGCATTTGTGAATTTCCAATCTGGATGTTCAATTTTTTTTTCAAACTTGAGATTTTCACTCTCCCAATTTTCTCGTCAACAAAAAGATAAGGCAAATATAGATCACAACAAAACAAAAATTTTAGATTTTATGTATGCAAAAGAATTTGAAAACTACAATAAATGTGCGTGAAGGAAATTGTTTTCAAGCACTAAAAATGAACACCAATGTTTTGTTATCCACGTTGGGGAAATTCCACTAGTACAACCCCAGATAGCTTGGAGGAATTTTATAAAAAGATATTTCTAATTGATCCTAACATGTTTTAAATGTGGTGGATATGAATGCCAGAAACATGTTGAAGATGCAAATAACCTAATGATCCAAAAATTACGAGTAGAAAAAGTTAAAATTCTCAAGTTAACGTGCGTTGGGATATTTACCAGAGCCAAACAACCCACTTTTTGCCTATTTTTCAGAAACCGGACATAAAAAATCATAGATACATTTTGGAATTATCTCTATCTGCATTTGTGCATTTCCATTTTGGATGTTCATTTTTTTTTTCAAAATTAAGTTTTTCTTTCTCCAGGTTTTCTCGTAAAAAAAAAGGTAAGGCAAATATAGATCACCACAAAATGAAAATTTTAGAGTTTATGTATGCAAAAGAATTTTAAAACTACAATAAATGTGAGTGAAGAAAATTATTTTCACGCATTAAAAATGAACACCAAAGTTTTGTTATCCACGTTGGGGAAATTCCAATAGTACAAACCCAGATAGCTTCGACGAAATTTAAAAGAAAGAGATTTCAAATTGATCCTAACATGTTTTAAATGTGGTGGATATTCATGTCAGAAATATGTTGAAGATGCTAATGATCCAAAAATTTCAAGGAGTAGAAAAAATTAAAATTTTTAAGTTAACGTGCGGTGCGATATTTACGAAAGCCAAAGAACCCACTTTTTGCCTCTTTTACAAAAAGCGGACCTAAAAAATCACAGTTACTTTCTGGAATTATCTCTCTCAGCATTTGTGAATTTCCATTCTGGATGTTCATTTTTTTTTTTTCAAACTTGAGTTTTTCACTCTCCCATTTTTCTCGTCAACAAAAAGATAAAGCAAATATAGATCACAACAAAACGAAAATTTTAGATTTTATGTATGCAAAAGAATTTGAAAACTACAATAAATGTGAGTGAAGGAAATTATTTTCAAGCACTAAAAATGAACAGCAAAGTTTTGTTATCCACGTTGCGGAAATTCCACTAGTACAACCCTAGATAGCTTGGAGGAATTTTATAAGAAAGAGATTTCTAATTGATCCTAACATGTTTTAAATGTGGTGGGTATGCATGCCAGAAACATGTTGAAGATGCAAATAACCTATTGATCCAAAAATTTCAAGGAGAAGAAAAAGTTAAAATTCTCAAGTTAACGTGCGGTGGGATATTTACCTGAGCCAAACAACCCACTTTTTGCCTATTTTACAAAAAAAAGGAAATAAATAATCATAGATACTTTTTGGAATTATCTCTCTCAGTATTTGTGCATTTCCATTTTGGATATTCAATATTTTTTCAAACTTCTATTTTTCACTATCCCAGTTTTCTCCAAAACAAAAAGGTAAGGCAAATATAGGTCACCAAAAAATGAAAATTTTAGAGTTTATGTACTCCAAAGAATTTTAAAACTATAATAAATGTGAGTGAAAAAAATTATTTTCATGCACTAAAAATAAACCCCAAAGTTTTGTTATCCACGTTGGGGAAATTCCGCAAGTACAAACCCAGATAGCTTGGTGGAATTTTAAAAGCAAAAGATTTCTAATTGATCCTAACATGTTTTAAATTTGGTGGATATTTATGTCAGAAACATGTTGAAGATGCAAATGACCTAATGATCTAAAAATTTCATACAGTAGAAAAAATAAAAATTTTCAAGTTAACGTGCGGTGGGATATTTATCAGAGGCAAAGAACCCACTTTTTGCCTCTTTTACAAAAAGCGGACCTAAAAAATCACAGTTACTTTCTGGAATTATCTCTCTCAACATTTGTGAATTTCCATTCTGGATATTCAATTTTTTTTTCAAACTTGAGTTTTTCACTCTCCCAATTTTCTCTTCAACAAAAAGATAAGGCAAATATAGATCACAACAAAACGAAAATTTTAGATTTTATGTATGCAAAAGAATTTCAAAACTGCAATAAATGTGAGTGAAGGAAATTTTTTTCAAGCACTTAAAATGAACACCAAAGTTTTGTTATCCACGTTGGGGAAATTCCACTAGTACAACCCCAGATAGCTTGGAGGAATTTTATAAGAAAGAGATTTCTAATTGATCCTAACATGTTTTAAATGTGGTGGATATGCATGCGAGAAACATGTTGAAGATGCAAATAACCTACTGATCCAAAAATTTCAAGGAGTAGAAAAAGTTAAAATTCTCAACTTAACGTGCGTTGGGATATTTACCAGACCCAAACAACCCAGTCTTTGCCTATTTTTCAAAAAGCGGACCTAAAAAATCATAGATACATTTTGGAATTATCTCTCTCAGCATTTGTGCATTTCCATTTTGGATGTTCAATTTTTTTTTCAAACTTGAGTTTTTCATTCTCCCAGTTTTCTCGTATACAAAAAGGTAAGGCAAATATAGATCACCACAAAATGAAAATTTTAGAGTTTATGTATGCAAAAGAATTTTAAAACTACAATAAATGTGAGTGAAGAAAATTATTTTCACGCACTAAAAATGAACACCAAAGTTTTGTTATCCACGTTGTGGAAATTCCACTAGTACAAACCTTGATAGCTTGGTCGAAATTTAAAAGAAAGAGATTTCAAATTGATCTTAACATGTTTTAAATGTGGTGGATATTCATGTCAGAAATATGTTGAAGATGCTAATGATCCAAAAATTTCAAGGAGTAGAAAAAATTAAAATTTTTAAGTTAACGTGCGGTGGGATATTTACCTGAGCCGAAGAACCCACTTTTTGCCTATTTTACAAAAAGCAGACCTAAAAAATCATAGATACATTTTGGAATGATCACGCTCAGCATTGGTGCATTTCCATTCTCTATGTTCAATTTTTTTTTTCAAACTTGAGTTTTTCACTCTCCCAGTTTTCCTGTAAACAGAAAGATAAGGCAAATATAGATCACAACAAAATGAAAATTTTAGAGTTTATGTATGCAAAAGAATTTGAAAACTATAATAAATGTGAGTGAAGAAAATTATTTTCATGCACTAAAAATGAACACCGAAGTTTTTTTATCCACGTTGAGGAAATTCTACTAGTACAACCCCAGATTGCTTTGTGGAATTTTATAAGAAAGAGATTTCTAAATTATCCTAACATGTTTTAAATGTGGAGGATATGGATGCCAGAAACATATTGAAGATACAAATGACCTAATGATCCAAAAATTTCAAGGAGTAGAAAAAATTAAAATTCTCCAGTTTACGTGCGGTGGGATATTTACGAGACCACAACAACCCACTTTTTGCCTATTTTACAAAAAGCAGACCAAAAAAATCACAAATACTTTTCGGAATTATATCTCACAAAATTTGTGCATTTCCATTTTGGATGTTTAATTTTTTTTTTCAAACTTGTGTTTTTCACTCTCCCATATTTCTCGTAAACAAAAAGATAAGGCAAATCTAGATCACAACAAAATGAATTTTATAAGAAAGAGATTTCTAAATTATCCTAACATGTTTTAAATGTGGAGGATTGGATGCCAGAAACATGTTGAAGATACAAATGACCTAATGATCCAAAAATTTCAAGGAGTAGAAAAAATTAAAATTCTCCAGTTTACGTGCGGTGGGATATTTACGAGACCACACCAACCCACTTTTTGCCTATTTTACAAAAAGCAAACAAAAAAAATCACAAATACTTTTCGGAATTATATCTCTCAAAATTTGTGCATTTCCATTTTGGATGTTCAATTTTTTTTTTCAAACTTGTGTTTTTCACTCTCCCATATTTCTCGTAAACAAAAAGATAAGGCAAATATAGATAACAACAAAATGAATTTTATAAGAAAGAGATTTCTAAATTATCCTAACATGTTTTAAATGTGGAGGATATGGATGCCAGAAACATGTTGAAGATACAAATGACCTAATGATCCAAAAATTTCAAGGAGTAGAAAAAATTAAAATTCTCCAGTTTACGTGCGGTGGGATATTTACGAGACCACAACAACCCACTTTTTGCCTATTTTACAAAAAACAGACCAAAAAAATCACAAATACTTTTCGGAATTATATCTCTCAAAATTTGTGCATTTCCATTTTGGATGTTCAATTTTTTTTTTCAAACTTGTGTTTTTCACTCTCCCATATTTCTCGTAAACAAAAAGATATGGCAAATATATTTCACAACAAAATAAAATTTTTAGAGTTTATGTATGCAAAATAATTTGAAAACTATAATAAATGTGAGTGAAGAAATTTATTTTCCTGCACAAAAAATGAACACCAAAGTTTTGTTATCCACGTTGGGGAAATTCCACTAGTATAACCCCAGATAGGTTGGTGGAATTTTATAAGAAAGAGATTTCTAATTGATCCTAACATGTTTTAAATGTTATGGATATGCATGCCAGAAACACGTTGAAGATGCAAATGACCTAATGATTCAAAAACTTCAAAGAGAAGAAAAAATTAAAATTTTTAAGTTAACGTGATGTGGGATATTTACCAAAGCCAAACACCCCACTTTTTGCCTATTTTACAAAAAACGGACCTAAAAAATCACAGTTATTTTCTGGAATTATCTCTCTCAGCATTTGGGCATTTCCATTTTGGATGCTCAATTTTTTTTTTCAAACTTGAGTTTTTCACTCTCCCAATTTTCTCGTCAAAAAAAAGATAAGGCAAATATAGATCACAACAAAATGAAAATTTTAGATTTTAAGTATGCAAAAGAATTTGAAAACTATGACAAATGTGACTGAAGGAAATTTTTTTCAAGCACTAAAAATGAACACCAAAGTTTTGTTATCCACGTTGGGAAAATTCCACTAGTACAACCCCAGATAGCTAGGAGGAATTTTATATGAAAAAGATTTCTAATTGATCCTAACTTGTTTTAAATGTGGTGGATATGCATGCCAGAAACATGTTGAAGATGCAAATAACCTAATGATCCAAAAATTTCAAGGAGTAGAAAAAGTTAAAATTCTCAAGTTAACGTGCGGTGGGATATTTACCAGACCTAAACAACCCACTTTTTGCCTATTTTACAAAAAGCGGACATAAAAAATCATAGATACTTTATGGAATTATCTCTCTTAGCATTTGTACATTTCCATTTGGATGTTCAATTTTTTTTTTCAAACTTGAGTTTTTCACTCTCCCACTTATCTCGTAAACAAAAAGATAAGGCAAATATAGATCACAAAAAAATGAAAATTTTAGAGTTTATGTATGCAAAATAATTTGAAAAATATAATAAATATGAGTGAAGAAAAAATATTTTCACGCACTAAAAATGAACACCAATGTTTTGTTATCCACGTTGGGGAAATTCCATTACTACAACCCCAGATATCTTGGTGAAATTTTATCAGAAAGAGATTGCTAATTAATCCTAACATGTATTAAATGTGGTGGATTTGCATGCCAGAAATATGTTGAAGATGCAAATGATCTAATGATCCAAAATTTCAAGGTGTAGAAAAAATTAAAATTCTCAAGTTAACGTGCGGTTGGATATTTTCCAGAGCGAAAGATCCCACTTTTTTCCTATTTTACAAAAAGCGGACCTAAAAAATCACAGATACATTTTGGAATTATCTCTCTCAGCATTTGTCCATTTCCATTTTGGATGTTAAAATTTTTTTTTTAAAACTTGAGTTTTTCATTCTCCTAGTTTTCTCGTAAACAAAAAGGTAAGGCAAATATAGATCACCGCAAAATGAAAATTTTAGAGTTTATATATGCAAAAAAATTTTAAAACAAAAATAAATGTGAGTGAAGAAAATTATTTTCACGCACTAAAAATGAACACCAAAGTTTTGTTATCCACGTTGGGGAAATTCCACTAGTACAAACCCAGAAAGCTTGGTCGAATTTTAAAAGAAAGAGATTTATAATTGATCCTAACATGTGTTAAATGTGGTGGATATTCATGTCAGAAACATTTTGAAGATGCAAATGACCTAATTATCCAAAAATTTCAAGGAGTAGAAAAAATTAAAATATTCAAGTTAACGTGCGGTGGGATATTGACCAGAACCAAACAACCCACTTTTTGCCTATTTTATAAAAAGCGGACCTAAAAACTCATAGATACTTATTGGAATTATCACTCCCAGCATTGGTGCATTTCTATTCTCTATGTTCAATTTTTTTTTTCAAACTTGAGCTTTTCACTCTCCTAGTTTTCTCGTAAAAAAAAAGATAAGGCAAATATAGATCACAACAAAATAAAAATTTTAGAGTTCATGTATGCAAAAGAAATTGAAAACTATAATAAATGTGAGTGAAGAAAATTATTTTCACGCACTAAAAATGAACACAAAAGTTTTTTTATCCACGTTGGGGAAATTCCACTAGTACAACCCCAGATAGCTTTGCAGAATTTTAAAAGAAAGAAATTTCTAATTGATCCTAACATGTTTTAAATGTGGTGTATATGCATGCCAGAAACTTGTTGAAGATGCAAATGACCTAATGATCCAAAAATTTCAAGGAGTAGAAAAAATTAAAATTCTCAAGTTTACATGTGGTGGGATATTTACCAGACCCAATCAACCCACTTTTTGCCTATTTTACAAAAAGAAAACCAAAAAAATCACAAATACTTTTCAAAATTATATCTCTCAGAATTTGTGCATTTCCATTTTGGATGTTCAATTTTTTTTTTAAACTTGTGTTTTTCACTCTCCCAATTTTCTCGTAAACAAAAAGATAAGGCAAATATAGATCACAACAAAATGAAAATTTTAGAGTTTATGTATGCAAAAGAATTTGAAAACTAAAATAAATGTGAGTGAAGAAAATTATTATTTTCGCGCACTAAAAATGAACAACAAAGTTTTGTTGTCCACGTTGGGGAAATTCCACTTGTTCAACCCCAGATAGCTTGGTGGAAATTTATAAGAAAGAGATTTCTAATTGATCTTAACAAGTTTTAAATGTTGTGGATATGCATGCCAGAAACTTGTTGAAGATGCAAATGACCTAATGATCCAAAAATTTCGAGTAGAAAAAATTAAAATTCTGAAGTTAATGTGCAGTGGCATATTTACTAGAGCAAAGCAACCCACTTTTTGCCAATTATACAAAAAGCAGAACTAAAAAGTCACAGATATTTTTTGAAATTATCTCTCTCAGCATTTGTGCATTTCCATTTCGGATGTTCAAATTTTTTTTCAAACTTGAGTTTTTCACTCTCCCAATTTTCTTGTAAACAAAAAGAAAAGGCAAATATAGATCACAACAAAATAAAAATTTTAGAGTTTATGTATGCAAAATAATTTGGAAACTATAATCAATGTGAGTGAAGGAAATTATTTTCACGCACAAAAAATGAACACCTAAGTTTTGTTATCCACATTGGGGAAATTCCACTTGTACAACCCCAGATAGCTTGGTGGAATTTTATAAGAAAGAGATTTCTAATTGATCCTAACATATTTTAAATGTGGTGGATATGGATGCCAAAAACACGTTGAAGATGCAAATGACCTAATGATCCAAAATTTTCAAAGAGTAGAAAAAATTACAATTTTCAAGTTAACGTGCGGTGGAATATTTACCAGAGCCAAACAACCCACTTTTTGCCTATTTTACAAAAAGCGGACCTAAAAAATCACAGCTACTTTCAGGAATTATCTCTCTCAGCATTTGTGCATTTACATTTTGGATGTTCAATTTTTTTTTTTCAAACTTGAGTTTTTCTCTCTCCTAATTTTCTTGTCAACAAAAAGATAAGGCAAATATAGATCACAACTAAATGAAAATTTTAAATTTTATGTATGCAAAAGAATTTGAAAACTATAATAAATGTGAGTGAAGGAAATTGTTTTCAAGCACTTAAAATGAACACCAAAGTTTTGTTATCCACGTTGGGGAAATTCCGCAAGTAGAACCCCAGATAGCATGGTGGAATTTTAATAGAAAGTGATTTCTAATTGATCCTAACATGTTTTAAATGTGGTAGATATGCATGCCAAAAACATGTTGAAGATGCAAATGACCTAATGATACAAAATTTCCAAGGAGTAGAAAAAATTAAAATTGTCAAGTTGACGTGCGGTGGGATATTTACCAGAGCCAAACAAGCCACTTTTAACCTATTTTACAAAAAGCGGACCTAAAAAATCACAGATACTTTTTGGAATTATCTCTCTCAGTATTTGTGCATTTCCATTTTCGATGTTCAATTTTTTTTTTCAAACTTGAGTTTTTCAGTCTCCCAATTTTCTCGTATACAAAAATATAAGGCAAATATAGATCACAACAAAAAGAAAATTTTATAGTTTATTTATGCAAAAGAATTTGAAAACTATAATAAATGTGAGTGAAGAAAATTATTATTTTCACGCACTAAAAATGATCACCAAAGTTTTGTTATCCATGTTGGCGATATTCCACTAGTACAACCCAATATAGCTTAGTGGAAATTTATATGAAAGCGATTTCTAATTGATCCTAACATGTTTTAAAAGTGGTGGATATGCATGCCAGAAACATGTTGAAGATGCAAATGACATAATGATCTAAAAATTCCAAGGAGTAGAAAAAATTAAAATTCTCTAGTTAGCGTGCGGTGGGATATTTACCCGCGCCAAACTACCTACTTTTTGCCAATTTTATGAAAAACGAACCTAAAAAATCACAGATACTTTTTTGAATTATCTCTCTCAGCATTTGTGGATTTCCATTTTGTATGTTCAATTTTTTTTCAAACTTGAGTTTTCACTCTCCCAGTTTTCTCGTAAACAAAAAGATAAGGCAATTATAGATCACAACAAAATTAAAATTTTAGAGTTTATTTATGCAAAAGAATTTGAAAACTATAATAAATGTGAGTGAAGAAAATTATTTTCACGCACTAAAAATGAACACCATAGTTTTGTTATCCACGTTGGGGAAATTCAACTAGTACAACCCTAGATAGCATGGTGGAATTTGATAAGAAAGAGATTTCTAATTGATCCTAACATTTTTTAATTGTGGTGGATATGCTTGCCAAAAACATGTTGAAGATGCAAATGTCCTAATGATCCAAAAATTTCAAGGAGTAGAAAACATTAAAATACTCAAGTTAACGTGCGGTGGGATATTTACTAGAGCCAAACAACCCACTTTTTTCCTATTTTACAAAAAGCGGACCTAAAAAATCACAGATACTTTTTGGAATTGTCTCTCTCAGCATTTGTGCATTTCCATTTAGGATGTTCAATTTTTTTTTTTTTAAGTTCAGTTTTTCACTCTCCTTGTTTTCTCGTAAACAAAAAGATAAGGCAAAAATAGATCTCAACAAAATGAAAATTTTAGAGTTTAGGTATGCAAAAGAATTTGAAAACAATAATAAATGTGAGTGAAGAAAATTATTATTTTCACGCACTAAAAATGAACACCAAAGTTTTGTTATCCACGTTGGGGAAATTCCACTAGTACTACCCCACATAGCTTGGTGGAATTTTATAAGAAAGAGATTTCTAATTGATCCTAACATTTTTTAAATGTCGTGGATATGCATGCCAGAAACATGGTGAATATGCAAATGACCTAATGATCCAAAAATTTCAAGAGTAGAACAAATTAAAATTCTCAAGTTGACGTGCGGTGGGATATTTACCAGAGCCAAACAACCCACGTTTTGCCTATTTTACAAAAAACGGACCTAAAAATCACAGATACTATTTGGAATTATCTCTCTCAGTATTTGTGCATTTCCATTTTGGATATTCAATTGTTTTTTTTTTCAAACTTGAGTTTTTTACTCTCCCTGTTTTCTCGTAAACAAAAAGACATGGAAAATATAGATCACAACAAAATGGAAATTTTAGAGTTTATGTATGCAAAATAATTTAAAAAATATAATAAATGTGTGTGAATAAAATTATTATTTTCACACACGAAAAATGAAAACCAAAGCTTCGTTATCCATGTTGGCGAAATTCGACTAGTACAACCCCAGATAGCTAGGTGGATATTTATAAGAAAGAAATTTCTAATTGATCCTAACATGTTTAAAATGTGGTGGATATGGATACTAGAAACATGTTGAGGATGCAAATGACCTAATGATCCAAAAATTTTAAGGAGTAGAAAAAATTAAAATTCTCTAGTTAACGTGCAGTGGGATATTTACCAGAGCCAAACAACCCACTTTTTTCCTATTTTACAAAAAGCGGAGCTAAAAAATCACAGATACTTTTTGGAATTGTCCCTCTTAGCATTTGTGCATTTCCATTTAGGATGTTCAATTTTTTTTTTTTTAAGTTCAGTTTTTCACTCTCCTTGTTTTCTCGTAAACAAAAAGATAAGGCAAAAATAGATCTCAACAAAATGAAAATTTTAGAGTTTAGGTATGCAAAAGAATTTGAAAACAATAATAAATGTGAGTGAAGAAAATTATTATTTTCACGCACTAAAAATGAACACCAATGTTTTGTTATCCACGTTGGGGAAATTCCACTAGTACTACCCCACATAGCTTGGTGGAATTTTATAAGAAAGATATTTCTAATTGATCCTAACATTTTTTAAATGTGGTGGATATGCATGCCAGAAACATGGTGAATATGCAAATGACCTAAAGATCCAAAAATTTCAAGGAGTAGAACAAATTAAAATTCTCAAGTTAACGTGCGGTGGCATATTTACCAAAGCCAAACAACCCACCTTTTGCCTATTTTACAAAAAGCGGACCTAAAAATCACAGATACTATTTGGAATTATCTCTCTCAGCATTTGTGCATTTCCATTTTGGATGTTCAATTGTTTTTTTTTCAAACTTGAGTTTTTTACTCTCCCAGTTTTCTCGTAAACAAAAAGATATGGAAAATATAGATCACAACAAAATGGAAATTTTAGAGTTTATGTATGCAAAATAATTTAAAAAATATAATAAATGTGTGTGAATAAAATTATTATTTTCACACACGAAAAATGAAAAACAAAGCTTCGTTATCCATGTTGGCGAAATTCGACTAGTACAACCCCAGATAGCTAGGTGGATATTTATAAGAAAGAAATTTCTAATTGATCCTAACATATTTTAAATGTGGTGGATATGCTTACTAGAAACATGTTGATGATGCAAATGACCTAATGATCCAAAAATTTTAAGGAGTAGAAAAAATTAAAATTCTCTAGTTAACGTGCAGTGGGATATTTACCAGAGCCAAACAACCCACTTTTTGCCTATTTTACAAAAAAGGGGACGTAAAAAATCACAGATAATTTTTTGGAATTATCTCTCTCAGCATTTGTGCAATTTCATTTTGGTTGTCGAATTTTTTTTTTCAAACCTGAGTTTTTCTCTCTTCTAGTTTTCTTGTAAACAAATAGATAAGGAAAATATAGATCACAACAAAATGAAAATTTTAGAGTTTATGTATGCCAAAGAATTCGAAAACTATAATAAATTTGAGTGAAGAAATTTATTATTTTCACGCACAAAAAATGAACACCAATGTTTTGTTATCCACGTTGGCGAAATTCCACCAGTAGAACCCCAGATAGCTTGGTGGAATTTTATAAGAAAGAGATTTCTAATTGATCCTAACATGTTTTAAATGTGGTGGATATGCATGCCAGAAACTTGTTGAAGATGCAAATGACCTAATGATCCATTAATTTCAAGAAGTAGAAAATATGAAAATTCTCAAGTTAACGTGCGGTGGGATATTTACCAGAGCCAAACAACCCACTTTTGCGTATTTTAAAAAAAAGGGGACATAAAAAATCACAGATACTTTTTGGAATTATATCTCTCAGCATTTGTGCATTTCCATTTTCGATGTTCAATTTTCTTTCAAACTTGAGTTTTCACTCTCCCAATTTTTTCGTAAACAAAAAGATAAGGCAAATAAAGATGACAAAAAAATGAAAATTTTAGAGTTTAAGTATGCAAAATAATTTGAAAACTATAATAAATGTGAGAGAAGAAAATTATTATTTTCACGCACTAAAAATTAACACCAAAGTTTTGTTATCCACGTTGAAGTAATTCCACTAGTACAACCCAAAATTGCTTGGTGGAATTTTATAAGAAAGAGATTTTTAATTTATCCTAACATGTTTTAAATGTTGTGGATATGCATACCAGAAACATGTTGAAGATGCAAACAACCTAATGATCATAAAATTTCGAGTAGAAAAAATTAAAATTGTCAAGTTAACGTGCGGTGGGATATTTACCAGAGGCAAACTACCACTTTTTGCCTATTTTACAAAAAGTGGACCTAAAAAACAACAGATACTTTTTGGAATTATTTCTCATTGTATTTGTGCATTTCCATTTTGGATGTTCATTTTTTTTTTCAAACTTGAGTTTTTCACTCTCCCAGTTTTCTCTTAAACAAAAAGATAAGGGAAATATAGATCACAACAAAATGAAAATTTTAAAGTTTATGCATGCAAAAGAATTTGAAAAAAATAATAAATGTCGGTGATGAAAACTATTATTTCACGCACTAAAAATGAACAACAAAGTTTTGTTATCCACGTTTGGGAAATTCCTCTAGTACAACCCCAATTAGCTTGGTGGAATTTTATAAGAAAGAGATTTCTAATTTATCCCAACATGTTTTAAATGTGGTGGATATGCATGCCAGAAACATGTTGAAGATGAAAATGACCTAATGATCCAAAAATTTCAAGGAGTAGAAAAAATTAAAATTCTAAAGTTAACGTATGGTGGGATATTTACCAGGGCGAAAGAACCCACATTTTGCCTATTTTACAAAAACGGACCTAAAAAATCACTAATACTTTTTGGAATTATATCTCTCAGCATTTGTTCATTTCCATTTTGGATGTTCAATTTTTTTTTTCAAACTTGAGTTTTTCACTCTCGCAGTTTTCTCGTAAACAAAAAGATATGGCAAATATATATCACAACAAAATAAAAATTTTAGAGTTTATGTATAAAAATAATTTGAAGACTATAATAAATGTGAGTGAAGAAAATTATTATTTTCACGCATAAAAAATGAACACCAAAGTTTTGTTATCCACGTTGGGGAATTTCCACCAATACAACCCTAGATAGCTTGGTGGGATTTTACAAGAAAGAGATTTCTAATTGATTCTAACTTGTTTTAAATGTGGTGGATATGCATGCCAGAAACATGTTGAAGATGCAAATGACCTAAAGATGAAAAAATTTCAAAGAGTAGATAAAATTAAAATTCTCAAGTTAACGTGCGGTGGGATCATTGCCAGAGCCAAACAACCCACTTTTTGCCTATTTTAGAAAAAGCAGACCAAAAAAATCAAAGATACTTTTTGGAATTATCTCTCTCAGCATTTGTGCATTTCTATTTTGGATGTTCAATTTTCTTTTTTCAAACATGAGTTTTTCTCTCTCCCAATTTTCTCGTAAACAAAAAGATAAGGCAAATATAGATCACAACAAAATAAAATTTTTAGAGCTTATATATGCAAAGTATTTGAAAACTATAATAAATGTGAGTGAAAAAATTATTATTTACACGCACTAAAAAAGAACACCAAAGTTTTGTTATCCACGTTGGGGAAATTCCACTAGTACAACCCAAGATAGCTTGGTGGAATTTTATAAGAAAGATATTTCTAATTGATCCTAGCATGTTTTAAATGTGGTGGATATGCATGCTAGAAACATGTTGAAGATGCAAATGACCTAATGATCCAAAAATTTCAAGCAATAGAAAAAATTTAAATTCTCAAGTTGACGTGCGGAGGGATATTTATCAAAGCCAAACAACCCTCTTTTGGCCTATTTTACAAAAAATAGACCTAAAAAATCACAAATACTTTTTGGAATTATCTCTCTCAGCATTTGTGCATTTCCATTTTGGATGTCCAATTTTTTTTTTCAAACTTGAGTTTTTTACTCTCCCAGTTTTCTCGTAAACAAAAAGATAAGGCAAATATACATCACTACAAAATGAAAATTTTAGAGTTTATGTATGCAAAAGAATTTGAAAAATATAAAAAATGTGAGTGAAGAAAATTATTATTTTCACACACGAAAAATGAACACCAAAGTTTTGTTATCCACGTTGGGGAAATTCCACTAGTACAACCCCAGATAGTTTGTGGAATTTTATCAGAAAGGGATTTCTAATTGATCCTAACATGTTTTAAATGTGGTGGATATGCATCCTAGAAACATGTTGAAGATGCAAATGACCTAATGATCCAAAACTTTCAAGGAGTGGAAAAAATTAAAATACTCAAGTTAACGTGCGGGGGGATATTTACCACACGCAAACAACCTATTTTTACCTATTTTACAAAAAGCGGACCTTAAAAATCATAGATACTTTTTGGAATTATCTCTCTCAGAATTTGTACATTTCCATTTTGATGTTCAATTTTTTTTTTCAAACTTGAGTTTTTCGCTCTTCCAATTTTCTCGTAAACAAAAAGATACGGCAAATATAGATCACAACAAAATGAAAATTTTAGAGTTTATGTATGCAAAAGAATTTCAAAACTATTATAAATGTGAGTGAAGAAAATTATTATTTTCACGCACTAAAAATGAACACCAAAGTTTTGTTATCAATATTGGGGAAATTCCACTAGTACAACCCTAGATAGCTTGGTGGAATTTTATAAGAAAGAGATTTCTAATTGATCCAAACATATTTTAAATGTGGTGCATATGCATGGCAGAAACATGTTGAAGATGGAAATGACCTAATGATCCAAAAATTTCAAGGACTAGAAAAATTTATTCTCACACCAAAAATGAACACAAATGTTTTGTTATCCAAGTTTGGGAAATCCACTAGTTCAACCCTAATATCTTGGAATTTTATAAGAAAGAGATTTTTCTACACATGTTCTAAAAAATGGATATGCATGCTTTAAACTTGTTAAAGATGGAAATGACCTATGGATCCAAACCTTTTAAAGAGAATAACATTAAATTCTCAATTGAACGTGCGGTGGGATATTTACATGAGTCAAACAAGCCATTATTTTGCTCATTTACAAAAAGATGACATAACGATAATAGATGATTGTAAAGCTATTTCTCATGCGTAACAGGCTATATTTTTGTACGGAATGATTTATGGATTCGGAGTCAACACTCAGTTAAAAATCACCCGCCTCCCCCTTTTCCTGACGATTGCAGAACTGATATATAAAAACTAAAAAAGAGTTTACAATCCTTAAAAATTACAGACACTATGGAATTATCTCTCTCCCACATTTTTGGATTGTGCATTTCCATTTTAGATGTATATTTTAGTCTTAAATGAAAACTTGACTTTTCACTTTCCCTTCATCTCATAAACAAAAATAGAGATAAAAGGGAAAGAGATCACAACAAAATGAAAATTTTGGAGTTTATGTATGGAAAGAATTTAAAGCAATAAACAAATCTAAGTTAAGAAAATATATTCACACAACACAAATGAACACAAAAGTTTTGTTATCAAAGTTTTGGTAATTCCACTAGTTCAACCCTAGTATCTCGGAATTTTATAAAAAAGAATTTTTTCTTCACATGTTTTAAAAAATAGATATGCATGCTTGAAACATGTTAAAGATTCAACTGACTTATGGATCCAAACCTTTTAAATACAATAACATTAAATTCTCAAGTGAACTTGCAGTGGGATATTTACCTGAGTCAAACATGCCATTATTTTTCTCATTTACAAAAAGCTGACCTAATGATCATAGACGATTGTAAAGTTATTTATCATGTGTAACAGGCTATATTTTTTAAGGAATGACTTTTGGATTGGGAGTCAATACTCAGTTAAAAATCCCCCACCTCCCCCTTTTCCTGAGCATTACAGAACCTGATATATAAAAACTAAAAAGAGTTTACAATCCCTAAAATTACCGTTACTTTTTGGAATTATCTCTCTCTACATTTCTGCATTGAGCATTTCCATTTTAGCTGTACTCATTTTTCTTAAATACAAACTTGAGTTTTCACTTTCCCTTCATTTCGTAAACAAAAAAAAAAAGAGATAAAAGACAAATAGATCACAACAAAATGAAAATTTTAGGGTTGATGTTTGGAAAGAATCTAAAGCAACAAACAAATGTAAGTAAAGAAATTTATTCACACACCTCAAATGAAAACAAAAGTTTTGTTATCCAAGTTTGGGAAATTCCACTTGTTCAACCCTAATAGCTTGAAATTTTATAAGAAATATATTTTTCTACACATGTTTTAAAAAATGGATTGGCATGCTTGAAACATGTTAAAAATGCAAATGACCTATGGATCCAAACCTTTTAAAGAGAATAATATTAAAATCTGAAGTGAACGTGCGTTGGGATATTTATCCGAGTAAAACAAGCCATTATTTTGCTAATTAAAAAAAAGCTGACCTAACGATCAAAGATGATTGTAAAGTGATTTATTAAGTGTAACGGGCTATATTTTTGTAACGAATAACTTATGGATTGGGAGTCAACACTCCGTTAAAAATCCCCCGCCTCCCCCTTTTCCATACGATTGCAGAATCTGATATATAAAAACTAAAAAGAGTTTACAATCCCTAAAAATTAAAGGCACTTCTTCTTATTATCTCTCTCTACATATGTGCATTGTGCATTTCCATTTTAGATGTATACCTTTTTGCTTAAATCAAAACATGAGTTTTCACCTTCCCTTCATCTTGTAAACAAAAAAAAAAAGGGATAAATGGCAAAAAGATCACATCAAAATTAAAATTTTAGATTTTATGTATGGAAATAATGTAAGCAATAAAAAAATGTAAGTAAAGAAAATTTATTCACACACCACTAATCAACACAAAAATTTTGTTATCCTAGTTTGGGAAATTCCACTAGTTCAACCCTAAGAGCTCGGAATTTTATAAGAAAGAGATTTTTCTACCCATGATTTAAAAAATTGATATGCATGCTTCAAACTTGTTATAGATGCAGATGACCTATGGATCCAAATCTTTTAAAGAGAAAAACATTAAAATCTCAAGTGAACGTGCGTTGGGATATTTACCCGAGTCAAACAAGCCATTATTTTGCCCAATTACAAAAAGCTGACCTAATGATCAAAGATGATTGTAAAGTGATTTATCATGCGTAACGAGCTATATTTTTGTATGGAATGACTTATGGATTGGGAGTCAACACTCCGTTAAAAATCCCCCGCCTCCCCTTGTTCCCGAAAATTGCAGAACTTGATATATAAAAACTACCAAAAAATTACAAACACTTTTTGGAATTATCTCTCTCTATATTTGTGCATTGTGCATATCCATTTTAGATATATACTTTTTTCTTTAATCACAACTTATGTTTTCACTTTCCCTACATCTCGCAAACAAAAAAAAGAGAAAAAAAGCAAATAGATCACAACAATATGAAAATTTTAGAGTTTATGTCCGAAATGAATTTAAATCAAAAACCAAATGTAAGTAAAGGAAATTTATTCAGACAATACAAATGAACACAAAAGTTTTGTTATTCTAGTTTGCGTAATTTCACTAGTTCAACCCTAATAGCTGGAAATTTTATAAGAAAGAGATTTTTCTACACATGATTTAAAAAATGGATATGCATGCTTGAAACATGTTAAAGATTCAAATGACCTATGGATCCAAACCTTTAAAAGAGAATAACATTAAATTCTCAAGTGAACTTGCGTTGGAATATTTACCCGAGTCAAACATGCCTTTTTTTTGCCCATTTAAAAAAAGCTGACCTATTGATCTATATGATTGTAAAGTGATTTATCATGTGTGACGGACTATATTTTTTTAAGGAATGACTTATGGAATGGGAGTCAACACTCTGTTAAAAATCCCTCGCCTCCCCCTTTTCTAGAAGATTGCAGAATCTGATATATAAAAACTAAAAAGTGTTTACAATCCCTACAAAGTTACAGACACTTTTTGGAATTATCACTCTCTATATTTGCGTTTTGTACATTTCCATTTACGATGTATACTTTTTTCTTATATCAAAACTTGATTTTTCACTTTCCCTTCATCTTGTAAACAAAAAAAGAGATAAAAGGCAAATAGATCACAACAAAGTGAAAATTTTAGAGTTTATGTATGGCAAGAATTTAAAGCAATAAACAAATGTAAGTAAACAAAATTTATTCACACACCATAAATGAACACAAAAGTTTTGTTATCCATGTTTGGCAAATTCCACTAGTTCAACCCTAATAGCTCAGAATTTTATAAGAAAGAGAATTTTCTACACTTGATTTAAAAAATGGATATGAATGCTTGAAACATGTTAAAGATTCAAATGACCTATAGATCCAAACCTTTTAAAGAGTAACATTAAATTCTCAAGTGAACGTGCGGTGGGATATTTACCGGAGACAAACAAGCCATTATTTGGCCCATTTACAAAAAGCTAACCTAACGATCATCGAAGATTGTAAAGTGATTTATCATGCGAAACGAGTTGGATTGGGAGTCAACACTCAATTAAAAATCCCGCGCCTCCCCCTTTTCCCGACAATTGCAGAAGTGATATATAAAAACTAAAAAGCTTTTACAATCCCAAAAAATTAATGACACTTTTTGGAATTAGCTCTCTCTACACTTGTGGATTGTGCATTTACATTTTAGATGTATACTTTTTTCTTAAATGAAAACTTGAGTTTTCACTTTCACTACATCTCGTAAACAAAAATAGAGATAAAAGGGAAATAGATCACAACGAAATGAAAATTTTAGAGTTTATGTATAGAAAGAATTTAAATAAATAAACAAATGTAAGTAAAGAAAAATTATTATCACACCAAAAATGAACACAAATGATTTGTTAACCAAGTTTGGGAAATTCCACTAGTTCAACCCTAATAGCTCGGAATTTTATAAAAAAAATATTTTTCTACACATGTTTTAAAAAATGGATATGCATGCTTGAAACTTGTTAAAGATGGAAATGACCTATGGATCCAAACCTTTTGAAGAGAATAACATTAAATTCTCAATTGAACGTGCGGTGGGATATTTACCTGAGTCAAGCAAGCTATTATTTTGCTCATTTACAAAAAGCTGACCTAATGATCATATATCATTGTAAAGTGATTTATCATGCGTAACGGGCTATATTTTTGTAAGGAATGACTTATGGATTGGGAGTCAACACTCAGTTAAAAATCACCCGCCTCCCCCTTTTCCTGACGATTGCAGGAGTGATATATAAAAACTAAAAAAGAGTTTACAATCCTTAAAAATTACAAACACTTTGTGGAATTATCACTCTCCCACATTTGTGCATTGTGCATTTCCCTTTTAGATGTATATTTTTATCTTAAATGAAAACTTGGCTTTTCACTTTCCCTTCATCTCGTAAACAAAAATAGAGATAAAAGGGAAAGAGATCACAACAAAATGAAAATTTTGGAGTTTATGTATGGAAAAAATTTTAAGCAATAAACAAATGTAAGTTAAGAAAATATATTCACACAACACAAATGAACAAAAGTTTTGTTATCCAAGTTTGGATAATTCCACTAGATTAACCCTAATATCACGGAATTTTATAAGAAAGAGATTCTTTTTCACATGTTTTAAAAAATAGATATGCATGATTGAAACATGTTAAAGATTCAATTGACCTATGGATCCAAACCTTTTAAATACAATAACATTAAATTCTCAAGTGAACATGTAGTGGCATATTTACCCGAGTCAAACAAGCCATTATTTTGCTCATTTACAAAAAGCTGACCTAACGATAAAAAATGATTGTAAAGTTATTTATCATGTGTAATGGCCTATATTTTTGTAAGGAATGACTTTTGGATTGGGAGTCAACACTCAGTTAAAAATCCCCCACCTCCCCCTATTCTCGATGATTGCAGAACCTGATATATAAAAACTAAAAAGAGCTTACAATCCCTAAAAATTATTGATACTTTTTTGAATTATCTCTCTCTACATTTCTGCATTGAGCATTTCCATTTTAGATGTACTCTTTTTTCTAAAATACAAACTTGAGTTTTCACATTTCCCTCATTTCGTAAACAAAAAAAAGAGATAAAAGCCAAAAAGATCACAACAAAATAAAAATTTTAGGGTTTATGTATGGAAAGAATTTAAAGCAATAAAAAATGTAAGTAAAGAAATTTATTCACATACCTCAAATGAACACAAAAGTTTTGTTATCCAAGTTTGGCAAATTCCACTAGTTCAACCCTAATAGCTCGGAATTTTATAAGAGAGATATTATTCTACACATGTTTTAAAAAATGGATTGGCATGCTTGAAACTTGTTAAAGATGCAAATGACCTATGGATCCAAACCTTTTAAAGAGAATAATATTAAAATCTGAAGTGAACGTGCATTGGGATATTTACTAGTGTCAAACAAGCCATTATTTTGCCCATTTACAAAAAGCTGACCTAACGATCAAAGATGATTGTAAAGTGATTTATCAAGCGTAACAAGCTATATTTTTGTAAGGGATGACTTATGGATTGGGAGTCAACACTCCGTTAAAAATCCCTCGCCTCTCCTTTTTCCTGACGATTGCAGAATATGATATAAAAAAACTAAAAAGAGTTAACAATCCCTAAAAATTACTGACACTTCTTCTTATTATCTCTTTCTACATATGTGCATTGTGCATTTCCATTTTAGATGTATACTTTTATCTTAAATCAAAACATGAGTTTTCACTTTCCCTTCATCTTGTAAAAAAAAAACAAAGAGATAAATGGCAAATATATCACAACAAAATTAAAATTTTAGAGTTGATGTATGGAAAGAATGTAAGCAATAAAAAATGTAAGTAAAGAAAATTTATTCACACACCAAAAATCAACACAAAAGTTTTATTATCCTGGTTTGGGAAATTGCACTAGTTGAACCCTAATAGCTCAAAATTTTATAAGAAAGAGATTTTTCTACACATGATTTAAAAAATGGATATGCATGCTTCAAACTAGTTAAAGTTGCAAATGACCTATAGATCCAAATCTTTTAAAGAGAATAACATTAAAATCTCAAGTGAACTTGCGTTGGAATATTTACCCGAGTCAAACAAGCCATTAGTTTGCCCAATTACAAAAAGCTGACCTAACGATTGGGAGTCAACACTCCGTTGAAAACCCCCTTGCCTCCCCTTTTTCCCGACGATTGCAGAACTTAATATATAAAAACTAAAAAGAGTTTATAATCCCTAAAAATTAAAAACATTTTTTGGAATTATCTCTCTCTACATTTTTTCATTGAGCATATCCCTTTTAGATGTATACTTTTTTCTTTAATCACTACTTGAGTTTCAGTTTCCCTACATCTCGTAAACAAAAAAAAGAGATAAAAGGCAAATAGATCACAACAATATGAAAATTTTAGAGTTTATGTATGGAAAGAATTTAAAGAAAAAAACAAATGTAAGTAAAAGAAATTTATTCAGACAATACAAATGAACAAAAAAGTTTTGTTATCCTAGTTTGGGTAATTCCACTAGTTCAACCTTACTAGCTCGGAATTTTATAACAAAGAGATTTTTCTACACATGTTTTAAAAAATGGATATGCATGTTTGAAACATGTTAAAGATTCAAATGACCAATGGATCCAAACCTTTTAAAGAGAATAACATTAAATTCTCAAGTGAACTTGCGTTGGGATATTTACCCGAGTCAAACAAGCCAATTTTTTGCCCATTTACAAAAAGCTGACCTAACGATCATAGATGAATGTAAAGTGATTTATCATGTGTAACGGGCTATATTTTTGTAAGGAATGACTTATGGATTGGGAGACAACACTCAGTTAAAAATCCCCCACTTCCCCATTTTCCCGATGATTGCAGAAACTGAAATATTAAAACTAAAAGATGTTTACAATCCTTAAAAATTATTGACACTTTTTGGAATTATCTCTCTCTACATTTGAGCATTTTGCACTCTTTTTTCTTAGATACAAACTTGAGTTTTCACTTTCCCTTCATCTCGTAAACAAAAAAAAGAGATGAAAGGCAAATAGATCACAACAAAATGAAAATTTTAGGGTTTATGTATGGAAAAATTTAAAGCAATAAACAAAAGTAAGTAAATAAAATTTATTCACACACCACAAATGAAAAAAAAGTTTTTTTATCCAAGTTTGGGAAATTCCACAAGATCAACCCTAATAGCTCAGAATTCTATAAGAAAGAGATTTTTCCACATGTTTTAAAAAATGGATATGCATGCATGAAACATGTTAAAGAAGCAACTGACCTATGGATCCAAACCTTTTTAAGAGAATGACATTAAATTCTCAGGTGAACTTGCAGTGGGATATTTACCCTAGTCAAACAACCCATTATTTGGCCCATTTACAAAAAGCTGACCTAACGATCTTAGATGATTGTAAAGTGATTTATCATAACGGATTATATTTTTGAAAGGAATGACTTATGGAATGGGAGTCAACACTCTGTTAAAAATCCCATGCCTCCCCCTTTTCTCGAGGATTGCAGAACCTAATACATAAAAATAAAAAGACTTTACAATCCCTAAAATTACAGACACTTTTCGGAATTATCTCTCTCTACATTTTTGCATCGTGCATTTCCATTTTAGATGTATACTTTTTTCTTAAATAAAAACTTGAGTTTTTACTTTCCCTTCATCTCGTAAACAAAAAAAGAGGTAAAAGGCAAAATTATCACGACAAAATGAAAATATTAGGGTTTACGTATGGAAAGAATTTAAAGCAATAAACAAGTGTAAGTAAAGAAAATTTATTCACACACCACAAATGAACACAAAAGTTTTGTTATCCAAGTTTGGGAAATTTCATTAGTTCAACCACAATAGCTCGGAATTTTATAAGAAAGGGATTTTTCTACACATGTTTTAAACAATGGATATGCATGCTTTAAACATTTTAATGATGCAAAAGACCTATGGATCCAAACCTTTTATAGATAATAACATAAAATTCTCAAGTGAACGTGTGGTGGGATATTTACCCGAGTCAAACAAGCCATTATTTTTCCCATTTACAATAAGCTGATCTAATGATCAAAGATGATTGTAAAGTGATTTATCATGCATAACGAGCTATATTTTTACAAGGAATGACTTATGGATTGGGAGTCAACACTCCGTTAAAAATCCCCCGCCTCCCCCTTTTCCCGAGGATTGCAGAACCTGATACATAAAAATAAAAAGACTTTACAATCCCTAAAATTACAGACACCTTTCAGAATTATCTCTCTCTACATTTGTGCATCGTGCATTTCCATTTTAGATGTATACTTTTTTCTTAAATAAAAACTTGAGTTTTTACTTTCCCTTCATCTCGTAAACAAAAAAAAAGAGGTAAAAGGCAAAATTATCACAACAAAATGAAAATTTTAGGGTTTATGTATGGAAAGAATTTAAAGCAATAAATAAATTTAAGTAAAGAAAATTTATTCACACACCACAAATGAACACAAAATTTTTGTTATCCAAGTTTGGGAAATTTCATTAGTTCAACCATAATAGCTCAGAATTTTATAAGAAACGGATTTTTCTACACAAGTTTCAAACAATGGATAGGCATTCTTAAAACATGTGAAAGATGCAAATGACCTATGGATCGAAACCTTTTAAAGAGAATAACATTAAATTCCCAAGTGAACGTGCGATGGAATATTTACCCGAGTCAAACAAGCCATTATTTTGCCTATTTACAGAAGGCTGACCTAACGATCATAGATGACTGTAAAGTGATTTATCTTGCATAACATGCTATATTTTTGTAAGGAATGACTTATGGATTGGGAGTCAACACTCTGTTAAAAATCCCCCGCCTCCCCTTTTCCCGATGATTGTAAAACCTGATATTTAAAAACTAAAAAGAGTTTAGAATCCCTAAAAATTACAGACACTTTTCAGAATTATCACTCTCTACATTTGTACAATGTGCATTTCCATTTTAGTTGTATAATTTTTCTTCAATGAAAACTTGAGTAATCACTTTCCCATCACGTCGTAAACAAAAAAAGAGATAAAAGGCAAATAGATAACAACAAAATGAAATTTTTAGAGTTTATGTATGGACAGAATTTAAAGCAATAAACAAATATAATTAAAGAAAATTTATTCACACCACAAATGAACACAAAAGTTTTGTTATCCAAGTTTGGTAAATTCCACTAGTTCAACACCAATAGCTCGGAATTTTATAAGAAAGACATTTTTCTGCACATGTTTTAAAAAATGGTTATGCATACTTGAAATATGTTAAAGATGTAAATGACCTATGGATCCAAACCTTTAAAAGAGAATAACATTAAATTCTCAAGTGAACATGAGGTGGGATATTTACCCGAGTCAAACAAGCTATTATTTTGCCCATTTACAAAAAGCTAACCTAATGGTTAGAGAGGATTGTAAAGTGATTTATCATGCTTAACGGGCTATATTTTTTGTAAGGAATGAATTGTGGATTGGGAGTCAGCATTCAGTTAAAAATCCCCTACCTCCCCCTTTTCCTGATGATTGCAGAACCTAAAATATAAAAACTAAAAAGAGTTCACAATACCTAAAAATTACAAACACTTTTTAGAATTATCTCTCTCTACTTTTGTGCGTTGTGGATTTCCATTTTAGATGTATACTTTTTCTTCAATCAAAACTTGCATGTTCACTTTCCCTTCATCTCGCAAACGAAAAAAGATGTAAAAAGCAAATAGATCACAGGAAAATGAAACTTTAAGGGTTTATCTATGGAAATAATATAAAGCAAAAACAATGTAAGTTAAGAAAAGTTTTTCACACACCGCAAATGAACACAAAAGTTTTGTTATTCAAGTTTGGGAAATTCCACTAGTTCAACCCTAATAGCTCGGAATTTTATAAGAAAGAGATTTTTCTACACATGTTTTAAAAAATGGATACGCATGCTTGAAACATGTTAAAGATGCAAATGACCTATGGATCCAAACCTTTTAAAGAGAATAACAATAAAATCTCAAGTGAACGTGCCTTGGGATATTTACTCGAGTCAAACAAGCCATTAATTTGCCCATTTACAAAAAGCTGATCTAATGATCAAAGATGATTGTAAAGTGATTTATCATGCATAATGATCTATATTTTTGTAAGGAATGACTATGGATTGGGAGTTAACACTCCGTTAAAAATCCCCTGCCTCCCCCTTTTCTCGGCGATTGCAGAACCTGATATATAAAAACTAAAAAGGGTTTACAATCCCTAATAATTTAAGACGCATTTTGGAATTATCTCTCTCTACATTTGTTCATTGTGCATTTCCATTTTAGATGTATACTTTTTTCTTAAATCAAAACTTGAGTTTTCTCTTTCCCTTCATCTCTTAAACAAAAAAAGAGATAAAAGGCAAATAGATCACAAAAAAATGAAAATTTTAGGGTTTTTGTATGGAAAGAATTTAAAGCAATAAACAAATGTCAGCAAAGAAAATTTATTCAGACACCACAAATGAACACAAAAGTTTTGTTATCCAATTTTGGGAAGTTCCCTAGTTCAACTCTAATAGCTTGGAATCTTATGAGAAATAGATTTTTTTACACTTGTTTTAAAAAATGGATGTGCAATGTTAAAACTGCAAATGACCTATGGATCCAAACGTTTTAAAGAGAATAACTTTAAATTCTCAAGTGAACGTGCAGTGGGATATTTACCCGAGTCAAAGAAGCAATTATTTTGCCCATTTACAAAAAGTTGACCAACCGATCATAGATGATTGTAAAGTGATGTATCATAAGTAGTGGGCTATATTTTTGTAAGGAATGTCTGATGGATTGGGAATCAACACTCAGTTAAAAATCCCCCGCCTCCCCCTTCTCCCGACGATTGCAGAATCGGATATATAAAAACTAAAAAGAGTTTACAATCCCTTAAAATTACAGACACATTTTAGATGTATACTTTTTTCTTAAATCAAAACTTGAGTTGACACTTTCACTTCATCTCGTAAACAAAAAAAGAGGTGAAAGGCAAATAGATCACAGCAAAAAGAAATATTTAGAGTTTTTGTTTGGAAAAAATTTAAAGCAATAAACAAACGTAAGTAAAGAAACTTTATTCACACACCATAAGTGAACACAAAAATTATGTTATCCAAGTTTGAAAATTCCACTAGTTAAACCTGAATAGCTCGGAATGTTATAAGAAAGAGATTTTTCTACACATGTTTTAAAAAATGGATATTCATGCTTGAAACTTGTTAAAGATGCAAATGACCTATGGGTCCAAACCTTTTAAAGAGAATAACATTAAATTCTCAAGTGAACGTGCGGTGGGATATTTACCGGACTAAAAAAAGCCATTATTTTGCTTATTTACAAAAAGCTGACCTAATGATCATATATGATTGGAAAGTGATTTATCATGTGTAACGGGATATATTTTTGTAAGGAATGACTTATGGATTGGGAGTCAAGACTCAGTTAAAAATCCCCCGCTTCCCCCTTTTCCCGACAATTGCAGAACATGAAATATAAAAACTAATAAGAGTTTATAATCCCTAAAAATTTAATCCACTTTTTTGAATTATCTCTCTCTACATTTGTGCATTGTGCATTTCCATTTTAGATGTACACTTTTTTCTTAAATATAAATTTGATTTTTCAGTTTCCCTTCATCTCGTAAGCAAAAAAAAAAGAGATTAAAGGCAAATAGATCAAAACAAAATGAAATTTTTAGAGTTTATGTATTGAAATAATTTAAAGAAATAAACAAATGTAAGTAAAGAAAATTTATTCACACACCAAAAATGAACACAAAAGTTTTATTATTCAAGTTAGGTAAATTCCACTACTTCAACCCTAATAGCTCGGAATTTTATAAGAAAGAGATATTTTTACACATGATTTAAAAAATGGATATGCATGCTTCAAACATGTTAAACATGCAAATGACCTATGGATCCAAACCTTTTAAAGATAATAACATTAAATTCTCAAGTGAACGTGCGGTGGGTTATTTACCCAAATCAAAGAAGCCATTATTTTGCCAATTTACCAAATGCTGACCTAACGATCATAGATGATTGTAAAGTGATTTATCAGGGGTAACAGGTTATATTTTTTTAAGGAATAAATGACTTATGGATTGGGAGTCAACACTCAGTTAAAAATCCCCTTCCTCCCCCTTTTCTCGACGATTGCAGAACCTGATATATAAAAACTGAAAGGAGTTTACAATCCCATAAAATTACAGACACTTTTTGAATTATCTCTCTCTACAATTGTGCAATGTGAATTTCCATTATAGATGTATACTTTTTTCTTAAATAAAAACTTGAGTTTTCACTTTCCCTTCAACTAGTAAACAAAAAAAGAGATAAAAGGCAACTAGATCACAACAAAATGAAAATTTTAGAGTTTATGTATGGAAAGAATTTAAAGAAATAAACAAATGTATGTAAAGAAAATTTATTCACACACTACAAATGAACATAAAATTTTTGTTATCCAAGTTTGGGAAATTCCACTAGTTCGACCCTAATAGCTCAGAATTTTATAAGAAAGTGATTTTTCTACAAAAGTTTTAAAAAATGGATATGCATGCTTGAAACATGTTAAAGATGCAAATGACCGATGGATCCACCCCTTTTAAAGAGAATAACATTAAATTCTCAAGTGAACGTGCGGTAGGATAATTACCCGAGTCAAACAAGCCATTATTTTGCCCATTTACAAAAAGCTGACCTTACGATCATACATGATTGTAAAGTGATTTATCATGCGTAATGGGCTATATTTTTTTAACTAATGACTTATTGATTGGGTGTTAACACTCAGTTAAAAAGCCCCCGCCTCCTTGTCCTGACGATTGCAGAACCTGATATATAAAAACTAAAAAGAGTTTACAATCCTTAAAAATTAAAGACACTTTTTGGAATTATCTCTCCCTACATTTCTGTATTGTGCATTTCCATTCTAGATGTATACTTTTTTCTTAAATATAAACTTGAGTTTTCACATTCCCTTCATCTTGTAAACAAAAAAAGAGATAAAAGTAAAATAAATCACAACAAAATGAAAATTTTAGAGTTTATGTATGGAAATAATTTAATGCAATAAAAAAATGTATGTAAAGAAAATTTATTCAGACAACACAAATGAACATAAAATTTTGGTTATGCAAGTTTGGGTAATTCCACTTGTTCAACTCTAATTGCTCGGAATTTTATAAGAAAGAGATTTTTCTACACGTGTTTTAAAAAATGGATATGCATGCTTGAAACATGTTAAAGATTCAATTGACCTATGGATCCAAACCTTTTAAAGGGAATAAAATTGAATTCTCAAGTGAACGTGCAGTGGGATATTTACACGAGTAAAGCTAGCAATTATTTTGCCCATTTACAAAAAATTAACCTAACGATCGTAGATGATTGCAAATTGATGTATCATGCGTAACGGGAAGTATTTTTATATGGAAAGATTTATGGATTGGGAGTCAACTCTCAATTAAAATTCCCTCGTCTCCCCCTTTTCCTGACGATTCCAGAACCTGATATATAAAAACTAAAAAAGTGTTTACAATTCCTAAAAATTATTGAAACCTTTTGGAATTTTCTCTCTCTACATTTGTGCATTGTACATTTCCATTTTATATGTATAGTTTTTTTTTACAATCAAAACTTGAGTTTTCACTATCCCTTCATCTCGTAAACAAAAAAAAGAGATAAAAGGCAAATAGATCACAACAAAACGAAAATTTTAGGGTTTATGTATGGAAAGAATTTAAAGAACTAAACAAATGTAAGTAAAGAAAATTTATTCACACACCACAAACGAACACAAAAGTTTTCTTATCCGAGTTTGAGAAATTCCACTAGTTCAACCCTAATAGCTCGGAATTTTATAAGAAAGAAATTTTTCTAAACATGTTTTAAAAAGTGGCTAGGCTTGCTCAAAACTTGTTAAAGATGCAAATGACATATGGATCCAAACCTTTGAAAGAGAATAACATTAAATTCTCAAGTGAAACTGCGTTGGGATATTTACCCGAGTCAAACAAGCCAATATTTTTCCCATTTACAAATAGCAGACGTAACGATCGTAGATGATTGTCAAGTTACCATGCGTAATGGGCTATATTTTAGTACGGAATGACTTATGGATTGGGTGTCAACACTTTGTTAAAAATCCCCCACCTCCCTTTATTCCCGAAAAATGCAAAACTTGATCTATAAAAACAAAAAAGTGTTTACAATCCCTAAATATTAGAGACACTTTTTAGAATTATCTCTCTTTACATTTGTGCATTGTGGATTTCCATTTTAGAAGTATACTTTTTTCTTAAATCAAAACTTGAGTTTTCACTTTCCCTTCATCATGTAAACAAAATAAGAGTTAAAAGGCAAAAAGATCACAACAAAATGAAACTTTTAGGGTATATACAAGGAAATAATTTAAATCAATAAACAAATGTAAGTAAATAAAATTTATTCACACACAACAAATTAACACAAATGTTTTGTTATCCAAGTTTTGGGAAATTCCACGTGTTTAACCCTAGTAGCTCGGAATTTTATAGGAAAGAGTTTTTTCTACACATGTTTTAAAAAATGGATAGGCATGCTTAAAACTTGTTACACATGCAAATGACCTATGGATCCAAACCATTTAAGGAGAATAACATTAAATTCTCTTGTGAAGATGCGTTGGGATATTTACCCGAGTCAAACAAGCCATTATTTTGCCCATTTATCAAAAGCTGACCTAACGACAATAGATGATTGTAAAGTGATTTATCATGCTTAATGGGCTATATTTTTGTAAATAATGACTTATGGATTGGGAGTCAACACTCGGTTAAAAATCCCCCCCCCCCCCCTCCCCTCTTTCCTGACGATTGCAGAACCTGATATATAAAAACTAAAAAGAGTTTACAATCCCTTAAAATTACAAACACTTTTTGGAATTATTTCTCTGTACATTTGTGCATTGTGCATTTCCATTTATATGTATACTTTTTTATTTAATCAAAACATGATTTTTCACTTTCCCTTCATCTTGTAAACAAAAAAAAAAGAGATAAAAAGGCAAATAGTTCCAAACAAAATGAAAATTTTAGACTTTACGTGTGGAAAGAATTGAAAGAATGAAACAAATGTAAGTAAAGAAAATTTATTCACACACCACAAATGAACACAAAAGTTTTCTTATCCAAGTTTTGGAAATTCCACTAGTTCAACCCTAATAGCTCGGAATTTTAAAAGAAAGAGATTTTTCTACACAAATTTTAAAAAATGGATATGCATGCTTGAAAAATTTTAAAGATGAAAATGACCTATGGATCCAAACCTTTTATAGAGAATAACATTAAATTCTCAAGTGAACGTGCGGTAGGATATTTACCCGAGTCGACCAAGCCCTTATTTTACCCATTTACAAAAAGCTGACCTAACAATCAAAGATGATTGTAAAGTGATTTATCATGCGCAACGAGCTATATTTTATGCAAGCAATGACTTATGGATTGGGAGTGTACACTCCATTAAAATTCCCCGCCTCCCCCTTGTCCTGACGATTGCAGAACCTGATATGTAAAAACCAAAAGGAGTTTAAAATCCCTAAAAATTACTGTCACTTTTTTGAATTATCTCTCTCTAAATTTGTGCATTGTGAAATTCCATTTTTGATGTATACTTTTTTCTTAAATAAAAACTTGAGTTTGCACTTTCCCTTCATCTCATAAAAAAAAAAAAAGATAAAAGGCAAATTGATCACAGCAAAATGAAAATTTTGGGGTTAATGTATGGAAAGAATTTAAAGCAATAAAAATGTAAGTAAATAAAATTTATTCACACACCACCAATGAACACAAAAGTTTTGTTATGCAAGTTTGGGAAATTCCAGTAGTTCAACCATAATAGCTCGGAATTTTATAAGAAAGAGATTTTTCTAGACATGTTATAAAAAAAGGATTGGTATTCTTGAGACATGTGAAAGATGCAAATGACCTATGGATCGAAACCTTTTAAAGAGAATAACATTAAATTCTCAAGTGAACGTGTTGTGGGATATTTACCCAAATCAAACAAGCCATTATTTTGCCCATTTACCAAAAGTTGACCTAACAATCATATATGATTGTAAGTGATTTATCATGCATAACGGGCCATATATTCATAAGGAATAAATGACTTATGGATTGGGAGTCAATAGTCAGTTAAAAATCCCCCTCCCCCGCCTTTTCTCGACGATTGCAGAACCTGATGTATAAAAATTGAAAAGAGTTTACAATCCCATAAAATTACAGATGCTTTTTGCATTATCTCTCTCAAAATTTGTGCATTATGCATTTCCTTTTTAGATGTATACTTTTTTCTTAAATCAAAACTCGAGTTTTAACTTTCCCTTCAACTCGGAAACAAAAAAAGAGATAAAAGGCAAATTGATAACAACAAAATGAAAATTTTAGAGTTTATGTATGGAAATAATTTAAAGCAATAAACAAATGTAAGTAAAGAAAATTTATTCACACACCACAAATGAACCCAAGAGTTTTGTTATCCAAGTTTGGGAAATTCCACTAGTTCACCCCTAATAGCTAGGAATTTTATAAGAAATAGATTTTTCTACACATGTTTTAAAAATTGATATGCATGCTTGAAACAAGTTATAGATGCAAATGACCTATCGATCCAAGTCTTTGAAAGAGAATAACATTAAATTCTCAAGTGAACGTGTGGTGGGATATTTACCCGAGTCAAACAAGCCATTATTTTTCCCATTTTCAAAAAGCTTACCTAACGATCATAGATGATTGTAAAGTGATTTATCATGCGTAACGAGCTATATTTTAGTAAGAAATGACTTATGGATTGAGAGTCAACACTTAGTTAAAAATCCTTCGCCTCCCCTTTTTCCCGAAGATTGCAGAACCTGATATATGAAAACTAAAAAGAGTTTACAATCCCTAAAAATTACAGAAACTTTTTGGCATTATCTCTCTCTGCATTTGTGCATTGTGCATTTCAATTTTGTATGTATACTTTTCTCTTAAATAATATTTTAGTTTCCAATTTCCCTTCTTCACGCAAACAAAAAAAAGAGATAAAAGGCAATTAGATCAAAACAAAATGAAAATTTTTGAGTTTATGTATGGAAATAATTTAAAGAAATAAACAAATATATGTAAATAAAATTTATTCACACACCACAAATGAACATAAAATTTTTTTTATCCAAGTTTGGGAAATTCCACTAGTTCGACCCTAATAGTTCAGAATTTTATAAGAAAGGGATTTTTCTACACAAGTTTTAAAAAATGGATATGCATACTTGAAACATGTTAAAGATGCAAATGACCTATGGATCCACCCCTTTTAAAGAGAATAACATTAAATTCTCAAGTGAACGTGCGGTGGGATATTTATCAGAGTCAAACAAGCCATTACTTTGCCCATTTACAAAAAGCTGACCTAATGATCATAGATGATTGTAATGTGATTTATCATGCGTAATGGGCTATATTTTTATAAGGAATGACTTATTGATTGGGTGCCAACACTCAGTTAAAAGTCCCCCGCCTCTTCCCTACGATTGGAGAACCTAATATATAAAAACTAAAAAGAGTTTACAATCCCTAAAAATTAAAGACATTTTTTGGAATTATCTCTCTCTACATTTCTGTATTGTACATTTCCATTCTAGATGTATACTTTTTTCTTAAATAAAAACTTGAGTTTTCAATTTCCCTTTATCTTGTAAACAAAAAAAGAGATAAAAGTTTAATAGATCACGATAAAATGAAAATTTTAGAGTTTATGTATGGAAAGAATTTAATGCAATAAACAAATGTATGTAAAGAAAATTTATTCAGACAATACAAATGAACAAAAAAATTTGGTTATGAAAGTTTGGGTAATTGCACTTGTTGAACTCTAATTGCTCGGAATTTTATAAGAAAGAGATTTTTCTACACATGTTTTTAAAAATGGATATCCATGCTTGAAACATGTTAAAGATGCAATTGACCTATGGATCCAAACCTTTTAAAGAGAATAAAATTAATTCTGAAGTGAACGTGCAGTGGGATATTTACTCGAGTCAAGCAAGCCATTATTTTGCCCATTTACAAAAAATTGACCTAACGATCATAGATGACTGCAAATTGATTCACCATGCGTAACGGGCAATATTTTTATAAGGAAAGATTTATGGATTAGGAGTCAACTCTCAGTCCCTCGTCTCCCCCTTTTCCCGACGATTGTAGAACCTGATAAATAAAAACTAAAAAGTGTTTACAATCCCTAAAAATTATAGACACTTTTTGGAATTATCTCTCTCGACATTTGTGCATTGTGTATTTCCATTTTATAAGTATACTTTTTTTAAAAAAAAAACTTGAGTTTTCACTTTCCCTTCATCTCGTAAACAAAAAAAGAGATAAAAGGCAAATAGATCACAACAAAATGAAAATTTTAGGGTTTATGTATGGAAGTAGAGAAAATTTATTCACACACCACAAATGAACACAAAAGTTTTCTTATCCAAGTTTGAGAAATTCCACTAGTTCAAGCCTAATAGCTCGGAATTTTATAAGAAAGAGATTTTTCTACACATGTTTTAAAAAATGGATAGTCATGCTCGAAACATGTTAAAGATGCAAATGACCTATGGATCCAAACCTTTGAAAGAGAATAACATTAAATTCTCAAGTGAAAGTGCACTGGGATATTTACCCCAGTCAAACAAGCCATTATTTTGCCCATTTACAAATAGCCGACGTAACGATCATAGATGATTGTCAAGTGATTTATCATGCGTAACGGGCTATATTTAGGAAGGAATGACTTATGGATTGGGAGTCAACACTTTGTTAATAATTCCCTGCCTCCCTTTATTCCTTACAATTGCAAAACTTGTTCTATAAAAACTAAAAGGAGTTTACAATCCCTAAATATTATAGACACTTTTTGGCATTATCTCTCTTTACATTTGTGCATTATGGATTTCAGTTTTAGAAGTATACTTTTTTCTTAAATCAAAACTTGAGTTTTCACTTTCCCTTTTTCTCACAAATAAAGAAAAGAGATAAAAGGCAAATAAATCACAACAAAATGAACATTTTTGAGTTTATGTATGGAAAGAATTTAAAGCAATAAACAAATGTATGTAAATAAAATTTATTCACACGCCACAAATGAACACAAAAGTTTTGTTATCCAAGTTTGAGAAATTCCACTAGTTCAACCCTAATAGCTCGAAATTTTATTAGAAAAAGATTTTTATACACATGTTTTAAAAAATGGATATGCATGCTTGAAACATGTTGGAGATGCAAATGACCTATGGATCCAAAACTTTTAAAGAGAATCACATTAAATTCTCAAGTGAACGTGCGGTGGGATATTTACCCGAGTCACACAAGATATTATTTTGCCCATTTATAAAAAGTTGCCCTAAAGATCATAGATGATTGTAACATGATTTTATGTGTAATGGGCTCTATTTTTGTAAGGAATGACTTATGGATTGGGAGTCAAACCTCAGGTAAAAATCCTCAGCCTCCCCCTTTTCCCGACATTTGTTGAACCTGATATATAAAGCTAAAAAGAGTTTAAAATCCCTAAAAATTACTGACACTTTTTGGAATAATCTCTCTCTACATTTGTGCATTATGCATTTCTATTTTAGATGTACTCTTCTTTCTTAAATACAAACTTGAGTTTTCACTTTCCCTTCATCTCGTAAACAAAAAAAGTGAGATTAAAGGCAAATAGATCACAACAAAAAGAAAATTTTAGAGTTTATGTATAGATATAAATTAAAGAAATAAAAGAAATGTTCACACACCACAAATGAACCCAAAACTTTTGTTATCCAAGTTTGGGAAATTCCACTAGTTCAACCCTAATAGCTTAGAATTTTATAAGAAAGAGATTTTTCTACACGTGATTTAAAAAATGGATTTGCATGCTTGAAACAAGTTAAAGATGCAAATGACCTATGGATGCAAACCTTTTAAAGAGAATAACATTAAATTCTCAAGTGAACGTGCGGTGGGATATTTGCCTGATTCATACAAGCCATTTATTTGCCCATTTACGAAAAACTGACCCAACGATCATAGATGATTTTCAACTGATTTATCATGCGTAATGGGCTATATTTTTTTAAGGAATGACTTATGGACTGGGAGTCAACACACAGTTAAAAATTCTCTGCCTCCCCTTTTTCCCGACGATTGCAGAACCTGATATATAAAAACTAAAAAGTGTTTACAATCCCTAAAAATTACAGACACTTTTTGGAATTAGATCTCTCTACATTTTTGCATTGTGCATTTCCTTTTCAGATGTATGGTTTTTTCTTAAATCAAAACTTGATTTTTCACTTTCCCTTCATCTTGTAAACAAAAAAGAAGAGATAAAAGGCAAATAGATCACAACAAAATGAAAATTTTAGAGTTTTTATATGGAAAGAATTTAAAGCGATAAACAAATGTTAGTAAAGAAAATTTATTCAAACACCACAAATGAACACAAAAGTTTTGTTATCCAAGTTTGGGAAATTCCACTAGTTCAATCCTAATAGCATGGAGTTTTATAAGAAAGAGATTTTTCTACACAGGTTTTAAAACATGGATATGCATGCTTGAAACATGTGAAATGTGAAAATGACCTATGGATCCAATACTTTTAAAGAGAATAACAATTAAATTCGGAAGTAAACGTGTGTTGGGATATTTACTCGAGTCAAACAAGCCATTATTTTGCCCATTAACAAAAAGATGACCTAATGATCATAGATGATTTTCAAGGGATTTATCATGTGTAACGGGCTATATTTTGGTAAGGAATGACTTATGGATTGGGAGTCAACACTCCGTTAAAAATCCCCTGCCTCCCCCTTTTCCCGACGATTGCAGAACCTGATATATAAAAACTAAAAAGTGTTTACAATCCCTTAAAATTAAAAAATCTTTTTGGAATTATCTCTCTCTACATTTTTGCATTGTGCATTTCCATTTTAGATGTATACTCTTTTTATTAAATCAAAACTTTAGTTTTCACTTTCCCTTCATCTCGTAAAAAAAAGAAAAAAGAGTTGAAAGGCAAATACATCTCAACAAAATGAAAATTTTTGAGTTTATGCAGGGAAAGAATTTGAAGAAATAAAAAAATGTATGTAAAGAAAATTTATTCAAACCCCACAAATGAACGCAAAATTTTTGTTATCCAGGTTTGGGAAATTCGACTACTTCAACCGAAATTGCTCGGAATTTTATAAGGAAGAGATTTTTTTACACATGTTTTAAAAAATGGATATGCAGGCTTGAAACATGTTAAAGATGCAACTGACCTATGGATCCAACCTTTTAAAGAGAATAATATTAAATTCTCAAGTGAACATGCTATGGGATATTTACCCGAGTCAAACAAACCATTATTTTGCCCATTTACAAAAAGCTGGCCTAACGATCATAGATGATTTTAAAGTGATTTATAATGCATAACGGGCTATATTTTTGAAAAGAATGACTTATGGATTGGGAGTCAACACTCAGTAAAAAATCCCCCGCCTCCCCCTTTTCCCGATGATTGCAGAACCTGATATATAAAAACTAAAAATAGTTTGAAATTGTTAAAAATTGCAGACACTTTTTGGAGTTATATCTCTCTACATTTGTGCATTGTGCATTTCCTTTTTAGACGTATACTTTTTTCTTTAATCAAAACTTGAGTCTTCACTTGCCCTTCATCGCGTAAACAAAAATAGAGATAAAAGGCAAATAGATCACAACAAAATGAAAATTTTTGAGTTTATGAATGGAAAGAATTTAAAGCAATAAAAAAATATAAATAATGAAAATTTATTCACACACCACAAATGAACACAAAATTTTTGTTATCCAACTTTCGGAAATTCCACTAGTTCAACCCTAATAGCTCTTAATTTTATAAGAAAGAGATTTTTCTACACATGTTTTAAAATATGGATATGCATGTTTGACAGATATTAAAGATGCAAATGACCTATAGATCGAAACCTTTTAAAGAGAATAACATTAAATTCTCAAGTGAACGTGTGGTGGGATATATACCCGAGTCAAACAAGCCATTCTTTTGCACATTTACAAAAAGCTGACTTGTGGGTCATAGATGATTGTAAAGTGATTGATCTTGCATAACGGGCTATATTTTTTTAAGGAATGAGTAATGGATTGGGAGTCAACACTTAGTTAAAAATCCCCGGGCTCTCCCTTTTCCTGACGATTGTAGAACCTGATATAAAAAAACTAAAAAAAATTTACAATCCCTAAAAATTACAGACACTTTTTGGTATTATCTATCTCCACATTTGTGCATTGTGCATTCCATTTAAGATGTATACTTTTTTCTTAAATCAAAACTTGAGTTTTCACTTTCCCTTCATCTCGTAAAAAAAATAGAGAAAATAGGCAAATAGATCACAACATAATGAAAATTTTAGAGTTGATGTATGAAAATAATTAAAAGCAATAAACAAATATAAGTAAATAAAATTTATTCACACAACATAAATGAACACATAAGTTTTTTTATCCAAGTTTGGGTAATTCCACTAGTTCAACCCGAATAGCTCAGAATTTTATAAGAAAGAGATTTTTCTACACATGTTTTAAAAAATGGATATGCATGCATGAAATATGATAAATATTCAAATGACCAATGGATCCAAAATTTTTAAAAAGAATCACATTAAATTCTCAAGTGAACGTGCTTTGGGATATTTACCCAAACAAGATATTATTTTGCCCATTTATAAAAAGCTGACATAGCGATCATAGATGATTGTAACATGATTTATCATGTGTAACGGGCTCTATTTTTGTAAGGAATGACTTATGGATTGGGAGTCAAACCTCAGGTAAAAATCCTTAGCCTCCCCTTTTCCCGGCATTTGCTGAAACTGATATATAAAAACTAAAAAGAGTTTAAAATCCCTAAAAATTACTGACACTTTTTGGAATAATCTCTCTCTACATTTGAGCATTATGCATTTTCATTTTAGATGTACTCTTTTTTCTTAACAACAAACTTGAGTATTCACTTTCCCTTCATCTCGAAAAAAAAAAAGAGATTAAAGGCAAATAGATCTCAACAAAATGAAAAATTTAGATTTTATGTATAGAAAGAATTTAAAGAAATAAACAAATGTAAGTAAAGGAATTTTATTCACACACCACAAATGAACCCAAAACTTTTGTTATCCAAGTTTGGGAAATTCCACTAGTTCAACCCTAATAGCTCAGAATTTTATAAGAAAGAGATTTTTCTACACATGATTTAAAAAATGGATTTGCATGCTTGAAACATGTTAAAGATGCAAATGACCTATGGATCCAAACCTTTTAAAGAGAATAACATTAAATTCTCAAGTGAACGTGCGGTGGGATATTTGCCCGAGTCAAACAAGCCATTTATTTGCCCATTTACGAAAATCTGACCTAACGATCATAGATGATTGTAAAGTGATTTATCCTGTGTAACGGGCTATATTTTTTTAAGGAATGAGTTATGGACTGGGAGTCAACACTTAGTTAAAAATTCCCCGCCTCCCCTTTTTCACAACGATTTTAGAACTTGATATATAAAAACTAAAAAGAGTTTACAATCCCAAAATATTACAGACACTTTTTAGAATTATATCTCTCTACATTTGTGCATTGTGCATTTCCTTTTCAGATGTATACTTTTTTCTTAAATCAAAACTTGAGTTTTCACTTTCCCTTCATCTCTTAAACAAATAAGAAGAGATAAAAGGCAAATAGATCACAACAAAAGGAAAATTTTAGAGTTTTTGTATGGAAAAAATTTAAAGCAATAAACAAATGTTAGTGAAGAAAATTTATTCACACACTAAAAATGAACACAAAAGTTTTGTTATCAAAGTTTGGGAAATTCCACATGTTCAACTCTAATAGCTCGGAATTTATAAGAAAGAGATTTTTCTACACATGTTTTTAAAAATGGACATGCATGCTTTAAACAAGTTAAAGATGCAAATGACCTATGGATCCAATCCTTTTAAAGAGAATAACATTAAATTCTCAAGTGAACGTACGGTGGGATATTTACCTGACTCAAACACGGCATTATTTTGCCCATGTACAAAAAGTTGACCTAACAATCATAGGTGATTGTAAAGTGATATATCATGCGTAACGGGCTATATTTTTGTATGGAAAGACTTATGGATTGGGAGTCAACGCTCAGTTAAAAATCCCCCACCTCCCCCTTTTCCGACGATTATTGAACCAGATAAATAAAAACTAAAAAGAGTTTACAATCCATAAAAATTACAGTCACTTTTTTTAATTATCTCTCTCCACATTTGTGTATTATGCATTTCCTTTTTAGATGTATATTTTTTTCTTAAATCCAAACTTGAGTTTTTACTTTCCCTTTGATAAAAGGAAAATAGATCACAACGAAATGAAAATTTTAGAGTTTATGAATGGAAATAATTTAAAGAAATAAACAAATGTAAGTAATGAAGATTTATTCACACACCACAAATGAACAAAAAAGTTTTGTTATCCAAGTTTGAGAAATTCCACTAGTTCAACCCTAATAACTTGGAATTTTATAAGAAAGAGATTTTCCTACATATGTTGTAAAAAATGGAAGTGCATGCTTGACACATGGTAAAGATGCAAATGACCTAGGGATCCATACCTTTTAAAGAGAATAACATTAAATTCTCAAGTGAATGTGACATGGGATATTTACCCGAGTCAAACAAGTACTTCTTTTGCACATTTACAAAAAGCTGACCTAACAATCATAGATGATTGTAAAGTGATTTATCATGCGTACGGGCTATATTTTTTGTAAGGAATGACTTATGGATTAGGAGTCAACACTCAGTGAAAAATCCCCCGCCTCCCCTTTTTCCCGACAATTGCAGAACTTGATTTATAAAAACTAAAAAGAGTTTACAATCCCTAAAAAATAAAAGACACTTCTATGAATTATCTCTCTACATTTGTGCATTGTGCATATTCATTTAAGATGTATATTTTTTTCTTAAATCAAAACTTGAGTTTTCACTTTCCCTTCATCTTGTTAACAAAAAAAGAGATAAAAGGCAAATAGATCACAACAAAATGAAAGTTTTATATTTTATATATGGAAAGAATTTAAAGCAATAAACTAATTTAAGTAAAGAAAATTTATTCACACACCACAAATGAACACAAAAGTTTTGTTATCCAAGTTTAGTAAATTCCACTAGTTCAACTCTAATAGTTCTGAATTTTATAAGAAAGAGATTTTTCTACACATGTTTTAAAAATGGATATGCATGCATGAAACAAGTTAAAGCTGAAAATGACCTATGGATCCAAACCTTTTAAAGAGAGTAACATTAAATTCTTTAGTGAACATGCGGTGGGATATTTACCCGAGTCAAACACGCCATTATTTTGCCCATTTTCAAAAAGCTGACCAAACGATCATAGGTAATTGTAAAGTGATTTATCATGCGTAACGGGCTATATTTTGGTATGGAAAGACTTTTGGATTGGGAGTCAACACTCTGTTAAAAATTCCCAGCCTCCCCATTTTCCCGACAACTACAACACCTGATATATAAAAACTAAAAAGGGTTTACAATCCGTGAAAATTACAGACACTTTTTGGAAATATCCCTCTCTACATTTCTACATTGTGCATTCCCTTTTTAGATGTATAGTTTTTTGTTAAATCCAAACTTGAGTTTTCACTTTCCCTTCATCATATAAGCAAAAAACGAGATAAAAGGCAAATAGATGACAACAAAATGAAAATTTTAGGGTTTATGTATGGAAAGAATTTAAAGGAATAAACAAATGTAAGTAAAGAAAATTTATTCACACACCACAAATGAACACAAAACTTTTGTTATCCAAGTATGGGAAATTCTACAAGTTCAACCCTAATAGCTCGGAATTTTATATGAACGAGTTTTTTCTACACATGTTTTAAAAAATGGATAGGCATGCTTGAAACATTTTAAAGATAAAAATGACCTATGGATCCTAACTTTTTAAAGAGAATAACATTAAATTCTCAAGTGAACATGCGGTAGGATATTTACCCGAGTCAAACAAGCCATTATTTTGCCCATTTACAAAAAGCTGACCTAAAGATCACAGATTAGTGTAAAGTGATTTTTCATGCGTAATGGGCTATATTATTGTAAGGAATGACTTATGGACTGGAAGTCAAGACTCAGTTAAAAATTCCCTACCAACCCATTTTCCTGACGATTGTTGAACCTGATATATAAAAACTAAAAAGAGTTTACAATCCCTAAAAATTATAGACACTTTTTTGATTTATCTCTCTCTACATTTGTGCATTGTGCATTTCCATTTTAGATTTATACTTTTTTCATAAATAAAAACTTGAGTTTTCACTTTCCCTTCATCTCGTAAACAAATAAAGAGATAAAAGGTCACAACAAAATAAAAATTTTAGAGTTTATGTATGGAAAAAATTTAAAGCAATAAAAAAATTTAAATAAAGAAAATTTATTCACACACCACAAACACAAAAGTTTTTTTATCCAAGTTTGGGAAATTCCACTAGGTCAACCCTAATAGCTCATAATTTTATAAGATATAGATTTTTCTACTCATGTTATAAAAAATGGATATGCATGCTTGACACATGTTAAAGATGAAAATGACCTATGGATCCTAACTTTTTAAAGAGAATAACATTAAATTCTCAAGTGAACATATGGTGGGATATTTACCCGAGTCAAACAAGCCATTATTTTGCCCTTTTACAAAAAGCTGACATAGCTATCTTAGATGATTGTAAAGTGAGTTATCATGCGTAACGGGCTATATGTTTTTATGGAATGACTTATGGATTAGGAGTCACCACTCAGTGAAAAATCCCCCACCTCCCCCTTTTCCTGACGATTGCAAAACTTGTTATATAAAAACTAAAAAGAGTCTACATTTGTGCATTGTGCATTTCCATTTAAGATGTATACTTTTTTCTTAAATCAAAACTTGTGTTTTCACTTTCCCTTCATCTCATAAACAAAAAAAGAGAAAAAAGGCAAATAGATCACAACAAAATGAAAATTTTATAGTTTATGTACGGAAAGAATTTAAACAAATTAAAAAATGTAAGTAAAGGAAATTTATTCACACACTACAAATGAACACAAAAGTTTTGGTATCCAAGTTAGGGAAATTCCACTTGTTTGACTCTAATAGCTCGGAATTTTAAAAGAAAGAGATTTTTCTACATATGTTTTAAAAAATGGATATGCATGCTTGAAATAAGTTAAAGATGCAAATGACCTATGGAGCCAAAGATTTTAAAGAGATTAACATTAAATTCTCAAGTGAACGTGTGGTGGGATATTTACCCGAGTCAAACAAGCCATTATTTTGCCCATTTACAAAAAGCTGACCTAATGATCATAGATGATTGGAAAGAACTTTATTATGTTTAACGGGCTATATTTTTGTATGGAAAGACTTATGGATTGGGAGTCAACACTTAGTTAAAAATCCCTCGCCTCCCCCTTTTCCTGACGACTGCAGAACCTGATATATAAAAACTAAAAAGAGTTTATAATCCCTAAAAATTACTGACACTTTTTGGAATTATCGCTCTCTACATTTGTGCATTGTGCATTTCCATTTTAAATGTATACTATTTTCATAAATCAAAACTTGATTTTTCACTATCCCTTCATCTTGTAAACAAAAAAAGAGATAAAAGGCAAATAGACCACAAAAAAATGAAAATTTTAGGGTTTATGTATGGAAAGAATTTAAAGAAATAAACAAATATAAGTAAAGAAAATTAATTCACACACCAAAAATGAAAACAAATGTTTTGTTATCCAAGTTTGGGAAAAACCACTAGTTGAACCCTAATAGCTATGAATTTTATAAAGAAGAGATTTTTCTACACATGTTTTAAAAAATGGATAGGCATGCTTCAAATATGTTAAAGATTCAAATGACCTATGGATCCAAACCTTTTAAAGAGAATAACATTAAATTCTCAAGTGAACATGCGATGGGATATTTACCCGAGTCAAACTAGCTATTATTTTTCCCATTTACAAAAAGCTGACCTATCGATCATAGATGACTGTAAAGTGATTTAACATGTGTAACGACTATTTTTTGTAAGGAATGACTTTTCGATTGGGAGTCAACACTCCGTTAAAAATCACCCACCCCCCCCCCCTTTTCCCAACGATTACAAAACCTGATATACAATTTTTGGAATTATCTCTCCATACATTTGTGCATTGTGCATTTCCGTTTTAGAAGTATACTATTTCTTAAATCAAAACTTGACCTTTCACTTTCCCTTCTTCTCGTAAATAAAAAAAGAGATAAAAGGCAAATAGATCATAACAAAATGAAAATTTTAGGGTTTTTGTATGGAAATTATTTAAAGCAATAAAAAATGTAAGTAAAGAAAATTTATTCACACACCACAATTGAACACAAAAGTTTTGTTATCCAATTTTGGGAAATTCCACTACTTCAACTCTAATAGCTCAGAATTTTATAAGAAAGAAATTTTTCTACACATGTTTTAAAACATAGATATGCATGCTTGAAACATGTTAAAGATGCAAATCACCTATGGATCCAAACCTTTTAAAGAGAATAACATTAAATTCTCAAGTGAACGTGCGGTGGGATATTTACCCGAGTCAAACAAGCCATTATTTTTCAGATTTACAAAAAGCTTACCTAACGATCATAGATCATTGTAAAGTAATTTATCATGCGTAACAGGCTATATTTTTGTAAGGAATGACTTATGGATTGGGAGTCAACACTCAGTTAATAATCCCCTGCCTCCCCATTTTCCCAGCGATTGCAGAACCAGATATATGAAAAGTAAAAAGAGTTTACAATCCCTAAAAATTACATACACTTTTTTGGAATTATCTCTTTCTAAAGTTGTGCATTGTGCTTTTCCATTTTAGATGTATACTTTTTTCTTAAATCAAAACTTGAGTTTTCACTTTCCCTTCATCTCGTAAACAAAAAAAAAGATAAAAGGAAAATAGATCAGAACAAAATGAAAATTTTAGGGTTTATGTGAGGAAAGAATTGAAAGAAATAAAAAAATGTAAGTAAAGAAAATTTATTAACACAGCACAAATGAACAAAAAAGCTTTGTTATCCATCTTTTGGAAATTCCACTAGTTCAACCCTAATAGCTCGGAATTTTATAAGAAAGAGACGTTTCTACACATGTTTTAAACAATGGATAGGCATGCTTGAAACATGTTAAGGATGAAAATGACCTTTGGATCCAAACCTTTTCAAGAGAATAACATTAAATTCTCAAGTGAACGAGCGTTGGGATATTTACACGAGTCAGACAAGCCATTATTTTGCCCATTTACAAAAAGTTGACCTAACAATCATAGATGATTTTAAAGTGATTTTTCATGCGTAAAGAGCTATATTTTTGTAACGAATGACTTATGGATTGGGAGTCAACACTCCATTGAAAATCCCCCGCCTCCTCCTTTTCCCGACGATTGCAGAACCTGATATATAAAAACAAAAAAGAGTCTACAATCCCTAAAAATTACAGACACTTTTTGGAATTATCTCTCTCTACATTTGTGTAGTGTGCATTTCCATTTTAGATGTATACTTTTTTCTTAAATCAAAACTTGTGTTTTGACTTTCCCTTCATCTTGTAAACAAAAAAAGAGATAAAAGGAAATCGATCACAACGAAATGAAAATTTTAGGGATTTTGTATGGAAAGAAGTTAAAGCAATAAAAAAAAGTAAGTAAAGAAAATTTATTCACACAACAGAAATGAACACAAAAGTTTTGTTATCCAAGTTTGGGAAATTCCACTAGTTCAACCCTAGTAGCTCGGAATTTTATAGGAAAGAAACGTTTGTACACGTGTTTAAAAAAATGGATAGGCATGCTTGAAACATGTTAAAGATGGAAATGACCTATGGATCCAAACCTTTTAAAGAGAATAACATTAAATTCTCACGTGAACGAGCGTTGGGATATTTACTCGAGTCAAACAAACCATTATTTTGCCCATTTAAAAAAAGTTGACCGAGCGATCATTGATGATTGTAAAGTTATTTATCAAGCGTAATGGGCTATATTCTTGTAAGGAATGACTTATGGATTGGGACTTAACACTCTGTTAAAAATCCGTCGCCACCTCTTTTTCTCGACGATTGCAGAACCTGATATATAAGAACTAAAAAGAGTTTACATTGCCTAAAAATTACAGACACTTTTTGGAATTATCTCTGTCTACATTTGGGCATTATGCATTTCCATTTTAGATGTATACTTTTTTCTTAAATAAAAACTTGAGTTTTGACTTTCCCTATATCTCGTAAACAAAAAAGAGATAAAAGGCAAATAGATCACAACAAAATGAAAATTTTTGGGATTTTGAATGGAAAGAATTTAAAGCAATTGAAAAATGTAAAGAAAAATTATTCACACACCAAAAATATACACAAGTTTTGTTATCCGATTTTGGGACATTCCATTAGTTCAGCCCTTATAGCTCGGAATTTTATACGAAAGAGATTTTTCTTCAAAGGTTTTAAAAAATTGATATGCATGCTTGAAACATGTTAAAGATGCAAGTGACCTATGGATCCAAACCTTTTAAAGTGAATAACATTAAATTCCCAAGTGAACGTGCGATGGGATATTTACCCGAGTGAAACAAGCCATTATTTTGCCCGTTTAGAAAAAGCTGACCTAACGATCATAGATGATTGTAAAGTAATTTATCATGCGTAACAGGCTATATTTTTTTAAGGAATGACTTATGGATTGGGAGTCAACACTCAGTTAAAAATCGCCCGCCTCACTATTTTCCCGACGATTGGAGAACCTGATATATAAAAACTAAAAAGAGTTTACAATCCCTAAAACTTACAGAAATATTTTTGGAATTATCTCTTTCTACATTTGTGCATTGTGCATTTCCATTTTAGCTGTATACTTTTTTCTTCAATCAAAACTTGAGTTTTCAGTTTCCCATCATCTCGTAAACCAAAAAAAGAGATAAAAGGCAACTAGAACACAACAAAATGTAAAATTTAGGGTTTTTGTATGGAAAGATTTTAAAGCAATAAAACAACGTAAGTAAAGAAAATTTATTCACACACCAAAATTGAACAGAAAAGTTTTGTCATCAAATTTTAGGAAATTCCACTAGTTCTACTCTAATAGATCGGAATTTTATAAGAAAGAAATATGTTGACACATGTTTTAAAAAATGGATATGCATGCTTGAAACATGTTAACGATGCAAATGACCTATGGATCCAAACCTTTTAAAGAAAATAACTTTGAATTCTCAAGTGCACGTGCGGTGGGATATTTAACCGAGTAAAACAAGCAATTATTTTGCCCATTTACAAAAAGCTGACCTAACAATCATAGACGATTGTAAAGTAATTTATCATGCATAACGGGCTAAATTTTTGTAAGGAATGACTTATGGGTTGGTAGTCAACACTCAGTTAAAAATCCCTAGCCTCCCCCTTTTCCCGGCGATTGCAGAACCTGATTTATAAAAACTAAAAAGAGTTTAAAATCCTTAAAAATTATAGACACTTTTTTTGGAATTATCTCTCTCTAAATTTGTGCATTGTGCATTTCCATTTTAGATGTATACTTTTTTCTTAAATCAAAACTTGATTTTTCACTTTCCCTTCATCTCGTAAACAAAAAAAAAAAGATAAAAGGAAAATAGATCAGAACACAATGAAAATTTTAGGGTTTATGTGAGGAAAGAATTGAAAAAAATAAAAAAATTAAAGTAAAGAAAATTTATTAACACAGCACAAATGAACACAAAAGTTTTGTTATCCATCTTTTGGAAAATCCACTAGTTCAACCCTAATAGCTCGGAATTTTATAAGAAAGAGACGTTTCTACACATGTTTTAAATAATGGATAGGCATGCTTGAAACATGTTAAGGATGAAAATGACCTTTGGATCCAAACCTTTTAATGAGAATAAGATTAAATACTCAAGTGAACGAGCATCGGGATATTTACACGAGTCAAACAACCCATTATTTTGCCCATTTACAAAAAGCCGACCTAACGATCATAGACCATTTTAAAGTGATATTTCATGCGCAACGGGCTATATTTTTGTAAGGAATGACTTATGGATTGGGAGTCAACACTCCGTTAAAAATTCCCCGCCTCCTCCTTTTCCCGACAAATGCAGAACCTGATAAATGAAAACTAAAAAGAGTCTACAATCCCTAAAAATTACACACACTTTTTGGAATTATCTCTCTCTACATTTGGGTAGTGTGCATTCCCATTTTAGATGTATACTTTTTTCTTAAATCAAAACTTGTGTTTTGACTTTCGCTTCATCTCGTAAACAAAAAAAGGGATAAAAGGAAAATCGATCACAACAAAATGAAAATTTTAGGGATTTTTTATGGAAAGAATTTAAAGCAATAGAAAATTGTAAGTAAAGAAAATTTATTCACACAGCACAAATGAACACAAAAGTTTTGTTATCCAAGTTTGGGAAATTCCACTAGTTCAACCCTAATAGCTCGGAATTTTATAAGAAAGAGACGTTTCTACACATGTTTTAAAAAAGGGATAGGCATGCTTGAAACATGTTAAAGATGGAAATGACCTATGGATCCAAACCTTTTAAAGAGAATACCATTAAATTCTCAAGTGAACGAGCGTTGGGATATTTACTCGAGTCAAACAAGCCATTATTTTGCCAATTTGCAAAAAGCTGACCTAGCGATCATTGATGAATGTAAAGTGATTTATCATGCGTAACGGGCTATATTTTTGTAAGGAATGACTTATGGATTGGGATTCAACACTCCATTAAAAATCCGTGGCCTCCTCCTTTTCCAAACGATTGCAGAACCTGGTATATAAAAACTAAAAAGAGTTTACATTCGCTAAAAATTACAGACACTTTTTTGAATTATATCTCTCTACATTTGTGCATTATGCATTTCCATTTTGGATGTATACTTTTTTCTTAAATAAAAACTTGAGTTTTGACTTTCCGTATCTCTCGTAAACAAAAAAAAGATATAAAAGGCAAAAAGATCACAACAAAATGAAAATTTAAGGGATTTTGTATGGAAAGAATTTAAAGCAATTGAAAATTTTAAGTAAAGAAAATTTATTCACACACCACAAATGAACATAATTTTTGTTATCCGATTTTGGGACATTCCATTAGTTCAACACTAATAGCTCGAAATTTTATACGAAAGAGATTTTTCTTCACAGGTTTTAAAAAATGGATATGCATGCTTGAAACATGTTAAAGATGCAAGTGACCTATGGATCCAAACCTTTTAAAGTGAATAACATTAAATTCTCAAGTGAACGTGCGGTGGGATATTTACCCGAGTGAAACAAACAATTATTTTTCCCATTTGGAAAAAGCTGACCTAATGATCATAGATGATTGTAAAGTAATTTATCGTACGTAACGGGCTATATTTTTGTAAGGAATAACTTATGGATTGAGATTCAACACTCAGTTAAAAATCCCCCGCCTCACTATTTTCCCGATGATTGAAGAACCTCATATATAAAAACTAAAAAGAGTTTACAATCCCTAAAAATTACAGAAACCTTTTTGGAATTATCTCTTTCTACATTTGTGCATTGTGCATTTCTACTTTAGATGTATACTTTTTTCATAAATCAAAACTTGATTTTTCACTTTCCCTTCAGCTCGTAAACAAAAAAAGAGATAAAAGGCAACTAGAACACAACAAAATGTAAAATTTAGGGTTTTTTTATGGAAATAATTTAAAGCAATAAAAAAACGTAACTAAAGAAAATTTGTTCACACACCACAATTGAACAGAAAAGTTTTGTCATCCAATTTTAGGAAATTCCACTAGTTCTACCGTAATAGATTGGAATTTTATTAGAAAGAAATATTTTGACACATGTTTTAAAAAATGGATATGTATGCTTGAAACATCTTAATGATGCAAATTACCTATGGATCCAAACCTTTTAAAGAAAATAACATTGAATTCTCAAGTGCACGTGCGGGTGGGATATTTACCCGAGTCAAACAAGCCATTATTTTGCCCATTTACAAAAAGCTGACCTAACGATCATAGATGATTGTAAAGTAATTTATCATGCATAACGGGCTAAATTTTTGTAAGGAATGACTTATGGATTGGGAGTCAACACTCAATAAAAAATCATCCGCCTCCCCCTTTTCCCGGCGATTGCAGAACCTGATTTATAAAAACTAAAAGGACTTTAAAATCCTTAAAAATTACAGACACTGTTTTTGGAATTATCTCTCTCTAAATTTGTGCATTTTTCATTTCCATTTTTTATGTATGCTTTTTTCTTTAATCAAAACTTGAGTTTTCACTTTCCCTTCATCTCGTCAACAAAAAAAGAGATAAAAGGCAAATAGGTCACAACAAAATGAAACTTTTAAAGTTTATGTATGGAAAAATTAAAAGCAATAAACAAATGTAAGAAAAGAAAATTTATTCACATAACAGAAAAGAACACAAAAGTTTTGTTATCCAAGTTTGGGAAATTCCACTAAATCAACCCTAATAGCTTGGAATTTTATAAGAAAGAGATTTTTCTACACATGACTTAAAAAATGGGTAGGCATGCTTGAAACTTATTAAAGATGCAAATGACCTATTGATCCAAACCTTTTAAAGAGAATAACATTAAATTCTCAAGTGCACGTGCGATGGGATATTCACCCAAGTCAAACAAGCCATTATTTTGCCCATTTAAAAAAAGCTAACCTAACGATCTTCGATGATTGTAATGTGATTTATCATACTTAACGGGCTATAGTTTTTTTTTGAAAGACTTATGAATTGGGATTCAACACTCAGTTAAAAATCCCCCGCCTCCCCCTTTTCTTGACGATTGCATAACCTGATATACAAAAACTAAAAAAAGTTTAGAATCCCTAAAAATTACCTGATATACAAAAACTAAAAATTACAGACACTTTTTTGAATTATCTCTCTCTACATTGTGCATTGTGCATTTCCAATTTAGATCTATACATTTTTCTTAAATCAAAACTTGAGTTTTCACTTTCCCTTCATCTCGTAAACAAAAAAAGAGATAAAAGGCAAAAAGACCACAAAAAAATGAAAATTTTAGGGTTTATGTATGGAAATAAATTAAAGCAATAAAAAAATGTAAATGAAGAAAAATTATTCACACACCACAAATGAACACAAAAGTTTTGTTACCAAAGTTTGGGAAATTCCACTAGTTCAACCCTAATTGCTCTGAATTTTATAAGGAAGAGATTTTTTTACACATGTTTTAAAAAATGGATAGGCATGCTTGAAACATGTAAAAGATTCAAATGACCTATGGATCCAAACCTTTTAAAGAGAAGAACATTAAATCCTCATGTAAACGTGCGTTGGGATATTTACCCGAGTCAAACAAGCCATTATTTTGCTCATTCACAAAAAGTTGACCTATCTATCTTAGATGATTGTAAAGTGATTTAATATGCGTAATGGCTATTTTTTTTGTAAGGAATCACTTTAGATTTGGAGTCAACACTCCATTAAAAATCACCCGCTTCCCCCTTTTCCCGATGATTGCAGAACCTAATATGAAAAAACTAAAAAGATTTTACAAACACTTAAAATTTCAGACAATTTTGGGAATTATCTCTCTGTACATTTTTGCATTGTGCATTTCCTTTTTAGATGTATACCTTCTCTTGAATCAAAACTTGGGTTTTCACTTTCCCTTCATCTTGTAAACAAAAAAAGAGATAAAAGGCAAGTAGATCAGAACAAAATGAAAATTTTAGGGTTTATGTGTGAAAGTAATTGAAAGCAATAAAAAAATGTAAGTAAAGAAAATTTATTCACATAGCACAAATGAACACAAAAGTTTTGTTATCCAATTTTGGGAAATTCCACTAGTTCAACCCTCATAGCTCGGAATTTTATAAGAAAGAAATTTTTCTACATTGTTTTAAAAAATGGATATTCATGCTTGAAACTTGTTAAAGATGCAAATGACCTATGGGTCCAAACCTTTTAAAGAGAATAACATTAAATTCTCAAGTGAACGCGCGTTGGGATATTTACACGAGTCAAACAAGCCATTATTTTGCCCATTTACAAAAAGCTGACCTAACGATCATAGATGATTGTAAAAGTGATTTTTCATGCGTAACAGGCTAAATTTTTGTAAGGAATGACTTTGGATTGGGAGTCAACACTCCGTTAGAAATCCCCCGCTTCCTCTTTTTCCCGACAAATGCAGAACCTGATATATAAAAACTAAAAAGAGTCTACAATCCCTAAAATTACAAACACCTTTTGGAATTATCTCTCTCTACATTTGTGTAGTGTGCATTTCCATTTTAGATGTATACTTTTTTCTTAAATCAAAACTTGTGTTTTGGCTTTCCTTTCATCTCGTAAACAAAAAAAGAGATAAAAGCCAAATAGATGACAACAAAATGAAAATTTTAGGAATATTGTATCGAAAGAATTTAAAGTCATAGAAAAATGTAAGTAAAGAAAATTTGTTCACACAGCACAAATGAACACAAAAGTTTTGTTATCCAAGTTTGGGAAATTCCACTAGTTCAACCCTAATAGCTCGGAATTTTATAACAAAGAGACGTTTCTACACATGTTTTAAAAAAGGGATAGGCATGCTTGAAACATGTTAAAGATGGAAATGACCTATGGATCCAAACCTTTTAAAGAGAATACCATTAAATTCTCAAGTGAACGAGCGTTGGGATATTTACTCGAGTCAAACAAGCCATTATTTTGCCAATTTGCAAAAAGCTGACCTAGCGATCATTGATGAATGTAAAGTGATTTATCATGCGTAACGGGCTATATTTTTGTAAGGAATGACTTATGGATTGGGATTCAACACTCCATTAAAAATCCGTGGCCTCCTCCTTTTCCAAACGATTGCAGAACCTGGTATATAAAAACTAAAAAGAGTTTACATTCGCTAAAAATTACAGACACTTTTTTGAATTATATCTCTCTACATTTGTGCATTATGCATTTCCATTTTGGATGTATACTTTTTTCTTAAATAAAAACTTGAGTTTTGACTTTCCGTATCTCTCGTAAACAAAAAAAAGATATAAAAGGCAAAAAGATCACAACAAAATGAAAATTTAAGGGATTTTGTATGGAAAGAATTTAAAGCAATTGAAAATTTTAAGTAAAGAAAATTTATTCACACACCACAAATGAACATAATTTTTGTTATCCGATTTTGGGACATTCCATTAGTTCAACACTAATAGCTCGGAATTTTATACGAAAGAGATTTTTCTTCACAGGTTTTAAAAAATGGATATGCATGCTTGAAACATGTTAAAGATGCAAGTGACCTATGGATCCAAACCTTTTAAAGTGAATAACATTAAATTCTCAAGTGAACGTGCGGTGGGATATTTACCCGAGTGAAACAAACAATTATTTTTCCCATTTGGAAAAAGCTGACCTAATGATCATAGATGATTGTAAAGTAATTTATCGTACGTAACGGGCTATATTTTTGTAAGGAATAACTTATGGATTGAGATTCAACACTCAGTTAAAAATCCCCCGCCTCACTATTTTCCCGATGATTGAAGAACCTCATATATAAAAACTAAAAAGAGTTTACAATCCCTAAAAATTACAGAAACCTTTTTGGAATTATCTCTTTCTACATTTGTGCATTGTGCATTTCTACTTTAGATGTATACTTTTTTCATAAATCAAAACTTGATTTTTCACTTTCCCTTCAGCTCGTAAACAAAAAAAGAGATAAAAGGCAACTAGAACACAACAAAATGTAAAATTTAGGGTTTTTTTATGGAAATAATTTAAAGCAATAAAAAAACGTAACTAAAGAAAATTTGTTCACACACCACAATTGAACAGAAAAGTTTTGTCATCCAATTTTAGGAAATTCCACTAGTTCTACCGTAATAGATTGGAATTTTATTAGAAAGAAATATTTTGACACATGTTTTAAAAAATGGATATGTATGCTTGAAACATCTTAATGATGCAAATTACCTATGGATCCAAACCTTTTAAAGAAAATAACATTGAATTCTCAAGTGCACGTGCGGGTGGGATATTTACCCGAGTCAAACAAGCCATTATTTTGCCCATTTACAAAAAGCTGACCTAACGATCATAGATGATTGTAAAGTAATTTATCATGCATAACGGGCTAAATTTTTGTAAGGAATGACTTATGGATTGGGAGTCAACACTCAATAAAAAATCATCCGCCTCCCCCTTTTCCCGGCGATTGCAGAACCTGATTTATAAAAACTAAAAGGACTTTAAAATCCTTAAAAATTACAGACACTGTTTTTGGAATTATCTCTCTCTAAATTTGTGCATTTTTCATTTCCATTTTTTATGTATGCTTTTTTCTTTAATCAAAACTTGAGTTTTCACTTTCCCTTCATCTCGTCAACAAAAAAAGAGATAAAAGGCAAATAGGTCACAACAAAATGAAACTTTTAAAGTTTATGTATGGAAAAATTAAAAGCAATAAACAAATGTAAGAAAAGAAAATTTATTCACATAACAGAAAAGAACACAAAAGTTTTGTTATCCAAGTTTGGGAAATTCCACTAAATCAACCCTAATAGCTTGGAATTTTATAAGAAAGAGATTTTTCTACACATGACTTAAAAAATGGGTAGGCATGCTTGAAACTTATTAAAGATGCAAATGACCTATTGATCCAAACCTTTTAAAGAGAATAACATTAAATTCTCAAGTGTACGTGCGATGGGATATTCACCCAAGTCAAACAAGCCATTATTTTGCCCATTTAAAAAAAGCTAACCTAACGATCTTCGATGATTGTAATGTGATTTATCATACTTAACGGGCTATAGTTTTTTTTTGAAAGACTTATGAATTGGGATTCAACACTCAGTTAAAAATCCCCCGCCTCCCCCTTTTCTTCACGATTGCATAACCTGATATACAAAAACTAAAAAAAGTTTAGAATCCCTAAAAATTACCTGATATACAAAAACTAAAAATTACAGACACTTTTTTGAATTATCTCTCTCTACATTGTGCATTGTGCATTTCCAATTTAGATCTATACATTTTTCTTAAATCAAAACTTGAGTTTTCACTTTCCCTTCATCTCGTAAACAAAAAAAGAGATGAAAGGCAAAAAGACCACAAAAAAATGAAAATTTTAGGGTTTATGTATGGAAATAAATTAAAGCAATAAAAAAATGTAAGTGAAGAAAAATTATTCACACACCACAAATGAACACAAAAGTTTTGTTACCAAAGTTTGGGAAATTCCACTAGTTCAACCCTAATTGTTCTGAATTTTATAAGGAAGAGATTTTTTTACACATGTTTTAAAAAATGGATAGGCATGCTTGAAACATGTAAAAGATTCAAATGACCTATGGATCCAAACCTTTTAAAGAGAAGAACATTAAATCCTCATGTAAACGTGCGTTGGGATATTTACCCGAGTCAAACAAGCCATTATTTTGCTCATTCACAAAAAGTTGACCTATCTATCTTAGATGATTGTAAAGTGATTTAATATGCGTAATGGCTATTTTTTTTGTAAGGAATCACTTTAGATTTGGAGTCAACACTCCATTAAAAATCACCCGCTTCCCCCTTTTCCCGATGATTGCAGAACCTAATATGAAAAAACTAAAAAGATTTTACAAACACTTAAAATTTCAGACAATTTTGGGAATTATCTCTCTGTACATTTTTGCATTGTGCATTTCCTTTTTAGATGTATACCTTCTCTTGAATCAAAACTTGGGTTTTCACTTTCCCTTCATCTTGTAAACAAAAAAAGAGATAAAAGGCAAGTAGATCAGAACAAAATGAAAATTTTAGGGTTTATGTGTGAAAGTAATTGAAAGCAATAAAAAAATGTAAGTAAAGAAAATTTATTCACATAGCACAAATGAACACAAAAGTTTTGTTATCCAATTTTGGGAAATTCCACTAGTTCAACCCTCATAGCTCGGAATTTTATAAGAAAGAAATTTTTCTACATTGTTTTAAAAAATGGATATTCATGCTTGAAACTTGTTAAAGATGCAAATGACCTATGGGTCCAAACCTTTTAAAGAGAATAACATTAAATTCTCAAGTGAACGCGCGTTGGGATATTTACACGAGTCAAACAAGCCATTATTTTGCCCATTTACAAAAAGCTGACCTAACGATCATAGATGATTGTAAAAGTGATTTTTCATGCGTAACAGGCTAAATTTTTGTAAGGAATGACTTTGGATTGGGAGTCAACACTCCGTTAGAAATCCCCCGCTTCCTCTTTTTCCCGACAAATGCAGAACCTGATATATAAAAACTAAAAAGAGTCTACAATCCCTAAAATTACAAACACCTTTTGGAATTATCTCTCTCTACATTTGTGTAGTGTGCATTTCCATTTTAGATGTATACTTTTTTCTTAAATCAAAACTTGTGTTTTGGCTTTCCTTTCATCTCGTAAACAAAAAAAGAGATAAAAGCCAAATAGATGACAACAAAATGAAAATTTTAGGAATATTGTATCGAAAGAATTTAAAGTCATAGAAAAATGTAAGTAAAGAAAATTTGTTCACACAGCACAAATGAACACAAAAGTTTTGTTATCCAAGTTTGGGAAATTCCACTAGTTCAACCCTAATAGCTCGGAATTTTATAAGAAAGAGACGTTTCTACACATGTTTTAAAAAAGGGATAGGCATGCTTGAAACATGTTAAAGACGGAAATGACCTATGGATCCAAACCTTTTAAAGAGAATACCATTAAATTCTCAAGTGAACGAGCGTTGGGATATTTACTCGAGTCAAACAAGCCATTATTTTGCCAATTTGCAAAAAGCTGACCTAGCGATCATTGATGAATGTAAAGTGATTTATCATGCGTAACGGGCTATATTTTTGTAAGGAATGACTTATGGATTGGGATTCAACACTCCATTAAAAATCCGTGGCCTCCTCCTTTTCCAAACGATTGCAGAACCTGGTATATAAAAACTAAAAAGAGTTTACATTCGCTAAAAATTACAGACACTTTTTTGAATTATATCTCTCTACATTTGTGCATTATGCATTTCCATTTTGGATGTATACTTTTTTCTTAAATAAAAACTTGAGTTTTGACTTTCCGTATCTCTCGTAAACAAAAAAAAGATATAAAAGGCAAAAAGATCACAACAAAATGAAAATTTAAGGGATTTTGTATGGAAAGAATTTAAAGCAATTGAAAATTTTAAGTAAAGAAAATTTATTCACACACCACAAATGAACATAATTTTTGTTATCCGATTTTGGGACATTCCATTAGTTCAACACTAATAGCTCGGAATTTTATACGAAAGAGATTTTTCTTCACAGGTTTTAAAAAATGGATATGCATGCTTGAAACATGTTAAAGATGCAAGTGACCTATGGATCCAAACCTTTTAAAGTGAATAACATTAAATTCTCAAGTGAACGTGCGGTGGGATATTTACCCGAGTGAAACAAACAATTATTTTTCCCATTTGGAAAAAGCTGACCTAATGATCATAGATGATTGTAAAGTAATTTATCGTACGTAACGGGCTATATTTTTGTAAGGAATAACTTATGGATTGAGATTCAACACTCAGTTAAAAATCCCCCGCCTCACTATTTTCCCGATGATTGAAGAACCTCATATATAAAAACTAAAAAGAGTTTACAATCCCTAAAAATTACAGAAACCTTTTTGGAATTATCTCTTTCTACATTTGTGCATTGTGCATTTCTACTTTAGATGTATACTTTTTTCATAAATCAAAACTTGATTTTTCACTTTCCCTTCAGCTCGTAAACAAAAAAAGAGATAAAAGGCAACTAGAACACAACAAAATGTAAAATTTAGGGTTTTTTTATGGAAATAATTTAAAGCAATAAAAAAACGTAACTAAAGAAAATTTGTTCACACACCACAATTGAACAGAAAAGTTTTGTCATCCAATTTTAGGAAATTCCACTAGTTCTACCGTAATAGATTGGAATTTTATTAGAAAGAAATATTTTGACACATGTTTTAAAAAATGGATATGTATGCTTGAAACATCTTAATGATGCAAATTACCTATGGATCCAAACCTTTTAAAGAAAATAACATTGAATTCTCAAGTGCACGTGCGGGTGGGATATTTACCCGAGTCAAACAAGCCATTATTTTGCCCATTTACAAAAAGCTGACCTAACGATCATAGATGATTGTAAAGTAATTTATCATGCATAACGGGCTAAATTTTTGTAAGGAATGACTTATGGATTGGGAGTCAACACTCAATAAAAAATCATCCGCCTCCCCCTTTTCCCGGCGATTGCAGAACCTGATTTATAAAAACTAAAAGGACTTTAAAATCCTTAAAAATTACAGACACTGTTTTTGGAATTATCTCTCTCTAAATTTGTGCATTTTTCATTTCCATTTTTTATGTATGCTTTTTTCTTTAATCAAAACTTGAGTTTTCACTTTCCCTTCATCTCGTCAACAAAAAAAGAGATAAAAGGCAAATAGGTCACAACAAAATGAAACTTTTAAAGTTTATGTATGGAAAAATTAAAAGCAATAAACAAATGTAAGAAAAGAAAATTTATTCACATAACAGAAAAGAACACAAAAGTTTTGTTATCCAAGTTTGGGAAATTCCACTAAATCAACCCTAATAGCTTGGAATTTTATAAGAAAGAGATTTTTCTACACATGACTTAAAAAATGGGTAGGCATGCTTGAAACTTATTAAAGATGCAAATGACCTATTGATCCAAACCTTTTAAAGAGAATAACATTAAATTCTCAAGTGCACGTGCGATGGGATATTCACCCAAGTCAAACAAGCCATTATTTTGCCCATTTAAAAAAAGCTAACCTAACGATCTTCGATGATTGTAATGTGATTTATCATACTTAACGGGCTATAGTTTTTTTTTGAAAGACTTATGAATTGGGATTCAACACTCAGTTAAAAATCCCCCGCCTCCCCCTTTTCTTCACGATTGCATAACCTGATATACAAAAACTAAAAAAAGTTTAGAATCCCTAAAAATTACCTGATATACAAAAACTAAAAATTACAGACACTTTTTTGAATTATCTCTCTCTACATTGTGCATTGTGCATTTCCAATTTAGATCTATACATTTTTCTTAAATCAAAACTTGAGTTTTCACTTTCCCTTCATCTCGTAAACAAAAAAAGAGATAAAAGGCAAAAAGACCACAAAAAAATGAAAATTTTAGGGTTTATGTATGGAAATAAATTAAAGCAATAAAAAAATGTAAATGAAGAAAAATTATTCACACACCACAAATGAACACAAAAGTTTTGTTACCAAAGTTTGGGAAATTCCACTAGTTCAACCCTAATTGCTCTGAATTTTATAAGGAAGAGATTTTTTTACACATGTTTTAAAAAATGGATAGGCATGCTTGAAACATGTAAAAGATTCAAATGACCTATGGATCCAAACCTTTTAAAGAGAAGAACATTAAATCCTCATGTAAACGTGCGTTGGGATATTTACCCGAGTCAAACAAGCCATTATTTTGCTCATTCACAAAAAGTTGACCTATCTATCTTAGATGATTGTAAAGTGATTTAATATGCGTAATGGCTATTTTTTTTGTAAGGAATCACTTTAGATTTGGAGTCAACACTCCATTAAAAATCACCCGCTTCCCCCTTTTCCCGATGATTGCAGAACCTAATATGAAAAAACTAAAAAGATTTTACAAACACTTAAAATTTCAGACAATTTTGGGAATTATCTCTCTGTACATTTTTGCATTGTGCATTTCCTTTTTAGATGTATACCTTCTCTTGAATCAAAACTTGGGTTTTCACTTTCCCTTCATCTTGTAAACAAAAAAAGAGATAAAAGGCAAGTAGATCAGAACAAAATGAAAATTTTAGGGTTTATGTGTGAAAGTAATTGAAAGCAATAAAAAAATGTAAGTAAAGAAAATTTATTCACATAGCACAAATGAACACAAAAGTTTTGTTATCCAATTTTGGGAAATTCCACTAGTTCAACCCTCATAGCTCGGAATTTTATAAGAAAGAAATTTTTCTACATTGTTTTAAAAAATGGATATTCATGCTTGAAACTTGTTAAAGATGCAAATGACCTATGGGTCCAAACCTTTTAAAGAGAATAACATTAAATTCTCAAGTGAACGCGCGTTGGGATATTTACACGAGTCAAACAAGCCATTATTTTGCCCATTTACAAAAAGCTGACCTAACGATCATAGATGATTGTAAAAGTGATTTTTCATGCGTAACAGGCTAAATTTTTGTAAGGAATGACTTTGGATTGGGAGTCAACACTCCGTTAGAAATCCCCCGCTTCCTCTTTTTCCCGACAAATGCAGAACCTGATATATAAAAACTAAAAAGAGTCTACAATCCCTAAAATTACAAACACCTTTTGGAATTATCTCTCTCTACATTTGTGTAGTGTGCATTTCCATTTTAGATGTATACTTTTTTCTTAAATCAAAACTTGTGTTTTGGCTTTCCTTTCATCTCGTAAACAAAAAAAGAGATAAAAGCCAAATAGATGACAACAAAATGAAAATTTTAGGAATATTGTATCGAAAGAATTTAAAGTCATAGAAAAATGTAAGTAAAGAAAATTTGTTCACACAGCACAAATGAACACAAAAGTTTTGTTATCCAAGTTTGGGAAATTCCACTAGTTCAACCCTAATAGCTCGGAATTTTATAAGAAAGAGACGTTTCTACACATGTTTTAAAAAAGGGATAGGCATGCTTGAAACATGTTAAAGATGGAAATGACCTATGGATCCAAACCTTTTAAAGAGAATACCATTAAATTCTCAAGTGAACGAGCGTTGGGATATTTACTCGAGTCAAACAAGCCATTATTTTGCCAATTTGCAAAAAGCTGACCTAGCGATCATTGATGAATGTAAAGTGATTTATCATGCGTAACGGGCTATATTTTTGTAAGGAATGACTTATGGATTGGGATTCAACACTCCATTAAAAATCCGTGGCCTCCTCCTTTTCCAAACGATTGCAGAACCTGGTATATAAAAACTAAAAAGAGTTTACATTCGCTAAAAATTACAGACACTTTTTTGAATTATATCTCTCTACATTTGTGCATTATGCATTTCCATTTTGGATGTATACTTTTTTCTTAAATAAAAACTTGAGTTTTGACTTTCCGTATCTCTCGTAAACAAAAAAAAGATATAAAAGGCAAAAAGATCACAACAAAATGAAAATTTAAGGGATTTTGTATGGAAAGAATTTAAAGCAATTGAAAATTTTAAGTAAAGAAAATTTATTCACACACCACAAATGAACATAATTTTTGTTATCCGATTTTGGGACATTCCATTAGTTCAACACTAATAGCTCGGAATTTTATACGAAAGAGATTTTTCTTCACAGGTTTTAAAAAATGGATATGCATGCTTGAAACATGTTAAAGATGCAAGTGACCTATGGATCCAAACCTTTTAAAGTGAATAACATTAAATTCTCAAGTGAACGTGCGGTGGGATATTTACCCGAGTGAAACAAACAATTATTTTTCCCATTTGGAAAAAGCTGACCTAATGATCATAGATGATTGTAAAGTAATTTATCGTACGTAACGGGCTATATTTTTGTAAGGAATAACTTATGGATTGAGATTCAACACTCAGTTAAAATTCCCCCGCCTCACTATTTTCCCGATGATTGAAGAACCTCATATATAAAAACTAAAAAGAGTTTACAATCCCTAAAAATTACAGAAACCTTTTTGGAATTATCTCTTTCTACATTTGTGCATTGTGCATTTCTACTTTAGATGTATACTTTTTTCATAAATCAAAACTTGATTTTTCACTTTCCCTTCAGCTCGTAAACAAAAAAAGAGATAAAAGGCAACTAGAACACAACAAAATGTAAAATTTAGGGTTTTTTTATGGAAATAATTTAAAGCAATAAAAAAACGTAACTAAAGAAAATTTGTTCACACACCACAATTGAACAGAAAAGTTTTGTCATCCAATTTTAGGAAATTCCACTAGTTCTACCGTAATAGATTGGAATTTTATTAGAAAGAAATATTTTGACACATGTTTTAAAAAATGGATATGTATGCTTGAAACATCTTAATGATGCAAATTACCTATGGATCCAAACCTTTTAAAGAAAATAACATTGAATTCTCAAGTGCACGTGCGGGTGGGATATTTACCCGAGTCAAACAAGCCATTATTTTGCCCATTTACAAAAAGCTGACCTAACAATCATAGATGATTGTAAAGTAATTTATCATGCATAACGGGCTAAATTTTTGTAAGGAATGACTTATGGATTGGGAGTCAACACTCAATAAAAAATCATCCGCCTCCCCCTTTTCCCGGCGATTGCAGAACCTGATTTATAAAAACTAAAAGGACTTTAAAATCCTTAAAAATTACAGACACTGTTTTTGGAATTATCTCTCTCTAAATTTGTGCATTTTTCATTTCCATTTTTTATGTATGCTTTTTTATTTAATCAAAACTTGAGTTTTCACTTTCCCTTCATCTCGTCAACAAAAAAAGAGATAAAAGGCAAATAGGTCACAACAAAATGAAACTTTTAAAGTTTATGTATGGAAAAATTAAAAGCAATAAACAAATGTAAGAAAAGAAAATTTATTCACATAACAGAAAAGAACACAAAAGTTTTGTTATCCAAGTTTGGGAAATTCCACTAAATCAACCCTAATAGCTTGGAATTTTATAATAAAGAGATTTTTCTACACATGACTTAAAAAATGGGTACGCATGCTTGAAACTTATTAAAGATGCAAATGACCTATTGATCCAAACCTTTTAAAGAGAATAACATTAAATTCTCAAGTGCACGTGCGATGGGATATTCACCCAAGTCAAACAAGCCATTATTTTGCCCATTTAAAAAAAGCTAACCTAACGATCTTCGATGATTGTAATGTGATTTAACATACTTAACGGGCTATAGTTTTTTTTTGAAAGACTTATGAATTGGGATTCAACACTCAGTTAAAAATCCCCCGCCTCCCCCTTTTCTTGACGATTGCATAACCTGATATACAAAAACTAAAAAAAGTTTAGAATCCCTAAAAATTACCTGATATACAAAAACTAAAAATTACAGACACTTTTTTGAATTATCTCTCTCTACATTGTGCATTGTGCATTTCCAATTTAGATCTATACATTTTTCTTAAATCAAAACTTGAGTTTTCACTTTCCCTTCATCTCGTAAACAAAAAAAGAGATAAAAGGCAAAAAGACCACAAAAAAATGAAAATTTTAGGGTTTATGTATGGAAATAAATTAAAGCAATAAAAAAATGTAAGTGAAGAAAAATTATTCACACACCACAAATGAACACAAAAGTTTTGTTACCAAAGTTTGGGAAATTCCACTAATTCAACCCTAATTGCTCTGAATTTTATAAGGAAGGGATTTTTTTACACATGTTTTAAAAAATGGATAGGCATGCTTGAAACATGTAAAAGATTCAAATGACCTATGGATCCAAACCTTTTAAAGAGAAGAACATTAAATCCTCATGTAAACGTGCGTTGGGATATTTACCCGAGTCAAACAAGCCATTATTTTGCTCATTCACAAAAAGTTGACCTATCTATCTTAGATGATTGTAAAGTGATTTAATATGCGTAATGGCTATTTTTTTTGTAAGGAATCACTTTAGATTTGGAGTCAACACTCCATTAAAAATCACCCGCTTCCCCCTTTTCCCGATGATTGCAGAACCTAATATGAAAAAACTAAAAAGATTTTACAAACACTTAAAATTTCAGACAATTTTGGGAATTATCTCTCTGTACATTTTTGCATTGTGCATTTCCTTTTTAGATGTATACCTTCTCTTGAATCAAAACTTGGGTTTTCACTTTCCCTTCATCTTGTAAACAAAAAAAGAGATAAAAGGCAAGTAGATCAGAACAAAATGAAAATTTTAGGGTTTATGTGTGAAAGTAATTGAAAGCAATAAAAAAATGTAAGTAAAGAAAATTTATTCACATAGCACAAATGAACACAAAAGTTTTGTTATCCAATTTTGGGAAATTCCACTAGTTCAACCCTCATAGCTCGGAATTTTATAAGAAAAAAATTTTTCTACAATGTTTTAAAAAATGGATATTCATGCTTGAAACTTGTTAAAGATGCAAATGACCTATGGGTCCAAACCTTTTAAAGAGAATAACATTAAATTCTCAAGTGAACGCGCGTTGGGATATTTACACGAGTCAAACAAGCCATTATTTTGCCCATTTACAAAAAGCTGACCTAACGATCATAGATGATTGTAAAAGTGATTTTTCATGCGTAACAGGCTAAATTTTTGTAAGGAATGACTTTGGATTGGGAGTCAACACTCCGTTAGAAATCCCCCGCTTCCTCTTTTTCCCGACAAATGCAGAACCTGATATATAAAAACTAAAAAGAGTCTACAATCCCTAAAATTACAAACACCTTTTGGAATTATCTCTCTCTACATTTGTGTAGTGTGCATTTCCATTTTAGATGTATACTTTTTTCTTAAATCAAAACTTGTGTTTTGGCTTTCCTTTCATCTCGTAAACAAAAAAAGAGATAAAAGCCAAATAGATGACAACAAAATGAAAATTTTAGGAATATTGTATCGAAAGAATTTAAAGTAATAGAAAAATGTAAGTAAAGAAAATTTGTTCACACAGCACAAATGAACACAAAAGTTTTGTTATCCAAGTTTGGGAAATTCCACTAGTTCAACCCTAATAGCTCGGAATTTTATAAGAAAGAGACGTTTCTACACATGTTTTAAAAAAGGGATAGGCATGCTTGAAACATGTTAAAGATGGAAATGACCTATGGATCCAAACCTTTTAAAGAGAATACCATTAAATTCTCAAGTGAACGAGCGTTGGGATATTTACTCGAGTCAAACAAGCCATTATTTTGCCAATTTGCAAAAAGCTGACCTAGCGATCATTGATGAATGTAAAGTGATTGATCATGCGTAACGGGCTATATTTTTGTAAGGAATGACTTATGGATTGGGATTCAACACTCCATTAAAAATCCGTGGCCTCCTCCTTTTCCCGACAATTATAGAACCAGGTATATAAAAACTAAAAAGTTATTACAATCCATAAAAATTACATAATGTATTGGAATTATCTCTCTCTACATTTGTGCATTGTGCCTTTCCATTTTCAATGTATACTTTTTTCTTAAATCAAAACTTGAGTTTTCATTTTCCCTTCATCTCGTCAACAAAAAAAAAGATTAAAGGCGAATAGATCACAACAAAATGAAAATTTTAGAGTTTATGAATGGAAAAAATTAAAAGCAATAAACAAAATTAAGTAAATAAAATTTATTCACAAAACAGAAATGAACACAAAAGTTTTGTTATCCAAGTTTGGGAAATTCCACTAAATCAACCCTAATAGCTTGGAATTTTATAAGAAAGAGATTTTTCTACACATGATTTAAAAAAATGGATAGGCATGCTAGAAACATGTTAACGATGCAAATGACCTATTAATCCAAACCTTTTAAAGAGAATAACATTAAATTCTGAAGTGCACATGCGGTGGGATATTTAGCCGAGTAAAAAAAGCAATTATTTTTCCCATTTAAAAAAAGTTGACCTAATGATCTTAGATGATTGAAATGTGATTTCTCAGACTTAATAGGCTATAGTTTTTTATTTAAAGACTTATGGATTGGGATTCAACACTCAGTTAAAAACCCCCTGCCTCCCCCTTTTCTTGACGATTGCAGAACCTGATATAAAAAAACTAAAAAGAGTTTACAATCCCAAAAAATTACAGACACTTTTTGGAATTATCTCTCTCTACATTGTGCATTGTACATTTCCATTTTAGATGTATACTTTTTTCTTAAATCAAAACTTGAGTTTTCACTTGCCCTTCATCTTGTAAACAAAAAAAGAGATTAAAGGCAAAAAGACCACAAAAAAATTAAAATTTTAGGGTTTATGTCTAGAAAGAATTTAAAGAAAAAAAAATGTACGTAAAGAAAATTTATTCACACACCACAAATGAACACAAAGTTTTGTTATCAAGTTTGGGAAATTCCACTTGTTCAACCCTAATAGCTCTGAATTTTATTAGGAAGAGATTTTTCTACACATGTTTTAAAAAATGGATAGGCATGCTTGAAACATGTTAAAGATTCAAATGACCTATGGATCCAAACCTTTTAAAGAGAAGAATATTAAATTCTCAAGTAAACGTGCGTTGGGATATTTACCCGAGTCAAACAAGCCATTATTTTGCCCTTTTAAAAAAAGCTGACCTATCGATCATAGATGATTGTAAAGTGATTTAACATGCGTAATGGCTATTTTTTTTATAAGGAATGACTTTTCGGTTGGGAGTCAACACTCCGTTAAAAATCACCCGCCTCCCCCTTTTCCCGACAATTGCTGATATGTAAAAACTAATAAGTGTTTACAAACCCTAAAAATTTCAGATAATTTTTGGAATTATCTCTCTGTGCATTTGTGCATTGTGAATTTCCGTTTTAGATGTGTACTTTTTCTTAAATAAAAACTTGAGTTTTCACTTTCCCTTCATCTCCTAAACAAAAAAAAAAGAGATAAAAGGGAAATAGATCACAACAAATGAAAATTTTAGGGTTTTTGTATGGAAATAATTTAAAGCAATAAAAAATTTTAATTTAATAAAATTTATTCACACGCCACAATTGACAACAAAAGTTTTGTTATCCAATTTTGGGAAATTCCACTAGTTCAACCCTAATAGCTCGGAATTTTATAAGAAAGAAATTTTTCTACATTGTTTTAAAAAATGGATATGCGTGCTTGAAACATGTTAAAGATGCAAATCACCTATGGATCCAAACCTTTTAAAGAGAATAATATTAAATTCTCAAGTGAACGTGCGGTGAGATATTTACCTGAGTAAAACAAGCCATTATTTTGCACATTTACCAAAAGCTGACCTAACGATCATCGATGATTGTAAAGTAATTTATCATGCGTAACGGGCTATATTTTTTGTAAGGAATGACTTATGGATTGGGAGTCGACACTCAGTTAAAAATCCCATGCCTCCCCATTTTCCCGGCGATTGCGGTACCAGATATATGAAAACTAAAAAGAGTTTACAATCACTAAAAATTACAGACACATTTTTGGAATTATCTCTTTCTACATTTGTGCATTGTGCTTCTCCATTTTAGATGTATACTTTTTTCTTACATCAAAACTTGAGTTTTCATTTTTCCTTCATCTCATAAAAAAAAAAGAGATAAAAGCCAAATAGATCAGAAAAAAATGAAAATTTTAGGGTTTATGTGTGGAAAGAATTGAAAGCAATAAAAAAATGTAAGCAAAGAAAATTTATTCACACAGGACAAATGAACACAAAAGTTTTGTTATCCATGTTTTGGAAATTCCACTAGTTCAACCATAATAGCTCAGAATTATTCTACACATGTTTTAAACAATGGATAGGCATGCTTTAAACATGTTAAAGATGCAAATGACCTTTGGATCCAAACATTTTAAAGAGAATAACATTAAATTCTCAAGTGAACGAGCGTTGGGATATTTACACGAGTCAAACAAACACTTATTTTGCCCATTTAAAAAAAGCTGACCTAACAATCATAGATGATTGTAAAGTGATTTTTCATGCGTAACGGGCTATATTTTTGTAAGGAATGACTTATGGATTGGGAGTCAACACTCCGTTAAAAATCCCTTGTCTCCTCCTTTTCCCGAAGAATGCAGAGCCTCATATATAAAAACCAAAAAGAGTCTACAAGACACTTTTTGGAATTATCTCTCTCTACATTTGTTTAGTGTGCATTTCAATTTTAGATGTATACTTTTTTCTTAAATCAAAACTTGTGTTTTGACTTTCCCTTCATCACAAAAAAAGAGATAAAAGGCAAATAGATCACAACAAAATGAAAATTTTACGGATTTTGTATGGAAAGAATTTAAAGCAATAGAAAAATATAAGTAAAGAAAATTTATTCACATTGCACAAATGAACACAAAAGTTCTGTTATCCAAGTTTGGGAAATTCCAGTAGTTCAACCCTAATAGCTCGGAATTTTATAAGAAAGAGACGTTTCTACACATGTTTTAAAAAATGGATAGGCATGCTTGAAACATGTTAAAGATGGAAATGACCTACGGATCTAAACCTTTTAAAAAGACTAACATTAAATTCTCAAGTGAACGAGCGTTGGGATATTTATTTGAGTCAAACAAGCCATTATTTTGCCCATTTAAAAAATTCTAAGCTAGAGATCATAAATTATTGTAAAGTGATTTATCATGCGTAACGGGCTATATTTTTGTAAGGAATGACTTATGGATTGAGATTCATCCCTTGTTAAAAATCCCTCGCCTCCTCCTTTTCCCGACAATTGCAGAACCTGATATATAAAAACTAAAGAGAGTTTGCAATCCCTAAAAATTACAGACACTTTTTGGAATTATCTCTCTCTACATTTGTGCATTTTGCATTTCCATTTTAGATGTATACTTTTTTCTTAAATAAAAACTTGAGTTTTGACTTTCTCTATATCTCGTAAATAAAAAAAGACAAAAGGCAAATAGATTTTAAAAAAATGAAAATTTAAGGGATTTTGTATGGAAAAAATTTAAAGCAATTGAAAAATATAAGTAAAAAATATTTACTCACACACCACAAATGAACACAAGTTTTGTTATCCAATTTTTGGACATTCCATTAGTTCAACCCTAATAGCTCGGAATTTTATAAGAAAGAGATTTTTCTACACATGTTTTAAAAAAGGGATATGCATGCTTGAAACATGTTAAAGATGCAAGTGACCTATGGATTCAAACCTTTTAAAGTGAATAACATTAAATTCTCAAGTGAACGGGCGGTGGGATATTTACCCGAGTGAAACAAGACATTATTTTGCCCTTTTAGAAAAAGCTGACCTAACGATCATAGATGATTGTAAAGTAATTTATCATGCGTAACGGGCTATATTTCTGTAAGGAATGACTTATGGATTGGGAGTCAACACTCAGTTAAAAATCCCCCGCCTCCCAATTTTCCCAACGATTGAAGAACCTGATATATAAAAACTAAAGAGAGTTTACAATCCCTAAAAATTACAGACACTTTTTTGGAATTATCTCTTTCTACATTTGTGCATTGTGCATTTCCATTTTAGATGTATACTTATTTCTTAAATCAAAACTTGAGTTTTCACTTTCCCTTCATCTCGTAAATAAAAAAAGAGATAAAAAGGCAACTAGAGACCCGGTGGCTTATGTGTGACCTGTGGCCCACGCCTCCCATTTGTTCAGGGCGGGCGGCGTGAACTCTGATTCAATCCGGGTATTCAATCACATGGCTTTTTAATTAAGTACATGTCCCCCTTCCTTCTCCTCATATTGGAAAGCTGCACTCGTCTCTGGTGTATGGGAAGTAGTTGGCCTCACATACATCCTTCCTGACCACCCCGCCTTAGCATATGTCGGTGGTACCCGTGGGTGGAAGAAAGACTGATCACAACAAAATGTAAAATTTAAGGTTTTTGTATGGAAAGAATTTACAGCGATAAAAAAACGTAAGTAAAGAAAATTTATTCACACACCACAATTGAACACAAAAGTTTTGTTATCCAATTTTAGGAAATTCCACTAGTTCAACCCTAATAGATCGGAAATTTATAAGAAAGAAATATTTTGACACATGTTTTAAAAAATGGATATGCATGCTTGAAACAAGTTAACGATGCAAATGACCTACGGATCTAAACCTTTTAAAGAAAATAACATTGAATTCTCAAGTGCAAGTGCGGTGGGATATTTGCCCGAGTCAAACACGCCACTATTTTGCCCATTTACAAAAAGCTAACCTAACGAGCATAGATAATGGTAAAGCAAATTATCATGCATAACGGGCTAAATTTTTGTAAGGAATGACTTATGGATTGGTAATCAACACTCAGTAAAAAATCCCCCGCCTCCCTCTTTCCCCACGATTGCAAAACCTGATTTATAAAACCTAAAAAGAGTTTAAAATCCCTAAAAATTATAGACACTTCTTTTGGAATTATCTACCTCTACATTTATGCATTGTGAATTTCTATTTTTGATGTATAGTTTTTTCTTAAATCAAAACTTGTGTTTTTACTTTCCCTTCATCTCGTCAACAAAAAAAGAGATAAAAGGAGAATAGATCACAACAAAATGAAACTTTTAGAGTTTATGAATGGAAAAAATTAAAAGAAATAAACAAATGTAAGTAAAGAAAATTTATTCACAAAACATAAATGAACACAAAAGTTTTGTTATCCAAGTTTGGGAAATTCCACTAAATCAACCCTAATAGCTCGGAATTTTATAAGAAAAAGATTTTTCTACACATGTTTTAAAAAATGGGTAGGCATGCTAGAAACTTATTAAAGATGCAAATGACCTATTGATCCAAACCTTTTAAAGAGAATAACATTAAATTCTGAAGTGCACGTGCGGTGGGATATTCACCCAAGTCAAACAAGCCATTATTTTGCCCATTTAAAAAAAGTTGACCAAACGAGCTTAGATGATTGTAATGTGATTTATCATAATTAATGGGCTATAGTTTTGTATTGAAAGACTTATGGATTGGGATTCAACACTCAGTTAAAAATCCCCCGCCTCCCCCTTTTCTTGACGAGTGCAGAACCTGATATATAAAAACTAAAAAAAGTTGACAATCCCTAAAAATTACAGACACTTTTTGAATTAGCTCTCTCTACATTGTGCATTGTGCATTACCATTTTAGATATATACTTTTTTCTTAAATCAAAACTTGAGTTTTCACTTTCCCTTCATCTCGTAAACAAAAAAAGAGATAAAAGGCGAATAGACCACAAAAAAATGAAAATTTTAAGGTTTATGTATGGAAAGAATTTAAAGCAATAAACAAATGTAAGTAAATAAAATTTATTCACACACCACAAATGAACACAAAAGTTTTGTTATCCAAGTTTGGAAAATTCCACAAGTTCAACCCTAATAGCTCTGAATTTTAAAAGGAAGAGATTCTTCTACAAATGTTTTAAAAAATGGATTGGCATGCATGAAACATGTTAAAGATTCAAATGACCTATGGATCCAAACCTTTTAAAGAGAATAACATTAAATTCTCAAGTAAACGTGCGTTGGGATACTTACCCAAGTCAAACAAGCCATTATTTTGCCGATTTACAGAAAGCTGACGTATCGATCATAGATGATTGTAAAGTGATTTAACATGCGTAACGGCTATTTTTTGTAAGGAATGACTTTTTGATTGGGAGTCAACACTCCGTTAATAATCACCCACCTCCCCCTTTTCCTGACGATTGCAGAACCTGATATGTAAAAACTAAAAAGAGTTTACAATCCCTAAAAATTTCAGACGATTTTGGAATTATCTCTCTGTACATTTGTGCATTGTGCATTTCCATTTTAAATTTATACTTTTTCTTAAATCAAAACTTGAGTTTTCTCTTTCCCTTCATCTCGTAAACAAAAAAAGAGATAAAAGGCAAATTGATCACAACAAAATGAAAATTTTAGGGTTTTTCTATGGAAATAATTTAAAGCAATAAAAAATGTAAGTAAAGAATATTTATTGACACAACACAATTGAACACAAAAGTTTTGTTATCCAATTTTCGAAAATTCCACTAGTTCCACCCAAATAGCTCGGAATTTTATAAGAAAGAAATTTTTCTACACATGTTTTAAAAAATGGATATGCATATTTGAAACATGTTAAAGATACAAATCACCTACGGATCCAAACCTTTTAAAGAGAATAACTTTAAATTCTCAAGTAAACATACGGTGGGATATTTACCCGAGTCAAACAAGCCATTATTTTGCAAATCTACAAAAAGCTGACCTAACGATCATAGATGATTGTAAAGTAATTTATCATGCGTAATGGGCTATATTTTTATAAGGAATGACTTTTGGATTGGGAGTCAGCACTCAGTTAAAAATCCCCTGCCACCCCATTTTCACGGTGATTGCAGAACCAGATATATGAAAAACTAAAAAGAGTTTACAATCCCTAAAAATTACAGACACTTTTTTGGAATTATCTTTTCTACTTTTGTGCATTTTGCTTTTCCATTTTAGATGTATAATTTTTTCCCAAATCAAAAATTGAGTTTTCACTTTCCCTTCATCTCGTAAACAAAAAAAGAAATAAAAGGCAAATATATCATAACAAAATGAAAATTTTAGGGTTTATGTGTGGAAAGAACTGAAAGCAATTAAAAAATGTAAGTAAGGAAAATTTATTCACACAGCACAAATGAACACAAAAGTTTTTTTATCCATGTTTTGAAAATTCCACTAGTTCAACCCTAATAGCTCGGAATTTTATAAGAAAGAGACATTTCTACACATGTTTTAAAAAATGGATAGGCATGCTTGAAACATGTTAAAGATGGAAATGACCTATGGATCCAAACCTTTTAAAGAGAATAATATTAAATTCTCAAGTGAACGAGCATTAGGATATTTACACGTGTCAGACAAGCCATTATTTTGCCCATTTACAAAAAGCTAACCTAACGATCATAGATGATTGTAAAGTGATTTTTCATGCGTAACGGGCTATATTTTTGTAAGGAATGACTTATGGATTGGGAGTCAACACTCCATTAAAAATCCCCCGGCTCCTCCTTTTCCCCACGAAAGTAGAACCTGATATATAAAAACTAAAAAGAGTCTACAATCCCTAAAAATTATAGAAACTTTTTGGAATTATCTCTCTCTATCTTTGTGCATTGTGCATTTCCATTTTAGATGTATACTTTTTTTTAAATCAAAACTTGTGTTTTGACTTTCCCTTCATCTAGTAAACAAAAAAAAAGTTAAAAGGCAAATAGATCACAACAAAATGAAAATTTTAGGGATTTTGTATGTAAAGAATTTAAAGCAATAGAAAAATTTAAATAAAGAAAATTAATTCACACAACACATTTGAACACAAAAGTTTTGTTATCCATGTTTGGGAAATTCCACTAGTTCAACCCTAATAGCCCGGTATTTTATAAAAAAGAGACGTTTCTACACATGTTTTAAAAAATGGATAGGCATGCTTGAAACATGTTAAAGATGGAAATGACCTATGGATCCAAACCTTTTAAAGAGAATAACATTAAATTTTCAAGTGAACGAGCATTGGGATATTTACTCGAGTCAAACAAGCCATTATTTTGCCCATTTACAAAAAGCTGACCTAACAATCATAGATGATTGTAAAGTGATTTATCGTGCGTAACGGGCTATATTTTTGGAAGGAATGACTTATGGATTGGGAGTCAACACTCTATTAAAAATCTCTCGCCTCCTTTTCCCGACGATTGCAGAACCTAATATATAAAAACTAAAAAGAGTTTAAAATCCTTAAAAATTACTGACACTTTTTGCAATTATCTCTCTCTTCATTTGTGCATTGTGCCTTTCCATTTTAGATGTATACTTTTTTCTTAAATAAAAACTTGAGTTTTGACTTTTCCTTCATCTTGTAAACAAAAAAAGAGATAAAAGGCAAATAGATCACAACAAAATCAAAATTTTAGGGATTTTGTATGGAAAGAATTTAAAGCAAATTAAAAATGTAAGGAAAGAAAATTTATTCACACACCACAAATGAACACAAGTTTTGTTATCCAATTTTGGGACATTCCATTAGTTCAACCCTAATAGCTCGGAATTTTATAAGAAAGAGAGTTTTCTAAACATGTTTTAAAAAATGGATATGCATGCTGGAAACATGTTGAAGATGCAAGTGACCAATGGATCCAAACCTTTTAAAGTGAATATCATTAAATTCCCAAGTGAACGTGCGGTGGGATATTTACCTGAGTCTAATAAGCCATTATTTTGCCTATTTACAAAAATCTGACCTAACGATCATAGATAATTATAAACTGATTTATCATGCGTAACGGGCTTTATTTTTTTAAGGAATGACTTATGGATTTGGAGTCAACACTCCGTTAAAAATCCCTCGCCTCCTCTTTTTCCCCACGATTGTGGAACCTAATATATAAAACAAAAAAGAGTTTACAATCCCTAAAAATTTCTGAGACGTTTGGAATGATCTCTCTCTACATTTGTGCATTGTGCATTTCCATTGTAGATGTATACTTTTTTCTTAAATAAAAACTTGAATTTTGACTTTCCCTTCATCTCGTAAACGAAAAAAGAGATAAAAGGAAAATAGATCACAACAAAATGAAAATTTTAGGCATTTTGTATGGGTAGAATTTAAACCAAATGAAAAATGTAAATAAAGAAAATTTATTCACACACCACAAATGAACACAAGTTTTGCTATCGAATTTTGGGACATTCCATTAGTTCAACCCTAATAGCTCGGAATATTCATTTGAAAGAGATTTTTCTACACATGTTTTAAAAAATGGATATACATGCTTGAAACATGTTAAAGATGCAACTGACCTATGGATCCAAACCTTTTAAAATGAATAACATTAAATTCTCAAGTGAACGCGCGGTAGGATATTTAGCCGAGTGAAACAAGCCATTATTTTTCCCATTTAGAAAAAGCTGACCTAACGATCATAGATGATTGTAAAGTAATTTATCAGTGTAACGGGCTATATTTTTTTAAGGAGTGACTTATGGATTGGGAGTCAACACTAAGTTAAAATCCCCTGCCTCCCCATTTTCCCAACGATTGAAGAACCTGATATATAAAAAAGAAAAAGAGTTTACAATCCCTAAAAATTACAGACACTTTTTCTGAATTATATCTTTCTACATTTGTGCATTGTGCATTTCCATTTTAGATGTATTCTTTTTTCTTAAATCAAAAATTGAGTTTTCACTTTCCCTTCATCTTGTAAATAAAAAAAGAGATAAAAGGCAACTAGAACACAACAAAATGAAAACTTTAGGGTTTTTGTATGGAAAGAATTTAAAACAATAAAAAAACGTAAGTAAAGAAAATTTATTCACGCACCACAATTGAAGACAAAAGTTTTGTTATCCAAATTTGGGAAATTCCACTAGTTCAACCCTAATTGCTCGGAATTTGATAAGGAAGTGATTTTTCTACGCATGTTTTAAAAAATGGATATGCATGCTTCAAACATGTTAAAGAAGCAAATGACCTATGGATCCAAACCATTTAAGGAGGATATCATTAAATTCCCAAGTGAACGTGGGGTGGGATATTTACCCAAGTCTAACAAGCCATTATTTTTCCTATTTACAAAAAGCTGACCTAACGATCATTGATGATTGTAAACTGATTTATCATAAGCAACAGGCTATATTTTTGTAAGGAATGACTTATTGATTGGGAGTCAACACTCAGTTAAAAATCCCCCGCCTCCCCATTTTCCCCATGATTGAAGAATCTGATATATAAAATCTAAAAAGATTTTACAATCCCTAAAAATTACAGATACTTTTTTGTAATGATCTCTTTCTACATTTGTGGATTGTGCATTTCTATTTTAGATGTATTCTTTTTTCTGAAATCAAAAATTGAGTTTTCACTTTCCCTTCATCTCGTAAACAAAAAAAGAGATAAAAGGCAACTAGAACACAACAAAATGAAAAATTTAGGTTTTTTTTATGGAAAGAATTTAAACCAATAAAAAAACATAAGTAAAGAAAATTTATTCACACACCACAATTGAACACAAAAGTTTTGTTATCCAATTTTAGGAAATTCCACTAGTTCAACCCTAATAGATTGGAATTTTATAAGAAAGAAATATTTTGACACATGTTTTAGAAAATGGATATGCATGCTTGAAACATGTTAACGATGCAAATGACCTATGGATCCAAACCTTTTATAGAAAATAACATTGAATTCTCAAGTGCACATGCAGTGGGATATTTACCCGAATCAAACAAGCCATTATTTTGCCCATATACAAAAAGCTGACCTAACGATCATAGATGTTTGTAAAGTAATTTATCATGCTTAACGGGCTAAATTTTTGTAAGGAATTACTTATGGATTGGGAGTCAACACTCAGTTAAAAATCCCCCGCCTCCCCCTTTTCCCAACGATTGCAGAACCTGATTTATAAAAACTAAAAAGAGTTTACAATCCCTAAAAATTACAGACACTTTTTTATGAATTATCTCTCTCTACATTTGTGCATTGTGCATTTCCATTTTCGATGAATACTTTTTTCTTAAATCAAAACTTGAGTTTTCACTTTCCCTTCATCTCGTCAACAAAAAAAGAGATTAAAGGCGAATAGATCACAACAAAATGAAACTTTTAGAGTTTATGTATGGAACAAATTCAAAGCAATAAACAAATGTAAGAAAAGAAAATTTATTCACACAACAGAAATGAACACAAATTTTTTGTTATCCAAGTTTGGGAAATTCCACTAAATCAACCCTAATAGCTCAGAATTTTATAAGAAAGAGATTTTCTACACATGATTTAAAAAACGGATAGGCATGCTAGAAACATGTTAAAGATGCAAATGAACTATTGATCCAAACCTTTTAAAGAGAATAACATTAAATTCTCAAGTGCACGTGCGGTGGGATATTTACCCTAATCAAACAAGCCATTATTTTGCCCATTTAAAAAAAGCTGACCTAACGATCTTATATGATTGTAATGTGATTTATCATACTTAATGGGCTATAGTTTTGTATTGAAAGACTTATGGATTGGCATTCAACACTCAGTTAAAAATCCTCCGCCTCCCCATTTTCTTGACGATTGTAAAGCCTGATATATAAAAACTAAAAAGAATCTACAATCCCTAAAAATTACAGACACATTTTGGAATTATCTCTCTCTACATCGTGCATTGTGCATTTCCATTTTAGATGTATACTTTTTTCTTAAATCAAAACATGAGTTTTCACTTTCCCTTCATCCCGTAAACAAAAAAAGATATAGAAGACAATTAGATCACAACAAAATGAAAATTTTAGGGTTTATGTATGGAAAGAATTTAAAGCAGCAAACAAATGTAAGTAGAGAAAATTTTTTCATACACCACAAATGAACACAAAAGTTTTCTTATCCAAGTTTGAAAAATTTCACTAGTTCAACCCTAATAGCTCAGAATTTTATAAGAAAGAGATTTTTCTGCACATGTTTTCAAAAATGGATAGGCATGCTTGAATCATGTTAACGATGCAAATGTCCTATGGATCCAAACCTTTTAAAGAGAATAACATTAAATTCTCAAGTGAGCGTGCATTGGGATATATACTCGAGTCAAACAAGACATTATTTTACCCATTTACAAAAAGCTGACCTAACGATCATAAATGATTCTAAAGTGATTTATCATGCGTAACAACATTATTTTTGTAAGGAATGAGTTATGGATTGGGAGTAAACACTCCGTTAAACATCTCCCGCCTCCCCCTTTTCCCTAAGATTGCAGAACCTGATATATAAAAACGAAAAAGAGTTTACAAAACCTAAACATTACATACACTTTTTGGATTTAACTCTCTCTAAAATTGTGCATTGTGCTTTTCCATTTTAGATGTATACTTTTTTCTTGAATCAAAACTTGGGTTTTCATTTTCCCTTCATCTCGTAAACAAAAAAAGAGATAAAAGGCAAATAGATCACAAGAAAATGAAAATTTTTGTATGGAAAGAATTTAAAGCAATAAACAAATGTAAGTGAATAAAATTTATTCACACACCACAAATGAACACAAAAGTTTTTTAATCCAATTTGTGCAAATTCCACTAGTTCATCCCTAATAGTTCGAAATTTTATAAGAAAGAGATTTTTCTACACATGTTTTAAAAAATGGCTAGGCATGCTTGTAACATATTAAATATGTAAATGACCTATGGATCCAAACCTTTTAAAGAGAATAGCATGAAATTCTCAAGTGAATGTGCGATGAGATATTTACCGGAGCAAAACAAGCCATTATTTTCCCCATTTACAAAAAGCTGACCTAACAATCATAGATGATTGTAAAGTGTAACGGGCTATATTTTTGTAAGGAAATACTTATGGATTGGGAGTCAACACTCAGTTAAAAATCCTCCACCTCCCCCTTTTCCCTACAATTGTGAACCTGATATATAAAAACTAAAAAGAGTTTAAAATCCCTAAAATTTACAGACACTTTTTGGAATTATCTCTCTCAACATTTGTGCATTTTGCACTTCCATTTTAGATGTATAATTTTTCCATAAATTACAACTAGAGTTTTCACTTCCCTTTCAACTCGTAAACAAAAAAAGAGATAAAAGGCAAAAATATCGCAACAAAATGAAAATTTTAGAGTTTATGTGTAGAAAGAATTTAAAGCTACAATGATTTTAAGTAAAGAAAATTTATTCGCACACCACAAATGAACACAAGTTTTGTGATCCAAGTTTGGGAAATTCCACTAGTTCAACCCTAGTAGCTCGGAATTTTATAAGAAAGAGATTTTTCTACACATGTTTTAAAATATGGATAGGCATGCTTGAAACATGTTAAAGATGCAAATGTACTATGCATCCAAACCTTTTAAAGATAATAACATTAAATTCTGAAGTGAACATGCGTTGGGATATTTACCCGAGTCAAACAAGCCATTATTTTGCCCATTAAGAAAAAGCTGACCTAACGATCATAGATGATTGTAAATTAATTTATCACGCGTAACGGGTTATATTTTTGTAAGGAATGACTTATGGATTGGAAGTCAACACTCTGTTAAAAATCCCCTGCCTCCCTCTTTTCCTGACGATTGCTGAACCTGATATATAAAAACTAAAAAGAGTTCACAATCCCTAAAAATTACATATACGTTTTGGAACTATCTCTCTCTACATTTGTATATTGTGGATTTCCATTTTAGATGTACACTTTTTTCTTAAATCAACACTTGAGTTTTTACTTTACCTTAATCTTGTAAACCAAAAAAGAGATAAAAGGCAAATAGATCACAACAAAATGATAATTTTAAAGTCTATTTATGGAAAGAATTTAAAGCAATAAACAAATGTAAGTATGGATCATTTATTCACACACCACAAATGAGTAAAAATGTTTTGTTATCCAAGTTTGGGAAATTCCACTAGTTCAACCCTAATAGCTCGGAATTTTAATAGCAAAAGATTTCTCTACATATGTTTTAAAAAATGGATATGCGTGCTTGAAACATGTTAAAGATGCAAATGAGCTATGGATCCAAACCTTTTAATGAGAATAACATTAAATTCTCAAGTGAATGTGCGGTGGAATATTTACCGGAGTCAAACAAGACATTACTTTGCCCATTTAAAAAAGCTGACCTAACGATCATAGATGATTGTAAAGTGATTGATCATGTGTAACGGTCTATATTTTTGTAAGGAATGACTTATGGATTGGGAGTCAACACTCAGTTAAAAATCCTCCGCCTCCCCCTTTTCCCGACGATTGCAGAACCTGTTATATAAAAACTAATAAGAGTTTACAATCCCTAAAAATTATAGACACTTTTTGGAATTATCTCTCTCTACATTTGTGCACTATGCATTTTAATTTTAGATGTATACTTTTTTCTTAAATACAAACTTGAGTTTTCACTTTTCCTTCATCTCGTAAAAGAAAACAGAGATAAAACGCAAATAGATCACAACAAAATGAAAATTTTAGGGTTTATGTATGGAAAGAATTTAAAGATGGGCATGCTTGAAAAGTGTTAAAGATGCAAATGACCTATGGATCCAAACCTTTTTAAGAGAATCACATTGATTTCTCAAATGCACGTGCGGTGGGATATTTACCATGTAAAACAAGCCATTATTTTGCCAAATTTAAAAAGTTGACCTAACGATCATAGATGATTGTAAAGTGATTTATCATGCGTAATGGGCTATATTTTTGTATGGAAAAACTTATGAATTGGGAGTCAACACTCAGTTAAAAATCTCCCGCCTCCCCGTTTTCTTGACGAATGAAGAATGTGATATATAAAAACTAAAAAGAGTTTGGAATCCCTAAACATTGGAGAAACTTTTTGGAATTATCTCTCTCTACATTGTGCATTGTGCATTTCCGTTTTAGATGTATACTTTTTTCTTAAATAAAAACTTGAGTTTTCACTTTCCCTTCCTCTCGTAAAAAAAAAAGAGGTAAAAGGCAAATAGATCACAAGAAAAAGAAAAATTTAGGGTTTTTGTATGGAAAGAATTTAAAGCAATAAACCAATTTAAGTAAATAAAATTTACTCACACACCACAAATGAGCACAAAAGTTTTGTTATCCAATTTTGGCAAATTCCACTAGGTCAACCCTAAGAGCTCAGAATTTTATAAGAAAAAGATTTTTCTACACATGTTTTAAAAAATGGATAGGCATGCTTGTAACATGTTAAAGATGCAAATGACCTATGGATCCAAACCTTTTAAAGAGAATAGCATTAAATTCAGAAGTGAACGTGCTGTGGAATATTTACCCGAGTCAAACAAGCCATTATTTTGCCATTTACAAAAAGCTGACCTAACGATCATAGATGATTGTAAAGTGTAATAGGCTATATTTTTGTAAGGAAAGACATATGGATTGGGAATCAACACTCAGTTAAAAATCCCCCACCTCCTCCTTTCCCTACGATTGCAGAACCCAATAAATAATTACTAAAAAGAGTTTACAATCCCTAAAAATTACAGACACTTTTTGGAATTATCTCTCTCTACATTTGTGCACTGTGCATTTCCATTTTAGATGTATACTTTTTCCTTAAATTAAAACTAGTGTTTTCACTTCCCTTTCATCTTGTAAACAAAAAAAGAGATAAAAGGCTAACAAATAGAAAATTTTAGAGTTTTTGTATGGAAAAAATTTTAAGCTATAATGAATGTAATTAAAGAAAATTAATTCACACACCACAAAAGAACACAAATGTTTTGTTATCCAAGTTTGGGAAATTCCACTAGTTCAACTCTAATAGCTCGAATTTTTATTAAAAAGAGATTTTTCTACACATGTTTTAAAATATGGATAGCCATGCTTGAAACATGTTAAATATGCAAATGTACTATGGATCCAAAACTTTTAAAGATAACAACATTAAATTCTCAAGTGAACATGCATTTGGATATTCACCCGAGTCAAACAAGCCATTATTTTGCCCATTTAGAAAAAGCTGACCAAACTATCAGAGATGATTGTAAAGTAATTTATCATGCGTAACGGGTTAAATTTTTGTAAGGAGTGTGTTATGGATTGGGAGTCAACACTCCGTTAAAAATTCCCCGCCTCCCCCTTTTCCTAATGATTGCAGAACCTGATATATAAAAACTAAAAAGATTTTACAATCCCTAAAAATTATAGACACGTTTTGGAATTATCTCTCACTACACTTATGCATTGTGGATTTCCATTTTAGATGTACACTATTTTCTTAAATTAGAACTTGAGTTTTTAGTTTCCCTTGATCTCATAAACAAAAAAAGAGATAAAAGGCTAATAGATCACAAAAAAATGAAAATTTTAAATTTTATGTATGGAAAGAATTTAAAGCAATAAACAAATGTAAGTAAAGATAATTTATTCACCCACCTTAATAGCACGGAATTTTAATCGAAAATATTTCTCTACACATGTTTTAAAAAATGGATATGCATGTTTGAGACATGTGAAAGTTGCAAATGACCTATGGATCCAAACCTTTTAATGAGAATAACATTAAATTCTCAAGTGAACGTGCGGTGGGATATGTACCGGTGTCAAACAAGCCATTATTTTGCCCATTTACAAAAAGCCGACCTAACGATCATAGATGATTGTAAAGTGATATATCATGTGTAACGGTCTATATTTTATTAAGGAATGACTTATGGATTGGGAGTCAACACTCAGTTAAAACTCCCCCGTCTCCCCCTTTTCCCGACGATTGCAGAACCTATTATATAAAAACTAATTAGAGTTTACAATCCCTAAAAATTACAGAAACTTTTTGGAATTATCTCTCTCTACATTTTTGCATTATGCATTTCCATTTTATATGTATATTTTTTTCTTAAATACAAACTTGAGTTTTCACTTTCCCTTCATCTCGTAAACAAAAAACGAGATAAAAGGCAAATAGATCACTACAAAATTAAAATTTTAGGGTTTATGAATGGAAAGAATTTAAAGCAATAAAAAAATGTAAGTAAATAAAATTTATTCACAAACCACAAATGAACACAAAATTTTTGTTATCTAAATTTGGGAAATTCCACTAGTTCAACCCTAATATCTCAGAATTTTATAAGAAAGAGATTTTTTGACACATTTTAAAAAATGGATAGGAATGCTTGAAACATGTTAAAGATGCAAATGACCTATGGATCCAAACCTTTTAAAGATAATAACATTATATTCTCAAGTGAACGTGCGATGGGATATTTTTCCAAGTAAAACAAGCCATTTTTTTGCTCATTTACAAAAAGCTGACCTAACGATCATAGATGATTGTAAAGTTATTTATGATGCGTAAAGGGCTATATTTTTGTAAGGAATAACTTGTGGACAAGGAGTCTATACTCCATTCAAATTCCCCCCTCCCCTTTTTTCCCAACGATTGTAGAACCTAAAAATTACTGACTCTTTTTTGAATTATCTCTCTTTGCCTTTGTGCATTGTGCATTTCCATTTTAGATGTATACTTTTTTCTTAAATACAAACTTGAGTTTTCATTTTTCTTTTCATCTCGTAAACAAAAAAAACTAATAAAAGGGAAATAGATCACAACAAAATGAAAATTTTAGAGTTTATGTAAGGAAAGATTTTAAAGCAATAAACAATGTAAATGAAGAAAATTTGTTGACACACCACAAATGAACACAAAAGTTTTGTTTTCCAAGTTTGGGAAATTCCACTAGTTCAACCCTAATAGCTTGAAATTTTATAAGAAAGAAATTTTTCTACACATGTTTTAAAAAGTGGATATGCATGCTTGAAACATGTTAAAGATCCAAATGACTTAGGGATCCAAACCTTTTAAAGAGAATCACATTAAATTCTTAAGTGAACGTGCAGTGGGCTATTTACCCGAGTCAAACAAGCCATTATTTTGCCCATTTAATAAAAGCTAACCTAACGATCAAAGATGATTGTAAAGTGATTTATCAAGCGTAAAGGGCTATATTTTTTGTTGGGATTGACTTATGGATTGTGTGAGAACACTCAGTTAAAAATCCCCCGCCTCCCCCTTTTCCCGACGATTGTAGAACTTGATATAAAAAAACTAAAAAAAGTTTAAAATCCCTAAAAATTATAGAAACTTTTTGGATTTATCTATCTCTACATTTGTGCATTGTGCTTTTCCATTATAGATTTAGACTTTTTTCTTAAAACAAAACGTGAGTTTACACTTTCCCTTCAACACGTAATGAAAAAAAGAGATAAAAGGCAAATAGATCACAACAAAATGAAAATTTTAGAGTTGATGTATGGAAAGATTTTAAAGCAATAAACAAATGTAAGTAAAAAAAATTTATTCACACCACACAAATGAACACAAAAGTTTTGTTGTCCAAGTTTGGGTAATTCCACTTGATCAACCCTAATAGCTCGGAATTTTATAAGAAAGGGATTTTTTTACTCATGTTTTAAAAAATGGATATGCATGCTTGAAACATGTTCAAGATTCAAATGACCTATGGATCAAAACCTTTTAAAGAGAATAACATTAAATTCTGAAGTGAACGTGCGGTGGGAAATTTACCCGAGTCAAACAGGCCATTATTTTTCCCATTGACAAAAAGCTGACCTAACAATCATAGATGATTGTAAAGTGATTTATCATGTGTAGCGGGCTATATTTTTTAAAGGAATGAATTATGGATTGGGAGTCAACACTCAGTTAAAAATCCCCCTTTTCCCGAAGATTGCCGAACCTATAAAAACTAAAAAGAGTTTAAGATCCCTAAAAATTACATAAAATTTTTGGAATGATCACTCTCCCACATTTGTGCATTGTGCATTTCCATTTTAGATTTATACTTTTGTCTTAAATGAAAACATGAGTTTTCACTTTCCCTTCATCTCGTAAACTAAAATAGAGATAAAAGAGAAAAAGATCAGAAAAAATGAAAATTTTAGAGTTTACGTATGGAAAGAATTTAAAACAATAGACAAATGTAAGTAAAGAAAATTTATTCACACAACACAAATGAACACAAAAGTTTTGTTATCCAAGTTTGGGTAATTCCAGTTGTTCAACCCTAATATCTCAGAATTTTATAAGAAAGAGATTTTTTTACACATGTTTTAAAAAATGGATATGCATGCTTGAAACATGTTAAAGATTCAAATGGCCTATGTATCCCAACCTTTTAAAGAGAATAACATTAAATTCTCAAGTGAACGTGTGGTGGGATATTAACCCGAGTCAAACAAGCCATTATTTTGCAAATTAACTAAAAGCTAACCTAACGATCATAAATGATTTTAAAGTGATTGATCATGTGTAATGGGGCTATATTTTTGTAAGGAATGACTTATGGATTGGCAGTCAACACTCAGTTAAAAATTCCTCGCCTCCATATTTTCCCGACGATTGTAGAACTGATATATAAAAACTAAAAAGAGTTTACAATCCCTAAAAATTACTAACACTTTTTGGAATTATCTCTCTCTCCACTTGTGCATTGTGCATTTCTGTTTTATATTTTTTCTAAAATACAAACTTGAGTTTTCACTTTCCCTTCTTCTCGTAAACAAAAAAAAGAGATAAACGACAAATAGATCACAAAAAAATGAAAATTTTAGAGTTTATGTATGGAAAGAATGTAAGCAATAAAAAAATGTAAGTAATGAAAACTTATTCACACACCACAAAATGAGCACAATTTGTTTGTTATCCAAGTTTGGGAAATTTCACTAGTTCAACCCTAATAGCTCGGAATTTTATAAGAAAGAGATTTTTCTACACATGTTTTAAAAAATGGATATGCATGCTTGAAACTTTTTAAGAATGCAAATGACCAATGGATCCAAACCTTTTAAAGAGAATAACATTAAATTCTCTATTGATTGTGCAGTGGGATATTTACCTGAGTCAAACAAACCATTATTTTGTTCAGTTACAAAAAGCTGACCTAACGATCATAGATGATTGTAAAGTGATTTATCGTGCATAACGGGCTATATTTTTCTAAGGAATGACTTATGGATTGGGAGACAACACTCAATTAAAAATCCCCCGCGTCCCCCTTTTCCTGATGATTGCAGAACTGATATATAAAAACTAAAAAGAGTTTACAATCCTTAAAAATTACAGACACTTAGTGGAATTATCTCTCTCCCACATTTGTGCATTATGCATTTCCATTTTAGATGTATACGTTTGTCTTCAACGAAAACTTGAGTTTTCAATTTCCTTCATCTCGTAAACAAAAATAGAGATAAAAGGGAAATAGATCACAACAAAATGAAAATTTTATAGTTTATGTATGGAAAGAATTTAAAGCAATATACAAATGTAAATTAAAAAAATTTATTCACACAACACAAATGAACACAAGAGTTTTGTTATCCACGTTTGGGTAATTCCACTAGTTCAACCCTAATATCTCAGAATTTTACAAGAAAGAGATTTTTCTACACATGTTTTAAAAAATGAATATGCATGCTTGAAACTTGTTAAAGATTCAACTGACCTAAGGATCCAAACCTTTTAAAGACAATTACAATAAAATTTCAAGTGAACGTACCGTGGGATATTTACCCGAGTCAAACAAGCCATTATTTTGCCAATTTACAAAAAGCTGACCTAACGATCATAGATGACTGTAAAGTGATTTATCATGCATAACGGGAGATATTTTTTTAAGGAATGACTTATGGATTGGGAGACAATACTCAATTAAAAATCCCCCGCCTCCCCCTTTTCCTGATGATTGCAGAACTGATATATAAAAACTAAAAAAAGTTTACAATCCTTAAAAATTAGAGACAATTTGTGGAATTATCTCTCTCCCACATTTGTGCATTGTGAATTTCCATTTTAGATGTATACGTTTGTCTTAAATGAAAACTTGAGTTTTCACTTTCCCTTCATCTCGTAAAAAAAAATAGAGATAAAAGGGAAATAGATCACAACAAAATGAAAATTTTATACTTTATGTATGGAATGAATTTAAAGGAATATACAAATGTAAGTAAAGAAAATTTATTCACCCCACACAAATGAACACAAGAGTATTTGTTATCTTAGTATGGGTAATTCCACTAGTTCAACCCTAATATCTCGGAATTTTATAAGAAAGATTTTTCTACACATGTTTTAAAAAATGGATATGCAGGCTTGAAACATGTTAAAGATTCAACTGACCTAAGGATCCAAACCTTTTAAAGTGAATAACATTAAATTCTCAAGTGAACGTACGGTGGGAGATTTACTCGAGTCAAACAAGTTATTATTTTCCCCATTTACAAAAACCTGACCAAAAGATCAAAGATGATTTTAAAGTGATTTATCATGCGCAACGAGCTATATTTTGGTAAGGAATGACTTATGGATTGGGAGTCAACACTTCGTTAAAAATCCCCCGCCTCCCCCTTTTCCTAACGATTGCAGACCTTGATATATAAAAACTGAAAAGAGTTTACAATCCCTAAAAATTACAGACACTTTATCTTATTATCTCTCTCTAGATTTGTGCATTGTGCATTTCCATTTTAGATGTATAATTTTTTCCTAAATCAAAACGTGAGTTTTCACTTTCCCTTCATCACGTAAACAAAAAAAAAGAGATACATGGCAAATAGATCACAACCAAAATGAAAATTTTAGAATTTATATATGGAAAGAATGTAAGCAATAAAAAAATGTAATTAAAGAAAATTTTTTCACACACCACAAATGAACACAAAAGTTTTGTTATCCAAGTTTGGGAAATTCCACTAGTTCAACCCTAATAGTTCAAAATTTTATAAAAAAGAGATTTTTCTACACATATTTTAAAAAATGGATATGCATGCTTGAAACTTGTTAAAGATTCAAATGACCTATTGATCCAAACCTTTTAAAGAGAATAACAATAAAATCTCCAGTGAACATGCGGTGGGATATTTACCCGAGTCAAACAAGCCATTTCTTTGCCCATTTACAAAAACCTGACCTAACGATCAAAGGTGATAGTAAAGTGATTTATCATACGTAATGAGCTATATTTTTTAAAGGAATGACTTATGGATTGGGAGTCAACACTCCGTTAAAAATTCCCCGCCTCCCCCTTTTCCCAACGAGTGCAGAACCTGATATATAAAAACTACAAAAAGTTTATAATCCCTAAAAATTACGGACACTTTTTGGAATTAACTCTCTCTATATTTGTGCATTTTGAAAATCCATTTTAGATGTATACTTTTTTCTTAGATCAAAACTTGAGTTTTCACTTTCCCTTAATCTCGTAAACAAAAAAAGAGATAAAAGGCAAATAGATCACAACAAAATGAAAATTTTAGAGTTTATGTACAGATAGAATTTATAGCAATAAAAAAATGTGAGTAAACCAAATTAAATCACACAACACAAATGAACACAAAAGTTTTGTTATCATAGATTGGGAAATTCCACTAGTTCAACTCTAATAGCTTGAAATTTTATAAGAAATAGATTTTTCTACACATATTTTAAAAAATGGATATGAATGCTTGAAACATGTCAAAAGGTGCAAATGACCTCTGGATCCAAACCTTTTAAAGAGGAGAACATTAAATGCTCAAGTGAACATGCGGTGGGATATTTTCCCAAGTCAATCGAGCCATTATTTTGTCCATTTACAAAAAGCTGACCTAATGATCATAGATGATTGTGAAGTGATTTATCATGCGTAACGGGCTATATTTTTGTAAGGAATAATGACTTATGGATTGGGAGTCAACACTCAGTTAAAAATCCCCCGCCTCCCCCTTTTTCCCACGATTGCAGAATCTGATATATAAAAACTAAAAAGAGTTTACAATCCCTATAAATCACAGACACATTTCGGAATTATCTCTCTACATTTGTGCATTGTATATTTCCAATTTAGATATATAATTTTTTCTTAAATCAAAACTTGAGTTTTCACTTTCCCTTCATCTCGTAAACAAAAAAAAGCGATTAAAGGCAAATCGATCACAACAAAGTGAAAATTTTTGAGTTTATGAATGGAAAGAATTTAAAGCAAAAAACAAATTTAAGTAAAGAAAATTTATTCATACACAACAAATGAACACAAAAATTTTGTTATCCAAGTTTGGGAAATTCCACTATTTCAAGCCTAATAGCTCGGAATTTTATAAGAAAGAGATTTTTATACACATGTCTTAAAAAATGGTTATGCATCCTTGAAACTTGTTAAAGATGCAAATGACCTGTGGATCCAAACTTTTTAAAGAGAATAACATTAAATTCTCAAGTGAACATGCGGTGGAATATTTACCCGAGTCAAACAAGCCATTATTTTGCCTATGTACAAAAAGATGACGTAACGATCATAGATGATTGTAAATTGATTTATCATGCATAACGGGCTATATTTTTTTAAGGAATGACTTATAGATTAGGAGTCAACACTCAGTGAAAAATCCCCTGCCTCCCCCTTTTCCCAACGCTGTCAGAACTTGATATATAAAAACTAAAAAGAGCTTACAATCCCTACAAAATTACAGACACTTTTATGCATAATTTCTCTCTACATTTGTGCATTGTTCATTTGATTTAAAATGCATACTTTTCTCTTAAATCATAACTTGAATTTTCACTTCCCCTTCATCTCGTAAACAAAAAAGGAGATAAAAGGCAAATAGATCAACACAAAATGAAAATTTTAGAGTTCATGTATGGAAAGAATTTATAGCAATAAACAAATATAAGTAAATAAAATTTATTCACACACCACAAATGAACACAAAATTTTTGTAATCCAAGTTTGGGAAATTTCACTAGTTCAACTCTAATAGCTCGGAATTTTATAAGAAACAGATTTTTCTACACATGTTTTAAAAAATGGATATGCATGCTTGAAACAATTTAAAGATGAAAATTACCTATGGATCCAAACCTTTAAAGAGAATAAGAGTAAATTCTAAAGTGAACGTGCGGTTGGATATTTACCCGAGTCCAATAAGCCATTATTTTGCCCATTTACAAAAAGCTGACCTAACGATCATAGATGATTGTAAAGTGATTTAGCATGCGTAACAAGCTATATTTTTGTATGGAAAAACTTGTGGATTGGGAGTCAACACTCGGTTAAAAATCCCCCGCCTCCCCCTTTTCCCGACGATTGCAGAACCTGATATATAAAAGACTTTACAATCCCTAAAAATTACAGATAGTTTTTGGAAATATCTCTCCATACATTTGTACATTGTCCATTTCCTTTTTAGATGTATAGTTTTTTCTTAAATAAAAAACTTGATTTTTCACTTTCCCTTCATCTCCTAAAGAAAAAAAGAGATAAAAAGCAAATAGATCTCAACAAAAAGAAAATTTTAGGGTTTATGTATGGAAAGAATTTAAAGCAATCAAAAAATGTAAGTAAAGAAAATTTTTTCACACACAACAAATGAACACAAAAGTTTTGTTATCCAAGTTTGGGAAATTCCACTAGTTCAACTCTAATAGCTCAGAATTTTATAAGAAAGATATTTGTCTATACATGTTTTAAAAAATGGATAGGCATGCTTGAAACATGTTAAAGATCCAAATGACCTATGGATCCAAACCTTTTAAAGAGAATAACATTAAATTCTCAAGTGAATGTGTGGTGGGATATTTACCCAAGTAAAAAAATTCATTATTTTGCCCATTTACCAAAAGCTGACCTATCGATCAAAAATGTTTGTAAAGTGATTTATCATGCGTAACGGGCTATATTTTTGTAAGGAATGACTTATGGATTGGGTGTCAACACTCAGTTAAAATTCCCTCGCCTCCCCCTTTTCCCGACGATTGTAGAACCTAAAATATAAAAACTAAAAAGAATTTACAATCCTTAAAAATTACAGTCGCTTTTTGGAATTATCTCTCTCTACATTTGTGCATTGTGCATTTCCACTCTAGATGTATACTTTTTTCTTAAATCAAAACTTGAGTTTTCACTTTCCCTTCATCTCGTGAACAAAAAAAGAGATAAAAGGAAAATAGATCACAACAAAATGAAAATTTTAGTGTTTATGAATGGAAAGAATTGTTACGGTCCCAGGTCATGGATCGAGTAACACGGCGTGGGATTTGTGAATCCAGCACTCAGAATTTACTCACTTCACATCAAGGGTCTTTGTATGAGTATTTCTCCTTAACCAATGCTTGGCCAGGAGGAAAGATCCTCTTTTGAGGGTCCTATCGAGTTGTTGTGCTAGGTAGAAGAGCCCACAGCAATGCTGACCTTGCTAGAGCAAGGTGCTCTCTTTTCTTGGTCACGGCAAAGAGGGTTTGGCCCTCTTTGTTGCTGCTCTAGCTAAGAATGCAATCCTTCTTTCTTAAATAACTTGAAACACGAGTTTGGGATAGATTAATACCTTTTCTTTGATGCAATGATCAGCTCCCACGTTGCACCAGGAATTGCTCAAGATTTGAGGATAAAAATCCTCACTTTGCTGCTTGGTAAGGGAGGAATTGGGCCTCTCTTGCTGCTGCTGCCGAGAAGGAGGATAGACCTCCTCTTTGGGCTCGGAAAAGGGGCAGGAAGCTCCTTTTCTTAGTAGGGATGATGGTGGATGAATTTGGGTGAAGATGGATGGCAATGGAGGGTGAATGATAGGTTGGATTTTTGGAGTAAACCCTAAACTCGGGATCAAGAGGTGATCCCAACCTATTTAGACTAGGTTATTCTAAAATCTCAAAGCTTACCTATTTGATTCACACCTATCCCTTAAATAGGGAGTTTTAGGGTTAGGGTTACAATAATTCCCCATAATGCCCTTACATAAAAAGTAATTAGAAATAACTCCTACTTAAAACAATATAAGAAATAAATCCTACTTAAAACAATATTAGAAATAAATCCTACTCAAAGAAATATAAGAATTAAATCCTATTGAGTGAGTTGTTGTTGTCTTCTTCGTTGTTTGACTCGGTGTGCTATTGAGTCCACAACATCTGCCTCCCCATGGAGAAAGAGCTTGTCCTCAAGCTCAAAAGCTGGGTAGACTTGTTTGAAGATGTCCACGCGTTCCCATGTTGCAGCGTCGGGGTCAGTGTCCGTCCACTGAACGAGAATCTCCCAATGATCATTGGTCAGCCATGCACGTAACACCGCAGCTGGGTTAAGAATAACCTCACCATGATCAACTAGTGGTAGGAATGGAGTGGATGTAGGCTGTGCTTCGGAATGCGGCTTCAAAAGAGAGACATGAAACACATCGTGAATTTTGGCTATGTCTGGTAATTTGAGTTGATAGGCGACTGGTCCCACGCGTCGAAGAAAGGGCAACGGCCCAAAAAATCTGGGTGAGAGCTTATGACGTGGAGGTCCCGCTAGAGACTGCTGACAGTAGGGCTGGAGCCGTAGCCACACATACTTTCCAACCTCAAAAGAGACCTCACGGTGGCCTCTGTCGTATACATCCTTCATCCGAGCTTGGGCACGTCGTAGCCATTCTGTGATATTCTGTAGCAGTACATCCCTGTCTATGAGTGCCTGATCAATCGTGTCCATGCGGGTGGACCCTGGGTTGTACGAGAGGAGGCGAGGTGGATCCCGGCCATATATAACCCGAAAAGGAGTGGATTGCAATGCAGAGTGGAATGAAGTGTTGTAACAATATTCGGCCCATGGAAGCCATTGAACCCATTGCCGTGGACGATCCCCCACCAAGCACCATAGATACATCTCGATGGTGCGGTTCACCACCTCAGTCTGCCCGTCTGTCTGTGGATGATAGGCGGAGGAGAACTTCAATTTTGACCCACTCAAGCAAAACAGTTCCCGCCAAAAAGTGCTCGTGAAAACTGCATCTCTGTCACTCACAATGGATTCTGGAATGCCATGTAAGCGGACTATCTGCTCCAGGAAAGTCTGAGCAACCCGTGTTGCGGTATACGGATGAGCCATCGGTATAAAATGCCCGTACTTGGAGAATTGATCAACCACTATGAAAAGTACGGATTTGCCGGCTGACAGGGGTAGGCCTTCCACAAAATCCATTGAAATGTCGGCCCAAACCTGCTTTGGAAGGGCCAGAGGCTGGAGAAGACCGGCTGGACTCAAGTGCTCGGCTTTGTTGCGCTGGCATACCTGACAGTTGCCAACATAAGTCGCAATAGAGGCTTTCATGGCTTGCCAGTAAAAATCAGCTCGAATTCTGTGCAAGGTCTTCTGGATCCCCTCGTGTGTACTGTCATGGTAGGCCGAGAGAATAGCTGGAATCAACTCGGACTCAGGTGGAAGGAAAATCCAATGCTTATAATAAATAAGTGAATCCTGGATGGACCACTTAACATTCATTGTCCCTTCTGAGATCTGCTGATGCAGTTCCTGCAGTGCAGGGTTAGTAGCATGTGCTTCTCGCACCAAGTCCATAATGAGAAATCTCGGCTGGCTGATAGAATAGACCGACTGCTGATCTTCAAAACACCGTGACAAGGCATCTACCACCTTATTTAATCTCCCCGCACGATACTCCACCGAGAAGTCAAACCCCTACAACTTACTGATCCAGTGCTGTTGTGGCGACGTCGTCAAACGCTGTTCTAGTAAGAATTTAAGGCTGTAGTGATCCGTGCGTATGAGAAAAGCCCGGCCCCAGAGATAAGGCCTCCAATGTTGGACCGATTTGGCCAACCCAATCAATTCGCACTCATAGGCTGCCAGTTTGTGATGGCGGACTGCCAACTGTCTGCTAAAATAAGCAATAGGATGGCCGAGCTGCTGTAAAATGGCCCCCATGTCCACGCCCGAAGTGTCGCACTCTACCACGAACAATTCGTCGAAGTTGGGAAGTTGTAATACTGGCGCAGATGCGAGGGCAGCTTTGAGTGCCACAAACGACGTGGTGGCCCCCTCATTCCAAATAAAGGAATTTTTCGTGAGTAGACTCATCAATGGTGCTGCCACTGGCCCATAGTTCTGAATAAATTTACGGTAGTAGCCCGCAAGACCCAGAAAACCCGTAATGCAGAACACGACTGTGGTTGCGGCCACTCGTGAATAGCTCGGATCTTCTCGGGATCCACCGTAACCCCCTCATGTGAGATAATGTGTCCCAGATATCCCACGTGTGAAGCTGCAAAAGTACACTTGGAGTGTTTCAAATAAAGCTGATGTGCTCTTAACAAGTCGAAAACAATCCTCAAGTGTGCCAAGTGCTCCTCAACCGACTTGCTATATATCAAAATATCATCGAAAAATACAAGAACAAATTTTCGAAGATAGGGGTTAAATACCTCGTTCATCAAAGCTTGAAAAGTGGAGGGTGAATTGGATAACCCGAATGGCATGACGACGAACTCAAAGTGGCCATGGTACGTGCGGAATGCCGTCTTCTCGATATCAGAGGGGTGCATCTGGACCTGATGGTATCCCAAACGGAGGTCGAGTTTAGTGAATAACCACGACCCATGTAACTCATCCAGAAGCTCATCCACTACCGGAATCGGGAACTTGTCTTTTACTGTCTGCACGTTCAACTCCCGATAATCCACGCAAAACCTCCATGTCCCATCATGTTTCTTCACAAGTAAGACGGGTGAAGAGAACGGGGAGCGGCTGGGATGAATAAGACCTTGTTTCAACATCTCATGGCACTGACGCTCTATCTCGTCCTTCTGAAGGTGTGGGTAACGGTATGGTCGCACGACCACTACCTCAGAACCTGGTTTCAGACAGATCCTGTGGTCATAGTGCCTCATGGGAGGCAACCCCGAAGGCTCCTGGAAGAGGTCATAGAACTCCTCAACCAGACCATCACTAGTACTATCAGGCTGATCCTGTGTCTGCAAAGTGTGTATGCGGTGGGCCCTATCCACCTGACAGCCCTGTAAGAGCACCCGACTTCCGGCCAAATCAAAGCTCATGGTTAAAGCCGAAAAGTCCCACAGAATGGGCCCCAATGTTTGTAACCATTTAATGCCTAAAACCATATCAAAACCCGCTACGGGAATAACAAAAAATTCCGCATTAAATGAAGTAAATCCAATGGAAAAAGTTACCGCCTTACTAGTCCCATAGCTAGGGACCTTCTCGCCATTGGCCACTAAGACGGTAGCTGTCGGATGAGTGTGTATCTAGAGCTGGAGATACTGTGCGGCTGTCAAACTCAGAAAATTGTGTGTACTCCCCGAGTCGACTAGTCCCACCAGTTCTCGATCGATGACATGAGCTCGGACTTGCATTGTAGTAGGCGATTTCTGCCCAGTAATAGCATGCAAGGATATCTCTGGTGGTTCCTCCTCGATAATATCCTCTGGTTCCTCTGGATCCTCTGAATCCTCCATCTCGAGCCAAAATAATCGTTTACATTGGTGTCTGACCCGATACTGCTCATCGCAATTATAACAGAGATTTTTGGACCGCCTTTCTGCCATCTCCGCACTCGTCAATTTTTTTATAAAGCTCAGTAGGGAATTACCAGGGCGGGGATCGGCTACCCGAGTCGTAGTCGGAGTGTGTCTGGATGGTGCTGCTGTAGATGCTCCCTGAGATGAATTATAGCGGTGCCCTTGCTACGTGGAGGAAGTGTTCCTCTCACTCGACCAACCCGGCTTACGTTGTTGCAACTGTTGTCGTTGTTCCATTGCTCGGGCCATATTCATGGCATGAGCTAGATCCGTGGGCATAAGGAGTTCTACCTCTAGCCGTAAATACTCATTGAGACCTGCTGTGAATAAGGAGACCTGCTGGTCAACCAATACCCTCTCTCCAGCACGAGCCAACTTTTCCTGGAAGAGTTTTTTATAGTGTTCCACCGAACCCGTTTGTCTCAATAGGACTAACTCTCCCAAGGGGTTGCTGTTGGCGGGAGGCCCAAATCTAACTGTGCATAGATTTTTAAATTCTCCCCAAGTCATTCCCAGTCTCTCTTTCTCTACTTGAGTCACCTATAACATGGCTTCATCTGTCATATGGAAAGAGGCTAGTTGCACCTTATCCCATTCAGTAGTCCCTTGGTTCAAAAAAAAATTTCACATCTATGCAACCAAATTACGGGATCCACAGAACCATTGAAAGAGGGAAACTCTAACTTGGTGTACCTTGGGATTGTGCCTCCATGATGAGGTGCTTGGACAGCAGTGCGCCCAGGCCACTGCTCCCCTCTTCTGTGATATGGTTGAGCAACCTCTCTCACCTCCGGACTCTGATGTCTCTTTGTCCTCAACTCCTGTAGCATGCTAATGATTCAGCTCATCTCTTGTTCCAAACCACAAACCTTTCCCAACACTGGTTGTGCTGTTTCAAGGCTATCTTCTATCTTTTGTATCCTGATTTGGATTTCTTCATTGTTGATATTATCCCCCATGTTACCCTGCTCTGATACCACGTTGTTACGGTCCCGGGTCATGGATCGAGTAACACGGCGTGGGATTTGTGAATCCAGCACTCAGAATTTACTCACTTCATGTCAAGGGTCTGTGTATGAGTATTTCTCCTTAACCAATGCTTGGCCAGGAGGAAAGATCCTCTTTTGAGGGTCCTACCGAGTTGTTGTGCTAGGTAGAAGAGCCCACAACAATGCTGACCTTGCTAGAGCAAGGTGCTCTCTTTTCTTGGTCACGGCAAAGAAGGTTTGGCCCTTTTTGTTGCTGCTCTAGCTAAGAATGCAATCCTTCTTTCTTAAATAACTTGAAACACGAGTTTGGGATAGATTAATACCTCTTCTTTGATGCTATGATCAGCTCCCACGTTGCACCAAGAATTGCTCAAGATTTGAGGATAAAAATCCTCACTTTGCTGCTTGGTAAGGGAGGAATTGGGCCTCTCTTGCTGCTGCTGCCGAGAAGGAGGATAGACCTCCTCTTTGGGCTCGGAAAAGGGGCAGGAAGCTCCGTTTCTTAGTAGGGATAATGGTGGATGAATTTGGGTGAAGATGGATGGCAATGGAGGGTGAATGATAGGTTGGATTTTTGGAGTAAACCCAAAACTCGGGATCAAGAGGTGATCCCAACCTATTTAGACTAGGTTATTCTAAAATCTCAAAGCTTACCTATTTGATTCATACCTATCCCTTAAATAGGGAGTTTTAGGGTTAGGGTTACAATAATTCCCCATAATGCCCTTACATAAAAAGTAATTAGAAATAACTCCTACTTAAAACAATATAAGAAATAAATCCTACTTAAAACAATATTAGAAATAAATCCTACTCAAAGAAATATAAGAATTAAATCCTATTGAGTGAGTTGTTGTTGTCTTCTTCGTTGTGTGACTCGGTGTGCTATTGAGTCCATAACAAGAACTTAAAGAAATAAACAAATGTAAGTAATGAAAATTTATTCACACACCACAAATGAACACAAAAGTTTTGGTATCCAAGTTTGGGAAATTCCACTAGTTCAACCCTAATAGCTCGGAATTTTATAAGAAAGAGATTTTTCTACACATGTTTTAAAAAATGGATATGCATGCTTGACACATGGTAAAGATGCAAATGACCTATGGATCCAAACCTTTAAAGAGAATAACATTAAATTCTAAAGTGAACGTGCGGTGGGATAGTTACCCGAGTCAAACAAGCCATTCTTTTGCACATTTACAAAAACCTGGCCTAACGATCATAGATGATTGTAAAGTGATTTATCATGCGTAACGGGCTATAGTTTTTTAAGGAATGACTAATTGATTGGGAGTCAACACGGAGTTAAAAATCCCCCGCCTCTCCCTTTTCCTGACAAATGCTGAACCTGATATATAAAAACTAAAAATAGTTTACAATCCTCAAAAAATTTAGGGTTTATGTACGGAAAGAATATAAAGAAATAAACCAATGTAAGAAAAGAAATTTTTTTGACACACCACAAATGAACCCAAACGTTTTATTATTCAAGTTTGGGAAATTCCAATAGTTCAACCCTAATAGCTCGAAATTTTATATGAAAGAGATTTTTCTACACATGTTTTAAAAAATGGATAGGCATGCTTGAAACATGTTAAAGATCCAAATGACCTATGGATCCAAACCTATTATAGAGAATAACATTAAATTCTCAAGTGAATGTGCGGTTGGATATTTACCCGAGTGAAATAATCCGTTATTTTGCCCATTTACCAACAGCTAACCTATGATAATAGATCATTCTGAAGTGATTTATCATGTGTAACCGGCTATATTGTTGTAAGGAATGACTTATGGATTGGGAGTCAACACTCAGTTAAAATTCCCCTACCTCCCCCTTTTCCCCACGATGGTAGAAGCTAAAATATAGAAACTAAAAAGAGTTTACAATCCTTAAAAATTACAGTCACATTTTGGAATTATCTCTCTTTACATTGGTGCATTGAGCATTTTCTTTTTAGATGTACACTTTTTTCTTAAATCAAAACGTGAGTTTTCACTTTCCATTCATCTCGTAAACAAAAAAAGAGATAAAAGGCAAATAGATCACAACAAAATTAAAATTTTAGTGTTTATGAATGGAAAGAATTTAAAGAAATAAACAAATGTAAGGAATGAATATTTATTCACACAACACAAATGAACACAAAAGTTTTGTTATCCAAGTTTAGGAAATTCCACTAGTTCAACCCTAATAGCTCGGAATTTTATCAGAAAGAGATTTTTCTACACATGTTTTTAAAAATGGATATGCATGCTTGACACATGGTAAAGATTTAAATGTGCTATGGATGAAAACCATTAAAGAGAATAACATTAAATTCTCAAGTGAACGTGCGGTGGGATATTTACCCAAGTCAAACAAGCCATTCTTTTGCACATTTAAAAAAAGATGACCTAATAATCATAGATGATTGTAAAGTGATTTATCATGTGTAACGGGCTATACTTTTTTTAGGAATGACTTATGGATTAGGAGTCAATACTCAGTGAAAAATCCCCCGCCTCCCCCTTTTCCCGACGAGTGTAGAACTTGATATATAAAAACTAAAAAGAGTTTAAAATTCCTACAAAATTACAGACAATTTTATGAATTATCTCTCTCTACATTTTTCATTGTGCATTTCCTTTTATGATGTATACTTTTTTCTTAAATCAAAACATGAGTTTTCACTTTCCCTTCCTCTCAGAAAAAAAAAAGAGATAAAAGGCTAATAGATCACAACAAAATGAAAATTTTAAAGTTTATGTATGGAAAGAATTTAAAGCAATAAACAAATTTAAGAAAAGAAAATTTATTCGCACACCACAAATGAACACAAAAGTTTTTTATCCAAGTTTGGGAAATTCCACTAGTTCAACTCTAATAGCTCGGAATTTTATAAGAAAGAGATTTTTTTACACCTGTTTTAAAAAATGGATATGCATGCTTGAAAAAAGTTAAAAAAGAAAATGACCTATGGATCCAAACCTTTTAAAGAGAATAAAATTAAATTCTCAAGTTAACGTGCAGTGGGAAATTTACCCGAATCAAACAAGCCATTATTTTGCCCATTTACAAAAAGCTGACCTAACGATCACAGGTGAATGTAAAGTGATTTATCATGCGTAACAGGCTATATTTTTGTATGGAAAGACTTATGGATCGTCAGTCAACACTCATTTAAAAATCCCCCGCCTCCCCCTTTTGCCAACGACTGCAGAACCTAATATATAAAAACTAAAAAAGTTTACAATTCCTAAAAATTTTAGACACTTTTGGGAATTATATCTCTCTACATTTGTGAATTGTGCATTTCCATTTTAGATCTATACTTTTTTATTAAATCAAAACTTGAGTTTTCACTTTCCCTTCATCTCGTAAACAAAAAAAGCGTTAAAAGGCAAATAAATCACAAAAAAATGAAAAGTTTAGGATTTATGTATGGAAATAATTTAAAAAAAAACAAATGTAAGTAAAGAAAAATCATTCACACAACACAAATGAACACAAAATTTTTGTTATCCAAGTTTGGGAAATTCCACAAGTTCAACCTTAATAGCTCAGAATTTTATAATAAACAGATTTTCTACACATGTTTTAAAAAATGGATAGGCATTCTTGAAACATTTGAAAGATGCAAATGACATATGGATCCAAACCTTTTAAAGGGAATAATATTAAATTCTCAAGTGAACGTGCTTTGGAATATTTACCCGAGTCAAACAAGCCATTATTTTGCCCATTTACAAAAAGCTGACCTAATAATAAAAGATGATTGTAAAATGATTTATCATGCGTGACGGGTTTTATTTTTTAAAGGAATGACTTATGGATTAGGAGTCAACACTCAGTTAAAAATCCCCCGCCTCGTCCTTTTCCCGACGATTGCAGAACCTGATATATAAAAGACTTTACAATCCCTAAAAATTACAGTCACTTTTTGGAATTATCTCTCTCTACATTTGTGCATTGTGCATTTCCTTTCTAGATGTATACTTTTTTCTTAAATCAAAACTTGAGTTTCACTTTTCGTTCATCTCGTAAACAAAAAAAGAGACAAAAAGCAAATACATCACAAATATATCAAAATTTTAGAGTTTATGTATGGAAAGAATTAAAAGAAATAAACAAAAGTAAATAAAGAAAATTAATTCACACACCACAAATGAACACAAAAGTTTTGTTATCCAAGTTTGGGAAATTCCACCAGTTCAACCCTAATACCTCGAAATTTTATAAGAAAGTGATTTTTCTACACTAGTTTTAAAAAATGGATATGCATGCCTGAAATGTGTTCAAGATGCAAATGCCCTATGGATCCAAGCCTTTTAAAGAGAATAACATTAAATTATCAAGTGAACGTGTGGTGGGATATTTACCCAATTCAACCAAGCCATTATTTTGCCGATTTACAAAAAGCATACCTAACGATCAATGATGATTGTAAAGTGATTTATCATGCGTAACAGAATTTATTTTTGTAAGGAATAAATTATGGATTAGGAGTCAACTCTCAGTTAAAAATCCCCCGCCTTGCCCTTTTCCCGATGATTGCAAAACCTGATATATGAAAACTAAAAATAGTTTGCAATCACTAAAAATTACAGACACTTTTTGGAATTATCACTTTCTACATTTGTGCATTGTGCATTTCAATTTTATATGTAAACTTTTTTCATAAATCATCACTTCAGTTTTCACTTTCCATTCTTCTCGCAAACAAAAAAAAGAGATAAAAGGCAAATAGATCACAACAAAATGAACACAAAATTTTTCTTATCCAAGTTTGAGAAATTCCACTAGTTCAACCCTTATAGCTCGAAATTTTATTAGAAAGAGATTTTTCTACACATGTTTTAAAAAATTGATAAGCATGCTTGAAACATGTTAAAGAAGGAAATGACCTATGGATCCAAACCTTTTAAAGAGAATAACATTAAATTCTCAAGTGAACGTGCGGTGGGATATTTCACCAAGTAAAACAAACCATTATTTTGCCCATTTACAAAAACTTGACCTAACGATCATAGATGATTGTAAAGTGATTTATCAAGCATAACAGGTTATATTTTTATGAGGAATGACTTATGGATTGGGAGTCAACACTCAGTGAAAAATCCCTGCCTCCCCTGTTTTCCAACAATTGTCGAACTTGATATATAAAAACTAAAAATTTTTTACAATCCCTACAAACTTACAAATACTTTTATGAATTATCTGTCTCTACAATTGTGCATTGTGCTTTTCCTTTTAAGATATATAATTTTTTCTTAAATCAAAACTTGAGTTTTCACTTTCGCTTCATCACCTAGACAAAAAAAGTGATAGAAGGCAAATAGATCACAACAAAATGAAAATTTTAGAGTTTATGTGTGGAAAGAATTTAAAGAAATTAAAAAATGTAAGTAAATAAAATTTATTCACACACCAGAAATGAACACAAAAGTTTTGTAATCCAAGTTTGGGAAATTCCACTAGTTCAACTCTAATAGCTCGAAATTTTAAAAGAAAGAGATTTTTCAACACATGTTTTAAAAAACGGATACGCATGCTTTAAACAAGTTAAAGATGCAAATGACCTATGGACCCAAACCTTTTAAAGAGAATAACATTAAATTTTAAAGTGAACGAGAGGTGGGATATTTACCCGAGTCAAACAAACCATTATTTTGCCCATTTACAAAAAGTTGACCTAACGATCATAGGTGATTGTAAAGTGATTTATCACGCGTAATGGTCTCTATTTTTGTGCAGAAAGACTTATGGATTGGGAGTCAACACTTAGTAAAAAATCCCCCGCCTCTCCCTTTTCCCGACGATAGCAGAACCTGATACATAAAAACTAAAAAGAGTTTAAAATCCCTAAAAATTAAAAACACTTTTGTGAATTATCTCTCTCTACTTTTGTACATTGTGCATTTCCAGTTTTGGTGTATACTTTTTTATTTAATAAAAAACTTGAGTTTTCACTTTCCCTTCATCTCCTAAATAAATAAAGAGATAAAAAGCAGAAAGATCACCACAAAATGAAAATTTTAGGGGTAATGTATGGAAAGAATATAAAGCAACAAACAAATGTAAGAAAAGAAAAAATTTTCACACACCACAAATGTACACAAAAGTTTTGTTATCCAAGTTTGGGAAATTCCAATAGTTCAACCCTAATAGCTCGGAATTTCAGAAGAAAGAGATTTTTCAACACATGTTTTAAAAAATGGATAGGCATGCTTGAAACATGTTAAAGATCCAAATGACCTATGGATCCAAACCTATTAAAGAGAATAACATAAAATTCTCAAGTAAAAGTGCGGTTGGATATTTACCCGAGTCAACCAATCCATTATTTTGCCCATTTACCAAAAGCTGACCTATCAGTCATAGATGATTGTAAAGTGATTTATCATGCGTAACCGGCTATATTTTTGTAAGGAATGACTTATGGATTGAGAGTCAACACTCAGTTAAATATCCCCCGCCTCCCTCTTTTCACAACGATTGCAGAACGTGATTTATAAAAACTAAAAAGAGTTTACAATCCTTAAAAATTACAGACACTTTTTGGAATTATCTCTCTCTACATTTGTTCATTGTGCATTTCCTTTTTAGATGTACAGTTTTTTCTAAAATCAAAACGTGAGTTTTCACTTTCCCTTCATCTCGTAAAAAAAAAGTGACAAAAGGCAAATAGTTCACAATAAAATTAAAATTTTAGTGTTTATGAATGGAAAGAATTTAAAAAAATAAACAAATGTAAGTAATGAAAATTTATTCACAGACCACAAATGAATACAAAAGTTTTTTTATCCAAGTTTTGGAAATTCCACTAGTTCAACCCTAATAGCTCGGAATTTTATAAGAAAGAGATTTTTCTATACATGTTTTAAAAAATGGATATGCCTGCTTGACACATGCTAAAGATGCAAATGACCTATGGATCTAAACCTTTAAAGATAATAACATTAAATTCTCAAGTGAACGTGCGGTGGGATATTTACCTGAGTCAAACAAGCCATTCTTTTGCACATTTACAAAAAGCTAACCTAACGATCATAGATGATTATAAAGTGATTTATCATGCCTAACGGGCTATAATTTTGTTAGGAATGACTTATGGATTAGGAGTCAACACTCAGTGAAAAATCCCCCGCCTCCCCCTTTTCCCGTCGATTGCAGAACTTGATATATAAAAACTAAAAAGAGTTTACATTTCCTATAAAATTACAGACAATTTTATGAATTATCTCTCTCTAAATTTGTCATTGTGCATTTCCATTTAAGATGTATACTTTTTCTTAAATCAAAACATGAGTTTTCACTTTCCCTTCATCTTAGAAACAAAAAAAGAGATAAAAGGCAAAGAGATCACAACAAAATGAAAATTTTAAAGTTTATGTATGGAAATAATTTAAAGCAATAAACAAATTTGAGAAATAAAATTTATTCACACACCACAAATGAACACAAAAGTTTTGTTATCCTAATTTGGGAAATTCCACCAGTTTAACTCTAATAGCTCGAAATTTTATAAGAAAGAGATTTTTCTACACCTGTTTTAAAAAATGGATATGCATGCTTGAAACAAGTTAAAGAAGCAAATGACCTATGGATCCAAACCTTTTAAAGAGAATAACATTAAATTCTCAAGTGAACGTGTGGTGGGATATTTACCTGAGTCAAACAAGCCATTATTTTGCCCATTTACAAAAAGCTGACCTAAGGAATATAGGTGATTGTAAAGTGATTTATCTTACGTAACGGGCTATATTTTTGTATGGAAAAACTTATGGATCGAGAGTCAACACTCAGTTAAAAATTCTCCCCCTTTTCCCAAGACTGTAGAACTTGATATATAAAAACTAAAAAGAGTTTACAATTCCTAAAAATTACAGACACTTTTGGGAATTATCTCACTCTACATATGTGAATTGTGCATTTCCATTTTAGATCTATACTTTTTTCTTAAATCAAAACTTGAGTTTTCACTTTCCCTTCATCTTGTAAACAAAAAAAGCGATAAAAGGCAAATAGATCACAACAAAATGAAATTTTTAGAGTTTATGTATGGAAATAATTTAAAACAATAAACAAATGTAAGTAAAGAAAAATTATTCACACAACACAAATGAACACAAAAATTTTGTTATCCAAGTTCGGGAAATTCCACTAGTTCAACCCTAATAGCACAAAATTTTATAATAAACAGATTTTTCTACACATGTTTTAAAAAATGGATAGGCATTCTTGAAACATTTGAAAGATGCAAAAGACTTATGGATCCAAACCTTTTAAAGAGAATAACATTAAATTCTCAAGTGACTGTGCGTTGGGATATTTACCCGAGTCAAACAAGCCATTATTTTGCCCATTTACAAAAAGCTGACATAACAATAAAAGATGATTGTAAAATGATTTATCATGCATCACGGGCTTTATTTTTTAAAAGGAATGACTTCCGGATTAGGAGTCAACACTCAGTTAAAAATCCCTCGTCTCGCCCTTTTCCCGACGATTGTTGAACCTGATATATAAAAACTAAAAAAAGTTTACAATCCCTAAAAATTACAGACACTTTTAGGAATTATCTCTCTCTACATTTTTGCATTGTGCATTTCCTTTTTAGATCTATACTTTTTTTCTTAAATCAAAACATGAGTTTCCACTTTCCCTTCATCTCTTAAGCAAAAAAAAGAGATAAAAGGCAAACAGATCACAACAAAGTGAAAATTTGAGAGTTTATGAATGGAAAGAATTTAAAGCAACAAACAAATGTAAGTAAAGGAAATTTATTCACACACCACATATCAACGCAAATGTTTTGTTATCCAAGTTTGGGAAATTTCAATGGTTCAACCCTAATAGCTCGGAATTTTATAAGAAAGAGATTTTGCTACTTATGTTGTAAAAAATAGATATGCATGCTTTAAACAAGTTAAATATGCAAATGACCTACAGATGAAATCCTTTTAAAGAGAATAATATTGAATTCCCAAGTGAACGTGCGGTGGGATATTTACCCCAGTCAAACAAGCCATTATTTTGCCCATTTACCAAAAGTTGACCTAACGATCATAGATGATTGTAAAGTGATTTATCATGCTTAACGGGCTATATTTTGTGAAGAATGACTTAAGGATTGGGAGTCAACACTCAGTTAAAAAACTCCCCCTCCCTTTTCCCGATGATTGCAGAATTTGATATAGAAAAACTAAAAAGTGTTTACAATCCCATAAAGTTATAGACACTTTTTGGAATTATTTCCCTCTACATTTGTGCATTGTGCATTTTCATTTTAGATATATACTTTTTTCTTAAATGAAAACTTGTGTTTTCATTTTCCCTTCATCTCCTAAACAAAAAAAGAGATAAAAGGCAAATACATCACAACAAAATCAAAATTTTAGAGTTTATGTACGGAAAGAATTTAAAGAAATAAAGAAAAGTAAGTAAAGAAAATTAATTCACACACCACAAATGAACACAAAAGTTTTGTTATCCAAGTTTGGGAAATTCCACTAGTTCAACCCTAATACCTCGAAATTTTGTAAGAAAGAGATTTTTCTACACTAGTTTTAAAAAATGGATATACATGCCTGAAACGTGTTCAAGATGAAAATGCCCTATGGATCCAAGCCTTTTAAAGAGAATAACATTAAATTCTCAAGTGGACATGCAGTGGGATATTTACCCAATTCAACCAAGCAATTATTTTGCCGATTTACAAAAAGCATACCTAACGATCAATGATGATTGTAAAGTGATTTATCATGCGTAACAGAATTTATTTTTGTAAGGAATAACTTATGGATTGGGAGTCAACTCTCAGTTAAAAATCCCCGCCTTCCCCTTTTCCCGATGATTGCAGAACCTGATATATGAAAACTAAAAAGAGTTTGCAATCGCTAAAAATTACAGACACTTTTTGGAATTATCTCTCCCTACATTTGTGCATTGTGCATTTCAATTTTATATGTAAATTGTTTTCATAAATAAACACATGAGTTTTCACATTCCCTTCTTCTCACAAAAAAAAAGAGATAAAAGGCAAATAGATCACAACAAAATGAACACAAAATTTTTCTTATCCAAGTTTGAGAAATTCCACTAGTTCAACCCTTAGAGAACAAAATTTTATTAGAAAGAGATTTTTCTACACATGTTTTAAAAAATGGATAAGCATGCTTGAAACATGTTAAAGTTGCAAATGACCTATGGATCCAAACCTTTTAAAGAGAATAACATTAAATTCTCAAGTGAACGTGCGGTGGGATATTTACCCGAATCAAACAAGCCATCATTTTGCCCATTTACAAAAAGCTGACCGAACGATCATATATGATTGTAAAGTGATTTATCATGCATAACAGGTTATATTTTTGTGAGGAATGACTTATGGAATGGGAGTCAATACTCAGTTAAAAATCCCTCGCCTCCCCCTTTTCCCGACAGTTCCAGAACCTGTTATATATAAACCAAAAATAGTTTACAATCCCTAAAAATTACAGACAGTTTTTAGAATTATCTCTCTCTACATTTCTGCATTGTGCATTTTCATTTTAGATGTATACTTTTTTCTTAAATACAAACTTGAGTTTTCACTTTCCCTTCATCTCATAAACAAAAAAAGATATAAAAGGCAAACAGATCACAACAAAAATTAAAATTTTACAGTTTATATATGGAAAGAATTTAAAGCAATCAAAAAATGTAAATAAATAAAATTTATTCATACTCCACAAATGAACACAAAAGTTTTGTTATCAAAGTTAGGGAAATACCACTACTTCAACTCTAATCGCTCGGAATTTTATATGAATAAGATTTTTCTACGCGTGCTTTAAAAAATTGATATGCATGCTTGAAACTTGTTAAAGATTCAAGTGACCTATGTATCCAAATCTTTTAAAGAGATTAAATTTAAATTCTCAAGTGAATTGCGGTGGGATATTTACCCGAGTCAAACAAGCCATTATTTTGCCCATTTAGAAAAAGTTGACCTAATGATCATAAATGGTTGTAAAGTGATTTATTAGGCGGAATGGGCTATATTTTTTAAAGGAAAGACTTATGGATTGGGAGTCCACACTCAGTTAAAAATCTCCCTCCCCCTTTTCTCGATGATGGCAGAACCTGATATATTAAAACTAAAAAGAGTTTACAATCCCTAAAAATTATAGAGACTTTAAGGAATTATCTCTCCCTACATTTGTGCATTGTGCATTTCCATTTTAGATGTACACTTTTTTCTTAAATCAAAATTTGAGTTTTCACTTTTCCTTCATCGCGTAAACAAAAATAGAGATAAAAGGCGAATAGATCACAAGAAAATGAAAATGTTAGGGTTTATGTATGGAAAGAATTTAAAGCAATAAAAAAATGTAAGTAAAGAAAATTTATTCACACACCACAAATGAACACAAAAGTTTTGTTATCCAAGTTTGGGAAATTTCACTAGTTCAACCCTAATAGCTCGGAATTTTATAATAAAAAGATTTATCTACAAATGTTTTAAAAAATGTATAGGCATGTTTGAAACATGTTAAAGATGAAAATGACCTACGGATCCAAACCTTTTAAGTAGAATAACATTAAATTCTCAAGTGAACTTGCGTTGGGATATTTACCCGAGTCAAACAAGCCAATAGTTTGACCATATTAAAGAGATTACCTAACCATCACAGATGATTGTAAAGTGATTTATCATGAGTAACGGCTATATTTTGGTAAGGAATGATCTATGGATTGGGAGTCAACACTCCGTTAACAATCCCCCGCCTCCCCCTTTTCCTGACGATTGCAGAACCAGATTTTAAAAAACTAAAAAGATTTACACTTCCAAAAAATTACAGACACATTTTGGAATTATCTCTCTCTAACTTTTTGCATTGTGCATTTCCTTTTTAGATGTATCCTCTTTTGTTAAATCAAAAGTTGAGTTTTCACTTTCCCTTCATCTCGTTTACAAAAAAAAGAGATAAAAGGAAAATAGATCACAACAAAATGAAAATTTTAAAGTTTATATAAGGAAAAAATATGTAGCAATAAACAAATGTAAGTAAATAAATTTATTCACACACCACAAATGAGCACAAAAGTTTTTTTATCCAAGTTTTGGATATTCCACTAGTTCAACTCTAATAACTCAGAATTTTAAGAGAAAAATATTTTTTACACATTTTAAAAAATGGATATGCATGCTTGAAACTTGTTAAAGATGAAAATGACCTATAGATCCAAACCTTTTAAACAGAATAACATTAAATTCTCAAGTCAACATGTGGTGGGATATTTACTCGAGTCAAACAAGCCATTATTTTGCCCTTTTAAAAAAAGCTGAACTAACGATCACAGATGATTGTAAAGATATTTATCATACGTAACGGTCTATATTTCTGAAAGGAATGAATTATGGATTGGGAGTCAACACTTAGTAAAAAATCCCCCCCTCCTTTTCTAGACAATTGCAGAACCTGATATATTAAAACTAAATAGAGTTTACAATCCCCAAAAATTACATACACTTTTTGGAATTATCTCTCTCTACATTTGTGCATTGTGCATTTAATTTTTAGATGTATACTTTTTTTTTCAATCAAAACTTGAGTTTTTCCTTTCCCTTCATCTCGTAAACAAAAAAAAAGAGATAAAAGGGAAATAGATCACACCAAAATGAAAATTTTAGAGTTTAAGAATGGAAAGAATTTAAAGCAATAAACGAATGTAAGTGAATAAAATTTATTCACACACCACAATTGAGCACAAAAGTTTTGTTATCCAAGTTTGGGAAATTCCACTTGTTCAACCCTAATAACTTGGAATTTTATGAGAAAAACATTTTTCTACACATTTTAAAAAATGGATATGCATGCATGAAACATGTTAAAGATGCAAATGACCTATGGATCAATACCTTTTAAAGAGAATAACATTAAATTCTCTAGTGAACGTGCGGTGGGATATTTACCTGAGTCAAACAAGCCATTATTTTGCCCTTAACAAAAAGATGACCTAACGATCATAGATGATTGTAAAGTGATTTATCAAGCGTAATGGGCTACATTTTGGTAAGGAATAACCTATGGAATGGGAGTCAACTCTCCGTTAAAAAATCCCCCCCCCCCCCCCCCCCCTCCCCTGTTCCTGACGATTACATAACCTGATATATAAAAACTAAAAAGAGTTTACAATCCCTAAAAATTACATACACCTTTTGGAATTATCTCTCTCTACATTTGTGCATTGTGCATTTCGTTTTTAGATATATATATATACTATTTTTTAAAATCAAAACTTGAATTTTCACTTTCCTTTAATCTAGTAAACAAAAAAAGAGATAAAAGGCAAGTAGATCACAACAAAATGAAAATTTTAGAGTTTATGAATCGAAAGAATTTAAAGCAATAAACAAACGTAAGTCAATAAAATTTATTCACAAACCACAAATGAACACAAAATTTTTGTTATCCTAGTTTGGGAAATTCCACTAGTTCAACCCTAATAGCTCGGAATTTTATAAGAAATAGATTTTTCTACACATGTTTTAAAAAATGGATATGCATGCTTGAAACATGTTCAAGATGTAAATGTCATATGGATTCAAACCTTTTAAAGAGAATAACATTAAATTCTCAAGTGAACGTGCAGTGGGATATTTACCCGAGTCAAACAAGCCATTCTTTTGCACATTTACAAAATGCTGAGCTATCCATCATAGATTCCCCCGCCTCTCCCTTTTCCTAACGATTGTAGAACCTGATATATAAAAACTAAAAAGAGTTTAAAATCCCTAAAAATTACAGACACTTTTTTGAATTATCTCTCTCTACATTTGTTCATTGTGCATTTCCATTTTAGATGTTTACTTTTTCTTAAATACAATAATTACAGACACATTTTTGAATTATCTCTCTCTACATTTTTGCATTGAGCATTACCATTTTAGATGTATACTTTTTTCTTAAATCAAAACTTGATTTTTCACTTTCCATTCATCTCATAATAAAAAAAAGTGATGAAAGGAAAATAGATCACGAGAAAATGAAAATTTTTTATTTTTTGTATGGAAATAATTAAAAGCAATAAACAAATATGAGTAAAGAAAATTTATTCACACATCACAAGTGAACAGAAAAGTTTTGTTATCCTAGTTTGGGAAATTCCACTAGTTCAACCCTAATAGCTCGGAATTTTATAAGAAAGAGATTTTTCTACACATGTTTTAAAAAAAGGATATGCATGTTTGAAACAAGTTAAATATTCAAATGACCTATGGATCCAAACCTTTTAAAGAAAATAACATTAAATTCGCAAGTGAACGTGTGGTGGGATATTTACTTGAGTCAAACAATCAATTATTTTGCCGATTTACCAGAAGCTGACCTATGGATCATAGATGGATTGTAAAGTGATTTATCATGCGTAATGGGCTATATTTTTGTAAGCAATGACTTATGGAATGGGAGTCAACACTCAGTTAAAAATCCCCCACTACCCCTTTTTCCTGACGATTGCAGAACCTGATATTTAAAAAATAAAAAGAGTTTAAAATCCTTAAAAATTACAGACACCTTTTGGAATTATCTCTCTCTATATTTGTGCCTTGTACATTTCCTTTTTATCTGTATACTTTTCTCTTAAATCAAAACTTGATTTTTCACTTTCACTTCATTTCGTAAACAAAAAAAGAGATAAAAGGCAAGTAGATCACAACAAAATGAAAATTTTAGAGTTTAAGAATGGGAAGAATTTAAAGAAATAAACAAATGTAAGTAATGAAAATTTCTTCACACACCACAAATGAACACAAAAGTTTTGTTATCCAAGTTTGGGAAATTCCACTAGTTCAACCCTAATAGCTAGGACTGTTTATCAGAAAGAGATTTTTCTACACATGTTTTAAAAAATGGATATGCATGCTTGACACATGATAACCATGCAAATGACCTATGGATCCAAACCTTTTAAAGAGAATAACATTAAATTCTAAAGTGAACGTGCGGTGGGATATTTACCAGAGTCAAACAAGCCATTCTTTTGCACATTTACAAAAAGCTGAGCTATCCATCATAGATGATTGTAAAGTGATTTATCATACGTAATAGGCTATATTTCTTGAAGGAATGACTAATGGATTGGGAGTCAACACTGAATTAAAAATCCTCCACCTCTCCCTTTTCCTAAGGATTACAGAACCAGATATATAAAAACTAAAAAGAGTTTACAATCCCTAAAAATTACAGACACTTTTTGGAATTATCTCTCTCTACATTTGTGCATTGTGTATTTCCATTATAGATCTATATTTTTCTCTTAAATAAAAACTTGAGTTTTCACTTTCCTTTCATCTCGTAAACAAAAAAAAAGATAAAAGGCAAATAGATCACAACAAAATGAAAATTTTAGAGTTTAAGAATGGAAAGAATTTAATGAAATAAACAAATGTACGTAATGAAAATTTATTCACACACCACAAATGAACACAAAAGTTTTGTTATCATAGTTTGGGAAATTCCACTAGTTCAACCCTAATAGCTCGGAATTTTATAAGAAAGATTTTTCTACACATGTTTTAAAAAATGGTTTTGCATGCTTGGCACATGTTAAACATGCAAATGACATAGGGATCCAAACCTTTTAAAGATAATGACATGAAATTCTCAAGTGAACGTGTGGTGGGATATTTACCCGAGACAAACAAGCCATTCTTTTGCACATTTAAAAAAAGCTGAGCTAACCATCATAGCTAACAAACTTTTTTTTTTTAAGGAATGGCTAATGGATTGGTAGTCAACACTCAGTTAAAATTCCCTGCCTCTCCCTTTTCCTAACGATTGCAGAACCTGATATATAAAAACTAAAAAGAGTTTACAATCCCTAAAAATTACAGACACTTTTTTTAATTATCCCTCTATATATTTGTGCACATTGTGCATTTCCATTTTAGATGTATACTTTTTTTAAAATACAAACTTGAGTTTTCACGTTCCCTTCATCTCATAAACAAAAAAAGAGATAAAAGGCAAATAGATCACAACAAAATGAAAATTTTAGATTTTATGTATGGATAGAATTTAAAGCAATAAAAAAATGTAAGTAAACCAAATTATTTCACAGAACACAAATGAACACAAAAGTTTTGTTAGCCAAGTTTGGGAAATTCCACTAGTTCAACTCTAATAGCTTTTGAATTTTTTAAGAAATAGATTTTTCTACACTTGTTTTATAAAAGGGATATGCAAGAATGAAACATGTTAAAGATGCAAATGACTTATGGATCAAAACCTTTTAAACAGAATAACATTAAATTCTGAAGTGAACGTGCGGTGGGATATTTACCAGAGTCAAACAATCCATTATTTTGCCCATTTGCCAAAAGCTGCCCTATCGATCATAGATGACTGTAACGAGATTTATCATGCCTAATGGGCTATATTTTTGTAAGGAATGACTTATGGATTGGGAATCAACATTCAGTTAAAAATCTCTCGCCTCCCCCTTTTCCCGACGATTGAGAACCTGATATATAAAAACTAAACAGAGTTTAAAATCCCTAAAAAATACAGACACTTTTCTGAAATATCTCTCACTACATTTGTGCATCGTGCATTTCCATTTTAGATGTATACTTTTTTCTTAAATTAAAACTTGAATTTTCACTTTCCCTTCATGTCGTAAACGAAAAAAGAGATAAAAGGCAAATAGTTGACAACAAAAGGAAAACTTTAAGGTTTATGTATAGAAAGAATTTAAAGAAATAAACAAATGAAAGTAAAGAAAATTTATTCACACACCACAAATGAAGACAAAAGTTTTGTTACACAAGTTTAGAAATTTCCACTAGTTCAACCCCAATAGCTCAGAATTTTATAAGAAAGAGATTTTTGTACACATGATTTAAAAAATTGATTTGCATGCTTGCAACATGTTTAAGATGCAAATGACCTATGGATATAAATATTTTAAAGAGAATAACATTAAATTCTCAAGTGAACGTGCAGTGAGATATTTGCCCATTTACAAAAAGCTGACCTAACAATCATAGATGATTGTAAAGTGATTTATCATGCGTAACGGGCTATATTTTGTTAAGGAATGACTTTTGGACTGGGAGTCAACCCTCAGTTAAAAATCCCCCGCCTCCCCTTTCTCCCGACGATTGCAGAACCTGATATATAAAAACAAAAAAGAGTTTACAATCCCTAAAAATTACAAACACTTTTTGGAATTATCTCTCTCTACATTTGTGCATTGTGCATTTCCCTTTTAGTTGTATACTTTTTTCTTAAATCAGAACTTGAGTTTTCACTTTCCCTTCATCTCGTAACAAAAAAAAAGAGATAAAAGGCAAATAGATCACAACAAAAGGAAAATTTTAAGGTTTATGTATAGAAAGAATTTAAAGAAATAAACAAATGTAAGTAAAGAAAATTTATTCACACACCACAAATGAACACCAAAGTTTTGTTATCCAAGTTTAGGAATTTCCACTAGTTCAAACCTAATAGCTCGGAATTTTATAAGAAAGAGATTTTTGTACACATGATTTAAAAAATGGATTTGCATGCTTGAAACATGTTAAAGTTTCAAATGACCGATGGATCAAAATCTTTTAAAGAGAATAACTTTAAATTCTCAAGTGAACGTGCGGTGGGATATTTGCCCGAGTCAAACAAGCCATTTATTTGCCCATTTACAAAAAGCTGACCTAACGATCATAGATGATTGTAAAGTGATTTATCATGCATAATGGGCTATATTTTTTTAAGGAATGACTTATGGACTGGGAGTCAACAATCAGTTAAAACTCCCACGCCTCCCCTTTCTCCCAACGCTTGTAGAACCTGATATATAAAAACTAAAAAAGAGTTTACAATCCCTAAAATATAAATACACTTTTTGGAATTATCTGTCTCTACATTTGTGCATTGTGCATTTCCATTATAGATGCATACTTTTTTCTTAAATCAGAACTTGAGTTTTCACTTTCCCCTCATCTCGTAAACAAAAAAAAAAAAAAAGATAAAAGGCAAATAGATCACAACGTAATGAAAATTTTAGAGTTGATGTATGGAACAAATTTAAAGCAATAAACAAATTTAAGTCTAGAAAATTTATTCACACACCACAAATGAACACAAAAGTTTTGTTATCCAAGTTTGGGAAATTTCACTTGTTCAACCCTAATAGCTCGGAAATTTATAAGAAAGAGATTTTTCTACACATGTTTTAAAAAATGGATATGCAAGCTTGAAACATGTTAAAGATGCAAACGACCTATGGATCCAAACCTTTTAAAGAGAATAACATTAAATTCTCAAGTGAATTTGCAGTGGGATATTTAATTGAGTCAAACAAGCCATTATTTTGCCCATTTACAAAAAGCTGACCTAACGATCATAGATGATTGTAAAGTGATTTTTTATGCTTAAGGAGCTATATTTTTTTAAGGAATAACTTATGGACAGGGAGTCAACACTCCATTAAAAATCCCCCCTCCCACTTTTTCGAGCGATTGCAGAACCTGATGTATAAAAACTAAAACGAGTTTGCAATCCCTAAAAATTTTAGACACTTTGTGGAATTATCTCTCTCTACATTTGTTCATTGTGCATTTCCATTTTAGAGGTATACTTTTTCTAAAATCAAAACTTGAGTTTTCACTTTCCATTCATCTCGTAAACAAAAAAAGAGATAAAAGGCAAATAGATCACAAGAAAATGAAACTTTTAGGGTTTTTGTATGGAAATAATTTAAAGCAATAAACAAATGTAAGTAAAGAAAATTTATTCACACTCCACAAATGAACACAAAAGTTTTGTTATCCAAGTTTGGAAAATTCCACAAGTTCAACCCTAATAGCTCAGGAATTTTATAAGAAAGAGATTTTTCCACACATGTTTTAAAAAATGGATAGGCTTGCTTGAAACATGTTAAAGATGAAAATGACCTATGGATCCAAACCTGTTAAATATAATAAAAATAAATTCTCAAGTGAACTTGCATTGGGATATTTACCCGAGTCAAACAAGCCATTATTTTGCCCATTTACAAAAAGCTAACCTAACGATCATAGATGATTGTAAAATGATTTATCTTGTGCAACGGGCTATATTTTTGTATGGAATGACATATGGATTGGGAGACAACACTTCGTTAAAAATCCCCCGCGTCCCCTTTTTCCCGACGATTTTAGAACCTGATATATAAAAACTAAAAAGAGTTTACAATCCCTAAAAATTATAGACACTTTTTGGAATTATCTCCCTACACATTTGTGCATTGTACATTTCTATTTTAGATGTATACTTTTTTCTTACAACAAAACTTGAGTTTTCACTTTCCCTTCATCTCATAAACAAAAAAAGAGATAAAATGCAAATAGATGACAACAAAATCAATATTTTAAAGTTTATATATGGGAAGAATTTAAAGCAATAAACAAATGTAAGTAAAGATAATTTATTCACACACCACAAATGAGCACAAAAGTTTTGTTATCCAAGTTTGGGAACTTCCACTAGTTCAACCCTAATAGCTCGGAATTTTATGAGAAAAAGATTTCTCTACACATGTTTTAAAAAATGGAAATGCATGCTTGAAACATTTTAAAGATGCAAATGACCAATGGATCCAAACCTTTTAAAGAGAATAACATTAAATTCTCAAGTGAACGTGCGGTGGGATATTTACTGGAGTCAAACAAGCCATTATTTTGGCCACTTATAGAAAGCTGACCTAATGATCGTAAATGATTGTAAAGTGGTTTATCATGTGTAACAGGCTATATTTTTGTCAGGAAAGACTTATAGATTGAGAGTCAACACTCAGTTAAAAATCCCCTGCCTCCCTCTTTTCCCGACGATTGCAGAACCTGATATATAAAAACAAGAAAGAGTTTACAATCCCTTAAAATTACTGACACATTTTGGAATTATCTCTCTCTACGTTTTTGCATTGTGCATTTCCTTTTTAGATGTATACTTTTTTCTTAAATCAAAACTTGAGTTTTCACTTTCCCTTCATCTCGTAAACAAAAAATGGGATAAAAGGGAAATAGATCATAACAAAATGAAAATTTTATAGTTTATGAATGGAAATAATTTCAACCAATAATAAAATGTTAGTAAAGAAAATTTATTCACACACCTCAAGTCAACACAAAAGGTTTGTTAACCAAGTTTGGGAAATTCCACTAGTTCATCCCTAATAGCTCGGAATTTTATAAGAAAGAGATTTTTCTACATATGTTTTAAAAAATCAATAGGCATGCATGAAACAAGTTAATGATGCAAATGACCTATAGATCCAAACCTTTTAAAGAGAATAACATTCAATTCTCAAGTGAACGTGCAATAGGATATTTACTTGAGTCAAACAATCCATTATTTTGCCCATTTACCAAAAGCTGACCTATTGATCATAGATGATTGTAAAGTGATTTATCATGCATAACGGGCTATGTTTTTGTAAGGAATGACTTATGGATAGGGAGTCAACACTCAGTTAAAAATCCCCCGCCACCCCCTTTTCCCGACGATTGCAGAACCTGATATATAAACACTACAAAAATTTTACAATCCTTCAAAATTACAGAAAATTTTTTGAATTATCTCACTCTACATTTGTGCATTGTGCATTTCCTTTTTAGATGTATACATTTTTCTTAAATCAAAACTTGAGTTTTCAATTTCCCTTCATCTCGTAAACAAAAAAAGAGATAAAAGGAATTTAGATCACAACAAAATGAAAATTTTAGAGTTTATGAATGGAAATAATTTATAGAAATAAAAAAAAGAAAGAAATGAAAATTTATTCACACACCACAAATGAAAACAAAAGTTTTGTTATCCAAGTTTGGGAAATTCTACTAGTTCAACCCTAATTGCTCAGAATTTTATAAGAAAGAGATTTATCTACACATGTTTTAAAAAATGGATATGCATGCTTGACACATGGTAAAGATGCAAATGACCTGTGGATCCAATCCTGTTAAAGAGAATAACATTAAATTCTCAAGTGAACGTGGGGTGGGATATTTACCATAATAAAAAAGGCCATTCATTTGCACATTAAAAAAAGCAGACGTAACGATCATAGATGATTGTAAATTGATTTATCATGTGTAACAGGCTATATTTTTTTAAGGAATGACTTATGGATTAGGAGTCAACACTCAGTGAAAAATCCCCCGCCTCCCCCTTTTCCCGACGATTACAGAACTTGATATATAAACACTAAAAAGTGTTTAAAATCCGTACAAAATTATAGAAACTTTTATGAATTATCTCTCTCTACATTTCTGCATTGTGCATTTCCATTCAAGATGTATACTTTTCTCTTAAATCAAAACTTGAGTTTTCACTTTCTCTTCACCTTGTAAACGAAAAAAGATAAAGAAGGCAAATAGATCACAACAAAATGAAAATTTTAGAGTTTATGTATGTAAAAATTAATATAAATAAACAAATGTAAGTAAAGAAAATTTATTCACACACCACAAATGAACACAAAATTTTTGTTATCCAAGTTTGGGAAATTCCACTAGTTCAACTCTAATAGCTCGGAATCTTATAGGAAAGAGATTTTTATACACATGTTTTAAAAAATTGATATGCATGCTTGAAACAAGTTACAGATGCAAATGACCTACGGATCAGAACCTTTTAAAGATAATAACATTAAATTCTCAAGTGAACGTGCGATGGGATATTTACCCGAGTAAAACAAGCCATTATTTTGCCCATTTACAAAAAGCTAACCTAACGATCATAAGTGATTGTCAAGTGATTTATCATGCGTAACGGGCTATATTTTTGCATGGAAAGACTTATGGATTGGGAGTCAACACTCACTTAAAAATCCCCCGCGTCCCCCTTTTCCCTACGACTGCAGAACCTGATATATAAAAATAAAAAGAGTTTACAATCCATAAAAATTACAGACACTTTTTGGAAATATTTCTCTCTACATTTGTGCATTGTGCATTTCCATTTTAGATTTATACTTTTTTCTTAAATCAAAAGTTGAGTTTTTACTTTCCCTTCATCTTGTAAACAAAAAAAAAGATAAAAGGCAAATAGATCACAACAAAATGAAAATTTTTGGGTTAATGTATGGAAAGAATTTAAAGCAATAAAAAAATTTAAGTAAAGAAAATTTATGCACACACCACAAATGAACACAGAAGCTTTGTTATCCAAGTTTGGGAAATTCCACTAGCTCAACCCTAATAGCACGGAATTTTATAAGAAAGATATTTTTCTACACGTGTTTTAAAAAATGGATATGCATGCTTGAAACATGTTAAAGATGCAAATGACCTAAGGATCCAAACCTTTTAAAGAGAATACCATTCAATGGTGGGATATTTACCCGGGTCAAACAATCCATTATTTTTCCCATTTACCAAAAGCTGACCTGTCCACCATAGATGATTGTAAAGTGACTTAACATGCGTAATGGGCTATATTTTTTGTAGGGAATGTGACTTATGGATTGGGAGTCAACACTCAGTTAAAAATCCCCCGCCTCCCCCTTTTTTTGACGATTGCTGAACCTGATATATAAAAACTAAAAAGAGTTCACAGTCCTTAAAAATTACAAACCCATTTTGGATTTATATCTCTCTAAATTTTTTCATTGTGCATTTCCTTTTTAGATGTATTTTTTTTCTTAAATCAATACTTGAGTTTTCACTTTCTCTCATCTCGTCAGCAAAAAAAGAGATAAGAGGCAAATAGATCACAACAAAATAAAAATTTTAGAGTTTATGTATGGAAAGAATTTAAAGCAATAAACAAATGTAAGTAAAGAAAATTTATTCACACACCACAAATGAGCACAAAAGTTTATTATCCAAGTTTGGGAAAGTCCACTAGTTCAACTCTAATAGCTCGGAATTTTGTAAGAAAGAGATTTTTCTACACATGTTTTAATAAAATGGATTTGCATGCTTAAAACAAGTTAAAGATGCAAATAACCTATGGATCCAAACCTTTTAAAGAGAAGAACATTAAATTCTCAAGTGAACGTCGGGTGCGATATTTACCCGAGTCAAACAAGCCATTATTTTGCCCATTTACAAAAAGTTGACCTAACGATCATAGGTGATTGTAAAGTGATTTATCTTGCATAACGGCCAATATTTTGGTACGGAAAGACTTATGGATCGAGAGTCAACACTCAGTTAAAAATTCCATGTCTCCCCCTTTTCTCGATGACTGCAGAACCTGATATATAAAAACTAAAAAGGGTTTACAATCCCTAAAAATTAAAGACACTTTTAGTAAATATCTCTCTCTACATTTTTGCATTGTGCATTTCAATTTTAGATGTATACTTTTTTCTTAAATCAAAACTTGATTTTTCAATTTCCCTTAATCTCGAAAACAAAAACAGAGATAAAAGACAAATAGATTAGAACAAAATGAAAATTTTAGGGTATATGTATGGAAAGAATTTAAAGCAATAAACAAATGTAAGTACAGAAAATTTATTCACACGCCACAAATGAACACAAAAGTTTTGTTACCAAGTTTGGGAAATTCCACTACTTCAACCCTAATTGCTTAGAATTTTATAAGAAACATATTTTTCTACACATGTTTTAAAAAATAGATAGGCATTCTTGAAACATGTTAAAGTAACAAATGACCTATGGATCCAAACCTTTTAAAGAGACTAACATTAAATTCTCAGGTGAACGTGCGATGGGATATTTACCCGAGTTGAACATGCCATTATTTTGCCCTTTTACAAAAAGCTGACGTAACGATCATAGATGATTGTAAAGTGATTTATCATGCGTAACGGGCTATATTTTTGTAAGGAATGACTTATGGATTAGGAGTCAATACTCAGTGAAAAATCCCCTGCCTCTCCCTTCTCCCGATGATTGCAGAACTTGATATATAAAAACTAAAAAGAGTTAATAATCCCTAAAAAATTACAGACACTTTTATGAATTATCTCTCTCTACATTTGTGCATTATGCATTTCCATTTAAGATGTATAATTTTTTTTTTAAATCAAAACTTGAGTTTTCACTTTCCCTTCATCTCTTAAACAAAAAACGACGTAAAAGGCAAATAGATCATACAAATTGAAAATTTTAGAGTTTATGTATGGAAATAATTTATTGCAATAAACAAATGTATGTAAAGAAAATTTATTCACACACCACAAATGAACACAAAAAGTTTTGTTATCCATGTTTGGGAAATTCCACTACTTCAACTCTAATAGCTCAAAATTTTATAACAAAGAGATTTTTCTACACATTTTTTAAAAAAGGGATATGCTTGCTTCAAACTAGTTAAAGATGCAAATGACCTATGTATCCAAATATTTTAAAGAGAATGACATTAAATTCTCAAGTGAACGTACGGTGGGATATTTACCCGAATCGAACAAGCCATTATTTTGCCCAATTACAAAAACCTGACCTAACGATCATAGGTGAATGTAAAGTAATTTATCATGCGTAACGGGCTATATTTTTGTATGGAAAGTCTTATGGATTGGGAGTCAATACTCAGTTAAGAATCCACCGCCTCCCCCTTTTCACGACGACTGCAGAACCTGATATATAAAAATTAAAAAGAGTTTACAATCCATTAAAATTAAAGGCACTTTTTGGAAATATCTTTCTCTACATTTGTACATTGTGCATTTCCATTTTAGATGTATACTTTTTTCTTAAATCAAAACTTGAGTTTTCATTTTCGCTTCCTCTCCTAAACAAAAAAAAGAGATAAAAGGCAAATAGATCACAACAAAATGAAAATTTTATGGTTTATGTAAGGAAAGAATTTAAAGGAATAAACAAATGTAATTTAAAAAAATTTAATCACACACCACAAACGAACACAAAAGTATTGTTATCCAAGTCTGGGAAATTCCACTAGTTCAACCCTAATAGCTCGGAATTTTATAAGAAAGAGATTTCTCTACAAATGTTTTAAAAAATCGATAGGCATGCAGCAAACAAGTTAAATATGCTAATGACCTATGGATCCAACCATTTTAAAGAGAATAACATTCAATTCTCAAGTGAACGTGTAGTGGGATATTTACCCGAGTCAAACAATCCTTTATTTTGCCCATTTACCAAAAGCTGACCTATCGATCATAGATGATTGTAAAGTGATTTATCATGCGTAACGGGCTATATTTTCGTAAGGAATGACTTATGGATTGGGATTCAATACTAAGTTAAAACTCCCCCACCACCCCCTTTTCCCGATGATTGCAAAACCTGATATATTAAAACTAAAACGAGTTTACAATCCTTCAAAATTACCGACAGTTTTTTGAATTATCTCTCTTTACATTTGTGCATTATGCATTTCCTTTCTAGATGTTTCTTAAATCAAAAATTGAGTTTTCAATTTTCCTTCATATCGAAAACAAAAAAAGAGATAAAAGGCAAAATTTTAGAGTTTATGAATGGAAAGAATTTACAGAAATAAACAAATGTAAGTAATGAAAATTTATTCACACACCACAAATGAACACAAAAGTTTTGTCATCCAAGTTTGGGAAATTCTACTAGTTCAACCCTAATTGCTCAGAATTTTATAAGAAAGAGATTTTTCTACCCATGTTTAAAAAATTGATATGCATGTTTGACACATGGGAAAGATACAAATGACCTATAGATCCAAACCTTTTAAAGAAAATAACATTAAATTCTCAAGTGAACGTGGGGTGGGATATTTACCCGAATCAAAAAGGCCATTCGTATGCACATTTACAAAAAGCAGACCTAACGATCATAGATGATTGTAATGTGATTTATCATGTGTAACAGGCTATATTTTTGTAAGGAATGACTTATGGATTAGGAGTCAACACTCAGTGAAAAATCTCCTACCTCCCCCTTTTCCCGATGATTGCAAAACATGATATATAAACACAAAAAAGAGTTTACAATCCCTACAATATTACAGAACCTTTTATGAATTATCTGTCTCTACATTTGTGCATTGTGCATTTCCATTCAAGATGTATACTTTTTCTTAAATCAAAACTTGAGATTTCACTTTCCCTTCACCTCGTAAACGAAAAAAGATATAAAAGGCAAATAGATCACAACAAAATGAAAATTTTAGAGTTTATGTATGTAAAAATTCAAATAAATAAACAAATGTAACGAAAGAAAATTTATTCACACACCACAAATGAACACAAAAGTTTTGTTATCCAAGTTTGCGAAATACCACTAGTTCAACTCTAATAGCTCGGAATTTTATAAGAAAGAAATTTTTAAACAAATGTTTTAAAAAATGGATATGCATACTTGAAACAAGTTAAAGGCGTAAATAACCTATAGATCCAAACCTTTTAAAGAGAATACCATTAAATTCTCAAGTGAATGTGGGGTGCGATATTTACCCGAGTCAAACAAGCCATTATTTTGCCCATATACAAATAGCTGACCTAACGGTCATATGTGATTGTAAAGTGATTTATCATGCATAATGGGCTATATTTTTGTATGGAAAGACTTATGGATCGGGAGTCAACACTCTGTTAAAAATCCCCCGCCTCCCCCTTTTCCCGACGACTGCAAAACCTGATATATAAAAACTAAAAAGAGTTTTGAGCCCTAAAAATTACAGACACTTTTTGGTAATATCTCTCTCTACATTTGTGCATTGTGCATTTCCATTTTAGATGTACACTTTTTTCTTAAATCAAAACTTGATTTTTCAATTTCCCTTCATCTCGTAAACAAAAAAAGAGATAAATGGCAAATAGATCACAACAAAATGAAAATTTTAGGGTATATGTCTGGAAAGAATTTAAAGCAATAAAAAAATGTAAGTAAAGAAAATTTATTCACATGCCAAAAATGAACACAAAAGTTTTGTTATCCAAGTTTGGGAAATTCCACTACTTCAACCCTAATAGCTCATAATTTTATAAGAAACATATTTTTCTACACATGTTTTAAAAAATGGATAGGCATGCTTGAAACATGTTAAAGATGCAAATGACCTATGGATCCAAACCTTTTAAAGAGAATAACATTAAATTCTCAAGTGAACGTGCGGTGGGATATTTACCCAAGTCAAACATGCCATTGTTTTGCCCTTTTACAAAAACCTGACGTAACGATCATAGATGATTCTAAAGTGATTTATCATGCGTAACGGGATATATTTTTGTAAGGAATGACTTATGGATTAGGAGTCAACACTTAGTGAAAAATCCCCTGCATCCGCCTTTTCCCGACGATTGCAGAACTTGATATATAAAAACTAAAAAGAGTTTATAATCCCTGAAAAATTACAGACGATTTTATGAATTATCTCTCTCTACATTTGTGCATTGTGCATTTCCATTTAAGATGTATACTTTTTTCTTAAATCAAAACTTGAGTTTTCACTTTCCCTTCATCTCATAAACAAAAAAAGGGATAGAAGGCAAATAGATCACAACAAAATGAAAATTTTAGAGTTAATGTATGGAAAGAATTTACAGAAATAAAGAAATGTAAGTAAAGAAAATTTATTCACACACCACAAATGAACACAAAAGTTTTGTCATCCATGTTTGAGAAATTCCACTAGTTCAACTCTAATTGCTCAGAATTTTAAAAGAAAGAGATTTTTCTATACATTTTTTAAAAAATGGATATGCATGCATGAGACAAGTTATAGATGCAAATGACATATGGATCCAAACCTTTTAAAGATAATAACATTAAATTCTCAGGTGAACGTGCGATGGGATATTTACCCAAGTAAAACAAACCAATATTTTGCCCATTTACAAAAAGCTAACCTAACGATCATAAGTGATTGTCAAGTGATTTATCATGCGTAACGGGCTATATTTTTCTATGGAAAGACTTATGGATTGGGAGTCAACACGCAGCTAAAAATCCCCCCCCCCCCCCCCCCCCCCCCCCCTCCCCTCCCCTTTTTCCCTACGACTGCAGAACCTGATCTATAAAAATAAAAAGATTTTACAATCCATAAAAATTACGGACACTTTTTGGAAATATTTCTCTCTACATTTGTGCATTGTGCATTTCCATTTTAGATGTATACTTTTTTCTTCAATCAAAACTTGAGTTTTTACTTTCCCTTCATCGTGCAAACAAAAAAAGCGATAAAAGCCAAATAGATCACAACAAAATGAAAATTTTTGGTTTAATGTATGGAAAGAATTTAAAGCAATAAAAAAATGTAAGTAAAGAAAATTTATTAACACACCACAAATGAACACAAAAGCTTTGTTACCCAAGTTTGGGAAATTCCACTACTTCAACCCTAATAGCACGAAATTTTATAAGAAAGAGATTTTTCTACACATGTTTTAAATAATCGATATACACGCTTGAAACATGTTAAAGATGCAAATGACCTAAGGATCCAAACCTTTTAAAGAGAATACCATTCAATTCTCAAGTGAATGTGTGGTGGGATATTTACCCGGGTCAAACAATCCACTATTTTGCCCATTTACCAAAAGCTGACCTATCCATCGTAGATGATTGTAAAGTGATTTAACATGCGTAATGGGCAATATTTTTTTTAAGGAATGACTTATGGTTTGGGAGTCAACGCTCAGTCAAAAATTCTCCGCCTCCCCCTTTTTCCAACGATTGCAGAACCTGATATATAAAAACTAAAAGAGTTCACAATCCTTAAAAATTACAGATACATTTTGGAATTATATCTCTCTAAACTTTTGCATTGTGCATTTCCTTTTTAGATGTATACTTTTTTATTAAATCAAAACTTGAGTTTTCACTTTCTCTCATCTCGTCAGCAAAAAAAAAAGATAAAAGGCAAATAGATTACAACAAAATGAATATTTTAGAGTTTTTGTATGGAAAGAATTTAAAGCAATAAACAAATGTAAGTAAAGAAAATTTATTCACACACCACAAATGAACACAAAAGTTTTATTATCCAAGTTTGGGAAATTCCACTAGTTCAACTCTAATAGCTCGGAATTTTATAAGAAAGAGATTTTTCTACACATGTTTTAAAAAATAGATTTGCATGCTTAAAACAAGTTCAAGACACAAATAACCAATGGATCAAAACCTTTTAAAGTGAATAACATTAAATTCTCAAGTGAACGTGGGGTGCGATATTTAGCCGAGTCAAACAAGCCATTATTTTGCCCATATACAAAGAGTTAACCTAACGATCATTGGTGATTGTAAAGTGATTTATCAAGCATAACAGGCTATATTTTTGTATGGAAAGACTTATGGATCGGGAGTCAAAACTCAGTTAAAAATTCCCCACCTCCCCCTTTTCCCGACGACTGTAGAACCTGATATATAAAAACTAAAAAGAGTTTACAATCCCTAAAAATTACAGAAACTTTTTGGAAATATCTTTCTCTAGATTTTTACATTGTGCATTTCCATTTTAGATGTATACTTTTTTCTTAAATCAAAATTTGAGTTTTCATTTTCCTTTTCTCTCTAATACAAAAAAAGAGTTAAAAGGCAAATAGATCACAACAAAATGAAAATTATATGGTTTATGTATGGAAAGAATTTAAAGCAATAAACAAATGTAAGTAAAGAAAATTTATTCACACACCATAAATGAACTCAAAATTTTTGTTATCCAAGTTTGGGAAATTCCACTAGTTCATCCCTAATAGCTCGGAATTTTATCACAAAGAGATTTTTCTACATATGTTTTAAAAAATAGATAGGCATGCATGAAATAAGTTAAAGATGAAAATAACCTATGGATCCAAACCTTTGAAAGAGAATAACATTAAATTCTCAAGTCAACGTGCAATGGGATATTTACCTAAGTGAAGCAATCCATTATTTTGCCCATTTACCAAAAGCTGACCTATGGATAATAGATGATTGTAAAGTAATTTATCATGCATAACGGGCTATATTTTTGTAAGGAATGACTTATGCATTGGGAGTCAACACTCAGTTAAAAATCCCCCGCCTCCCCCTTTTTCCGACGATTGCAGAACTTGATATATAAAAACTAAAAAGAGTTGACAATCCTTCAAAATTACTGACAGTTTTTTGAATTATCTCTCTCTACATTTGTGCATTGTCCATTTCCTTTTTAGATGTTTCTTAAATCAAAACTTGAGTTTTCACTTTCCCTTCCTGTCGAAAACAAAAAAAGAGATAAAAGGCAAAATTTTAGATTTTATGAATGGAAAGAATTTGAAGAAATAAACAAAAGTAAGTAATGAAAATTTATTCACACACCAAAAATGAACACAAAAGTTTTGTTATCCAATTTTGTAAAAGTCAACTAGTTCAACCCTAATTGCTCAGAATTTTATAAGAAAGATTTTTCTACACGTGTTTTAAAAAATGAATATACATGCTTGACACATGGGAAAGATGCAAAAGACCTATAGATCCAAACCTTTTAAGAGAATAACATTAAATTCTCAAGTGAACGTGGGGTGAGATATTTACCCGAAACAAAAAGAACATTCTTTTGCACATTTACAAAAAGCAGACCTAAATGATCATAGATGATTGTAAAGTGATTTATCATGCGTAACAGGGTATATTTTTGTAACAAATGACTTAAGGATTAGGAGTCAACACTCAGTGAAAAATCCCCCGCCTCCCCCTTTTCCCCACGATTGAAAAACATGATATATAAAAACTAAAAAGAGTTTACAATCCCTAAAATATTACAGAAACTTTTATGAATTATCTCTCTCTACATTTGAGCATTATGCATTTCCATTCAAGATGTACATTTTTTTCTTAAATCGAAACTTGAGTTTTCACTTTCACTTCACCTCGTAAACCAAAAAAGATATAAAAGGCAAATAGATCACAACAAAATAAAAATTTAAGAGTTTATGTATGAAAAAATTAAAATAAATAAACAAATATAAGTCACAAAAAAATTCCTTCACACACCACAAATGAACACAAAACTTTTGTTATCCAAGTTTGCGAAATTCCACTTGTTCAACTCAAATAGCTCGAAATTTTATAAGAAAGAGATTTTACTAAACATGTTTTAAAAAATGGATATGCATGCTTGAAACAAGTTACAGATACAAATGACCTGTGGATCCAAACCTTTTAAAGAGAATAACATTAAATTCTCTAGTGAACGTGCGATGGGATATTTACCCGAGTCAAACAAGCCATTATTTTTCCCATTTACAAAAAGGTAACCTAACGATCATCAGTGATTGTCAAGTGATTTATCATGCGTAACGGGCTATATTTTTGTATGGAAAAACTTATGGATTGCGAGTCAACACTCAGTTAAAAATCCCTTACCTCCCCCTTTTCCCTACGACTGCAGAACCTGATATTTAAAAACTAAAAAGAGTTTACAATCCATAAAAATTACAGAAACTTTTTGGAAATATCTCTCTCTACATTTGTGCATTGTGCATTTCCATTTTACATGTATACTTTTTTCTTAAATCAAAACTTGACTTTTTACTTTCCCTTCATCTCGTAAACAAAAAAAGAGATAAAAGGCAAATAGATCACAACAAAATGAAAATTTTTGGTTTACTGTATGGAAAGAATTTAAAGCAATAAAAAAATGTAAGAAAGAAAATTTATTCACACACCACAAATGAACATAAAAGTTTTGTTATCCAAGTTTGGGAAATTCCACTAGTTCAACCCTGATAGCACGGAATTTTATAAGAAAGAGATTTTTCTACACATGTTTTAAAAAATGGATATGCATGCTTGAAACATTTTAAAGATTCAAATGACCTAAGGATCCAAACCTTTAAAAGAGAATACCATTAAATTCTCAAGTGAACGTACGGTGGGATATTTTCCCGAGTCAAACAATCCATTATTTTTCCCATTTACCAAAAGTTTGATCTATTGATCATAGATGATTGTAAAGTGATTTAACATGCGTAATGGGCTATATTTTTTTTAAGGAATGACTTATGGATTCGGAGTCAACACTGAGTTAAAAATCCCCTGCTTCCCTCTTTTTCGACGATTGCAGGACCTGATATATAAAAACTAAAAAGTGTTTACAATCCTTAAAAATTACAGACTCATTTTGGAATTATATCTCTCTAAATTTGTGCTTGGTGCATTTCATTTTTAGATGTATACTTTTTTCTTCAATCAAAACTTGAGTTTTCACTTTCTCTCATCTTGTCAACAAAAAAAGAGATAAAAGGCAAATAGATCACAACAAAATAAAAATTTTAGAGTTTATGTATGGAAAGAATTTAAAGAAATAAACAAATTAAGTAAAGAAAATTTATTCACACACCACAAATTAACACGAAATTTTTATTATCCAAGTTTGGGAAATTCCACTAGTTCAACTCTAATAGCTCGGAATTTTATATGAAAGAGATTTTCTACGCATGTTTTAAAAAATGGATATGCATGCTTGAAACAAGTTAAAGACTCAAATAACCTATGGATCCAAACCTTTAAAAGAGAATAACATTAAATTCTTAAGTGAACGTGGGGTGCGATATTTACCCGAGTCAAACAAGCCATTATTTTGCCCATATACAAAAACCTGACCTAACGATCATAGGTGATTGTAAAGTGATTTATCATGCCTAACGGGCTATATTTTTGTATGGAAAGACTTATGGATCGGGTGTCAACACTCCAAAAAGAGTTTACAATCCCTACAATATTACATAAACTTTTATGAATTATCTGTCTCTACATTTGTGCGTTGTGCATTTCCATTCAAGATGTATACTTTTTTCTGAAATCAAAACTTGAGTTTCAATTTCCCTTTACCTCGTAAACCAAAAAAGATATAAAAGGCAAATAGATCACAACAAAATGAAAATTTAAGAGTTTATGTATTAAAAAATTAAAATAAATAGACAAATGTAAGTAGAGAAAAATTAATTCACACACCAGAAATGAACACAAAAGTTTTGTTATCCAAGTTTGCGAAATTACACTAGTTCAACTCAAACAGCTCGGAATTATATAAGAAACACATTTTTCTACACATGTTTTAAAAAATGGATATGCATGCTTGAAACAAGTTACAGATGCAAATGACCTACGGATCCAAACCTTTTAAAGAGAATAACGTTAAATTCTCAAGTGAATGTGCGATGGGATATTTACTCGAGTCAAACAAGCCATTATTTTTCCCATTTACAAAAAGCTAACCTAACGATCATAAGTGATTGTCAAGTGATTTATCATGCGTAACGGCCTATGTTTTTGTATGGAAAGACTTATGGATTGGGAGTTAACACTCAGTCAAAAATCCCCTGCCTCCCCCTTTTCCCTACGACTGCAGAACCTGATATATAAAAACTAAAAAGAGTTTACAATCCATAAAAATTACAGAAACTTTTTTGGAAATATCTCTCTCTACATTTGTGTATTGTGCATTTCCATTTTACATGTATACTTTTTTCTTAAATCAAAACTTGACTTTTCACTTTCCCTTCATCTCGTAAACAAAAAAAGAGATAAAAGGCAAATAGATCACAACAAAATAAAAATTTTTTGTTTAATGTATGGAAAGAATTTAAAGCAATAAACAAATGTAAGTAATGGAAATTTATTCACACACCACAAATGAACACAAAAGTTTTGTTATCCAAGTTTGGGAAATTCCACTAGTTCAACCTAAATAGCACGAAATTTTATAAGAAAGAGATTTTTCTACTCATGTTTTAAAAAATGGATATGCATGCTTGAAACATGTTAAAGATGCAAATGACCTATGGATCCAAACCTTTTAAAGAGAATACCATTAAATTCTCAAGTGAACGTGCAGTGAGATATTTACCCGAGTCAAACAATCCATTATTTTTCCCATTTACCAAAAGTTGACCTATCAATCATAGATGATTGTAAAGTGATTTAATATGCGTAATGGGCTACATTTTTTTTAAGAAATGACTTATGGATTGGGAGTGAACACTGTGTTAAAAATCCCCCGCCTCCCCCTTTTTCGACGATAGCAGAACCTGATCTATAAAAACTAAAAAGTGTTTACAATCCTTAAAAACTTACAAACACATTTTGGAATTATATCTCTCTAAATTTGTGCATGGTGCATTTCATTTTTAGATGTATGCTTTTTTCTTCAATCAAAGCTTGAGTTTTCACTTTCTCTCATCTCGTCAACAAAAAAAGAGATAAAAGGCAAATAGATCACAACAAAATAAAAATTTTAGAGTTTATGTATGGAAAGAATTTAAGAAATAAACAAAATAAGTAGAGAAAATTTATTCACACACCACAAATGAACACAAAAGTTTTGTTATCCAAGTTTGGGAAATTCCACTAGTTCAACTCTAATAGCCCAAAATTTTATATGAAAGAGATTTTTCTACACATATTTTAAAAAATGGATATACATGCTTGGAACAAGTTAAAGACGCAAATAACCTATGGATCCAAACCTTTTGAAAAGGATAACATTAAATTCTTATGTGAACGTGGGGTGCGATATTTACCCAAGTCAAACAAACCATTATTTTGCCCACATACAAAAAGCTGACCTAACGATCATAGGTGACTGTAAAGTGATTTATCATGTCTAACGAGCTATATTTTTGCATGGAAAGACTTATGGATCGGGAGTCAACACTCCAGAAAGAGTTTAAAATCCCTACAATATTACATAAACTTTTATGAATTATCTATCTCTACATTTGTGCGTTGTGCATTTCCATTCAAGATGTATACTTTTTTCTGAAATCAAAACTTGAGTTTCAATTTCCCTTTACCTCGTAAACCAAAAAAGATATAAAAGGCAAATAGATCACAACAAAATGAAAATTTAAGAGTTTATGTATTAAAAAATTAAAATAAATAGACAAATGTAAGTAGAGAAAAATTTATTCACACACTAGAAATGAACACAAAAGTTTTGTTATCCAGGTTTGCGAAATTCCACTAGTTCAACTCAAACAGCTCCGAATTATAAAAGAAAGAGATTTTTCTACACATGTTTTAAAAAATGGATATGCATGCTTGAACAAGTTACAGATGCAAATGACCTACGGATCCAAACCTTTTATAGAGAATAACATTAAATTTTCAAGTGAATGTGCGATGGGATATTTACTCGAGTCAAACAAGCCATTATTTTTCCCATTTACAAAAAGCTAACCTAACGATCATAAGTGATTGTCAAGTGATTTATCATGCGTAACGGCCTATGCTTTTGTATGGAGAGACTTATGGATTGGGAGTTAACACTTAGTTAAAAATCCCTTGCCTCCCCCTTTTCCCTACGACTGCAGAGCCTGATATATAAAAACTAAAAAGAGTTTACAATCCATTAAAATTACAGAAACTTTTTGGAAATATCTCTCTACATTTGTGTATTGTGCATTTCCATTTTACATGTATACTTTTTTCTTAAATCAAAACTTGACTTTTCACTTTCCCTTCATCTCGTAAACAAAAAAAGAGATAAAAGGCAAATAGATCACAACAAAATGAAAAATTTTTGTTTAATGTATGGAAAGAATTTAAAGCAATAAACAAATGTAAGTAATGGAAATTTATTCACACACCACAAATGAACACAAAAGTTTTGTTATCCAAGTTTGGGAAATTCCACTAGTTCAACCTAGATAGCATGAAATTTTATAAGAAAGAGATTTTTCTACACATGTTTTAAAAAATGGATATGCATGCTTGAAACATGTTAAAGATGAAAATGACCTATGGATCCAAACCTTTTAAAGAGAATACCATTAAATTCTCAAGTGAATGTGCAGTGAGATATTTACCCGAGTCAAACAATCCATTATTTTTCCCATTTACCAAAAGTTGACCTATCAATCATAGATGATTGTAAAGTGATTTAATATGCGTAATGGGCTACATTTTTTTTAAGAAATGACTTATGGATTGGGAGTGAACATTGAGTTAAAAATCCCCCGCCTCCCCCTTTTTCGACGATAGCAGAACCTGATCTATAAAAACTAAAAAGTGTTTACAATCCTTAAAAATTACAGACACATTTTGGAATTATATCTCTCTAAAATTGTGCATGGTGCATTTTATTTTTAGATGTATGATTTATTCTTCAATCAAAGCTTGAGTTTTCACTTTCTCTCATCTCGTCAACAAAAAAAGAGATAAAAGACAAATAGATCACAACAAAATAAAAATTTTAGAGTTTATGTATGGAAAGAATTTAAAGAAATAAACAAAATAAGTAGAGAAAATTTATTCACACACCACAAATGAACACAAAAGTTTTGTTATCCAAGTTTGGGAAATTCCACTAGTTCAACTCTAATAGCCCGAAATTTTATATGAAAGAGATTTTTCTACACATATTTAAAAAAATGGATATACATGCTTGGAACAAGTTAAAGACGCAAATAACCTATGGATCCAAACCTTTTAAAAAGAATAACATGAAATTCTTATGTGAACGTGGGGTGCGATATTTACCCGAGTCAAACAAGCCATTATTTTGCCCACATACAAAAAGCAGACCTAACGATCATAGGTGATTGTAAAGTGATTTATCATGCCTAACGGGCTATATTTTTGCATGGAAAGACTAATGGATCGGGAGTCAACACTCCAGAAAGAGTTTACAATCCCTACAATATTACATAAACTTTTATGAATTATCTGTCTCTACATTTGTGCGTTGTGCATTTCCATTCAAGATGTATACTTTTTTCTGAAATCAAAACTTGAGTTTCACTTTCCCTTTACCTCGTAAACCAAAAAAGATATAAAAGGCAAATACATCACAACAAAATGAAAATTTAAGAGTTTATGTATTAAAAAATTAAAATAAATAGACAAATGTAAGTAGAGAAAAATTTATTCACACACCAGAAATGAACACAAAAGTTTTGTTATCCAAGTTTGCGAAATTCCACTAGTTCAACTCAAACAGCTCGGAATTATAAAAGAAAGAGATTTTTCTACACATGTTTTAAAAAATGGATATTCATGCTTGAAACATTTTAAAGATGCAAATGACGTAAGGATCCAAACCTTTTAAAGAGAATACCATTCAATTCTCAAGTGAACGTGCTTAGGGATATTTACCCGAGTCAAACAATCCATTATTTTGCCCACTTACCAAAAGCTGACCTATCGATCATAGATGATTGTAAATGGATTTAACATGCGTAATGGGCTATATTTTTTTGTAATGAATGAATTATGGATTGGGAGTCAAAACACAGTTAAAAATCCCGCCTCCTCCTTTTTTCGACGATTGCAGAACCTGATATATAAAAACTAAAAAGAGTTTACAATCCTAAAAAATTACAGACACATTTTGGAATTATATCTCTCTAAATTAGTGCATTGTGCATTTCCTTTTTAGATGTATACTTTTTTCTTAAATCAAAACTTGAGTTTTCACTTTCTCTCATCTCGTAACCAAAAAAAGGGATAAAAGGCAAATAGATCACAACAAAATGAAAATTTTAGAGTTTCTGTATGTAAAGAATTTAAAGCAATAAACAAATGTAAGTAAAGAAAATTTATTCACACACCACAAAAGAACACAAAAGTTTATTATCCAAGTTTGGGAAATGCCACTAGTTCAACTCTAATAGCTCGGAATTTTATATGAAAGAGATTTTTCTATGTATGTTTTAAAAAATGGATATGCATGCTTGAAACAAATTAAAGACGCAAATAACCTATGGATCCAAACCTTTTAAAGAGAATAACATGGATTCAAACCTTTTAAAGATAATAACATTAAATTCTCAAGTGAAGGTGTGTTGGGATATTTACCTGAGTCAAACAAGCCATTATTTCTCGCATTTACAAAAAGCTGACATAACAATCATAGATGATTTTAAAGTGATTTATCATGTGTAATGGGCTATATTTCTGAATGACTTATGGATTGGGAGTCAACACTCCATTAAAAATCCCCCGCCTCCCGCTTTTCCCGATGATTGCAGAACCTGATTTATTAAAACTAAAAAGAGTTAACAATCCCAAAAAATTACAGGCACTTTTTGGAATTATCTCTCTCTACATTTGTACATTGTGCATTTCCATTTTAGATGTATGTTTTTTTCTTAAATAAAAACTTGAGCTTTCACTTTCCCTTCATCTTGTAAACAAAAAAAAGAGATTAAAGGCAAATAGATCACAACAAAATGAAAATTTTAAAGTGTATACTTGGAAAGAATTTTAAGCAATAAACAAATGTAAGTAAAGAAAATTTATTCACACCCCACTAATGAGCACAAAAGTTTTGTTATCCAAGTTTGGGAAATTCCACTAGTTTAACCCTCATAGCTCGGAATTTTATGAGAAAAAGATTTCTCTACACATGTTTTAAAAAAGGGATATGCATGCTTGAAACATGTTAAAGATGCAAATTACCAATGGATCCAAACTTTTTAAAGAGAATAACATTAAATTCTCAAGTGAACGTGCGGTGGGATATTTATCGGAGTCAAACAAGCCATTATTTTGCCCATTTCCAAAAAATTGACCTAATGATCATTGATGATTGTAAAGTGATCTATCATGTGTAACGGGCTTTATTTTTGTAAGGAATGACTTATGGATTGGGAGTCAACACTCAGTTAAAAATCCCCCGCCTCCCCCTTTTCCTGTCGATTGAAGAACCTGATATATAAAAACTAAAAAGATTTTACAATCCCTAAAAATTACAAACACTTTTTGGAATTATCTCTTTTTAAATTTTTGCATTGTGCATTTCCATTTTAGATGTATACTTTTTTTCTTAAATAAAAACTAGAGTTTTCACTTCCCTTTCATCTCCTAAACAAAAAAAGAGATCAAAGGAAAATAGATCACAACCAAATGAAAATTTTAGAGTTTATGTATGCAAAGAATTTAAAGCTATAACAAATTTAAGTAAAGAAAATTTATTCACACTCCACAAATGAACACAAAATTTTTGTTATCAAAGTTTGGAAAATTCTACTAGTTCAACCCTAATAGCTCGGAATTTTATAAGAAAGGGATTTTTCTACACATGTTTAAAATATGGATAGGCATGCTTGAAACATGTTAAAGATGCAAATGATCTATGGATCCAAACCTTTTATAGATAATAACATGAAATTTTCAAGTGAACATGCATTGAGATATTTATCCAAGTCAAACAAGCTATTATTTTGCCCATTTAGAAAAAGCTGACCTAATGATCATAGATGAATTTTAAGTAATTTATCATGCATAACGGGTTATATTTCTGTAAGGATTGACTTATGGATTGGGGATCAACACTCCATTACAAATGCCCCGCCTCCCACTTTTCCCGATGATTGCAGAACCTGATATATCAAAACTAAAAAGAGTTTACAATCCCTAAAAATTACAGACACATTTGAGAATTATCTCTCTCTACATTTGTGCATTGTGGATTTCCTTTTTAGATGTCCACTTTTTTCTTAAATCAAAACTTGAGTTTTCACTTCCCTTCATCTAGTAAATCAAAAAAGATATAAAAGGCAAACAGATCACAACAAAATGAAAATTTTAAACTTTGTGTATGGATATAATTCAAAGCAATAAAACAAATGAAAGTAAAGATAATTTATTCACACACCACATATGAGTACAAAAGTTTTGTTATCCAAGTTTGGGAAATTCCACTAGTTCAACCCTAATTTCTCAGAATTTTAATAGAAAAATATTTCTCTACACATATTTCAAAAAATGGATATGCATGCTTGAAACATCTTAAAGATGCAAATCACCTATGGATCCAAAACTTTTGTTGAGAATAACATTAAATTCTCAAGTGAACGTGCGGTGGGATATTTACCCGAGTCAAACAAACTATTATTTTTCCCATTTACAAAAAGCTGACCTAACGATTATAGATGATTGCAAAGTGATTTATCATGTGTAACGGTCTATATTTTTGTCAAGAATTACTTATGGAGTGGGAGTCAACACTCATTTTAAAATCCCCCACCTCCCCCTTTTCCCGATGATTGCAAAACCTGTTATATCAAAACTAATAAGAGTTTACAATCCCTAAAAATTACAGATATTTTTTTGAATTATCTCTCTCTACATTTGTGCTATGTGCATTTTCATTTTAGATGTATAGTTCTTTCTTAAATACAAACTTGAGTTTTCACTTTCCCTTCATCTCGTAAACAAAAAAAGACATAAAAGGCAAATAGATCACAACAAAATTAAAATTTTAGGGTAAATGTATGGAAAGAATTTAAATTAATAAACAAATGTAAGTAACTAAAATTTATTTAGACACCACTAATGAACACAAAAGTTTTGTTATCCAAGTTTGGGAAATTCTACTAGTTCAACCCTAACAGCTTGAAATTTTATAAGAAAGAGATTTTTTGACACATGTTTTAAAAAATGGATAGGCTTTCTTGAAACATGTTAAAGATGCAACTGACCAATCGATCAAAACCTTTTAAAGAGAATAACATTAAATTCTCAAGTGAACATGGGGTGGGATATTTAACTGAGTCAAACAAGCCATTATTTTTCCCATTTACAAAAAGAAGACCTAACGACCATAGATGATAGTAAAGTGATAATTTTAAACTGATTTATCATATGTAACGGGCTACATTTCTGTAAGGAATGACTTATGGATTTGGAGTTAAAACTCCGTTAAAAATCCCCCGCCTCCCCCTTTTCCCGACGATTGGAGAACTTGACATATAAAAACTAAAAAGAGTTTACAATCCCAAAAAATTATAGACACTTTTTTTAATTATCTCTCTCTACATCTGTGCATTGTGAATTTCTATTTTATATGTATACATTTTTCTTGTATCAAAACTTGAGTTTTCACTTTCCCTTCATCTCGTAAACAAAATAAGAGATAAAAGGCAAATAGATCACAACAAAATGAAAATTTTAAAGTTTATACATGGAAAGAATTTAAAGCAATAAACAAGTGTACGTAAAGATAATTTATTCACGCCCTACAAATGAGCATAACAGTTTTGTTATCTAAGTTTGGGAAATTCCACTAGTTTAACCCTCAGAGCTCGGAATTTTATGAGAAAACTATTTGCCTACACATGTTTTAAAAAATGGATATGGATGCTTGAAACATGTTAAAGATGGAAATTACCAATGGATCCAAACCTTTTAAAGAGAATAACATTAAATTCTCAAGTGAATGTGTTGTGGGATATTTACCGGAGTCAAACAAACCATTATTTTGCCCATTTACAAAAAGTTGACCTAATGATCATTGATTATTGTAAAGTGATTTATCATGTGTAACGGGCTATATTTTTTTGAGGTATGACTTATGGATTGGGAGTCAACACTCAGCTAAAAATCCCCCACCTACCCCTTTTCCTGACGATTGCAAAACCTGATATATAAAAACTAATTAGAGTTTACCATCCCTAAAAATTACTGACACTTTTTCGAGTTATCACTTTCTACATTTGTGCATTGTGCATTTCCATTTTAGATGTATACTTTTTTCTTAAATACAAACTTTATTTTTCACTTTCCCTTCATCTTGTAAACAAAAAAAAAAAGATAAAAGGAAAATAGATCACAACAAAATGAAAATTTTAGAGTTTATGTGTGGAAATAATTTAAATAAAAAAAATGTAAGTAAAGAAAATTTAACCACACACCACAAATGAACACAAAAGTTTTGTTATCCAATTTTGGGAAATTCCACTAGTTCAACCCTAATAGCTCAGAGTATTAAAAAGAGATTTATCCACACATGTTTCAAAAAATGGATTACGCATGCTTGAAAATGTTAAAGATGCAAACGACCTATGGATCCAAATCTTTTAAAGATAACAACATTATATTCTCAAGTGAACAGGTGTTGGCAAATTTACCCGAGTCAAACAAGTTATTATTTTTCCCATTTACAAAAAGCTGACCTAATGATCATAGATGATTTTAAAGTGATTTATCATGCGTAACGGGCTTTATTTTAGTAAGGAATGACTTAAGGATTAGGAGTCAACACTCAACTAAAAATCCTCCGCTTCCCCCTTTTCCCGACTATAGCAGAACCTGATATATAAAAACTAAAAAGAGTTCACAATCCTTTAAAATTACAGACACTTTTTGGAATTATCTCTCTCTAAATTTGTGCATTGTGCATTTCTATTTTAGATGTATACTTTTTTCTTAAATCAAAACTTTAGTTTTCACTTCCCCTTTACCTCATAAACAAAAAAATAGATAAAAGGCAAATAGATCACAACAAAATGAAAATTTTAGAGTTTTTATATGGAAAGAATTTAAAGCTATAACGAATATAAGTTAAGAAAATTTATTCACACACCACAAATGAACGCAAAAGTTGTGTTATCCAAGTTTTGGAAATTCCACTAGTTCAACCATAATAGCTCAAAATTTATAGGAAAGATTTTTCCACACATGTTTTAAAAAATGGATAGGCATACTTGAAACATATTAAAGATGCAAATGACCTATGGATCCAAACCTTTTAACGATATTAATATTAAATTCTCAAGTGCAGGTGAGTTGGAATATTTACCCGAGTGAAACAAGCCATTATTTTGCCCATTTACAAAAAGCTTACCTAACGATCATAGATGATTGGAAAGTGATTTGCAATGCGTAACGGGCTATATTTTTGTAGGGAATTACTTAAGGATTAGAAGTCAACACTCAAATAAAAGTCTCTCGCCTCCCCCTTTTTTCGACGATAGCAGAACCTGATACATAAAAACTAAAAAGAGTTTACATGCCCAAAAAATTACAGACACTCTTTGGAATTACCTCTCTCTACATTTGTGCTATGTGCATTTTCATTTTAGATGTATAGTTTTTTCTTAAATACAAACTTGAGTTTTCACTTTCCCTTCATCTCGTAAACAAAAAAAGACATAAAAGGCAAAAAGATCACAACAAAATTAAAATTTTAGGGTAAATGTATGGAAAGAATTTAAATTAATAAACAAATGTAAGTAACTAAAATTTATTTAGACACCACTAATGAACACAAAAGTTTTGTTATCCAAGTTTGGGAAATTCTACTAGTTCAACCCTAACAGCTTGAAATTTTATAAGAAAGAGATTTTTTGACACATGTTTTAAAAAATGGATAGGCTTTCTTGAAACATGTTAAAGATGCAACTGACCAATCGATCAAAACCTTTTAAAGAGAATAACATTAAATTCTCAAGTGAACATGGGGTGGGATATTTAACTGAGTCAAACAAGCCATTATTTTTCCCATTTACAAAAAGCAGACCTAACGACCATAGATGATAGTAAAGTGATAATTTTAAACTGATTTATCATATGTAATGGGCTACATTTCTGTAAGGAATGACTTATGGATTTGGAGTTAAAACTCCGTTAAAAATCCCCCGCCTCCCCCTTTTCCCGACGATTGGAGAACTTGACATATAAAAACTAAAAAGAGTTTACAATCCCAAAAAATTATAGACACTTTTTTTAATTATCTCTCTCTACATCTGTGCATTGTGAATTTCCATTTTATATGTATACATTTTTCTTGTATCAAAACTTGAGTTTTCACTTTCCCTTCATCTCGTAAACAAAATAAGAGATAAAAGGCAAATAGATCACAACAAAATGAAAATTTTAAAGTTTATACATGGAAAGAATTTAAAGCAATAAACAAATGTACGTAAAGATAATTTATTCACGCCCTACAAATGAGCATAACAGTTTTGTTATCTAAGTTTGGGAAATTCCACTAGTTTAACCCTCAGAGCTCAGAATTTTATGAGAAAACTATTTGCCTACACATGTTTTAAAAAATGGATATGGATGCTTGAAACATGTTAAAGATGGAAATTACCAATGGATCCAAACCTTTTAAAGAGAATAACATTAAATTCTCAAGTGAATGTGTTGTGGGATATTTACCGGAGTCAAACAAACCATTATTTTGCCCATTTACAAAAAGTTGACCTAATGATCATTGATTATTGTAAAGTGATTTATCATGTGTAACGGGCTATATTTTTTTGAGGTATGACTTAAGGATTGGGAGTCAACACTCAGCTAAAAATCCCACACCTACCCCTTTTCCTGACGATTGCAAAACCTGATATATAAAAACTAATTAGAGTTTACCATCCCTAAAAATTACTGACACTTTTTCGAGTTATCACTTTCTACATTTGTGCATTGTGCATTTCCATTTTAGATGTATACTTTTTTCTTAAATACAAACTTTATTTTTCACTTTCCCTTCATCTCGTAAACAAAAAAAAAAAGATAAAAGGAAAATAGATCACAACAAAATGAAAATTTTAGAGTTTATGTGTGGAAATAATTTAAATAAAAAAAATGTAAGTAAAGAAAATTTAATCACACACCACAAATGAACACAAAAGTTTTGTTATCCAATTTTGGGAAATTTCACTAGTTCAACCCTAATAGCTCAGAATATTAAAAAGAGATTTATCCACACATGTTTCAAAAAATGGATTACGCATGCTTGAAAATGTTAAAGATGCAAATGACCTATGGATCCAAATCTTTTAAAGATAATAACATTATATTCTCAAGTGAACAGGTGTTGGCAAATTTACCCGAGTCGAACAAGTTATTATTTTTCCCATTTACAAAAAGCTGACCTAACGATCATAGATGATTTTAAAGTGATTTATCATGCATAACGGGCTTTATTTTAGTAAGGAATGACTTAAGGATTAGGAGTCAACACTCAACTAAAAATCCTCCGCTTCCCCCTTTTCCCGACTATAGCAGAACCTGATATATAAAAACTAAAACGAGTACACAATCCTTTAAAATTACAGACACTTTTTGGAATTATCTCTCTCTAAATTTGTGCATTGTGCATTTCTATTTTAGATGTATACTTTTTTCTTAAATCAAAACTTCAATTTTTACTTCCCCTTTACCTCATAAACAAAAAAATAGATAAAAGGCAAATAGATCACAACAAAATGAAAATTTTAGAGTTTTTGTATGGAAAGAATTTAAAGCTATAATGAATATAAGTTAAGAAAATTTATTCACACACCACAAATGAACGCAAAAGTTGTGTTATCCAAGTTTTGGAAATTCCACTAGTTCAACCATAATAGCTCGAAATTTATAGGAAAGAGATTTTTCCACACATGTTTTAAAAAATGGATAGGCATACTTGAAACATATTAAAGATTCAAATGACCTATGGATCCAAACCTTTTAACGATATTAATATTAAATTCTCAAGTGCAGGTGAGTTGGAATATTTACCCGAGTGAAACAAGCCATTATTTTGCCCATTTACAAAAAGCTTACCTAACGATCATAGATGATTGGAAAGTGATTTACAATGCGTAACGGGCTATATTTTTGTAGGGAATTACTTAAGGATTAGAAGTCAACATTCAAATAAAAGTCCCTCGCCTCCCCCTTTTTTCGACGATAGCAGAACCTGATACATAAAAACTAAAAAGAGTTTACAAGCCCGAAAAATTACAGACACTTTTTGGAATTACCTCTCTCTACATTTGTGTATTGTGCATTTCCATTTTAGATGTATACTTTTTTCTTAAATCAAAATTTGAGGTTTCACTTTCCCTTCATCTCATAAATCAAAAAATGAATAAAAGGCAAATAGATCACAACAAAATGAAAATTTTAGAGTTTATCTATAGAAAGAATTTAAAGCAATAAACAAAAGTAAGTAAATAAAATTTATTCACACACCACAAATGAACCCAAAAGTTTTGTTATCCTAGTTTGGGAAATTCCACTAGTTCAACCCTAATAACTCGAAATTTTATAAGAAAAATATTTTTCTACACATGTTTTAAAAAATAGATGTGCATTGTTGAAACATTTTAAAGATGCAAATCACCTATGTATCCAAACCTTATAAAGAGAATAACATTAAATTCTCAAGTGAACATGCGGTGGGATATTTACTCGAGTCAAACAAGCCATTACTTTGCCCAGTTAAAAAACGTTGACTTAACGATCATAGATGATTGTAAAGTGATTTCTCATGCGTAACAGACCTTTTTTTTAATGGAACGACTAATGGATTGGGAGTCAACACTCAGTTAAAAATCCCCCACCTCCCCCTTTTCCAGATGATTGCAAAACCTGATATATAAAAACTGAAAAGAGTTTACAATCTCTAAAACTAATAGAAACTTTTTGGAATTATCTCTCTCGACATTTGTGCATTGTGCATTTCCATTTTAGATGTATACTTTTTTCTTAAATCAAATCTTGAGTTTTCATTTTTCCTTTATCTCGTAAACATAAAAAGAGATAAAAGGCAAATAGATCACAAGAAAGTGAAAACTTTAGGGTTTATTTTTGGAAAGAATTTAAAGCAATAAACAAATGTAAGTAAAGAAAATCTTTTAACACACCACAAATGAACGCAAAAGTATGTTATCCAAGTTTGGGAAATTCCACTTGTTCAACCCTAATAGCTCGGAATTTTATTGGAAAGAGATTGTTTTACACATGTTTTAAAAAATGGATAAGCATGCTTGAAACATGTTAAAGATGCAAATGACCTATGGATCCAAACCTTTTAAAGATAATAACATTAAATTATGAAGTGAATGAGCGTTGGGATATTTACCCGGGTCAAACAAGCCATTATTTTGCCCATTTACAAAAAGGTGACCTAACGATCATAGATGATTGTAAAGTGATTTATCATGCGTAACGGGCTATATTTTTGTAAGGAATGACTTAAGGATTTGGAGTCAACACGCAAATAAAATTCCCCCGCCTCCCCCTTTTCCCGACGATAGCAGAACCTGATATATAAAAACTAAAAAGAATTTACATTCCCTAAAAATTACAGACACTTTTTGGAATTATTTCTCTCTACATTTGTGCATTGTGCATTTCCATTTTATATGTAAACTTTTTTCTTAAATCAAAACTTGAGTTTTCACTTTCCCTTCTTCTCATAAACAAAAAAAGAGATAAAAGGCAAATAGATCACAACAAAATGACAATTTTAGAGTCTATTTATGGAAAGAATTTAAAGCAATAAACAAATGTAAGTAAATAAAAGTTATTCACACACCACAATTGAACACAAAAGTTTTGTTATCCTAGTTTGGGAAATTCCACAAGTTCAACCATAATAGTTCGGAATTTTATAAGAAAGAGATTTTTCTACACGTGTTTTGAAAAATAGATATGCATTGTTGAAACATGTTAAAGATGCAAATGACCTATGGATCCAAACCTTTTAAAGAGAATAACATTAAATTCTCAAGTGAATTTGCGGTGGGATATTTACCCGAGTCAAACAAGCCAATACTTAGCCCATTTACAAAAAGCTGACCTAACGATCATAGATGATTGTAAAGTGATTTATCTTGCGTAACAGGTTATATTTTTTTTAGGAATGACTAATTGATTGGGAGTCAACACTCAGCTAAAAATCCCCCGCCTCCCCCTTTTCCTGACGATTGTAGAACCTGATATATAAAAACTAAAAAGAGTTCACAATCCCTAAAACTTACAGACACTTTTTGGAATTATCTCTCTCTAAAATTGTGCATTGTGCATTTCCATTTTAGATATATAATTTTTTCTTAAATCAAAACTTGAGTTTTCACTTTCCCTTCACCTTGTAAACAAAAAAAATGGATAAAAGGCAAATAGATCACAAGAAAATGAAAATTTTAGGGTTTATGAATGGAAAGAATTTAAAGCAGTAAACAAATGTAAGTAAAGAAAATTTATTCACACACCACAAATGAACGCAAAAGTTTTGTTATTTAAGTTTGGGAAATTCCACTAGTTCAACCCTAATAGCTCGGAATTTTATAAGAAAGAGATTTTTCCACACATGTTTTAAAAAATGGATAGGTATGCTTGAAACTTGCTAAAGATGCAAATTGACCTATGGATCCAAACCTTTTTAAGATAATGACATTAAATTCTCAAGTGAACGAGCGTTGGGATATTTACTTGAGTCAAACAAGTTATTATTTTGCCCACTTACAAAAACCTGACCTAAAGATCATAGATGACTGTAAAGTGATTTATCATGCGTAACGAGATATATTTTTGTAAGGAATGACTTAAGAATTGGGAGTCAACACTCAAACAAAAATCCCCTCCTCCCCCTTTTCCCGACGATTGCAAAACCTCATATATAAAAACTAAAAAGATTTTACAATCCCTAAAAATTATAGACACTCTTTGGAATTACCTCTCTCTACATTTGTGCATTGTGCATTTGCATTTTAGATGTATACTTTTTTAAATCAAAACTTGAGTTTTCACTTTCCCTTCATCTCATAAACAAAAAAGAGATAAAAGGCAAATTGATCACAACAAAACGAAAATTTTTGAGTTTATGTATGGAAATAATTTAAAGCAATAAAAAAATATAAGTAAAGAAAATTTATTCACACACCACAATTGAGCACAAAAGTTTTGTTATCCTAGTTTGGGAAATCCACTAGCTCAACCAAAATTGCTCGAAATTTTATAAGAAAGATATTTTTCTACAAATGTTTTAAAAAATAGATATGCATTGTTGAAACATGTGAAGGAGGCAAATGACATATGGATCCAAACCTTTTTAAGAGAACGTGCGGTGGGATATTTACCCGAGTCAAACAAGCCATTACCTTGCCCATTTACAAAAAGCTGACCTGACGATCATAGATGAATGTAAAGTGATTTATCTTGCGTAATGGGATATATTTTTTTAAGGAACAACTAATGGATTGCGAGTCAACACTCAAATAAAAATCCCCTGCCTCCACCTTTTCCTGTCAATTGCAGAACCTGATATATGAAAACTAAATTGAGTTTAAAATCCCTAAAACTTACAAAGACTTTTTGGAATTATCTCTTTCTACATTTGTGCATTGTGCATTTCCTTTTAAGATGTATACTTTTTTCTTAAATCAAAACTTGAGTTTTCACTTTCCCTTCATCTCGTAAACAAAAAAAGAGACAAAAGGCAAATAGATCACAAGAAAATGAAAATTTTAGGGTTTATGTAAGGAAAGAATTTAAAACAATAAACAAATGTAAGTAAAGAAAATTTATTAGTCCACAAATGAACACAAAAGTTTTGTTATCCAATTTTTGGAAATTCCACTAGTTCAACCCTAATTGCTCGGAATTTTATTAGAAAGAGATTTTCCCACACATGTTTTAAAAAATGGGTAGGCTTGCTTGAAACATGTTAAAGATGCAAATGAGCTTTGGATCCAAACCTTTTAAAGATAATAACATTAAATTCTCAAGTGACCGTGCGTTTGGATATTTACCTGAGTCAAACAAGCCATTATTTTGCCAATTTACAAAAAGCTGACCTAACAATGATAAATGATTGTAAAGTGATTTATCATGCGTCACGGGCTATATTTTTCTAAGTAATGACTTATGGATTCAGAGTCTACACTCCGTTAAAAATCGCCCGCCTCCCCTTTTTCCCGACGATTTAAGAACCTGATTTATTAAAACTAAAAAGAGTTTACATTCCCTAAAAATTACTGGGACATTTTGGAATTATCTCTCTCTACATTTTTGCATTGTGTATTTCCATTTTAGATATATACTTTTTTCATAAATCAAAATTTGAGTTTTCACTTTCCCTTCATCTCATAAACAAAAAAAGTTATAAAAGACCAATAGATCACAAAAAAGAAAAAGAAAATTTAGGGTTTATGTATGGAGAGAATTCAAAGCAATAAACAAATGTAAGTAAAGAAAATTTATTCACACACCACAAATGAACACAAAAATTTTGTTATCCAAGTTTGTGAAATTCCACTAGTTCAACCCTAATAGCTTGGAATTTTATAAGAAAGAGATTTTTCTACACCTAATTTAAAAAATGGATAGGCATGCTTGAAACATGTTAAAGATGCAAATGACCTATGGATCAAAACCTTTTAAAGAGAAAACAATTAAATTCTCAAGTGAACCTGCGTCGGGAAATTTACCCAAGTCAAACAAGCCATTATTTTGCCAACTTACAAAAAGCTGACTTAACGATCATAAATGATTGTAAAGTGGTTTATCATGTGTAATGGGCTATATTTTTGTAAAGAAAGACTTATAAATTGGGTGTCAACACTCAGTTAAAAATCCCCCGGCTCCCTCTTTTCCTGATGATTGCAGAAATTGATATATAAAAACTAATCAGAGTTTACAATTCCTAAAAATACTGACACTTTTTTGAATTATCTCTCACTACATTTTTGCATTGTTCATTTCCATTTTAGATTTATACTTTTTTCTTCAATACAAACTTGATTTTTCACTTTCCCTTCATCTCGTAAACAAAAAAAAGAGATCAAAGGAAAATAGATCACAACAAAATGAAACTTTTAGAGTTTTTTTATGGAAATAATGAAATCAATAAACAAATGTAAGTAAACAAAATTTATTCACACACCACAAATTAACACAAATTTTTAGTTATCAAAGTTTGGGAAATTTCACTAGTTCAACCCGAATAGCTCGTAATTTTATAAGAAACAGATTTTTCTACACATGTTTTAAAAAATGGATATGCATGCTTGAAACATGTTAAAGATACAAATGACCTATGGATCCAAACCTTTTAAAGAGAATAAAATTAAATTCTTAAGTGAACGTGTTGTGGGATATTTAACTGAGTCCAACAAGCCATTACTTTGCCCTTTTACAAAAAGTTGACCTAACAATCATAGATGAGTGTAAAGTCATTTATCATGCGTAACGGGCTATAATTTTATAAGGAATGACTCATGGATTGGGAGTCAACACTTAGTTAAAAATCCCCCGCCTCCCCCTTTTCTTGACGATTGTAGGACCTGATATATAAAAATTAAAAAAAAGGTTACCTTCCCTAAAAATTACAGATAGTTTTTGGAATTATCTCTCTCTACATTTGTGCATTATGCATTTCCATTTTAGATATATACTATTTTCTTAAATCAAAACTTGAGTTTTCACTTTCCCTTCATCTCGCAAATAAAAAAAAAAAGAAGGCAAATAGATCACAACAAAAAGAAAATGAACACAAATGAACACAAAAGTTTTGTTATCCAAGTTTGGGTAATTCCACTAGTTCAACCCTAGTAGGTCGGAATTTTAATACGAAGAGATTTTTCTACACAAGTTTTAATAAATGGATATGCATGCTTGAAACATGTTAAAGATTCAAATGACCAATGGATCCAAACCTTTTAAAGAGAATAACATTAAATTCTCAAGTGAACGTGCGGTGGGATATTTACCCGAGTCTAACAAGCCATTATTTTGCCCATTTACAAAAGCTGACCTAATGATCTTAGATGATTAAAAAGTGATTTATCATGTGTAACACGCTATATTTTTGCAAGGAATTACTTATGGATTGGGAGTCAACACTCAGTTAAAAATTCACCGCCTCCCCCTTTTCCCGACGATTGTAGAACCTGATATATATAAAAACTAAAAAGAGTTTACAAACTTGAGTTTTCAATTTTCCTTCATCACATCAACAAAAAAAAAGAGATAAAAGGCAAATAGATCACAATAAAATGACAATTTTAGAGTTTATGTATACAAAGAATTTAAAGTAATAAAAAAATATAAGTTAAGAAACTTTATGCACACACCACAAATGAGCACAATTTTTGTTTTCCAAGTTTGGGAAATTCGACTAGTTCAACCCTTATAGCTCGGATTTTATAAGAAAGGGATTTTTCCACACATGTTTTAAAAAATGGATATGCATGTATGAAACATGTTAAAGATGCAATTGACCTATGGATCCAAACCTTTTAAAGAGAATTACATAAAAAATTCTCAAGTGAATGTGCGGTGGGCTATTCACCTGAGTTAAACAAGCCATTATTTTGCCCATTTACAAAAAGCTGACCTAACGATCATAGATGTTTGTAAAGTGATTTATCATGCATAACGGGCTATATTTTTGAAAGGAATGACTTATGGATTGGGAGTCAACACTTAGTTAAAAATCCCCCGCGTCCCCCTTTTCCCGACGATTGCAGAACCTGATTTATAAAAACTAAAAAGAGTTTACATTCCCTAAAATATACAGAGTCTTTATGGAATTATCTCTCTCTACATTTATAAATTGTGTATTTCCATTTTAGAAGTATACTTTTTTCTTAAATCAAAACTTGAGTTTTCACTTTCCTTTCATCTCGTAGAAAAAAAAGAGATAAAAGGCAAATAGATCACAACAAAATGAAAATTTTAGAGTTTATGTATGGAAAGAATTTAAAGCAATAAACAAATGTAAGTAAATAAAATTTATTCACACACCACAACTGAACACAAAAGTGTTCTTATCCATGTTTGGGAAACTGCACTTATTCAACCCTAATAGCTCGGAATTTTATAAGAAAGATATTTTTCTACATATGTTTTAAAAAATGGGATATGCATGCACGAAATATGTTAAAGATGCAAATGACCTATGGATCCAAACCTTTAAAAGAGAATAACATTAAATTCTCAAGTGAACGCGCAGTGGGATATTTTCCCGAGTCAAAGAAGCCATTATTTTACCCATTTATTAAAAGCTGACCTAACGTTCATAGATGATTATAAAGTGATTTATCATGTGTAACGGGTTATATTTTGGTAAGGAAAGACTTATGGATTGGGAGTCAACTCTCCGTTTAAAATCCCCTGCCTCCCCCTTTTCCTGACGATTGCAGAACTTGATATATAAAAACTAAAAAGATTTTACATTCCATAAAAATTATTGCCACTATTTGGAATTATCTCTCTCCACATTTGTGCATTGTGCATTTCCATTTTAGATGTATACCTTTTTCTTAAATCAAAACTTCAATTTTCACTTTCCATTCATCTCGTAAACAAAACAAGAGATAAAAGGCAAATTGATCACAACAAAATGAAAATTTTAAAGTTTATGTATGGAAAGAATTTAAAGCAATAAAAAAATGTAAGTAATGAAAATTTATTCACACACCACTAATGAACACAAAATTTTTGTTATCCAAGTTTCAGAAATTCCACTAGTTCCTAATAGCTCGGAATTTAATAAGGAGGATATTTTTCTACACATTTTAAAAAAATGGATATGCACGCTTGAAACATGTAAAAGATGAAAATGACCTATGGATCCAATCCTTTTAAAGAGAGTAACATTAAATTCTCAAGTGAACGTGCATTGGGAAATTTACCTGAGACACACAAGCTATTATATTCCCCATTTACAAAAAGCTTACCTACCGATCATATATGATAGTAAAGTGATTTATCATGCGTAACGGGCTATATTTTTGAAAGGAACGACTAATGGATTGGAAGTCAACACAGTTAAAAATCCCCCACCTCCACCTTTTCCTGATGATTGCAGAACCTAATTTATAAAAACTAAAAAGAGTTTACATTCCCTAAAAATTACTGAGACTTTTTGGAATTATCTCTCTCTACATTTGTGCATTGTGTATTTCCATTTTAGATGTATACTTTTTTCTTAAATAAAAACATGAGTTTTCCCTTTCCCTTTATCTCGTAAACAAAAAAAAAAGATAAAAGGAAAATAGATCACAACAAAATGAAAATTTTAGAGTTTATGTAGGTAAGAATTTAAAGCAATATACAAATTTAAGTAAAGAAAATTTATTCACACACCACAAATGAACCCAAATTTTTGTTATCCAAGTTTGGCAAATTCCACTAGTTCAACCCTAATAGCTCAGAATTTTATAACAAAGAGATTTTTCTACACATGTTTTAAAAAATGGATATGCATGCTTGAAAAAAGTTCAATATGCAAATGACCTATGGATCCAAACATTTTGAAGATAATAACATTAAATTCTCAAGTGAACATCCAGTGGGATATTTACCCGAGTCTAACAAGCCATTATTTTTCCCATTTACTAATAGTTGAGCTAACGATCATAGATGATTGTAAAGTGAGTTATCATGCGTAACGGGCTATATTTTTGTAAGGCATTGACTCAAATAAAATTCCGCTGCCTCGCCCTTTTCCCGATGATTGCATAACCTGATATATACAAACTCATAAGAGTTTACAATCCCTAAAAATTACTGACACTTTTTGGAATTATCTCTCTCTACATTTCTGCATTGTGCATTTCCATTTTAGATGTATACTTTTTTCTTAAATCAAAGTTTGAGTTTTCACTTTTCCTTCATCTCATAAACAAAAAAAGAGATCGAAGGCAAATAGATCACAAAAAATGAGAATTTTAGAGTTTATGTATGGAAAGAATTTAAAGAAATAAACAAAAGTAAGAAAATAAATTTTAATCACGCACCACAAATGAATACAAAAGTTTTGTTTTCCAAGTTTGGGATATTCCACTAGTTCAACCCTAATAGCTCGGAATTTTATAAGAAAGAGATTTTTATACACATGTTTTAAAAAATAAATGTGCATGCTTGAATCATGTTAAAGATACAAATGAACAATGGATCCAAACCTTTTACATAGAATAACAATAAATTCTCATGTGAACGTGCGGTGGGATATTTACCTGAGTCAAACTAGCCATTATTTTACCCATTTACTAAAAGTTGACATAAAGATCATAGATGATTGTAAAGTGATTTATCATGCGTAACGGGCTATATTTTTGTAAGGAATGACTTATGGATTTGGAGTCAACACTCAGTTAAAAATCCCCTGCCTCCCCCTTTTCCTGACGATTGCAGAACCTGGTATATAAAAACTAAAAAGAGTTTACAATCCCAAAAAATTAAAGACACTTTTTGGAATTATCTCTCTCTACATTTGTGCACTACTCATTTACATTTTAGAAGTATACTTTTTTCTTAAATCAAAACTTGAGTTTTCACTTTTCCTTCATCTCGTAGACAAAAAAAAGAGAGAAAAGGCAAATAGATCACAACAAAATGAAAATTTTAGAGATTATGCATGAAAAGAATTTAAAGCAATAAAAAAATGTAAGTAAATAAAATTTATTCTCACACCTCAAATGAACAAAAATGTTTGATTATCCAACTTTGGGAAATTGCACAAGTTCAACCCTAATAGCTCAGAATTTGATCAGAAAGAGACTTTTCTTCTAATGTTTTAAAAAATGGATATGCATACTTGAAACATGTTAAAGATGCAAATGACCAATGGATCCAAAATGTTTAAAGAGAACAACATTACATTCTCAAGTGAACGTGCGGTGGGACATTTACCCGAGTCAAACATGCCATTTTTTTGCCAATTTAAAAAAAGCTGACCTAACGATCATAGATGATTGTAAAATGATTTACCCTGTGCAACGTGTTATATTTTTGTAAGGAATGACTTATGGATTGGGAGTCAACACTCACTTAAAAGTCATCCGCCTCCCCTTTTCCCGACTATTGTAAAACCTAAGATATAAAAGCTAAAAAGAGTTTCCTATCCATAAAAATTACAGTCACTTTTTGGAATTATCTCTCTAGAAATTTGTGCTTTGTGCATTACCATTTTAGATGTATACTTTTTTCTTAAATCAAAACTTGACTTTTAGATTTCCCTTCATCTTGTAAACAAAACAAGACATCAAAGGCAAATAGATCACAAAAAAAATAAAAATTTTAGAGTTTATATATGGAAATAATTTAAAGCAATAAACAAATGTAAGTATAGAAAATTTATTCTCACACCACAAATGAACACAAAAGTTTTGTTATCCAAGTTTGGGAAATTCAATTAGTTCAACCCTAATAGCTCGGAATTTTATAAGAAAGAGATTTTTCTACACAAGTTTTAAAAAATGAATATGCATGCTTGAAACATGTTAAAGAACCAAATGACCTATGCATCCAAACCTTTTAAAGAGAATAACATTAAATTCTCAAGTAACCGTACGGTGGGATATTTACCCGAGTCAAACAAGCCATTATTTTTCCCATTTAAAAAATGCTAACCTAACCATCATAGATGATTGTAACGTGATTTATCATGTGTAAGGGGTTATATTTTTTTGTAAGAAATGACTTATTGATTGGGAGTCAACACTTAGTTAAAAATCCCCCGCCTCCCCCTTTTCCCAACTATAGCAGAACTTGATACATAAAAACTAAAAAGAGTTTACAATCCCTAAAAATTATAGACACTTTTTGGAATTATCTCTCTCTACTTTTGTGTAGTGTGCATTTACATTTTAGATGTATACTTTTTTCTTAAATCAAAGCTAGTGTTAAGACTTTCCCTTCGGGTTGTAAAAAAAAAAAAGTGATAAAAGGCAAATAGATCACATCAAAATGAATATTTTAGAGTTTATGTATGGAAGGAATTTAAAGGAATAATTAAATGTAAGTAAAGAAAATTTATTCACACACCACAAATGAACACAAAAGTTTTGTTATCCAAGTTTGGGAAATTCCAATAGTTCAACCCAAATAGCTCGGAATTTTATAAGAAAGAGATTTTTCTACACATGTTTTAAAAAATGGATATGCATGCTTGAAACATGTTAAAGATGCAAATGACCTATGGATCCAAACCTTTTAATGACAATACATTAAATTCTAAAGTGAACGTTCGGTGGGATATTTACACAAGTCAAACAACCCATTATTTTGCCCATTTACAAAAAGCTGACCTAACGATCATAGATGATTGTAAAATGATTTATCATGAGTAATGGGCTATATTTTTTAAAGGAATGACTTATGGATTCGGAGTTAACACTCAGTTAAAAATCCCCCGCCTCCCCCTTTTTCCCGACGATTGCAAAACCTGATTTATAAAAACTAAAAAGAGTTTAAAATCCCTAAAAAATACAGACACTTTTAGAAATTATCTCTCTCTACATTTGTGCATTTTGCATTTCCTTTTTAGATGTATACTTTTTTCTTAAATCAAAACTTGAGTTTTCTCTTTCCCTTCATCTCGTAAACCAAAAAAAAAAAAAGCCAAATTGATCACAAAAAAATGAAAATTTCAGAGTTTATGAAGGGAAATAATTTAAAGCAATAAACAAATTTAAGTAAAGAAAATTTATTCACACACCACATATCAACACAAAAGTTTTGTTATCCAAGTTTGGGAAATTCCACTAGTACAACCCTAATAGCTCGGAATTTTATAAGAAAGAGATTTTTCAACACATGTTTTAAAAATGGACATGCATGCTTGAAACATGTTAAAGATGCAAATGACCTATGGATCCAAACCTTTTATAGAGAATAACATCAAATTCTCAAGTGAGCGAATGGTGGGATATTTACCCGAGTCAAACAAGCCATTATTTTGCCCATTTACAAAAAGCTGAACTAACGATCATGGATGATTGTAAAGTGATTTATCATACGTTACGGGCTATATTTTTTTAAGGAATGACTTATGCATTGGGAGTCAACACTCAAATAAAAATCTCCCTGCCTCCACCTTTTACCGACGATTGCAGAACATGATATATAAAAACTAAAAAGAGTTTACACTCACTTTTCAGAATTATCTCTCTCAACATTTGTGCATTGTGCATTTCAATTTTAGATGTACAATTTTTTCTTCAATCAAAACTTGAGTTATCACTTTCCCTTCATCTCGTAAACAAAACAAGAGATAAAAGGCAAATAGATCACATCAAAATGAAAATTTTAGAGTTTATGTATAGAAATAATTTAAAGCAATAAAAAAATGTTAGCAATGAAAATTTATTCACACACCACAAATGAACACAAAATTTTTGTTATCCAAGTTTGGGAAATTCCACTTGTTCAATCCTAATTGCTTGGAATTTTATAAGAAAGAGGTTTTTCTACACATGTTTTAAAAAATGGATATGCATGCTTGAAACATATTAAAGATGCAAATGACCCATGGATCCAAACCTTTTAAAGACAATAACATTAAATTCTCAAGTGAACTTGCGGCGGGAAATTTACCTGAGATAAACATGCCATTATTTTTTCGATTTAAAATAAGATGACCTAACGATCAAAGATGATAGTAAATTGATTTATCATGCGTAACGGGTTTTATTTTTTGTAAGGATTGATTTATGGATTGGGATTCAACACTGAGTTAAAAATCCCATGCCTCCCCTTTTTCCCGACGAATGCAGAACCAGATATATAATAACTAAAAAGAGTTTACGATCCCAAAAAATTACAAAAAATTTTTTTTGTAATTATCTCTCTCCACATTTGTCCATTGTGCATTTCAATTTTAGATGTATAGTTTTTTTATTAAATCAAAGCTTGAGTTATCACTTTCCCATTATCTCGTAAACAAAAAAAGAGATAAAAAGAAAATAAATCACAAAAAAATGAAAAATTTAGAGTTTATGTATGGTAAGAATTTAGGGCAATAAACAAATGCAAGTAAGGAACATTTATTCACACACCACAAATGAACCCAAAATTTTTGCTATTCAAGTTTGGGAAATTCCACTAGTTCAACCCTAATAGCTCGGAATTTTATAAGAAAGAGATTTTTCTACACATCTTTTAAAAAATGGATATGCATGCTTGAAACATGTTCAAGATGCAAATGACCTGTGGATCCAAACCTTTTAAAGAGAATAACATTAAATTCTCAAGTGAACATCCGGTGGAATATTTACCCGAGTCAAACAAGCCATTATTTTGCCTATTTACTAAAAGCTAACCTAATGATCATAGATGATTGTAAAAAGATTTATCATTTGTAACGGGCTATATTTTTGTAAGGAATTACTTATGGATAGGGAGTCAACACTCAAATAAAAATCCCCCGCCTCCCCCTTTTTCCCGAAGATTCCAGAACCTGATTTATAAAAACTGAAAAGAGTTTACAATCCCACAAAATTCCAGACACTTTTAGGAATTATCTCTCTCTACATTTGTGCATTGTGCATTTCCTTTTTCGATGTATACTTTTTTCTTAAATCAAAACTTGAGTTTTCACTTTCCCTTCATCTCGTAAACCAAAAAATAAAAATAAAAGCCAAATTGATCACACCAAAATGAAAATTTCAGAGTTTATGAATGGAAAGAATTTAAAGTAATAAACAAATGTAAGTAAAGAAAATTTATTCACAAACCACATATACACACAAGAGTTTTGTTATCGAAGTTTGGGAAATTCCACTAGTTCAACCCTTCAGAATTTTATAAGAAAGATGATTTTCTACACAAGTTTTAAAAATGAACATGCACGCTTGAAACATGTTAAAGATGCAAATGACCTATGGATCCAAACCTTTTATAGAGAATAATATCAAATTCTCAAGTGAACGAGTGGTGGGATATTTACCCGAGTCAAACAAGCTATTATTTTGCCCATTTATAAAAAGCTGAACTAACGATCATGGATGATTGTAAAATGATTTATCATGCATTATAGGCTATATTTTTGTAGGGAATGACTTATGCATTGGGAGTCAACACTCAATTAAAAATTTCCCAGCCTCCACCTTTTCCCGAGGATTACAGAACTTGATATATAAAAACTAAAAAGAGTTTGCAGACACTTTTGGAATTACCTCTCTCTACATTTGTGCGTTGTGCATTACCATTTTAGATGTATACTTTTTTCTTAAATCAAAACTTGAGTTTTCACTTTCCCTTCATCTTGTAAACAAAACAAGAGATAAAAAGCAAATAGATCACAACAAAATGAAAATTTTAGAGTTTATGTATGCAAATAATTTAAAGCAATAAAAAAATGTTAGTAATGAAAATTTATTCACACACAAAAAATGAACACAATAGTTTTGTTATCCAAGTTTGGGAATTTCCACTTGTTCAATCCTAAAAGCTTGGAATTTTATAAGAAAGAGATTTTTCAACACATGTTTTAAAAAATGGATAAGCATGCTTGAAACATATTAAAGTTGCAAATCACCCATAGATCCAAACCTTTTAAAGAGAATAACATTAAATTCTCTAGTGAACGTGCGACCGGAAATTTACCTGAGATAAACAAGCCATTATTTTTCTAATTTAAAAAAAGCTGACCTAACGATCATAGATGATAGTAAATTGATTTATCATGCGTAACGGGCTTTATTTTTTTTAAGGATTGATTTATGGATTGTGAGTCAACACTGAGTTAAAAATCCCCTGCCTCCCCCTTTTCCCGACGATTGCAGAACCTGATATATAATAACTAAAAAGATTTTACAATCCCTAAAAATTACAAACAATTTTTGTAATTATCTCTCTCTACAATTTTTCATTGTGCATTTTAATTTTAGATGTATACTTTTTTCTTAAATCAAAGCTTGAGTTATCACTTTCCCATTATCTCGTAAAGAAAAAAAGAGATAAAAGGAAAATAGATCACAACAAAATGAAAAATTTAGAGTTTATCTATGGTAAGAATTTAGGGCAATAAACAAATGTAAGTAAGGAACATTTATTGACACACCACAAATGAACCCAAAATTTTTGTTATTCAAGTTTGGGAGATTCCCATATATTACCTTTCGGCACCGAAAGCAGGGGTAGAAATGTCTTTTCTGCTTGTGACAACATGATGATGACGTGCAGGAATCATTTTTAGCCATCTTTGTTGACTTGATGTAGCCGTCATTGACGACTTTTGTAGCCGTCTTTGCGGACTTTTGAGCCGCCTTTGCTGACTTTGTTTTCGTCGTGGGCCTAGTCTGCTAACTTGGCTACTGACTAGTCGGTTGACATGGCTACTGACTGCTCATTCGGACAGCTGCCTTTCTGTGCACAATTTACAGGTGTGCTCCTTCGAAAAAGTCTTCTGGGCCATCTGGCAGAAGCTTTCCTTTGTTGCTTTGTTGAAGGGGATATTTCCTCCAAGGAGTTTCTTCAGCGTGGCTTCGAGACTGGTCTGGACAGAAGTCGGAGTCTCTTTATAGCTTTTAGAGACGATCGTCAGTGGGACGGAGGTCTTGTAGACGAAGCTTCTCTTTTTCTGAATCAGCTGCTGTACGAGCTGTATCAGGTTCTTGAGCCCGCGGATACGCCTGGTTGGCCAGACTGCTTCTGGGCAAGGCTTGGCTTTTGGAACATGTCGGGGATCATATTCCATATTTGCGTCACCTTCTTTGATGCCTTCAATAGTCACAAAGTAAATGCTCGAAAACATTTTAGTGTCAGTAACAATTTCAGCAATACAGGAAACGAAATGCAGTCGAATTCCTTTACTCTTGGTTATGGAGATGAAACTTTTGCAAGCCTCCATAATTTCCTTTGGCATTTTGTCCAATACTGATAAGTCGGTGGAGTGAAGTACCATCTGTTTCATGAATCCATATGCATAAAGCATGGATGCATATTTTGAGTCTATTTCATGACTCAGCTTCACTTGATTCCAACTGTTGCTGGGCTCAGTGGTGAAAAAGGGAGTATTCATCCCTTCCTTGCTCAATTTGTTCATTCCATCTCTGGAATTGAACAGTATGATCGGATTCGATCTTTGAACGAACGTTGTCCACCTTTTGAGGGCGTAGTGAGGGTTCCTCAGACATAATGTCCGAAAGTTTTAAAGGTTTAAATTTCTTTAAAAACTCAAACTCATTAAAACTAGTTTTATCTGGTTTATTTAGGCTTTTCAACCTTGTAAACTCAGACGGGCTAACCAATTTTGTCTTGAATGATTTCTCATTACAAGACAAGTCCGTTTCCATCTAGGATGGATCTGTTAAGACTTCCTTTTCAGCTCTAGACTGACAGGTAGAAGTCCCTGATTCCGATTTCAAAGAAATCATTAAGGTTTCCTTTCCAGCTCTAGACTGGCAGGTAGAAATCTCTAATTCCCCTATCTTCAGAGAAGATTGGGTTGTGATTTCTTTCTCATGCCTGGCATGACCGGTAGAAATCCCGGGTCGACCTGTGTTTATCAAAACACTAAAGTCATCCGTCTGCTGATTAGCTGACGTTGTGGCTTACTTTTCTCGCGATGGAGATCCGGTAGAAGTCCCGTAGGAGCTTGGCATTTCATGTCGTTGAGTGAGTTCTTTTAACTCTTTGGTTAATTCTTTAACCTTGAGTTGTAAGACTTCTCCACTTAACCCGTAACGGGCACAATTCTCATGTATGTCTCCTCGTTCTAAAAGAACTAAAAGACTGTCGAATAGTGACTGTAGGGTTGAGAGCAATACCATGAGTGTGGCAATTGCTGCTACTAGGTCCGTCAGGGTGCTGCTGAGGGGATCCATTTTACCTGTCTGTAACACAAGAAAATTCTCGAATGGTAAGAGTATCAGGTTAATAAAGTTCTCTATAATGCATGATGCAGGAGTAGAGAAAGTAATTTATGACAAGAGTGGGATATAAATCATCACGCTGGCTGCCATATGTATATCGGGATGGCAAAAGCATAACTGAATATTAGGCAAAAGTTGTGCCCGAAGAGTCACTCATATTTTCTGAGTTTTCTGAGGAGGAAGACTCAGTTTCTAGATGAAGTTCGTAGACCTCATCCTCTGACTGGATGTCATCATAATGGATGATTTCCAATCCATTTTCTTCGGCTAGTAACAAGTAAGTACTGTACAGCCGTTGTTGTTTATCATTTGGACAATATTTGGCGAAATGTCCTTCTTTTTGGCATATCTAGCATTTGCATTTGCTTGGGGTTTTCCCCTTTCGGCAGTATGCATTTGACCCTTTACTGGATGTGGTCGGGCCAGAATTTGTTCTTTTTCTAAAGTATCTCTTTTTAGGAGTATACCTTGTTGTAGAACTTTTTTGTATCCTACATTTTTTCTGTTGAAATTTCTTAGGATATTTTCATTGCTTATGAGAGGTGGTTTTACAACCATAAGCTCCTACATTTTTGTTCTGGTTTGAACAACATAGTGTTTGTTTATTTGCCTTACTACTTTTCTTTTGTAGTTTTTGGGCTTCACAAAGATTTGCCAACATGTCTTGTTCAAATCGATGTCTTCTTCCTAAAGTATCAATGTTTCGGAAAATATCCATGGTTAAAGTACCAAGTTCTGGATTGTTTTGCCAATATTTTGTAATGTAGTCTTTTTCAGCAACATGTGCAAATGGTTCTGGAAATTTTGCATAAAAGATAGACAGATAAGGTTTCTGGTCTTCTTTTTGCAATTTATAGAAGTAACTTGCAAACTCGCAGTAATACTTCTCATAAAAACAAATGTTACAGATTTTTAACTTGTTTAATTTCTGAAGAGTTTCTAAACGTTTTCTTTGTTTAGTACTCTCATTGTAGGCTTCTAGGGTTGGATGTATTCCTAGAAATTCCTTTGATATCTTAGTCACTAATCCTTTCAAGATATTGGCTATTGATATTGAGGTATTAGCTCGTTTTTGGTCTTCGGGAAGGTTGTCCCACCAATGAGCTACATTACCCTATAAAGCATGGGTAAAGAAATTAAATGCTGATTCTTGGTTCCAAGATTCATGCATATTTGCAGCATTGCTCATGCTTCTTTCCCAATCTTTAAGGACTTTTTCTCCATCCTTGGGGAAATCCAAGTTGAGGTAAAATCCAAAAGGGTTTATGCTATCTATGGTTTGGTGTCCCTTAGTAGCATTTGAAGGATCGACATTTGTGTATTCTGTCGAATACCTTTGTCCTCCCAGAGATATTTTGGAGTGGGAGAAACTTTCTCGTTCTTGCGGATGAACCGCAGTACGGTTACGGAAGTTATCTTGAAAGCTATCTTCCATGTGGGTGTCTCTTACCCTTGAAGTTTCTGCTTTAAAATGGTTGCTACCACGAAGCATTCGATACCTTTTACCAAGATCATCTGCCTTTTTGTCTTTAGCAGAGTAGTCTATTTTCTTGGTATTTTCTGCTACAACTTCATCAGATTCCCAGGCTTCTGGTTCACTGTCGTGTTGCTCTTTTTGTTGTTTACTAGAGGAAGGTTTTTCCTCTTGAACATAATAAATCGGTTGGTGACCGAAAGTATTATATTCTGCGTAAACTTCATCATTGGTGGAGGATGATGCTTTTGAAGTGATCCTAAAAGCAGCTGGTGCTGGATCCTTCTTTCTTCTAGGTGCTATGCAGGGTGTTGCAAAGTACACTAGGTTTTTAAGCCATCCGGTGATGTCAGGAAGGCCTAATGGTAATGGAGTTTCCATATCCATTAAATAGAAAAACTCATTCACAGAGCTAATTCTTGAAGCTTCCATTGAACCTTTTTTATCAGATACCGTAGTAGAATTTCTCTACGGGTTAATCTCCACCATTCATTCAGATATGCTTGATAAGCTATATCGGTTTCATTTACTGGTGCGAGAGTTTCTCTGGCTTGCCAATTTTGGGCTTGCATTGACCGTACCAGACGAAGTTGTTCTAGTAGTCTTGCCCTACTGATCATTTTACAAAGCTAAAAGGTTTAGCTTTCGTTTGATTTTCTTGATCTTACAACGAAGGTTGTAGATGCGATCAGAATATCTTTCCCAAAAATAGTAATACCATACCATTGCTGGGATTGTATTATCTTCTGGCTGAAGAGTATTTCTTTGGAGTAAAACGAGGTCAAGGCCTTCTCGTTTTAATTTTAAACGATCCGAAAGTTTCTTTTTATAGATCATTCTGGTGTCCAAGGTGTAAAAGGTGTTTTATACCTTGATGGACCTAGAGAACCTAGACGTTCTTTTGAACCTGCTGTTCTTTTAATGCTAAGACTTCTGTCAAAAGTTCTTGCATTTTATCTTTGTTTAGATTTTCTAAACTTTGTTTAAGTTCTGTTAACTCTTGGAAGAAAACAGGACTATTTCCATGGTCAATCTTTTCTAGAATATTTTCTAGGATGTTTTGACACTTTATTATTTCTCTATGTTTATGTTCATCATAGAGGAAATCTATTTTCAGTTGGAGGTTTTCAAAAGTTTTTTCTAACCTATTCAGGGTCTTACCATAAGACTCTAAGGTTTGATTGGAATTGGTGATGATGTCACTATTTCCTATAGGTGGACCTAAGGCTTTGTATGGGTTATGTGTCATCATCTATGTGAAGAGGAACATAAGCATTGGGCCTTGGATTTCCTATTCCTTCGAAACGGGAACTGTTTAAGGTTGTACTTGTTGAGGTAGAGGTTTTGTCCTGTTCGATGGAAAAGCTGGGTCTAGTGTTTGTGATCACTAGTTTTCCTTCTATCTCCTTTATGGTTTTTCGAGAGAGTGGAAGGTGTCTGAGGGCCAAAGGTTGGACTACCCATTCTGTTGGCCATGTTAACTCTCTAGGGTCGAGTTCTTCTATGGTCAAGTTTTCAGAATAACCAATGTTTTTGGCTAATTCGGTGAGTTTCTTTGAATCTTTAACTGGAACCTTTCCAGTGTTGATTCCTCGGGCTACTATGCATACAAGTATGCGCATAACTCGTCTTCCTGGTTGAATTCCATTTTTCGACCAGTTATCTGTATAGATTTTTAGGGACAAGGTATCTTGAATGTGCTTGTCTTCTAAATCTATTTGTAGATTGGGCCATGTTGTAAAGGATATTGGGCCTAATCCTAAGTTTGCTCTAACTCCTCCGAATAGGGCTTTTTCAAAATTATTCTTCACAGAGTTATCTACTATAGCTGCTATGAAGGGTAAATTCTTATTGATTCATATTAAGGGGTCTAATCCTATACGAACTAGTCCATAATGGACATATTTGAATCTTTTTAGCTTAGCTAAGTCAGATTCGCTTAATAATCTGTAGTAGAAAGTACCTGAGTCGGTATCTTGTATTTCTACAGATAGTTCCTTCTGGAAGACGAAGGATTTCTTTTGGAATTCAATCCAATCTTTGTTGTAGACTTCAGTTATCCGAGGGATACTTATTGTCCACTTTTGTCCATCCTGCATGAGATTAGGTTGTTCATCGTATTCTCCCTGTGTTTCATGATGTATATGAACACTGTTTTGGAGAGAAGTACATTCTATTCCTATTTGTTCAGACATTTAGGAATTTTAGATGTGAATTACTATTCATGTTTACTGTTCACTCGTAAAAAAGAAATAGTATCGAAATAGTGCCAAATAGGACAGAAGCTAGAGACTTGGAATTATTCGGCTACTCTCTGAGGTAGAAAATGAAACGTAGCTGTGCTCTACCTGCTGAAGCAGCCATGGAGCCACAACGGTTAATAGGAATGGCTAGGGGCCCTCTGGAAACCGTGAGGACCGCATCGACGGAATTGCCCCCTTGGTGGTAAGCCAGCAGGAATAGGGTCAAACCCCGAAGAAGTTCTAAGTAGCAACAGAAGTAATGTTGGGCCTATTAGATAGCTATGACATAGACACAAACGAGTACATAGCAGTGACATGTGGTAGGAAGCAGGAAAGTAGCCTAATGGTAAACTGATAGGACGGACGAAGTGTGACGGAATAGTATTGTGTGAGTCATTGTTGTTTTTCCGCTGCCCGTAGATGTCATCCTCTACCTGTAGCTCGAGACTGGTAGGTAGAAGTCCCTAGGATTTTAGTTCCGCTGCCCTCTTCCCTAGGTTGTCTTCTACTGTGTGTACAAGTCTATTAGAGACTTTGTGTCGATATCATAGCAATAGTGCTTTGGTATCAGTATTCCGCTGTTAGAGTCTGCTAGAGACTCGTGTCGTCTTGTAAATGGTATCAGAGCCGAGTAATAGACTTGGTTTTGTATGTGTCAAAGAAGTCAAAGTTTAACTTTTCTAAACAGAAAAAACATTTGTAATGGAGTTTCCATATCCATTAAATAGAAAAACTCATTCATAGAGCTAATTCTTGAAGCTTCCGTTGAACCTTTTTGATCAGATACCGTAGTAGAATTTCTCTATGGATTAATCTCCACCATTCATTCAGATATGCTTGATAAGCTATATCGGTTTCATTTACTGGTGCGAGAGTTTCTCTGGCTTGCCAATTTTGGGCTTGCATTGACCGTACCAAACGAAGTTGATCTAGTAGTCTTGCTCTACTAATCATTTTACAAAGCTAAAAGGTTTAGCTTTCGTTTGATTTTCTTGATCTTACAACGAAGGTTGTAGATGTGATCAGAATATCTTTCCCAAAAATAGTAATACCATACCATTGCTGGGATTGTATTATCTTCTGGCTGAAGAGTATTTCTTTGGAGTAAAATGAGGTCAAGGCCTTCTCATTTTAATTTTAAACGATATAAAAGTTTCTTTTTATAGATCATTCTGGTGTCCAAGGTGTAAAAGGTGTTTTATACCTTGATGGACCTGGAGAACCTAGACGTTCTTTTGAACCTAGCTGTTCTTTTAATGCTAAGACTTCTGTCAAAAGTTCTTGCATTTTATCTTTGTTTAGATTATCTAAACTTTGTTTAAGTTCTGTTAACTCTTGGAAGAAAACAGGACTATTTCCATGGTCAATCTTTTCTAGAATATTTTCTAGGATGTTTTGACACTTTATTATTTCTCCATGTTTATGTTCATCATAGAGGAAATCTATTTTCTGTTGGAGGTTTTCAACAGTTTTTTCTAACCTATTAAGGTTCTTACCATAAGACTCTAAGGTTTGATTGGAATTGGTGACGATGTCACTATTTCCTATAGGTGGACCTAAGGCTTTGTATGGGTTATGTGCCATCATCTATGTGAAGAGGAACATAAGCATTGGGCCTTGGATTTCCTATTCCTTCGAAACGGGAACTGTTTAAGGTTCTACTTGTTGCGGTAGAGGTTTTGTCCTGTTCGATGGAAAAGCTGGGACTAGTGTTTGTGATCACTAGTTTTCCTTCTATCTCCTGTATGGTTTTTCGAGAGAGTGGAAGGTGTCTGGGTGCCAAAGGTTGGACTACCCATTCTGTTGGCCATGTTAACTCTCTAGGGTCGAGTTCTTCTATGGTCAAGTTTTCAGAATAACCAATGTTTTTGGCTAATTCTGTGAATTTGTTTGAATCTTTAACTGGAACCTTTCCAGTGTTGATTCCTCGGGCTACTATGCATACAAGTATGCGCATAACTCATCGTCCTGGTTGAATTCCATTTTTCGACCAGTTATCTGTATAGATTTTTAGGGACAAGGTATCTTGAATGTGCTTGTCTTCTAAATCTATTTGTAGATTGGGCCATGTTGTAAAGGATACTGGTCCTAATCCTAAGTTTGCTCTAACTCCTCCGAGTAAGGCTTTTTCAAAATTATTCTTCACAGAGTTATCTACTATAGCTGCTATGAAGGGTAAATTCTGATTGATTCGTATTAAGGGGTCTAATCCTATACGAACTAGTCCATAATGGACATATTTGAATTTTTTTAGCTTAGCTAAGTCAGATTCGTTTAATAATCTGTAGCAGAAAATACCTGAGTCAGTATCTTGTATTTCTACAGATAGTTCCTTCTGGAAGACAAAGGATTTCTTTTGGAATTCAATCCAATCTTTGTTGTAGACTTCAGTTATCCAAGGGATACTTATTGTCCACTTTTGTCCATCCTGCATGAGATTAGGATGTTCATCGTATTCTCCCTGTGTTTCATGATGTATATGAACACTGTTTTGGAGAGAAGTACATTCTATTCCTATTTGTTTAGACATTTAGGAATTTTAGATGAGTTGAGGTCTCTTCTAATTTTTGGAACAGGAGTTCAAGCAATTGTTCCAATTGATACAAAGTGATGAAAGGAGTGATGTGTTGTATAACGAGTCCTCTCAATTCCTCATTTTGTGTTAAGGCACAGATGTCTCATATAAGTCGATCTCTATCTGTTCCATGATGAGTTTTTACAGAAGATATTTTGAAAATTACTTCTTGTAACTCCTTTTTTTATGGTTTGTTGTTAACCATTTTTATTTTCGCTTCTCGGATCGGTTCTAAGATCCTAAAAGGATTTATTTCTTGATCCACATAGCTTTGTAGATCTGTAAGGAAAAGTACTGTTTCTTCAGTGTTTCCTGTTTTGAGTACCTCAAGATGGGCATTAATTCTTCTTTTGAGTTTCTATACTTGTTCATTAACGTCACTTTCTATTCCTACGCATAGGAAAGCAACGCTTTCTGGGGTGTATTTTTCCCAGCATCTTTTCATAAAGAAGTTGTGATGCATATCACCTACTAAATCCATTATATTATTTAATATTGGATTATTCTTGTCATGCCATCCATGTGGATAGCCTATTATTGGACAAACATTTGTGTGTCCAGTTTTCAACACGGTGTCGTAAGAAGGACCGTTGAGTTCCTTCTGACCTACCAGTTGGGGTCTTTTGTACATTAGTACATTTGTTCCTTACAAATATTACTTGGGATCTGACCGGTATGGGTCGTAACTTTTTGGGAGTATGTATACCTAAACAGAATCAAAGTTAAGCTTTGACTTCTTTGACACATACAAAACCAAGTCAAATACTCAGCTCTGATACCATTTTAAGACGACACGAGTCTCTAGCAGACTCTGACAACGGAATACTGATACCAAAGCACTATTGCTATGATATCGACACAAAGTCTCTAATAGACTTGTACACACAGCGGAAGACAACCTAGGAAAGAGGGCAGCGGAACTAAAATCCTAGGGACTTCTACCAGCCAGTCTCGAGCTACAGGCAGAGGATGATATCTACGGGCAGCGGAAAAATAATGACTCACACAATACTATTCCTAAAGTCACACTTGGTCCGTCCTATCAGTTTACCATTAGGCCACTTTCCTGCTTCCTACTACATGTCACTGTCATGTACTCGTTTGTGTCTATGTCATAGCTATCTAATAGGTCCAACATGACTTCTGCTGCTACTTAGAACTTCTTCGGGGTTTGACCCTATTCCTGCCGACTTACCACCAAGTGGGCAATTCCGTCGATGCGGTCCTCACGGTCTCCAGAGGGCCCTTAGCCGTTCCTATTAACTGTTTCGGCTCCATGGCTGCTTCAGCAGGGTAGAGCACAGCTCCGTTTCGTTTTCTACCTCGGAGCGTAGCCGAATAATTCCAAGTCTCTAGCTTCTGTCCTATTTGGCACTATTTTGATACTATTTCTTTTTGACGAGTGAACAGTAAACATGAATAGTTATCATGAATAGTAAAAATGAACAGTACTTTTGAATAGTAACTTTGGAACAGTAAAAACAAACACTGTGGAGATCATATATATAGATGCAGAATATAACAACTACTGTGGAGATCATATTTATATATGCGGAATATGAACAGTAATAAAAACTACTGTATGAATCACAATATTACAAACATGCAGAAATATAAAAAACATTGTTCTAAACAGAAAAAACATAACTAAATATATACCCTTAAAAAAGGGAAAAGAAAAAACTACTTAGCTACATAGCTCCCGAAGTTACCGACCGTGGCACCGGTCGGTTCCCTCTTTTCTACTAAGCCATTACGGTTGTTAAGCACATACCGTGCTTGAGGAACTTGCCGGAGAAAGATCGTCGGAAATCGCCTTCTTCTTCGGATGCGAATGCTCGTCAATTTTTTGAGTTGCTCCAAGTTCGATTGCCTCAACCTCTGGAGGAGCACCGTATTTATAGCTGAAGATTTTTCAGCTCTTCCACCTTTACCCTTGATTGAAAGGTGTGTGTTTAAAGACAAAGGGTAACTTTTTTCTTTGTGGCATGTCTTTTGTACCCTTGCATTATTACCTTTCGACGCCGAAAGCAGGGGTAGAAATGTCTTTTCTGCTTATGACATCATGATGATGACGTGCAGGAATCTTTTTTAGCTATCTTTGTTGACTTGATGTAGCCGTCATTGATGACTTTTGTAGCCGCCTTTGCGGACTTTTGAGCCGCCTTTGCTGACTTTGTTTTTATCGTGGGCCTAGTCTGCTAACTTGGCTGCTGACTAGTCGGTTGACGTGGCTGCTGACTGCTCATTCGGACAGCTGCTTTTCTGTGCACAATTTACAGGTGTGCTCCTTCAAAAAAGTCTTCTGGGCATCTGGCAGAAGCTTTCCTTTGTTGCTTTGCTGAAGGGGATATTTCCTCCAAGGAGTTTCTTCAGCATGGCTTCGAGACTGGTCTGGACAGAAGTCGGAGTCTCTTTATAGCTTTTAGAGACGATCGTCAGTGGGACGGAGGTCTTGTAGACGAAGCTTCTCTTTTTCTGAATCAGCTGCTGTATCAGCTGTATCAGGTTCTTGAGCCCGTGGATACGCCTGGTTGGCTAGACTGCTTCTGGGCATGGCTTGGCTTTTGGAACATGTCGGGGATCATATTCCATATTTGCGTCACCTTCTTTGATGCCTTCAATAGTCACGATGGAAATGCTCGGAAAAATTTTAGTGTCAGTAACAATTTCAGCAATACAGGAAACGAAATGAAGTCGAATTCCTTTACTCTTGGTTATGGAGATGAAACTTTTGCAAGCCTCCATAATTTCCTTTGGCATTTTGTCCAATACTGATAAGTCGGTGGAGTGAAGTACCATCTGTTTCATGAATCCATATGCATAAAGCATGGATGCATATTTTGAGTCTATTTCATGACTCAGCTTCACTTGATTCCAACTGTTGCTGGGCTCAGTTGTGAAGAATGGAGTATTCATCCCTTGCTCAATTTGTTCATTCCATCTCTGGAATTGAACAGTATGATCGGATTCGATCTTTGAACGAACGCTGTCCACCTTTTGAGGGCGTAGCAAGGTTCCTCAGACATAATGTCCGAAAGTTTTAAAGGTTTAAATTTCTTTAAAAACTCAAATTCATTAAAACTAGTTTTATCTGGTTTATTTAGGCTTTCCAACCTTGTAAACTCAAACGGGGTAACCAATTTTGTCTTGAATGATTTCTCATTACTAGACAAGTCCGTTTCCATCTGGGATGGATCCGTTAAGACTTCCTTTTCAGCTCTAGACTGACAGGTAGAAGTCCCTGATTCCGATTTCAAAGAAATAGTTAAGGTTTCCTTTCCAACTCTAGACTGGCAGGTAGAAATCCCTGATTCCCCTATCTTCAGAGAAGATTGGGTTGTGATTTCCTTCTCATGCCTGGCATGACCGGTAGAAATCCTGGGTTGACCTGTGTTTATCAAAACACTAAAGTCATCCGTCTATTGATTAGCTGACGTTGTGGCTTACTTTTCTCGCGATGGAGATCCGGTAGAAGTCCCGGAGGACCTTGGCATTTCATGTCGTTGAGTGAGTTCTTTTAACTCTTTGGTTAATTCTTTAACCTTGAGTTGTAAGACTTCTCCACTTAACCCGTAACGGGCACAATTCTCATGTATGTCTCCTCGTTCTGAAAGAACTAAAAGACTGTCGAATAGTGACTGTAGGGTTGAGAGCAATACCATAAGTGTGGCAATTGCTGCTGCTAGGTCCGTCAGGGTGCTGCTGAGGGGATCCATTTTACCTGTCTGTAACACAAGAAAATTCTCGAGTGGTAAGAGTATCAGGTTAATAAAGTTCTCTATAATGCATGATGCAGGAGTACAGAAAGTAATTTATGACAAGAGTGGGATATAAATCACCACGCTGGCTGCCATATGTATATCGGGATGGCAAAAGCATAACCGAATATTAGGCAAAAGTTGTGCCCGAAGAGTCACTCATATTTTCTGAGTTTTCTGAGGAGGAAGACTCAGTTTCTAGATGAAGTTCGTAGACCTCATCCTCTGACTGGATGTCATCATAATGGATGATTTCCAATCCGTTTTCTTCGGCTAGTAACAAGTAAGTACTGTACCGCCGTTATTGTTTATCATTTGGACAATCTTTGGCGAAATGTCCTTCTTTCTGGCATATCCAACATTTGCATTTGCTTGAGGTTTTCCCCTTTGGGCAGTATGCATTTGACCCTTTACTGGATGTGGTCGGGCCAGAATTTGTTCTTTTTCTAAAGTATCTCTTTTTAGGAGTATACCTTGTTGTAGAACTTTTTTGTATCCTAAATTTTTTCTGTTGAAATTTCTTAGGATATTTTCGTTGCTTATGAGAGGTGGTTTTACAACCATAAGCTCCTACATTTTTGTTCTGGTTTGAATAACATAGTGTTTGTTTATTTGCCTTACTACTTTTCTTTTGTAGTTTTTGGGCTTCACAAAGATTTGCCAACATGTCTTGTACAAATCGATGTCTTCTTCCTAAAGTATCAATGTTTAGGAAAATATCCATGGTTAAAGTACCAAGTTCTGGATTGTTTTGCCAATATTTTTTAATGTAGTCTTTTTCAGCTACATGTGCAAATGGTTCTGGCAATTTTGCATAAAAGATAGACAGATAAGGTTTCTGGTCTTCTTTTTGCAGTTTATAGAAGTAACTTGCAAACTCGCAGTAATACTTCTCATAAAAACAAATGTTACAAATTTTTAACTTGTTTAATTTCTGAAGAGTTTCTAAACGTTTTCTTTGTTTAGTACTCTCATTGTAGGCTTCTAGGGTTGGATGTATTCCTAGAAATTCCTTTGATATCTTAGCCACTAATCCTTTCAAGATATTGGCTATTGATATTGAGGTATTAGCTCGTTTTTGGTCTTCGTTAAGGTTGTCCCACCAATGAGCTACATTACCCTGTAAAGCATGGGTAAAGAAATTAAATGCTGATTCTTGGTTCCAAGATTCATGCATATTTGCAGCATTGCTCATGCTTCTTTCCCAATCTTTAAGGACTTTTTCTCCATCCTTGGGGAAATCCAAGTTGAGGTAAAATCCAAAAGGTTTTATGCTATCTATGGTTTGGTGTCCCTTAGTAGCATTTGAAGGATCGACATTTGTGTATTTTGTCGAATACCTTTGTCCTCCCAGAGATATTTTGGAGTGGGAGAAACTTTCTCATTCTTGCGGATGGAAGTTATCTTGAAAGCTATCTTCCATGTGGGTGTCTCTTACCCTTGAAGTTTTTGCTTCAAAATGGTTGCTACCACGAAGCATTCGATACCTTTTACCAAGATCATCTGCCTTTTTGTCTTTAGCAGAGTAGTCTGTTTTCTTGGTATTTTCTTCTGCAACTTCATCAGATTCCCAGGCTTCTGGTTCATTGTCGTGTTCCTCTTTTTGTTGTTTACTAGAGGAAGGTTTTTCCTCTTGAACATAATAAATCGGTTGGTGACAGAAAGTATTGTATTCTGCGTAAACTTCATCATCGGTGGAGGATGATGCTTTTGAAGTGATCCTAAAAGCAGCTGGTGCTGGATCCTTCTTTCTTCTAGGTGCTATGCAGGGTGTTGCAAAGTACACTAGGTTTTTAAGCCATCCGGTAATGTCAGGAAGGCCTAATGGTAATGGAGTTTCCATATCCATTAAATAGAAAAACTCATTCATAGAGCTAATTCTTGAAGCTTCCGTTGAACCCTAAACCCTAAAAGCTCTGAATTTCATCAGAAAGAGATTTTTCTACACATGTTTTAAAAAATGGATATGCATGCTTGAAACATGTTCAAGATTCAAATGACCTATGGATCCAAACCTTTTAAAGAGGATAACATTAAATTCTCAAGTGAACATCAGGTGGAATATTTACCCGAGTCAAACAAGCCATTATTTTGCCTATTTACTAAAAGCTAACGTAACGATCATAGATGATTGTAAAGTGATTTATCATTTGTAACCGGCTATATTTTTGTAAGGAATGACTTATGGATAGGGAGTCAACACTCAAATAAAAATCCCCCGCCTCCCGCTTTTCCCGACGATTGCAAAACCTGATATATAAAAACTAAAAAGAGTTTACAATCCCTAAAAATTATAGATACTTTTTTGAATTATCTCTCTCAACATTTATGCATTATGCATTTCCATTTTAGATGTATACTTTTTTCTTAAATCAAAGCTTCAGTTTTCACTTTCCCTTGATCTCGTAAACGAAAAAAGAGATCAAAGGCAAATAGATCACAACAAAATGAAAAGTTTAGAGTTTATGTATGGAAATAATTTAAAGAAATAAACAAAAGTAATAAAAGAAATTTTCAAACTTCACAAATGAACACAAAAGTTTTGTTATCCAAGTTTCGGAAATTCCACTCGTTCAACCCTAATAACTCGAAATTTTATAAGTAAGAGATTTTTCTTCACATGTTTTAAAAAATGGATGTGCATGTTTGAAACTTGTTAAAGATTCAAATGACCTCTGGATCCAAACCTTTTAAAGAGAATAACATTAAATTCGCATGTGAACGTGTAGTGGGATACTTACCTGAGTCAAACAAGCCATTATTTTGCCCATTTACGAAAAGTTGACATAAAGATCATAGATGATTGTTAAGTGATTTATTATGCGTAATGGGCTATATTTTTGTAACAAATGAATTATGGATTGGGTGTCAACATTCAATTAAAAATCCCCCGCCTCCCTCTTTTCCTGACGATTGTAGAACCTCGTATATAAAAAATAAAAAGAGTTTACAATACCTAAAAATTATAGACACTTTTTGGACTTATCTCTCTCTACATTTGTGCACTACGCATTTCCATTTTAGATGTATACTTTTTTCTTAAATCAAAACTTGAGTTTTCACTTTCCCTTCATCTACTAAACAAAAAAAGAGATAAAAGGCAAATACATCACAACAAAATGAAAATTTTAGAATTTATGTATGGAAAGAATTTAAAGCAGTAAACAAATGTGAGTAAAGAAAATTTATTCACACACCTCAAATGAACACAAAAGTTTTGTTATCCAAATTTTGGAAATTCCACAAATTCAACCCTAATAGATCGGAATTTAAAAAAAAAGTGATTGTTCTACACATGTTTAAAAAATGGATATGCATGCTTGAAACATGTTAAAGATGTCAATGACCTATGGATCCAAACTTTTTAAAGAGAATATCATTAAATTCTCAAGTGAACGTGCGGTGGGATATTTACCCGAGTCCAAAAAGCCATTATTTTTCCCATTTACAAAAAGCTGACCTAACGATCATTGATGATTGTAAAGTGATTTTTCATTCGTAATGAGCTATATTTTTTTAAGGAATGACTTACTAATCGGGAGTCAACATTCAGTAAAAAATCCCTCACCTCCCCCATTTCCCATTGGTTGCAGAACTTGATAAATACAAACTTAAAAGAGTCTACAATCCCTAAAAATTACAGTGTCTTTTTGGAATTATCTCTCTCTACATTTTGGCATTGTGTTTTGCATTTCATATGTATACTTTTTTCTTAAATCAAAACTTGAGTTTTCACTTTCCCTTCTTCTCGTAAACAAAAAAAAGAGATAAAAGGCAAATAGATCACAGCAAAATAAAAATTTTAGAGTTTATGTATGCAAAGAATTTAAATCAATAAAAAAATGTAAGTAAATAAAATTTATTCTCACACCACAACTGAACAAAAAAGTTTCGTTATCCAAGTTTAGGTAATTCCACTAGTTCAACCCTAATAGCTTGGCATTTTATAAGAATGAGATTTTTCTACTAATGTTTTAAAAAATGGATATGCAGGCATGAAACATGTTTAAGATTCAAATGACCCATGGATCCAAAAATTTTAATGAGAATAACATTAAATTTTCAAGTGAATGTGCAGTGGGATATTTACCCGTGTCAAACAAGCCATTATTTTGCCCAATTACAAAAAGCTGACCTAACGATCATAGATGATTGTAAAGTGATTTATCATACGTAACGGGCTACATTTTTGTAAGTAATGACTTATGGATATGGAGTCAACAGTCAGTTAAAAAACCCTTGCCTCCCTTTTCCCAACGATTGCAAAACCTGATACATAAAAACTAAAAAGAGTTTCCAATCCATAAAAATCACAGACACTTTTTGGAATTATCTCTCTCTACATTTGTGCATTGTGCATTTCCATTTTAGATGTATACTTTTTTCTTAAATCAAAACTTGAGTTTTCAATTTCTTTTCATCTCGTAAACAAAAATAGAGACAAAGGCAAATATATCACAACAAAATGAAAACTTTAGAGTATATTTATGGAAATAATTTAAAGCAAAAACAAATGTAAGTAAAGAAAATTTATTCACACACCACAAATGAACACAAAATTTTTGTTTTCCAAGTTTGGGAAATTCCACTAGTTCAACCATAATAGCTCAGAATTTTATAAGAAAAATATTTTTCTGCACAATTTTTAAAAAATGTATATGCATGCTTCAAACATGTTAAAGAAGCAAATGACCAATGCATCCAAACCTTATAAAGAGAATAATATTAAATTCTCAAATGAACGTGCAGTGGGATATTTACCAAACTCAAACAAGCCATTATTTTGCCCATTTACAAAAAGCTGACCTAACGACCATATACAATTGTAAAGTGATTTATTATGCGTAACGGGCTATATTTGTATAAGGAATGACTTATGAATTGGGAGTCAACACTCAATTAAAAATGTCACGCCTCCACCTTTTCCTGACGATTGCGGAACCTGACATAGAAAAACTGAAAAGAGTTTACAATCCCTAAATATTATAGAACCTTTTTGGAATTATCTCTCTCTACATTTTTGCATTGTGGATTTCAATTTTAGATGTACACTTTTTTCTTAAATCAAAACATGAGTTTTCACTTGCCTTTCATCTCATAAAAAAAAAAAAAGATAAAAGGCAAATAGATCACAAAAAAAAAGAAAATTTTAAAGTTTATGTATGGAAAGAATTTAAAGCAATAAACAAATGTAAGTAAACTAAATTTATTCACACACCACAAATGAACAAAAAAATTTTGTTATCCAAGTTTAGGAAATTCCATAATTTCAACCCTAATCGCTTGGAATTTTCTAAGAAAGACATTTTTCTAAAAATATTTTAAAAAATTGATATGCATAATTGAAACATGTTGAAGAAGCAAATGACCTATGGATCCAAAAAAATTAAGATAATAATTTTAAATTGTTAAGTGAATGTGCGGTGGGATATTTACCCGAGTCAAACAAGCCATTATTTGCCCTTTTACAAAAGTTTGACCTAATGATCATAGATGATTGTAAAGTTAATTATTATGTGTAACAGGCTATATTTTTGCATGGAAATGGAATGGGAGTCAACACTCAATTAAAAATCCCCTGCCTCCCCCTTTTTCCGATGATTGCACAACCAGATATATAAAAATTAAAAAGAGTTTACAATCCCTAAAAATTATAGACACATTTTGGAATTATCTCTTTTTAAATTTGTGCAATGTGCATTTCCATTTTAGATGTATAATTTTTTCTTAAATCAAAACATGAGTTTTAACTTGCCCTTCATCTCGTAAAAAAACAAAAAAGAGATAAAACGCAAATAGAACACAACAAAATGAAAATTTTTGAGTTTATATATGGAAAGAATTTAAGGCAATAAAGAAATGTAAGTAAATAAAATTTATTCACACACCACAAATGAACACAAAAGTTTTGTTATCCAAGTTTGGGAAATTCCATTAGTTCAACCCTAATAGATCAAAATTTTTTAAGAAAGAGATTTTTCAACACATGTTTAAAAAAATGGATATGCATACTTGAAAATTTTAAAGATGCAAATGACCAATGGATCCAAACCTTTTAAAGAGTAAAACATTAAATTCTCAAGTGAACGTACGGTGAGATATTTACCCGAGTCAAACAAGCCATTATTTTGCCCATTTACAAAAAGCTGACCCAACAATCATAGATGATTGTAAAGTGATTTATTATGCATAACGGGCTTTGTTTTTTTATGGAATTACTTATGGATTGGGATTCAACACAGTTAAAAATCCCTTGCCTCCCCCTTTTCCCGACAATTTTTGAACCTAATATATAAAATCTAAAAAGAGTTTACAATCTCTAAAAATTACCGACACTTTTTGGAATTATCTCTCTCTATATTTGTACATTGTGCATTTCTATTTTAGATGTACACTTTTTTCTTAAATCAAAGCTTGAGTTTTCACTTTCCCTTCATCTCGTAAACAAAAAAAGAGATAAAAGGCAAATAGATCACAAAAAAATGAAAATTTTAGATTTTATGCATGGAAAGAATTTAAAGCATTAAAAAAATGTAATAAAAGAAAATTTATTCACACACCACAAATGAACACAAAATTTTTGTTATCAGAGTTTGGGAAATTCGACAAGTTCATCCCTAATAGCTAAGAATTTTATAAGAATGAGATTTTTCTACACATGTTTTAAAAAATGGATATGCATTCTTGGAACATGTTCAAGATACAAATGATCTATGAATCCAAACCTTTTAAAGAAAATAACATTAGATTCTCATGTGAACATCGGGTATCATATTTACCCGAGTCAAACTAGCCATTATTTTGCCCATTTACAAAAAGTTGACCTAACGATCAAAGATGATTGTAAAGTGATTTATTATGCATAACGGGCTATATTTTTGTCAGGAATGACTTATAGATAGGGAGTCAACACACAAATAAAAATCCCCTGCCTCTTCCTTTTCACAACGATTGCAGAACCTGATATATAAAAACTAAAAAGAGTTTATAGTTCCAAAAAATTATAGACACTTTTTGGAATTATCTCTCTCTACATTTGTGCATTGTGCATTTCCATTTTAGACGTATACATTTTTCATAAATCAAAGCTTGATTTTTCACTTTCCCTTCATTTCGTAAACAAAAAAAGAGATCAAAAGGTAAATAGATCACAACAAAATGAAAATTTTAGAGTTTATGTATGGAAAGAATTTAAAGAAATAAAGAAAATTAAGAAAAGAAAATTTATTCACACACCACAAATGAACACAAAAGCTTTGTTATCCAAGTTTGGGAAATTCCACTAGTTCAACCCTAATAGCTCAGAATTTTATAAGAAAGACATTTTTCTTCATATATTTTAAAAAATGGATGTGCATGCTTGAAACATGTTAAAGATACAAATGACCTGTGGATCCAAACCTTTTATAGAGAATAACATTAAATTCTCATGTGAACGTGCGGTGGGATATTTACCTAAGTCAAACAAGCTATTATTTTGCCCAATTACGAAAAGTTGACATAAAGATCATTGATTATTGTAAAGTGATTTATGATGCTTAACTGGCTATATTTTTGTAAGAAATGACTTATGGATTGGGAGTCAACACTCAGTTTAAAATCCCCCACCTCCCCCTTTTTCAGACAATTGCAGAACCTGGTATATAAAAACTAAAAAGAGTTTAGTAATCCTAAAAATTCCAGACACTTTTTGGAATTATCTCTCTCTACATTTGTATACAACGCATTTCCATTTTTGATATATTCTTTTTTCTTTAATCAAAACTTCAGTTTTCACTTTCCCTTCATCTCGTAAAGAAAAAAAGAGATAAAAGGCAAATAGATCACAACAAAATGAAAAATTGAGAGTTTATGTATGGAAAGAATTTAAAGCAATAAAAAAATGGAAGTAAAGAAAATTTATTCACACACCACAAATGAACACAAAAGTTTTGTTATCCAAGTTTGGGAAATTTCACAAGTTCAACCCTAATAGCTCGGAATTTTATAAGAAAGAGATTTTTCTACACATGTTTTAAAAAATGGATATGCATGCTTGAAACATGTTAAAGATGCAAATGACCTATGGATCCAAACCTTTTAAAGAGAATAACATTAAATTCTCAAGTGAACGTGCGATGGCATATTGAGTCAAACAAGCCATTATTTTGCCCATTTAAAAAAAGCTAACCTAACGATCATTGATGATTGTAAAGTGATTTATCATGCGTAATGAGATATTTTTTGTAAGGAATGACTTATGGATTGGGTGTCAACATTCAGTTAAAAATACCTCGTCTCCCCCTTTTCCCGTCGATTGCAGAACTTGATATATAAAAACTAAAAAGAGTTTACAATCCCTAAAAGTTACAAACACTTTTTGGAATTATCTCTCTCTACATTTGTGCATTGTGTATTTCCATTTTAGATGTATACTTTTTTCTTAAATCACAACTTGAGTTTTCACTTTCCCTTCCTCTTGTAGAAAAAAAAAAAGAGATAAAAGGCAAATTGATAACAACAAAATGAAAATTTTAGAGTTTATGTATGAAAAGAATTTAAAGAAATAAACAAATATAAGTAAATAAAATTTATTCTCATACCAAAAATGAACAAAAAAGTTTTTTATCAGAGTTTGGGAAATTTCACTAGTTCAACCCTAATAGCACGGAATTTTATCAGAAAGAGATTTTTCAACTAATATTTTTAAAAAAGGATATGCATGCTGGAAACATGATAAAGATTCAAATGACCAAGGGATCCAAATATTTAAAGAGAATAACAATAAATTCTCAAGTGAACGTGCAGTGGGATATTTATCCGAGTCAAACAAGCCATTATTTTGCCCATTTACAAAAAGCTGGCCTAACGATCATAGATCATTGTAAAGTGATTTATTATGCGTAACGGGCTATATTTTTGTAAGGAATGACTTATGGAATGGGAGTCAATACTCAGTTAAAAATCCCCCGCCTCCCCTTTCCCGATGATTGCAGAACCTGATATATAAAAACTAAAAAGAGTTTCCAATCCATAAAAATTACAGACACTTATTGGAATTATCTCTCTCTACTTTTGTGCAGTGTGCATTTCCATTTTAGATGTATACTTTTCTCTTAAATAAAACTTTGTGTTTAAACTTTCCCTTCATCTCATAAACAAAAAAAGAGATGAAGTCCAATAGAACACAACAAAATGAAACTTTTTGTTTATATAAGGAAAGAATTTAAAGCAATAAACAAATGTAAGTAAATAAAATTTATTCATACACCACAAATGAACACAAAACTTTTATTATCCAAGTTTGGGAAATTCCATTAGTTCAACCCTAATAGCTCGGAATTTTAAAAAAAAAGAGATTTTTCTACACATTTTTTAAAAATGGATGTGCATGCTTGAAACTTATTAAAGATGCAAATGACCTATGGATCCAAACCTTTTAAAGATAATAACATGAAATTCTCAAGTCAACGTTCGGTGGGATATTTACCCGAGTCAAACCAGCCACTATTTTGCCAGTTAACAAAAAGTTGACCTAACGATCATAGATGATTGTAAAGTGATTTATCGTGTGTAACGAGCTATATTTTTTTAAGGAATGACTTATGGATTGGGAGTCAACACTAAGTTAAAAATCCCCCGCCTCCCTTTTCCTAACGATTGCAGAACCTGATATATAAAAACTAAAAACAATTTACAATCCCTAAAAATTACAAACAGATTTTGGAATTATCTCTCTTTACATTTGTGCGTTGTGCATTTCCAATTTAGATGTATACTTTTTTTCTTAAATCAAAACTTGAGTTTCACTTTCCCTTCATCTCGTAAACAAAAAAAGAGATAATAGGCAAATAGATCACATCAACAAAATGAAAATTTTAGATTTTATGTATGGAGATAATTTAAAGCAATAAACACATGTGAGCAAAGTAAATTTTTTCACACACCACAAATGAACAATAAAGTTTTGTTATCCAAGTTTAGGAATTTCCACTTGTTCAACCCTAATCATTCGGAATTTTATAAGAAAGAGATTTTTCTAAAATTTTTTTTAAAAATGGATATGCATATTTGAAACATGTTAAAGATGCAAATGATCTATATATCCAAAAATTTTAAAGAGAATAACTTTAAATTCTCAAGTGAACGTGCGGTGGGATAGTTACCCGAATCAAACAAGCCATTATTTTGCCCTTTTACAAAAAGTGGACCTAATGATCATAGATGATTGTTAAGTGATTTATCAAGCGTAACGGGATTTATTTTTTTAAGGAATGACTTATGGATTGGGAGTCAACACTCAGTTAAAAATACCCCGCCTCCCCCGTTTCTCGACGATTGCAGAACCTAATATATAAAAACTAAAAAGATATTACTATCCATAAAAATTATAGACACATTTATGAATTATATCTCTCTACATTTTTGCATTGTGTATGTAATTTTTAGATGTATACTTTTTTCTTAAATCAAAGCTTGAGTTTCCACTTTCACTTCGTCTCGTAAAAAAAAAAAAGAGATAAAAGGCAAATAGATCACAACAAAATGAAATTTTAGAGTTTATGATGGCAAGAATTTAAAGGAATAAATAAATGTAAGTAAATAAAATTTATTCACACACCACAAATGAACACAAAAGTTTTGTTATCCAAGTTTGGGAAATTCTACTTGTTCAACCCAAATAACTCGGAATTTTATAAGAAAGAGATTTTTCTACACATGTTTTAAAAATTGGATATGCATGCTTGAAACATGTTAAAGATGCAAATGACCAATGGATCCAAACCTTTTAAAGAGAATAACATTAAATTCTTAAGTGAACGTGTGGTGGGATATTTACCCAAGACAAACAACCCATTATTTTTCCCATTTACAAAAAGTTGACCTATCGATCATAGATGATTGTAAAGTGATTTATTATATGTAACGGGCTATATTTTTGTAAAGAATGGCTTATGGATTGGGAGTCAACACTCAAATAAAAATCCCCCGCCTCCCCCTTTATCTGACGAATGCACAACCTAATATATAAAAATTAAAAAGAGTTTACAATCTGTAAAAATTTCAAACACTTTTAGGAATTATCTCTCTCTACATTTGTGCATTGTACATTTCTATACTTTTTTCTTAAATAAAAGTTTGTGTTTTAACTTTCCCTTCATCTTGTAAACGAAAAAAGAGATAAAAGTCCAATAGAACACAACAAAATGAAACTTTTTGAGTTTATGTAAGGAAATAATTTAAAGCAATAAATAAATGTAATTAAATAAAATTTATTCACACACCACAAATGAACACAAAAGTATTGTTATCCAAGCTTGGGAAATTCCATTAGTTCAACCCTAATAGCTCGAAATTTTATAAGAAAGAGATTTTTCTACACATGTTTTAAAAAATGGATGTGCATGTTTGAAACTTATTAAAGATGCAAATGACCTATGGATCCAAACCTTTTAAAGAGAATAACATTAAATTCTCAAGTGAACGTGCGGTGGGATATTTACCCGAGTCAAAAGAGCTACTATTTTGCTCATTTACAAAAAGTAGACCTAACGATCATAGATGATTGTAAAGTGATTTATCATGTGTAACAGGCTATATTTTTTTAAAGAATGACTTATGGATTGAGAGTCAACACTAAGTTAAAAATCCCAGCCTCCCCCTTTTCTTGACGATTGCAGAACCTGATATATATAAACTAAAAAGAGTTTACAATCCCAAAAAATTACAAACACATTTTGGAATTATCTCTCTTTAAATTTGAGCATTGTGCATATCCATTTTAGATGTATTCTTTTTTCTTAAATGAAAACTTGAGTTTTCACTTTCCCTTCATCTCGTAAAAAAAAAGAGATAAAAGGCAAATAGATCACATCAAAATGAAAATTTTAGAGTTTATGTATGGAAAGAATTTAAAGCAATAAACCAATGTAAATAAAGAAAATTTATTCACACAATACAAATCAACACAGTAGTTTTGTTATCCAAGTTTGGGAAATTCCACTAGTTCAACTGTAATAGCTCGGAATTTTATAAGAAAAAGATTTTTCAACACATGTTTTAAAAAATGGATACGCATGCTTGAAACATGTTAAAGATGAAAACAACCTATGGATCAGAACCTTTTAAAGAGAAAAACATTAAATTCGCAAGTGAACGTGCGGTGGGATATTTACCAGAGTTAAACAAGCCATTATTTTGCCCATTTACAAAAGGCTGACCTAACGATCATTTATGATTGTAAAGTGATTAATCATGTGTAATGGGCTATATTTTTATTAGGAATGACTTATCTATTTGGAGTCAACACCCAGTTAAAAATCCCCCGCATCCCCTTTTTCCCGACATTTGCAAAACCTGATATATAAAAACTAAAAAGAGTTTACAAGCCATAAAAACTACAAAAAAAAAATTGAATTATCTCTCTCTACATTTGTGCATTGTGCATTTCAATTTTAGATGAATTCTTTTTTCTTAAATCAAAACTTGAGTTTTCACTTTCACTTCATCTCGTAGACAAAAAAAGAGATAAAAGGCAAATAAATCACAAAAAAATGAAAATTTTAGAGTTTATGTATGGAAATAATTTAAATTAATAAAATAATTTAAATAAATAAAATTTATTCACACACCAAAAATGAACACAAAAGTTTTTGTTATTCCAGTTTCGGAAATTCCACTAGTTTAACCTTAATAAAACAGAATTTTATAAGAAAGAAATTTTTCTAATTTTTTTTTTTAAAATGGATATGCATGCTTGAAACATGTTAAAGATGCAAATGACCTATGGAAAAATTTTTTTTAAAGATAATAACATTAAATTCACATGTGAACGTGCGGTGGGATATTTTCCTGAGTCAAACAAGCCATTATTTTCTTTATTTACGAAAAGCTGACCTAAGGATCATAGATGATTGTAAAGTGATTTATCATGCGTAAGAGGCTATATTTTTGTAAGGAATGACTTATGGATTGGAAGTCAACACTCAGTTAAAAAACCGCCGCCTCCCCCTTTTCCTGATGATTGTCGAACCTGATATACAAAAACAAGAAAGAGTTTACAATCCCAAAAAATTACAAAGAGTTTTTTGAATTATTTCTCTCTACATTTTTTCATTGTGCATTTCCAATTTAGATGAATACTTTCTTCTGAAATCAAAACTTGAGTTTTCACTTTCCCTTCATCTCGTAGACAACAAATGAGTTAAAATGCAAATAGATCACAACAAAATGAAAATTTAAGAGTTTATGTATGGAAATAATTTAAAGCAATAAACAAATGTAAGTAAAGAAAATTTATTCACACACCACAAATGAACACAAAAGTTTTGTTATCCAAGTTTGGGAAATTCCACAAGTATAACCCTTTTAGCTCGAAATTTTATAAGAAAGAGATTTTTCTACAAATTTTTAAAAAAATGGATATGCATGCTTAAAACATGTTAAAGATGCAAACGGCCAACGGATCCAACATTTTTAAAGAGAATAACATTAAATTCTCAAGTCAACGTGCGGTGGGATATTTACCCGAGTAAAACAAACCATTATTTTGCCCTTTTACAAAAAGCTGACCTAATGATCATAGATGATTGTGAAGTAATTTATCATGCATAAAGGGATATATTTTTGTAAGGAATGACTTATGGATTGGGAATCAGCACTCAGTTAAAAATCCCACGCCTCCCCCTTTTCCCGACGATTGCAGAACCTACTATATAAAAACTAAAAAGAATCTACAATCCATAAAAATTACAGAGACATTTTGGAATTATGTCTCTCTAAATTTGTGCATTGTGTATTTCCATTTTAGATGTATACTCTTTTATTAAATCAAAACTTGATTTTACACTTTCCCTTCCTCTCGTAAACAAAAAAAGAGATAAAAGGCAAATAGATCACAACAAAATGAAAATTTTAGAGTTTATGAATGGAAATAATTTAAAGAAATAAACAAATGTAAGTAAAGAAAATTTATTCAAACATCACAAACGAACACAAAAGTTTTGTTATCCAAGTTTGGGAAATTCCACTAGTTCATCCCTAATAGCTCGGAATTTTATAAGAAAGAGATTTTTCCAGACAAGTTTTGAAAAATGGATATGCATTCTTTGAAACATGTTAAAGATGCAAATTGGCTATGGATCCAAACCTTTTACAGAGAATAACATTAAATTCTCTAGTGAACGTGAGGTGGGATATTTAAGCGAGTCAAACCAACCATTATTTTACCCATTTAAAAAAGCTGACCTAACGATCGTAGGTGATTGTAAAGTGATTTATCATGCCTGACGGGCTATATATTTATATGGAATGACTTATGAATTGGGAGTCAACACTTAGTTAAAAATCCCCCACGTCCCCCTTTTCCTGAAGATTGCAGAACCTGATATATAAAAACTAAATAGAATTTATAATCCCTAAAAATCACATAAACTTTTTGGAATTATCTCCTCTACATTTCTGCATTGTGTATTTCCATTTTGGATGTATACTTTTTAATTAAATCAAAACTAGAGTTTTCACTTTCCCTTCATCTCGTAAAAAAAAAAAGAGATAAAAGGCAAATAGATCATAACAAAATGAAAATTTTAGATTTTAAGTTTGGAAAGAATTTAAAGCAATCAACAAATGTAAGTAAATAAAATTTTTTCACACACCACAAATGAACACAAAGTTTTTGTTATCCAAGTTTTGGAAATTCCAATAGCTCAATCCTAATAGCTCGGAAATTTATAAGAAAGAGATTTTTCTTCACATGTTTTAAAAAATGGATATGCATGTTTGAAACATGTTAAAGATGCAAATTACCAATGGATCCAAACCTATTAAAGAGAATAACATTAAATTCTCAAGTGAACGTGCAGTGGGATATTTACCCAAGTCAAACTAGCCATTATTTTGCCAATTTACAAAAAGCTGACCTAACGGTCATAGATGATTGTTTAGTGATTTTTGATGCGTAACAGACTATATTTTTGTAAGGAATGACTTGTGGATAGGGAGTCAACACTCAATTTAAAATACCCCGCCTCCCTATTTTTCAGACGATTGCAGAACCAGATATATAAAAACTAAAAAGAGTTTAATTTTTTTTTAAAATACAGATACTTTTGGAAATTATCTTTCTCTACATTTGTGCAATATTCATTTCCATTTTAGATGTATACTTTTTTCTTAAATCAAAACTTGAGTTTTCACTTTCCCTTCATCTCGTAGACAAAAAAAAAAGGGATAAAAGGCAAATAGATCACAACATAAAGAAAATTTTAGATTTTATTTATGGAAACAATTTAAAGAAATAAACAAATTTAATTAATGAAAATTTATTCACACAAGAGAAAAGAACAAGCAAGTTTTGTTATCCAAGTTTTGGAAATTCCACTAGTTCAACCCTAATAGCTTGGAATTTTATAAGAAAAAGATTTTTCTACACATGTTTTAATAAATAGATATGCATGCTTGAAACTTGTTAAAGATGAAAATGACCTATGGAACCAAAAATTTTAAAGAGAATAACTTTAAATTCTCAAGTGAACATGCGGTGGGATATTTACCCGAGTCAAACATACATTATTTTGCCCATTTACAAAAAACTGACCTAACGATCATTGATGATTGTAAAGTGATTCATCATGTGTAACGGCCAATATTTTTTGTAATAAATGACTTATGGATTGGGAGTCAACACTCAGTTAAAAATCCCACGCCTCCCTCTTTTCCCGACGATTGCAGAACTTGATATATAAAGACTAAAAAGAGTTTACAATCCCTAAAAATTAAAGAAACTTTTTGGAATTATCTCTCTCTCTATATTTGTGCATTGTGCATTTCCATTTTTGATGGATATTTTTTTCTTAAATCAAAACTTGAGTTTTTAGTTTCCCTTCTTCTCCTAAACCAAAAATAGAGATAAAACGAAAACATATAACAAAAAAAAAATAGAGTTTATGAATGGAAAGAATTTAAAAAAAACTTAAGTAATGAAAATTTATTCACACACCACAACTGAACACAAAGTTTTTGTTTTCCAAGTTTTGGAAATTCCATTAGTTACCCCCTAATAGCTTAGAATTTTATCAGAAAGAGATTTCTCTACACATGTTTTAAAAAATGGATATGCATGGATATGCATGCTTAAAACATGTTAAAGATGCAAATTACCAATGGATCCAAACCTTTTAAAGAGAATAACATTAAATTCTCATGTGAACGTGCGGTGGGATATTTACCGAAGTCAAACAAGCCATTATTTTGACCAATTACAAAAAACTGACCTAACGATCATAGATGATTGTAAAGTGATTTATCATACGTAATGGGCTATAATTTTTTAAGGAATGACTTATGGATTGGGAGTCAAAACTCAGTTAAAAATCTCCCACCTCCCCTTTTTCCCGATGTATGCAGAAACTGATATAAAAAAACTAAGAAGAGTTTACAATCCCTTAAAATTACAAACCCTTTTTGGAATTATCTCTCTCTACATTTGTCCATTGTGAATTTCCATTTTATATTTATACTTTTTTCTTAAATCAAAACTTGAGTTTTCACTTTCCCTTCATCTCGTAAACAAAAAAAAGAGATAAAAGGCATATAGATCACAACAAAATGAAAATTTTAGAGTTAATGTATGGCAAGAATTTAAAGCAATAGACAAGTATAGAAAAAATTTTAACACGCCACAAATGAACAAAAAAGTTTTGTTATCCAAGTTTTGGAAATTCCACTAGTTCAACCCTAATAGCTCAGAATTTTATAAGAAAGAGATTTTCCTACAATTTTTTTAAAAAATGGATATGCATGCTTGAAACATGTTAAAGATGCAAATGGCCTATGGATCAATTTTTTTTTAAAGAGAGTCAATTTAAATTCACAAGTGATCATGTTGTGGGATATTTACCCAAGTCAAAACATGCCATTATTTTGCCAATTAACAAAAAGCCGATCTAACGATCATTGAGGATTGTAAGTGATTTATCATGCGTAATGGGCTATATTTTTGTAAGGATCAGGAGTCAACACTCAGTTAAAAATCCCACACCTCCCCCTTTTCCCGACGATTGTAGAACCTGATATATAAAAACTAAAAAGAGTTCACAATCCATAAAATTATAGACACTTTAGGAATTATCTTTCTCTAAATTTGTGCATTGAACATTTCCATTTTACATGTATGCTTTTATCGTAAATCAAAACTTGAGTTTTCACTTTCCCTTCGTGTCATAAACAAAGAAAGAGATAAAAGGCAAAAAGATCACAACAAAATGAAAATTTTAGATTTTATGTATGGTCAGAATTTACAGCAATAAACAAATGTAAGTGAAGAAAATTTATTCACACACCACAAATGAACACAAAATTTTTCTTTTCCAAGTTTGGGAAATTCCACTAGTTCAACCCTAGTTGCTCAGAATTTTATAAGAAAGAGATTTTTCTACACATGTTTAAAAAATGGATATGCATGCTTGAAACACGTTAAAGATTCAAATGACCTACGGATCCAAACCGTTTAAAGCGAATAACATTAAATTCTCAAGTGAACGTGCGGTGGGATATTTACCATTGTCAAACAAGCCATTATTTTGCCCTTTTACAAAACACTGACTTAACGATTGTAGATGATTGTAATGTTATTTATCATGCGTAACGGGCTATAATTTTTTAAGGAATGAATTATGGATTGGTAGTCAACACTTAAGTTAAAAATCCCCTGCCTCCTCCTTTTCTCGACGATTGCAAAACCAGATATATAAAAAACTAAAAATTGTTTAAAATCCCTAAAAATTTTAGAGAATTTTTGAAATTATCTCTCTCAAAATTTGTGCATTGTGCTTTTCCAATTTAGATGTACACTTTTTTCTTAAATAAAAACTTGAGTTTTCGCTTTCCCTTCATCTCGTGGACAAAAAAAGAGATAAAAGGCAAATAGATCACAACAAAATGAAAATTTTAGTGTTTATGTATGGTAAGAATTTAAAGCAGTAAACAAATGCTAGTAACGAAAACTTATTCACACACCACAAATCAACACAAAAGTTTTGTTATTCAAGTTTGGGAAATTCCACTAGTTTAACCCTCATTCCGGAATTTTATAAGAAAGAGATTTTTCTACACATGTTTTAAAAAATTGATATGCATGCTTGAAACATGTTAAAGATGGAAATGACCTATGGATCCGAACCTTTTAAAGAGAATAACATTAAATTCTCAAGTGAATGTGCGATGGAATATTTACACGTGTCCAACAAACCATTATTTTGCCTATTTAAAAAAAGCTGACTTAACGATCATAGATGATTGTAAAGTGATTTATCATGCATAACGGGGTATATTTTTGTAAGGAATGACTTATGGATTGGGAGTCAACACTCAAATAAAAATCATCCGCCTCCCCCTTTTCTCGACGATTGCTGAACCTGATATATAAAAAACTAAATAGAGTTTACAATCCCTAAAAATTACAGAGATTTTTTGAAATTATCTCTCTTCATTTGTGCATTGTGCTTTTCCATTTTAGATGTATACTTTTTTCTTAAATAAAAACTTGAGTTTTCATTTTTCCTTCATCTCGTAGACAAAAAAAGAGATAAAAGGCAAATAGATCACATTAAAATGAAAATTTTAGAGTTTATATATGGAAATAATTTAAAGCAATAAACAAATGTAAGTAAAGAAAATTTTTACACACACCACAAATGAACACAAAAGTTCTGTTATTGAAGTTTGGGAAATTCCACAAGTTCAACCCGAATAGCTCAAAATTTTATAAGAAAGAGATTTTTCTACATACGTTTTAAAAAATGGATATGCATGTTTGAAACATGTTAAACATGCAAATGAGCTTTGGATCAAAAAATTTTAAAGCGAATAACTTCAAATTCTCAAGTGAACGTGCGATGGGATATTTGCTCGAGTCAAACAAGCCATTATTTTGCCCATTTACAAAAAGCTCAGCTAACGATCATAGATGATTGTAAACTGATTTATCATGTGTAATGGGTTATATTGTTGCAAGGAATGACTTATGGATTGGGAGTAGACACTCAGTTAAAACTCCCCTACCTCCCCCTTTTCCCAACGATTTCAGAACCTGATATATAAAAACTAAAAATACTTTACAATCCATTAAAATTAAAGAAACTTTTTGGAATTATCTCACTCTACATTTGTGCATTTTGCATTTCCATTTTAGATGTATACTTTTTTCTTAAATCAAAACTTGAGTTTTCACTTTCCCTACGTCTCGTAAAACAAAAAAAAGATATTAGGCAAATTGATCACAACAAAATGAAAAATTTAGAGATTATATATGGTAAGAATTTAAAGTAATAAAAAAATATAAGTAAAGAAAATTTATTCACACACCACAAATGAACACAAAAGTTTTGTTATATAAGTTTGGGAAATTCCACTAGTTCAAACCTAATAGCTCGGAATTTTATAAGAAAGAGACTTTTTTACACATGTTTCAAAAAATGGATATGCATGCTTGAAACATGTTAAATATGCAAATGACCTATGGATCCCAACCTTTTAAAGATAATAACATTAGATTTTCAAGTGAACGTGCGGAAGAATATTTACCCGAGTCAAACAAGCAATTATTTTTTCCATTTACAAAAATTGACCTAACGATCATATATGATTGTAAAGTGATTTATTATGCATAAAAGGTTATATTTTTTTAAGGAATGACTTATGGATTGCGAGTCAACACTCAGTTAAAAATCCCCCGCCTCCCCCTTTTCCCGACGATTGCAGAACCTAATATATAAAAACTAAAAAAAGTTTACAATCCATAAAACTTATACACACTTTTTGTAATTATCTCTCTCTACATTTTTGCATTGTGCATTTCAATTTTGGCTGTATACATTTTTCTTAAATCAAAACTTGAGTTTTCACTTTCCCTTCATCTCGTAAACAAAAAAAAGAGATAAAAGGCAAATAGATCAGAAAAAAATGAAAATTTTAGAGTTTATGTATGGAAAGAATTTAAAGCAATAAATAAATTTAAGTAAATAAAATTTATTCACACACGACAAATGAAGAAAAAAATTTTGTTCTCGAAATTTGGGAAATTCCACTAGTTCAACCCTAATAGCTCGGAATTTTATAAGAAAGAGATTTTTCTAGAGATGTTTTAAAAAATGGATATATATGCTTGAAACATGTTAAAGATGCAAATAACCTATGGATCAAATTTTTTTAAAGCAAATAACTTTAAATTCTCATGTGAACGTGCGGTGGGATATTTACCCGTGTCATACAAGACATTATTTTGCCCATTTACAAAAAGCTGACCTAATGATCATAGATGATTGTAAACTAATTTATCATGCGTAACGGGCTATATTTTTGTAAGGAATGACTTATGGATTGGGAGTCAACACTCCGTTAAAAATCCCCCGCCTCCCCCTTTTCCTGAGATTGCAGAACCTGATATATAAAAACTAAAAAGAGTTTACAATCTATTACAATTGTGGACACTTCTTGGAAATATCTCTCACTACACTTGTGCATTGTGCACTTCCATTTTAGATATATACTTTTTTATTAAATCAAAACTTGAGTTTTCACTTTCCCATTGTTTCATAAACAAAAAACAGAGATTAAAGGCAAATAGATCACAACAAAAATAAAATTTTAGAGATTATGTATGGTGAGAATTTAAAACAATAAACAAAGGTAAGTAAGGAAAATTTATTCACACACCACAAATGAACACAAAAGTTTTGTTATTTAAGTTTTGGAAAATCCACTAGTTCAACCCTAATAGCTCGGAATTTTATAAGAAAGAAATTTTTCTACACATGTTTTAAGAAATGGATATACATGCTTGAAACATGTTAAAAATGCAAATGACCTATGGATCCATACCTTTCAAAGAGAATAACATTAAATTCTCAAGTGAACGTGCGGTGGGATATTTACCTGAGTCAAACAAGCCATTATTTTGCCCATTTACAAAAAGCTGACCTAACGATCATAGATGATTGTAAAGTGATTTATCATGCGTAAGGGGCTATATTTTTGTAAGGAATGACTTATGGATTGGGAGACAACAGTCATTTAAAAATCCCCCGTCTCCCCCTTTTTTTGACGATTGCAGAACTTGATATCTAAGAATTAAAAAGAGTTTAAAATCCCTAAAAATTACAGACACTTTTTGGAATTATCCCTCTCTACATTTTTGCATTGTGCATTTCCATTTTAGATGTATTTTTCTTAAATCAAAGCTTGAGTTATCACTTTCCCTTCGTCTCATAAACAAAAAAAGAGATAAAAGGGAAAAAGATCACAATAAAATGAAAATTTTAGAGTTCATATATGGAAAGAATTTAAAGCAATAAACAAATGTAAGTAAAGAAAATTTATTCACATACCACAAATAAACACAAACGTTTTGTTATCCAAGTTTGGAAAATTCCACTTGTTCAACCCTAATAGCACGGAATTTTATAAGAAAGATATTTTTCTACACTTGTTTTAAAAAATGGATATGCATGCTTGGAACATGTTAAAAATGCAAATGACCTATGGATCCAAAAAATTTATAGAGAATAACATTTAATTCTCTGGTGAATGTGCGGTGGGATATTTACCCGACTCAAACAAGCCATTATGTTGCCCAGTTACAAAAAGCTGACCTAACGATCATAGATGATTTTAAAGTTATTTTTCATGCGTAACGGGCTATATTTTTGTTAGGAATGACTTATGGATTAGGAGTCAACACTCAAATAAAAATCCCCCGCCTCCCCCTTTTTCTCGACAATAGCAAAACCTTATATATAAAAATCAAAAGGAGTTTACAATCCCTAAAAATTACAGACACTTTTTGGAATTATCTCTCTCCAAATTTTTGCAGTGTGCATTTCCATTTTAGTAGTAAACTTTTTTCTTAAATCAAGGCATGAGTTTTCACTTTCCCTTCATCTCGTAAACAAAAATAGAGATAAAAGGCAAATAGATCACAAACAAATGAAAATATTAGAGTTTATGTATGGAAAGAATTTAAAGCAATAAACAAATGTAAGTAAAGAAAATTTATTCACTCACCATAAATGGACACTAAAGTTTTGTTATCCAAGTTTGGGAAATTCCACTAGTTCAACCCTAATTGCTCAGAATTTTATAAGAAAGAGATTTTTCTACACATGTTTTAAAAAGTGGATATGCATGCTTGAAACATGTTAAATATGCGAATGACCTATGGATCCAAAAACTTTAATAAGAATAACATTAAATTCTCAAGTGAATGTGTGCTGGGATATTTACCCGATTCAAACAATCCATTATTGTGCGCATTTAAAAAAAAGCAGACCTAACGATCATACATGATTGTAAAGTGATTTATCATGCGTAACAGGCTATATTTTTTAAAGGAATGATTTATGGATTGGGAGTCAACACTCAGTTAAAATTCCCCCGCCTCCCCCTTTTCCTTAAGATTGCAAAAACTTATATATAAAAACTAAAAAGAGTTTACAATATCTAAAAATTACAGACACTTTTTGGAATTATCTCTCTCTACATTTGTGCATTGTGCATTTCCATTTTAGAAGTATACTTTTTTCTTAAATCAAATTTTGAGTTTTCACTTTCCCTTTATGTTGTAAAAAAAAAGAGATAAAAGGAAAATAGATCACAACAAAATGAAATTTTTTTAGTTTATGCATGGAAAGAATTTAAAGCAATAATCAAATGTAAATAAAAAAAATTTATTCACACACCAAAGATGAACACAAGTTTTTTTGTCATAGTTTGGTAAATTCCACAAGTTCAACCCTTATTGCTCGGAATTTTATAAGAAAGACATTTTTCTACACATGTTTTAAAAAATGGATATGCAGGCTTGAAACATGTCATAGATGATTTTAAAGTGATTTATCATGCGTAATGGGCTATATTTTTTGTTAGGAATGGCTTATGGATTGGGAGTCAACTTTGAGTTAAAAATTCCCCGCCTCCCCCTTTTCTCGACGATTGCAGAACCTGATATAATAAAACTATAACGAGTTTACAATCCCTAAAAATTACAGACACTTTCTAGATGTATACTTTTTTCTAAAATCTAAGCTTGAGTTTTCACTTTCCCTTCATCTCGTAAACAAAAAATAAGATAACAGGCAAATACATCACAACAAAAAGAAAATTTTAGAGTTTATTTATGGAAAGAACTTATAGCAATAAACAAATGTAATTAAAGAAAATTTATTCACACAGTACAAATGAACACAAAAGTTTTGTTATCCAAGTTTGGGAAATTCCACTAGTTCAACCCTAATAGCTCAGAATTTTATAAGAAAGAGATTTTTCTATACATGTTTTAAAAAATGGATATACATGCTTGAAACATGTTAAAGCTGCAATTGACCTATGGATCCAAAATTTTTAAAGAGAATAACTTTAAATTCTCAACTGAACGTGCCGTGGATATTTACCCGTGTCAAACAAGCCATTATTTTTCCCATTTACAAAAAGCTTACCTAATGATCATTGATGATTGTAAAGTGATTTATCATGCGTAATGGACTATATTTTTTGCAAGGATTGACTTATGGATTGGGAGCAACACTGAGTTAAAAATCCCCTGTCTCCCCCTTTTCCTGATGATTGCAGAACCTCATATATAAAAACTAAAAAGAGTTTACAATCCCTAAAAATTACAGACACTTTTAGGAATTATCTCTCTCTACATTTGTACATAGTGTTTTTCCAATTTAGATGTATACCTTTTTCTTGAATCAAAGCTTGACTTTTCACTTTCCCTTCATCTCGTAAACAAAAAAAGAGATAAAGGCAAATAGAACACAACAAAAAGAAAATTTTAGTGTTTATGTATGGAAATAATTTAAAGCAATAAACAAATGTAAGTAAAGAAAATTTATTCACACACCAGAAATGAACACAAAAGCTTTGTTCTCCAAGTTTGGGAAAATCAACTTGTTCAACCCTTATAGCTCGGAATTATATAAGAAAGAGATTTTTCTACTCATCTTTTAAAAAATGGATATGGATGTTTGAAACATGTTAAAGATGCAAATAACCTATGGCTCCAAACATTTTAAAGAGAATAACATTAAATTCTCAAGTGAACATGCGGTGGGATATTTACCTGAGTCAAACAAGCCATTATTTTGCCCATTTACCAAAAGTTGACCTAACGATCATAGATGATTGTAAAGTTATTTTTCATGCATAATGGGCTATATTGTTTTAAGGAATTAATGTTGGAATGGGAGTCAACACTCAGTTAAAAATCCCCCACCTCCCCCTTTTCTCGACGATTGCTGAACCTAATATATAAAAACTAAAAAGAGTTTACAATCCGTTAAAATTGCACAGACTTTTTGGAATTATCTCTCTTTACATTTGTGCTTTATGCATTTACATTTTAGATGTATACTTTTTTCTTAAATTAAAACTAGTGTTTTCGCTTTCCCTTTATCACTTAAGCAAAAAAATACACAAAAGGCAAATAGATCACAACAAAATGAAAATTTTAAAGTTTATGAATGGAAGCAATTTAAAGCAATAAAAAAATGTAACTAAAGAAAATTTATTCACACACCACAAATGAACACAAAATTTTTGTTATCCAATTTTGGGATATTCCACTTGTTTAACCCTAATAGCTCAGAATTTTTAAGAAAGAGATTTTTCTACGCATGTTTCAAAAAATGGATATGCATGCTTGAAACATGTTAAAGTTGCAAATGACCAATGGATCCAAACCTTTTAAAGAGAATAACATTAAATTCTCATGTGAACGTGTGGTAGGATATTTACCCAAGTCAAACAAGCCAATATTTTGCCCATTTACAAAAAGTTGACCTTACAATCATAGATAATTGTAAAGTGATCAATCATGCGTAACGGGCTATGTTTTTGTAACGAATAAATTATGGATTGGGAGTCAACACTCAGTTAAAAATCCCTCGCCTCCCCCTTTTCCCGACGATTGCCAAACCTGATATATAAAAACTAAAAAGAGTTTACAATCCCTAAAAATAGCAGACACTTTTTGGAATTATCTCTCTCTACATTTGTGCATTGTGCATTTAAATTTTAGTTTAATAATTTTTTCTTAAATAAAAACTAGAGTTTTCACTTTCCCTTCATCTCATAAACAAAAAAAGAGATAAACGACAAATAGACCACTAGAAAATGAAAATTTTAGAGTTTAGGTATGGAAAGAATTTAATGCAACAAACAACTGTAACTAAAGAAAATTTATTCACACACCACAAATGAACAATAAATTTTTGTTATCCAAGTTTGGTAAATTCCACAATTTCAACCCTAATAACTCAGAATTTTATAAGAAAGAGATTTTTCTACACATGTTTAAAAAATGGATATGCATGCTTGGAACATGTTAAAGATGCAAATGACCTATGGATCCAAAGGTTTTAAAGAGAATAACATAAAATTCTCAAGTGAATGTGTGGTGGGATATTTACCTGAGTCAAACAAGCCATTATTTTGTCCATTTACAAAAAGCTTGCATAACGATCATAGATGATTGTAAAGTGATTTATCATGCCTAATGGGCTATATTTTTGTAAGGAATGTCTTATGGGTTGGGAGTCAACACTCAATTAAAAATCCCCCGCCTCCCCCTTTTTCCCACGATTGCAGAACCTGATATATAAAAACTAAAAAGAGTTTACAATCCCAAAAATTTACAGACACTTTTAGGAATTATCTCTCTCTACATTTGTGCATTGAGCAATTCCATCTTAGATGTATACTTTTTTCTTAAATCAAAGCTTGAGTTTTCACTTTCCCTTCATCTTGTAAATTAAAAAAGAGATAAAAGGCAAATAGATCACAACAAAATAAAATTTTTAGAGTTTAAGTATGGAAATAATTTAAAGCAATAAACAAATGTAAGTAAATAAAATTTATTTACACACCACAAATGAACACAAAAGTTTTGCCATCCATGTTTGGGCAATTCCACTAGTTCAACCCTAATAAGTCGAAATTTTATAAGAAAGAGATTTTTCTACATATGTTTTAAAAAATAGATATAAATGCTTGAAACATGTTAAAGATGAAAATAACCTATGGTTGCAAACCTTTTATAGAGAATAATTTCAAATTCTCATGTGAACGTGCGGTGGGATATTTACTCGAGTCAAACAAGCCATTATTTTGCCTATCAACGAAAATCTGACCTAACGATCATAGATGATTGTAAAGTGATTTATCATGCGTAACATGCTACATTTTTGTCAGGAATGACTTATGGATTGGGAGTCAATACTCAGTTAAAAATCCTCCGCCTCCCCCTTTTCCCGTCGATTGCAAAACCTGATATATAAAAACTAAAATGATTTTATTATACCTAAAAATTATAGACAACTTTTGGGATTATCTCTCTACATTTGAGCATTGTGCATTTCCATTTTAGATGTATAATTGTTTCTTAAATCAAAGGTTGAGTTTTCACTTTCCCTTCATCTCGTAAACAAAAAAAAGAGATAAAAGGCAAATAGATCACAACAAAATTAAAATTTTAGAGTTTATGTATTGGAAACAATTTAAAGCAATAAACAAATGTAAGTAAAGAAAATTTATTCACACACCAAAAATGAACACAAAAGTTTTGTTATCCGAGTTTTGGAAATTCCACTAGTTCAACCCTAATAGCTTGGAATTTTAATAAGAAAGATATTTTTCTACAAATGTTTTAAAAAATGGATATGCATGCTTGAAACATGTTAAAGATGCAAATGACCTATGGATCCAAACCTTTATAGATAATAACATTAAATTCTCATGTGAATGTGCGTTGGGATATTTACCCGAGTCTAACAAGCGATCATTTTGCCCATTTACAAAAAGCTGACCAAACGATCATAGATGATTGTAAAGTTATTATCATGCATAATGGGCTATATTTTTGTAAGGAATGACTTATGGATTGGGAGTCAATACTTAGTTAAAAATCCCGCGCCTCCCCCTTTTCCCGACAATTGCAGAAGCTGATATATAAAAAAGAAAAAGAGTTTACAATCCCTAAAAATTACAAACACTTTTTGGAATTATCTCTCTCTACATTTGTGCATTGTGCATTTCCATTTTAGTTGTAGACTTTTTTCTCATATCAGAACTTGAGTTTTCTCTTCCGTTCATCTCGTAAACGAAAAAAGAGTTAAAAGGCAAATAGATCACAACAAAATGAAAATTTTAGAGTTTATGTGTGCAACGAATTTAATGCAATAAATGAATGTAAGTAAAGAAAATTTATTCACACACCACTAGTGAACACAAAAGTTTTGTTATCCAAGTTTTTCTACACTTGTTTTAAAAAATGGATATGCATGCTTGAAACATGTAAAAGAAGCAATTGACCTATGGATCCAAAACTTTTAAAGTGAATAACATTAAATTCTCAAGTGAACGTGCGGTGGGATATTTACCCAAGTCAAACATGCCATTATTTTGCCATTTACGAAACGCTGAACTACAGATCATAGATGATTCTAAAGTGATTTATAATACGTAATGGGCTATATTTTTGTAAGTTATGACTTATGGATTTGGAGTCAACACTCAGTTAAAAATCATCTGCCTCCCCCTTTTCTCGATGATTGCAGAACCTGATATATAAAAATTAAAAAGAGTTTACAATCCCTACAAATTACATACACTTTTTGGAATTATCTCTCTATATTTGTGCATTGTGCCTTTCCATTTTAGATGTATACTTTTTTATTTAATCAAAACTTGAGTTTTCACTTTCCCTTCATCTTGTAAACAAAAAAAGGGATAAAAGGCAAATAGATCACAACAAAATAAAAATTTTAGACTTTATGTATGAAAAGAATTTAAAGCAATAAACAAATGTAAGTAAATAAATTTTATTCACACACCACAAATGAATAATAAAGTTTTGCTATCATAGTTTGGGAAATTCCTGTAGTTCAACCGTAATAGCTCAAAATTTTATAAGAAAGAGATTATTCTACACATGTTTTAAAAATGGATATGCAGGCTTGAAAAATGTTAAAGATGCAAATGACCTTTGGATCCATAGCTTTTGAAGAGAATAACATTAAATTCTCAAGTGAATGTGTGGTGGGATATTTACCCGAGTCAAACAAGCCATTATTTTGCCAATGAAAAAAAAGTTGACCTAACGATCATTGATGATTGTAAAGTGATTTATCATGCGTAATGGGCTATATTTTTGTATGGAATGACTTATAGATTGGGAGTCAACACTCAGTTAAAAAGCCTCCGCCTCCCCCTTTTCCCGACGATTGTAGAACTTGATATACGAAAACTAAAAAGAGTTTACAATCCCTAAAAATTATAGACAGTTTTTAGAATTATCTCTCACTACATTTTGTGCATTGAGCATTTCCATTTTAGATGTATACTTTTTTCTTATATCAAAGCTTGATTTTTCACTTTCCCTTCATCTTGTAAACAAAAAAAGAGATAAAAGGCAAATAGATCACAACAAAATAAAAATTTTAGAGTTTATGAATGGAAAGAATTTAAAGTAAAGAAAATTTATTCACACACCACAAATGAACACAAAAGTTTTGTTATCCAAGTTTGGGAAACTCCACTAGTTCAATCCTAATAGCTCGGAATTTTATAAGAAAGAGATTTTTCTACACATGTTTTAAAAAATGGATATGCATGCCTGAAACAAGATAAAGATGCAAATGAGGTATGGATGCAAACCTTTTAAAGAGAACAACATTAAATTCACAAGTGAATGTGCAGTGGGATATTTACCTGAGTCAAACAAGCCATTATTTTGCCCATTTAAAAAAATACGACCTAACGATCTTAGATGATTGTAAAGTGATTGATCATGCGTAATGGGCTGTATTTTGTATCGAATTACTTATGGTTTGGGAGTCAATACCGAGTTAAAAATCCCCCACCTCCCCCATTTCCCAACAATTGTAGACTTAAAAGAGTTTACTATCCCTAAAAATTACAGACACTTTTTAAAATTATCTCTCTACAATTGTGCATTCTGCTTTTCAATGTTATATGTATAATTTTTCCTTAAATCAAAGCTTGAGTCTTCACTATCCCTTGATCTTGAAAACAAAAAAAGAGATAATAGGCAAATAGATCACAACAAAATAAAAATTTTAGAGTTTATGTACGGAAAGAATTTAAAGCAATAATCAAATGTATGTAAACAAAGTTTTTCACACACCACAAATGAACACAAAAGTTTTTTTATCCAAGTTTGGGAAATTCCACTAGTTCAACCCTAATAGCTCGAAATTTTATAAGAAAGAGATTTTTCTACACATGTTTTAAAATATGGATATGCATGCTTGAAACATGTTAAAGATGCAAATGACCTATGGATCCAAACTTTTCAAAGAGAATAACATTAAATTCTCAAGTGAACGTGCGGTGGGATATTTACCCGAGTAAAACAAGCCATTATGTTGCCCATTTACAAAAATCTGACCTAACCACCATAGATGATTGTAAAGTGATTTATCATGCATAACAGGCTATATATTTGTAAGGAATGACCTAAGGAATGGGAGTCAACACTCCCAGTTAAAAATCCCTTGCCTCCCCTTTTCCCGAAGATTGCAGAGCCTGATATATAAAAACTAAAAAGAGTTTACATTCCCTAAAAATTATTGACACTTTGTGGAATTTTGTCTCTCTACATTTTTGCATTGTGTATTTCCATTTCAGATGTAGACTTTTTTATTATATCAAAACTTGAGTTTTCTCTTTCCCATCATCTCGTAAACAAAAAAAGAAGATAAAACGCAAATAAATCACAACAAAATGAAACTTTTAGAGTTTATGTAAGGAACGAATTTATGGAAATAAACAAATGTATGTAAAGAAAGTTTTTCACACACCACAAATGAACACAAAAGTTTTGTTATCCAAGTTTTGGAAATTCCTCTAGTTCAACCCTAATAGCTCGAAATTTACTAAGAAAGAGATTTTCATTCACATGTTTTAAAATATGGATATGCATGCTTGAAAAAATTTAAAGATGCAAATGAGCTTTGGATCCAAACCTTTTAAAGAGAATAACATTAAATTCTCAAGTGAACGTGCAGTGGGATATTTACCCGAGTCAAACAAGCTATTATTTTGCCATTTACTAAAAGCTGACTTAACGATCATTGATGATTGTAAAGTGATTTATCAGGCATAACGAGCTATATTTTTGCGAGGAATGACTTATGGATTGGAAGTCATTACTTAGTTAAAAATCCCCCGCCTCACCCTTTTCCCGATGATAGCAGAACCTGATATATAAAAACTAACAAGAGTTTACTATCCCTAAAAATTAAAGACACTCTTTGGAATTATCTCTCTCTTCATTTGTGCATTTTGCATTTTCATATTAGATGTATTTTTTTTTTCTTAAATTAAAGCTTGAGTTTTCACTTTCCCTTCATCTCGTAAACAAAAAAAGAGACAAAAGGCAAATAGATCACAACAAAATGACAATTTTAGAGTTTATGTATTGAAAGAATTTAAACCAATAAAAAAATTTAAGTAAATAAAATTTATTCACACACCACAAATGTTCACAAAAGTTTTGTTATTCGATTGTAGGAAATTCCACTAGTTCAACCCTAATAGCTCGAAATTTTATAAGAAAGAGATTTTTCTGCACATGTTTTAAATAATGGATATGCATTCTTGAAACATGTTAAAGATGCAAATGACCAAAGGATCCAAACCTTTTCAAGAGAATTAAATTAAATTCTCAAGTGAACGCGCAGTGGGATATTTACCCTAGTCAAACAAGTCATTATTTTGCCCATTTACAAAAACCTGACTTAACGATCATAGATGATTGTAAAGTGATTTATCACACGTAATGGGCTACATTTTTGTAAGGAGTGACTTATGAATTGGGACTCAACACTCAGTTAAAAATCCCTTGCCTCCCACTTTTCCCGACGATTGCAAAACCTGATAAAAAAATCTAAAAAGAGTTTACAATCCTTAAAAATTAAACACACTTTTTGGAATTATCTCTCTCTACATTTGTGCATTGTGCATTTTCATTTTATATGTATACTTTTTTCTTAAATCAAAGCTTGAGTTTTCACTTTCCCTTCATCTCGTAAAAAAAAAAAAGGGAGAAAAGGCGAATCGATCAAAACAAAATGAAAATTTTAGAGTTTATGTATGGAAAGAATTTGAAGCAATAAACAAATGAATACAAAATTTTTGTTATCCAAGTTTGGTAAATTCCACTAGTTCAACCATAATAGCTCGGAATTTTTAAGAAAGAGATTTTTCTACACATATTTTATAAAATGGATATGCATGCTTGAAACATGTTAAAGATGCAAATGACCTATGGATCCAAACCTTTTAAAGAGAATAACATTAAATTCTCAACTGAACATGCGGTGGGATATTTAACCGAGTCAAACAAGCCATTATTTTGCCCATTTACCAAAAGCTGACCTAACGATCGTAGATGATTGTAAAGTGATTTATCATGCATAACGGGTAATAGTTTTTTATGGAATGACTTATGGATTGGGAGTCTACACTCAGTTAAAAATCCCCCGCCTCCCCCTTTCCCGACGATTGCAAAACCTGATATATAAAAGCTAAAAAGAGTTTACAATCCCTAAAAATTACAGACACTTATTGGAATTTTCTCTCTGTACATTTGTGCATTGTGCATTTCCATTTTAGATGTATACTTTTTGCTTAAATCAAAACTTGAGCTTTCACTTTCCCTTCATCTCGTAAACAAAAAAAGAGATAAAAGGCAAATAGATCACAACAAATTGAAAATTTTAGAGTTTTGTATGGAAAAAATTTAAAGCAATAACAAATGTAAGTAAAGAAAATTTATTCACATGCCACAAATGAGCACAAAAGTTTTGTTATTCAAGTTTGGGAAATTCCACTAGTTCAGCTCTAATAGCTCGGAATTTTATAAGAAAGAGATTTTTCCACACATATTTTAAAAAATGGATATGCATGCTTGAAACATGTTAAAGATGCAAATGACCTATGGATCCAAACCTTTAAAAAGGAATAACATTAAATTCTTAAGTTAAAGTGCGGTTGGGTATTTACCCGAGTCAAACAAGACATTGTTTTGCCAATTTACAAAAATGCTGACATAGCGATTGTAGATTAATGTAAAGTGATTTATCATGCGTAACGGGATAAATTTTTGTAAAGAATGACTTATGGATTGGGAGTCTACACTCAGTTAAAAATCCTTCGCCTCCCCCATTTCCCGACGATTGCAAAACCTGATATATTAAAACTAAAAAGAGTTTACAATCCCTAAAAATTACAACCACTTTTTGGAATTATCTCTCTGTACATTTATGCATTGTGCATTTCCATTTTAGATGTATACTTTTTTCTTAAATCACAACTTGAGTTTTCACTTTTCCTTCATCTCATAATCATAAAAAGAGATAAAAGGCAATTAGGTCACAACAAAATGAAAATTTTAGAGTTTATGTATGGAAAAAATTTAAAGCAATAACAAATGCAAGTAAAGAAAATTTATTCACACACCACAAATGAACACAAAAGTTTTGTTATCCAAGTTTGGGAAATTCAACTAGTATAACCCTAATAGCTCGGAGGTTTGTAAGAAAGAGTTTTTTGTCCACATGTTTGAAAAAATGGATAGGCATGCATGAAACATGTTAAAGATTCAAATGACCTATGGATCCAAACCTTTTAAGGAGAATACCATTAAATTCTAAAGTGAACATGCAGTGAGATATTTACTCGAGTCAAACAACCCATTATTTTGGACAATTAAAAATAGCTGACCTAATGATCATATATGATTGTAAAGTGATTTATCATGCGTAAAGGGCTATTGTTTTGTAAGGAATGACTTATGGATTGGGAGTCAACACTCAGTTTAAAATTTACCAACCCCCTCCCCCCCCCCTTTTTCCCAACGATTGCAAAACCTGATATATAAATACTTAAAAGAGTTTCAGTCCCCAAAAATTACAGACACTTTTTGTAACTATCTCTCTCTACCTTTGTGCATTGTGCATTTCTATTTTAGTTGTATACATTTTTCTTAAATCAAAACATGAGTTTTCACTTTCCCTTCATCTTGTAAACAAAAAAAGAAATAAAAGGCAAAAAGATGACATGAAAATGAAAATTTTAGAGTTTATGTATGGAAATCATTTAAAGCAATAAAAAATGTAAGTAAAGAAAATTTATTCACACACTACAAATGAACACAAAATTTTTGTTATCCGAGTTTTGGAAATTCCAGTAGTTCAACCTTAATAGCTCGGAATTTTATAAGAAAGATTTTTCTACACTTGTTTTAAAAAATGGATATGCGAGCTTAAAACATGTTAAAGAAGCAAATGACCTATGGATCCAACCTTTTAAATAGAATAACATTAAATTCTTAAGTGAATGTGCGGTGGGATATTTAATCGAGTCAAACAAGCCATTATTTGCCCATTTACAAAAATTTGACTAACGATCGTAGATGATTGTAATGTGATTTATCATGCATAACAGGCTATATTTTTTTAAGGAATGACTTATAGATTTGTGTGTCTTCACTCAGTTAAAAATCCCCCGCCACCCCCTTTTCCCAACGATTTCAAAACCTAATATATAAAAAGTAAAAATAGTTTACAATCCCTAAAAATTACAGACACTTTTTGGAATTATCATTCTCTAAATTAGTGTATTGTGCATTTTAATTTTAGTAGTGTACTTTTTTTCTTAAATCAAAACTTCAGCTCTCACTTTGCCATCATCTCGTAAACAAAAAAAGAGATAAAAGCGAAATAGATTGCAACAAAATGAAAATTTTAGAGTTTATTTATGAAAAAAATTTAAAGCGAAAAAAAATGTGAGTAAAGAAAATTAATTCACACACCAAAAATGAACACAAAAGATTTGTTATCCAAGTTTGGGAAATTCCACTGGTTCAACGCTAGGAATTTTATAAGAAAGAGATTTTTCTACACATGTGTTTAAAAAATGGATCTGCATGATTGTAACATGTTAAAGATACAAATGACCTTTGGATCCAAACCTTTTAAAGAGAATAATATTAAATTATCTAGTGAAGGTGCGATCGGATATTTACCCGAGTAAAACAAGCCAATATTTTGCCCATTTAAAAAAACCTGACCTAACAATCATAGATGATTGTAAAGTGATTTATCAAGCATAACGGGCTATATTTTTGTATAGAATGACTTATGGAGTGGGAGTCAACACTCGGTTAAAAATCTCCAGCCTCCCCCTTTTCCCGACAATTGCAAAACCTAGTATATAAAAACTAAAAAGACTTTACAATCCCTAAAAATTACAGACACTTTTTTGAATTATCACTCACTACATTTGTGCATTGTGCATTTCCATTTTAGATGTATACTTTTGTTTCTTAAATCAAAACTTGAGTTTTCACTTTTCCTTCATCTTGTAAAAAAAAAGAGATAAAAGGCAAATAGATCACATCAAAATGAAACTCTTAGAGTTTCTGTACAGAAAAAATTTTAAGCAATAACAAATGTAAGTAAAGAAAATTTATTTACACACCACAAATGAACACAAAAGTTTTGTTATCCAAGTTTTGGAAATTCCAATAGTTCAACCCTAATAGCTTGGAATTTTATAAGAAAGACATTTTTCTACACAAATTTTAAAAAATGGATATGCATGATTGAAACATGTTAAAGATGCAAATGACCTAGGGATCAAAACCTTTTCCCTAAAAATTACAGACACTTTTTGGAATTAACAATCTCTACATTTGTGAATTGAGCATTTCCATTTTGGATGTATACCTTTTTATTAAATCTAAACTTGATTTTTCACTTTTCCTTCATCTCATTAACAAAAAAAGAGATAAACGGCAAATCGATCACAACAAAATTAAAATTTTAGAGATTATGTATGGAAAAAATTTAAAGCAATAACAAATGTAAGTAAAGAAAATTTATTCACACACCACAAATGAACACAAAAGTTTTGTAATCCAAGTTTGTGAAATTCCTTTAGTTCAACCCTAATAGCTCAAAATTTTATAAGAAAGAGATTTTTCTACCAATGTTTTAAAAATTGAATATGCATTTTTGAAACATGTTAGATATGCAAAAGACCTATGCATCTGAACCTTTAAAAAAGAAAACATTAAATTCTTACGTGAATGTACGGTGGGATATTTACCCGAGTCAAACAAGCCATTATTTTGCCCATTTACAAAAAGCTGACCTAACGATCGTAGATGATTGTAAAGAGATTTATCATGTGTAACGGGCAATATTTTTGTAAGGAATGACTTATGGATTGGGAGTCAACACTCAGTTAAAAATCCCCCGCCTCCCCCTTTTCCCGACGATTGGAAAACCTGATATATAAAAACTAAAAAGAGTTTACAATCCCTAAAAATTACAAACACTTTTTGGAATTATCGCTCTCTACATTTTTGCATTGTGCGTTTCCATTTTAGATGTGTACTTTTTTTCTTAAATCAAAACTTGAGTTTTCACTTTCCCCTGATCTCGTAAACAAAAAAAAAGAGATAAAAGGCAAATAGATCACAACAAAATGAAAATGTGTGGAAAAAATTTAATGCAATAAAAAATTTAATTAAAGAAAATTTATTCACACACCACAAATGAACACAAAAGTTTTTTATCCAAGTTTGGGAAATTGCTCTAGTAAGACCCTAATTGCTTGGAATTGTATTAGAAAGAGATTTTTCTACACATGTTTTAAAAAATAGATATGCATGCCTGAAACATGTTGAAGATGCAAATGACCTAGGGATCCAAACCTTTTAAAGAGAATAACATTAAATTCTCTAGTGAACGTGCGGTGGGATATTTACCCGAGTCAAACAAGCCGTTATTTTGCCCATTTACAAAAAGCTGACTTAACGATCATAGATGATTGTAAAGTGATTTATCATGTGTAACGCGCTATTTTTTGTAAGGATTGACGTATGGATTGGGAGTCAATACTCGGTCAAAAATCCCCCGCCTCCCCCTTTTCCCGACGATTGCAAATCCTGATATATAAAAACTAAAAGGAGTTTACAATCCCTAAAAATTACAGACACTTTTTGGAATTATCACTCTCTAAAATTGTGCATTGAGCATTTCCATTTTAGATGTGTACTTTTTATTCTTAAATAAAAATTTGTGTTTTCACTTTCCCATCATCTCGTAAACAAAAAAAGAGATAAAAGCCAAATAGATCACAAGAAAAGGAGAATTTTAGAGTTTATGTACGCAAAAAATTTAAACCAATAACAAATTTAAGTAAAGAAAATTTATTTACACACCAGAAATGAACACAAAAGTTCTATTATCCGAGTTTGGGAAATTCCACAAGTTCAACCCTAATAGCTTGGAAGTTTATAAGAAAGAGATTTTTCTACACATGTTTTAAAAAATGGATATGCATGCTTGAAAAATGTTAAAGATGCAAATGACCAATGGATCCAAACCATCTAAAGAGAGTAACATTAAATTTTTAAGTAAACGTTCGGTGGGATCTTTTCCCGAGTCAAACAACCCTTTATTTCTCCCATTTTCAAAATGCTGACCTAACGATCATAGATGATAACGATCATAGATCATTGTAAAGTGATTTATCATACGTAACAGGCTATATTTTTGTAAGAAATGACTATTGGAATGGGAGTGAACACTCGGTTAAAAATCCCCCGCCTCCCCCTTTTGTCGACGTTTGCGAAACCTGATATATAAATACTAAAAGGATTTTACAATACCTAAAAATAATGGACATATTTAGAAATTATCACTCTCTACAATTGTGCATTGTGCATTTCCATTTTAGATGTGTACTTTTTTTTGCTTAAATCAATACTTGAGTTTTCACTTTCCCATTATCTCATAAACAAAAAAGAGATAATAGGCAAATAGATCACAAAAAAATGAAAAATTTTAGAGTTTATGTATGGAAAAATTTTCAATCATTAAAAAATGTTAGTAAAGTAAATTTATTCACACACCACAAATGAACACAAAAGTTTTGTTAACCTAGTTTGGGAAATTCCACTAGTTCAACCCTAATAGCTTGGGATTTTATAAGAAAGAGATTTTTCTACACATGATTTAAAAAATGTATATGCTTGCTTGAAACATGTTAAAGATACAAGTGACCTATGGATCCAAACCTTTTAATGAGAATAACATTAAATTCTCAAGTGAAAGTGGGGTGGGATATTTGCCCGAGTCAAACAAGCCTTTTATTGTCCCATTTACGAAAAGTTGACCTAAAGATCATAGATGATTGTAAATTGATTTATCATGCGTAACGGGCTATATTTTTTTAAGGAATGACTTATGGATTGGGAGTCAACATTCAATTAAAAATCCCCCGCCTCCCCATTTTCTTATCGATTGCAGAACCTGATATATAAAAGCTAAAAAGAGTTTAAAATCCCTAAACATTACAGATACTTTTTGGGATTATCACTCTCAACTTTTGTGCATTGAGCCTTTTCATTTTAGATGAGTACATTTTTTTCTTCAATCAAAACTTGAGTTTTCATTTTCCCATCATCTCGTAAACAAAAAAAGAGATAAAAGGCAAATAGATCACAACAAAATGAAAATTTTAAAGTTTATGTATGGAAAAAATTTAAAGCAATAACTAATGTAAGTAAAGAAAATTTATTCACACACCACAAATGAACACAAAAGTTTTTTTATTTGAGTTTGGGAAATTCCACTAGTACAATCCTAATAGCTTGGAATTTTATAAGAAAGACATTTTTCTACACATGTTTTAAAAAATGGATATGCATGCTTGAAATAAGTTAAAGATGCAGATGAGCAATGGATCCAAACCATTTAAAGAGAATAAAATTAAATTCTCAGGTGAACGTGCGGTGGGATATTTACCCGAGCCAAACAAGCCATTATTTTTACCATTTACAAAAAGCAGACCTACCGATCATAAATGATTATAAAGTGAATTATCATGCGTAATGGCCAATATTTTTCTAAAGAATAACTTATGGATTGGGAGTCAACACTCGGTTAAAAGTCCCCCTCCTCCCCTTTTTCCCGATGATTGGAAAACCTGATATATAAAAACTAAAAAGAGTTTACAATCCCTACATATTATAGACACTTTTTGGAATTATCACTCTCTACATTTGCGCATTGTGCATTTCGATTTTAGATGTGTACTCTTTTTTTTTAAAAATCAAATCTTAAGTTTTCACTTCCGCTTCATCTCGTTAACAAAAAAAAAGATAAAAGTCAAATAGATCACAAAAAATGAAAATTTTAGAGTTTATGTATCAAAAAAATTTAAAGCAATAACAAATGTAAGTAAAGAAAATTTATTCACACACCATAAATGAACACAAAATTTTTGTTAACCGAGTTTGGGAAATTCCACTAGTTCAACCCTAATTACTTGGAATTTTATAAGAAAGAGATTTTCAACACGTTTTAAAAAATTGATATGCTTGCTTGAAACATGTTAAAGATGCAAATGACCTACGGATCCAAACATTTTAAAGAGAATAACATTAAATTCTCAAGTGAACGTGCGGTAGTGAACGTGCGGTGGGATATTTACCTGAATAAAACAAGCCATTATTTTTCCCATTTACAAAAAGCATACCTAAAGATCAGAGATGATTGTAAAGTGATTTATCATGTGTAACGGGCTATATTTTTGTAAGGATTGACTTTTGGATTGGGAGGCAACTCTCAGTTAAAAATCCCCCGCCACCCCCTTTTCCCGACAATTTCAAAACCTGATATATAAAAAGTAAAAATAGTTAACAATCCCTAAAAATTACAGACACTTTTTGGAATTATCATTCTCTACATTAGTGTATTGTACATTTTCATTTTAGTAGTGTACTTTTTTTTCTTAAATCAAAACTTCAGTTCTCACTTTGCCATCATCTCGTAAACAAAAAAAAAGATAAAAGCCAAATAGATCGCAACAAACTGAAAATTTTAGAGTTTATTTATGGAAAAAATTTAAAGCAAAAATAAATGTGAGTAAAAAAAATTAATTCAGACACCAAAAATGAACACAAAAGATTTGTTATCCAAGTTTTGGAAATTCCACTAGTTCAACCCTAATTGCATGGAATTTTATAAGAAAGAGATTTTTCTACACATGATTTAAAAAATGGATATGCATTATTGAAACATGTTAATGATGCAAATGACCAATGGATCCAAACCATTTAAAGAGAATAACATTAAATTCTCTAGCAAACATGCGGTGGGATATTTTCTCGAGTCAAACAAACCTTTATTTCTCTCATTTACAAAAAGCTGACCTAATGATCGTAGTTGATTGTAAAGGGATTTATCATGCGTAATGGGCTATATTTTTGTAAGGAATGATTAATGGATCTGGAGTCAACACTCGGTTAAAATCGCCCGCCTCCCCCTTTTCCCGACGATTGCGAAACCTGATATATTAAAACTAAAAAGAAATTACGATCCCTAAAAATTACAGACACTTTTTGGAATTATCACTCTCTACATTTGTGCATTGTGCATTTCCATTTAAGATGTATTCTTTTTTTTTCTTAAATCAAAACTTCAGTTTTCACTTTCCCTTCATCTCGTAAAAAACAAAAAGAGATACAAGGCAAATAGATTGCAACTATATGAAAACTTTAGAGTTTATGTATGGAAATTTTTTTAAAAAATAAAAAATGCAAGTAAAGAAAATTTATTCACACAGCACGAATGAACACAAAATTTTTGTTATCCAAGTTTGGGAAATTCCACTAGATCAACCTTAATAGCTTGGAATTTTAAAAGAAAGAGATTTTTCTACACAGGTTTTAAAAAATGGATATGCTTTCTTGAAACATGTTAAAGATGCAAATGACCTAGGGATCCAAACCTTTTAAAAAGAATAACATTAAATTCTCAAGTGCACGTGCGGTGGGATATGTACCCGAGTCAAACAAGCCATTATTTTGGTCATTTACAAAAAGCTGACCTAACGATCATAGATGATTGTAAAGTGATTTATCATACGTAACGGGATATATTTTTTTAAGGAATTACTATTGTATTGGGAGTCAACACTCAGTTAAAAATCCCCCACCTCCCCCTTTTGCCGATGTTTACAAAACCTGATATATAAAAACTAAAAAGAGTTTACAATCCCTAAAAATTATAGACAGATTTTGGAATTATCACTCTGTACATTTGAGCATTGTGCATTTCCATTTTAGATGTGTACTTTTCTTGCTTAAATCAAAACTTGAGTTTTCAATTTCCCATTATCTCTTGAACTAAAAAGAGATTAAAGGCAAATAGAACACAACAAAATGAAAAATTTAGAGTTTATGAATGGAAAAAATTTAAATCATTAACAAATGTCAGTAAGGAAAATTTATTCATGCACCACAAATGAACACAAAATTTTTGTTACCCAAGTTAGAGAAATTCCACTAGTTCAACCCTAATAGCTTGGGATTTTTTAAGAAAGAGATTTTTCTACACATGATTTAAAAAATGGATATGCATGCTTGAAACATGTTAAAGATGCAAAGGATCTAAGGATCCAAACTTTTTAAAGAGAATAACACAAATGCACGTGCGGTGGGATATTTACCAGAGTCAAAAAGGCCATTAGTTTGCCCATTTACAAAAACCTGACCTAACGATCCTAAAAGATTGTAAAGTGATTTATCATGCGTAACGGGTGATATGTTTTTAAGGAATGACTTATGGATTGGGAGTCAACACTCGGTTAAAAATTTCCCCGCCTCCGCCTTTTTCCAGACGATTGCAAAACCTGATATAGAAAAACTAAAAAGAGTTTACAATCCCTAAAAATTACAGACACTTTTTGGAATTATCACTCTCAACATTTTTTCATTGAGCATTTCCATTTTAGATGTGTACTTTTTTTTCTTAAATCAAAACTTGAGTTCTCACTTTCCCATCATCTCGTAAACAAAAGAAGAGATAAAAGGCAAATAGATCACAACAAAATGAAAATTTTGGAGTTTTTGTATGGAAAAAATTTAAAGCAACAACAAATGTAAGTACAAAAAAATTATTCACACACCACAAATGAACACTAAAGTCTTGTTATCCGAGTTTAGGAAATTCTACTAGTTTAACCCTAATAGCTTGGAATTTTACAAGAAAGAGATTTTTCTACACATGTTTTAAAAAATGGATATCCATGCTTGAAACATGTTAAAGAAGCAAATTACCAATGGATCCAAATCATTTAAAGAGAATAACATTAAATTTTCAAGAGAATGTGCGGTGGGATGTTTACCAAAGTCAAGCAAGCCATTATTTTGCCCATTTACAAAAAGCTGACGTATCGATCATAGATGATTGTAAAGTGATTTATTATGCGTAATGGGCTATATTTTTTTAAGGAATGACTAATAGATAGGGAGTCAACACTCGGTTAAAAATCCCCTGCCTCCCTCTTTTCCCGATGGTTGTGAAACCTGATATATTAAAACTAAAAAGGGTTTACAATCCCTAAAAATTACAGACACTTTTTGGAATTATCACTCTCTACATTTGTGCATTGTGCATTTCCATTTTACATGTGTACTTTTTTTTCTTAAATCAAAACTTGAGTTTTCACTTTTCCTTCATCTCGTAAACTAAAAAAAAGATAAAAGGCAAATAGATCACAAATAATTAAGAATTTAGAGTTTATGTGAGGAAAAAATATTAAGCAGTCACAAATGTAAGTAAAGAAAATTTATTCACACACCACAAAATGAGCACAAAAGTTTTGTTATCCGTGTTTGGGAAATTCCACTCGTTCAACCCTAATAGGTTGGAATTTTATAAGAAAGAGATTTTTATACACATGTTTTAAAAAATGGATATGCATGCTTGAAACATGTTAAAGATGCAAATGACCTATGGATCCAAACCTTTTAAAGAGAATAACATTAAATTCTCAAGTGAACTTGTGGGTGGAATATTTACACGGGTTAAACAAGCCTTTATTTTTCCCATTTACAAAAGGCATACCTAACAATCATATACGATTGTAAACTTATTTATCATGCATAACAGGCTATATTTTTGCAAGGAATGACTTATGGATTGGGAGTCAACAATCGGTTAAAAATCCCCTGCCTCCCCCATTTCCCGACGATTGCCAAAACCTGATATATAAAATCTAAAGAAAGATTTACAATCCAAAAAAATTATAGACACTTTTTAGAATGATCACACTCTAAATTTGTGCATTTCCATTTAAGATGTGTACTTTTTTTTCTTAAATAAAATCTTGAGTTTTCACTTTCGCTTCATCTTGTAAACAAAAAAAGCGATAAAAGTCAAATAGATCACAACAAAATGAAAATTTTAGAGTTTATGTATGGAAAAAATTTTAAGCAAGAACAAATTTAAGTAAAGAAAATTTATTCACACACCACAAATGAGCACAAAAGTTTTGTTATCCGAGTTTGGGAAATTCCACTAGTTCAACCCTAATTACTTGGAATTTTATAAGAAAGAGATTTTTCTACACATGTTTTAAAAAATTGATATGCTTCCGTGAAACATGTTAAAGATGCAAATGACCTTTGGATCCAAACTTTTTAAAGAGAATAACATTAAATTCTCAAGTGAACGTGCGGTGGGATATTTACCCGAGTAAAACAAGCCAATATTTTGAACATTTACAAAAAGCATACCTAACGATCATAGATGATTGTAAAGTGATTTATCATGCGTAACGGGCTATATTTTTTGTAAGGATTGACTTTTGGATTGGGAGGCAACACTCGGTTAAAAATCCCCCGCCTTCCCCTTTTCCTGATGATTGCAAAACCTGATATATAAAAACTAAAAATAGTTTACAATCCCCAAAAATTACAGACACTTTTTGGAATTATCATTCTCTACATTAGTGCATTTTACATTTCCATTTTAGATGTGTACTTTTTTTCTTAAATAAAAACTTGAGTTTTTACTTTGCCATCATCTCGTAAACAAAAAATAGATAAAAGCCAAATAGATCGCAACGAAATGAAAATTTTAGAGTTTATGTATGGAAAAAATTTAAAGCAAAAATAAATGTGGGTAAACAAAATTTATTCACACACCACAAATGAACGCAAAAGTTTTGTTATCCGAGTTTGGGAAATTCCACTAGTTCAACCCTAATTGCTTGGAATTTTATAAGAAACAGATTTTTCTACAAATGTTTTAAAAAATGGATATGCAAATGACCAAAGGATCCAAACATTAAATTCTCAAGTGAACATGCAGTGGGATATTAATCCAAGTCAAACAGGCTTTTATTTTGTGCATTTATGAAAACTTGACCTAGCGATCATAGATGCTTGTGAAGTGATTTATCATGCGTAACGTGCTATATTTTTGTAAGGAATTATATATGGATTGGGAGTCAACACTTGGTCAAAAATCCCCCGCCTCCCCCTTTTCCCGACGATTGTAAAACCTGATATATAAAAACTAAAAAGAGTTCACAATCCTTAACAATTACAAACACAGTTTGGAATTAACACTCTCTACATTTGTGCATTGTACATTTCCATTTTAGATGTGTACTTTTTTTTCTTAAATCAAAACTTGAGTTTTCTATTTCCCTTCATCTCGTAAATAGAAAAAGAGATAAAAGGCAAAAAGATCACAACAAAATGAAAATTTTAGAGTTTATGATTGGAAAAAATTTAAAGCTATAAAAAATGAAAGTAAAGAATATTTATTCACACATCACAAATGAACACAAAAGTTTTGTTATACAAGTTTGTGAAATTCCACTAGTCAACCCTAATAGCTTGGAATTTTTTAAGAAAGAGATTTTTCTACACATGTTTTAAAAAATGGATATGCATGCATGAAACATGTTCAAGATGCAAATTACCTATGGATCCATACCTTTTAAATAGAATAACATTAAATTCACTGGTAAACTTGCGGTGGGATATTTACCCGAGTAAAACAAGCCATTAATTTGCCCATTTACAAAAAGCTGACCTAACAATCGTAGATGATTGAAAAGTGATTTATAATTCGTAATGGGCAATATTTTTGTAAGGAATGACTCGTGGATTGGGAGTCAACACTCGGTTAAAAATTGGCCCCCTCCCCCTTTTCTCGATGATTGGAAAACCTGATATATTAAAACTAAAAAGAGTTTACAATCCCTAAAAATTACAGACACTTTTTGGAATTATCACTCTCTACATTTGTGCATTGTACATTTCCAATTTAGATATGTATTTTTTTTCCTAAATCAAAACTTGTTTCCCTTCATCTTGTAAAAAAAAAAAAAGATATAAAAGGCCAATAGATCACAACAAAATGAAAATTTTGGGGTTTATGTATGGAAAAAATTTAAAGCAATCACATATTTTAGTGAAGGAAATTTATTCACACACCACAAATGAACACAAAAGTTTTGTTATCCGAGTTTTGGAAATTCCCCTAGTTCAACCCTAATAGCTTGAAATTTTATAAGTAAGAGAATTTTTTACACATGTTTTAAAAAACGAATATGCATGCGCGAAAGATGTTAAAGATGCAAATGACCTATGGATCAAAACCTTTTAAAGAGAATCACATTAAATTCTCAAGAGAACGTGAGGTGGGATATCTACCCGAGTCAAACAAGCCTTTATTTTGCCCTTTCACAAAAAGTTGACCTAACAATTATAGATGATTGCAAAATGTCTTATCATGTGTAACGGGCTATATTTTTGTAAGGAATGACTTATTGATTGGGAGTCAACACTCGGATAAAAATCCTCGTCTCCCCCTTTTCTCTTCGTTTGCAATACCTGATATATAAAAACTAAAAAGAGTTTACAATCCCTAAAAATTACAGACACTTTTTGGAATTATCACTCTCTACATTTGTGCATTGTGCATTTCCATTTTAGATGTGTACTTTTTTTCTTAAATCGAAACTTGAGTTTTCACTTTCCCATGAATTCGTAAAAAAAAAAAAAGAGATAAAAGGCAAATAGATCACAACAAAATGAAAATTTTAGAGTTTATGTATGGAAAACATTTGAAGCAAAAGCAAATGTAAGTAAATAAAATTTATTCACACACCCCAAATGAACACAAAATTTTTGTTATCGGAGTTTTGGAAATTCCTCTAGTTAGACCCTGATAGCTTGGAATTTTATTAGAAAGAGATTTTTCTACACAAGTTTTAAAAAATGGATATGCATGCTTGAAACATGTTAAAGATGCAAATGACCAATGGATCCAAACCTTTGAAAGAGAATAACATTAAATTTTCAAGTGAGCGTGCGGTGGGATATTTACCCGAGTCAAACAAGCCTTTACTTTGCCCATTTACACAAAGTTGACCTAACGTTCATAGATGATTGTAAAGTGATTTATCATGCGTAACGGGCTATATTTTTGTAAGGAAAGACTTATGGATTGGGAGACAACACTGGGTTAAAAATCCCCCGCCTCCTCCTTTTCCTGTTGATTACAAATCCTGATATATAAAAACTAAAAAGAGTTTACAATCCCTAAAAATTACATAAACTTTTTGGAATTATCACTCTCTTCATTTGTGCATTGTGCATTTCCATTTTGGATGTGTACTTTTTTTTCTTAAATCGAAACTTGTGTTTTCACTTTCCCATCATCTCATAAACAAAAAAAGAGATAAAAGGCAAATAGATCACAACAAAATGAAAAATTTATAGTTTATATATGGAAAAAATTTAAAGAAATAAAAAATGTAAGTAAATAAAATTTATTTACACACCACAAATGAACACAAAAGGTTTGTTATCCTAGTTTGGGAAATTCCACAAGTTCAACCTTAATAGCTTGGAATTTTATAAGAAAGAGATTTTTCTACACATGTCTTAAAAAATGGATACGCATGCTTGAAACATGTTAAAGATGAAATTGACCAATGGATCCAAACCATTTAAAGAGAGTAACATTAAATTCTTGAGTAAATGTGCGGTGGGAAATTTTCCCGAGTCAAACAACCCTTTATTTCTCCCATTTACAAAAGTTGTCGTAATGATCATTAATGATTGTAAAGTGATTTATCATGCGTAACGGGCTATATTTTTGTAAGGAATGACTTATGGAATGGGATTCAACACTCGGTTAAAAATCCCCCGCCTCCCGCTTTTCTCGACGTTTGCAATACCTAATATATAAAAACTAAAAAGAGTTTACCATCCCTAAAAATTATAGACACTTTTTGGAATTATCACTCTCTACATTTGTGCATTGTGCATTTCAATTTTAGATGTGTACTTTTTTTTTCTTAAATCAAAACTTGAGTTTTCACTTTCCCTTGATCTCGTAAAAAAAAAAAAAAAGAGATAAACGGCAAAAAGATCACAACAAAATGAAAATTTTAGAGTTTATGTATGGAAAAAATTTAGAGCAAAAGGAAATTTAAGTAAAGAAAATGTATTCACACACCCCAAGTGAACACAAAAGTTTTGTTATCAGAGTTTGGGAAATTCCTCTAGTTAGACCCTAATATCTTGGAATTTTATTAGAAAGAGATTTTTCTACACATGATTTTAAAAATGGATATGCATGATTGAAGCATGTTAAAGATGCACATGACCAATGGATCCAAACATTTAAAGAGAATAACATTAAATTCTCAAGTGAATGCGCAGTGGGATATTTACCCGAGTCAAACAAGCCTTTATTTTGCCTATTTACAAAAAGTTGATCTAACGATCATAGATTATTGTAAAGTGATTTATAATGCATAACGGGCTATATTTTTGTAAGGAATGACATATGGATTGAGAGTAAACACTGGGCTAAAAATCCCCCGCCTCCTCCTTTTCCTGACGATTACAAATCCTGATTTATAAAAACTAAAAAGACTTTACAATCCCTAAAAATTACATAAACTTTTTGGAATTATCACTCTCTTCATTTGTGCGTTGTGCATTTCCATTTTGGATGTGTACTTTTTTTTCCTAAATCGAAACTTGTGTTTTCACTTTCCCATCATCTCGTAAACTAAAAAAGAGATAAAAGGCAAATAGATCACAACAAAATGAAAAATTTATAGTTTACGTAGGGAAAAAATTTAAAGAAATAAAAAATGTAAGTAAATAAAATTTATTTACACACCACAAATGAACACAAAAGTTTTGTTATCCGAGTTTGGGAAATTCCACAAGTTGAACCCTAATAACTTGTAATTTTATAAGAAAAAGATTTTTCTACACATGTTTTAAAAAATGGATATGCATGCTTGAAACATGTTAAAGATGCAAATGACCAATGGATCCAAACCATTTAAAGAGAGTAACATTAAATTCTCAAGTAAACGTGCGGTGGGATATTTTCCAGAGTCAAACAACCCTTTATTTCTCCCATGTAAAAAAAACTGACCTGATGATCATTGATGATTGTAAAGAGATTTATCAAGCGTAACGGGCTATATTTTTGTAAGGAATGACTTATGGATTTGGAGTCAACACTTGGTTAAAAATCCCCCGCCTCCCCCTATTCCCTACGATTGCGAAACCGCATATATTAAAAGTAAAAAGAGTTCACGATCGCTAAAAATTACTGACACTTTTTGGAATTACCACTCTCTACATTTGTGCATTGTGCATTTCCATTTTAGATGAGTTATTTTTTTTCTTAAATCAAAACTTGAGTTTTCACTTTCCCTTCATCTCATAAACAAAAAAGGAGATACAAGCCAAATAGATCACAACTAAATGAAAATTTTAGAGTTTATGTATGGAAAGAAATTTAAAAAATAACAAATGTAAGTAAAGAAAACTTATTCACACACCACAAATGAACACAAAATTTTTTGTATCCAAGTTTGGGAAATTCCACTAGATCAACCCTAATAGCATGGAATTTTATAAGAAAGAGATTTTTCTACACATCTTTTAAAAAATGGATATGCATGCTTGAAACATGTTAAAGATGAAAATGACCTAGCGATCCAAACCTTTTCAGGAAAATAACATTAAATTCTCAAGTGCACGTGCGGTGGGATATTTACCTGAGTGAAACATGCCATTATTTTTCTCATTTACAAAAAGTTGACCTAACGATCATAGATGATTGTAAAGTGATTGATCATACGTAACGGGCTATATTTTTTTAAGGAATAACTATTGTATTGGGAGTCAACCCTCGGTTAAAAATCCCCTGTTTTCCCGACGTTTGTAAAACCTGATATATAAAAACTGAAATGTGTTTACAATCCCTAAAAATTATAGACAGATTTTGGAATTATCACTCTGTACATTTGAGCATTGTGCATTACCATTTTAGATGTGTACTTTTTTTGCTTAAATCAAAAATTGAGTTTTCACTTTCTCTTTATCTCTTAAACTAAAAAGAGATAAAAGGCAAATAGAACACAACAAAATGAAAAATTTAGAGTTTATGAATGGAAAAAATTTAAATCATTAAAAAATTTCAGTAAAAAAAATTTATTCACACGCCACAAATGAACACCAAAGTTTTCTTACCCTAGTTAGAGAAATTCCACTAGTTCAACCCTAATAGCTTGGGATTTGATTAGAAAGAGATTTTTCTACACATGATTTAAAAAATGGATAAGCATGCTTGAAGCATGTTAATGATGCAAATGACCTATGGAACCAAATTTTTTGAAGAGAATAACATTAAATTCACTATTGAACTTGCGGTGGGATATTTACCAGAGTCAAACAAGCCATTATTTTGCCCATTTACAAAAAGTTGACCTAATGATCATAGATGATTGTAAAGTGATTTATCATGCGTAATGGGCTATATGTTTTTAAGGAATGACTTATGGATTGGGAGTCACCACTCAGTTAAAAATCCCCCGCCTGCCCCTTTTTCCCGACGATTGCAAAGCCTGATATATAAAAACTAAAAAGAGTTTACAATCCCTAAAAATTACAAACACTTTTTGGAATTATCACTCTCAACATTTGTTCATTGAGCAATTCCATTTTAGATGTGTGCTTTTTTTTCTTAAATCAAAACGTGAGTTCTCACTTTCCCATCATCTCGTAAACAAAAGAAGAGATAAAAGGCAAATAGTTCACAACAAAATGAAAATTTTGGAGTTTATGTACGGAAAAAAAAATTAAAGCAACAAAAAATGTAAGTACAGAAAATTTATTCACACACCACAAATGAACACAAAAGTTTTGTTATCCGAGTTTGGGAAATTCCACTAGTTCAACCCTAATTGCTTGGAATTTTATAAGAAAGAGATTTTTCTACACATGTTTTAAAAAATGGATATGCATGCTTGAAACATGTTAAAGATGCAAATGACTAATGGATCCAAACCATTTAGAGAGAATAACATTAAATTCTCAAGTGAACGTGGTGTGGCTTATTTACCCGAGTCAAACATGCCTTTACTTAGCCCATTTACATAAACATGACCTAATGATCATAGATGATTGTAAAGTGATTTATCTTGCGTAACGAGCTATATTTTTTTAAGGAATTACTTATGGATCGGGAGTCAACACTCGGTCAAAAATCCCCCAGCTCCCCTTTTCCCAACTATTGCAAAATCTGATATATAAAAACTAAAAAGAGTTTACAATCCCTTAAAATTACAAACATTGTTTGGAATTATCACTCTCTACATTTATGCATTGTGCATTTCCATTTTAGTTGTGTACTTTTTTTTCTTTAATCAAAACTTGAGTTTTTAAGTTTCCCTTCATATCGTAAACAAATAAAGAGATAAAAGGTGAAAAGGTCACAACAAAATTAAAATTTTAGAGTTTATGTTTGGAAAAAATTTAAAGCAATAAAAAATGTAAGCAAAGAAAATTTATTCACCCACAACAAATGAACACAAAAGTTTTGTCATCAGAGTTTGGGAAATTTATCTAGTTACACTGTAATAGCTTGGAATTTTATTAGAAAGAGATTTTTCAACACAAGTTTTAAAAAATGGATATGCATGCTTGAAACATGTTAAAGATGCGAATGACTAATGGATCCAAACCTTTTAAAGAGAATAACATTAAATTCTCAAGTGAACGTGTGGTAGGATATTTACCCGAGTCAAACAAGCCATTATTTTCCACATTTACAAAAAGTTGACCTAAAGATCATGGATGATTAAAAAGTGATTTATCATGCGTAACAGGCTATATTTTTGTAAGGAATGACTTATGGATTGGGAGTCAACAATCATTAAAAATCCCTAGCCTCCCCCTTTTCCCGATATTTGCAAAACTTGATATATAAAAACTAAAAAGATTTTACAATCCCTAAAAATTACAGACACTTTTTGGTATTATCATTCTCTAAATTTGTGCATTGGTATTTTTTTTAAAAATGAAAACTTGAGTTTTCACTTTGCCATCATCTTGTAAATAAAAAAAGAGATAAAAGGCAAACAGATCACAACAAAATGAAAATTTTAGAGTTTATGTATGGAAAAATTTTAAAACAAAAATAAATGTAAGTAAAGAAATTTTATTCACAGAACACAACTGACACACAAATGTTTTGTTATCCAAGTTTGGAAAATTTGCACTAGTTCAACCCTAATATCTTGGAATTTTATAAGAAAGAGATTTTTCTACACATGTTTTAAAAAATGGATATGCATGCTTGAAACATGTTAAAGATGCAAATGACCAATGGATCCAAACTATTTAGAGAGAATAAGACTAAATTCTCAAGAGAACGTGCGGTAGGATATTTACCCGAGTCAAACATGCCTTTATTTTGCCCATTTACATAAACCTGACCTAGCGATCATATATGATTGTCAAGTAATTTATCATGCATAATGGGCTATGTTTCTATATGGAATTACTTATAAATTGGGAGTCAACACTCGGTCAAAAATCCCCCACCTCCCCCTTTTCCCAACGATTGCAAAACCTGATATATAAAACTAAAAAGAGTTTACAATCCCTAAATATTACAAACACTATTTGGAATTATCACTCTCTAGATTTATGCATTGTACATTTCCATTTTAGATGTGTACTTTTTTTTCTTAAATCAAAACTTGAGTTTTCACTTTCCCTTCATATCATAAACAAATAAAGAGATAAAAGGCGAAAAGATCACAACAAAATTAAAATTTTAGATTTTATGTTTGGAAAAAATTTAAAGCTATAAAAAATGTAAGTAAAGAAAATTTATTCACCCACAACAAATGAACACCAAAGTTTTGTCATCCAAGTTTGGGAAATTCATCTAGTTACACCCTAATAGCTTGGAGTTTTATTAGAAAGAGATTATTCAACACATGTTTTAAAAAATGGATATGCATGCTTGAAACATGTTAAAGATGCAAATGACCCATGGATCCAAACCTTTTAAAGAGAATAACTTTAAATTCTCAAGTGAACGTGTGGTGGGATATTTACCTGAGTCAAACAAGCCATTATTTTGCCCATTTAAAAAAACCTGACCTAACGATCATGGATGATTATAAAGTGATTTATCATCCGTAACGGGCTATACTTTTGTAAGGAATGACTAATGGATTGGGAGTCAACACACGGTTAAAATATCACCGCCTCCCGCTTTTCTCGTTGATGGCAAAACCTAATATATAAAAACTAAAAAGAGTTTACAATCCCTAAAAATTATAGACACTTTTTGGAATTGTCACTCACTACATTTGTGCATTATGCATTTCCATTTTAGATGTGTACTTTTTTTCCTTAAATCAAAACTTGTGTTTTACTTTCCCATCATCTCGTATACAAAAAAAGATATAAAAGGCAAATAGCTCACAACAAAATGAAAATTTTAGAGGTTAGGCTTGGAAAAAATTTAAAGCAATACAATATGTAAGTAAAGAAAATTTATTCACACCCACAAATGAACACAAAAGGTTTGTTATCAAAGTTTGGGAAACTCCTCTAGTTTAACCCTAATAGCTCGGAATTTTGTAAGAAAGAGATTTTTCTACACAAGTTTTAAAAAATGGATCCGCGTGCTAGAAACATGTTAAAGATTCAAATGACCTATGCATCGAAACCTTTTAAAAAGAATAACTTTAAATTCTAAAGTTAACGTGCGGTGGGTTATTTACCTGAGTCAAACAAGCCATTTTTTTGCCCATTTAAAAAAAGCTTACCTAACAATCATAAATGATTGCAAAGTGATTTATCATGCATAACGGGCTATATATTTTTAAGGAATGACTTATGGATTGGGAGTCAACACTCGGTTAAACAATCGTCTGCCTCTTTACCCGACGATTGCAAAACCTGATATATGAAAACTAAAAAGTGTTTACAATCCCTAAAAATTACAGACACTTTTTGGAATTATCACTCTCAACATTTGGGCATTGAGCATTTCCATTTTAAATGTGTACTTTTTTTTCTTAAATCAAAACTTGAGTTTTCACTTTCCCATCATTTTGTAAACAAAAAATAGAGATAAAAGGCAAATAGATCAGAACAAAATGAAATTTTGGAGTTTATGTATTGAAAAAATTTAAAGCAATAACAAATGTAAGTAAAGAAAATTTATTCACACACCACAAATGAACACAAAAGGTTTGTTATGCAAGTTTTGAAAATTCCACTAGTTCAACCCTTATAGCTTTGAATTTTATGAGAATGAGACTTTTCTACACATGTTTTAAAAAATGGATATGCATGCTTGAAACATGTTGCAGATGCAAATGACCTCTGGATCCAAACCTTTTAAAGAAAATAACATTAAATTCTCAAGTGAACATGCGGTGGGATATTTACCCGAGTCAAACAAGCTATTATTTTGCCAAATGTAAGTAAATAAAAATGTTTCACACACCACAAATGAACAAAAAAGTTTTGTTATCAGAGTTTGAGAAATTCCACTAGTTCAAACCTAATAGCTTGGAATTTTAAAAGAAAGAGATTTTTCTACACCTGTTTTAAAAAATGGATATGCATGCTTGAAACATATTAAAGATGCAAATGACCTATCGATCCAAACTAGTTAAAGAGAAAACATTAAATTATCAAGTCAATGTGCGGTGGGATATTTACCAAAGTCAAACAAGCCCTTATTTTGCCCATTTACTAAAAGTTGACCTAACGATCATAGATAATTTTAAAATAATTTATCATGCGTAATGGGCTATATTTTTTTGAGGAATGATTTATGTATTGGTACTCAGCACTACGTTAAAAATCCCCCGCCACCCATTTTTTCTGACGATTGCAAAACCTGATATATAAAAACTAAAAAGAATTTAAAATCGCTAAAAATTACAGACACTTTTTGGAATTATCACTATCTACATTTGCGCATTGTGCATCACCATTTTAGATGTGTACTATTTTTCCTTAAATCAAAACTTGAGTTTTCACGTTCCCATCATGTCGTAAAAAAAAATAGAGATAAAAGGCAAATAGACCGTAAAAAAATGAAAATTTTAGAGTTTATGTATGGAAAAAATTTAAGTAATGAAATTTATTCACACACCACAAATGAACACAAAAGATTTTTTATCCAAGTTTGGGAAATTCCACTAGTTCAACCCTAATAGCTAGGAATTTTATAAGAAAGAGATTTTTCTAAACAGGTTTTAAAAATGGATATGCATGCTTGAAACCTGTTAAAGATGCAAATGACCTATGGATCCAAACAAAATTTAAGTAATGAAATTTATTCACACACCACAAATGAACACAAAAGATTTTTTATCCAAGTTTGGGAAATTCCACTAGTTCAACCCTAATAGCTAGGAATTTTATAAGAAAGAGATTTTTCTAAACAGGTTTTAAAAATGGATATGCATGCTTGAAACCTGTTAAAGATGCAAATGACCTATGGATCCAAATCTTTTAAAGACAATAACATTAAAATCTCAAGTGTACGCGCAGTGGGACATTTACCCGAGACAAACAGGCCATTATTTTGCCCCTTTACAAAACCTAACCTATCGATCATAGATGATTGTAAAGTGATTTATCATACTTACCGGGCTATATTTTTTTAAGGAATGACTTATGGATTGGGAGTCAACACTCGGTTAAAAATCCGCTGCCTCCCCCTTTTTCCCGACGATTGCAAAACCTGATATATAAAAACTAAAATGAGTTTACAAACCCTAAAAATTACAGACACTTTTTATAATTAACACTCCCTTCATTTGTGCATCGTGCATTTCCATTTTAGATTAGTACTTTTTTTTTCATAAATCAAAACTTGAGTTTTCACTTTCCCTTCATCTCGTTAACAAAAAAAGAGATACAAGGCAAATAGATCACAACAAAATGAAAATTTTAGAGTTTATGTATAGAAAAAATTTAAAGCAATAACAAATGTATGTCAAGAAAATTTTTTCACACACCACAAATGATTACAAAAGTTTGTTATCAAAGTTTGGGAAATTTCACTAGTTCAACCCTAATAGCTTTGAATTTTATAAGAAAGAGACTTTTCTACACATGTTTTAAAAAATGGTTATGCAAGCTTGAAACATGTTAAAGATGCAAATGACCAATGGATCCAAACCATTTAAAGAGAATAATAATAAATTCTCAAGTGAACGTGTGGTGGGATATTTACCCGAGTCAAACAAGCCATTATTTTGCCCATTTACAAAAAGCAGACCTACCGATCATAGATGATTGTAAAATGATTTATCATGTGTAAAGGGCTATATTTTTGTAAGGAATGACTTATGGATTGGGAGTCGACACTCGGTTAAAAGTCCCCCGCCTCCCCTTTTCCCGACGATTGTAAAACCTGAAGTATAAAAACTAAAAAAAGTTTACAATCCCTAAAAATTACAGATACTTTTTGGAATTATCACTCTCTACATTTTACCATTGTGCATTTCCATTTTATATGTGTACTTTTTTTTCTTAAATCAAAACTTGAGTTTTCACTATCCCATAGTCTCGTTAACATAAAAAGAGATAAAACGCAAATAGATCACAACAAAATGAAAATTTTAGAGTTTATGTAAGGAAAAAATTTAAAGCAATCACAAATGTAAGTAACAAAAATTTATTCATACACCACCAATGAACACAAAAGTTGTGTTATCCGAGTTTGGGACATTCCACTAGTTCAACCCTAATAGCTTGGAATTTTATAAGAAAGAGATTTTTCTACACATGTTTTAAAAAATGGATATGCATGCTTGAAACATGTTAAAGATGCAAATGATATGTGGATAAAAACCTTTTAAAGAGAATAACACTAAATTCTCAAGTGAACATGAGGTAGGATATTTACCCGGGTCAAACAAGGCTTTATTTTGCCCATTTATAAAAAGCTATCTGTTCGATAATAGATGATTGTAAAGTGATTAATCATGTGTAACGGGCTATATTTTTGTAAGGAATGACTTATGGATTGGGTGTCAACACTCGGTTAAAATTCCGCTGCCTCCCCCTTTTCCTGATGATTGCAAAACTTGATATATAAAAACTAAAAATAGTTTACAAACCCTAAAAATTAAAGACACGTTTAGAATTATCACTCTCCACATTTGTGCATTGTTCATTTCCATTTTAAATGTGTACTTTTTTTTCTTAATTCAAATCTCTAGTTTTCACTTTCGCTTCATCTTGTAAACAAAAAAATAAAGATAAAATTCAAATAGATCACTACAAAATGAAAATTTTAGAGTTTATATACGGAAGAAATTTAAAGCAATAAAAAATGTATGTAAAGAAAATTTATTCACACACCACAAATGAACATAAAAGTCTTGTTATCCGAGTTTGGGAAATTCCATTAGTTCAACCCTAATTGCTTGGAATTTTATAAGAAAGAGTTTTTTCAACACATGTTTTAAAAAATGGATATGGTTGCTTGAAACAAGTTAAAGATGCAAATGTCCCATGGATCCAAACCTTTTAAAGAGAATAACATTAAATTCTCAAGTGAATGTGTTGTGGGATATTTACCCGAGACAAACAAACCATTATTTTATCCATTTACGAAAAGCTAACCTAACGATCATAGATGATTTTAAAGTTATTTATCATGCGTAACGTGCTATATTTTTTTAAGGAATGACTTAAGGATTGGGAGTCAACACTCGGTTAAAAATCCCCCGCCTCCCACTTTTCCCAAGGATTGCAAAACCTAATATATAAAAACTAAAAAGAGTTTACAATCCCTACAAATTACAAACACTTTTTTAAATTATCATTCTCTACATTTGTGCTTTGTACATTTCCATTTTAGATGTGTACTTTTTTTCTTAAATCAAAACTTGAATTTTCACTTTGCCATCATCTCGTAAACAAAAAAAGAGATAAAAGGCAAATAGATCACAACAAAAAGAAAATTTTAGAGTTTATGTAAGGAAAAAATTTAAAGCAAAAGCAAATGTAACTGAATAAAATTTATTCACACACCAAAAATGAACACAAAAGTTTTGTTATCCGAGTTTGGAAATTCCACAAGTTCAACTCTAATACCTTGGAATTTTATAAGAAAGAGATTTTTCCACACATGTTTTAAAAATGGATATGCATGCTTGGAACATGTTAAAGATGCAAATGACCAATGGATCCAAACCTTTTAAATAGAATAACATTAAATTCTCAAGTGAATGTGCCATGGGATATTTACCCGAGTCAAACATGGCTTTATTTTGCCCATTTACAAAAAGCAGACCTAACGATCATTGATGATTGTAAAGTGATTTATAATGCGTATCATGCGTAACAGGCTATATTTTTGTAAGGAATTACTTATGGATTGGGAGTCAACACTCGGTCAAAATTTCCCCACCTCACCCTTTTCGCGACGATTGCAAAACCTGATATATAAATACTAAAAAGATTTTACAATCCTTAAAAATTACAAACACTGTTTTGAATTATCTCTCTCTACATTTGTGCATTGTGCATTTACATTTTAGATGTGTACTTATTTTTCTTAAATCAAAACTTGAGTTTTTAGTTTCCCTTCATCTCGTATACAAAAAAAGATATAGAAGGCAAATAGATCACAACAAAATGAAAATTTTAGAGTTTATGTAAGGAAAAAATTTAAAGCATTATCTAATGTAAGTAACAAAAATTTATTCACACACCACAAATGAACAGAAAAGTTTTGTTTTGCAAGTTTTGAAATTCCACTAGTTCAACCCTTATAGCTTTGAATTTTATGAGAATGAGACTTTTCTACACATGTTTTAAAAAATGGATATGCATGCTTGAGACATGTTAAAGATGCAAATGACCTCTGGATCCAAACCTTTTGAAGAAAATAACATTAAATTCTCAAGTGAACATGCGGTGGGATATTTACCCGAGTCAAACAAGCTATTATTATGCCAATTTAAAAAAAGCAGACCAAATGACCATAGATGATTGTAAAGTGATTTATCATGCATAATAGGCTATATTTTTTAATGGAATAACTTATGGATTGGGAGTCAACACTCGATAACCCCGCCCCCCCCCCCCCCCCCCCCCCCCCCCCCACACACACACACACACACACACCCTTTTCCTGATGATTGCAAAACTTGATATATAAAAAATAAAAAGAGTTTACAATCCCCAAAAATTACAGAAAATGTTTCGAATTATCACTCTCTACATTTGTGCGTTGTGCATTTCCATTTTAGATGTGTACTTTTTTTTCTTAAATCAAAAATTGAGTTTACACTTTCCCTTCATCTCGTAAAAAAAAAAAAGAGATAAAAGGCAAATTGATCACAAGGAAATGAAAGTTTAAGAGTTGATGTGTGGAAAAAATTTAAAGCAATAACAAATTTAAGTAAATAAAATTTATTCACACACCACAAATGAACGAAAAAGTTTTGTTATCAGAGTTTGAGCAATTCCACTAGTTCAAACCTATTAGCTTGGAATTTTAAAAGAAAGAGATTTTTCTACACCTGTTTTAAAAAATGGATATGCATGCTTGAAACATATTAAAGATGCAAATGACCTATGGATCCAAACCAGTTAAAGAGAAAACATTAAATTATCAAGTCAATGTGCGGTGGGATATTTACCATAGTCAAACAAGCCCTTATTTTGCCCATTTACTAAAAGCTGACCTAACGATCATAGATGATTTTAAAATAATTTATCATGTGTAACGGGCTATATTTTTGAGGAATAATTTATGTATTGGTACTCAGCACTACGTTAAAAATCCCCCGCCACCCATTTTTTCTGATGATTGCAAAACCTGATATATAAAAAATAAATAGAGTTTAAAATCGCTAAAAATTACAGACACTTTTGGAATTATCAATCTCTACATTTGTGCATTGTGCATCACCATTTTAGATGTGTACTATTTTTCCTTAAATCAAAACTTGAGTTTTCACGTTCCCTTCTTCACGGAAAAAAAATTAGAGATAAAAGGCAAATAGACCGTAACAAAATGAAAATTTTAGAGTTTATGTATGGAAAAAATTTAAAGCAATAAAAAATTTAAGTAATGAAATTTATTCACACACCACAAATGAACACAAAAGATTTTTTATCCAAGTTTGGGAATTTTATAAGAAAGAGATTTTTCTAAACAGGTTTTAAGAATGGATATGCATGCTTGAAACCTGTTAAAGATGCAAATGACCTATGGATCCAAATCTTTTAAAGACAATAACATTAAAATCTCAAGTGTACGCGCAGTGGGACATTTACCCGAGTCAAACAAGCCATTATTTTGCCCCTTTACAAAACCTGACCTATCGATCATAGATGATTGTAAAGTGATTTATCATACTTACCGGGCTATATTTTTTTAAGGAATGACTTATGGATTGGGAGTCAAAACTCGGTTAAAAATCTGCTGCCTCCCCCTTTTTCCCGACGATTGCAAAACCTGATATATAAAAACTAAAATGAGTTTACAAACCCTAAAAATTACAGACACTTTTTATAATTAACACTCCCTTCATTTGTGCATCGTGCATTTCCATTTTAGATTAGTACTTTTTTTTTCATAAATCAAAACTTGAGTTTTCACTTTCCCTTCATCTCGTTAACAAAAAAAGAGATACAAGGCAAATAGATCACAACAAAATGAAAATTTTAGAGTATATGTATAGAAAAATTTTAAAGCAATAACAAATGTAAGTCACGAAAATTTATTCACACACCACAAATGATTACAAAAGTTTGTTATCAAAGTTTGGCAAATTTCACTAGTTCAACCCTAATAGCTTTGACTTTTATAAGAAAGAGACTTTTCTACACATATTTTAAAAAATGGTTATGCAAGCTTGAAACATGTTAAAGATGCAAATGACCAATGGATCCAAAACATTTAAAGAGAATAACATTAAATTCTCAAGTGAGCGTGTGGTGGGATATTTACCCGAGTCAAACAAGCCATTATTTTGCCCATTTACAAAAAGCTGACCTACCGATCATAGATGATTGTAAAAAGATTTATCATGCGTAAAGGGCTATATTTTTGTAAGGAATGACTTATGGATTGGGATTCAACACTCGGTTAAAAGTCCCCCGCCTCCCCTTTTCCCGACGATTGGAAAACCTGAATTATAAAAACTAAAAAGAGTTTACAATCCCTAAAAATTACAGATACTTTTTGGAATTATCACTCTCTACATTTTTCCGTTGTGCATTTCCATTTTATATCTGTACTTTTTTTTCTTAAATCAAAACTTGAGTTTTTGCTATCCCATAGTCTCGTAAACATAAAAAGAGATAAAACGCAAATAGATCACAACAAAATAAAAATTTTAGAGTTTATGTAAGGAAAAAATTTAAAGCAATCACAAATGTAAGTAACAAAAATTTATTCATACACCACCAATGAACACAAAAGTTGTGTTATCCGAGTTTGGGACATTCCACTAGTTCAACCCTAATAGCTTGGAATTTTATAAGAAAGAGACTTTTCTACACATTTTTTAAAAAATGGTTATGCAAGCTTGAAACATGTTAAAGATGCAAATGACCAATGGATCCAAAACATTTAAAGAGAATAACATTAAATTCTCAAGTGAGCGTGTGGTGGGATATTTACCCGAGTCAAACAAGTCATTATTTTGCCCATTTACAAAAAGCTGACCTACCGATCATAGATGATTGTAAAAAGATTTATCATGCGTAAAGGGCTATATTTTTGTAAGGAATGACTTATGGATTGGGATTCAACACTCGGTTAAAAGTCCCCCGCCTCCCCTTTTCCCGACGATTGGAAAACCTGAATTATAAAAACTAAAAAGAGTTTACAATCCCTAAAAATTACAGATACTTTTTGGAATTATCACTCTCTACATTTTTCCGTTGTGCATTTCCATTTTATATCTGTACTTTTTTTTCTTAAATCAAAACTTGAGTTTTTGCTATCCCATAGTCTCGTAAACATAAAAAGAGATAAAACGCAAATAGATCACAACAAAATAAAAATTTTAGAGTTTATGTAAGGAAAAAATTTAAAGCAATCACAAATGTAAGTAACAAAAATTTATTCATACACCACCAATGAACACAAAAGTTGTGTTATCCGAGTTTGGGACATTCCACTAGTTCAACCCTAATAGCTTGGAATTTTATAAGAAAGAGATTTTTCTACACATGTTTTAAAAAATGGATATGCATGCTTGAAACATGTTAAAGATGCAAATGATATAAGGATAAAAACCTTTTAAAGAGAATAACATTAAATTCTCAAGTGAACATGAGGTGGGATATTTACCCGGGTCAAACAAGCCTTTATTTTGCCCATTTACAAAAAGCTATCTTTACGATCATAGATGATTGTAAAGTGATTAATCATATGTAAAGGGCTATATTTTTGTAAGGAATGACTTATGGATTGGGTGTCAACACTCGATTAAAATTTCGCCGCCTCCCCCTTTTCCTGACGATTGCAAAACCTGATATATAAAAACTAAAAATAGTTTACAAACCCTAAAAATTAAAGACACGTTTGGAAGTATCACTCTCTACATTTGTGCATTGTTCATTTCCGTTTTAAATGTGTACTTTTTTTTCTTAATTCAAATCTTGATTTTTCACTTTCGCTTCATCTTGTAAACAAAAAAAAAAAAGATAAAAGTCAAATAGGTCACTACAAAATGAAAATTTTAGAGTTTATATACGGAAGAAATTTAAAGCAATAAAAAATGTCAGTAAAGAAAATTTATTCACACACCACAAATGAACATAAATAAAAGTCTTGTTATCCGAGTTTGGGAAATTCCATTAGTTCAACCCTAATTGCTTGGAATTTTACAAGAAAGAGTTTTTTCAACACATGTTTTAAAAAATGGATAAGCTTGCTTGAAACAAGTTAAAGATGCAAATGTCCTATGGATCCAAACCTTTTAAAGAGAATAACATTAAATTCTCAAGTGAATGTGCGGTGGGATATTTACCCGAGACAAACAAGCCATTATTTTATCCATTTACGAAAAGCTGACCTAACGATCATAGATGATTTTAAAGTTATTTATCATGCGTAACGTGCTATATTTTTGTAAGCAATGACTTATGGATTGGGAGTCAACACTCGGTTAAAAATCCCCCGCCTCCCCTTTTATCAAGGATTGCAAAACCGGATATATAAAAACTAAAAAGAGTTTACAATCCCTACAAATTACAAACACTTTTTTAAATTATCATTCTCTACATTTGTGCTTTGTGCATTTCCATTTTAGATGTGTACTTTTTTTCTTAAATCAAAACTTGAATTTTCACTTTGCCATCATCTCGTAAACAAAAAAAGAGATAAAAGGCAAATAGATCACAACAAAAAGAAAATTTTAAAGTTTATGTAAGGAAAAAATTTAAAGCAAAAAAAAATGTAAGTAAAGAAAATTTATTCACACACCAAAAATGAACACAAAAGTTTTGTTATCCGAGTTTGGGAAATTCCACAAGTTCAACCCTAATAGCTTGGAATTTTATAAGAAAGAGATTTTTCCACACATGTTTTAAAAATGGATATGCAAGCTTGGAACATGTTAAAGATTCAAATGACCAATGGATCCAAACCTTTTAAAAAGAATAACATTAAATTCTCAAGTGAACGTGCCATGGGATATTTACCCGAGTCAAACATGCCTTTATTTTGCCCATTTACAAAAAGCAGACCTAACGATCATTGATGATTGTAAAGTGATTTATCATGCGTATCATACGTAACAGGCTATATTTTTGTAAGGAATTACTTTTGGATTGGAAGTCAACACTCGGTCAAAATTTCCCCACCTCCCCCTTTTCACGACGATTGCAAAACCTGAAATATAAATACTAAAAAGAGTTTACAATCCCTAAAAATTATAAACACTGTTTGGAATTATCACTCTCTACATTTGTGCATTGTGAATTTCCATTTTAGATGTGTACTTATTTTTCTTAAATCAAAACTTGATTTTTTAGTTTCCCTTCATCTCATATACAAAAAATGAGATAAAAGGCAAATAGATCACAACATAATGAAAATTTTAGAGTTTATGTAAGGAAAAAATTTAAAGCAATATCAAATGTAAGTAACGAAAATTTATTCACACACCACAAATGAACACAAAAGATTTTTTATGCAAGTTTTGGAAATTCCACTAGTTCAACCCTTTAGCTTTGAATTTTATAAGAATGAGACTTTTCTACACATGTTTTAAAAAATGGATATGCATGCTTGAAACATGTTAAAGATGCAAATGACCTCTGGATCCAAACCTTTTATAGAAAATAATATTAAATTCTCAAGTGAACATGCGGTGGGATATTTACCCGAGTCAAACAAGCCATTATTTTGCCAATTTACAAAAAGCAGACCTAATGACCATCGATGCTTGTAAAGTGATTTATCATGCATAATAGGCTATATTTTTTAATGGAATAACTTATGCATTGGGAGTCAACACTCGATAACCCCACCCCCCCCCCCCCCCCCCCCCCCCCCCCCCCCCCACTCCCCCTTTTCCTGATGATTGTAAAACTTGATATATAAAAAATAAAAGTGTTTACAATCCCAAAAAATTATAGACAATTTTTCGAATTATCACTCTCTACATTTGTGCGTTGTGCATTTCCATTTTAGATGTGTACTTTTTTTTCTTAAATCAAAAATTGAGTTTACACTTTCCCTTCATCTCGTAAAAAAAAAAAAGAGATAAAAGGCAAATTGATCACAACAAAATGAAAGTTTAAGAGTTGATGTATGGAAAAAATTTAAAGCAATAACAAATGTGGGTAAATAAAATTTATTCACACACCACAAATGAACAAAAAAGTTTAGTTATCAAAGTTCGAGAAATTCCACTAGTTTAAACCTAATAGCTGGAATTTTAAAAGAAAGAGATTTTTCTACACCTGTTTTAAAAATTGGATATGCATGCTTGAAACATATTAAAGATGCAAATGACCTATGGATCCAAACCAGTTAAAGAGAAAACATTAAATTATCAAGTCAATGTGCAGTGGGATATTTACGAGAGTCAAACAAGCCCTTATTTTGCCCATTTGCTAAAAGCTGAGCTAACGATCATAGATAATTTTAAAATAATTTATCATGCGTAAAAGGCTATATTTTTGTGAGGAATGATTTATGTATTGGTACTCAGCACTATGCTAAAAATCACCCGCCACCCATTTTTTCTGACGATTGCAAAACTCGATATATAAAAACTAAAAAGAGTTTACAATCCCTAAAAATTATAGACACTTTTTGGAATTATCACTCTCTACATTTGCGCATTGTGCATCACCATTTTAGATGTGTACTATTTTTTCTTAAATCAAAACTTGAGTTTTCACGTTCCCTTCATCTCGTAAAAAAAAATAGAGATAGAAGGCAAATAGACCGCAACAAAATGAAAATTTTAGATTTTATGTATGGAACAAATTTAAAGAAATAAAAAATTTAAGTAATGAAATTTATTCACACACCACAAATGAGCACTAAAGATTTTTTATCCAAGTTTGGGAAATTCCACTAGTTCAACCCTAATAGCTAGGAATTTTATAAGAAAGAGATTTTTCTACACAGGTTTTAAAAATGGATATGCATGCTTGAAACCTGTTAAAGATGCAAATGACCTATGGATCCAAATCTTTTAAAGACAATAACATTAAAATCTCATGTGTACGCGTAGTGGGATATTTACCCAAGTCAAACAAGCCATTATTTTGCCCTTTTACAAAACCTGACCTATCGATCATAGATGATTGTAAAGTGATTTATCATACTTACCGGGCTATATTTTTGTAAGGAATGACTTATGGATTGGGAGTCAACACTCGGTTAAAAATCCGCTGCCTCCTCCTTTTTCCCATTGATTGCAAAACCTGATATATAAAAACTAAAATGAGTTTACAATCCCTAAAAAATACAGACACTTTTTGTAATTAACACTCCCTTCATTTGTGCATCGTGCATTTCCATTTTAGATGTGTACTTTTTTTTCATAAATCAAAACTTGAGTTTTCACTTTCCCTTCATCTCGTTAAAAAAAAAAGAGATAAAAGGCAAATAGATCACAACAAAATGAAAATTTTAGAGTATATGTATAGAAAAAATTTAAAGCAATAACAAATGTAAGTCAAGAAAATTTAGTCACACACCACAAATGATTACAAAAGTTTGTTATCAAAGTTTGGGAAATTTCACTAGTTCAACCCTAATAGCATTGAATTTTATAAGAAAGAGACTTTTCTACACATGTTTTAAAAAATGGATATGCATACTTGGAACATGTTAAATATGCACATGACCTATGGATCCAATCCTTTTAAAGAGAATAACATTAAATTCTCAAGTAAACATGCGGTGGGATATTTACTCGAGTCAAACAAGCCAATATGTAGCCCATTTACAAAAGGATGACCTAACGATCATAGATGATTGTAAAGAGATTTATCATGCGTAACGGGCTATATTTTTGTAAGGACTTATGGATTTGGAGTCAACAGTCAATTAAAAATCTATGGCCTCCTCCTTTTCCCGATGATTGTAAAACCTGATATATAAAAACTAAAAAGAGTCTACAATCCCTAAACATTACAGAAACTTTTTGGAATTATCACTCTCTGCATTTGTGCGTTGTGCATGTCCATTTTAGATATGTACTTTTTTTTCTTAATCAAAACTTGAGTTTTCACTTTCCCTTCATCTCGTAAACAAAAACAGAGATAAAAGGCAAATAGATCACAACAAAATGAAAATTTTAGAGTTTATGTGTGGAAAATTTTTTGAAGCAATAAATAATGTAAGTAAAGAAAATTTATTCACATTCCACAAATGAACACAAAATCTTTGTTGTTATAGTTTTGGAAATTCCACTACTTCAACTCTAATAGCTTGGAATTTTATAAGAAAGAGATTTCTCTACACATGTTTTAAAAAATGGAAACGCATGTTTGAAACATGTTAAAGATGGAACAAACCGATGGATCCAAACCATTTAAAAAGAATAACATTAAATTATCATGTGAACATGCGGTGGGATATTTACAGGAGACTAACAAGCCTTTATTATGCCCATTTACAAAAAGCTGACCTAACTATCATAGATGATTGTAAAGTGATTTATTATGTGAAACAGGCTATATTTTTATAAGGAATGACCTATGGATTGAGAGTAAACACTCGGTTAAAATTCCCCTGCCTCCCCCTTTTCCCGACGATTGCAAAACCTGATTTTCAAAAACTAAAATGAGTTTACAATCCCTAAAAATTATAGACACTTTTTGAAATTATCACTCTCTACATTTCTGCGTTGTGCACTTCCATTTTAGATGTGTACTTTTTTTTCTTAAATCAAAACTTGAGTTTTCACTTTACCTTCATCTCGTAAACAAAAAAATGATTAAAGGCAAATAAATTACTAAAAAATGAAAATTTTAGAGTTTATGTATGGAAAAAATTTTAAGCAATGACAAATGTGAGTAAAGAAAATTTATTCACACACCACAAATGAACACAAAAGTTTTTTTATCCAAGTTTGGGAAATTCCACTAGTTCAACCCTTATAGCTTGGAATTTTATAAGAAAGAGACTTTTCTACACATGTTTTAAAAAATGTATACGCATGCTTGAAACGTGTTAAAGATGCAAATGACCTACGGATCCAAACCTTTTAATGAGAATAACATTAAATTCTCTAGTGAACGTGCGGTGGGATATTTACCCAAGTCAAATAGCCATTATTTTGCCCATTTACAAAAAGTAGACCTAACGATTGTAGATGATTGTAAAGTGATTTATCATGCATAACGGACTATTTTTTTTAATGGAATGACTTATAGATTTGGACTCAACACTCAAATAAAAATCCCCTGCCTCCCCCCTTTCCCGACAATTGCAAAACCTGATATATAAAAGCAAAAAAAAGTTTACAATCCCTAAATATTATAGACCCTATTTCAAATTATCACACTCTACATTTGTGCATTGTGCATTTCCATTTTAGATGTGTACTTTTTTTTCTCAAATCAAAAATTGAGTTTTCACTTTTCCTTCATCCCATAAGCTAAAAAAGAAATAAAAGACCAATAGATCACAACAAAACGAAAATTTTAGAGTTTCTGTATAGAAAAAATTTAAAGCTATAAAAAAATGTAAGTAAAGAAAATTTATTCACACACCACAAATGAACACAAAAGTTTTGTTATCCATGTTTGGGAAATTCCACTAGTTCAACCCTAATAACTAGGAATTTTATAAGAAAGAGATTTTTCTACACATGTTTTAAAAAATGGATATGCATGCTTGAAACCTGTTAAAGATGCAAATGACCAATGGATCCTAAACTTTGAGAATAACAATAAAATATCAAGTGTACTTGCAGTAGGATATTTACCCGAGTCAAACAAGCCATTTTTTTGCCCATTTACAAAATCCTGGCCTTCTAATCATAGATAATGTAAACTGATTTATCATAAGTAATGGGCTATATTTTTGTAACGAATGACTTATGGATTGGGAGTCAACACTCAGTTAAAAATCCACTGCCTCCCCCTTTTCCCGACGATTGTAAAACCATATATATAAAAACTAAAATAAGTTTACAATCCCTAAAAATTACAGACAATTTTTGGAATTATCACACTCTACATTTGTGCATCGTGCATTTCCATTTTAGATGTGTACTTTTTTTTCATAAATCAAAACTTGAGTTTTCACTTTCCCTTCATCTCCTAAACAAAAAAAGAGATAAAAGGCAAATAGATCACAAAAAAATGAAATTTTCGAGTTTATGTATGGAAAAAATTTAAAGCGACAACAAATTTAAGTAAATTTTTTTTTTTCACACACCACAAATGATTGCAAAATTTTTCTTATCCAAGTTTGGGAAATTGCACTAGTTCAACCCTAATAGCTTTGAATTTTATAAGAAAGAGACTTTTCTACACATGTTTTAAAAAATGGATATGCATGCTTGAAACATGTTAAAGATGAAAATGACCTATGGATCCAAACCATTTAAAGAGAATAACATTAAATTCTCAAGTGACCGTGCGGTGGATATTTACTCGAGCCAAACTAGCCATTATTTTGCCCATTTACAAAAGGCTGACCTAACAATCATAGATGATTATAAAGGGATTTATCATGCGTAATGGGCTATATTTTTCTAAGGAATGACTTATGGATATGGAGTCAACAGTTAGTTAAAAATCCCTCGCCTCCTCCTTTTCCCGACCATTGCAAAACCTGATATATAAAAACCAAAAAGTGTTTGCAAAATCTAAAAATTACAGACACTTTTTGGAATTATCACTCTCTACATTTGTGTGTTGTGCATGTTTATTTTAGATGTTTAATTTTTTTTCTTAAATCAAAACTTGAGTTCTCACTTTCCCTTCATCTCGTAAACAAAAAAAGAGATAAAAGGAATATTGATCACAACAAAATGAAAATTTTAGAGTTTATGTATGGAAAAAATTTAAAGCAATAAAAAAAGTAACAAAAGAAAATTTATTGGCACACCACAAATGAACACAAAAGTTTTGTTATCCAAGTTTGGGAAATTCCTCTAAATTAACCCTAATAGCTCGGAATTTTATAAGAAAGAGATTTTTCAACACATGTTTTAAAAAATGGATATGCATTCTTGAAACATGTTAAACATGCAAATGACCTATGGATCCAAACCTTTTAAAGTGAATAACATTAAATTCTCTAGTTAACTTGCGGTGGGATATTTACCCGAGTCAAATAAGCCATTATTATGCCCATTTACCAAAAGTTGACCTACTGATTGTAGATGATTGTAAAGTGATTTATCATTCTTAAAGGGCTATATTTTTTTAAGGAATGACTTATGGATTGGGAGTCAACAGTCAGTTAAAAATCCCTTGCCTCCCACTTTTTTCGACGATTGCAAAACCTGATATATAAAAATTAAAAAGAGTTTACAATCCCTAAAAATTACGGACACTTTTATGAATTATCTCTCTCTACATTTGTGCATTGTGCATTTCCCTTTTAGATGTATACTTTTTTCTTAAATCAAAACTTGAGTTTTCACTTTCCCTTCATCTCGTAAACAAAAAAAGAGATAAAAGGCAAATTGATCACAACAAAATGAAAATTTTAGAGTTCATGTATGGAAAAAATTTAAAGCAATAAAAAATTTAAGAAAAGAAAATTTATTCACAGACGACAAATGAACACAAAAGATTTGTTATCCAAGTTCGGGAAATTCCTCTAGTTCAACCCTAATAACTCGGAATTTTATAAGATAGAGATTTTTCTACACATGTTTTGAAAAATGGATATGAATTTTTGAAATGTTAAAAATGCAAATGACCTATGGATCCGAACCTTTTAAAGTGAATAACCTTAAATTCTCTAGTGAACTTTCGGTGAGATATTTACTCGAGTCAAATAAGCCATTATTCTGCCCATTTACAAAAAGTTGACCTAACGATCGTAGATGATTGTAAAGTGATTTATCATGCTTAAAGGGCTATATTTTTGTAAGGAATGACTTATGGATTGGGAGTCAACACTCAGTTAAAAATCCCTTGCCTCACACTTTTCCCGATGATAGCAAAACCAGATATATAAAAATTAAAAAGAATTTACAATCCCTAAAAATTACGGACACTTTTACGAATTATCTCTCTCTACATTTGTGCATTGTGCATTTCCCTTTCAGAGGTATACTTTTTTCTAAAATCAAAACTTGAGTTTTCACTTTCCCTTCATCTCGTAAACAAAAAAAAAAAGATTAGAGGCATATTGATCACAACAAAATGAAAATTTTAGATTTTATGTATGGAAAAAATTTAAAGCAATAAAAAATGTAAGAAAAGAAAATTTATTGACACACCACAAGTTTTGTTATCCAAGTTTGGGTAATTCCTCTAGTTCAACCCTAATAGCTCGGAATTTTATAAGAAAGAGATTTTTCTACATATTTTTTAAAAAATAGATATGCATTCTTGAAATATGTTAAACATGCAAATGACCTCTAGATCCAAACCTTTTAAAGTGAATAACATTAAATTCTCTAGTGCGCATGCGGTGGGATATTTACCCGAGTCAAATAAGCCATTATTCTGCCCATTTACAAAAAGTTGACCTAACGATCGTAGATGATTGTAAATTGATTTATCATGCTTAAAGGGCTACATTTTTGTAAGGAATGACTTATCAATTGGGCATCAACACTCAGTTAAAAATCCCCTGCCTCCCAGTTTTCCCGACGATTGTAAAACCTGATATATAAAAATTAAAAAGAGTTTACAATCCCAAAAAATTAGGGACACTTTTATGAATTATCTCTCTCTACATTTGTGCATTGTGCATTTTCCTTTTAGATTTATACTTTTTTCTTCAATCAAAACTTGAGTTTTCACTTTCCCTCCATCTCGTAAACAAAAAAAGAGATAAAAGGCAAATTGATCACAAAAAAATGAAAATTTTAGAGTTTGTGTATGGAAATAATTTAAAGCAATAAAAAATGTAAGAAAATAAAATTTATTGACACACCACAAATGAACCCAAAAGTTTTGTTATCCAAGTTTGGGAAATTCCTCTAGTTCAACCCTAATAGCTCGGAATTTTATAAGAAAGATATTTTTCTTCACATGTTTTAAAAAATGGATATGCATTCTTGAAACATGTTAAACATGAAAATGACCTATGGATCCAAACCTTTTAAAGTGAATAACATTAAATTCTCTAGTGAACTTGCGGTGGGATATTTACCCTAGTCAAATAAACCATTATTCTGCCCATTTACAAAAAGTTGACCCAACGATTGTAGATGATTGTAAAGTGATTTATCTTGCTTAAAGGGCTATATTTTTGTAAGGAATGACTTATGGATTGGGTGTCAACACTCAGTTAAAAAACCCATGCCTCCCACTTTTCCACGATTGCAAAAACTGATATTTAAAAATTAAAAAGAGTTTACAATCCTAAAAATTACGGACAATTTTATGAATTATCACTCTCTACATTTGTGCATTGTGCATTTCCCTTTTAGATTTACACTTTTTTCTTCAATCAAAACTTGAGTTTTCAGTTTTCCTTCATCTCGTAAACAAAAAAAGAGATAAAACGCACAAAGATCACAACAAAATGAAAATTTTAGAGTTTATGTATGGAAAAAATTTAAAGCTATAAAAAATGTAAGAAAAGAAAATTTATTGACACACCACAAATGAACACGAAAGTTTTGTGATCCAAGTTTGGGAAATTCCTCTAGTTCAACCCTAATAGCTCGGAATTTTATAAGAAAGAGATTTTTCTTCACATGTTTTAAAAAATGGATATGCATTCTTGAAACATGTTAAACATGCAAATGACCTATGGATCCAAACCTTTTAAAGTGAATAACATTAAATTGTCTAGTGAACTTGTGGTGGGATATTTACCCGAATCAAATAAGCCATTATTCTGCCCATTTAAAAAAAGTTGACCCAACGATCGTAGATAATTGTAAAGTGATTTATCATGCTTAAAGGGCTATATTTTTGTAAGGAATGACTTATGGATTCGGTGTCAACACTCAGTTAAAAAACCCATGCCTCCCACTTTTCCCGACGATTGCAAAACCTGATATTTAAAAATTAAAAAGAGTTTACAATCCCTAAAAATTATGGACACTTTTATGAATTATCTCTCTCTAAATTTGTGCATTGTGCATTTCCCTTTTAGATGTATACTTTTTTCTTAAATCAAAACTTGAGTTTTCACTTTCTCTTCATCTTGTAAACAAAAAAAGAGATAAAAGGCAAATTGATCACAACAAAATGAAAATTTTAGAGTATATGTATGGAAAAAATTTAAAGCAATAAAAAATGTAAGAAAAGAAAATTTATTGACACACAACAAATGAATACAAAAGTTTTGTTATCCAAGTTTGGGAAATTCCTCTAGTTCAACCCTAATAGCTCGGAATTTTATAAGAAAGATATTTTTCTACACATGTTTTAAAAAATGGATATGCATTCTTGAAACATGTTAAACATGCAAATGACCTATGGATCCAAACCTTTTAAAGTGAATAACATTAAATTCTCTAGTGAACTTGCGGTGGGATATTTACCCGAGTCAAATAAGCCATTATTCTGCCCATTTACAAAAAGTTGACCTAACAAACGTTGATGATTGTAAAGTGATTTATCAGGCACAAAAGGCTATATTTTTGAAAGGATTGACTTATGGATTGGGATTCAACACTCAGTTAAAAATACTTTGCCTCCCTCTTTTCTCGACAATTGCAAAACCTGATATATAAAAACTAGAAAGAGTTTACAATCCCTAAAATTTACAGACACTTTTATGAATTATCTCTCTCTACATGAGTGCATTGGGCTTTTCCATTTTAGATGCATACTTTTTTCTTAAATCAAAACTTGAGTTTTTAGTTTCCCTTCATCCTGTAAACAGAAAAAGAAATAAAAGGCAAATACATCACAAAAAATTGAAAATTTTAGAGTTTATGTAAGGAAAATATTTAAAGCAATAACAAATATAAGTAAAGAAAATTTATCCACACACCACAAATGAGCACAAAATTTTTTTTATCCAAGTTTAGGAAATTCCTCTTGTTCAACGCTCGGTATTTTTTAAGAAAGAGATTTTCCTACACATGTTTTAAATAATCGATATGAATGCTTGAAACAAGTTAAAGATGCAAATGACCTATCGATCCAAACCTTTTAAAGAGAATAACAGTAAATACTCAAGTGAACGTGCGGTGGGATATTTACCTGAGTCAAACAAGCCATTATTTTGCCCATTTACAAAAAGCCGACCAAACGATCATAGATGATTGTAAAGTGATTTATCATGTGCGTAACAGGCTACATTTTTGTAAGGAATGACTTATGGATTGGGAGTCAACACTAAGTCAAAAATTCCACGCCTCCCCCTTTTCCCGACGATTGCAAATCCTGATATATAAAAACTAAAAAGAGTTTACAATTCCCAAAAATTACAGACACTTTTTGGAATTATCTCTCTCTACATTTGTGCATTGTGCATTTCCATTTTAGATGTATACTTTTTTCTTAAATCAAAACTTGAGTTTTTACTTTCCCTTCATCTCGTAAAAAAAAGAGATAAAAGGCAAATACATCACAACAAATTGAAAATTTTAGAGTTTATGTAAAGAAAATATTTAGCGCAATAAAAAATAAATGTAAATAAAATTTTTGCACACACCATATATGAGCACAAAAGTTTTTTTTATCAAAGTTTGGCAAATTCCACTTGTTTAACGCTCAAAATTTTTTAAGAAAGAGATTTTTCTACACTTGTTTTAAATAATCGATATGCATACTTGAAACATGTAAAAGATGCAGATGACCTATGGATCCAAACCTTTTAAATGGAATAACATTAAATTCTCAAGTGAACGTGCAATGGCATATTTACCTTAGTCAAATAAGCCATTATTTTGCGCATTTATAAAAAGCTGACCTAACGATCATAGATGATTGTAAAGTGATTTATCATATGCGTAACAGGCTACATTTTTGGAAGGAATGACTTATGTATTGGGAGTCAAGACTAAGTTAAAAATCCCCTGCCTCCCCCTTTTCCCAAAGATTGCAAAACCGGATATATAAAAACTAACAAGAGTTTAAAATCCATAAAAATTACCGAGACTTTTTGGAATTATCTCTCTCTACATTTGTGCATTGTGCATTTCCATTTTCGATGTATATTTTTTTCTTAAGTCAAAAACTGGAGTTTTCCCATTCCCTTCATCTCACTAAACAAAAAACGAGATAAAAAGCAAATAGATCACAACAAAATGAAAATTTTAGATATTATGTATGGAAAAAATTTAAACGAATAACAAATGTAAGTAAAGAAAATTTATTCACACACCACAATAGAACACAAAAGTTTTGTTATCCAAGTTTGGGAAAAACCATTAGTTTAACCTTAATAACTCAAAAATTTTTAAGAAAGAGATTTTTCTACACACATTTTAAAAAATGGATATGCATGCTTGAAACATGTTAAGGATGCAAATGACCTATGGTTCCAAACCTTTCAAAGAGAATAACATCAAATTCTCAAGTGAACGTGCAGTGGGATATTTACCAGAGTCAAACAAGCCATGATTTTGCCTATTTACAAAAAGTTGACCAAACGATCATAGATGATTGTAAAGTGATGTATCATGCGTAACGGGCCATATTTTTGGAAGGAATGACTTATGGATTGGGAGTCAACACACAAGTAAAAAACCCTGCCTCCCCCTTTTCCCGACGATTGCAAAACCAGATATATAAATACTAAAAAGATTTTACAATCCCTAAAAATTACAGACACTTTTTTGAATTATTTCTCTCTACATTTGTGCATTGTGCATTTCCATTATAGATGTATACTTTTTTCTTAAATCAAAACTTGAGTTTTCACTTTCCCTTCATCTCATAAACAAAAAAAGAGATAAAAGGCAAATATATCACAACAAAATGAAATTTTAGAGTTTATGTATGGAAAAAATTTAAAGTAATAACAAATGTAAGCAAAGAAAATTTCTTCACACACCACAAATGAACACAAAAGTTTTGTTATCCAAGTTTGGGAAATTCCACTAGTTCAATGCTCGGAATTTTATAAGAAAGAGATTTTCTACACATCTTTTAAAAAATGGATATGCATGCTTGAAACTTGTTAAAGATTCAAATGACCTATCGATCCAAACCTTTTATAGAGAATAAACTTAAATTCTCAGGTGAACGTACGGTGGGATATTTACCCGAGTCAAACAAGCCATTATTTGTCCAATTTACAAAAAGCAACGATTATAGATGACTGTAAAGTGATTTATCCTGTGCAACGGGCTATATTTTTTAAAGGAATAACTTATTGATTGGGAGTCAACACTAAGTTAAAAATCCCCCGCCAGCCTCTTTTCACGACGATTACAAAACCTGATATATAAAACCTACAAAGAGTTTACAATTTCTTAAAATTACTGACACTTTTTGGAATTATCTCTCTCTACATTTGTGAATTGTGCATTTCCATTATAGATGTATACTTTTTTCTTAAATCAAAACTTGAGTTTTCACTTTCCCTTCATCTCAGAAACAAAAAAAGAGATAAAAGGCAAATATATCACAACAAAATGAAATTTTAGAGTTTATTTATGGAAAAAATTTAAAGTAATAACAAATGTAAGCAAAGAAAATTTCTTCACACACCACAAATGAACACAAAAGTTTTTTTATCCAAGTTTGGGAAATTCCACTAGTTCAATGTTTGGAATTTTATAAAAAAGAGATTTTTCTACACATCTTTTATAAATGGATATGCATGCTTGAAACTTGTTAAAGATTCAAAAGACCTATTGATCCAAACCTTTTATCGAGAATAAACTTAAATTTTCAAGTGAACATACCGTGGGATATTTAGCCGAGTCAAACAAGCCATTATTTGTCCATTCTGCAAAAAGCTATCCTAACGATTATAGATGACTGTAAAGTGATTTATCATACGCAACATGCTAAATTTTTTAAAGGAACAACTTTTGGATTGGGACTCAACACTCAGTTAAAAATCCCCTGCCAGCTCCTTTTCACTAAGATTACAAAACCTGATATATAAAACCTACAAAGAGTTTACAATCCCTGAAAATTACTCACACTTTTTGCAATTCTCTCTCTCTACATTTGTGCATTGTGCATTTCCATTTTCGATGTATACTTTCTTCTTAAATCAAAACTTTAGTTTTCACTTTCCCTTCATCTCGTTAAACAAAAAAAGAGATAAAAGGCAAATAGATCACAACAAATTGAAAATTTTAGAGTTGATGTATAGAAAAAATTAAATGCAATAACAAATTTAAGTAAAGAAAATTTATACACACACCACAAATGAACACAAAAGTTTTTTTTATCCAAGTTTGGGAAATTCCACTAGTTCTACCCTAATAGCTCGAAATTTTATAAGATAGAGATTTTTCTACACAGGTTTTAAAAAATGGATATGCGTGCTTGAAACATGTTAAAGATGCAAATGACCTATGGATCAAAACCCTTGAAAGAGAATAACATAAAATTCTCAATTAAACGTGCGGAGGGAAATTAACCCGAGTCAAACAAGCCATTATTTTGCCCATTTACAAAAAGCTGACTTAACGATCCTAGATGATTGTGAAGTGATTTATCAAGGGTAACGGACTAAATTTTTTTAAGGAATGACTTATGGATTGGGAGTCAACACTCAGTTAAAAATCCCCCGCCTCCCCCTTTGCCAGACGGATGCAAAACCAGATATATAAAAACTAAAAAGTCTTTACAATCCCTAAAAATTACAGACACTTTTTGAAATTATCTCTCTCTACATTTGTGCATTGTGCATTTCCATTTTAGATGTATACTTTTTTCTTAAATCAAAACTTGAGTTTTCACTTTCCCTTTATATATTTAACCAAAAAGGAAATAAAAGGCAAATAGATCACACCAAAATGAAAATTTTAGAGTTTCTGTATGGAAGAAATTTAAAGCAATAAGAAATGTAAGTGAAGAAAATTTATTCACACACCACAAATGAACACAAAATTTTTGTTATCCAAGTTATGGAAATTCTACTAGTTCAACCCTAATAGCTTGGAATTTTATAAGAAAGAGATTTTTCTACACATTTTTAAAAAATGGATATGCTTCCTTGAAACATGTAGAAGATGCAAATGACCTATGGATCCCAACCTTTTAAAAAGAATAACATTAAATTCTAAAGTGAACGGGCGGTGGGATATTTACCCGAGTCAAACAAACCATTATTTTGCCCATTTACAAAAAGCTGACCTAACGATTATAGATGATTGTAAAGTGATTTATCATGCATAACAGGCTATATTTTTTTAAGGAATGACTTACTGATTAGGAGTCAACACTCAGTTAAAAATCCCGCGCCTCCCCCTTTTCCCGACGATTGCAAAATTTGATATATAAGAACTAAAAAGAGTTTACAATCACTAAAAACTTCAGACTCTTTTTGGAATTATCTTTGTCTACATTTACGCATTGTGCATTTCCATTTTAGATGTATAGTTTTTTCATAAATGAAAACTTGAGTTTTCACTTTCCCTTCATCTCGTAGTAAAAAAAAGAGATAAAAGGCAAATAGATCACAACAAAATGATAATTTTAGAGTTTATGTATAGAAAAAAATTAAAGCAATAACAAATGTAAGTAAAGAACATTTATTCACATACCACAATTGAACAAAAAAGTTTTGTTATCCAAGTTTGGGAAATTCAAGTAGTTCAACCCTAATAGCTCGGAATTTTATAAGATATATATTTTTCTACACAGGTTTTAAAAAATAGATAAGCATGCTTGAAACATGTTAAAGATGCAAATGACCTATGGATCCAAACCTTTTAAAGAGAATCACATAAAATTCTCAATTGAACGTGTGGTGGGATATTTACCCGAGTCAAACATGCCATTATTTTGCCCATTTACAAAAAGCTGACTTAACGATCCAAGATGATTGTGAAGTGATTTATCATGGGTAAAGGACTACATTTTTGTAAGGAATGACTTATGGATTGGGAGTCAACACTCAGTTAAAAATCCCCCGCCTCTCCCTTTTCTAGATGGTTGCCAAAAAAGATATATAAAAACCAAAAAGACTTTACAATCCCTAAAAATTACAGACACTTTTTGAAATTATCTCTCTCTACATTTGTGCATTGTGCATTTCCATTTTTGATGTATGCTTTTTTCTTAAATCTAAACTTGAGTTTTCTCTTTCCCTTTATCTCGTTAAGAAAAAAGGAGATAAAAGGCAAATAGATCACAACAAAATGAAAATTTTAGAGTTTATGTATGGAAAAAAATTAATGCAATAAAAAATGTAACTGAAGAAAATTTATTCACACACCACAAATGAACACAAAAGTTTTGTTATCCAAGTTATAGAAATTCCACTAGTTCAACCCTAATAGCTTGGAATTTTATAAGAAAGAGATTTTTCTACGCATTTTTAAAAAAATGGATATGCTTCCTTGAAACATGTTGAAGATTCAAATGACCTATGGATCCATACCTTTTAAAGCGAATAACATTAAATTCTAAAGTGAACGTGCGGTGGGATATTTACCCGAGTCAAACAAATCATTATTTTGCCCATTTACAAAAAGCTGACCTAACGATCAATGATGATTGTAAAGTGATTTATCATGCGTAACAGGCTATATTTTTTTAAGAAATGACTTACTGATATGGAGTCAACACTCTGTTAAAAATCCCTCGCCTCCCTCTTTTCCCGACGATTGCAAAACAAGATACATAAAAACAAAAAAGATTTTACAATCCCTAAAAATTTCAGACTCTTTTTGGAATTATCTCTCTCTACATTTGCGCATTTTGCATTACCATTTTAGATGTATACTTTTTTCTTCAATCAAAACTTGCCCTTCATCTCGTAAAAAGAAAAAGAGATAAAAGGCAAATAGATCACAACAAAATGAAATTTTTAGAGTTTATGTATAGAAAAAATTTAATGTAATAACAAATGTAAGCAAAGAAAATTTATTCACACACCACAAATGATCACAAGAGTTTTGTTATCCATGTTTGGGAAATTCCACTACCTCAACGCTCAGAATTTTATAAGAAAGAGATTTTTCTACACATCTTATAAAGAATTGTTCTGCATGCTTGAAACTTGATAAAGATTCAAATGACCTATCGATCCAAACCTTTTAAAGAGAATAAAATTAAATTCTCAAGTGAACGTACGGTGGGATATTTACCCGAGTCAAACAAGCCATTATTTTGCCATTTTAAAAAAAGCTGACCAAACGATCGTAGATGACTGTAAGGTGATTTATCATGCGTAACGGGCTATATTTTGAAAGGAATGACTTATGGATTGGGAGTCAACATTCAGTTAAAACTCCCTCGCAAGCCCCTTTTCCCAATGATTGTAAACCTGATTTATAAAACCTAAAAAGAGTTTACAATCCCTAAAAGTTACTGACACTTTTTGGAATTATCTCTCTCTACATTTGTGCATTGTGCATTTCAATTTTAGATGTATACTTTTTTCTTAAATCAAAACTTGAGTTTTCACTTTCCCTTTATCTCATTAAACAAAAGAAGAGATAAAAGGTAAATAGATCACAACAAATTGAAAATTTTAGAGTTGATGTATGAAAAAAATTAAAAGCAATAACAAATGTAAGTAAAGAAAATATATTCACACACCACAAATGAACACAAAAGTTTTTTTATCCAAGTTTGGGAAATTCCACTAGGTCAACCCTAATAGCTCGGAATTTTATAAGATAGAGATTTTTCTACATAGGTCTCAAAAAATGGATATGCATGCTTGAAATTGTTAAAGGTGCAAATGACCTATGGATCCAAACCTTTTAAAAAGAATAACATAAAATTCTCAAGTGAACGTGTGGTGGGATATTTACCCGAGTCAAATGAGCCAATATTTTGCCCATTGACAAAAATCTGACCATACGATCATAGATGATTGTAAAGTGATTTATCATGCGTAACATACTATATTTTTGTAAGGAATGACTGATTGGTTGGGAGTCAACACTCAGTTAAAAATCCCTCACCTCCCCCTTTCCCCGACGATTGCAAAACCTGATATATAAAAACGAAAAAGAGTTTACAATCCCTAAAAATTTCAGACACTTTTTGGAACTATCACTCTCTACATTTGCACATTTTGCATTTCCATTTTAGATGTATATTTTTTTCTTAAATCAAAACTTGAGTTTTCACTTTCCCTTCATCTCGTAAAAAGAAAAAGAGATAAAAGGCAAAAAGATCACAACGAATTAAAATTTTTAGAGTTTATGTATGGAAAAAGTTTAATGTAATAACAAATGTAAGCAAAGAAAATTTATTCACTCACCACAAATGTTCACAAAAGTTTTGTTATCCATGTTTGGGAAATTTCAGTAGCTCAACGCTCGGAATGTTATAAGAAAGAGATTTTTCTACACATCTTTTAAAAAATGGATATGCATGCTTGAAAGTTGATAAAGATTCAAATGACCTATCGATCCAAACCTTTTAAAGAGAATAAAATTGAATTCTCAAGTGAACGTACGGTGAGATATATACCCGAGTCAAACAAGCCATTATTTTGCCACTTTACAAAAAGCTGACCAAACGATCACAGATGACTGTAAAGTGATTTATCATGCATAACGGGCTATATTTTTGAAAGGAATGACTTATGGATTGGGAGTCAACACTCAGTTAAAACTCCCCCGCATGCCCCTTTTCCCAATGATGGCAAAACCTGATTTATAAAATCTAAAAGGAGTTTACAATCACCAAAAATTAGAAACACTTTTTGGAATTATCTCTCTCTACATTTGTTCATTGTGCATTTCCATTTTAGATGTAAAATTTTTTCTTAAATCGAAACTTGAGTTGTCTCTTTCCCTTCATCTCGTTAACAAAAAAGGAGATAAAAGGCAAATGGATCACACCAAAATGTAAATTTTAGAGTTTATTTATGGAAAAAAAATTAAAGCAATAACAAATTTAAGTGAAGAAAATTTATTCACACACCACATATGAACACAAAAGTTTTTTATCAAAGTTATGGAAATTGCATTAGTTCAACCCTAATAGCTTGGAATTTTATAAGAAATAGATTTTTCTACACAGGTTTTAAAAAATAGATATGCATGCTTGAAACATGTAGAAGATGAAAATGATCTATGGATCCAAACATTTTAAAGAGAATAACTTTAAATTCTGAAGTGAATGGGCAATGGGATATTTACCCGAGTCTTACAAGCCATTATTTTTCCCATTTACAAAAAGCTGACCTAACGATCATAGATGATTGCAAAGTGATTTATCATGCGTAACAGGCTATAATTTTGTAAGGAATTACTTATTGATTGGGAGTCAACACTCAGTTAAAATCCCCCACCTCCCCCTTTTTTCGACGATTGCAAAACGTGATATCTAAAAATTAAAAAGAATTTACAAACCCTAAACATTTCTGAGATTTTTTGGAATTATCTCTCTCTACATTTACGCATTGTGCATTTCCATTTTAGATGTATACTATTTTCATAAATCAAAACTTGATTTTTCACTTTCCCTTCATCTCGTAAAACAAAAAAAGAGGTAAAAGGCAAAAAGATTTCAACAAAATGAAAATTTTGGAGTTTATGAATGGAAAAAATTTAAAGAAATAACAAAAGTAAGTAAATAAAATTTATTCACACACAAAAAATGAACAAAAAATTTTTGTTATCCAAATTTGGGAAATTCCACTAGTTCAACCCTAATAGCTCAGAATTTTATAAGAAGGAGATTTTTTGACACATGTTTTAAAAAATGGATATGCATGCTTGAAACTTGTTAAAGATGCAAATGACATATGGATCAAAACCTTTTAAAGAAAGTAACATGAAATTCTCAAGTGAACGTGCAGTGGGATATTTACTTGAGTTAAATGAACCATTATTTTGCCCATTTAAAAAAATCTGACCTTACGATGATAGATGATTGTAAAGTAATTTATCATGCGTAACAGGCTATATTTCTAAGGAATGACTTATGGATTGGGAGTCTACACTCAGTTAAAAATCCATGTCCTCCCCCTTTTTTCAACGATTGCAAAACCTAATATATAAAAACTAAAAAGAGTTTACAATCCCTAAAAATTACGGACACTTTTTGGAATTGTCTCTCTCTACATTTGTGCATTGAGCATTTCCATAATAGATGTATACTTTTTTCTTAAATCAAAACTTGATTTTGCACTTTCCCTTCATCTGGTAAACAAAAGAAGAGATAAAAGGCAAATAGATCACAACGAAATGAAAATTTTAGAGTTTATGTAAGGAAAACCTTTTAAGCAATAACAAATGGAAATGAAGAAAATTTATTCGCACACCAAAAATGAACACAAAAGTTTTGTTATCCAAGTTATGGAAATTCCACTAGTTCAACCCTAATAGCTTGGAATTTAATAAGAAAGAGATTTTTCTACACATAGTTTAAAAAATGGATATGCATGCTTGAAACATGTTGAAGATGCAAATGACCTATGGATCCAAACCTTTTAAAGAGAATAACATTAAATTCTTAAGTGAACGGGAGGTGGGATATTTACCCAAGTCAAACAAGCCATTATTTATGTTGTAAGGAATGACTTACAGGTTGGGAGTCAACACTCAGTTCAAAATCCCCCACCTCCTCCTTTTCCCGACGATTGCAAAACTTGATATATAAAAATGAAAAAGAGTTTACAATCCCCAAAAATTTCAGACACTTTTAGGAATTATCTCTCTCTACATTTGCGCATTGTGCATTTTCATTTTAGATGTATACTTTTTTCTTAAATCAAAACTTGAATTTTCACTTTCCTTTCATCTCGTAAAAAGAAAAAGAGATAAAAGGCAAATAGATCCCAACAAAATGAAAATTTTAGAGTATATGGATGGAAAAAATTTAAAGCAATAACAAATGTAAGAAAATAAAATTTATTCACACACCACAAATGAACAAAAAAGTTTTGTTATCCAAGTTTGGGAAATTCCACTAGTTCAACCCTAATAGCTCGGAATTTTATAAGGAGATTTTTCAACACATGATTTAAAAAATGGATAAGCATGCTTGAAGATGCAAATGACCTATGGATCCAAACCTTTTAAAGAGTAACATTAAATTCTCAAGTGAATGTGCGGTGGGATATTTACCCGAGTCAAACAAGCCATTATTTTGCCCATTTAAAAAAAGATGACCTTAAGATCATGGATGATTGTAAAGTGATTTATCATGCGTAATGGGTTATATTTTTTTAAGGAATGACTTATGGATTGGGAGTCAACACAGTTAAAAATCCCCCGCCTCCCACTTTTCCCAACTATTGCAAAACCTGATATATAAAAACTAAAATGAGTTTGCAATCCCTAAAAATTACAGACACTTTTTTGAATTTTCTCTCTCTTCATTTCTGCATTGAGCATTTCCATTTTGGATTTACACCTTTTTATTAAATCAAAACTTGAGTTTTCACTTTTCTTTCATTTCGTAAACAAAAAAAGAGATAAAAGGCAAATAGATCACAACAAAATGGAAATTTAGAGTTTATGTACGGAAAAAATTTAAGACAATAACAAATGTAAGTAAAGAAAAGTTATTCACACACCACAAATGAACACAAAAGTTTTGTAATCCATGTTTTGGAAATTCCGTTAGTTCAACCCTAATTTTATAAGAAAGAAATTTTTCTACACGTGTTTTAAAAATTGAATTTGCATTTTTCAAACATGTTAAATTTGTAAATGACATATGGTTCCAAACCATTTAAAAAGAAAAACTTAAATTCTTAAGTGAACGTATGGTGGGATATTTACCTGAGTCAAACAAGCCATTATTTTGCATGTTTACAAAAAGCTGACCTAACGATCATATATGATTGTAAAGTGATTTATCATGCATAACAGGCTATATTTTTGTAAGGAATGACTTATGGATTGGGTGTCAACACTCAGTTAAAAATCCCCCACCTCCTCCTTTTGCTGACGATTGTAAAACCTTATATATAAAAGCTAAAAAAGAGTTTACAATCCCTAAAAATTACAGACACTTTTAGGAATTATCACTCTCTACGTTTGTCCATTGTGCATTTCCATTTTAGATGTATACTTTTTTCTTAAATCAAAACATGAGTTTTCACTTTCCCTTCATCTCGTAAACAAAAAAAGATATAAAAGGCAAATTGATCACAACAAAAAAAAAAAATTTAGAGTTTATGTATGGAAAAAATTTAAAGCAATAAAAAATATAAGAAAAGAAAATTTATTTACAGACCTCAAATGAACACAAAAGTTTTCTTATCCAAGTTTGGGAAATTCCACTAGTTCAACCCTAATAGCTCAAATTTGTTTTAAGAAAGGGATTTTTCTACACATGTTTTAAAAAATGGATGTGCATTCTTGAAACATGTTAAAGATGCAAATGACCTATGAATCCAAACCTTTTAAAGTCAATAACATTAAATTCTCTAGTGAACGTGCGGTTGGATATTTACCTGAGTCAAAGAAGCCATTATTCTGTCCTTTTACAAAAAGTTGACCTAACGATCGTAGATGATTGTAAAGTGATTTATCATGCGCAAAGGGCTATATTTTTTTAAGGAATGACTTTTGGATTGGGAGTCAACACTCTGTTAAAAGTCCCCTACCTCCCTCTTTTCCCGACGATTGCAAAACCTGATATGTAAAAACTGAAATGTGTTTACATTCCCTAAAAATTATGGACACTTATATGAATTATCTCTCACTTCATTTGTTCATTGTGCATTTCCATTTCATATGTATACTTTTTTCTTAAATCAAAACTTGAGTTTTCACATTCCCTTCATCTCGTAAACAAAAAAATAGATAAAAGGCAAATAGATCACAACAAATTTAAAATTTTAGAGTTTATGCATGGAAAATATTTAAAGCAATAAAAAATATAAGTAAAGAAAATGTATGCTCACAGCACAAATGAGCACAAAAGTTTTCTTATCCAAGTTTGGGAAATTCCACTAGTTCAATGCTCGGAATTTTTTAACAAAGAGATTTTTCGACACATGTTTTAAATAATCGATATGCATGCTAGAAACATGTTAAAGATTCAAATGACCTATGGAGCCAAACCTTTCAAAGAGGATAACTTTAAATTCTCAAGTGAACGTGTGGAGGGATATTTACGCGAGTCAAACAAGCCTTTATTTTTCCCATTTACAAAAGACTGACCTAACGATCATAGATGATTGTAAAGTGATTTATCATGCCTAACGGGCTACATTTTTTTAAGAAACGAGATTGGGAGTTAACACTAAGTTAAAAATCCCCCACCTACCCCTTTTCCCGACGATTGCAAAACCTAATAAATAAAAACTAAAAAGAGTTTACAATCCATAAAAATTACAGACACTTTTTGGAATTATCTATCTCTACATTTTTGCATTGTGCATTTCCATTTTAGATGTATAATTTTTTCTTAAATCAAAACTTGAGTTTTCACTTTCCCTTCATCTCCTAAATAAAAAAGACATAAAAGGCAAATAGATCACAACAAATTGAAAATTTTAGAGTTTATGTATGGAAAAAATTTAAACAAATAACAAATGTAAGTAAAGAAAATTTTTTCACACCACAAAATAACACAAAAGTTTTGTTATCCAAGTTTGGGAAATACCATTAGTTCATCCTTAACAGCTCAAAATTTGTTAAGAATGAAATTTTTTTCAAGATGTTTTAAAAAAAGGATATGCATTCTTGAAACATGTTAAGGATGCAAATGACCTATGGTTCTAAACTTCTCAAAGAGAATAACATCAAATTCTCAAGTGAACGTGCAGTGTGATATTTACCTAAGTCGAACAAGCCACTATTTTGCCCATTTACAAAAGTTGACCAAACGATCATTGATGATTGTAAAGTGATGTATCATGCGTAACAGGCTATATTTTTGTAAGGAATGACTTATGGATTGGGAGTCAACACGCAGTTAAAAAACCCCGCCTCCCCCTTTTTCTGATGATTGCAAAATCTAATATATAAAACTAAAAAGAGTTTAAAATCCCTAAAAATTACAGACACTTTTTGGAATTATCTCTCTCTACATTTGTGCATTGTGCATTTCCATTATAGATGTATACTTTTTTCTTAAATCAAAACTTGATCTTAAACCTTCGTCTCGAAAACAAAAAAAGAGATAAAAGGAAAAATAGATCACAAAAAATGAAATTTTTAGAGTTTATGTATGGAAAACATTTAATGTAATAACAAATCTAAGCAAAGAAAATTTATTTACACACCACAAATATACACAAAAGTTTTGTTATCCAAGTTTGGGAAATTCCACTAGTTCAACGCTCGGAATTTTATAAGAAAGAGATTTTTCTACACATCTTTTAAAAAATGGATATGCATGCTTGAAACTTGTTAAAGATTCAAATGACCTATCGATCCAAACCTTTTAAAGAGAATAAAATTAAATTCTCTAGTGAACGTACAGTGGGATATTTACCCAAGTCAAACAAGCCATTATTTGTCCATTTTCCAAAAATCTGACCTAACGTTTATAGATGACTGTAAAGTGATTTATCATGTGTAACATGCTATATTTTTTTAAAGAATGACTTACTGATTGGGTGTCAATACTCAGTTATAAAGCACCCGCCTCCCCCTTTTCCCGATGATAGCAAAACCTGATATATAAAAATTAAAAAGAGTTTACAATCCCTAAAAATTTCAGAAACTTTTTGGAATTACCTCTCTCTAAATTTGTGCATTGTGCATTTACATTTTAGATGTATACCTTTTTCATCAATCAAAACTTTAGTTTTCACTTTCCCTTCTTCTTGTAAAAAAAAGAGATAAAAGGCAAATAGATCACAACAAAATGAAAATTTTAGAGTTTATGTATGGAAAAAATTTAAAGCAATAAAAAATGTAAGTAAAGAAAATTTATTCACACACCACAAATGAACAACAAAGTTTTGTTATCCAACTTTGGGAAATTCCACTACTTCAACCCTAATAGCTCAGAATTTTATAAGAAGGAGATTTTTTGACCCATGTTTTAAAAAATGGATATGCATGCTTGAAATATGTTAAAGATGCAAATGACCGATGGATCCAAACCTTTTAAAGAGAATAGCATTCAATTCTCAAATTAACGTACGGTGGGATATTTACCCGAGTCAAATGAGCCATTATTTTGCCGTTTAACAAAAATCTGACCATACGATCATAGATGATTGTAAAGTGATTTGTCATGCGTAACGGGCTACATTTTTTGTAAGGAATGACTTATGGATTGGGAGTTAACACTCAGTTAAAAATCCCCCTCTCCACCTTTTCCTGACGATTACAAAACCTGATATATAAAAAATAAAAAGACTTTACAATCCCTAAAAATTACAAACACTTTTTGGAATTCTCTCTCTACATTTGTGCATTGTGCATTTCCATTTCATATGTATACTTTTTTCTTAACTCAAAACTTGAGTTGTCACTTTCCCTTCATCTGGTTAACAAAAAAGGAGATAAAAGGCAAATAGATCACAACAAAATGAAATTTTAAGAGTTTATGTGTGGAAAAAAATTAATGTAATAACAAATCTAAGCAAAGAAAATTTATTTACACACCACAAATGTACTCAAAATTTTTGTTATCCAAGTTTGGGAAATTCCACTAGTTCAACGCTTGGAATTTTATAAGAAAGAGATTTTTCTACACATCTTTTAAAAAATGGATAAGCATGCTTGAAACTTGTTAAGAAAATAAAAATTGTAAGTGAAGAAAATTTATTCACACACCACAAATGAACACAAAAGTTTTGTTATCCAAGTTTGGGAGTTTCCACTTGCTCAACCCTAATAGCTTGGAATTTTATAAGAAAAAGACTTTCTACACATGTTTTAAAAAATGGATATGCATTCTTGAAACATGTTAAAGATGCAAATGACCTATGGATCCAAACCTCTTAAAGAGAATAACATTAAATTCTCAAGTGAAAGGGCGATGGGATATTTACCCGACTCAAACAAGCCATTATTTTGCCCATTTACAAAAAGCTGACCTAACGATTATAGATGATTGTAAAGTGATTTATCATGCGTTACAGGCTATATTTTTGTAAGGAATGGCTTACTGATTGGGAGTCAACACTCAGTTAAAAATCCCCCACCTCCCTCTTTTCCCGACGATTGCAAAACCTGCTATATAAAAACTAAAAAGAGTTTACAATCCCTAAAAATTTCAGACACTTTTTTGGAATTATCTCTCTCTACATTTGTGCATTGTGCATTTCCATTATAGATGTATACTTTTTTCTTAACTCAAAACTTGAGCTTTCACTTTCCCTTCATCTCGTAAAGAAAAAAAAAGATAAAAGGCAAATAGATCACAAAAAAATGAAATTTTTAGAGTTTATGTATGAAAAAAATTTAATGTAATAACAAATCTAAGCAAAGAAAATTTATTTACCCACCACAAATGTGCACAAAATTTTTGTTATCCAAGTTTGGGAAATTCGACTAGTTCAACGCTCGGAATTTTATAAGAAAGAGATTTTTCTACACATCTTTGAAAAAATGGATAAGCATGGTTGAAACTTGTTAAAGATTCAAATGACCTATCGATCCAAACTTTTTAAAGAGAATAAAATTAAATTCTGAAGTGAACGTACGGTGGGATATTTACCCGAGTCAAACAAGCATGTATTTGTTCATTTTACAAAAAGCTAACCTAACGATTATAGATGACTGTAAAGTGATTTATCTTGCGTAATGGGCTATATTTTTGAAAGGAAGGACTTATGGATTGGGAGTCAACACTCAGTTAAAAATCCCCCGCCAGGCCCTTTTCCCAACGATTGAAAAACATGATATATAAAACCTAAAAAGAGTTTATAATCCCTGAAAGTTACTGACACTTTTTGGAATTATCTCTCTCTAAATTTGTGCATTTTGCATTTCCATTTTAGATCTATACTTTTTTCTTAAATCAAAACATGAGTTTTCACTTTCCCTTCATCTTGTTAAACAAAAAAAAGAGATATAAGGCAAATAGATCACAACAAATTGAAAATTTTAGAGTTGATGTATGGAAAGAATTAAAAGCAATAACAAATGTAAGTAAATAAAATTTATTCACACATTACAAATGAACACCAAAGTTTTTTTATCCAAGTTTGGGAAATTCCACTAGTTCAACCCTAATAGCTCGGAATTTTATAAGCTAGAGATTTTTCTACTCTGGTTTTAAAAAATGGATATGCATGCTTGAAACATGTGAAAGATGCAAATGACCTATGGATCCAAACCTTTTAAAGAGAATAACATAAAATTCTCAATTGAATGTGTTGTGGGATATTTACCCGAGTCAAACAAGCCATTATTTTGCCCACTTACAAACATTTGACTTAACGATCCTAGCTGACTGTGAAGTGATTGATCATGGGTAACGGGCAACATTTTTGTAAGGAATGACTTATGGATTGGGAGTCAACACTTAGTTAAAAATCCCCCACTTCCCTCTTTTCCAGACGATTGCAAAACCAAATATATAAAAACTAAAAAGAGCTTACAATCCCAAAAAATTACAGACACTTTTTGGAATTATGTTTCTCTACATTTGTGCATTGTGAATTTCCATTTTAGATGTGTACTTTTTTCTTAAATCTAAACTTGAGTTTTCACTTTCCCTTTATCTCGTAAAAAAAAAGGAGATAAAAGGCATATAGATCACACCAAAATGAAAATTTTAGAGTTTATTTATGCAAAAAATTTAAAGCAATAAAAAATGTAAGTGAAGAAAATTTATTCACACACCACAAATGAACACAAAAGTTTTGTAATCCAAGTTATGAAAATTCCACTAGTTCATCCCTAATAGCTTGGGATTTTATAAGAAATAAATTTTTCTACACATGTTTTAAAAAATGGATATGCATCCTTTAAACATGTTGAAGATGCAAATGACCAATGGATCCAAACCTTTTAAAGAGAATAGCACTAAATTCTGAAGTGAACGGGCGATGGGATATTTACCTGAGTCAAACAAACCATTATTTTGCCCATTTAAAAAAAGCTGACCTAATGATCATAGATGATTGTAAAGTTATTTATCATGCGTAACAGGCTATATTTTTTAAAGGAATGACTTACTGATAGGGATTCAACACTCAGTTAAAAATCCCCCGCCACCCCCCTTTTCTCGACGATTGCAAAACTTGATATATAAAAACTAAAAAGATTTTACAATCCCTAAAAATTTCAGACACATTTTGGAATTATCTCTCTCTACATTTGCGCATTATGCATTTCCATTTTAGATGTATACTTTTTTCATAAATGAAAACTTGAGTTTTCACTTTCCCTTCATCTCGTAAAAAAAAGAGATAAAAGGCAAATAGATCACAACAAAATTAAAATTTTAGAGTTTATGTATGGAAAAAATTTAAAGCAATAACAAATGTCAGTAAAGGAAATTTATTCACACACCACAAATGAACAAAAAAGTTTTGTTATCCATGTTTGGGAAATTCCACTAGTTCAACCCTAATAGATCAGAATTTTATAAGAAGGAGATTTTTCGACACATGTTTTAAAAAAGGATATGCATGATTGAAACATGTTAAAGATGAAAATGACCTATGGATCCAAACCTTTTAAAGAGAACAACATTCAATTCTCAAACGAACATGCGGTGGGATATTTATCCGAGTCAAACGAACCAATATTTTGTCCATTTAGAAAAATCTGACCATACGATCATAGATGATTGTAAATTGATTGATCAAGTGTAACAGGCTATATTTTTTTGTAAGGAATGATTTTTGGGAGTCAACACTCAGTTAAAAATTCCCCTCTCCCCCTTTTCCCGACGATTGCAAAACCTGATATATAAACACTAAAAAGACTTTACAATCCCAAAAAATAACAGACACTTTTTGGAATTATCTCTCTCTACATTTTTGCATTGTGCATTTCCATATTAGATGTATACTTTTTTCTTAAATCAAAGCTCGAGTTTTCACTTTCCCTTCATCTGGTAAACAACAAAGGAGATAAAAGGCAAATAGATCACAACAAAATGAAAATTTTGGAGTTTATGTATGGAAAACATTTTAAGCAATAACAAATGTTCGTGCAAAAAATTTATTTACACACCACAAATGAACACAAAATTTTTGTTATCCAAGTTTGGGAATTTCCACTTGTTCTGCCCTAATAGCTCGGAATTTAATCAGAAAAAGATTTTTCTACACATGTTTTAAAAAATGGATATGCATGCTTGAAACATGTTAAAGATGCAAATGACCTATGGATCCAAACCTCTTAAAGAGAATAAAATAAATTCTCAAGTGAACGGGCGGTGGGAAATTTACCCGAGTCAAACAAGCCATTATTTTGCCCATTTACAAAAAGCTGACCTAATGATCATAGATGATTGTAAAGTGATTTATCATGCCTAACGGGCTATATTTTTTTAAGGAATGACTTACTGATTGGGAGTCAACGCAGTTAAAAATCCCCCACCTCCCCCTTTTCCCGACGATTGCAAAACCTGATATATAAAAACTAAAAAGAGTTTACAATCCCTAAAAATTTCAGACACATTTTGGAATTATCTCTCTCTACATTTTTGCATTGTACATTTCCATTTTATATGTATACTTTTTTCATAAATCAAAACTTGAGTATTCACTTTGCCTTCATCTCGTAAAAAAAAAAGAGATAAAAGGCAAATAGATCTCAACAAAATTAAAATTTTAGAGTTTATATATAGAAAAAATTTAAAGCAATAACAAATGTAAATAAAGAAAATTTATTCACACACCACAAATAAACAAAAAGTTTTGTTATCCAAGTTTGGAAAATTCCACTAGTTCAACCCTAATAGCTCGGAATTTTATAAGAAGGAGATTTTTCGACACATGTTTAGAAATGGATATGCATGCTTGAAACATGGTAAAGATGAAAATGACCTATGGATCCAAACATTTTAAAGAGAATAACATTCAATTCTCATATGAACGTGCGGTGGGATATTTTCCCGAGTCAAACGAACCATTATTTTGTCCATTTAGAAAAATCTGACCATACGATCATTGATGATTGTAAAGTGATTTATCATGTGTAACGGGCTATATTTTTTGTAAGGAGTAACTTATGGATTGGGAGTCAACATTCAGTTAAAAATCCCCCTCTCCCCTTTTTCCCGACGATTGCAAAACCTGATATATAAATGCTAAAAAGACTTTACAATCCCTAAAAATTATAGACACTTTTTGGAATTATCACTTTCTACATTTGTGCATTGAGCATTTCCATATTAGATGTACACTTTTTTCTTAAATCAAAACTCAAGTTTTCACTTTCCCTTCATCTGGTAAACAACAAAGCAGATAAAAGGCATATAGATCACAACAAAATAAAAATTTTTGAGTTTATGTATGGAAAACATTTTAAGCAATAACAAATGTAAGTGCAGAAAATTTATTCACACACCACAAATGAACACAAAAATTTTGTCAGCCAAGTTTGGGAATTTCCACTTGTCCTGCCCTAATAGCTCGAAATTTTATAAGAAAAAGATTTTTCTTCACATGTTTTAAAAAATGGATATGCATGCTTGAAACATGTTTAAGATGCAAATGACCTATGGATCCAAACCTCTTAAAGAGTATAACATTAAATTCTCAAGTGAACGGGCGGTGGGATATTTACCCAAGTCAAACAAGTCATTATTTTGCCCATTTAAAAAAAGTTGAAATAACGATCATAGATGATTGTAAAGTGATTTATCATGCGTTACAGGCTATATTTTTGTAAGGAATGACTTACTGATTTGGAGTCAACACTCAGTTAAAAATCCCCCACCTCTCCCTTTTCCCGACGATTGCAAAACCTAATATATAAAAACTAAAAAGAGTTTACAATCCCTAAAAATTTCAGTCACTTTTTGGAATTATCTTTCCCTACATTTGTGCATTGTGCATTTACATTTTAGATGTATACTTTTTTCTTAAATCAAAACTTGAGTTTTCACTTTCCCTTCATTTCGTAAAAAGAAAAAGAGACAAAAAGGCAAATAGATCCCAACAAAATGAAAATTTTAGAGTTTATGTATGGAAAAAATTTAAAGCAATTATAAATGTAAGAAAGGAAAATTATTCACATACCACAAATGAACAAAAAAGTTTTTGTTATCCAAGTTTTGAAAATTCCACTAGTTCAACCCTAATAGCTCGGAATTTTATAAGTAGGAGATTTTTCAACACATGTTTTAAAAAATGAATATGCATGCTTGAAACATGTTAAAGATGAAAATAACCTATTGATCCAAACCTTTGAAAGAGTAACATTAAATTCTCAAGTGAACGTGCGGTGGGATATTTACCCGAGTCAAACAAGCTATTATTTTGCCCATTTACAAAAAGTAGACCTAACAATCAGAGATGATTGTAAAGCATTTATCATGCGTTACAGGCTATATTTTTGTAAGGTATGACTTATGGATTGGGAGTCAACACTCAGTTAAAAATCCCCCGCCTCCCACTTTTCCCAACGATTGCAAAACCTGATATATAAAAACTCAAAAGAGTTTGCAATCCCTAAAAATTACAGACACTTTTTGAAATTGTCTCTCTCTACATTTCTACATTGAGCATTTCCATTTTGGATGTATAACTTTTTATTAAATCAAAACTTGAGTTTTCACTTTTCCTTCATCTCGTAAACAAAAAAAGAGGTAAAATGGCAAATAGATCACAACAAAATGAAAATTTTAGAGTTTATGTATGGAAAAAATTTAAGGCATTAACAAGTGTAAGTAAAGAAAATTTATTAACACACCACAAAAGAACACAAAATTTTTGTAATCCATGTTTTGGAAATTCCGTAGGTTCAACCCTAATAGCTCAGAATTTTATAAGAAAGAGATTTTTCTACACATGATTTAAAAATTGAATATGCATTTTTGAAACATGTTAAATATGAAAATGACCTATGGATCCATACCTTTTAAAAAGAAAAAATTAAATTCTTAAGTGAACGTACGGTGGGATATTTACCCGAGTTAAACAAGCCATTATTTTGCCCGTTTAAAAAAAGCTGATGTAACGATCATAGTTGATTGAAAAGTGATTTATCATGCATAATGGGCTATATTTTTGTAAGGAATGACTTATGGATTGGGAGTCAACACTCAGTTAAAAATCCCCTGCCTCCCCCTTTTCCCTGACGATTGCAAAACCTAATATATAAAAACTAAAAAGAGTTTACAATCCATAAAAAATAGCACTCTTCAAAATTATCTCTCTCTGCATTTGTGCATTGTTCATTTCAATTTTAGCTGCATACTTTTTTCTTAAATAAAAACTTTGAGTTTTCGCTCTCCTTTCATCCCGTAAACAAAAAAGGCAAATAGATCACAACAAAATGAAAATTTTAGAGTTTGTGAATGGACAAAATTTTAAACAATAACAAATGTAAGTAAAGAAAATTTATTCACACACCACAAATGAACACAAAAGTTATGTTATCCAAGTTTAAGAAATTCCACTAGTTCAACTCTAATACCTTAGAATTTTATAAGAAAGTGGTTTCTTCTTCACATGTGTTAAAAATGGATATGCACGCTTGAAACATGTTAAAGATGCAAATGACCTATGGAACCAAACCTTTTACAGAGAATAACAAATGCTGATTAAATTCTCAAGTGAACGTACAATGGGATATTTACCCGAGTCAAAGAAGCCATTATCTTGCCCATTTAAAAAAAGCAGACCTAACAATCATAAATGATTATAAAGTGATTTATCACGCGTAACGGGCTATAATTTTGGAAGAAATAATTTATGGATTGGGAGTCAACACTCGGTTAAAAATCCCCCGCCTCCCCATTTTCCCCAACAATTGAAAAACTATTATACAAAAACTAAAAAGAATTTACAATCCCTTGAAATTACAGACACTCTTTTGAATTATCTTTCTCTACATTTGTGTATTGTGAATTTCCATTTTAAATATACACTTTTTTCTTAAATCAAAACTTTTAGTTTTCGCTCTACCTTCATCCCGAAAACAAAAAAGGTAAATAGATCACAAAAAAATGAAAATTTTAGAGTTTATGTATGAAAAAAATCTAAAACAATAACAAATGTATGTAAATAAAATTTATTCACACACGAAAAATGACACAAAAGTTTTTATATCCATGTTTGGAAATTCTGCTAGTTCAACCCAAATAGCTTGGAATTTTATAAGAAAGAGATTTTGTCTGCACATGTTTTAAATATGGATATGCATGCTTGAAACATGTTAAAAATGGAAATGACCTATGAATGCAAACCTTTTAAATAAAATAACAAATGCTCATTAAATTCTTAAGTGAATGTACGGTGGGATATTTACCCGAGTCACACAAGCCATTATTTTGCCCATTTACAAAAAGCTGACCTAACAATCATAGAGGATTGTAAAGTGATTTATCACGCATAATGGCCTATATTTTTTTTTTCAGAAATCACTTATGGATCGGGAGTCAATGCTCAGTTAAAAATCCCGTGCCTCCCCCTTTTCCTCGACGATTGCAAAACCTAATATATAAAAACTAAAAAGATTTTACAATCCCTAAAAATTACAAACACACTTTGGAATTATCTCTCTCTAAATTTGTGCATTGTGCATTTCCATATTAGAAGTATACTTTTTTATTAAATCAAAACTTTGAGTTTTCACTCTCCATTCATCCCGTAAAGAAAAAAGGCAAATAAAAGATAACAACAAAATGAAAATTTTAGAGTTGATGTATGGAAAAAATTTAAAACAATAACAAATGTAAGTAAAGAAAATTTATTCACAAACCTCAAATGAACACAAAAGTTTTGTTATCCATGTTTGGGAAATCCACTAGTTTGAACCCTAATAACTTGAAATTTTATAAAAAAGTGATTTCTTCTACACATGTTTTAAAAATGCATATGCATGCTGGAAACATGTTAAAGATGCAAATTACCTATGGATCCAAACCATTTAAAGAGAATAAAAAACGCTCATTAAATTATCAAGGGAACGTGCGTTGGGATATCTACCCAAGTCAAACAAGCCATTATTTTACCCATTTACGAAAAGCTGACCTAACAATCATACAAGATTGTAAAGTGATTTATTATTCGAAATGGGCTATATTTTTGTTAGAAATGTCCCCTGGATTGGGAGTCAACACTCAGTTTAAAATCCCTTGCCTTCCCCTTTTCCTCAAAGAGATCAAAACCTAATATATAAAAACTAAAAAGAGTTTACAATCCCTGAAAAATTACAGACACTCTTATGAATTATCTCCCTCTATATTTCTGCATTGTGAATTTCAATTTTAGATGTATACTTTTTTCTTAAATAAAAATTTGAGTTTTCGCTCTCCCTTTATCCCGTAAACAAAAAAGGCAAATAGATCAGAACAAAATGAAAATTTTAGAGTTTATGTATGGAAAATTTTTAAAATAATAACAAATGTAAGTAATGGAAATTTATTCACACACCACAATTCAACACAAAAGTTTTGTTATCCCAGTTTTGGAAATTCCACTAGTTCAACCCTAATAGCTTGGAATTTTATAAGAAAGTGATTTCTTCTACACATGTTTTAAAAAAGGATATGCATGCATGAAACATGTTAAAGATGCAAATGACCTTTGAAAGAGAATAACAAATGCTCATTAAATTTTCAAGTGAACGTGCGGTGGAATATTTACCCGAGTCAAACAAGTCATTATCTTACCCATTTACAAAAAACTGACATAACAATCATAGATGATTGTAAAGTGATTTTTTATGCATAACGGGCTGTATTTTTGTAAGAAATGACTTGTGGATTGGGAGTCAACTCTCAATTAAAAATCCCCTGCTTCCCCCTTTTCCTCGACGATTGCAAAACCTAATATATAAAAACTAAAAAGAGTTTACAATCCCTAAAAATTACAGACACTTTTTGGAATTATCTCTTTCTACATTTGTGCATTGTGCATTTCCATTTTAGGTGTATACTTTTTTCTTAAATCAAAACTTTGAGTTTTCGCGCTCCCTTCATCAAATAAACAAAAAAGGCAAATAGATTACAACATAATGAAAAATTTAGCATTTATGTATGGAAAAAATTTAAAAAAATAACAAATGTAAGTAAATAAAATTTATTCACACACCACAAATTAACACAAAAGTTTTGTTATCCAAGTTTTGGAAATTCCACTAGTTCAACCCTAATAGCTTGGAATTTTATAAGAAAGAGATTTATTCTGCACATGTTTTAAAAATGGATATGCATGCTTGAAAAATGTTAAAGATGCAAATCACCAATGGAGCCAAACCTTTTTAAGAGAATAACAACCGCTCATTAAATTCTCAAGTGAACGTGCGATGGGATATCTACCCTAGTCAAACAAGCCATTATCTTTCCCATTTACAAAAATCTGACCTAACAATTATAGATGACTGTCGAGTGATTTATCACGCATAACGGGCTATATTTTTGGATGAAATGACTTATGGATTGGGTGTCAACACTCAGTTAAAAATCCCCTGCCTCCCCCTTTTTCCTGATGATTGAAAAACATAATATATAAAAACTAAAAAAAAATTACAATCCCTAAAATTTACATACACTCTTTGAAAATTTCTCTGTCTACATTTGTGAATTGTGCATTTCCATTTTAGATGTATACTTTTTTCTTAAATCAAAATTTTGAGTTTTGGCAGTCCCTTCATCCCGTAAAAAAAAAGGCAAATAGATCACAACAAAAAGAAAATTTTAGAGTTTATGTATGGAAAAAATTTAAAACAATAACAAATGTAAGTAAAGAAAATTTATTCACACTCCACAAATGAACACAAGTTTTGTTATCCAAGTTTTTGAAATTCCACTAGTTCAACCGTAATAGCTTGGAATTTTATAAGAAAGAGATATTTTTTACACATGTTTTAAAAATGGATGTGCATGCTTGAAAAATGTTACGGATACAAATGACCAAGGGATTCAAACCTTTGAAAGAGAATAACAAACGCTCGTTAAATTCTCAGGTGCACGTGCGGTGGAATATCTACCCGAGTAAAACAAGCCATTATTTTGCCCATCTAAAAAAAGTTGACCTAAAAATCATAGATGATTGTAAAGTGATTTATCACACGTAAAGGCTATATGTTTGTATGAAATGACTTATGGATTGGGAGTCAACACTCAGTTAAAAATCCCCCACCTCCCCCTTGTCCTCGACGATTCCAAAACCTAATATATAAAAACTAAAAAGAGTTTACAATCCTTAAAAATTACACATACTCTTGGGAATTATATCTCTCTACATTTGTGTATTGTGCATTTCCATTTTAGATGTATATTTTTTCTTAAATCAAAATATTAAGTTTTCGCTCTCCCTTCATATCGTAAGCAAAAAAGGCAAATAGATCACAACAAAATGAAAATTTAAGAGTTTATGTATGGAAAAAATTTAAAACAACAACAAAAGTAAGTAAAGAAAATTTATTCACAGATCACAAATGAACACAAAAGTTTTGTTATCAAAGTTCGAGAAATTCCACTAGTTCTACACTAATAGCTTGGAATTTTATAAGAAAGATATTTTTTCTACATATGTTTTTAAAATGGATATGCATGCTTGAAACATGTTCAAGATGCAAATGACACCTATGGAGCCAAACCTTTTAAAGAGAATAACAAATGCTCATTAAATTCTAATGTGAACGTGCGGTGGAATATCTACCCGACTAAAACAAGCCATTATTTTGCCCATTTAAAAAAAGGTGACCTAACAATCATAGATGATTGTAAAGTGATTTATCACGTGTAACGGGCTATATTTTTGTAAGAAATGACTTATGGATTCGGAGTCAACACTCAGTTAAAAATCCCCCACCTCCCCCTTTTCCCCGATGATTGCAAAATCTAATATATAAAAACTAAAAAGAGTTTACAATCCCAAAAAATTACAGATACTATTTGGAATTATCTCTATGTACATTTGCGCATTGTACATTTCTATTTTAGATGTATTCATTTTTCTTAAATCAAAATTTTGAGTTTTTGCTCTCCCTTCATTCCGTAAACATAAAAGAATAATAGGTCACAACAAAATGAAAACTTTAGACTTTATGTAAGGAAAAAATTTAAAATTATAACAATTGTATGTATAGAAAATTTATTCACACATCACCAATGAACACAAAAGTTTTGTTATCGAAGTTTGGGAAATTCCACTAGTTCAACCATAATCACTTGGAATTTTATAAGAAAGAGATTTTTTCTACACATGTTTTTAAAATGGATATGCATGCTTGAAACATGTTCAAGATGCAAATGACCTATGGCGCCTAACCTATTAAAGAGAATAACAAACACTCATTAAATTCTCAAGTGAACGTGCGGTGGAATATCTACCCGAGTAAAACAAGCCATTATTTTGCCCATTTACAAAAAGGTGACCTAACAATCATAGATGATTGTAAAGTGATTTATCAAGTGTAACAGGCTATATTTTTGTAAGAATTGACTTATAGATTCGGAGTCAACACTCAGTTAAAAATCCCCCACCGCCCCCTTTTCCCCGATGATTGCAAAATCTAATATATAAAAACTAAAAAGAGTTTACAATCCCAAAAAATTACAGATACTATTTGGAATTATCTCTATGTACATTTGTGCATTGTACATTTCTATTTTAGATGTATTCATTTTTCTTAAATCAAAATTTTGAGTTTTCGTTCTCCCTTCATCCCGTAAACATAAAAGGCAAATAGGTCACAACAAAATGAAAACTTTAGACTTTATGTATGGAAAAAATTTAAAATTATAACAATTGTATGGATAGAAAATTTATTCACACATCACCAATGAACACCAAAGTTTTGTTATCCAAGTTTGGGAAATTCCACTAGTTCAACCCTAATCACTTGGAATTTTATAAGAAAGAGATTTTTCTACACATGTTTTTAAAATGGATATGCATGCTTGAAATATGTTCAAGATGCAAATGACCTATAGAGCCTAACCTATTAAAGAGAATAACAAACGCTCATTAAATTCTCAAGTGAACGTGCGGTGGAATATCTACCCGAGATAAACAAACCATTATTTTGCCCATCCACAAAAAAGGTGACCTAACAATCATAGATGATTGTAAAGTGATTTATCACGTGTAATAGGCTATATTTTTTTAAGAAATGACTTATGGATTCGGAGTCAATACTCAATTGAAAATCCCCCGCCTACCCCTTTTCCCTGATGATTGCAAGACGTAATATATAAAAAATAAAAAGAGTTTACTATCCCTAAAAATTACAGACACTCTTTGGAATTATCTCTCTCCACATTTTTGCGTAGTGCATTTCCATTTTAGATGTATACTTTTTTCTTAAATTAAAACTTTGAGTTTTCGCTCTCCCTTCATCCCGTAAACAAAAAAGGCAAATAGATCACAACAAAATGAAAATTTTAGAGTTTATGAATGGAATTTTTTAAAAAAAAATAACAAATTTAAGTAAAGAAAGTTTATTCACACACCAAAAATGAACACGAGTTTTGTTATCTATGTTTGGGAAATTCCACGAGTTCAACCCTAATAGCTTGGAATTTTATAAGAAAGAGATTTCTTCTACACATGTTTTAAAAATGGATATGCATGCTTGAAATGTGTTAAAGGGGAAAATGATCTATGGATCCAAACCTTTTAAAGAGAATAACTAACGCTCATTAAATTTTCAAGTGAACGTGCGGTGGGATATTTACCCGAGTCAAACAGGCCATTACTTTGCCCATTAACAAATAGCTGACCAAACAATCATAGATGATTGTAAAGCTATTTATCACGCCTAATAGCCTATATTTTTGTAAGAAATGACTTATGGATTGGGAGTCAACACTCAGGTAAAAATCCCTCACCTCCTCCTTTTCCCCGATGATTGAAAAACCTAATATAAAAACAATAAAAAGAGTTTACATTCCCTAAAAATTACAGACACTCTTTGGAATTAACTCTCTCAACATTTGTGCATTGTGCATTTCAATTTTAGATGTATACTTTTTTATTAAATCAAAACATTGAGCTTTCGCTCTCCCTTCATCACGTAATAAAAAAAAGCAAATAAATCACAATAAACTGAAAATTTATAGTTTACGAATGGAAAAAATTTAAAACCATGACAAATGTAAGTAAAGAAAATTTATTCACACACCAAAAATCAACACACGAGTTTTGTTATCCATGTTTGGGAGATTCCACTAGTTCAACCCTAATTGCTTGGAATTTTATAAGAAAGAGATTTCTTCTACACATGATTTAAAAATGGATATGCAAGCTTGAAAAGTGTTAAAGTTGCAAATGACCTACGGATCCAAACCTTTTAAAGAGAATAACAAACACTCATTAAATTGTCAAGTGAACGTCCGGTGGGATATTTACCCGAGACAAACAAGCCATTATCTTGCCCATTTACAAAAAGCTGACCTAACAATCATAGATTATTGTAAAGTGAATTATCACCCATAACGGGTTATATTTTTGTAAGAAATGACTTATGGAAATGGAGTCAACCCTCAGTTAAAAATCCCCCACCTCCCCCTTTTCCTCAAAGTTTGCAAAACCTAATATATAAAAACTAAAAAGAGTTTACAATCCCTAAAAATTAAAGATACTCTTTAGAATTATCTCTCTCTACATTAGTGCATTGTGCATTTCCATTTTACATGTAGACTTTTTTCTTAAATCAAAACATTGAGTTTTCACTCTCCCTTCACAACAAAATGAAAATTTTAGAGTTTATATATGGAAAAAATAAAAAAACAATAACAAATGTTAGTAAAGAAAATTTATTCACACACCACAAATGAACACAAAAGTTTTGTTATCCTAGTTTGGGAAATTTCACTTGTTCAACCCTAATAGCGTGGAATTTTATAAGAAAGAGATTTCTTCTACACATGTTTTAAAACATTAATATGCATGCTTGAAACGTGTTAGAGATGCAAAGGCCCAATGGATCCAAACCTTTTAAAGAGAATAACAAACACTCATTAAAATCTCAAGTGAACGTGTGGTGGGATATTTACCCGAGTCAAAAAGGCCATTATCTTGCCCATTTACAAAAAGCAGACCTAACAATCATAAATGATTGTAAAGTTATTTATCCTGCGTAACGGGTTATAATTTTGTAAGAAATAATTTATGGATTGGGAGTCAACACTCAGTTAAAAATCCCCCACCTCCCCATTTTCCCCAACAATTGAAAACCTAAAAAATAAAAACTAAAAAGTGTTTACAATCCCTAAAAATTATAGACACTCTTCAGAATTATCTCTCTCTACAAATGTTCATTGTATGTTTCCATGTTAGATGTATACTTTTTTCTTAAATCAAAACTTTGAGTTTTCATTCTCCCTTCATCCTGTAAACAAAAATGGCAAATAGATCTCAAAAAAATGAAAATTTTAGAGTTTATGTATGGAAAAACTTTAAAATGATAACAAATGTAAGTAACGAAAATTTATTTACACACGAAAAATGAACACAAGAGATTTCTTATCTAAGTTAGTGAAATTCCACTAGTTCAACCCTAATAGCATAAAATTTTATAAGAAAGAGGTTTCTTCTGCACATGCTTTAAAAACGGATATGCATGCTTGAAACATGTTAAAGATGCAAGTAACCTATGGAACCAAACATGCGGTGGGATATTTACCCGAGTCAAACAGGCCATTATCTAGCCCATTTACAAAAAATTGACCTAAAAATCATAAATGATTGTAAAGTGATTAATCACGCGTAACGGGCTATATTTTTGTAAGAAATTACTTATGCATTGGGATTCAACACTCAGTTAAAAATCCCCCGCCTCCCCCTTTTCCCCATTGATTGCAAAACCTAATATATAAAAACTAAAAAGAGTTTACAATCCCTGAAAATTATAGACACGCTTTGGAATTATCTCTCTCTTCATATGTGCATTGTGCATTTCCATTTTAGATATATACTTTTTTCTTAAATAAAAACTTTGAGTTTTCGCTCTCCCTTCATCTCGTTAACAAAAAAGGCAAATAGATCACAACAAAATGAAAATTTTAGAGTGTATGCATGGAAAAAATTTAAAACAATTACAGTTGTAAGTAAAGAAAATTTATTCACACACAAAAAATGAACACAAAAGTTTTGTTATCCATGTTTGGGAAATTCCACTAGTTCAACCCTGATACCTTAGAATTTTATAAGAAAGTGGTTTCTTCTACACATGTTATAAAAATGGATATGCACGCTTGAAACGTGTTCAAGATGCAAATGACCTATGGAACCAAACCTTTTACAGAGAATAACAAACTCTCATTAAATTCTCAAGTGAACGTACGGTGGCATATTTACCCGAGTCAAATAAGCCATTATCTTGCCCATTTAAAAAAAGTTGAACTAACAATCATAGATGATTGTAAAGTGATTTAGCACGCATAACGGGCTTTATTTTTTGTAAGAAATGATTTATGGATTGGGAGTCAACACTCAGTTAAAAATCCCTCGCCTCCCCCTTTTCGCCGACGATTGCAAAACCAAATATATAAAAACTAAAAAGTGTTTACAATCCCTAAAAATTACAAACACTCTTTGGAATTATCTCTCTCTGCATTTGTGCATTGTTCATTTCAATTTTAGCTGCATACTTTTTTCTTCAAAAAAAACTTTGAGTTTTCGCTGTCCCTTCATCCTGTAAACAAAAAAGGCAAATAGATTACAACAAAATGAAAATTTTAGAGTTTGTGAATGGACAAAATTTTAGACAATAAAAAATTTAAGTAAAGAAAATTTATTCACACACCACAAATGAACACAAAAGTTATGTTATCCAAGTTTAAGAAATTCCACTAGTTCAACTCTAATACCTTAGAATTTTATAAGAAAGTGGTTTCTTCTATACATGTGTTGAAAATGGATATGCACACTTGAAACATGTTAAAGATGCAAATGACCTATGGAACCAAACCTTTTATAGAGAATAAAAAACGCTCATTAAATTCTCAAGTGAACGTACGGTGACATATTTACCCGAGTCAAACAAGCCATTATCTTGCCCATTGACAAAAATCTGACCTAAAAATCATAGATGATAGTAAAGTGATTTAGCACGCATAACGGGCTTTATTTTTGTAAGAAATGACTTATGGATTGGGAGTCAATGCTTAGTTAAAAATCCCTCACCTCCCCCTCTTCCCAGACAATTGCAAAACCTAATATATAAAAACTAAAAAGATTTTATAATTCATAAAAACTACAAACACTCATTGGAATTATCTATCTCTACATTTGTGCGTTGTGCATTTCCATTTTAAATGTATTCTTTTTTCTTAAATCAAAACTTTGAGTTTTCGCTCACCCTTCATTTCGAAAACAAAAAAGGTAAATAGATCACAAAAAAATAAAAATTTTAGAGTTTATGTATGGAAAAAATAAAAAAATAAAAAATGTAAGTAAATAAAATTTATTCACACATCACAAATGAAAACAAAAGTTTTGTTGTCCAAGTTTGGGAAATTTCACTAGTTCAACCCTAATGGCTTTGAATTTGATAAGAAAGAGATTTCTAATTGATCCTAACATGATTTAAATATGGAAATGCATGCTTGATACATGTTAAAGATGCAAATGCCATATGGATCCAAACCTTTTAAAGCGGACAACAAATGCTCAGGAAATTTTCAAGTGAATGTGCAGTGGGATATTTACCCGACTCGAACAAGCCATTATTTTACCCCTATACAAAAATCTGATCTAACAATCATAGATCATTTGTAAAGTGATTTGTTGGTCAATGATGCATAACGGGCTATGTTTTTGTAAGAAATGACTTATGGATTGGGAGTGAACACTCAGTTAAAAATTCCTCGCCTCCCCCTTTTCCCGATCTTTGCAGAACCTAATATATAAAAACTAAATGAATTTGCAATCCCTAAAAGTTATAGAGACTTATTGGAATTATCTCTCACCACATTTGTGCATTTAATTTCCATTTTAGAAGTACAAATTTTTCTTAAATCAAAACTTTGAGTTTTCACATTCCGATCCTCTCGTAAACTAGAAGATAGAGGCAAATAGATCACAACGAAATAAAAATTTTAGAGTTTATATATGGAAAAAAATTAAAAACAATAATAAATTCAAGTAAATAAAATTTATTCACACAACACAAACGAACACAAAAGTTTTGTTGTGCAAGTTTTGGAAATTCCACAAGTTCAACCCTAATGGGTGTAAATTTGATAAGAAAGAGATTTCTAATTGATCCAAACATGTTTTAAATATGGATATGCATGCTTGAAAAAATGTTAAAGAGGCAAATTCCCTATGGATTCAAACATTTTAATGCAAACAAAAAATTCTCATTAAATCCTCAAGTGAATGTGTTGTGGGATATTTACCCGAGTCAAACAAGCCATTATTTTGCCTATTTACGAAAAGCTGACCTAACAATCACAGATGACTTGTAAAGTGATTTATCGGTCAATCATGAGTAACGGGCTATGTTTTAGTAAGAAATGACTTATGGATTGGGAGTCAACACTCAATTAAAAATCCCCCGCCTCCCCCTTTTCCCAATCATTGCAGAGCCAAATATGTAAAAACTAAAAGGGTTTGCAATCCCTAAAAGTTACAGAGACTTTTTGGAATTATCTCTCAATAAATTTGTGAATTTCCATTCCATTTTAGATGTACACTTTTTTCTTAAAAAAAACTTTGAATTTTCATTTTTCGATTCTCTCATAAACATGAAGATAAAGGCAAATAGTTCACAACAAAATGAAAATTTTTGATTTTATGTACGAAAAATATTAAAAACAATAACAAATGTAAGTAAAGAAAATTTATTCTCACACCACAAATGAACACAAAAGTTTTGTTGTCCAAGTTTGGAAATTCCACTAGTTCAACCCTAATGGCTTGGAATTATATAAGAAAGAGAGTTCTAATTGATCCTAAAATGTTTTAAATATGGATATGCATCCTTGAAATAATGTTAAAGATGCAAATGCCCTATGGATCCAAACCTTTTAAAGCGAACAAAAAATTCTCATTAAATTCTCAAGTGAACGTGCGGTGGGATATTTACCCGAGTCAAACAAGCCATTATTTTGCCCATTTTCAAAAAGCTGACCTAACAATCATAGATGATTTTTAATGTGATTTATCGGTCAATCATGCGTAGCAGGCTATGTTTTTGAAAGAAATGACTTATGGATTGGGAGTCAACACTCAATTAAAAATCCCCCGCCTTCCCCTTTTCCCGATTATTGCAAAACCTAATATATTAAAACTAAAAGAGTTTGCAATCCCTAAAAGTTACAGAGACTTTTTCGAATTATCTCTCTCTACATTTGTGCATTTCCACTCCATTTTAGATGAACACATGTTTCTTAAATCAAAACTTTGAATTTCACTTTCCGATTCTCTTGTAAACAAGAAGATAAATGCAAATAGATCACTACAAATTGAAAATTTTAGAGTTTCTGTATGGAAAAATTTAAAAACAATAAAAAATGTATGTAAAGAAAAATTATTCACACACCACAAACGAACACAAAAGTTTTGTTGTCCAAGTTTGGGAAATTCCACTAGATCAACCCTAATGGCTTGGAATTTGATAAGAAAGAGATTTCTAACTGATCCTAACATGTTTTAAATATGTATATGCATGCTTGAAACATGTTAAAGATGCAAATGCCCTATGGATCCAAACCTTTTAAAGTGGACAGTAAATGCACATTAAATTCTCAAGTGAACATGCAGTGGAATGTTTACCTGAGTCAAACAAGCCATTAATTTGTTCATTCACAAAAAGCTGACCTAACAATCACAGATGATTGGTAAAGTGATTTATTGGTTAATCATGCCTAACGGGCTATGTTGGAAGATGGCTAAAACCACGAGGTCAAGACAAGAAGCCTACACGTCGAAGGAGTGGCTTATGTGTAAAATATGGTACTTTCCATATACATGGCATAGAAGTGTAAATATGTGTTCCTTTTATGTCTTTTGTTTTATCAAGTTGTAGCCCTAAGGGCATTGTAAAACTATAAATAAAATCATTGGCTAAGAGGTAGGGCATTGAAGCACTCTCCTCTCTTTCTTGAAATTCGTCCAGCCCTCATTTTTCTTTTTGATGCAACCCTCTTCTCCCTTAATCCAAACTCTCTCCTTCTACGTTCTTCTTCTTCTCTTCTCCTTCTCTCTTCTTCTTCTTTCTTGTTGATCTAAAGTTTATTTCATGAGATCCTAAAATTCTACATGGTATCAGATCAAGAAGTTTAGGATCTCTCTTATGGAGTTATTATGAAATCTATTCAAGAAGTTGTAAAAGGGGTTCAGTCATGAAGAGATAAGTTCATGTTCTTCTTATTTACGTTTTTTTTGTTTCCTTTTATTATTTACATACTCCTTTTTACTGTTTTTCTTTACTTCTTGAATTTTGAGTCACATCAAGTCAAGATAAATCTTTATATGTTGTAAATATTTATTTCTATGACTAAACTGTTGTTATAATCTTGACTCCTTGTAAATCAATTACAAGAGTGATCAAGATCAGTAGTTGTTTGCATCTTATTAAGATTGATGGGTGAAATTCAATTACCTTTATGTAATTTGGATCCATCTCATTTGGGGTAGAATTCCAGCACATGTGGTTGTATCTTCTCCTACTTAAGGTTGCTCATGGGTTTCTGTTATGTTGTTGGATACCCATTATATGTTTGATGAAATTCTAGTAGTCATTTACCCTTTGTAGTTCCATTTTTTTTAACTTCAACAATTGAATTTTTGTTTACATTGAAGTCTCCCATGAGCTGAATCTTCTCTAAATTTTTATCTATCGCTCGTTTGTGTTGAAGTTTGGATTAAGGCCTAATCGGTTGCATATACTTTCTTCTCTTCATTCTTATGAATACAAAAGAAGTTGAGTGATGGCTGAATGTTATTATCACTTTCTAATGGCACAAATTTGATGATAATTTGGTGCTTGCCCTCGTGAAAGAAGTTGGTTCTTGTTTTCTTTTGTTGGTGACTGATTTGGTCTACGAGTTCCTCAAATTACATTGAGTAATTGTTCTTTGAAGAAGGCCTTTTTACTTGACCTCCATATTTTACTTGCCTCATCATGGTGATTGGATACAATAGTAATAAGAGTGATATACTCCATATTACTACAATTCCACTTAGAGGTCTCTCCAATTACATAAGCTGGTCACAATCGGTTCAGAGGGTTCTTATTACTCGTGACCTCATGAGCCACGTTGTTAACTTTCCTCCTCCGATTGATGAAGCAGATGCGTCCTACCATAAGTGCGTTAAGGATGATAACATGGTGATAAGTTGGCTCATTAATAGCATGGAAGAACAGGTGGCCAACAATGTGGTCCACTTGGAAACCACCAAGAACATATGGGACACTTGTGCCAAGCTTTACTCAAGAACTGCTTCATTACAAAAAAATATATGATGTCTTACAAAAAATGATGCATACGAAACATGGAAATAATATTCACGAATTTTTGGCACGATTTTGAGGTCTTCTTCAAGAATGGAAACTAGCTTAGCCATATTCCACTGATATTGTCATTCAAGAACGACAAAGAGAAGCTTTGGCAGCAGCCATTTGCTTATTGTACGGAAAAAATTAAAAACAAAAAAAATGTAAGTTTGGGAAAAAATTAGAGTGTTGTACTCAAAGTTTTCTTCTCCAAGTTTGGGAAATTCCACTAGCACAATGCTAAAGGCTTATAATATTATAAGAAAGAGATTTCTAATTGATCCTAACAAATTTTAATTATGGTTAAGCATGCTTGAAATATGTTAAAGATGTTAATCCCCTATGGATCCAAACCTTTTATACCGAACAAAAAATACTCATTAAATTCTCAAGTGAATGTGCGGTGGGATATTTACCCGAGTCAAACAAGCCATTATTTTGCCTATTTAAAAAAATATGACCTAAAAATTACAAATGATTTGTAAAGTGATTTATCGGTCAAATATGCGTATCTGGTTATGTTTTTTTGTAAGAAATGACTCAGTTTAAAATCCCCGGCCTCCCCCTTTTCCCGAACATAGCAAAACCTAATTAATAAAAACTAAAAGAGTTTGCAATCCATAAAAGTTACAGAGACTTTTTGGAATTCTCTCTCTCTACATTTGTGCATTTTCTTTCCATTTTAGATGTACAATTTTTTCTTAAATAAAAAATTTGAGTTTTCGCTTTCCGATTCTCTCATAAAGAAGAAGATAAAGGCAAACAAACCCCAACAAAATGAAAATTTTAGAGTTTATGTATGGAAAAAGTTAAAAATAATTAAAAATGTAAGTAAAGAAAATTTGTTCACACACCACAAACGAACACAAAAGTTTTGTGGTCCAAGTTTGGAAAATTCCATTACTTCAACCCTAATGGCTTGGAATTTGATAAGAAAGAGATTTCTAATTGATCCTAACAAGTTTTAAATATGGATATGCAAGCTTGAAACAAGTTAAAGATGTGAATGCCCTATGGATCCAAACCTTCTAAAGAGGACAACAAATGCTCATTAAATTCTCAAACGAATGTGCGATGGGATTTTTACCCGAGTCAAACATGTCATTATTTTACCCCTTTACAAAAGTCTGATCTACCACTCACATATCATTTTTGAAGTGATCCCCCGCCTCCCCATTTTCCCTATCATTGCAAAAACTATTATATAAAAACTAAAAGAGTTTGCTATTCCTAAAAGTTACAGAGATTTTTTGAAATTATCTCTCTCTATATTTGTGCAATTCCATTCCATTTTAGATGTACACTTTTCTCTTAAATCTAAACTTTGAGTTTTCACATTCATATTCTCTCGTAAACAAGAAGATAAAGGCAAAAAGTTCACAACAAAATGAAAATTTTAGAGTGTTGTACGGAAAAAATTAAAAACAAAAACAAATGTAAGTAAAAAAAAATTATTTGCGCACCACAAACAAACACAAAAGTTTTCTTCTCCAAGTTTGGGAAATTCCACTAGCTCAACGCTAAATGATTAGAATATTATAAGAAAGAGATTTCTAATTGATCCTTTCAAGTTTTAATTATGGTTAGGCATGCTTGAAACATGTTAAAGATACAAATGCCCTATGGATCCAAACCTTTTAAATAAATAAAAAAGTACTCATTAAATTCTCAAGTGAATGTGCGGTGGGATATTTAACCGAGTCAGACATGCCATTATTTTGCCTATTTAAAAAAATATGACCTAAAAATTACAAATGATTTGTAAAGTGATTTATCAGTCAATGATGCGTAGCTGGCTATGTTTTTTTAAGAAATGACTCAGTTTAAAATCCCCGGCCTCCCCCTTTTCCCTAACATAGCAAAACCTAATTAATAAAAGCTAAAAGTGTTTGCAATCCATAAACATTACAATGACTTTTTGGAATTATCTCTCTCTACATTTGTGCATTTCCTTTCCATTTTAGGTGTACACTTTTTTCTTAAATCAAAACTTTGAGTTTTCGCTTTCCGATATTCTCGTAAAGAAGAAGATCAAGGCAAATAAACGCCAACAAATGAAAATTTTAGAGTTTATGTATGGAAAACATTTAAAACAATTAAAAATGTAAGTAAAGAAAATTTATTCACACACCACAAATGAACACAAAAGTTTTGTTGTCCAAGTTTGGGGAATTCCATTACTTCAACCCTAATGGCTTGGAATTAGATAAGAAAGAGATTTCTAATTGATCCTAACATGTTTTAAATATGGATATGCATGCTTGAAACAAGTTAAAGATGTGAATGCTCTACGGATCCAAACCTTTTAAAGAGGACAACAAATGCTCATTAAATACTCAAACAAATGTGTGATGGGATATTTACCCGAGTCGAACATGTCATTATTTTACCCCTTTACAAAAGTCTGATCTACCACTCATAGATCATTTTTGAAGTGATTTATCGATCAATCATGCGTAATGGGCTATGTTTTTTTTTGTAAGAAATGACTTATGAATTGGAGTCAACACTCAGTTAAAAATCCCCGGCGTCACCCTTTTCCCGATCATTGCAAAACCTAATTAATAAAAACTAACAGAGTTTGCAATCCATTAAAATTACAAAGACTTTTTGGAATTATCTCCCTCTAAATTTTTGGATTTCCTTTCAATTTTAGATATACACTTTTTTCTTAAATCAAAACATTGAGTTTTCACTTTCCGTTTTTGTCGTAAACAAGAAGATAAAGGCAAATAGATCATAACAAAATGAAAAATTTTAGAGTTTATGTATGGAAAAAATTAAAAACTATAACAAATGTAACTGAAGAAAATTTATTCGCACATCACAAACGAACACAAAAGTTTTGTTGTCCAAGTTTGGGAAATTCCACTAGCTCAACCATAAATAGGTTTGTTGAACAAGCCATTATTTTTTACCCCTGTACAAAAGTCTGATCTACCAATCACAGATCAATTTTGAAGTGATTTATCAATCAATCATGCGTAATGGGCTACATTTTTTTTGTAAGAAATGACTTATGGATTGGGAGTCAACACTCAGTTAAAAATCCCCGACCTCCCCCTTTTCCTGATCATTGCTAAACCTAATTAATAAAAACTAATAGAGTTTCCAATCCATTAAAATTACAAAGACTTTTTGGAATTATCTCCCTCTAAATTTTTTCATTTCCTTCCAATTTTAGATATACATTTTTTTCTTAAATCAAAACTTTGAGTTTTCACTTTCCGATTATGTCGTAAACAAGAAGATAAAGGCAAATAGAACATAACAAAATGAAAATTTTAGAGTTTATGTATGGAAAAAATTAAAAACTATAAAAAATTTAAGTGAAGAAAATTTATTCACACACCACAAATGAACACAAAAGTTTTGTTGTCCAAGTTTTGGAAATGCCACTAGCTCAACCATAATGGCTTGAAATTTGAGAAGAAAGAGATTTCTTATTGATCTTAACATGTTTTAAATATGGATATGCATGCTTGAAAAAATGTTAAAGGTGAAAATGCCCTATGGATCCAAACTTTTTAAGGCGAACAACAAATGCTCATTACATTCTGAAGTGAACGTGCGGTGGGATATTTACCCGAGTCAAACAAGCCATTTTTTGCCCATTTACAAAAAGTTGACCTAACAATCATAGAAAACTTTTAAAGTGATTTATCGGTCAATCATGCATAACGGGTCAAGTTTTTGTAAGAAATGACATATCGATTGGGAGTCAACACTCAGTTAAAAATCCCCTGCCTCCCCCTTTTCTGATTATTGCAAAACCTAATATATAAAAACTAAAAGAGTTTGCAATCCCTAAAAGTTACAAAGACTTTTTTGAATCTCTCTCTACATTTTGTGCATTTCCACTCCATTTTAGATGAACACTTTTTTCTTAAATCAAAACTTTGAGTTTCACTTTCCGATTCTCTTGTAAACAAGAATATAATGGAAATAGCTCACAACAAAATGAAAATTTTAGAGTTTCTATATGGAAAAAATTAAAAACATTAAGAAATGTAAGTAAAGAAAATTTTTTCACACACAACAAGCGAACACAAAACTTTTGTTGCCCAAGTTTGGGAAATTCCACTATTTCAGCCCTAATGGCAAGGAATTTGATAAGAAAGAGATTTCTAACTGATCCTAATATGTTTTAAATATGGATATGCATGCTTGAAATATATTAAAGATGCAAATGCCCTATGGATCCAAACCTTTTATAGTGAATAACAAATGCTCATTAAATTCTCAACTGAACGTGGGCTTCGATATTTACCCGAGTCAAACAAGCCATTATTTTGCCCATTTACAAAAAGCTGACCTAATAATCATAGATGATTTTTACAGTGATTTATCGGTCAATCATGCATAAGGGGCTATGTTTTTGTAAGAAATGACTCATGGATTGGGAGTCAACACTCGGTTAAAAATCCCCAGCCTCCCCATTTTTCCTATCATTGCAAAACCTATTATATAAAAACTAAAAGAGTTTGCTATGCCTAAAAGTGACAGAAACTTTTCAAATTATCTCTCTCGATATTTGTGCAATTCCATTGCATTTTCGATGTACCCTTTTCTCTTAAATCTAAACTTTGAGTTTTCACATTCATATTCTCATGTAAACAAGAAGATAAAGGCAATTAGTTCACAACAAAATGAAAATTTTAGAGTGTTGTATAGAAAAAATTAAAAACAAAAACAAATGTAAGTAAAGAAAATTTATTTGCACACCACAAACGAACACAAAAGTTTTCATCTCGAAGTTTTGGAAATTCCACTAGCTCAACGCTAAAGGCTTAGAATATTATAAGAAAGAGATTTCTAATTGATCCTATCAAATTTTAATTATGGTTAAGCATGCATGAAACATGTTAAAGATGCTAATGCCCTATGGATCCAAACCTTTTAAACCGAACAACAAATACTCATTAAATTCTCAAGTGAATGTGCGGTGGGATATTTACTTGAGTAAAACATGCCATTATTTTTCTTATTTACAGAAATATGAGATAACAATTACAAATGATTTGTAAAGTGATTTATCGGTCAATGATGCGTAGCAGGCTATGTTTTTGTAAGAAAAGACTCAGTGTAAAATCCCCGGCCTCCCCCTTTTTCGGAACATAGCAAAACCTAATTAATTAAAACTGAAAGAGCTAGCAATCCATAAAAGTTACAAATACTTTTTAGAATTATCTCTCTCGACATTTGTTCATTTCCTTTCCATTTTAGAAGTACATTTTTTTCTTCAATCAAAACTATGAGTTTTTACTTTCCGATTCTCTCGTAAAGAAGAAGATAAAGGCAAGCAGAGCCCAACAAAATGAAAATTTTGGAGTTTATGTATGGAAAAAATTAAAAACAATTACAAATGTAAGTAAATAAAATTTATTCACACAGCATAAACAAACACAAAAGTTTTGTTGTCCAAGTTTGGGAAATTCCACTACTTCAACCCTAATGGCTTGGAATTTAATAAGAAAGAGATTTCTAATTGATCCTAACATGTTTTAAATATAGATATGCATGCTTGAAACAAGTTAAAGATGCAAATGCCCTATGGATCCAAACCTTTTAAAGATGACAACAAATGCTCATTAAATTCTCAAATGAATGTGCGATGGGATATTTACCCGAGTCAAACAAGCCATTATTTTACCCCTTTACAAAAGTCTGATCTACCAATCACTGATCATTTTTATAGTGCTTTATCGATCAATCATGCGAAATGGGCTACTTTTTTTGTAAGAAATGACATTTGGATTGGGAGTCATTGCTCAGTTAAAATTCCTCGGCCTCCCCCTTTTCCCGATCATTGTGAAACCTAATTAATAAAAATAAAAGAGTTTGTAATCCATTAAAATTACAGAGACTTTTTGGAATTAGCTCCCTCTACACTTTTGCATTTCCTTTCAATTTTAGATATACATTTTTTACTTAAATCAAAACTTTGAGTTTTCACTTTCCGATTGTTGAAAACAAGAAGATAAAGGAAAATAGATCATAACAAAATGAAAATTTTAGATTTTATGTATGGAAAAAATTAAAAACTATAACAAATTTAAGTGAAGAAAATTTATTCACACACCAAAAATGAACACAAAAATTTTGTTGTCCAAGTTTGGGAAATTCCACTAGCTCAACCATAATGGCTTGGAATTCGAGAAGAAAGAGATTTCTTATTGATCTTAACATGTTTTAAATATGGATATGCATGTTTGAAAAAATGTTAAAGGTGCAAATGCCCTATGGATCCAGACTTTTTTAGGCGAACAACAAATGCTCATTTAATTCTCAAGTGAACGTTCGGTGGGATATTTACCCGAGTCAAACAAGCCTTTTTTTGCCCATTTTCAAAAAGCTGACCTAACAATCATAGAAAACTTTTAAAGTGATTTATCGGTCAATCATGCATAACGGGTCATTTTTTTTAAGAAATGACATATGGATTGTGAGTCAACACTCAGTTAAAAATCCTTCGCCTCCCCCCTTTCCCGATTATTGCAAAACCTAATATATAAAAACTAAAAGAGTGTACAATCCCTAAAAGTTACAGAGATTTTTTCAAATTATCTCTCTCTACCTTTGTGCATTTCCACTTCATTTTAGATGAACACTTTTTTCTTAAATCAAAAATTTGAGTTTCACTTTCTGATTTTCTCTTAAACATGAAGATAAAGGCATATAGATCACAACAAAATGAAAATGTTAGATTTTCTGTATCAAAAAAATTTAAAATAATAAGAAATGAAAGTAAAGAAAACTTATTCACACACCACAAATGAACACGAAAGTTTTGTTGCCCAAGTTTGGGAAATTCCGCTATTTCAACCCTAATGGCTAGGAATTTGATAAGAAAGAGATTTCTAATTGATCCTAAAAGGTTTTAAATATGGATATGCATGCTTGAAATATATTAAAGATGCAAATGCCCAATGGATCCAAACCTTTTAAAGCGAATAAAAAATTCTCATTAAATTCTCAAGTGAACGTGGGGTGGGATATTTACCCAAGTCAAACAAGCCTTTATTTTGCCCATTTACAAAAAGCTGACCTAATAATCATAGATGATTTGTAAAGAGATTTATCGATCAATCATTCATCAGGGGCTATGTTTTTGTAAGAAATGACTTATGGATTGGGAGTCAACACTCATTTAAAACTCCCCCGCCTCTCCATTTTTCCTATCATTGTAAAACCTATTATATAAAATCTAAAAGAGTTTGCTATTCCTAAAAGTTACATAGACTTTTTCAAATTATCTCTCTCTATATTTGTGCAATTCCATTCCATTTTAGAGGTACATTTTTCTCTTAAATCTAAACTTTGAGTTTTCACATTCATATTCTCTCGTAAACAAGAAGATAAAGGCAAATAGTTCACAACAAAATGAAAATTTTAGAGTGTTGTACGGGAAAAATTAAAAACAAAAACAAATGTAAGAAAAAAAAATTTATTTGCACACCACAAACGAATAGAAATTTTTTTTTCTCTAAGTTTGGGAAATTCCACTAGCTCAACGCTAAAGGCTTAGAATATTATAAGAAAGAGATTTCTAATTGATCCTATCAAGTTTTAATTATGGTTATGCATGCTTGAAGCATGTTAAAGATGCAAATGCCCTATCTATCCAAACCTTTTAAACCGAACAACAAATATTCATTAAATTCTCAAGTGAATGTGCAGTGGGATATTTACTCGAGTCAAACAAGCCATTATTTTGACTATTTAAAAAATTATGACCTAACAATTAAAAATGATTTGTAAAGTGATTTATCGGTCAATGATGCATAGAAAAAAATTTTTTGTAAGAAACGACTCAATTTAAAATCCCCGACCTCCCCCTTTTCCCGAACATAGCAAAACCTAATTAATAAAAACTAAAAGAGTTTGCAATCCATAAAAGTTACTAAGACTTTTTGGAATTATCTCTCTCTACATTTGTGCATTTCCTTTCCATTTTAGATGTACATTTTTTTCTTAAATCAAAACTTTGAGTTTTTGCTTTCTGATTCTCTCGTAAAGAAGAAGATAAAGGCAAGCATAGCCCAACAAAATGAAAATTTTAGAGTTTATGTATAGAAAAAAATAAAAACTATTACAAATGTAAGTAAAGAAAATTTATTCACACACCACAAGCGAACACAAAAGTTTTGTTTTCCTAGTTTTGGAAATTCCACAACTTCAACCCTAACGGCTTGGAATTTGATAAGAAAGAGAATTCTTGTTGATCCTAACATGTTTTAAATATGGATATGCATGCTTGAAACAAGTTAAAGATGCAAATGCGCTATGGATACAAACCTTTTAAAGAGGACAACAAATGCTCATTAAATTCTCAAATGAATGTGCGATGGGATATTTACCCGAGTCGAACAAGCCATTATTTTACCCCTTTAGAAAAGTTTGATATACCAATTACAGATCATTTTTAAAGAGATTTATCGATCAATCAAGCGTAATGGGCTACATTTTTATAAGAAATGAGTTATGAATTGAAAGTCAACACTCAGTTAAAAATCCTCGGCCTCCACCTTTTTCCTGATCATTGGAAAATCTTATTAATAAAAACTAAAAGAGTTTGGAATCCATTAAAATTACAGAGAATTTTTGGAATTATTTCCCTCGACATTTTTGCATTTCCTTTAAATTTTAGATATACACTGTTTTCTTTAATAAAAAATTTGAGTTCTCACTTTCCGATTCTCTCGTAAACAATAAGATATAGGCAAATAGATCACAACGAAATTAATATTTTAGAGTTTATATGAGGAAAAAATTAAAAAATATAACATATGTAAGTAAAGAAAATTTATTCACACACCAAAAACGAACACAAAAGTATTGTTGTCCAAATTTTAGAAATTCCACAAGTTCAACCCTAACTGCTGTGAATTTGATAAGAAAGAGATTTCTAATTGATCCTAACATGTTTTAAATATGGATATGCATGCTTGAAAAAATGTTAAAGATGCAAATGCCATATGGATCCAAACCTTTTAAAGCGAACAACAAATGCTCATTCAATTCTCAAGTGAACACGAGATGGATATTTACCCGAGTCAAACAAGCCATTATTTTGCCCATTTACAAAAAGTTGACCTAACAATAACAGATGACTTTTAAAGTGATTTAGCGGTCAATCATGAGTAACGCGCTATGCTTTTCTAAGAAATGACTTAAGGATTGGGAGTCAACACTCAGTTAAAAAACCCCCGACTCCCCCTTTTACCGATCATTGCAAAGCCTAATATATAAAAACTAAAAGAGTTTGCAATCCCTAAAAGTTACAGAGACTTTTTGGAATTATATCTCTCTACATTTGTGCATTTCCATTCCATTTTAGATGTACATTTTTTTCTTAAAAAAAACTTTGAGTTTTCACTTTCCGAATCTCTCGTAAAAAAGAAGATAAAGTCAAATAGATCACAACAAAATTAAAATTTTAGAGTAGATGTATAGAAAAAAAATAAAAACAATAACAGATGTATGTAAAAAAAAATTATTCTCACACCACAAATGAACACAAAAGTTTTGATGTCCAAGTTTGGGAAATTCCACTAGTTCAACCCTAATGGCTTGGAATTTGATAAGAAAGAGAATTCTAATTGATCTTAACATGTTTTAAATATAGATATGCATGCTTGAAAAAATGTTAAAGATGCAAATGCCCTATGGATCCAAACCTTTTAAAGCAAACAACAAATGCTCTTTAAATTCTCAAGTGAACGTGCAATGTGATATTTACCCGTGTCAAAGAAGCCATTATTTTGCCCATTTACAAAAAGCTGACCTAACTATCATAGATGATTTGTAAAGTGATTTATGTGTGAATCATGCATAGCAGGCTATGTTTTTGTAAGAAATGACTTATGCATTGGGAGTCAACACTCAGTTAAAAACCCCCGACCTCTCCCTTTTCCCGATCATTGCAAAACCTAATTAATAAAAACTAACAGAGTTTGCAATCCATAAAAGTTACAAAGACTTTTTGGAATTATCTCTCTCTACATTTGTGCATTTCATTTCCATTTTAGATGTACACTTTTTTCTTAAATAAAAACTTTGAGTTTTCACTTTCTGATTTTCTCGAAAAACAATAAGATAAAGGCAAATAGATCACAACAAAATGAAAATTTTAGAGTTTATGTATGGAAAAAATTAAAAACTATAACGAATGTAAGTGAAGAAAATTTATTCACACACCACGAACGAAAACAAATTTTTTTTTGTCCAAGTTTGGTAAATTCCACTAGCTCAACCATAATGGCTTGAAATTTGATAAGAAAGAGATTTCTAATTGATCCTAACATGTTTTAAATATGGATATGCATGCTTGAAAAAAGGTTAAAGGTGCAAATGCCCTATGGATATAAAACTTTTAAGGCGAACAACAAATGCTCATTAAATTCTCAAGTGAACGTGCAGTGGGATATTTACCCGAGTGAAACAAACCATTTTTTGCCCATTAAAGTGATTTATCGGTCAATCATGCATAACAGACTATGTTTTTGTAAGAAATGAGTTATGGATTGGGAATCAGCATTTTGTTAAAAATCCCCCACCTCCCCCTTTTCCTGATTATTAAAAAACCTAATATATAAAAACTAACCGCAATCCCTAAAAGTTACAGAGACTTTTTCGAATTATTTCTTTCTACATTTGTGGATTTCCACTCCATTTTAGATGAGCACTTTTTTCTTAAATAAAAACTTTGAGTTTTCACTTTCCGATTCTCCTGTAAACAAGAAGATAAAGGCAAATAGATCACAACAAAATGAAAATTTTTGAGTTTCTGCTTGGAAAAAAAATAAATGTAAGTAAAGAAAATTTATTGACACACCACAACACAAAAGTTTTGTTGTCCAAGTTTGGGAAATTCCAATAGTTCAACCTTAATGGCTTGGAATTTGATAAGAAAGAGATTTCAAACTGATTCAAACATGTTTTGAGTATGGATATCCATGCTTGAAACATATTAAAGATGCATATGCCCTTTGGATTCAAACCTTTTACAGCGTTCAAAAAATGGTCAATAAATTCTCAAGTGAACGTGCGGTGGGATATATACCCGAGTCAAACAAGCCATTATTTTGCCCATTTACAAAAATATGACCTAACTATCACAGATGATTTGTAAAGTGATTTATCGGTCAATGATGCATAAGGGGCTATGTTTTTTTTGTAAGAAAGGACTCATGGATTGGGAGTCAAAACTCAGTTAAAAATCCCCTACCCCCCATTTTCCCTATCTTTGCAAAACCTAATATATAAAAACTAAAAGAGTTTGAAAAGCCTAAAAGTTACAGAGATGTTTTCAAATTATCTCTCCCTACATTTATGCAATTCCATTCCATTTTAGATGTACACTTTTTTCTTAAATCAAAACGTTGAGTTTTCACTTTCCAATTCTCTCATAAACAAGAAGATAAAGGCCAATAGATCACAACAAAATAAAAATTTTAGACTTAATGTGTGGAAAAAATTAAAAACAATAACAAATCTAAGTAAAGAAAAAACATTTCACACACCACAAACGAACACAAAAGTTTTCTTGGAATTATCTCTCTCTTCATTTCCTTTCCTTTTTAGATGTACACGTTTTTATTAAATCAAAACTTTGAGTTGTCGTTTCAGATTCCCTCGTAAACAAGAAGATAAAGGCAAACTCAGCCCAATCAAAAGAAAATTTTATAAATTATGTATGAAAGAAATTAAAAACAATTACAAATGTAAGTAAAGAAAATTTATTCACGTACCACAAACTAACACAAAATTTTTTTTGTCCAGGTCTGGGAAATTCCACTTGTTCAACCCTAATGGCTTCAAATTTGATAAGAAAGAGATTTCTAATTGATCTTAACATGTTATAAATATGGATATGCATGCTGGAAACATGTTAAAGATGCAAATTCCCAATGGATCCAAACCTTTTAAAGCGGACAATAAATGCTCATTAAATTCTCAAGTGAACGTCCGGTGGGATGTTTACCCAAGTCAAACAGGCCATTATTTAGCCCATTTACAAAAAGTTGTCCTAACAATCACAGATTATTAGTAAAGTGATTTATTGGTAAATCATGCTTAATGGGCAAAGTTTTTGTCAGAAATGACTTATGGATTGGGAGTCAAGAATCAGTTAAAAATCCCCCGCCTCCCCTTTTTCCCGATCTTTACAAACCTTACATATAAAAACTAAAAGATTTTGAAATCCCTAAAAGTTACAGAGACTTTTTTGAATTATCAAAACTTTGAGTTTTCCCACTCTAATTCTCTTGTAAACAAGAAGATAAAGGTTTTATGTATGGAAAAAATTAAAAAAAATATGAAATGTAAGTAAAGAAAATATATTCACACACCACAAACGAACACAAAAGTTTTGTTGCCCAAGTTTGGGAAATTCCACTATTTCCATCCTAATGGCTAGGAATTTGATAATAAAGAGATTTCTAATTGATCCTAACATGTTTGAAATATGGATATGCATTCTTGAAAGATGTTAAAGATGCAAATACCCTAAGGATCCAAACCTTTTAAACCGAACTACAAAGGCTCAATAAATTCTCAATTGAACAAGCGATAGGATATTTACCCGAGTCAAACAAACCATTATTTTGCCCATTTACAAAAATCTGATCTAACAATCACAAATTATTTGTAAAGTGATTTATCGGTCAATCATGCATAGCAGGCTATATTTTTGTTAGAAATTACTTATGGATTGGGTGTCAACACTTAGTTAAAAATCCCCTCACTCCCCCTTTTCCCAATCATTGCAAAACCTAATATATAAAAACTAAAAGAATTTGCAATCCATAAAAGTTACAAAGACTTCTTGGAATTATCTCTTTCCAAGTATGTGCATTTCCGTTCCATTTTAGATGTACACTTTTTTCTTAAATAAAAACTTTGAGTTTTCACTTTCCGATTCTCTCATAAACAAGAAGATATAGGCAAAAAATGCAAAACTAAATGAAAATTTTAGATCTTATGAATGGAAAAAATTAAAAAAAAATTACAAATGTAAGTAAAGAAATTTTATTCACACTCCACAAACGAACACAAAATTTTTGTTGTCTAGGTTTGGGAAATTCCACTAGTTCAACCCTAATGGCTTGGAATTTGATAAGAAACTGATTTCTAATTTATCCTAACATGTATTAAATATGGATATGCATGCTTGAAGCAAGTTAAAGATGCAAATGCCCTATGGATCCAAACCTTTTAAAGCGGACAACAAATGCTCATTAAATTCTCAATTGAACATGCGGTGGGATGTTTACCCGAGTCAAACAAGCCATTATTTAGCCCATTTACAAAAAGCTGACCTAACACTCACAGATGATTAGTAAAATGATTTATTGGTCAATCATGCTTAACAGGCTACGTTTTTTAAAAAAATGACTTATGGATTGGGTGTCAAGAATCAGTTAAAAATCCCCCGCCTCCCCCTTTTCCTTATCATTGCAAAACCTTATATATAAAAATAAAAAGAGGTTGCAATCCCTAAAAATTATAGAGACTATTTTGAATTATCTCTTTCAAATGTAAGTAAAGACAATTTATTCATACACCACAAACGAACACCAACGTTTTATTGTCCAAGTTTGGGAAATTCATCTAGCTCAACCCTAATGGCTTGGAATTTGATAAGAAAGAGATTTATAATTGATCCTAAAATGTTTGAAATATGGATATGCATGCTTGAAACTTGTTAAAGATGCAAATACTTTGAGGATCCAAACCTTTTAAACTGAACAACAAAGGCTCATTAAACTCTCAAGTGAACGTGCGGTGGGATATTTACCCAAGTCAAACAAGCCATTATTTTGCCCATTTACAAAAAGCTGACCTAACAATCACAAATTATTTGTAAAGTAATTTATCGATCAATCATGCATAGCAGGCTATGTTTTTGTAAGAAATGACTTATGGATTTGGTGTCCACATTGAGTTAAAAATCCCCGGCCTTCCTCTTTTCCCGATCTTTGAAAAACCTAATATATAAAAACTAAAAGAATTTGCAATCCCTAAAAGTTACAGAGACTTCTTGGAATTATTTCTCTCCACATTTGTTCATTTTCATTCCATTTTAGATGTACATTTTTTTCTTAAATAAAAACTTTGAGTTTTCTCTTTCCGATTCTCTCATAAACAAGAAGATAAAGGCAAACAATGCAAAACATAATGAAAATTTTAGAGTTTAGGTATGGAAAAAATTAAAAACAATTAAAAATATAAGTAAAAAAATTTATTTACAAGCCACAAACGAACACAAAAGTTTTGTCATCCAAGTTTGGCAAATTCCAATAGTTCAACCCTTATTGCTTGGAATTTGATAAGAAAGAGATTTCTAATTGTTCCTAACATGTTTTAAATATGGATATGTATGCTTGAAACATGTTAAAGATGAAAATGCCCTATGGATCCAAACTTTTTAAAGCGAACAACAAACGCTCATTAAATTCTCAAGTGAACGTGCGGTGGGATGTTTACCCGAGTCAAACAAGGCATTATTTTGCCCATTTACAAAATGCTGACCTAACAATCACAGATGATTAGTAAATTTATTTATTGGTCAATCATGCGTGATGGGCTATTTTTTGTAGTAAATTACTTATGGATTAAGAGTCAACACTCAGTTAAAAATCCCTGGCCTCCCCCTTTTCCTGATCTTTGCAAAACCTAATATATAAAAACTAAAAGAATTTGCAATCCCTAAAAGTTACAAAGACTTCTTGAAATTCTCTCTCTCCACATTTGTGCATTTCCATTCCATTTTAGATGTACACTTTTTTCTTAAATCAAAACTTTGAGTTTTCACTTTTCGATTCTCTTGTAAATAAGAAGATAGAGGGAAATAGATTAAAAAGAAATGAAAATTTTAGAGTTTATGGATGGAAAAAAATTAAAAACAATAAAAAATGTAAGTAAAGAAAATTTATTCTCACACCACAAACGAACACAAAAGTTTTGTTTTCCAAGTTTTGGAAATTTCACAAGTTCAACCCAAATGGTAGTGAATTTGATAAGAAAGAGATTTCTAATTGATCCTAACATGTTTTCAATGTGGATGTGCATTCTTGAAAAAAAATTAAATATGCAATTGCCCTGTGGATACAAACCTTTTAAAGCGAACAACAAATGCTCATTAACTTCTCAAGTGAACGTGCACTGTAATATTTACCCAAGTCAAACAAGCCATTATTTTTCCCATTTACAAAAAGCGGACCTAACAATCATAAAGTGATTTATCAGTCAATCATGAGTAACAGGCTTTGTTTTTGTAAGAAATGACTTATGGATTTGGATTCAACAATGTAAAACAGAGTAAGCTGAACCCTGAAACATCTTAACATCAATCAAGAAGAAAGCCAACGCTGAACTTTATTTCAATACAAAGCTGATTTCCTCCCACCACATGCTTTTAGAAGAGCTTCAATGGCTTCTGGACTTATAGAAGAAGAAACTAAAAATGAAAAAGAACAGGGAATAGGTATTACTATGGATGCGATTTTTTGCTGAAGAACACCTCTATTTATAGGTGATTTGCAGCACTTAATCGAGGAAGACAACTGGGAGACAGCTACGAAAATAAGACAAAGGAGGCTTTCTTTTTCTTCCGGCGCCGATGGATGCCTCGGTCCGCTTGGACAGTCAGTATAGAGTCACCTCTATTTTTTGCTCCTTCCATTAATTCCCGTTCACACATGAGTCGTATTAATTTTCCGTTCATGCTTGGGTCTCCCGTTCGTGACCCCGCCGCCAAGGGGGCCAGCCCCCTTGGACCCCGTAGGGGCTGACGCCCGGAACCCCGCTTTCGTTTTACAGTTTCTTCACAAATAACCATTGCGGTCACAATTTGAAGTCATCAGCGTCTAAGCGAGAACTGCTAACTAATTTACTCACTATTTACATTGGCGCTCCTCATAATTGGAGGCCAGTGAATACATTAGATTAGCAGTAACTCGTGAGAGGTGGGCATTTACACACTAACAAACAATCAGTTAAAAATCCCCCGCCACCCCCTTTTCACGATCATTACAAAGCCTTATATATAAAAACTATAAGAGTTTGCAATCCATAAAAGTTATAAAAACTTTTTGGAATTATCTCTCTCTACATTTGTGCATTTCCATTCCATTTTGAGGTTTCACTTTTCGATTCTCTCGTAAACAAGAAGATAAAGGCAAACACAGCACAAAAAAATGAAATTTAGAGTTTATGTATGGAAAAAATAAAAAAAATACAAATATAAGTAAAGAAAATTTATTCGCACACCACAATCGAACACAAAAGTTTTGTTGTCCAATTTTGGGAAATTCCACTAGTTCAACCCTAATGGCATGGAATTTGATAAGAAAGAGATTTCTATGTCATCCTAACATGTTTTAAATATGGATATCCAAGCTTAAAACATGTTAAAGATGCAAATTCCCTATGGATCCAACCTTTTAAAGCGAACAAAAAATGCTCATTAAATTCTCAAGTGAACAGTGGGATGTTTCCCCGAGTCAAACAAGCCATTATTTTGTCAATTTACAAAAAGCTTACCCAAAAATCACAGATGATTTGTAAAGTGATTTATCGGTCAATCATGCATAACGGGCTATTTTTTTAAGAAATGACTTATGGATTGGGAGTCAACACTCAGTTAAAAATCCCCTACCTCGCCCTTTCCTCGACAATTGCAAAACCTAATATATAAAAACTAAAAGACTTTGCAATCCCTAAAAGTTACAGAGACGTTTTTGAATTGTCTCCCTCTGCATTTGTGTATTTCCATTCCATTTTAGATGTACACTTTTTCTAAAATAAAAACTTTGAGTTCTCACTTTCCGATTCTATCGTAAACAAGAAGATAAAGGCAAATAGATCACAACAAAAAGAAAATTTTAGATTTTATGAATGGAAAAAATTAAAAAAAAATAACAAATATAAGTAAAGAAAATTTATTCACACACCACAAGCGAATACAAAAGTTTTGTTGACCCAGTTTTGGAAATTCCACTAGTTCATCCCTAATGGCTTGGAATTTGATTCAAAAGAGATTTCTAATTGATCCTAACAAGTTTTAAATATGGATATGCATGCTTGAAACATGTTAAAGTTGAAAATCCCCTATGGATCCAAACCTTTTAAAGCAAACAACAAATACTCATTAAATTCTCAACTAAACGTGCGGTGGGATATTTACCCAAGTCAAAAAAGCCATTAATTTGCCCATTTACAAAAACCTGACCTAACAATCACAAATGATTTTTAAAGTTATTTATCGGTCAATCATGCGTAACGGGCTATTTTTTTGTAAGAAATGACTTATGGATTGGGAGTCAACCCTTAGTTAAAAATCCCCCGCCTCCCCCTTTTCTAGATCATTGCAAAACCTAATATATAAAAAATTAAAGAGTTTGCAATCCCTAAAATTTACAGAGAATTTTTGGAATTATCTCTCTACATTTGTGCATTTCCATTCCATTTTAGATGTGCATTTTTTTCATAAATCAAAACATTGACTTTGCACTTTCCAATTCTCTTGTAAACAAGAAGATAAAGGCAAATAGATCACAACAAAATGAAAATTTTAGAGTTTATGTATGGAAAAACATAAAAACAATAATAGATGTAAGTAAAGAAAATTTATTCTCACACCACAAACGAACACAAATATTTTTTTGTCCAAGTTTGACAAATTCCACTAGTTCAACCATAATGGCTTGGGATTTTATAAGAAAGAGATTTCTAATTGATACTAACTTGTTTTAAATATGGATATGCAAGCTTGAAACATGTTAAAGATGCAAATGCCCTATGGATCCAAACCTTTTAAAGCAAACAACAAATGCTCATTAAATTCTCAAGTGAATGTGTGGTGGTATCTATCCTAGATAAACAAGACATTATTTTAACATTTATAAAAGGTTGACCTAACAATCAAAAATGATTTTTAAAGAGATTTATCGGTTAATCATGCCTGACGGGCTATGTTTTTGAAAGAAATGACTTATGGATTGGGAGTCAACACTCATTTAAAAATCCCCCGCCTCCCCATTTTTCTGATCATTGCAAAACCTAATATATAAATACTAAACGTGTTTGTCATGCCTAAAAGTTACAGAGACTTTTTGGAATTATCTCTCCCAACATTTGTGCATTTCCATTTCATTTTAGATATATACTTTTTTTTCAGAAATCAAAACTTTGAGTCTTTACTTTCTGACTCTCTCGTAAACAAGAAGATTAGGGCAAATAGATCACAACAAAATTAAAATTTTAGAGTTTATGGATGGAAAAAATTAAAAAAAAAGAAAAGAAAAAATGTAAGTAAAGAAAATTTATTCACACACCACAAATGAACACAAAAGTTTTGTTGTGCAACTTTGGGAAATTCCACTAATTCAACCTTAGTGGCATGGAATTTGATAAGAAAGAGATTTCTAATTGACCCTAACATATTTTAAATATAGATATGCATGCTTCAAACATGTTAAAGATGCAAATGCCCTATGGATCCAAACATTTTAAAGTGAACAACAAATGCTCAGTAAATTCTCAAGTGAACATGTGGTGGGATGTTTACCTGAGTCAAACAAGCCATTATTTTGACCTTCTACAAAAAGTTGACCTAACAATCAAAGATGGTTTGTAATGTGATTTATCCGTCAATCATGCATAAAGGGCTATGTTTTTTGTAAGAAATGACTTATGGATTGGGAGTCAACGATCAGTTAAAATTCCCCTGCCTCCTCCTTTTTTAGATCATTGCAAGACCTAATATTCAAAAATTAAAAGAGTTTGCCATCCCTAAAAGTTACAGAGGCTTTTTGGAATTATCTCTCTCTGCATTTGTGCATTTCCATTCCATTTTAGATGTACACTTTTTTCTTCAATAAAAAATTTGCACTTTCACTTTAAGATTATGTCGTAAACCAGAAGATAAAAGCAAAAAGATCACAAAAAATGACAATTTTAGAGTTTATGTATGGAAAAATTTAAAAGAAGAACAAATGTATGTAAAGAAAATTTATTCATATACCACAAATGAACATAAAAGTTTTGTAGTCCACGTATGGGAAATTCCACAAGTTCATCCCTAATGGCTTGGAATTTGACAAGAAAGAGATTTCTAATTAATCCTAACATGTTTTAAATATGGAAATGCATTCTTGAAACATGCTAAAGATGCAAATGCCCTATGGATCCGAACCTTTCAAAGCAAACAATAAATACTCATTAAATTCTCAAGAGAGAGTGCGGTGGGATATTTACCCGGGTCAAACAAGCCATTATTTTGCCCATTTAGAAAATGTGGACCTAACAATCATAGATGATTTGTAAAGTGATTTATCGGTCAATCATAAGTAATGGGCTATGTTTTTTTTAATAAATGACTTATGCATTGGGAGTCAACACTTAGTTAAAATTCCCCCGCCTCCGCCTTTTCCAAATCATTGCAAAACATAATATATAAAAACTAAAAAACTTTGCAATCCCTAAAAGTTACAGAGACTTTTTGGAATTATGTCTCTCTACATTTGTGCATTTCCATTCCATTTTAGATGTACAATTTTTTATTAAATCAAAACTTTGAGTTTTCACTTTCCAATTCACTCGTAAACAAGAAGATAATGGCAAATATATCACAACAAAATGAAAAATTTAGTGTTTTGTATGGAAAAAATTTTAAAAAATAACAAATGTAAGTAAAGAAAATTTATTCACATGCCACAAACGGACAAAAATGTTTTTTTGTCCAAGTTTGGGAAATTCTACTAGTTCAACCCTAATGGCTTCGAATTTGATAAGAAAGAGATTTCTAATTGATCCTAACTTGTTTAAAATAAGGATATGCGTGCTTGAAACATGTTAAAGATGCAAATTCCCTATGGATCCAAACCTTTTTAAGCGAACAATAAATGCTCATTAAATATTCAAGTGAACGTGCAGTGGGATATTTATCCCAGTTAAATAAGCCATTGTATTGCCCATTTACAAAAAGTTGACCTAACAATCACAAATGATTTGTAAAGAGATGTATCGGTCAATCATGTGTGACGGGCTATGTTTTTGAAAGAAACGACTTAAGGATTGGGTGTCAACACTCAGTTCAAAATCCCCCGTCTCCCCCTTTTCTCGATCATTGCAAAACCTATTAAATAAAAACTAAAAGAGTTTGCAATCCCTAAAACTTACAGAGAGTTTTGGAATTATATCTCTCTACATTTTTTCATTTCCATTTTATTTTATATGTACACTTTTTTCTTAAATCAAAACTTTGAGTTTTCACTTTTTGATTCTCTCATAAACAAGAAGAGAAAGGAAAATAGATCACAACAAAACGAAAATTTTAGAGTTTTGTATGGAAAAAATTATAAAAAAAAACAAATGTCAGTAAATAAAATTTATCCACACACCATAAACGAACACAAAAGTTTTGTTGTCCAAGTTGGGGAAATTCCATTAGGTCAACCCAAATGGCTTGGAATTTGATAACAAAGAGATTTCTAATTGATCCTAACCTGTTTTAAATATGGATATGCATGCTTGAAACATGATAAAGATGCAAATGCCCTATGGATCCAAACCATTTTTAAGAAAATAAGAAATGCCCTAAAAATGGCTGATGATTTGTAAAGTGATTTATCTGTCAATCATGCATAACATGCTATTTTTTTGAAAGAAATGACTTATGGATTGGGAGTCAATACTCCGTTAAACATCCCCCACCTCCCCCTTTTCCAGATCATTGCAAAACCTAATGTATAAAAACTAAAGGAATTCGCAATCCCTAAAAGTTACATAGACTTTTTCAAATTATATCTCTCTACATTTGTGCATTTCCGTTCCATTTTAGATGTACACGTTTTTCTTAAATCAAAACTTTGAGTTTTCACGTTCCAATTCCCTCATAAACAAAAAGATAAAGGCAAATAGATCTCAAAAAATGAAAATTTTAGAGTTTTTTTATGGAAAAAATTAAAAACAATATCATATTTAAGTAAAGAAAATTTATTCACACCCCAGAAACGAACCCAAAAGTTTTGTTGTTCAAGTTTGGGAAATTCCACTAGTTCGTCCCTAATGGCTTCGAATTTGATAAGAAAGGCATTTGTAATTGATCTTAACTTGTTTTAAATATGGATATTCATGCTTGAAACATGTCAAAGATGCAAATGCCCTATGGATCCAAACCTTTTAAAGCGAACAACAAAAACTAATTAAATTGTCAAGTGAAAGTGTGGTGGGATATTTACCCGAGGAAAACAAGCCATTTTTTTGCCCATTTAAAAAAAGCTTACCTAACAATCATGGATGATTTGTAAAGTGATTTATCGATCAATCATGGGTAACGGGCAATGTTTTTTTAAGAAAGACTTATGGATTGGGAGTCAACACTCATTTAAAAATCCCCCGCCTCTCCCTTTTCTAGATCATTTCTAGACCTAATATATAAAAACTAAAAGAGTTTGCCATTCCTAAAAGTTACAGAGGCTTTTTGGAATTATCACTATCTACATTTGTGCATTTCCATTCCATTTTAGATGAACACTTTTTTCGTAAATCAAAACTTGAGTCTTCACTTTTCAATTCTCTCGTAAACAAGAAGATAAAGGCAAATAGATCACAAAAAAATTAAAATTTAAGAGATTATGTATGGAAAAAATTAAAAACAATAACAAATGTAAGTAAATAAAATTTATTCACACACCATAAACGAACACAAAAGTAATGTTGCCCAAGTTTGGCTAATTCGACAGGTTTAACCCTAATGGCTTGGAATTTGATAAGAAAGAGATTTCTAATTGATCCTAACATGTTTTAAATATGGAAATGCATGCTTGAAACATTTTAAAGATCCAAATGCCCTATGGATCCAAACCTTTTAAAGCGAACAACAAATGCTCATTAAATTCTCAAGTGAACGTGCGGTGGGATATTTACTCGAGTGAAACAAACCATTATTTTGCTCATTTACAAAAAACTGACCTAACAATAATAGATGATTTGTAAAGTGATTTATTGGTCAAACAAGCATAACGGGCTATGTTTTTGTAAGAAATGACTTAAGGATTGGGAGTCAACACTCAGTTAAAAATCCCACGCCTCCCCTTTTTCCCGATCATTGCAAAACCTAATATATGAAAACTAAAAGAGTTTCCAATCCCTGAAAGTTACGGAGACTTTTTGGAATTATCTCTCTTGAAATTTGTGCATTTCCATTCAATTTTAGATATACACTTTTTCCTTAAATACAATTTTTGATTTTTCACTATCCATTTCTCTCGTAAACAAGAAGATAAAGGCAAATAGGTCACAACAAAATGAAAATTTTAGAGTTTATGTATGGAAACAAATAAAAAATGTAAGAAAAGAAAATTTATTCACACACCACAAACGAACACAAAAACAAAAGTTTTGTTGTCTAGGTTTGGGAAATTCCACTAAGTCAACCCTAATGGCTTGGAATTTGATAAGAATGATATTTCTAATTGATCCTAACATGTTTTAAATATAGATATGCATGCTTGAAACATGTTAAAGATGCAAATGCCCTATGGATCGAAACTTTTTAAAGAGAACAAGAAATGCTCATTAAATTCTAAGGTGAACGTGCGGTAGGATATTTACTCGAGTCAAACAATCCAATATTTTGCCCATTTACGAAAAGGTGACCTAAGAATCATAGATGACTTGTAGAGTGATTTATCAGTCAATCATGCGTCATGGGCTATGTTTTGGTAAGAAATGAGGTTTAGGGTTTTTTAAGCAACAACTTATGGATTGGGAGTCAACACACAGTTTAAAATTCCCCGCCTCCCCCTTTTCCATATCATTGCAAAACCTAATATATCAAAACTAAACGAGTTTGCCATCCCTAAAAGTTACAGAGACTTTTTGGAATTAACTCTCTTTAATTTTTTTATTTTCCATTCTATTTTAGATGTACACTTTTGTTTATCTGAAATCTAAACTTTGAATCTTTAATTTCCGATTCTCTCGTAAACAAGAAGATAAAGGCAAATACATCACAACAAAATTAAAATTTTAGAGTTTATGTATGGAAAAATTTAAAAACAATAATAAATGTAAGTAAAGAAAATGTATTCACACACTAGAAATGAACACAAAAGTTTTGTTGTCCAAGTTTGGAAAATTCCACTAATTCAACCCTAATGGTTTGGAATTAGATAAGAAAGAGATTTCTAATTGATGCTAACATGTTTTAAATATGGATATGCGTGTTTGAAACATGTTAAATATGCTAATACCCTATGGATCCAAACCTTTTAAAGTGAACAACAAATGCTCATTAAATTCTCAACTAAACGTGTAGAGGGATGTTAACCCTAGTCAAACAAGCCATTATTTTTCCCATTTACAACAAGTTGACCTAACAATCACAGATGATTTGTAAAGTTATTTATCAGTCAATCATGTGAAATGGGCTATGTTTTTTATAAGAAATTACTTATAGATTGGGAGTCAACACTCTGTTAAAAATCCCCCACCTCCCCCTTTTCCAGATCATTGCAAGACCTAATATTTAAAAACAAAAAGAGTTTGCCATCCCTAAAAGTTACAGAGACTTTTTGGAATTATCTCTCTCTAAATTTGTGCATTTCCATTCCATTTTCAAAGCACACTTTTTTCTTCAATCAAAACTCAGCGTTTTCACTTTAAGATTCTCTCGTAAACAAGAAGATAATGGCAAAAAGATCACAACAAAATCAAAATTTTAGAGTTTATGTATGGAAAAATTAACAACAATAACAAATGTAAGTAATGAGAATTTATTCACACACCACAAATGAATACAAAAGTTTTGTTGTCCAAGTTTTGGAAATTCCACTAGTTCATCCCTAATGGATTGGAATTTGATAAGAAAAATATTTCTAATTGATCCTAACATATTTTAAATATGGATATGCATGCTTGAAACATGTTAAAGATGCAAATGCCCGATTGATCCAAACCTTTAAAGCAAATAACAAATGCTCATTAAATTCTCAAGTGAACGTGCGGTGGGATATTTACCCGAGTCAAACAAGCCACTAATTTGTCCATTTACAAAAAGTTGACCTAACAATCACAGATGATTTGTAAAGTGATTTATCGGTCAATCATACGTAACGGGCTATGTTTTTTTTAAGAAATGACTTATGGATTGGGAGTCAACACTGAGTTAAACATCCCCCGCCTCCCCCTTTTCCTTATCATTGTAAAACCTAATATATAAAAACTAAAAGAGTTTGCAATTCTTAAAAGTTACAGAGACTTTTTGGAATTATCTCTCTCTATATTTGTGCATTTCCATTCCATTTTATATGTACACTTTTTTATTAAATCAAAACTTTGAGTTTTCACTTTCCAATTGTCTCGTAAATAAGAAAATAATGGCAAATAGATCACAACAAAATGAAAAATTTAGAGTTTATGTATGGAAAATCTTAAAAACACCACAATCGAACACAAAAGTTTTGTTGTCCAAGTTTGGGAAATTCCACTCGTTCAACCCTAATGGCTTGGAATTTGATAAGAAAGAAATTTCTAATTGATCCTAACATGTTTAAAATATGGATATGCATGCTTGAAACATGTTAAAGATGCAAATACCCTATGGATCAAAAAATTTAAAGTGAACAACAAATGCAAATTAAATTCTGAAGTGAACGTGCAGTGGGATATTTACCCGAGTCAAACAAGCCATTATTTTGCCCATTTATAAAAAGCTGACCTAAGAATCACAGATGATTTGTAAAGTGATTTATCGGTCAATCATGCGTAATGGGCTATGTTTTTTTAAGAAATGATTTATGGATTGGAAGTTAACACTCGGTTAACAATCCCCTGCCTCCTCCTTTTTCGATCATTGTAAAACCTAATATATAAAAACTTAAAGAGTTTGCAATCCCTAAAATTTATAGAGATTTATCTCTCTACATTTGTGCATTTTCGGTCCATTTTAGATGTACACGTATTTCCTAAATCAAAAGTTTGAGTTTTCACTTTCTGATTCTCTCGTAAACATGACGATATAGGCAAACAGATCAAAACAAAATGAAAATTTTAGAGTTTTGTATGGGAAAAATTTAAAAATATAAAAGACGTAAGTAAAAAAAAATTATTCACACACCACAAACAAACACAAAAGTTTTGTTATCCAAGTTTGGGAAATTCTACTAGTTCAAACCTAGTGGCTTGGAATTTGATAAGAAAGAGATTTGTAATTGATCATAACATGTTTTAAATAAGGATATGCATGCTTGAAACATGTTAAAGATCCAAATGCCCTATGGATCCAAACCTTTTAAAGAAAACAACAAATGCTTCTTAAATTCTAAAGTGAACGTGCGGTTGGATATTTACCCGAGTCAAACAAGACATTATTTTGCCCAATTAAAATAAGCTGACCTAACAATCACATTTGAATTTTAAAGAGATTTATCGGTCAATCATGTGTAACAGGCTATGTTTTTGTAAGAAATGACTTATGGATTGGGAGTCAACACCCAGTTAAAAATCCCCCCCAACACTAAGGAATAATTCCCCCCCTCCCCCTTTTCCCAATCATTGCAAAACGCAATATATAAAAACTAAAAGAGTTTGCAATCCCTAAAAGTTACAAAGACTTTTTGGAATTATTTCTCTCTACATTCGTGCATTTCCATTCCATTTTAGATTTACACTTTTTTCTTAAATCAAAACTTGGTGCTTTCACTTTCCGATTCTCTCGTAAACAACAAGATAAAGGCAAATAGATTGCAACAAAATGAAAATTTTAGAGTTTATGTATGGAAAAAATTAAAAAGAATAAAAAATGTAAGTAAAAAAAAGTTATTCACACACCACAAATGAACACAACAGTTTTGTTGTCCAAGTTTGGGAAATTCAACTAGTTCAACCCTATTTGGCTTGGAATTTCATAAGAGAGAGATTTCTAATTGATCCTAACATGTTTTAAATATGGATATGCATGCTTGAAACATGTTAAAGATGCAAATCCCCTATGGATCCATATCTTATAAAGCGAATAACAAATGCTCATTAAATTCTCAAGTGAACGTGTGGTGGTATGTTTACCCGAGTCAAACAAACCATTCTTTTGCCCATATACAAAAAGTTGACCTAACACTCATTGATGATTAGTATGGTGATTTATCTGTCAATCATGCATAACGGGCTATGTTTTTGTAAAAAAATGACTAATGGTTGGGAGACAACACTTATTTAAAAATCCCTCGTCTCCCCCTTTTCCAGATGATTGCAAGACCTAATATATAAAAACTAAAAGAATTTGCAATCCCTACAAGTTACAAAGACTTTTTAGAATTATCTCTCTCTACATTTGTGTATTTTATTCCATTTTAGATGTACACTTTTTCTTAAATCAAAACTTTGAATTTTCACTTTTTGATACTCTCATAAACAAGAAGATAAAGGCGAATAGATCAAAACAAAAAGAAAATTTAATAGTTCAAGTAAGGAAAAAATTAAAAAAAAATATAAATGTAAAAAAAAAAATGTATTCAAACACCACAAACGAACACAAAAGTTTTGTAGGCCAAGTATGGATACCTAATGGCTTTGAATTTGATAAGAAAGAGGTTTCTAATTGATCCTAACATGTTTTAAATATGAATATGCATTCTTGAAACATGTTAAAGATGCAAATGCCCTATGGATCAAAACCTTTTAAAGCGAACAACAAATGCTCAATAAATTCTCAAGTGAATGTGCGGTGGAATATTTACCCGAGTCAAACAAGCCATTATTTTGCCCATTTATAAAAAGATGACCTAACAATCATTGATGATTTGAAAATTGATTTTTTGGTCAATCATGCGTAACGGGCTATATTTTTTTAAGAAATGACTTGTGGATTGGAAGTCAACACTCAGTTAACAATACCCGGCCTCTCCCTTTTTCCGATCATTGCAAAACCCAATATATAAAAACTGAAAGAGTTTGCAATCCCTAAAAGTTATAGAGATTTATCTTTCTCTACATTTATGCATTTCCATTCCATTTTAGATGTACCCATTTTTCTTAAATCAAAACTTTGAGTATTCACTTTCTGATGCGCTCTTAAACAAGAAGATAAAGGCAAATAGATCACAACCAAATGAAAATTTTTGAGTTTATGTATGGAAAATATTAAAAACTATAACAAATGTAAGTAAAGAAAATTTATTCACTCCCCACAAACGAACACAAAAGTGTTTTTGTCCAAGTTTGGGAAATTCCACTAGTTCAACCCTAATGGTTTGGAATTTGATAAGAAAGAGATTTCTAATTTATCCTAACATGTTTTAAATATGGATATGCATCTTGAAACATGTTAAAGATGCAAATTCTCTATGGATCCAAACCTTTTGAAGCGAAAAATAAATGCTCATTAAATTCTCAAGTGAACGTACGGTGGGATATTTACCCGAGTCAAACAAGCCATTATTTTTCCCATTTAGCAAAAGCTGACCTAACAATCATAGATGATTTGTGAAGTGATTTATCAGTCAATCAAGTGTAACGGGCTACGTTTTTTTAAGAAATGACTTATGGATTGGGAGTCAACACTCAGTTATAAAATCCCCTGCCTCCCTCTTTTCCCGATCATTGAAAAACCTTATATATAAAAACTAAAAGAGTTTACAATCCCTAAAAGTTACAGAGACTTTTTGGAATTATCTCTCTCTAAATTTGTGCATTTCCTTTCCCTTTTAGATGTACACATTTTTCTTAAATCAAAACTTTGAGTTTTCACTTTCCGATTCTCTCGTAAACAAGGAGATAAAGACAAATAGATCACACAAAAAAGAAAATTTTAGAGTACAAGAATGTAAAAGATTAAAAAAATAACAAATGTAAGTAAAGAAAATATTTTCACACACCACAAATAAACACAAAAGTTTTGTTGTCCAAGTTTGGGAAATTCCACAAGTTCAACCGTAATGGCTTGGAATTTGAAAAGAAAAAGATTTCTGATTGATGCTAACATGTTTTAAATATAGATATGCATTCTTGAAAAATGTTAAATATGCAAATGCCATATGGATCCAATCCTTTTATAGCTAACAACAAATTCTCATTAAATTCTCAAGTGAACGTGCGGTGGGATATTTACCCGAGTCAAGCAAGCCATTATTTTGCCCGTTTAAAAAAAGCTGACCGAACAATCATAGATCAATTGTAAAGTGATTTATCGGTCCATCAGGCTTAACGGGCTATGTTTTTGTAAGAAATGACTTATGGATTGGGTGTCAACACTCAATTAAAAATCCCCAGCCTCACTCTTTTCCTGAACATTGCAAAACCTAATTTATAAAAACTAAAAGAATTTGCAATCCCTAAAAGTTACAGAGACTTCTTGGAATTATCTCTCTCCAAATTTGTGCATTTCAATTCCTTTTTAGATGTAAACTTTTTTCTTAAATAAAAACTTTGAGTTTTCACTGTCCGATTCTCTCGTAAACAAGAAGATAAAGGCAAAAAATATCACAACTAAATGAAAATTTTAGAGTTTATGTATGGAAAAAATTTAAAAAAATAACTAATGTAAATAAAGAAAATATATTCACACACACAAACGAACACAAAAGTTTTGTTGTCCAAGTTTGGGCAATTCCACTAGTTCAACCCTAATGGCTTGGAATTTGGTAAGAAAGAGATTTGTAACTGATCCTAACATATTTTAAATATGGATGTACATGCTTGAAACATAGTAAAGATGCAAATGCCCTTTGGATCCAAACCTTTTAAAGCGAACAATAAATGCTCATTAAATTCTCAAGTGAACGTACGGTAGGATATTTACCTGAGTCAAACAAGCCATTATTTTGCCCTTTTACAAAAAGCTAACCTAATAATCACAGATGATTTTTAAAGTGATTTATTGATCAATCATGCAAAAGGGGCTACGTTTTTTTAAGAAATGACATATGGATTGGGAGTCAACACTCAGTTAAAAATCCCCCGCCTCCCCTTTTCTCGATCATTGCAAAACCTAATATATAAAAACTTAAAGAGTTTGCAATCCATAAAAGTTACAGAGACTTTTTGGAATTATTTCTTTCTACATTTATGCATTATCATTCCATTTTAGATGTACACTTCTTCTTAAATGAAAACTTTGAGTTTTCACTTTCTGATTCTCTCGTAATAAAGAAGATAAAGGCAAAATATATCACAACAAAATGAAATTTTTAAAAATGTAAGTAAAGAAAATTTATTCACACAAAAGAACAAAAATGTTTTGTGGTCCAAGTTTGGGAATTTCAACTAGTTCAACCCTAATGGCTTGGAATTTGATAAGAAAGAGAATTCTAATTGATCCTAACATGTTTTAAATATGGATATGCATGCTTGAAAAAATGTTAAAGATGCAAATGCCCTATGGATCCAAACATTTTAAAGTGAACAACAAAAGCTCATTAAATTCTCAAGTGAACGTACGATGGGATATTTACCAGAGTCAAACAAGCCATTATTTTACCCATTTACAAAAGGCTAACCTAACAACCACAGATCATTTGTAAAGTGATTAATCATTCAATAATGCGTAACGGGCTATGTTTTTGTAAGAAATGACTTATTGATTGGGAGTCAACACTCAATTAAAAATCCCCTGCCTCCCCCTTTTCCCGATCTTTACAAAACTTGATATATAAAAACGAAAATAATTTGCAATCCCTAAAAGTTACAGAGTCTTCTTGGAATTATCTCTCACCACATTTGTGCATTTCCATTCCATTTTAGATGTACACTTTTTTCTTAAATCAAAACTTTGAGTTTCCACTTTTTGATTCTCACGTATACAATAAGATACATGCAAATAGATTACAACGAAATGAAAATTTTAGAGTTATATGAATGGAAAAAATTAAAAAAAAAACAAATGTAAGTAAAGAAAATTTATTCTCATACCACAAACGAACACAAAATTTTTTTTGTCCGAGTTTGGGAAATTCCACTAGTTCAACCCTAATGGCTTGGAATTTGAGAAGAAAGAGAATTATAATTGATCCAAACATGTTTTAAATATGGATATGCATGGAACAACAACTTCTCCTTTAATTCTCAAGTGAATGTGTGGTGGGAAATTTACCCGAGTCAAACAAGCCATTATTTTGCCCATTTACAAAAAGCTGACCTAACAATCACAAATGATTTGTATAGAGATTTATATGTAAATCATGCATACCAGGCTATGTTTTTGTAATAAATGACTTATGGATAGGGAGTCAACACTCAGTTAAAAATTCCTGGCCTCCCCCTTTTCCAGATCTTTTCAAAACCTCATTAATAAACTCAAAAAGAGTTTGCAATCCTTAAAAGTTACAAAGACTTTTTGGAATTATCTCTCTCTACATTTGTGCATTTCCTTTCCATTTTAGATGTACATTTTTTTCTTAAATCAAAACTTTGAGTTTTCACTTTCCGATTCTCTAGTAAACAAGAAGCTAAAGGGAAATACATCACAACTAAATGAAAATTTTAGTGTTTATGTATGGAAAAATTAAAAACAATAATAAATGTAAGTAAAGAAAATTTATTCACACTCCACAAACGAACACAAAAGTTTTGTTGTCCAAGTTTGGGAAATTCCAAAGTTCATCCATAATGGTTTGGAATTAGATAAGAAAGAGATTTCTAATTGATCCTAATATGTTTTAAATATGGAAATACATGCTTGAAAAAATGTTAAAGATGCAAATGCCCTATGGATCCAAAGCTTTTAAGGCGAACAACAAATGGTCATTAAATTCTCAAGAGGACGTGCGGTGGGATATTTACCCGAGTCAAACAAGCCATTTTTTTCCCATCTACAAAAAGCTAACATAACAATCTTAGATTATTTGTAAAGTTATTTATCGGTCAATCATCCATAACAGGCTATGTTTTTGTAAGAAATGACTTATGGATTGCGAGGCAATATTCAGTTTAATATCCCCCGCTTCCCCCTTTTCCCGATCATTGCAAAACCTAATATATAAAAACTAAAAGAGTTTGCAATCCCTAGAAGTTACAGAAACTTTTTGGAATTATCTCTTTCCACATTTGTGAATTTCCTTTCCATTTAAGATTTACACTTTTTTCTTAAAACAAAACTTTGAGTTTTCACTTTCCGATTCTCTCATAAACAAGAAGATAAAGGTAAAATAGATCACAACAAAATGAAAATTTTAGAGTTTATGTGTGGAAAAAACTAAAAAAAAAAGCAAATGTAAGTAAAGAAAATTTATTCACACACCACAAATGAACACAAAAGTTTTATTGTCCAAGTTTGGGAAATTCCACTAGCTCAACCTTAATGGCTTTGAATTTGATAACAAAGAGATTTCTAATTGATCCTAACATGTTTTAAATATGGATATGAATGCTTGAAACATCTTAGAGATGCAAATGCCCTATGGATCCAAACCCTTTAAAGCAAACAACAAAAGCTCATTAAATTCTCAAGTGATTGTGCGATGGGATATTTACCCGTGTCAAACAAGCCATTATTTTGCCCATTTAAAAAAAGCTGACCTAACAAACACAAATGATTTATAAAGTGATTTATCGGTCAATCATGTGTAGCAGGCTATGGTTTTGTAAGCAACAACTTATGGATTGGGAGTCAACACTCAGTTAAAAGTCCCCGGCCTCCCCCTTTTCCCGATTATTGCAAACCCTAATTTATAAAAACTAATAGAGTTTGCAATCCATAAAAGTTACAGAGACTTTTTGGAATTATCTCTCTCTACATTTGTGCATTTCCTTTCCATTTTAGATGTACACTTTTTTCTTAAATCAAAACATTGAGTTTTCCCTTTCCGATTATCTCGTAAACTAGAGTTAAAGTCAAATAGATCACAACAAAATGAAAATTTTAAAGTTTATGTAAGGAACACATTAAAAACAATAACAAATGTAAGTAAAGAAAAATTATTCACACGCCACAAACGAACACAAAAGTTTTTTTGTCCAAGTTTGGGAAATTCATCTAGCTCAACCCTAATGGCATGCAATTTGATAGGAGAGAGATTTTTAATTGATCCTAACATGTTTTAAATATGGATATGCATGCTTGAAACATGTTAAAGATGAAAATGCCCTTTCGATTTAAACCTTTTAAAGCGAACAACAAATACTCATTAAATTCTAATGTGAACGTGCGGTGGGATGTTTACCGGAGTCAAACAAGCCATTATTTTGCCCATTTACAAAAAGCTGACCTAACAATCACAGATGATTGGTAAAATGATTTATCGATCAATCATGCGTAACAGGCTATGTTTTTGTATGAAATTACTTATTGATTGGGAGTCAACAGTCAGTTAAAACTCATCGGCCTCACCCTTTTCCCGATCATTGCAAAACCAAGTATATAAAAACTAAAAGAATTTGCAATCCCTAAAAGTTCCAGAGATTTCTTGGAATTATCTCTCTCCACATTTGTGCATTTTCATTCCATTTTAGATGTACATTTTTTCTTAAATCAAAACTATGAGTTTTCACTTTCCGATTCACTCGTAAACAAGAAGATATAGGCAAATAGATCACAACAAAATAAAAATTTTAGAGTTTATGTGTGGAAAAAATTTAAAAAAAAAGCAAATGTAAGAAAAGAAAATCTATTCACACACAACAAATGAACACAAAAGTTTTATTGTCCAAGTTTTGGAAATTCCACAAGTTCAACCCTAATGGCGGTGAATTTTTCAAGATAGAGATTTCTAATTTGTCCTAACATGTTTTAAATATGGATATGCATTCTTGAAAAAATATTAAAGATGCAAATTCCAAATGGATCCAAAACTTTTAAAACGAACAACAAATGCTCATTAAATTCTCAAGTGAACATGCGGTGGGATATTTACTCGAGGCAAACAAGCCATTATTTTGCCCATTTACAAAAAGCTGACCTAACAATCAGAGATGACTTGTAAAGTGATTTATCGGTCTATCATGCGTAATAGGCTTTGTTTTTTTGAGAAATGACTTATGGATTTGGTGTCAACAATCATTTAAAAATCCCTCTCCTCCCCCTTTTCCCTATCATTGCAATACCTAATATATAAAAACTAAAAGAGTTTGCAATCCCTAAAAGTTACAAAGACTTTTTGGAAGTAGCTCTCTCTAAATTTGTGCATTTCCACTCCTTTTTAGATGTACAATTTTTTCTTAAATCAAAACTTTGAGTTTTCACTATCCGATTCTCTCATAAACAAGAAGATAAAGACAAAATACATAACAACAAAATGAAAATTTTAGAGTTTATGTATGGAAAAAATTAAAAAAAATAAAAAATAAAAGTATAGAAAATTTATTCACACACCACAAACGAACACAAAAGTTTTGTTGTCCAAGGTTGGGAAATTCCTCTAGCTCAACCCTAATGGCTCTGAATTTGATAAGAAAGAGATCCTAAAATGTTTTAAATATGAATATGCATGTTTGAAACATGTTAAAGATGCAAATGCCCTATGGATCCAAACCCTTTAAACCAAACAATAAATGATCATTAAATTCTCAAGTGAACGTGCAATGGCATATTTACATCGGTCAAACAAGCCATTTGTTTGCCCATATAAAAAAAGCTGACCTAACAACCACAAATGATTTGTAAAGTGATTTATCAGTCAATCATGCGTAGCAGGCTATGGTTTTTTAAGCAATGACTTATGGATTAGGAGTCAACACTCAGTTAAAAATCCCTGGCCTCCCCCTTTTCCCGATCATTGCAAACCCTAATTTATAAATACTAATAGAGTTTGAAATTCATAAAAGTTAAAGAGACTTTTTGGAATTAGCTCTCTCTACATTTGTGTATTTCCTTTCCATTTTAGATGTACACTTTTTTCTTAAAGCAAAACTTTGAGTTTTCCCTTTCTGATTCTCTCGTAAATTAGAAGATTAAGGCAAATAAATCACAACAAAATAAAAAAATTTGAGTTTATGTATGGAAAAAATTAAAAACAATAACAAAAGTATGTAAAGAAAATTTATTCACACACCACAAACGAACACAAAAGCTTTGTTGTCCAAGTTTGGGAAATTCATCTAGCTCAACCCTAATGGCTTGCAATTGGATAGGAAAGAGTTTTCTAATTGATTCTAACATGTTTTAAATATGGATATGCATGCTAGAAACATGTTAAAGATGCAAATGCCCTATCGATCTAAACCTTTTAAAGTGAACAAAAAATGTTCATTAAATTCTCAAGAGAACATGTGGTGGGATGTTTACCCGAGTCAAACAAGCCATTATTTTGACCATTTACAGAAACTTGACCGATAAATCACAGATGATTAGTAAAGTGATTTATCGATCAATCATGCATAACGGGCTATGTTTTTTTAAGAAATTACTTACGAATTGGGAGTCAACAAACAGTTAAAAATCACCGGCCTCTCCCTTTTCCCGATCATTGCAAAACCAAATATATAAAAACAAAAAGAATATGCAATCCCTCATAAACAAGAAGATACAGGCAAATAGATCACAACAAAATGAATTTTTTAGAGTTTATGACTGGAAAAAATTAAAAAAAAAGCAAATGTAAGTAAAGAAAATTTATTCACACTCAACAAATGAACACAAAAGTTTTGTTGTCCAAATTTTTGAAATTCCATAAGTTCAACCCTAATGGCGGTGAATTTGATAAGAAAGAGGTTTCTAATTGATCCTAACATGTTTTAAATATGGATATACATTCTTGAAAAAATATTAAAGATGCAAATTCCCTATGGATCCAAACCTTTTAAAGTGAACAACAAATTCTCATTAAATTCTCAAGTGAATGTACGGTGGGATATTTACCAGAGTCAAACAAGCCATTATTTTGCCAACTTACAAAAAGCTGACCTAACAATCATAAATGACTTGTAAAGTGATTTATCGGTCCATCATGTGTAACGGGCTTTGTTTTTGTAAGAAATGACTTATGGATTTGGAGTCAACAATCAGTCAAAAATCCCCTGCCTACATTTGTGCATTTCTATTCCATTTTAGATGTACATTTTTTTCTTAAATAAAAACTTTGAGTTTTCACTTTCTGAATCTCTCATAAACTAGAAGATAAAGGCAAACACAACACAAAAAAATGAAAATTTTAGAGTTTATGTATGGTAAAAATTAAAAACAATACAAATGTAAGAAAGAAAATTTATTCACAAACCACAAACGAACACAAAAGTTTTGTTGTCCAAGTTTGGGAAATTTCATTAGTTCAACCCTAATGGCATGGAATTTGATAGGAAGAGTATTTCTAAGTGATCCTAACATGTTTTAAATATGGATATGCAAGCTTTAAACATGTGAAAGATGCAAATGCCCTATGGATCCAATTTTTTTTTAAAGCAAACAACAAATGCTCATTAAATTCTCAAGTAAACATGCAGTGCGATATTTACCCGAGTCAAACAAGCCATTATTTTGCACGTTTACAAAATGCTGACCTAAAAATCACAGAAGATTTGTGAAGTGATTTATCGGTCAATCATGCATAGTGGGCGATTTTTTTGTAAGAAATGACTTATGGATTGGGAGTCAACACTCAATTAAAAATCCCCGGCCTCTCCCTTTTTCGGATCATAACAAAACCTAATATATAAAAACTAAATGAGTTTGCAATCGCTAAAAGTTACTGAGACTTTTTGGAATTAGCTCACTCTAAATTTGTGCATTTCCTTTCCATTTTAGATGTAGAATTTTTTCTTAAATCAAAACTTTGAGTTTTCACTTACCGATTCTCTCGTAAACTAGAAGATAAAGGCAAATAGATCGCAACAAAATGAAAATTTTAGAGTTTATGTATGGAGATAATTTTAAAAAATCACAAATGTATATAAAGAAAATTTATTCACACACCACAAATGAACACAAAAGTTTTGTTGTCCAAGTTCGGGAAATTCCACTAGTTCAACCTTTATGGCTTGGAATTTGATAAGAAAGAGATTTCTAATTGATCCTAACATGTTTTAAATATGCAAATGCCCTATGGATCCAAACCTTTTAAAGCGAGCAACAAATGCTCATTTAATTTTCAAGTGAACGTGTGGTGGGATATTTACCCGAGTTGAACAAGCCATTATTTTGCCCATTTAAAAAAAGCTGAGCTAATAATCACGGATGATTTGTAAAGTGATTTATCGGTCAATCATGCGTAACGGGCTATAATTTTGTAAGAAATGACTTACGGATTGGGTGTCAACATTCAGTTAAAAAGCCCATGCCTGCACCTTTTCCCGACAATTGAAAAACCTAATATATGGAAACTAAAAGAGTTTAAAATCCCTAAAAGGTACAAAGATTTTTTGGAATGATCTCTCTCTACATTTTTGAATTTCCATTCCATTTTAGATGTACACTTTTTTCTTAAATCAAAACTTTGAGTTTTCCTTTTTCGATTCTCTCGTAAACAAGAAGATAATGGCAAATAGATCACAACAAAATGAATATTTTAGAGTTTATGAATGGAAAAAATTAAAAATAATAAAAAATGTAAGTAAAGAAAATTTATTCACACACCACAAACGAGCACAAAAGTTTTGTTGTCCAATTTTGGAAAATTCCATTAGTTCAACCCTAATTGCTTGGAATTTGATAAGAAAGAGATTTCTAATTGATCCTAACATGTTTGAAATATGGATTTGCTTGCTGGAAACATGTTAAAGATGAAAATGCCCTATGGATCCATACCTTTTAATGCAAACAACAAATGATCATTAAATTCTCAAGTGAATGTGCAGTGGGATATCTAGCCGAGTCAAACACCAATGTAAACAACAAACACAAACAGACAAACAACTGATTATGGTACCGAAAGCTCTAATAGGTCTGATACCCATTTCAAACATAAAGAGTCTCTAGCAGACTCAACAGCCTAAATTGGGTGAACCTAGGGATGAGGGCAGCGGAACTAGAATCCTAGGGATCACAACTACACACTGACTACAGGCAGTGGAAAACAACAATGACTCACACAATACTATTCCTACAGTCACACTTCGTACATTCTATCATTTCACGATCATATTACTCCTGCTTCCTACCACATGTCACTGCTATGTACTCATTTGTGTCTATTTTCATAGCTATCTAATAGGCCCAACATGAATTTTGCTGCTACTTAGAACTTCTTCAGGGTTTGACCCTATTCCTGCTGGCTTACCACCACGTGGGCAATCCGTCAATGTGGACCTCACAGTCTCCAGAGGGCCCCAAGCCGTTCCTATTAACCGTTGCGGCTCCATGGCTGCTTCAGTAGTGTAGAGCATAGCTCCATTTCGTTTTCTACCTTGGAGCGTAGTAAAAAAATTCCAAGTCTCTAGCTTCTGTCCTATTTGGCACTATTTCGATACTATTTCTTTTTGACGTGTGAACAGTAAACATGAATAGTAACCATGAATAGTAAAATGAACAGTACTTTTGAATAGTAACTTTGTAAATAGTAAAAACAAAAACTATGGAGATTCATATATAGAGAGGCAGAACATGAACAGTGATAACAACAAATGTACGAATCACAATATTACAAATAAGAAAAAAATATAAAAACATTGTTCAAACAAAATAAAACAACTAAATACATACCCTTAAAAAGGGAAAGAAAAACTACTTATCTACCTAACTCCCGAAGTTACCGACCATGCTATCGGTCGGTTCCCTCTTTTTTACTTAGCCATTACGGCTGTTAAGTACATACCGTGCTTTCAAGGAACTTGCCATAGGATGCTCGCCGGAAATCGCCTTTTTCTTCTTCTTCGAAAGAGTGTTTTTCGAATGTCCGTTGGTTTTTGAATGTCTCAACCTCTGAAGGAGCTTCGAATTTATAGTTGAAGATCTTTTGTTTCTTCTGCTTTTACCCTTAATTGAAAGGTGTTTGTTTAAAGACAAAGGGTAATTTTTGTCTTTTTGGCTTTCATTTTTGCCCTTGCATTATTACCTTTCAGCACCGAAAGCAGGGGTAGAAATGACTTTTCCTCTTGTAACGTCATGATGCTGATGTGCAGGAATCTTTTGTAGCCACCATTGTTGACTTTGTGTAGCCACCTTTGATGACTTTTGTAGCCGCCGTTGCGGATTTTTATAGCCACCTTTGCTGATATTGATTTCGTCTTGGGCATTAGTGGTTGGTGACATGGCTGCTGACTGTTCATTCGGACAACTGCCTTTCTGTGCACAATCTACATGTGTGCTCCTTTGGAAAAGTCTTCTGGGCCATCTAGTAGAAGTTTTCGTTGGTTGCTTTGCTGAAGGGGTTATTCCTCTGAGGAGTTTCTTCAGCGTGTCTTCGAGACTGGTCTGGAAAGGGGCCGAATTCTCTTTATAGCTCTTCAAGATGATCATCAGTGGGATGGATGTCTTTTAGACAAAGGGTTTATTTTTCTGACTCAATTGTTGTAAGAGCTGTATCAAGTTCTTGAGCCCGTGAATACGCCTGGTTGGCCAAACTACTTCTTGGCATGGCTTGGCTTTTGGAACATGTCTGGGATCATATTCCATCTTCGTGTCACCTTCTTTGATGCCTTCAAGTGTCACGAAAGATATGCTTGGAAACATCTTATTGTAAGTCACAATCTCAGCAATACAAGAAACGAAATTAATCTTGATTTCTTTGCTTTTGGTTATGGAGATAAAGCTTTTGCAAGCCTCCATAATCTCTTTTGGCATTTTCTCCAACACTGATAAGTCGGTGGAGTGAAGTACCATCTGTTTTATGAATCCATATGAATAGAGCATGGATGCATATTTCAAGTCTATTTCATGACTCAGCTTCACATGATTCCAACTATTACCGGACTCAGTGGTGAAGAAGGGAATGTTCATCCCTTGTCCAATTTGCTCATTTCATCTCTGGAATTGAACAGTATGATCAGATTCAATCTTTGAACGAACGTTGTCCACCTTTTGAGGGCCAGCGAGGGTTCCTCAGACATAATGTCAAAAAATTTTAAAGGTTTAAATTTCTTTAAAAACTCAAACTCATTAAAACTTGTTTTATCTGGTTTATTTAGGCTTTTCAACCTCGTAAACTCAGATAGGGTAACCAATTTTGTCTTGAATGATTTCTCATTACTAGACAAGTCCATTTCCATCTGAGATGGATCCGTTAAGACTTCCTTTTCAGCTTCAGACTGACAGGAAGAAGTCCTTGATTCTGATTTCATCGAAATCGTTAATGTTTCCTTTCCAGCTCTACACTGGAAGGTAGAAATCCCTGATTGCCCTATCTTCAAAGAAGACTGGGTTGTGATTTCCTTCTCATGCCTGGCATGACCGGTAAAAATCCCGGGTCGACCTTTGTTTATCAAAACACTAAAGTCATCCGTCTGCTGATTAGCTGACGTTGTGGCTTTCTTTTCTCGCGATCGAGATCCGGTAGAAGTCCTGAAGGAGCTTGGCATATCATGCCGTTTAGTGAGTTCTTTTAACTCTTCGATTAATTCATTAACCTTGAGTTGTAAGAGTTCTCCACTTAACCCGTATCTGGCACAATTCTCATGTATGTCTCCTCGTTTTGAGAGAACTAAAAGATTGTCTAATAGTGACTATAGGGTTGAGAGTAATACTGTAAGTGTGGCAATTACTGCTGCTAGGTCCGTCGGTGTGCTTCTAAGTGGATCCATTTTACCTGTCTATAATACAAGAAAATTCTTCGAGTAGTAAGAGTATCAGGTTATTTATAAATTTCTCTATAAATGCATGATGCAGTAGCAGAGAAATTTTTCTATGACAATAGTGGGATATAAATCACCACGCTTGCTGTCATGCTATATACCGAGAAGGCTAAAGCATAACCGAATATAAGAAATCTATTAGGCAAAGGTTGTGCCTGAAGAGTCACTCATATTTTCTGTGTTTTTTGAGGAGGAGGACTCAGTTTCGAGATGAAGTTCATATACTTCATCATCTGACTAGATGTCATCATAATGGAGGATGTCCAATCCATTTGCTTCGGCAAGTAGCATATAGGTTTTGTACTACCGTGTTTTCTCAGTGTTTGGACAACTTTTTGCAAAATGTCCTTCTTTCTGGCATATTCAGCATTTGCATTTGCTTGGGGGGTTCTCCTTTGGGCAATATGCATTTGACCCTTTACTGGATGTGGTAGGGCCAGAATTTGTTCTTTTTCTAAAGTATCTCTTGCTGGGAGTATACCTAGTTTTAGAAATTTTTTGTATCCTATATTTTTTCTGTTGAAATTTATTAGGATATTTTCTTTGCTTATGGGAGGTGGTTTTACAACCATAAGCTCCTACATTTTTGTTCTGGTTTGAACAACATAATATTTGTTTATTTGCCTTACTACTATTCTTTTGTAATTTTTGGGCTTCACAAAGATTTGCCAACATGTCTTGTAAAAATCTGTCTTCTTCCTAAAGTGTCAAAGTTTAGGAAATTATCCATGGTTAAAGTACCAAGTTCTGGACTATTTTGACAATATTTTGTAATGTAATCTTTTTCAGCTACATGTGCAAAAGGTTCCGACAATTTTGCATAAAAGATTTCTTTTTGCAGTTTATAGAAGTAACTTGCAAATTCGCAATAATACTTCTCATAAAAATAAATGTTACAGATTTGTAACTTGTTTAATTTATGAAGGGTTTCTAAACGTCTTCTTTGTTTAGTACTCTCATTGTAAGCTTCTAGGGTTGGATGTATTCCTAGAAATTCTTTTGATATCTTAGCCACCAATCCCTTCAAGATATTGGCTATAGATATTGAGGTATTAGCTCTTTTTTGGTCTTGGGGAAGGTTGTCCCACCAATGAGCTACATTAACCTGTAAAGCATGGGTAAAGAAATTAAATGTTGAATCTTTGTCCCAAGATTCATGCATATTTGCAGCATTGCTTATCCTTCTTTCCAATTCTTTAAGGACTTTTTCTCCATCCTTGGAGCAATCCAAGTTGAGATAAAATCCAAAAGGGTTTTTGCTATCTATGGATATGTGTCCCTTAGTAGCATTTGAAGGATCGACATTTGTGTATTTTGTCGAATACCTTTGTCCTCCCAAGGATATTTTGGAGTGGGAGAAACTTTCTCGTTCTTACGGGTGAACCGCAGTACAGTTTTGGAAGTTATCTTGAAAGCTATCTTCCATGTGGGTATCTCGTAACCTTGATGTTTCTGCTTCAAAATGGTCGCTACCACAAAGCATTCTATATCTTTTACCAAGATCATCTGCCTTTTTGTCTTTAGCAAAGTAGTCTATTCTCTTGGTATTTTCTTCTGCAACTTCATCAGATTCCTAGGCCTCTGGTTCACTGTCGTGTTGCTCTTTTTGTTTACTGGAGGAAGGTTTTTCCTCTTGAACATAATAAGTCGGTTGGCAACCGAAAGTATTATATTCTATGTAAACTTCATCATCGATAGAGGATGATGCTTTGGAAGCGATCCTAAAAGCAGGTGGTGTTGGTTCCTTTTTTCTAGATGCTATGCAAGGTGTTGTAAAGTACACTAGGTTTTTAAGCCATCCGGTGATGTCAGGAAGGTCTAATGGTAATGGAGTTTCCATATCCATTAAATAGAAAAACTCTGTCATAGATCTATTTCTTGAAGCTTCCTTTGAAGTCTGCTGATCATATACCATAGTAGAATTTCTCTACGGGTTAATCTCCATAATTCAATCAGATATGCTCGATAAGCTATATGGGTTTCATTCATTGGTCTAAGATTTTCTTTGGCTTGCCAATTTTGGTCTTTCATTGAGCATACCAGACAAATTTGATCTAGTAGTCTTTCTCTAAAGATCCTTTTACAAAGCTAAAAGGTTTAGCTTTTGTCTGATTTTCTTGATCTTGCATCTAAGGTTGTAGATGCGATCAATATATCTTTCCCAAAAATAGTAATACCATACCATTGCTGGGATTGTATTATCTTCTGGTTGAAGAGTATTTCTTTGGAGTAAAGCGAGGTCAAGGGCTTCTCTTTTTAATTTTAAACGATCTAAAAGTTTCTTTTTATAGATCATTCTAGTGTCCAAGGTGTAAAAGGTGTTTTATACCTTGATGGACCTAGAGAACCTAGACGTTCTTTTGAACCTAGATGTTCTTTTAATGCTAAGAATTCTGTTAAAAGTTCTTGCATTTTATTTTTATTTAGATTATCTAAACTTTGTTTTAGTTCTGTTAATTCGTTGAAGAAAATAGGACTATTTCCATGGTCAATTTTTTCTAGAATATTTTCTAGGATGTTTTGACACTTTATTATTTCTCTATGTTTATGTTCATCATAGAGGAAATCTATTTTCTGTTGGAGATTATCAATAGTTTTTTCTAACCTATTAAGGGTCTTACCATAAGACTCTGAGGTTTGATGGGAATTGGTGATGATGTCACTATTTCCTATTGGTGGGCCTAAGGCTTTATATGGGTTATGTGCCATCATCGACGTGAAGAGGAACATAAGCATTGGGTCTTGAATTTCCTATTCCTTCGAAATGTGAACTGTTTGAGGTTCTACTTGTTGAGGTAGAGGGCCTAGCCTGTTTGATGGAAAAGCTGCATCTACTGTTTGTGATCACTAGTTTTCCTTCTATCTTCTTTATGGTTTTTCGGGAGAGGGGAAGGTGTCTGGGTGCCAAAGGTTGGACTACCCATTCTGTTGGCCATGTTAACTCTCTGGGGTCGAGTTCTTCTATGGTGAAGTTCTCAAAATAACCAATGTTTTTGGCTAATTCTATGAGTTTCTTTGAATCTTTAACTGGAACCTTTCCAATGTTGATTCCTCGGGCTACTATGCATACAAGTATGCGCATAACTCTTCTTACTGGTTCAATTCCATTTTTTGACCAATTGTCTGTATAGATTTTTAGGGACAAGGTATCTTGGATGTGCTTGTCTTCTAAATCTATTTGTAGATTGGGCCATGTTGTAAATGATACTGGGCCTAATCCTAAGTTAGCTCTAACTCCTCCGAGTAGGGCTTTTTCAAAATTATTCTTCGTAGAGTTATCTACTATAGCTGCTATAAACGGTAAATTCTGATTGATTCGTATTAAGGGGTCTAATTCTATACGAACTAGTCCATAATGGACATATTTGAATCTTTTTAGCTTATATAAATCAGATTCACTTAATAATTTGTAGCAGAAGGTACCTGAGTCGGTATCTTGTATTTCTACACATAGTTCTTCTCGAAGAAGAAGGATTTGTTTTGGAACTCAATCCAATCTTTGTTGTAGACTTCAGTTATCCTAGCCAATATTTATGCCCATTAACAAAAAGCTGACCTAACAATCAAAGATGATTTGTAAAGTGATTTATCGGTCAATCATGCCTAATGGGCTATGTTTTTGTAAGAAATGACATATTGATTGGGTGTTAACACTTAGTTAAAAATCCCCCGCCTCCCCCTTTTCTCCATCATTGCAAAACTTAATATATAAAAACTAAATGAGTTTGAAATCCCTAAAAGTTACAGAGACTTTTTGGAATTATCTCTCTCTACATTTGTGCATTTCCTTTCCATTTTAGATGTACACTTTTTTCTTAAATCAAAACTTTGACTTTTCACTTTCTGATTCTCTCGTAAACAAGAAGATAAAGACAAATAGATCACAACAAAATGAAATATTTAGAGATTAAGTATGGAAAAAATTTTAAAAAATAAAAAATGTAAGTAAAGAAGATTTATTCAGACACCACAGATGAACACAAAAGTTTTGTTGTCCAAGTTTGGGAAATTCCACTGCTCAACCCTAATGGCTTTGAATTTTATAAGAAAGAGATTTCTAATTGATCCTAACATTTTTTAAATATGGATATGCATGCTTGAAACATGTTAACGATGCAAATGCCCTATGGATCCAAACCTTTTAAAGCGAACAGCAAATACTCATTAAATTCAAGAATAAACGTGCGGTAAGATATTTACCCCAGTCAAAAAAGCCATTATTTTTGCCATTTAAAAAAAGCTGACCTAACAATCACAAATGATTTTTAAAGTGATTTATCAGTCAATCATGCGTAGCAGGCTATGTTTTTGTATGAAATGACTTATGGATTGGGAGTCAACACTCAGTTAAAAATGCCCTACCTCCCCCTTTTCCCAATCAATGCAAAACCTAATATATAGAAACTAAAAGAGTTTACAATGCCTAAATGTTATTAAGACTTTTTGGAATTATCTCTCTCTACATTTGTGTATTTCCTTTCCATTTTACATGTACATTTTTTTCTCAAATCAAAACATTGAGTTTTCACTTTCCAATTCTCTCGTAAAACAAGAAGATAAAGGCAAATAGATCACAACAAAATGAAAATTTTAGAGTTTATTTGTGGAAAAAATTAAAAACAATAACATAGGTAAGTAAAGGAAATTTATTCACACACCACCAAAGAACACAAAAGTTTTGTTGTCCAAGTTTGGGAAATTCCACTAGTTCAACTCTAATGGCATGGAATTTGATAAGATATAGATTTCTAATTGATCCTAACATGTTTTAAATATGGATATAAGTGCTCGAAACTTGTTAAAGATGCAAATGCCCTATGGATCGAAACCTTTTAAAGCGAACAACAAATGCTCATTAAATTCTCAAGTGAACGTGCGGTGGGATATTTACCCCAAGCCATTATTTTACCCATTTACAAAAATTTCACCTAACAATCACAGATGATTTGGAAAGTGATTTATCGGTCAATCATCCGTAACGGGCTATGTTTTTGTAAGAAATGACTTATGGATTGGGAGCCAACACTCACTTAAAAATCCTCCGCCTCCCCCTTTTCCAGATCATTGCAAAACCTAATATATAAAAACTCAAAGAGTTTGCAATCCCTAAAAGTTACAGAGACTTTTTGGAATTATCTCTCTCTACATTTGTGCATTTCCATTCCATTTTATATGTACACTTTTTTTCCTAAATCAAAAATTTGAGTTTTCACTTTCCGATTCTCTCGTAAACAAGAAGATAAAGGCAAATAGATCACAAAAAATATAAAACTTTAGTGTTTATGTATGGAAAAAATTTAAAACAACAATAAATGTAAGTAAAGAAAATTTATTCACACACCAGAAATGAACAAAAATTTTGGTTGTCCAAGTTTGGGAAATTCCAATATCTCAACCCTAATGGCTAGGAATTTGATAAGGAAGAGATTTCTAATTGATCCTAATATGTTTTAAATACGAATATGCATGCTTGAAAGTAAAAGATGCAAATGCCCTATTGATCCAAACCTTTTAAAGCGAACAATAAATGCTCATTAAATTCTCAAGTGAACGTGCGGTGGGATATTTACCCGAGTCAAACAAGCCATTATTTTGCCCATAAACAAAAAGCTGACCTAACACTCACAGATGATTTGTGAAGTAATTTATCGATCAATCATGCGTGGCGGGCTATGTTTTAGTAAGATATGACTTATTTATCAGGAGTCAACACTCAATTAAAAATCTCTAGCCTCCCCCTTTTCCTGATCATTACAAAACCTAATATATAAGAAATAAAAGAGTTTGCAATCCCTAAATGTTATAGAGATTTTTTGGAATTATCGCTCTCTGCTTTTGTGCATTTCCATTCCATTTTAGATGTACACTTTTTTCTTAAATCAAAACTTTGAGTTTTCACTTTCCTATTCTCTCATAAATAAGAAGATAAAAGTAAATAGATCACAACAAAATGAAAATTTTAGAGTTCATGTATGAAAAAAATTAAAAACAACAACAAATGTAAGTAATGAAAATTTTTTCACACACCACAAACAAACACAAAAGTTTTGTTGTCCAAGTTTGGGAAATTGCACTACTTAAACCCTAATGGTTTGGAATTTGATAACAAAAAGATTTCTAATTGATACTAACATGTTTTAAATATGGATATGCATGCTTCAAACATGTTAAAGAAGCAAATGCCCTATGGATCTAAACCTTTTAAAGCAAACAACAAATACTCATTAAACTCTCAAGTGAACGTGCGGTGGGATATTTACCCGGGTCGAACATGCCATTATTTTGCCTATTTACAAAAAAGCTGACCTAACAATCAAATATGATTTGTAAAGTCATTTATCGGTCAATCATGCGTAACAGGCTATATTTTTTTAAGAAATGACTTATGGATTGGGAGTCAACACTCAGTTAAAAATCCCCTACCACCACCTTTTCCCAATCATTGCAAAACCTAATATATAAAAACTAAAAGTGTTTGTAATCCCTAAAATTTACATAGACTTTTTTTTGAATTATCTCTCTCTACATTTGTTAATTTCCATTCCATTTAGATATACACTTTTTGCTCAAATCAAAACTTTGAGTTTTCACTTTCTGATTCTCTCGTAAACAAGAAGATAAAAACAAATAGATCACAATAAAATGAAAATTTTCGAGTTTATGTATGGAAAAAATTAAAAAAAATAACAAATGTAAGTAAAGAAAATTTATTCATACAACACAAATGAACACAAAAGTTTTGTTGTCCAAGTTCGGGAAATTCCACTAGCTCAACCCTAATGGCTAAGAATTTGATAAGAAAGAGATTTCAAATTTATCCTAATATGTTTTAAATATGGATATGCATGCTTGAAAAATGTTAAAGATTCAAATGCCCTCCAGATCAAAACCTTTTAATGTGAACAACAAATGCTTATTAAATTCTCAAGTGAACGTGCGGTCGGATATTTACCTGAGTCAAACAAGCCATTTTTTTTGCCCATTTTCAAAAAGCGGACATGACAATCACAGATGATTTCTGAAATGATGTATCAGTCAATCATGTGTAGCGAGCTATGTTTTTGTAAGAAATGACTTATGGATTGAGAGTCAACATTGAGTTAAAAATCTCCGACCTCCCCCTTTTCCAGTTCATTACAAAACCTAATATAAAATAACTACAAGAGTTTGAAATACCTAAAAGTTATAGAGTCTTTTTGGAATTATCTCTCTCCACTTTTTTGCATTTCCATTCCATTATAGATGTACACTTTTTTATTTAATAAAAACTTTGAGTTTTCACTTTCCGATTCTCTCGTAAACAAGAAGATAAAGGCAAATAGATCACAACAAAATGAAAATTTTGGAGTTTAAGTACGGAAAAAATAAAAAAAATAAAAAATGTAAGTAAAAACTAATTTACACACCACAAATGAACACAATTTTTTTGTTGTCCAAGTATTGGAAATTCCAATAGTTCAACCCAAATGACTTGTAATTTGATAAGAAAGAGATTTCTAATTGATCCTAACTTGTTTTAAATATTGATATGTATGCTTGAAACATGTTAACGATTCAAATACCCTCTGGATCCAAACTTTTTAAAGCGAACAACAAATGCTCATTAAATTCTCAAGTGAACGTGCAGTTGGATATTTAGCCGAGTCAAACAAGCCATTACTTTGCCCATTTACAAAATCCTGACCTAACAATCATAGATGATTTGTAAAGTGATTTATCAGTCTATGTTTTTTTTTAAAAATGACAATAGATTGGGACTCAACATTCAGTTAAAAATCCTCGGCCTCCCCCTTTTCCCAATCATTACAAAACATTATATATAAATAGTAAAAGTGTTTGCAATACCTAAAAGTTACAGAGAATTTTTTGAATTATCTCTCTCCATATTTGTGCATTTCCATTCCATTTTAGACGTACATTTTTTTCTTAAATAAAAACTTTGAGTTCTCATTTTCCAATTTTCTCGTAAATAAGAAGATAAAGGCAAATAGATCACAAAAAAATGAAAATTTTGGAATTTATGTATGGAAAAAATTAAAAAAAATGTAAGTAAAAAAATATTCACACACCACAAACTAACACAATTGTTTTGTTGTCCAAGTATTGGAAATTCCAATAGTTCAACCCTAATGGCTTGGAATTTGATAAGAAAGAGATTTCTAATTGATCCTAACATGTTTTAAATATTGATATTCATGCTTGAAACATATTAAAGATGCAATTGCCCTATGGATCCAAACCTTTTAAAGTGAACAACAAATGCTCATTAAATTTACAAGTGAACGTGTGGTGGGATATTTACTCGAGTCAAACAAGCCATTATTTTGTCAATTTACAAAAAGCTGATCGAACAATCACATATGATTTGTAAAGTGATTTATCGGCCAATCATGCGTAACGGGCTATGTTGTTGTAAGAAAGGACTTATGGATTGGGAGTCAACACTCAATTAAAAATCCACCACCTCCCCCTTTTCCCGATCATTGCAAAACCTAATATATAAAATGTAAAAGAGTTTGCAATCCCTAAAAGTTAAAAAGACTTTTTGGAATTATCTTTCTTTACTTTTGGAAATTTCCATTCCTTTTTCGAAGTACACTTTTTTTCTGAAATCAAAACTTTCAGTTTTCACTTTTCGATTCTCTTGTAAACCAGAAGATTAAGGTAAATAGATCACAACAAAATGAAAATTTTTGAGTTTATCTATGGAAAAAATAAAAAAAATAAAAAATGTTAGTAAAGAAAATTTATTCACACACCAAAAATGAACACAAAACTTTTGTTGTCCAAGTTTGGGAAATTCCATTAGTTCAACCCTAATGGCTTGTAATTTGATAAGAAAGAGATTTCTAATTGGTCCTAACATGCTTTCAATATGGATATGCATGCTTGAAACATGTTAAAGATGCAAATACCCAATGGATCCAAACCTTTCCAAGTGAACAACAAGTGCTCATTAAATTCTCAAGTGAACGTGTGGTGCGATATTTACCAGAGTCAAACAAGCCATTATTTTGCCCGTTAACAAAAAGTTAACATATCAATCACAGATGATTTGTAAAGTGATTTATCGGTGAATCATGCTTAACGGGCTATTTGTTTTAAGAAATGACATATTTATTGGGAGTGTGGTGGGATATTTACCCGAGTCGAACAAGTCATTATTTTGCCCTTTTACAAAAAGCTGACCTAACAATCATAGATGATTTGTAATGTGATTTATTGGTCAATCATACGTAACGGGTTATATTATTGTAAGAAATGACTTATGGATCAAGGGTCAACACTCAGTTAAAAATCCCTGGCCTCCCCTTTTTCCCGATCATTGCAAAACCTAATATACAAAAACTAATAGAGTTTACAATCCTAAAAGTTAAAGAGACTTTTTGGAATTATCTCTCTATACATTTGTGCATTTCCATTCAATTTTAGATGTACACATTTTTCATAAATCAAAACTTGGAGTTTTCACTTTCCGATTCTCTCGTAAACAAGAAGATAAAGGCAAATAGATCGCAACATATTGAAAATTTTAGAGTTTATCTAAGGAAAAAATTAAAAACAATAAAAATTTAAGTAAAGAAAATTTATTCACACGCCACAAACGAACACAAAAGTTTTGTTGTCCAAGTTTGGGAAATTCCACTAGTTCAACTCTAATGGCTTGGAATTTGATCAGAAAGTGATTTCTAATTGATCCTAACATGTTTTAAATATGAATATGCATGCTTGAAACATGTTAAAGATGCAAATGCCCTACAGATCCAAACCTTTTAACGCGAACAACAAGTGCTCATTAAATTCTCATGTGAACATGCGGTGCGATATTAACCAAAGTCAAAGAAGCCATTATTTTGCCCATTAACAAAAAGTTGACCTATCAGTCACAGATGATTTTTAAAGTGATTTATCGATCAATCATGCGTAATGGGCTTTGTTTTTGTAATAAATAACTTATGGATTAGGAAGCAACACTCAATTAAAAATCCCCCGCCTCCCCCTTTTCCTGATTATTGCAAAACCTAATATATAAAAACTAAAGGAGTTTTCAATCCCTAAAAGTTACAGAGACTTTTTGGAATTATCACACTCTACATTTGTGCATTTCCATTCCATTTTAGATGTACACTTTTTTCATAAATCAAAACTTTGAGTTTTCACTTTCTGATTCTCTCGTAAACAAGAAGATAAAGGCAAATAGATCACAACAAAATGATCATTTTAGATTTTATGAATGGAAAATTTTGAAAACAATAACAAATGTAAGTAAAGAAAATTTATTCACACACCTCAAACGAACCCAAAAGTTTTGTTGTCGAAGTTTGGGTAATTCCCCTAGTTCAACCCTAATTGCTTGAAATTTGATAACAAAGGGATTTCTAATTGAACCTAACTAGTTTTAAATATGGATATGCATGCTCAAAAAAAATTAAAGATGCTAATGCCCTATGGATCCAAACCTTTTAAAGTGAACAGCAAATGCTCATTAAATTCTCAAGTGAATGTGCAGTGGAATATTTACCCGAGTCGAATAAGCTATTATCTTGCTCAATTAAAAAAAGCTGACCTAACAGTCGTAGATGATTTGTAAAGTGATTTATCTGTCAATCATGTGTAATGGGCTATATTTTTGTAAGAAATGACTTACGGATTGGGAGTCAACACTCAGTTGAAAATCCCACGCCTTCCCCTTTTCCCGATAATTGCAACGCCTAATATATAAAAACTAAAGGAGTTTACAATCCCTAAAGGTTATAGTGACTTTTTGGAATTATCTCTCTCTACATTTGTGCATTTCCATTGCATTTTAGATATACAACTTTTTCTTAAATCAAAACTTTGAGTTTTCACTTTCTGATTCTCTCGTAAACAAGAAGATAAAGGCAAATAGATCACAACAAAATGAGAATTTTAGAATTTATGTTTTGAAAAAATTAAAAACAATGACAAATTTATGTAAAGAAAACTTATTCACACTCAAAAAACGAACACAAAAGTTTTGTTGTCCAAGTTTGGGAAATTCCACTAGTTCAACCGTAATGGCTTGGAATTTTATAAGAAAAAGATTTCTAATTGATCCTAACATGTTTTATATATGGATATGCATGCACGAAACATGTTCAAGATGAAAAATCCCTAACAATCCAAACCTTTTAAAATGAACAACAAATGCTCATTAAATTTACAAATGAAAGTGCAGTGGGATATTTACCCGAGTCTAACCTGCCATTATTTTGCCCAATTATAAAAAGCTGACCTAACATTCATAGATGATTTTTAAAGTGATTTATCAGTCAATAATGCGTACAGGGCTATATTTTCGAAAGAAATCACTTATGGATTGGGAGTGAATACTCAATTAAAAATCCCTCGCCTCCCCTTTTTCCCAATCATTGCAAAACCTAATATATAAAAACTAAAAGAGTTTACAATCTCTAAAAGTTACAAAAACTTTTTGGAATTATCACTCTCTACATTTGTGCATTTATATCCCGTTTTAGATTTACGCTTTTTTTCTTAAATCAAAACTTTGATTTTTCATTTTTTGATTCTTTTGTAAAAAAAAAAGATAAAGGCAAAAAGATCACAAAAAAATAGAATTTTAGAGTTTATGAATGGAAAAAATTAAAAACAATAAAAATTTTAAGTAAAGACAATTTTTCACACACAACAAACGAACACAAAAGTTTTATTGTCCAATTTTGGGAAATTCCACTAGTTCAACCCCAATGGCTTCGAATTTGATAAGAAAGAGATTTATAATTGATTCTAACATGTTTTAAATATGGATTTGCATGCTCGAATCATGTTAAAGATTCAAATGCTGTATGGATCATAAAATTTTAAAGCGAACAACAAATGCACATTAAATTCTCAAGTGAACATGCTGTGGGATATTTACTTGAGTCGAACAAGCCTTTATTTTTCCTATTTAAAAAAAGTTGACCTAACAATCAGAGATGATTTGTAAAGTGATTTATAGGTCAATCATGCGTAACGGGCTATATTTTTGTAAGAAATGACTTAAGGATTGGGAGTCACACTCAGGTAAAAATACCCGCCACCCCCTTTTCCCGATCATTGCAAAAACTAATATATAAAAACTAAAAGAGTTTACAATCCCTGAAAGTTACAAAGACATTTTGGAATTATCTCTCTATAGATTTGTGCATTTCCATTACATTTTAAATTTACACTTTTTTCTTAAATCAAAACTTTGAGTTTTCACAATCCAATTCTTTCGTAAACAAGAAGATAAAGTCAAATAGATCACAACAAAATGAAAATTTTAGAGTTTATTTATGGAAAAAATAAAAAATAATAACAAATGTAAGTAAGAAAATTTATTCACACACCACAAACAAACACAAAAGTTTTGTTGTCCTAGTTTGGGAAATTCCACTAGTTGAACCCTAATGGTTTGGAATTTGAAAAGAAAGAGATTTCTAATTGATCCTAAAATTTTTTCAATATGGATATACGTGCTCAAAACATGTTAAAGATGCAAATTCCCTATGGATCCAAACCTTTTAAAGCAAACAAAAAATGCTCATTAAATTCTCAAGTGAACGTGCGGTGGGATATTTACCCGAGTCAAACATCATATTATTTTGCCCATTTACAAAAGGCTGACCTAAAAATCACAGATTATTTGTAACATGATTAACTGTCAATCATACGTAACGGGGTATATTTTTGTTAGAAATGACTTATAGATTGGGAGACAATACTCAGTTAAAAACCCTCGGCTCCCCCTTTTCCCGATCATTGCAAAACCTAATATATAAAATCTAAAAGAGTTTAAAATCCCTAAAAGTTACAAAGACTATTTGGGATTATCTCTCTTTACATTTGTGCATTTCCATTCCATTTTAGATGTACACTTTTTTCTTAAATCAAAACTTTGAGTTTTCACTTTCCGATTCTCTAGTAAACAAGACGATAAAGGCAAATAGAACACAACAAAATGAAAATTTTAGACTTTATATATTGAAAAAATTTAAAACAAGAACAAATGTCAGTAATGGAAATTTTTCACACACCACAAACGAACACAAAAGTTTTGTTGTCCAAGTTTGGGAAATTTCACTAGTTCAACCCTAATGGCTTGGAATTTGAAAAGAAAAAAGATTTCTAATTGATCCTAAAATTTTTAAATATGGATATGCATGCTCGAAACATGTTAAAGCTGAATATGCCCCATGGTTCTAAATCTTTTAAAGTGAACAAAAAATGCTCATTAAATTCTAAAGTGAACGTGCGGTGGGATATTTATCCGAGTCGAAAAAGCCATTATTTTGCCCATTTACAAAGAGCTGACCTAACAAGTGTAGATGCTTTGTAAAGTGATTTACCAGTCAATCATGCGTAACGATCTATATTTTGTAGGAAATTACTTATGGAATGCGAGTCAACACTATGTAAAAAGTCCCCTACCTACCCCTTTCCCCGATCATTGCAAAACCTAATATATAAACACTAAAAGAGTTTACAATCCATAATAGTTACAGAGACTTTTTGGAATTATCTCTCTCTTCATTTGTGCATTTCCATTCCATTTTAGATGTACACTTTTTTCTTAAATCAAAACTTTATGATGCATGAAACATGTCAAAGATGCAAATGTCCTATGGATCCAAATCTTTTAAAGCGAACAAAAAATGGTCATTAAATTCTCAAGTGAACGTGAGGTAGGATATTTATCCGAGTCCAACAAGCCATTATGTTGATCATTTACAAAAAGCTGACCTAACAATCCTAGATGATTTGTACAATGATTTATAGGTCAATAATGTAGAACTAGCTATATTTTTGTAAGAATTGACATATGGATTGGGACTCAACGTTCAGTTAAATGTCCCCGCCTCCCCCTTTTCCCAATCATTGCAAAACCTAATATATAAAAATTGAAAGAGTCTACAATCCCTAAAAGTTACAGAGACCATTTGGAATTATCTCTCTGGACATTTGTGAATTTCCATTTCATTTTAGATGTACACTTTTTTCTATATTCAAAACTTTGAGTTTTCACTTTTCAATTCTCTCAAAAAAAGAAGATAAAGGAAAATAGATCAAACAAAATGAAAATTTTATAGTTTCTGTATGGAAAAAATAAAAAACAATAACAATGTAAGTAAAAAAAATTTATTCACATACCACAAATGAACAAGAATGGCTTGGAATTGGATAAGAAAAAGATTTCAAATTGATCATAACATGTTTTAAATATGGATATGCATGCTCAAAACATTAAAGATGAAAATGCCCTAAGGATCCAAACCTTTAAAAGCGAACAACAAATGCTCATTAAATTCTCAAGTGAATGTGCGGTGGGATATTTACACGAGTCAAACAAGCCATTATTTTTCCCATTTAAAAAAAAGCTGACCTAACAATCGTATATGATTTGTAAATAGATTTAATCAGTCAATCATGTGTTACGGGCTATATTTTTGTAAGAAATGACTTATGGATTGGGAGTCAACACTCAGTAAAAAATCCCTCGCCTCCCCCTTTTCCCGATTATTACAAAACCTAATATTTAAAAACTAAAAGAGTTTACAATCCCTAAAAGTCACAGAGACTTTTTGGAATTATCTCTCTCTTTATTTGTGCATTTCCATTCCATTTTAGATGTACACTTTTTTTTAAAATCAAAACATTGAGTTTTCACTTTCCGATTATCTCGTAAACAAGAACACAAAGGCAAAGAGATCACAACACAATGAAAATTTTAGAGTTTATGTATGGAAAAAATTAAAAACAATAAAAAACGTAAGCAAAGAAAATTTATTCACACACCACCAACGAACACAAAAGTTTTGTTGTCCAACTTTTGGAAATACCACTAGTTCAACCCTAATGGCTTGGAATTTGATAAGAAATAGATTTCTAATTGATCCTAACATGTTTTAAATATGGATATGCATGCCCGAAACATGTTAAAGGTGAATATGCCCCATGTTTCTAAATCTTTTAAAGTGAACAACAAATGCTCATTAAATTCTAAAGTGAACGTGTGGTGGGATATTTACCCGAGTCGAACAAGCCATTATTTTGCCCATTTACAAAGAGCTGACCTAACAAGCGTAGATGCTTTGTAAAGTGATTTATCGGTCAATCATGTGTAACGGTCTATATTTTGTAAGAAATTACTTATGGAATGGGAGTCAACACTCTGTAAAAAATCCGCTGCCTACCCCTTTTCCCGATCACTGCAAAATCTAATATATAAACACTAAAAGAGTTTACAATCCCTAATAGTTACAAAGACTTTTTGGAATTATCTCTTTCTTCATTTGTGCATTTCCATTCCATTTTAGATGTACACTTTTTTCTTAAATCAAAACTTTTCGATGCTTGAAACATGTCAAAGATGCAAATGCCCTATGGATCCAAACATTTTAAAGTGAACAACAAATGGTCATTAAATTCTCAAGTACACGTGAGGTGGGATATTTATCCGAGTCCAACAAGCCATTATGTTGCCCATTTAAAAAAATCTGACGTAACAATCGTAGATAATTTTTAGAGTGATTTATAGGTCAATAATTTGGAATGGGCTAAATTTTTTTAAGAAATGACATATGGATTGGGACTCAACATTCAGTTAAATGTCCCCGCCTCCCCCTTTTCCCAATCATTGAAAAACCTAATATATAAAAATTGAAAGAGTTTACAATCCCTAAAAGTTACAGAGACCATTTGGAATTATCTCTCTTGACATTTGTGAATTTCCATTTCATTTTAAATTTACAGTTTTTTCTAAACTCAAAACTTTGAGTTTTCACTTTCTGATTCTCTTGAAAAAAGAAGACAAAGGAAAATAGATCACAACAAAATGAAAATTTTATAGTTTCAGTATGGAAAAAATAAAAAACAATTAAAAACGTAAGTAAAGAAAATTTATTCACATACCACAAATGAACAAAAATGGCTTGGAATTGGATAAGAAAAAGATTTCTAATTGATCCTAACATGTTTTAAATATGGATATGCATGCTCAAAACATTAAAGATGCAAATGCCCTAAGGATCCAAACCTTTTAAAGTGAACAACAAATGCTCATTAAATTCTCAAGCGAATGTGCGGTGGGATATTTACACGAGTCAAACAAGCCATTATTTTTCCCATTTAAAAAAAGTTGACCTAAATATCGTATATGATTTGTAAAGAGATTTATCGGTCAATCATGCATAACGGGCTATATTTTTGTAAGAAATGACTTATGGATTGGGACTCAACGCTCAGTAAAAAAACCCACGCATCCCCCTTTTCCCAATTATTACAAAACCTAATATATAAAAACTAAAAGAGTTTAAAATCCCTAAAAGTTACAGAGACTTTTTGGAATTGTCTCTCTCTTTATTTGTGCATTTCCATTCCATTTTAGACGTACACTTTTTTCTTAAATTAAAACTTTGATTTTTCACTTTCCAATTATCTCGTGAACAAGAACACAAAGGCGAACAGATCACAACACAATGAAAATTTTGGAGTTTATGTAATTAAAGAAAATTTATTCACACACCACAAATGAACATAAAAGTTTTATTGTCCATGTTTGGGAAATTCCAGTAGTTCAACCTTAATGGCTCTGAATTTGACAAGAAAGAGATTTCAAATTGATCCTAACATGTTTTAAATATGGATATGCATGCGCGAAACTTGTTAAAGATGCAAATGCCCTATGGAACCAAACCTTTTATAGAGAACAACAAATGCTCATCAAATTCTCAGGTGAACGTGCGGTGGAATATTTTCCTGAGTCAAACAAGCCATAATTTTGCCCATTTATAAAAACCTGACCTAACAAATATAAATGATTTGTAAAGTGATTTATCGTAAAATCATGCCTAACGGGAATATTTTTGTAACAAATGACTTATGGATTGGGAGTCAACACTCAATATAAAATCCCCCGCCTCCCCCATTTCTCGATCATTGCAAAACTTAATATATAAAAACTAAAAGATTTTACAATTCTTAAAAGTTAAAGAGACATTTCAGAATTATCTCTCTTTACATTTGTGCATTTCCATTCCATTTTAGATGTACACTACTTTCTTAAATCTAAACTTTGAGTTTTCACTTTCCGATTCTCGTAAACAAGAAGATAAAGTCAAATAGATCACAACAAAATGAAAATTTTAGAGGTTTTGTATGGAAAAAATTTAAAAAAATAAAAAATGTAAGTAAAGAACATTTATTCACACACAACAAACGAACACAAAAGTTTTGTTGTCAAAGATTGGGAAATTCCACTAGTTCTACCCTAATGGCTAGGAATTTGATAAGGAAGATATTTCTAATTGATTTTAATATGTTTTAAATATGGATATGCATGCTCAAAACATGTTAAATATGCAAATGCCCTATTCATCCAAACCTTTTAAAGCAAAAAACAAATGCGCATTAAACTGTTTTGTGAACGTGCAGTGTGATATTTACCCGACTCGAACAAGCCATTATTTTACCCATTTACAAAAAGCTGACCTAACTTTCATAGATGATTTTTAAAGTGATTTAACAGTCAATCATGCATAAGGAGCTATATTTTTGTAAGAAATGACTTGGGGATTGGAGTCAACACTCCGAGAAAATCCCCCGCCTCCCCCTTTCCCCGATCATTGCAAAACCTAATATATAAAAACTAAAAGAGTTTACAATTCCTAAAAGTTACAAAGACTTTTTGGAATATTCTCCCTCTTCATTTGTGCGTTTCCATTCCATTTTAGACCTACAGGTTTTTTCTTAAATCAAAACTTTGAGTTGTCACCTTCCAATTCTCTCGTAAACAAGAAGATAAAGGCAAATAGATCACAACGAATAGAAAATTTTAGTATTTATGTATGGAAAAAATTTAAAACAATAACAAATGTAAGTAAAGAAAATTTATTCACACACCTCAAACGAACATAAAAAGTTTTCTTGTCCAAGTTTGGGAAATTCCACTTGCTCACCCCTAATGGCTTGGAATTGGATAAGTAAGAGATTTCTAATTGATCCAAACATGTTTTAAATATAGATATGCATGCTAAAAACATGTTAAAGATGACAATGCCCTATCTATCCAAACCTTTTAAAGTGAAGATCAAATGCTCATTAAATTCTCTAGTGAAGGTGCGGTGGGATATTTACACGTGTCAAACAACCCATTATTTTGCCCATTTACAAAAAGCTGACCTAACAATCATAGATGATTTGTAATGAGATTTATCGATGAATCATGCGTAATGGGATATATTTTTGTAAGAAATGACTTATGGATTGGGTGAAAACATTTAGTAAAAAATCCCCTGTCTCCCCCTTTTCCCAATCATTGGAAAATCTAATATATAAAAACTAAAAGAGTTTATAATCCCTAAAAGTTACATAAATGTTTTGGAATTATATCTCTTCAGTTGTTCATTTCCATTCCATTTTAGTTGTACACGTTTTTCTTAAAGCAAAACTTTGAGTTTTCTCTTTCCGATTATCTCGTAAATAAGAAGATAAAGGAAAGGAGATCACAACACAATGAAAATTTTAGAGTTTATGTATAGAAAAAATTTCAAACAATAAATAGGTAAGTAAAGAAAATTTATTCACACACCACAAACGAACATAAAAGTTTTGTTGTCCAAGTTTTGGAAATTCCACAAGTTAAACCTTACTGGCTCTGAATATTAAGAAAGGGATTTCTAATTGAACCGAACATGTTTCAAATATGGATATGAATGGTGGAAACATGTTAAAGATGCAAATTTTCTACGAATCCAAACCTTTTAAAGCGAACAACAAATGCTCATTAAATTCTCAAGTGAACAAGCAGTGGGATATTTACCCGAGTCAAAGAAGCCATTAATTTGCCCATTTACAAAAACTTGACCTAACAATCATTGATGATTTGCAAAGTGATTTTTTGGTCAATCATGCGTATTGGGCTATATTTTTGTAAGAAATAACTAATGGATTGGGAGTCAACACTCAGTTAAAAATCCCCCGCTTCCCCCTATTCCTGATCATTGTGAAAACTAATATATAAAAACAAAAAGTGTTTAAAATCCGTAAAAGTTATAGAGATTTTTGGAATTATCTCTCTCTTAATTTGTACATTTCCATTAAATTTTAGATGAAGACTTTTTTCTTAAATCAAAACTTTGAGTTTTCACTATCCAATTCTCTCACAAACAAGAAGATAAAGGCAAATAGATCACAACAAAATGAAAATTTTAGAGTTTATGTATGGAAAAATATTAAAATAATAACATATGTATGTAAAGAAAACTTATTCACACACCACAAACTAACACAAAAGTTTTGTTGTCTAAGTTTGGCAAATTCTACTAGATCAACCCTTATGGTTTGGAATTTGATAAGAAAGAGATTTCTAATTAATCCTAACATGTTTTCAATATGGATAAGGATGCTTGAAACATGTTAAAGCTGCAAATGCTCTGTGGATCAAAACCTTTTAAAGTGAAAAACAATTGCTCATTAAATTATCAAGTGAACGTGCAGTGGGATATTTACACGAGTCAAACAAGCATTTATTTTGCCCACTAACAAAAACCTGACCTAACAATCATACATGATTTTTAAAGTGATTTATCGGTCAATCATGCGTATTGGGCTATATTTTTTTAAGAAATAACTTATGGATTGGGAGTCAACACTTAATTAAAAATCCCCTGCTTCCCCTTTTTCCCTATCATTGCAAAACCTCATATATAAAAATGAAAAGAGTTTACTATCCCTTAAAGTTATAGAGAACTTTTGTAATTATCTCTCTCTACATCCAGTTTTCATTTTCCGATTCTCTCGTTAACAAGAAAATAAAGGCAAATAGATGACAACAAAATGAAAATTTTAGAGTTTATGTATGGAAAAAATTTAAAACAATAAAAAATGTAAGTAAAAAAATTTATTCACACATCACTAACGAACACAAAAGTTTTGTTCTGAAAGTTTGGGAAATTCCACTAGTTCAACCCTAATGGCTTTGAATTTGATAAGGAAGAGATTTCTAATTGATTCTAATATGTTTTAAATATGGATATGCATGCTCGAAACATGTTAAAGATGCAAATGCCCTATGGTTCCAAACCTTTTAAAGCAAACAACAAATGCTCATTAAATTCTCAAGTGAATGTACGGTGGGATATTTACCCGAGTCTAACAAGCCATTATTTTCCCTAATTACAAAAATCTGATCTAACAATCACAGATGATTTGTAAAGTGATTTATCGGTCAAAGATGTGTAACGGGCTATATTTTTGTAAGAAATGACTTATGGATTGGGAGTCAACACCCAGTAAAACATTCCCTGTCTCCCCCTTTTCCCGATCATTGCAAAACCTATTATATAAAAATTAAGAGTTGACAATCCTAAAAGTTACAAAGACTTTTTGGAATTATCTCTCTTCATTTGTGCATTTCCATTCCATTATATACGTACACTTTTTTCTTAAATAAAATCTTTGAGTTTTCACTTTTCGATTCTCTCGTAAACAAAAAGATAAAAGAAAATATATCACAACAAAATGAAAATTTTAGAGTTTATCTAATGAAAAAATTTACAACAATAACAAATGTAAGTAAAGAAAATTTATTCACACACCACAAACGAACAAAAAGTTTTGTTGTCCAAGTTTGCGAAATTCCACTAGTTCACCCCTAATGGCTTGGAATTGGATAAGAAAGATATTTCTAATTGATCTTAACGTGCGGTGGGATATTTACCCGAGTCAAACCATCCAATATTTTGCCCATTTACAAAAAGTTCACCTACCAATCATAGATAATTTTTAAAGTGATTTATTAGTCAATCATGCGTAACGGGCTATATTTTTGTCAGAAATGACTTATGGATTGGGAGTCAACACTCAATATAAAATCCCCCGCCTCCCCCATATCCTGATCATTGCAAAACCTAATATATAAAAACTAAAAAATTTTACAATCCGTAAAAGTTAAAGAGACATTTTGGAATTATCTCTCTCTACATTTGTGCATTTCCATTTCATTTTAGATGAACACTTTTTCTTAAATCAAAACTTTGAGTTTTCACTTTCCGATTCTCTCGTCAACCAGAAGATAAAGTCAAATAGATCACAACAAAATGAAAATTTAAAAGTTTTTGTATGGCAAAAATTTAAAACAATAAAAAATTTTAAGTAAAGAAAATTTATTCACACACCACAGATGAACACAAATGTTTTGTTGTCAAAGTGTTGGAAATTCCACTAGTTCAACCCTAATGGCTAGGAATTTGATAAGGAAGAGATTTCTAATTGATTCTAATATGTTTTAAGAATGGATAGGCATGCTCAAAACATGTTAAAGATGCAAATGGCCTATTGATCCAAACCTTTTAAAGCGAACAACATATGCGCATTAAATTCTTAAGTGAACGTGCGGTGGGATATTTACCCGAGTCGAACAAGCCATTATTTTACCCATTTAAAAAAAGATGACCTAACTTTCATAGATGATTTGTAAAGTGATTTATCAGTCCATCAGGCGTAAGGGGCTATATTTTTGTAAGAAATGACTTGTGGATTGGGAGTCAACACTCCGTAAAATATCCTCCGCCTCCCCCATATCCCGATCATTGCAAAACCTAATATATAAAAACTAAAAGATTTTACAATCCGTAAAAGTTAAAGAGACATTTTGTTATTACCTCTCTACATTTGTGCATTTCCATTCCATTTTAGATGTACACTTTTTTCTTAAATAAAAAATTTGAGTTTCACTTTCGGATACTCTCATAAACAAAAAGATAAAGTCAAATAGATCACAACAAAATGAAAATTTTAGAGTTTTTGTATGGAAAAAATTTAAAATAATAAAAAATTTAAGTTAAGAAAATTTATTCACACACCAGAAATGAACACAAATGTTTTGTTGTTAAAGTTTTGAAAATTCCACTAGTTCAACCCAAATGGCTTGGAATTTGATAAGGAAAAGATTTCTAATTGATTCTAATATGTTTTAAATATGGATATGCATGCTCAAACCATGTTAAAGATGCAAATGGCCTATTGATCCAGACCTTTTAAAGTGAATAACAAATGCTCATTAAATTCTCAAGTGAACGTGTGGTGGGATATTTACCCGAGTCAAACTAGCCATTATTTTGCCCATTTAAAAAAAGCTGACCTAACAATCATAGAAGATTTGTAAAGTGATTTATTGGTCAATCTTGCCTAACGGCCTATATGTTTTTTAGAAATTACTTATGGATTAGGAGTCCACGCTCTGTTAAAAATCTCCGCCTCCACTTTTCCCGATCATTGCAAAACCTAATATATAAAGACTAAAAGAGTTTACAATCCCTAAATGTACAGAGACTTTTTGGAATTTTCTCTCTCTTCATTTATGCATTTCCATTCCATTTTAGATGTATATTTTTTTCTTAAATCAAAACTTTGAGTTGTCACCTTCCGATTCTCTCGTAAACAAGAAGATAAAGGCAAATAGATCATAGCAAAATGAAATTTTTAGTATTTATGTATGGAAAAAATTTAAAACAATAAAAAATGAAAGTAAAGCAAATTTTTCACACACCTCCAACGAACAAAAAATTTTTGTTGTCCAAGTTTGTGAAATTCCACTTGTTCACCCCTAATGGCTTGGAATTGGATATGTAAGAGATTTCTAATTGATCCTAACATGTTTTAAATATGGATATGCATGCTCATAACATGTTAAGGATGCAAATGCCCTATCTATCCAAACCTTTTAAAGTGAAGAATAAAGGAATTGGATATGTAAGAGATTTCTAATTGATCCTAACATGTTTTAAATATGGATATGCATGCTCAAAACATGTTAAGGATGCAAATGCCCTATCTATCCAAACCTTTTAAAGTGAAGAATAAATGCTCATTAAAGTCTCACGTGAACGTGCGGTGGGATATTTACATGTGTCAAACAACCCATTATTTTGCCCATTTACAAAAGGCTGGCCTAACAATTATAGATGATCTGTAAAGTGATTTATCTGTCAATCATGAGTAACGGGATATATTTTTGTAAGAAATGACTTATGGATTGGGTGTCAACACTCAATAAAAAATCCCCCGCCTCCCCTTTTCTCGATCATTTCAAAATCTAATATATAAAAATTAAAAGAGTTTACAATCCCTAAAAGTTACAGTAACATTTTGGAATTATCTCTCTTCATTTGTGCATTTGCATTCCATTTTAGTTGTACACTTTTTTCTTAAAGCAAAACTTTGAGTTTTCACTTTCCGCTTATCTTGTAAAACAAGAAGACAAAGGAAAAGAGATCACAACACAATGAAAATTTTAGAGTTTATGTATAGAAAAAATTTAAAATAATAAAAATGTAAGTAAAGAAAATTTATTCATACACCACAAACAAACATAAAAGTTTTGTTGTCCAAGTTTGAAAAATTCCACTAGTTAAACCTTAATGGCTCTGAATTTGATAAGAAAGAGATTTCTAATTGATCCTAACATGTTTTAAATATGGATATGAATGCTCGAAACATGTTAAAGATGCAAAAGCCTTAGGGATCCAAAACTTTTAAAGTGAAAAACAAATGCTCATTAAATTCTCAAGTGAACATGTAGTGGGATATTTACCCGAGTCAAATATGCCATTACTTTGCCCATTCACAAAAACGTGACCTACCAAACAAGCATGATTTGTAAAGTGATTTATTGGACATCATGCCTAAAGGGCTATATTGTTGTAAGAAATGAGTTATGGATTAGGAGTCAACACTCAGTTGAAAATCCCCCGCCTCCGTCTTTTCCTGATCATTGCAAAACCTAATATATAAAAACTAACAGATTTTGCAATTCGTAAAATTTAAAGAGACATTTTGGAATTATATCTCTCTACATTTGTGCATTTCCATACCATTTTAGATGTACACTTTTTTTTAATTCGAAACTTCAAGATTTCACTTTTCAACTCTCTCGTAAACAAGAAGATAAAGGCAAATAGATCACATCAAAAAGAAAATTTTCGAGTTTATGTCTGGAAAAAAATAAAAACAATAACAAATGTAAGTAAAGAAAATTTGTTCACACACCACAAACGAACACAATTTTTGTTGTCCAAGTTTGGGAAATTCCCCTAGTTCAACCCTAATGGCATGAAATTTGATAAGAAAGGGATTTCTAATTGATGCTAACATGTTTTAAATATGGATGTACATGCTCGAAATATTTTAAAGATGCAGATGCCCTTTGCATCCAAATCCATTAAAGTGAACAACAAATGCTCATTAAATTCTCAAGTGAACGTGCAGAGGCATATTTACCCGAGTCAAACAAGCCATTCTTTTGCCCATTTACGAAAAGTTGACCTAACAACCATAGATGATTTTTAAAGTGATTTATCAGTCAATCATGCGTAACGGGTTATAGTTTTGTATGAAATGACTTATGGATTGGGACTCAACACTCAATTAAAAATCCCTCGCCTCCCCCTTTTCCCGATCATTACAAAACCTAATATATAAAAACAAAAAGATTTTATAATCCCTAAGACTTGCATAGACTTTTTTGAATTATCTCTCTGTACATTTGTGCATTTCCATTCCATTTTAGATGTACACTTTTTTGTTAAATCAAAACTTTGAGTTTTCACTTTCCGATTCTCTGGTAAACAAGAAGAAAAAGGCAAATAGATCACAATGAAATAAAAAACTTATAGTTTATGTATGGCAAAAATTAAAAAAAATAACAAATGTAAGTAAATAAAATATATTCACAAACCACAAACAAACACAAAAGTTTTGTTGTCCAAGTTTGGGAAATTTCACTACTTCAACCCTAATGGATCTGAATTTGGTAAGAAAAAGATTTTTAATTGATCCTATCATGTTTTAAATAGGATATGCATGCTCGAAACAAGTTCAAGATGCAAATACGCTATGGATCCAAACCTTTCAAAGTCAACAATAAATGCACATTAAATTCTCAAGTAAACGTGTCGTGGGATATTTACCCGAGGCAAACAAGCCATTATTTTGCCCATTTAATTAAAGTTGACCGAACAATCATAGATGATTTTTAAAAAGATTTATCAGTCAATCATGTGTAAACGGCTATATTTTTGTTAAAAATGACTTATGAATTGGGAGTCAACATTAAGTTAAAAATCCCCCGCCTCCCTCATTTCCAGATCATTGCAAAATCGAATATATAAAAACTGAAAGAGTTTTCAATCCTTAAAAGTTACAGAGACTTTTTGGAATTATCTCTCTCTACATTTGTGCATTTCCTTTCCATTTAAGATTTACACTTTTTTTCTTAAATCAAAACTTTGAGTTTTCATTTTTCAATTCTCTCGTCAACAAGAAGAAAAAGGCAAATAGATAAAAAAATGAAAATTTTAGAGTTTATTTATGGAAAATATTAAAAACAATAACAAATGTAAGTAAAGAAAATTTATTCACCTAGCACAAATGAACACCAAAGTTTTGTTGTCAAAGTTTGGGAAATTCCATTCAAATTTTTTATGAAAGAGATTTGTAATTGATCCTAACATTTTTTAAATATAAATATGCATACTCGAAACATATTAAAGATGCAAATGCCCTATGGATCCAAACCTTTTAAAGCAAACAACAAATGTTCATTAAATTCTCAAGTTAACGTGCGGTGGGATATTTACCCGAGTCAAACAAGCCATTATTTTGCCCATTTATAAAAAGCTAACCTACCAATCATAGATGATTTGTAAAGTGATTTATCTATTAATCATGTGTATTGGGCTATATTTTTGTTAGAAATAACTTATGGATTGGGTGTCAACACTCTGTTAAAATTCGCCTTCTTCCCCCTTTTCCTGATCATTGTAAAACTTAATATATAAAAACTAAAAGAGTTTACAATCCGTAAAAGTTACAAAGAATTTTTGGAATTATGTCTCTCTACATTGGTGGATTTCCATTAAATTTTAGATGTTGACTTTTTTCTTAAATCAAAACTTTGAGTTTTCACTTTCTGATTCTCTCATAAACAAGAAGATAAAGGCAAATAGATCACAACAGAATGAAAATTTTAGAGTTTATGTATGGAAAAAATTTTAAATAATAAAAAATGTAAGTAAAGAAAATTTATTCACACACCAGAAATCAACACAAAAGTTTTGTTTTCAAAGTTTGGCAAATTTCACTATTTCAACCCTTAAGGTTTGGCTTTTGATAATAATGAGATTTCTAATTTATCCTAACATGTTTTCAATAGGGATATAGATTCTTGAAACATGTTAAAGCTGCAAATGCTCTGTGTATCAAAACCTTTTGAAGAAAACAACAAATGCTCATTAAATTCTCAAGTGAACATACGGTGGGATATTTACCTGAGACGAACTAGACATTATTTTGCCCATTAACAAAAAACTGACCTAACAATCATAGATGACTTGTAAAGTGAATTATCGGTCAATCATGCATATTGGGCTATATTTTTGTAAGAAATAACGTATGGATTGGGAATCAACACTTAGTTAAAAATCCCTTGCCTCCCCTTTTCCTGATCCTTTCAAAACCTAATATATAAAAACTAAAAGAGTTTACAATCCCTAAAACCTACAGAGACTTTCTAGAATTATATCACTCTACCTTTTTCCATTTCCATTCAATTTTAGATGCTTACATTTTTCTTAAATCAAAACTCTGGGTTTTCATTTTTCTTAAATCAAAACTCTGGGTTTTCATTTTCTGATCCTCTCATGAACAAGAAGATAAAGGCAACTAGATCACAACAAAATGAAAATTTTAGAGTTTATGTATGGAAAAATTTTAATACAATAACAAATGTAAATTAAGAAAATTTATTCACACACCACAAATGAACACAAAAGTTTTGTTGTAAAAGTTTGGGAAATTCCACTAGTTCAACCCTAATGGCTTGGAATTTGATAAGGAAGAAATTTCTAATTGATTCTAACATGTATTAAAAATTGATATGCATACTCAAAACATGCTAAAGATGCAAATGCCCTATGGATCCAAACCTTTTATAACGAATAACAAATGCTCATTAAATTCTCAAGTGAAAGTGCAGTGGGATATTTATCAGAGTCGAACAAGCCAATATTTTACCCATTTACAAAAAGCTGACCTATCAAACATAGATGATGTGTAAAGTGATTCATCTATCAATCATGCATAACGGGCTCTAGTTTTTTAAGAAATGACTTATGGATTGGGAGTTAATACTCAGTAAAAAATCCCTCGTCTCCCCCTTTTTCGATCATTGTAAAATTTAATATGTAAAAACTAAAAGAGTTTACAATCCCTAAAATTTAAAGATATTTTTTGGAATTATCTTTCTCTTCATTAGTGCATTTCCATTCAATTTTAAATGTACACTTTTTTCTTCAATCAAAACTTTGAGTTTTCACTTTCCGATTCTCTCGCAAACAAGAAGGTAGAGGCAAATAGATCACAACAAAATGAAAATTTTAGAATTTATGTAAGAAAAAAATTAAGAAAAATAAAAAATGTAAGTAAAGAAAATTTATTCACCTACCACAAACGAACACCAATGTTTTGTTGTCAAAGTTTGGGAAATTCCACTATTTCAACCCTAATGGCTTGGAATTTGATAAAAAAGAGATTTCTTATTCATCCTAACATGTTTTAAATATGGATATGCATGCTCCAAACATGTTAAAGATTCAAATACCCTATGGATCCAATCCTTTTAAAGCGAACAATAAATGCTCATTAAATTCTCAAGTTAACGTGCGGTGGGATATTTACCGAGTCAAACAAGCCATTATTTGGCCCATTTACAAAAAGCTTACCTAACAAACATAGATGATTTTTAAAGTGCTTATCGGTGAATCATGCGTATTGGGCTATATTTTTTTAAGAAATAACTTTTGGATTGGGAGTCAGCACACAGATAAGAATCCATTTTGTGCATGCTCTCTACATTTGTGCTTTTCCATTCAATTTTAGATGTTGACTTTTTTCTTAAATCAAAATTTTGAGTTTCCATTTTCTGATTCTCTCGTAAACAAGAAGATAAAGGCAAATAGAACACAAAAAAAATGAAAATTTTAGAATTTATGTATGGAAAAAATTTAAAACAATAACAAATGCTAGTAAAAAAAATTTATTCACACACCACAAACGAACACAAAAGTTTTGTTGTCAAAGTTTGGGAAATTTCACTAGTTCAACCCTAATGGCTTGGAATTAGATAAGGAAGAGATTTCTAATTAATTCTAATATGTTTAATATATGGATATGCATGCTCTAAACATGTTAAAGATGCAAATGCCTTATGGACCCAAACCTTTTAAAGCGAACAACAAATGCTCATTAAATTCCCAAGTGAATGTGCACTGGGATATTTACCCTAGTCGAGCAAGCCATTATTTTACCCATTTACAAAAAAGTTGACCTAACAATCACAGATGATTTTTAATGTGATTTATCGATCAATGATGCATAACGGGCTATATTTTGTAAGAAATGACTTATGGATTGGGAGTCACCACTCAGTAAAAAATTCCCCACCTCCCCCTTTTCCCGATCATTGCAAAACCTATTATATAAAAATTAAGAGTTTACAATACCTAAAAGTTAGAGAGACTTTTTAGAATTATCTCTCTCTTCATTTGTGCATTTCCATTCCATTATTGACGTACATTTTTTTCTTAAATCAAAACTTTGAGTTTTCACCTTCTGATTCTCTCGTAAACAAAAAGATAAAGGCAAATAGATCACAACAAAATGAAAATTTTAGAGTTTATGTATGGAAATCATTTAAAACAATAAAAAATATAAGTAAAGAAAATTTATTCCACAAATGAACAAAAACGTTTTGTTCTCCAAGTTTGGTAATGGCTTGGAATTGGATACGAAAGAGGTTTCTCATTGATCCTAACATGTTTTAAATATGGATATGCATGCTCGAAACATGTTAAAGATGCAAATGCCCTTTGGATCCAAACCTTTTAAAGTGAACAACAAATTCTCCTTAAATTCTCAAGTGAACGTGCGGTTGGATATTTACCCAAGACAAACGAGCTTTTATTTTTCCCTATTACAAAAAGCTGACCTAACAATCGTTGATCATTTGTAAAGTGATTTATCAGTCAATCATGAGTAATGGGCTATATGCTTGTTAGAAATGACTGATGGATTGGGAGTCTACATTCAATTAAAAATCATACGCCTCCCCCTTTTCCCAATCATTAAAAAACCTAATATATAAAAACTAATAGAGTTTACAATCCCTAAAAGTTACAGAGACTTTTTGGAATTATCTCTCTCTACATTTGTGCATTTCCATTCCATTTTAGATGTACACTTTTTTCTAAAATAAATTTTTTTGAGAAATCTCTTTATTATCAAATTCCAAGCCATTAGGGTTGAACTAGTCGACTTTCCAAAACTTGGAAAATAAGGATCCAAACCTTTTAAAGTGAAATAAAAATGATCATTAAATTCTCAAGTGAACGTGCGGTGGGATATTTACCCGAGTCGAACAAGGCATTATTTTCCCCATTTAAAAAAAGTTGACCATACAATCATAGATGATTTGTGAAGTGATTTATCAGTCAATCATTTGTAACGGGCTATATTTTTGTATGAAATGAGTTATGGAATGGGAGTCAACACTCAGTTAAAAATCCCATGCCTCCCCCTTTTCCCGATCATTGCATCACCTAATGTATAAAAACTAAAATAGTTTACAATCACTAAAAGTTACAGAGACTTTTTGAAATTATCTATCTCTACATTTGTGCATTCCCAGTCCACTTTAGATGTACACTTTTTTCTTAAATAAAAACTTTAATTTTTCAATTTCCAATTCTCTCGTAAACAAGAAGAAAAAGGCAAATAGATCACAACAAAATGAAAATTTTAGTGTTTATGTATACAATAACAAATGTAAGTAAAGAAAATGTATTCACACACCACAAACGAACACAAAAGTTTTGTGTTCCAAGTTTGGAAAATTCCACTAGTTCAACCATTATGGTTCGGAATTTGATAAGAAAGAGATTTCTAATTGATCTTGACATGTTTTCAATATGGATATGCTTGCTTGAAACATGTTAAATCTGAAAATGCCCTTTGGATCCAAACCTTTTAAAGTGAACTACAAATGCTCATTACATTCTCAAGTGAACTTGCGGTGGGATATTTACCCAAGTCAAATAAGCCATTATTTTGACCATTAACAAAAAGCTGACCTATCAATCATAGATGATTGTAAACTAATTTATCGGTCAATCATGTGTATTGGGCTTAATTTTTGTAAGAAATAACTTATGGATTGGGAGTCAACACTTAGTTAAAAATCACCCACCTCCCCCTTTTCCCGATCATAGCAATACCTAATACATAAAAATTAAAAGAGTTTACAATCCCTAAAAGTTATAGAAACTTTTTAGAATTATCTCTCTTTCCATTTGTCCATTTCCATTCAATTTTAGATGTTGACTTTTTCTTAAATCAAAACTTTGAGTATCTATTTTCCGATTCTCTCGTAAACAAGAAGATAAAGGCAAATTGATCACAACAAAATAAAAATTTTAGAGTTTATGTATGGAAAATATTTTAAAAAATAAAAAATGTAAGTAAAGAAAATTTATTCATACACCACAAATGAACACAAAAGTTTTGTTGTCAAAGTTTGGGAAATTCCACTAGTTCAACCCTAATGGCTTGGAATTTGATAAGGAAGATATTTCTAATTGATTCTAACAAGTTTTAAATATGGATATGCATGCTCGAAACATGTTAAAGATGCAAATGCCCTATGGATCCAAACCTTTTAAAGCGAACAACAAATGCTCATTAAAGTCTCAAGTGAACGTGTGGTGGGATATTTACCTGAGTCAAATAAGCCATTATTTTGCCCTTTTACAAAAAATTGACGTACAAACATAGATGATTTGTAAAGTGATTTATCAATCAATCATTCCTAACGGGCTATATTTTTTTAAGAAATGACTTATGGATTGGAAGTCAACACTCAGTTGAAAATTGCCTGCCTCCCCCTTTTCCTGGTCATTGAAAAACCTAATATACAAAAACTAAAAGAGTTTACAATTCATAAAAGTTAAAGAGACATTTGGGAATTATCTCTCTCTACATTTGTGCACTTCCTAACAAGTTTTAAATTTAGATATGCATGCTTGAAACATGTTAAAGATGCAAATTCCCTAAGGATCCAAACCTTTTAAATCAAATAACAAATGCTCATTAAATTCTCAAGTGAACATGCGGTGGGATATTTACCCGTGTCACACAAGCCATTATTTTTCCCATTTACTAAAATCTGACCAAACCATCATAGATGATTTGTAAAGTGATTTATCGATCAATCATTAGTAAGGGGCTCTATTTTTTTAAGAAATGACTCATGGATTGGGAGTCAACACTCAATTCGTAAGGGGCTCCCCATTTCCCAATGACTGGAAAACCTAATAAATAAAACCAAAACAATTTACAATCCCTAAAACTAAAAGAGACTTTTCTGAATTATCTCTCTCCACATTTGTGCATTTCCATTCCTTTTCAAATGGATATTTTTTTCATAAATCAAAACTTTGTGTTTTCACTTTCCAATTGTCTCGTAAACATGAAGATAATGGCAAATACATCACAACAAAATGAAAATTTTAGAGTTTATGTATGAACAAATTTTAAAACAATGACAAATGTAAGGAAAAGTATTTATTCACACACCACAAACGAGCATAAATGTTATATTGTCCAATTTGGAAAATTCCACATGTCAACCCTACTGGCTTGGAATTTGATAAGAAAGAGATTTCTAATTGATCCTAACATGTTTTAAATGTGGGTATGCATGCTTGAAACATGTTAAAGATGTAAATTCCCTATGGATCCAAACCTTTTACAGTGAACAACAAATGGTAATTAAATTCTCAAGTGAACGTGCAGTGGGATATTTACCCAAGTCAAACAAACCATTATTTTGCCCATTTACAAAAAATTGACATAACAATCATAGATGATTTCTAAAGTGATTTATCGGTCAATCATGCATAACGGGTTATATTTTGGTAAGAAATGACATATGGATTGCGAGTCAACTCTCAATTAAAAATCTCCAGCCTCCCCTTTTTTTCGATGATTGCAAAACCTAATATATAAAAAGAAAGAGTTTAAAATCCTTAAAATTTACAGAGACTTATTGGAATTATCTCTCTCTATAATTCTGTATTTCCATTCCCTTTTAGATATATACTTTTTTCCTAAATCAAAACTTCGAGTTTTCACTTTCCAATTGTCTAGTAAACAAGAAGATAATGGGAAATAGATCACTACAAAATGAAAATTTAGAGTTTATGTATGGAAAAAATTAAAATCAATAAAAATGTATGTAAAGTAAATTTATTCATACACCCCAAACAAACACAAAAGTTTTGTTGTCCAAGTTTGGAAAATTCCACTAGTTCAACCCTAATGACTTGGAATTTGATAAGAATGAGATTTCTAATCAATCCTAACTTGTTTTAAATATGGATATGCATGCTTGAAACATGTTAAAGATGCAAATGCCCTATTGATCCAAATCTTTTAAAGTGAACAACAAATTCTCATTAAATTCTCAAGTAAACGTGCGGTGGGATATTTACCCAAGTCACACAAGCCATTATTTTTCCCTTTTACAAAAGTCTGACCAATCCATCATAGATGATTTGTAAAGTGATTTATCGGTCAATCATACGTAACGGGCTATATTGTTTTAAGAAATGATTTATGTATTGGGAGTCAACACTCAGTTAAGAATCCCCCGCCTCCCCCTTTTCCCGATGACTGCAAAACCTTATATATAAAAACCAAAATTGTTTAATATCCCTAAAAGTCACCGAAAATTTTCTGAATTATCTCTCTCTACATTTGTGCATTTCCATTCATTTTTAGATGGATATTTTTTTCTTAAATCAAAACATTGGGTTTTCACTTTCCAATTGTCTCGTAAACATGAAGAAAAAGGCCAATAGATCACAACAAAATGAAAATTTTAGAGTTTATGTATGGAAATTTTTTTTAAAAATAACAAATGTAAGTAAAGAAAATTTATTCAAACACCATAAGCAAACTCAAAAGTTTTGTTTTCCAGGGTTATGAAATTCCACTCGTTCAACCCTCATGGCTTGGAATTTGATAAGAATGAGATTTCTAATTGATCCAAACGCCCATTGGAACCAAACCTTTTAAGCCATACAACAAATGCTCATTAAATTCTCAAGTGAACGAGCGGTGGGATATTTACTCGAGCCAAACAAGCCATTACTTTGCCAGTTTACCAAAAGCTGACCTAACACTCATAGATGATTTATAAAGTGATTTATCGGTCAATCATGTGTAAGGGGCTATATTTTTGTATGAAATGACTTAGGGATTGGGTGTCAACACTTAGTTCAAAATCCTCCGCCTCTCCCTTTTCCCAATTATTGCAAAACCTAATATTTAAAAACTAAAAGAGTTTACAATCCCTAAAAGTTACAGAGATTTTTTGGAGTTCTCTCTTTACATTTGTGCATTTCCATTCCATTTTAGATGTATATTTTTTTCTTAAATTAAAATTTTGAGTTTTCACTTTCCAGTTGACTCATAAACAAGAAGATGAAGGAAAACAGATTACAACAAAATGAAAATTTAAGAGTTTAAGTATGGAAAAAAAATCAAAGTAAAGAAAAATTATTCACTGACCACTAACTAACACAAGTTTTGTTGTATTAGTTTGGGAAATTCCACTAGTTCAACATTAATGGCTTGGAATTTGATAAGAAAAATATTTCTAATTTATCCTAACATGTTTTAAATATGGATATGCATGCTTGAATCATGTTAAAGATGCAAATGCCCTATGGATCCAAACCTTTTAAAGCGAACAAGAAATGCTCAATAAATTCTAAGTGAACGTGAGGTGGGATATTTACCCAAGTCAAATAAGCCATTATTTTGCCCATTTTCAAAAAGTTGACCTAACAATCGTAGATGATTTGTAAAGTGATTTATCGGTCAATCATGCGTAACAGGCTAAATGTTTGTAAGAAATGACTTATGGATTGGGAGTCAACACTCAGTTCAAAATCCCCTGCCTCGTCCTTTGCCCGATGATTGCAAAACCTAATACATCAAAATTAAAGGATTTTACAATCCCGAAAAGTTACAGACACTTTTTGGAATTACCTCTCTCCACATTTGTGCATTTTCATTCCATTTTAGATGTATATTTTTTTTTCTTAAATCAAAACTTTGAGTTTTTACTTTCCAATTGTCTCTTAAACAAGATGATAAAGGCAAACAGATCAAAATGAAATGAAAATTTTAGAGTTTATGTATGGAAAAAATTAAAAATAATAACAAATGTAAGTAAAGAAAATTCATTTACACACCACAAATTCCACTAGTTCAACCCTAATGGCTCTGAATTTTATAAGAATGCGATTTCTAATTGATCCTAAGATGTTTTAAATATGGATATGCATACTTGAAACATGTTAAAGATGCAAATGTCCTATGGATCCAAACCTTTTAAAGTGAACAAAAAATGCTCATTAAATTCTCATGTGAACATGTGGTGGGATATTTACCCGAGTAGAACAAGCCATTATATTGCCATTTAACAAAAAGCCGACCTAATAATCATAGATGACTTCACAGTGATTTATCAGTCAACCATGCGTAACGGGCTATATTGTTGTAAGAAAGGACTTATGGATTGGGAGTCAATACTCAGTTAAAAATCCCTCGCCTCCCCCTTTTCCCAATGATTTCAAAACCTAATATATTAAAAGTAAAATAGTTTACAATCCCTTAAAATTATAGAGACTTTTTAAATTTTTCTCTCAATACATTTGTGCATTTCCATTCCATTTTATATGTATAATTTTTTCTTAAATCAAAACTTTGAGTATTCACTTTCCAATTGACTCGAAAACAAGAAGATAAAGACAAATAGGTCACAACAAAATGAAAATTTAAGAGTTTTTGTAAGGAAAAATTTTAAATGATGATAAATTTAAGTAAATAAAATTTATTCACACACCACAAATGAACACAAAAGTTTTGTTGTCCAAGTTTTGGAAATTCCACTAGTTCAACCCTAATGGCTCTAAATTTGATAAGAAAGAGATTTCTAATTGATCTTAACACGTTTTAAATATGCATATCCATGCTTGAAATATGTTAAAGATGAAAATGTCCTATAGATCCAAACCTTTTGAAGTGAACAACAAATGCTCATTAAATTCTCAAGTGATCGTGCAGTTGGATTTTTACCAGAGTAAATCAAGCCATTATTTTGCGCACTTACAAAAAGCTGACCTAACCATCATCAATGATTTATCGGTCAATCATGCGTAATGGGCTATATTTTGGTAAGAAATGACTTATGGATCTGGAGTCAACACTCAGTTAAAAATCCCCCGGCTCCCCCTTTTCCCGATGACTGCAAAACTTCTTATATAAAAACTAAAAGAGTTTATAATCCCAAAAAGATATAGAGATTTTTCTGAATTATTTCTCTCTACATTAGTGCATTTCCACTCCATTTCAGAAGTATATTTTTTTCTTAAATCAAAACATTGAGTTTCACTTTCCAATTGTCTTGTAAACATGAAGATAAAGATAAATAGATTACAACAAAATGAAAATTTTAGAGTTTATCTATGAAAAAAATTAAAAACAGTAAAAAATGTAAGGAAAGAAATTTTTTTCATACACCACAAACAAACACAAAAGGTTTATTGTCCAAGTTAGGGAAATTCCACTAGTTCAACCCTAATGGTTTGGAATTTGTTCAGAAATAGATTTCTAATTGATCGTAACTTGTTTTAAATATGGGTATGCATGCTTGAAACATGTCAAAGATGTAAATACCCTATGGATCCAAACATTTTAAAGCGAACAACAAATGCTAAATAAATTCTCAAGAAAACGTGCGGGGGGATATTTACCCGAGTCAAACAAGCCATTACTTTGCCCATTTATAAAAAATTGACCTAACAATCACAGATGATTTGTAAAGTGATTTATCGGTCAATCAAGCGTAACGGGCTATATTTTTTCTAAGAAATGTCTTATGGATTGGGAGTCAATACTCAATTAAAAATCCCCCGCATCCCCCTTTTCCCGATGATTGCAAACCCTCATATAGAAAAAAAATAGTTTAAAATCCATAAAAGTTGTAGAGACTTTTTGGAATTATCTCTCTAAATATTTGTGCCTTTATATTCCATTTGAGGCGTATTCTTTTTTTTTTAAATCAAAACTTTGACTTTCCACTTTCCAATTGTCACGTAAACAAGATGATAAAGGCAAATAGCTCACAACAAAATGAAAGTTTTATATTTTATGTTTGGAAAAAAATTAAAAACAATAAAAATGTAAGTAAAAAAATTTATTCACACACCACAAACGAACACAAAAGTTTTGTTGTCCAAGTTTGGGAAATTCCACTAGTTCAACACTAATGGATTGGAATTTGATAAGAAAGAGATTTCTAATTGATCCTAACATGTTTTAAATATGGATATCCATGCTTCAAACATGTTCAAGATGAAAATGATCGATGGATCCAAACCTTTCAAAGCCCACAAAAAATTCACATTAAATTCTCAAGTGAACGTGCAGTTGGATATTTTCCCGTGTCAACAAGCCATTATTTTGCCCATTTACAAAAAGCTGACCTAACAATCATAGAAGAATTGCAAAGTGATTTATCGGTCAATCCTGCATAACGGGCTATATTCTTTAAGAAAATACATATGGATTAGGAGTCAACACTAAGTTAAAAATCCCCCGCCTCCCCCTTTTCCCGATGATTACGGAACCTAATATATAAAAACTAAAACAGTTTACATTCCTTAAAATTGACAGAGAATTTTTGGAGTTATCTCTCAATACATTTGTGCATTTCCATACCATTTTAGATGTCAACTATTATCTTAAATCAAAACTTTGATTTTTCATTTTCCAATTGTCACATAAACAATAAGATAAAGGCAAATATTTCATAAAAAATGAAAAATTTAGATTTTATGTATGGAAAAAATTAAAAATAATAAAAATTTTATTAAAGAGAATTTATTCACACACCACAAATGAACACAAAAGTTATGTTGTCCAAGTTTGGGAAATTCCACTAGTTCTACCCAATTGGCTTGGAATTCGATAAGAAAGAGATTTCTAATTGATCCTAACATGTTTTAAATATGGATATACATGCTTGAAACCTATTAAAGATGCAAATACCCTATGGATCCAAACATTTTAAAGCGAACAAAAAATGCTCATTAAATTCTCAAGTGAACGTGAGGTGGGATATTTACCCGAGTCAAACAAGCCATTAATTTGCCCATTTACAAAATGCTGAAATAACAATCATAGAAGATTTGCAAAGTGATTTATCGATGAATCAAACGTAACAGGTTAAATTTTTTTTAAGAAATGACTTATGGATTGGGAGTCAACACTCAATTAAAAATCCCTCGCCTCGCCATTTTCCCGATGATTGCAAAAACTAATATATAAAAACTTATAGAGTTTAAAATTCCTAAAAGTTACAGAGACTTTATGGAATTATCTCTCTCTACATTTGTGCATTTCCATTCCATTTTCGATGTATACTTTTTTTCTTAAATCAAAACATTGACTTTCCACTTTCCAATTGTCTTGCAAACAAGAAGATAAAGCTAAATGGATCACACCAAAATGAAAATTTTAGAGTTTAAGAAATGAATAAATAACTAAAAAATTTAAGTAAAGAAAATTTATTGACACACCACAAATGAACACAAATGTTTTGATGTCCAAGTCTGGGAAATTCCACTAGTTCAACCCTAATGGCTTGGAATTAGATCAGAAAGAGATTTCTAAATTTATCCTAATATGTTTTAAATATTGATATGCATGCTTGAAACATGTTTAAGATGCAAATGCCCTACAGAGCCAAACCTTTTTAAAGCAAAGCACAAATGCTCATTAAATTCTCAAGTGAACGTGCGGTGCGAAATTTACTCGAGTCAAACAAGTTATTATTTTTCCTTTTTTAAAAAAAAAAAGTTGACCTAACAATCATAGAAGATTTGCAAAGTGATTTATCGGTCAATCATGCGCAACGGGTTATATTTTTTTATGAAATGACTTATGGATTGAGAGCCAACACTCAGTTAAAAATCCCCCACATCCCCATTTTTTCGATGATTGCCAAACAAAATATAAAAAAACTAAAAGTGTTTTCAATTCCTAAAAGTTACAAAGACTTTAGGGAATTATCTATCTCTATATTTGTGCATATCCATTCCATTTTAGATGTAAACGTTTTTTCTTAAATCAAAACTTTGACTTTCAACTTTTCAATTGTTTTGTAAACAAGAAGATAAAGGCAAATAGATCACAAAAAATTGAAAATGTAAGAGTAAATGTATGAAAAAAATTTTAAAAAATAAAAATATAAGTAAAGAAAATTTATTCACATACCACAAACGAAGACAAAAGTTTTGTTGTCCAAGTTTGGGAAATTCCACTAGTTCCACCCTAATGGCTTGGAATTTCATAAGAAAGAGATATCTAATTGATACTACCATGTTTTAAATATGGATATGCATGCTTCAAACATGTTAAAGATGCAAATGCCCTATGGATCCAAACCTTTTAATGTGAACAACAAATGCTCATTAAATTCTCAAGTGAATGTGCAGTGGGATATTTACCCGAGTCAAACAAGCCATTAATTTGTCTATTTACAAAAAGTTGACAAAACAATCATACAAGATTTGCAAAGTGATTTATCGGTCAATCATGCGTAATGGATTATATTTTTTTAAGAAATGACTCATGGATTGGGTGTCAACTCTCAGTTAAAAATCCCGCGCCTCCCCCTTTTCCCGATGATTGTAAAAACTAATATAAAAAAATTGAAAGAGTTTACAATTCCTAAAAGTTACAGAGATTTTTTGGAATTATCTCTCTCTACATTTTTGCATTTCGATTCCATTTTAGATGTATACTTTTTTCTTAAATCAAAACTTTGTCTTTCCACTTTCCAATTGTCTCGTAAACAAGAAGATAAAGGCAAATAGATCGCATCAAAATGAAAATTTTAAATTTTAAGTATGGAAAAAATAAAATAAAATAAAAATGTAAGTAAAGAAATTTTTTTTAACACACCACAAATGAACACAAAAGTTTTGATGTCCAAGTTTTGGAAATTCCACTAGTTCAACCCTAATGGCTTGGAATTTTATAAGAAAGAGATTTCTAAATTGATCTTAATATGTTTTAAATATTGATATGCATGATTTAAACATTTTAAAGATGCAAATGCCCTATGGATCCAAACCTTTAAAATGAACAACAAATGCTCATTAAATTCTCAAGTGAACGAGTGGTGCGATATTTACCAGAGTCAAACAAGCCATTATTTTGCCCATTTACAAAAAGTTGACCTAACAAACATTGAAGATTTGCAAAGTGATTTATCGATCAATCATGCGCATGGGGCTATATTTTTGTAAGAAATGACTTATGGATTGGGAGTCAACACTCAGTGAAAAATCCCTCGCCTCCCCATTTTTCCGATGATTGTAAAACATAATAGATAAAAAATAAAAGAGTTTACAATTTCTAAAAGTTACTGAGACTTTTTGGAATTATCTGTTTCTACATTTGTGCATTTCCATTCCTTTTTAGATGAATATTTTTTTCTTAAATCAAAACATTGACTTTCCACTTTCCAATTGTCTCGTAAACTAGAAGATAAAAGGCAAATAGATCACATCAAAATGAAAATTTTAGAGGTAATATATCAAAAAAATAAATTAAAAATGTTAGTAAAAAAAATTTATTCACACACCACATATGAACTCAAAAGTTTTGATGTCCATGTTTGGGAAATTCCACTAGTTCAACCCTTTGGCTTGGAATTTTATAAGAAAGAGATTTTTGAATTGATCCTAACTTGTTTTAAATATGGATATGCATGCTTGAAACATGTTAAAAATGCAAATGCACTATGGATCCAAAATTTTTAAAGCGAACAACAAATGCTCATTAAATTCTCAAGTGAATGTGCAGTGGGATATTTACACAAGTCAAACTAGCCATCATTTTGCCCATTTACAAAAAGCGGACCTAAGAATCATTGATGATTTGTAGAGTGATTTATCGGTCAATCATGCATAACGGGCTATATTTTTGTAAGAAATAACTTGTGGATTGGGAGTCAACACTCAGTTAAAAACCCCTTGCCTCCCCCTTTTCTCGATGATTGCAAAACCTAATATATAAAAATGAAAAGATTTTCCAATCCCTAAAAGTTACAGTGAATTTTTGGAATTATGTCTCTCTACATTTTTGCATTTCCATTCCCTTTTAGATGTATAGTTTTTTATTAAATCAAAATGAGTTTTCACTTCCCAATTGTCTCGTAAAGAAGAAGATAAAGGAAAATAGATCACAACAAAATGAAAATTTTAGATTTTATGTATGGAAAAATTAAAAGAAAACAACAAATGTAAGTAAAGAAAAATTTTGTTGTCCAAGATTAGGAAATTTCACTTGTTCAACCCTATTGGGTTGGAATTTGATAAGAAAGATATTCTAATTGATCCTAACATGTTATAAATATGGATATGCATGCTTGACACATGTTAAAGATGCAAATACCCTATGGATTCAAACCTTTTAAAGCGAACAACAAATGTTCATTAAATTCTCAAGTGAACGTGAGGTGGGATAATTACATGAGTCAAACAAGCCATTATTTTGCTCATTTAAAAAATGCTGACCTAGCAATCATAGATGATTTGTAAACTGATTTATTGGTCAAACATGCTGAACCGGCTATATTTTTGTAAGAAATGATTTATGGATTGGAAGTCAAATCTCTATAACAAAACCTCCGCCTCCCCCTTTCCCCAATTGTTGCAAAACCTAATATATAAAAACTAAAGAGTTTACAATCCCTAAAAGTTATAGAGTATTTTTCATATTATCTCTCTCTACATTTGGGCATTTCTATTCTAGATGTATACTTTTTTCTTAAATCAAAATTTTGAGTTTGCACTTTCCAATTGTCACATAAACAAGAAGATAAAGGCAAACAGATCTCAACAAAATGAACATTTAAGAGTTTATGTATGGAAAAAATAAAAAACAATAACAAATGTTGGTAAAGAAAATTTATTCACACACCACAAACGAACAAAAAAGTTTTGTAGTCCAAGTTTGGGAAATTCCACTAGTTCAACCCTAATGGCTTGGGATATGATAAGAAAGTGATTTCAAATTGATCCAAACATGTTTTAAATATGGATATGCATGTTTAAAACATGTTAAAGATGCAAATGCCCAATGGATCCACACCTTTTAAAGCGAACAACAACGGCTCATTAAATTATCAAGTGAAAGTACAATGGGATATTTATCCGAGTCAAACAAGCAATTATTTTGCCCATTTACAAAAAGCTGACATAAAAATCATTGCTGATTTTTAAAGTGAATTATCAGTCAATCATGCGTAATATGCTATATTTTTGTGAGAAATGTCTTATGGATTGGAAGTCAACAGTGTTAAAAAGCCCCTACCTCCACCTTTTCCTGATGATTGCAAAACCTATTATATAAAAACAAAAAATGTTGACAATCCCTAAAAGTTACAGAGACATTTTGGAATTATCTCTCTCAACATTTGTGCATTTACATTCCATTTTAGATGTATATTTTTTTCTTAAATCAAAACTTAAAGTTTCCACTTTCCAATTGTCTCGTAAACAAGAAAATAAAGGCAAATAAATCACAACAAAATGAAACTTTTAGAGTTTATGTATGGAAAATTTTAAAAATAACAAATATAAGTACCAAAAATTTATTCACACACCACAAATGAACACAAAAATTTTGTTGTCTAAAGGTTGGGAAATTCAACTAGTTCTACCCTAAAGGCTTGGAATTTGATAAGAAAGAGATTTCTAATTGATCCTAACATGTTTGAATATGGATATGCATATTGAAACATGTTAAAGATGCAAATGCCCAATGAATCCAAACCTTTTAAAGCGAACAACAAATGCTCGTTAAATTCTCTATTAAACATGTGAAGGGATATTTACCCGAGTCAAACAAGCCAATATTTTGCCCATTTACAAAAAAGATGACCTAACAATCATAGATGATTTTTAAAGTGATTTATCGGTCAATCATGTGTAACGAGCTATATTTTTTAAATGAATGACTTATGGATTGGGAGTGAACACTTTGTTAAAAATCCCACGCCTCCCCCATTTCCCGATGATTGCAAAACCTATTATATAAAATCTAAAATATTTTACAATCCCTAAAAGTTACAGTGAATATTTGGAATTATCTCTCTTTACATTTCTGCATTTCCATTCCATTTTAGATGTATACTTTTTTCTTAAATCAAAACTTTGAGTTTCAACTTTCCAATTATCTTTTAAACAAGAAGATAAAGGGAAGAAGATCACAAAAAACGAAAAAATTTAAAGTTTATGAATTTAAAAATTTTAAAAATGTAAGTAAAGAAAATTTATTCACACACCACAAACGAACACAAAAGTTTGTTGTCCAAGATTGGGAAATTCCACTAGTTCAACCCTAATGGCTTGGAATTTGATAAGAAATACATTTCTAATTGATCCTAACGTGTCTTAAATATAGATATGCAAGCTTGAAACATGTTAAAGATGCAAATGCCCTATGGATCCAAACCATTTAAAGCGAACAAAAAATGCTCATTATATTCTCAAGTGAATGTGTGGTGGGATATTTACCCTAGTCAAATATGCCATTATTTTGCAAATTTACAAAAATCTGACCTAACAATCATAGATAATTTGTAAAGTGATTTAGCGGTCAATCATGCATAACGGGCTATATTTTTGTAAGAAGTTTTTTATGGAATGGGTGTCAACACTTAATTAAAAATCCTCGGTCTCCCTCTCTTCCCGATGATCTCATACCCTAATTTATAAAAACTAAAAGAGTTTATGTTCCCAAAAGTTACAGACACTTTTTGGAATTATCTCTCTCAATATTTGTGCATTTCCAATCCATTATGGATGTATACTTTTTTCTTAAATCAAAACAATTTTTTTTCACTTTGCAATTGTCTGGTAAACAAGAAGATAAAGGCAAATAGTTCACAAGAAAATAAATATTATAGAGTTTACCTATGGAAAAAATTAAAAACAATAACAAATTTAAGTAAGGAAAATTTATTCACACACCACAAACGAACACAAAAGTTTTGTTGTCAAAGTTTGGGAAATTCCATTTGTTCAACCCTAGTGGCTTGGAATTTTATCAGAAAGAGAATTCTAATTGATCCTAACATGTTTTAAATATGGATATGCATGTTTGAAACATGTGAAAGATACAAATGCCCTATGGATCCAAACCTTTTGAAGCGAACAACTGATGCTCATTAAGTTCACAAGTGAACGTTCGGTGGGATATTTACTCGAGTCAAACAAGCCATTATTTTTCCCATTAACAAAAAACTGACCTAACAATCATAGATGATTTGTTAAGTTATTTATCAGCCAATCATAAGTAACGGGCTATATTTTTATAAAAAATAACTGATGGATTGGGAGTCTACACTCAGTTAAAAATCCCCCACTTCCCCCTTTTCCCGATGATAGCAAAACCTAATATATCAAAACGAAACGATTTTACAATCCCTATAAGTTACAGAGACTTTTTTGAATTATCTCTCTATACATTTGTGCATTTCCATTCCAATTTAGATGTATACCTTTTTATTGAATCAAAACTTTTACTTTTCACTTTCCAATTGTCTCTTAAACAAGAAGATAAAGGCAAATATTTAAAATAATGAAAATTTTAGAGTTTATGTATGGAAAAAATAAAAAAAAAATAAAAATGTAAGAAAGAAAATATTTTCACACACCACAAATGAACACAAAAGTTTTGTTGTCCAAGATTTGGAAATTCCACTAGTTCATCCCTAATTGCTTGGAATTTTATAAGAAAGTGATTTCTAATTGATTTGAACATGTTATTAATATGAATATGAATGCTTCAATCATGTTATAGATTCAAATGCCCTATGGATCCAAAACTTTTAAAGTGAACAACAAATGCTCATTAAATTCTCAAGTAAACCTGCTGTAGGATATTTACACGAGTCAAACAAGTCATTATTTTGCCCATTTACAAAAAGCTAACCTAATAATAATAGATGATTTTTAAAGTGATTTATTAGTCAATCATGTGTAATGGTCTATATTTTTGAAAGGAATGACTTATGGATTGGGAGTCGACATTCAATTTAAAATCCCCCACATCCCCATTTTCTGATGATTGCAAAACCTAATATATAAAAATAAAAAGAGTTTACAATACCTAAAAGTTACAGTGAGTATTATAATTTTCTCTCTCTACATTTGTGTCTTTCCATTGCATTTTAGATGTATACTTTTTTCTAAAATAAAAACTTTGAGTTTCCATTTTCCAATTGTCTCGTAAAGAAGAAGATTAAGGCAAATAGATTACAACAAAATGAAAATTTTAGAGTTTATGTAGGGAAAAATTAAAAACAACAACAAATGTAAGTAAAGAAAATTTATTCACACACCACAAACCAACAAAAAAAATTTGTTGTCCAACATTGGGAAATTCCACTAGTTCAACCCTAATGGCATGGAATTTGATAAGAAAGAGATTTCAAATTGATCCTAACATGTTATAAATATGGATATGCATGCTTGAAACATGTTAAAGATTCAAATGCCATATGGATCCAAACCTTTTAAAGTGAGCAACAAATGCTCATTATATTCTCAAGTGAATGTGCGGTGGGAGTTTTACCCGAGTCAGACATGCCATTATTTTTCCAATTTACAAAAATATGACCTAACAATCATAGTTGATTTGTAAAGTAATTTATCATTCAATCATACGTAATGGGCAATATTTTTGTAACTAATGACTTATGGATTGGGAGTCAGCTCTCTGTAACAAATCCCCTGCCTCCCCTTTTTTCCGATGCTTGCAAAACCTAATATATAAAAACTAAAAGAGTTCACAATTCCTAAAAGTAACGAGAATTTTTGTAATTATTTTTCTCAACATTTGTGCATTTGCAATACATTTTAGATGTATAGTTTTTTCTTAAATCAAAACTTTGAGGTTTCACTTTCCAATTGTCTCATCAACAAGAAAAAAAAGGCAAATAGATCAATAAAAAATTAAAAATTTTAGAGTTTATGTATGGAAAAAATAAGCACAACAACATATGTATGCAAAGAAATTTTATTCACACACCACAAATGAACACAAAAGTTTTGTTGTCCAAGTTTGGGAAAATCCACTAGTTCAACCATAATGGCTTGGAATTTTATAAGAAAAAGATTTATAATCGATCCTAACATGTTTTAAATATGGATATGCATGCTTGAAACATGTTAAAGATGAAAATGCCCTATGGATCCAAACCTTTTAAAGTGAACAACAAATGCTCATTAAATTCTCAAGTGAATGTGCGGTGTGATATTTACGTGAGTCAAACAAACCATTATTTTGCTCATTTACAAAAAGTTGACCTAACAATCATAGATGATTTGTAAAATTATTTATCGATCAAACATGCTGAACGAGCTATATTTTTGTAAGAAATGACTTATGGATTGGTAGTCAACTCACTGTAACAAATCCCCCGCCTCCCCTTTTTCCCGATGATTGCTAAACCTAATATATAAAAACTAAAAGGGTTAACAATCCTAAAAGTTACAGAGTATTTTTTGTATTATCTCTCTACATTTGTGCATTTCCATTCCATATTAAATGTACACTTTTTTCTTAAATCAAAATTTTGAGTTTTCACTTCCAATTGTCACGTAAACAAGAAGAAAAAGGCAAATAGATCTCAAAAAAATGAAAATTTAAGAGTTCATTTATGAAAAAAATTAAAAACAATAACAAATGTATGTAAAGAAAATTTATTCACACACCTCAAATGAACACTAAAGTTTTGTTGTCCAAGTTTCAGAAATTCCACTAGTTAAACCCTAATGGCTTGGGATATGATAAGAAAGTGATTTCTGATTGATCCAAACATTTTTTAATTATGGATATTCATGCTTGAAATATGTTAAAGATGCAAATGCCCTATGGATCCAAACCTTTTAAAGCGAACAACAATGGCTCATTAAATTCTCAAGTGAAAGTGCAGTGGGATTTTTATTCCAGTCAAACAAGCCACTATTATTCCCATTAACAAAAAGCTGACCTAACAGTCATAGATGATTTTTACAGTGAATTATCGATCAATCATGCATAACAGGCTATATTTTTGTGAGAAATGTATTATGGATTGGGAGTCAACACTCTATTAAAAATCCCCTGCCTCCCCCTTTTCCCCGATGATTGAAAAAACTTATTATATAAAAAATAAAAGAGTTGGCAATTCCTAAAAGTTACAGAGACTTTTTTGGAATTATCTCTCTCTACATTTGTGCATTTCTATTCCATTTTAAATGTATACTTTTTTCTTAAGTCAAAACTTTAAGTTTCCACTTTCCAATTGTCTAGTAAACAAAAAGATAAAGGCTAATAGATTACAACAAAATGAAAATTTTAGATTTTATTTATGGAAAAAATTTTTAAAAAAAAGAAAATATATTCACACACCACACACGAACACTAAATTTTTTTTGTCAAAAGTTTTGGAAATTCCTCTAGTTCAACCCTAAAGGCTTTGAATTTAATAAGAAAGAGATTTCTAATTGATCCTAACATGTTTTATATATGGATCTGCATATTGAAACGTGTTAAAGAAATGCCCAATGAATCCAAACCTCTAATAGTGAACAACAAATGGTCGTTAAATCCTCTAGTAAACTTGCGGTGGGATATTTACAAGTGTCAAACAACCCATTATTTTGCCCATTTACAAAAGGCTGACCTAACAATCATAAATGATTTGTAAAGTGATTTATCAGTCAATCATGTGTAATGGGCAGTATTTTTTACAGGAATGACTTATTGATTGGGAAACAACACTCAGTTAAAAATCCTCCGCATCCCCCTTTTCCCGATAATTGCAATCCCTATTATATAAAAACTAAAAGAGTTTATAATCCCTAAAAGTTACAATGAATATTTGGAATTATCTCTCTCTACATTTGTGCATTTCCATTCCATTTTGGATGTATACTTTTTTCTAAAACCAAAACATTGAGTTTTCACTTTGCAATTGTCTCGTAAACAAGAAGATAAAGGCAAATAGATCACAAAAAAATGAAAATTTTTGAGTTTATGAAAGGAAAATATTAAAAAGTAAAAAATTGTAAGAAATAAAATTTATTCACACACCACAAACGAACACAAAAGTTTTCCAAGTTTCGGAAATTCCTCTAGTTCAACCCTAATTGCTTGGAATTTGATAAGAAAGAGATTTTTAATTGATCCTAACATGTTTTAAACATGGATTTGCATGCTTGAAATATGTTAAAGATGAAAATGCCCTATGGATCCAAACCATTTAAAGCAAACAACAAATGCTCATTATATTCTCATGTGAAACATGCCATTATTTTACCAATTTACAAAAAGCTGACCTAACAATCATAGATAATTTGTAAAGTGATTTAACGGTCAATCATGTGTAACAGGCTATATTTTTGTAAGATTTTTTTAATGGAATGGGTGTCAACACTCAATTAAAAATCCCCCACCTCCCCCTTTTCCCGATGATTTCAAAACCTAATATATAAAAACTAAAAAGGTTTACGATCCCTAAAAGTTACATACACTTTTTGGAATTATCTCTCTCAACATTTGTGCATTTCCATTCCATTTTGGTTGTATACTTTTTTCTTACATAAAAAAATGAGTTCTCACTTTGCAATTGTCTCGAAAACAAGAAGGAAAAGGTAAATAGTTCACAACAAAATGAAAATTTTAGAGTTTATGTATGGAAAAAATTTTAAACAAAAATAAATTTTAGTAAAGAAAATTTATTAACACACCAGAAACGAACACAAAAGTTTTGTTATCAAAGTTTGGGAAATTCCAATAGTTCAACCCTAATGGCATGGAATTTTATCAAAAAGAGATTTCTAATTGATCCTAACGAGATTTCTAATTGATCCTAACATGTTTTAAATATGGATATGCCTGCTTGAAACATATTAAAGATGCAAATGCCTTATTGATCCTAACATTTTGAAGCGAACAAGAAATACTCATTAAATTCTCAAGGGAACGTGCAGCGAGATGTTTACCCGAGTCAAACAAGTCATTATTTTGCCCATTTACAAAAGTTGATCTAACAATCATAGATGATTTTTACTGTGATTTATCGGTCAATCATAAGTAACGGGCTATATTTTTATAAGAATTGACTGATGGATTGGAAGTCAACACTTATTTAAAAATCCCCCGCCTCCCCCTTTTCCCTATGATTGCAAAACCTAATATATAAAAACTAAAAGAGTTTACAATCCCTAAAAGTTAGAGAGAGTTTTTGGAATTATCTATCTCAATATTTGTGCATTTCCATTCCATTTTAAATGTATATATTTTTCTTATATCAAAACTTTGACTTTCCATTTTCCAACTGTCTCGTCAACAAGAAGATCAAGGCAAATAGATCACAACAAAATAAAAAAATTAGAGTTTATGTATAGAAAAAATTAAATACAACAAAAATTTAAGTAAAGAAAATTTATTCACACACCACAAACGAACACAAAAGTTTTGTTGTCCAAGTTTGGGAAAGGCATCTAGTTCAACCCTAATGGCTTGGAATTTGATAAGAAAGAGATTTCTATTTGATCCTAACATATTTTAAATATGGATGTGCATGCTTGAAACATGTTAAAGATGCAAATGCCCTATGGATCCAAACCTTTTAAAGCGAACAACAAATGCTTATTAAATTCTCAAGTGAACGTTCAATGGGATATTTACGCTAGTCAAACAAGCCTTTATTTTTCCCTTTTAAAAAAAGCTGACCTAAAAGTTATAGAGACTTTTGTAATTATCTCGCTCAACATTTGCGCATTTCCATTCCATTTTAGATGTATACTTTTCTTAAATCAAAACTTTGAGTTTCCATTTTCCAATTGTCTCATAAACAAGAAGATAAATACAATTAGATCACAACAAATGAAAATTTTAGAATTTATGAATGGAAAAAATAGAAAACATAAATAAATAAAATTTATTCACACTCCACAAATGAACACAAAATTTTTGTTGTCCAAGTTTGGGGAATTCCACTAGTTCAACGCTAATGGCTTGGAATTTGATAAGAAAGAGATTTCTAATTGATCCTAACATGTTTTAAATGTGGATATGCATGCTTGAAACATGTTAAAGATGCAAATGCCCTATTTATCAAAACAAAAAGACTTTCATTCAACTCTCAAATGAACATGTGGTGGGATATTTACCCGAGCCAAATATGCCATGATGTTGCCCATTTACAAAAAGCTGACCAAACAATCATAGATGTTTTGTAAAATGATTTTTTCAATCAATCAAGTGTAATAGGCTATATTTTTGTAAGAAATGACTTATAGATTGGGAGTCAGCACCCAGTTAAAAATCCCACACCTCCCACTTTTCCCGACGATTGCAAAACCAAATTTATAAAAATTAAAAGAGTTTACTATCCCTAAAAGTTACAGAGACTTTTTGGAATGATCTCTCTCTACATTTGTGCATTTCTATTCCATTTTAGATGAATACGTTTTTCTTAAATAAAAAATTTCATTTTTCACTTTCCAATTGTCTCGTAAACAGGAAGATAAAAGCAAATAGATCCAAGAAAATGAAAATTTTAGAGTTTATGTATGGAAAATAATATAAAGTAAAACCATTGTAAGAAAAGAAAATTTATTCACAATCCACAAACGAACACAAAAGTTTTGTTGTCCAAGTTTGGGGAATTCCACTAGCTCAATGCTAATGGCTTGGAATTTGATAAGAAAGAGATTTTTAATTGATCCTAACATGTTTTAAATGTGGATATGCATGCTTGAAACATGTTAAAGATGCAAATGCCCAATTGATCAAAACATTTTAAATCTAACAACAAATGCTCATTCAACTCTCAAATGAACGTGCGGTGGGATATTTACCCGAGTCAAACATGCCATTATGTTGCTCATTTACAAATGCTAACCAAACAGTCATAGATGTTTTGTAAAATGATTTATAGGTCAATCAAGTGTAACAGACTATATTTTTGTAAGAAATGACTTATAGATTGGGAGTCAACACTCAGTTAAAAATCCCACGCCTCCCACTTTTATCAACGATTGCAAAACCAAATATATAAAAATTCAAATAGTTTAAAATCCCTAAAAGGTAAAGAGACTTTTTGGAATGATCTCTCTCTACATTTGTGTATTTCCATTCCATTTTAGATGAATACTTTTTTATTAAAAAGAATTGAGTTGTCACTTTCCAATTGTCTCCTAAACAGGAAGATAAAAGCAAAAAGATCAAAACAAAATGAAAATTTCAGACTTTATGTATGGAAAATATTAAAAAGTAAACCAATTGTAATAGAATAAAATTTATTCATAGACCACAAACGAACACAAAAGTTTTGTTGTCCAAGTTTCGAAAATTCCTCTAGTTCAACCCTAATGGCCATGAATTTGATGAGAAAGAGATTCGTAATTGATCCTAACATTGTTTAAATATGGATATGCATGCTTGAAACATGTTAAAGATGCAAACACCTTATGGATCCAAACCATTTAAAGTGAACAAAAAATGCTCATTAAATTCTCAAGTTAACGGAAGGATATATACCCAAGTCAAACAAGCCATTCTTTTGCCCATTTACAAAAAGCTGACCTAACAATCATAGATGATTTGTAAAGTGATTTATCGGTCAATCATGCGTACCGGCCTATATTTTTGTAAGAAATGATTGATGGATTGGGAGTCAACACTCAGTTAAACAACCCCTACCTCCTTTTCCCAATGATTGCAAAACCTAATATATAAAAATAAAAGAGTTTATAATCCCTAAAAGTTATAGAGATTTTTTGTAAATATCTCTCTCCACATTTGTGCATTTCCATTCCATTTTAGATGTATAATTTTTTCTTAAATCAAAACTTTGAGTTTTCACTTTCTAATTGTCTCGTAAACAAGAAGATAAATACAAATAGATCACAACAAAATGAAAATTTTAGAATTTATGTATGGAAAAAATAAAAAACAATAACAAACGTCAAAAAAGAAATTTTATTCACACTCCACAAAAGAACACAAAAGTTTTGTTGTCCAAAGTTTGGGGAATTCCATTAGTTCAACTGTAATGGCTTGGATTTTGATAAGAAAGAGATTTCTAATTGATCCTAACATGTTTTAAATGTGGATATGCATGCTTGAAACATGTTAAAGATGCAAATGCCCTATTGATAAAAACATATTAAAGCTAACAACAAATGCTCGTTCAACTTTCAAATGAACGTGCGGTGGGATATTTACACGAGTCAAACATGTCATTATGTCAAATGAACGTGCGGTGGGATATTTACCCGATGATTGCAAAACCTAATATATAAAAACTAAAAGAGTTTACAATCCCTAAAAGTTACAGAGACTTTTTGGAATTATCTATCTCCACATTTGTGCATTTCCATTCCATTTTAGATCTATACTTTTCTCTTATATCAAAACTTTGACTTTCCACTTTCCAATTGTCTCGCAAACAAGACGATAAAGGAAAATAGATCACAACAAATTGAAAAATTTACAGTTTATGTATGGAAAAATAAAAAACAATAAAAAAATTAGTTAATAAAATTTATTCACACACCACAAATGAACACAAAAGCTATATTGTCCAAGTGTGGGAGATGTCACTAGTTCGACCCTAATGGCTTGGAATTTATTAAGAAAGAGATTTCTAATTGATCCTAACATGTTTTAAATATGGATATGCATGCTTGAAACATGTTAAAGATTCAAATGCCTTATGGATCCAAACATTTTAAAGCGAACAACAAATGCTCTCTAAATTCTCAAGTGAAAGTTCGGTGGGATATTTACCCGAGTCAAACAAACCTTTATTTTGCCCATTTACAAAATGCTGACATAACAATCATAGATGATTTTTAAGGTGAGTTATCCTTAATACATGCGTAACGGGATATATTTTTTTAAGAAATGAGTTATGGATTGGGTGTCAACAATCAGTTAAAAATCCCCCGCCTCCCCCTTTTCCCCATGATTGCAAAACCTAATTTATAAAAACCTAAAGAGTTTACAATCCCTAAAAGTTATTGAGACTTTTTGGAATTATCTCTCTCTACATTTGTGCATTTCCATTCCATTTTAGAGGTATACTTTTTTCTTAAATAAAAAATTTGAGTTTCCACTCTTCAATTGTCTCGTAAACAAGAAGATAAATTCAAAAAGATCACAACAAAATGAAAATTTTATAGATTATGTATGGAAAAAATAAAAAATAAAAAAAAATGAAATCGAAGAAAATTTATTCACACACCACAAACGAACACAAAAGCTTAGTTGTCCAAGTTTGGGAAATTCCACTAGTTCAACCCTAATGGCTTGGAATCTGATAAGAAAGAGATTTCTAATTGATCCTAACATGTTTTAAATATGGATATGCAAGTGTGAAACATGTTAAAGATGCAAATGCCCTATGCATCCAAACCATTTAAAATGAACAACAAATGCACATTAAATTTTTAAGTGAATGTGCGATGGGATATTTACTCAAGTCAAACAAGCCATTATTATACCCATTTACAACAAGCTGACCTAACAAACATAGATGATTTGTAAAGTGATTTATTGGTCAATCATGCGTAACAGGCTATAATTTTGTTAGAAATGCCTTATGGATTATGAGTTAAATCTGAATTAAAAATCCCTGCCTCCCCCTTTTTACGATCATTATAAAACCTAATATAGAAAAACTTAATGAGTTTACAATCCTAAAAAATTACAGAGACCTTTTGGAATTATCTATCTCTATATTTGTCCACTTCCATTCCATTTTAGAAGCATACATTGTTCTTAAATCAAAACTTTGAGTTTTCTCTTTCCAATTGTTTAGTAAATAAGAAGTTAAAGGCAAATGGATCACAACAAAATGAAAATTTTAGAGTTTAAGTACAAAAAAAATAAAAAACGAAAAAAATATAAGTAAAAAAAAATTATTCACACACCACAAACGAACAAAAAGTTTTTGTTGTTCAAGTTTGGGAAATTCCACTAGTTCAACCCTAATGGCTTGGAATATGATAAGAAAGAGATTTCTAATTGATCCTAACATGTTTTAAATATGGATATGCATGCTTGAAAAGTGTTAAAGTTGCAAATGCCCTATGGATCCAAACCTTTTAAAGCAAACAACAAATGCTCGTTAAATTCTAAAGTGAATGTGTGGTGGGATATTTACCCGAGTCAAACAAGCCATTATTTTGCCCATTTACAAAAAGCTAACCTGACAATCATAGATGATCAGAAAAGTGATTTATGGGTCAATCATGTGTAACGGGCTATATTTTTGCAAGAAATAACTTATGGATTGGGAGTGCACACTCAGTTGAAAATCCCCTGCCTCCCCATTTTCATAATGATTGCAAAACCTAATATATAAAAACTAAAAGAGTTTACAATCCCACAAAATTAGAGTGAATTTTTGGAATTATCTCTCTCTACATTTGTGCATTACCATTCCATTTTAGATGTATACTATTTTCTTAAATCAAAACTTTGAGTTTTCTCTTTCCAATTGTCTCGTAAACAAGAAGATAAAGGCACATAGATCACAACAAAATGAAAATTTTAGAGTTTAAGTATAGAAAAATAAAAAAATAATAACAAATATAAGTACAGAAAATTTATTCACACACCACAAACGAACACAAAATTTTTGTGTTCCAAGTTTGGGAAATTCCACTAGTTCAACCCTAATTGCTTGGAATTTGATAAGAAAGAGATTTCTAATTAATCCTAACATGTTTTAAATATGGATATGCTTGCCTGAAAAATGATAAAGATGTGAATGCCCTATGGATCCAAACCTTTTAACACAAACAACAAATGCTCAGTAAATTCTAAAGTGAATGTGCGATGGGATATTTACCCGAGTCAAACAAGCCATTATTTTGCCCATTTACAAAAAGCTAACCTGACAATCATAGATGATTGGAAAAGTGATTTATGGGTCAATCATGTGTAACAGGCTATATTTTTGTAAGAAATAACTTATGGATTGGGAGTGAACACTCAGTTAAAAATCCCTAGCCTCCCCCTTTTGACGATGATTGCAAAACCTAGTATATAAAAATTAAAAGAGTTTACAATCCCAAAAAATTAGAGTGATTTTTTGAAATTATCTCTCTCTAAATTTGTGCATTACCATTCCATTTTAGATGCATACTTTGTTCTTAAATCAAAACTTTGAGTTTTCTCTTTCCAATTGTCTCGTAAACAAGAAGATAAAGGCAAATGGATCACAACAAAATGAAAATTTTAGAGTTTAAGTATAGAAAAAATAAAAAAAATAACAAATGTAAGTAAATAAAATTTATTCACACACCACAAACGAACACAAAATTTTTGTTGTCGAAGTTTGGGAAATTCCACTAGTTCAACCCTAATGGCTTGGAATTTGATAAGAAAGAGATTTCTAATTGATCCTAATATGTTTTAAATATGGATATGCATGCTTGAAAAATGTTAAAGATGCAAATGCCCTATGGATCCAAACTTTTTAAAGCAAACAACAAATGCTCGTTAAATTCTAAAGTGAATGTGCGATGGGAGATTTACCCTAGTCAAACAAGCCATTATTTTGGCCATTTAGAAAAACCTAACCTAACAATCATAGATGATTGGTAAAGTGATTATGGGTCAATCAAGAGTGACGGACTATATTTTTGTAAGAAATGACTTATGGATTGGGAGTCAACACTCAGTCAAAAATCCCCTGCCTCCCCCTTTTCACGATTATTTGAAACTAAAAGAGTTTACAATCCCTAAAAGTTACAGTGAATTTTTGGAATTATCTCTCTATACATTTGTGCATTTCTATTCCATTTTATGTATATTTTTTTCTTAAATCAAAACTTTGAGTTTTCACTTTCCAAATATTTTGTAAACAAGAAGATAAAGGCAAATAGTTCTCAACAAAATGAAACTTTTAGAATTTATGTATGGAAAAAATTAAAAACATTAAAAATTTAAGTGAAGAAAATTTATTCACACACCACAAAAGAACAGAAAAGTTTTGTTGTCCACTAGTTCAACAAATGAATTGGAATTTTATAAGAAAAATATTTCTAGTTGATAAGGAAATGCCACTAGTTCAACCCTAATGAATTCGAATTTTATAAGAAAAAGAATTCTCGTTGATCCTAACATGTTTTAAATATGGATATGCATGCTTGAAACATGTTAAAGATGCAAATCACTAGGGATCCAAACCTTTCAAAACAAACAACATATGCTCATTAAATTCTCAAGTGAACTTGCAGTGGGATATTTACCAGAGTCAAACAAGCCATTATTTTACCCATTTACAAAAAGTTGACCTAACAATCATAGATGATTTGTAAAGTGATTTATCTGTCAGTCATGCATAACGATCTATATTTTTGTAAGAAATGACTTATGGATTGGGAGTCTACACTCAATTAAAAATCCCCCGCCTCCCCCTTTTCTCAATGATTGCAATACCTAATATATAAAAAGTAAAAGTGTTTACAATTTGTGCATTTCCATTCCATTTTGGATGAACACTTTTTTGTAAAATCAACTTAGTTTTCACTTTCCAATTGTCTCATAAACAAGAAGATAAAGGCAAATAGATCACAACAAAATGAAAATTTTAGAGTTTATGTATGGGACAAGTTAAAAACAATAAAAATGTAAGTAATGGAAATTTATTCACACACCACAATCGAACACAAAAGTTTCGTTGTCCAAGTTTTGGAAATTCCATTAGTTCAACCCTAATGGCCTGAAATTCGATAAGAAAGAGATTTCTAATTGATCCTAACATTTTTTAAATATGGATATGCATGCTTGAAACATGTTAAAGATGCAAATGCATTATGGATCCAAACCTTTTAAAACAAACAACAAATGCTCATTAAATTCTCAAGTGAACATGCGGAGGGATATTTTCCCGAGTCAATCATGCCATTATTAGCCTTTTTACAAAAAGCTGACCTAATAATCATTCATGATTTGTAAAGTGATTTATTGGTCAATCATGCGTAACGGGCTATATTTTTTTAAGAAATGACTTATGGATTGGGAGTCAACACTCTATTAAAAATACCCTTCCTACACCTATTCCTGATGACAGCAAAACCTCATATATAAAACTACAAGAGTTTACAATCCCTAAAAGTTATAGAGACTTTTTGAAATTATATCTCTTTATCTATGTGCATTTCCATTCCATTTTTCATATATACTTTGTTCTTAAATCAAAACTTTGAGTTTTCACTTTCCAATTGTCTCGTAAACAAGAAGAAAAGGTAAATAGATGACAACAAAATGAAAGTTTTAGAGTTTATGTATGTAAAAAATTAAAAAAAATAACAAATTTAAATAAAAAAAATATATTGACACACCACCAAGGAACATAAAAGTTTGTTGTCCAAGTTTGGGAAATTCCACTAGTTCGACCCTAATGGCTTGGAATTTTATAAGAAAGAGATTTCTAATTGATCCTAACATGTTTTAAATATGGATATGCATGCTTGATACATGTTAAAGATGTAAATGCCCTATGGATCCAAACCTTTTAAAGCGAACAAGCAATGTTCATCAAATTCTCAATTGAACATGTGGGGGGATATTTACCTGAGTCAAACAAGCCATTATTTTGACTATCTACAAAAAGTTGTCCTAACAATCATAGAAGATTTTTAAAGTGATTTATCGGTCAATTTTACGTAACAGGTTATATTTTTGTAAGAATTGACTTATGGATTGGGAGTCAACACTCAATTAAAAATCCCCCCTTCCCCCTTTTACCCAATGATTGCAAAACCTAACATATAAAAACTAAAAGATTTTACAATCCCTAAAAGTTACAGACTTTTTGAAATTATCTGTCTCTACATTTGTGCATTTCCATTCTATTTTAGCTTTATCTTTTTTTTCTTAAATCAAAACTTTGAGTTTCCACTTTTGAATTGTCTCGTAAATAAGAAGAAAATGGCAAATAGATCACTACAAAATGAAAATTTTAGAGTTTATGTATGGAAAAAATTAAAAACAATAAAAAATCTATGTAAATAAAATTTATTAACAAACCACAAACGAACCCAAAAGTTTTTTTGTCCAAGTTTGGAAAATTCCACTAGTTCTACTATAATGGCTTGGAAATTTATAGGAAAGAGATTTCTAACTGATCCTAACATTTTTTTCAATATGGATATGCATGCTTGAAACATGTTAAAGATGAAAATGATGTGAACAAAGGCTTGTTTTACTCTGTTATATTGTGGGGCCCACCATGGTTGCACATGCTAGTGGGACCACATGGTGGGTCCCACCATGAGGACGTGGGCTGGATTTACTCTATTACAATATGGGTCCAATCATAGTGGCACAAGCTGGTGGGACCCACCATGAGAACGTGGGATGCCTAGAAGAGTCCACATGATATTAGATCTTTAGTAGATTATGTTATCTTTTCAAGATATGCTTACCTTAGAGAGATAGAGTTTGAGTTATCTTAGAATTCTAGTTTACATTGAGTTATCTTATTATGATAGGTTTATCTTTAAGAGTTAGAATTTGAATTTAATTAGGACTCTACCACGTCCTCCACTATAAATAGAGGACCTGGTACACAGATTAAGGGAGTTTTTTTATGATTATTGATATTGTGAGTGATTCACTTGTGGCATTCATTACCGACTTATCAAGATTTCCTTGTGACGTTCATTATCGACTTATCAAATGGATTTTTCGTCCCCGTTGGTGGCGTCTTCACTATACCAAGGTTCTTGCTTTGCTAAGCAATGGATCACGGTTTCCATTAAACTTGAAAAATCTTGGGGACGATTTCCAGATTTGGTATCGGGTTTCGTTACGGGTTGACGTGGTTCGTATCAGTTGGTATCAGAGCTTTGGTTCATCTGGTTTGCCATTTTTATTTTTCTTCCTTGTCAAAGTCGTCCATATTGTTTTTGGCCAACAAAAAAATAATTCCAAAAAAATAAATAAGAAGAACGACTGATTTAGCCGTTACCAAGAAGTAGGAGAAAAAAATCCGAAAAAAATTAAAAAAAGAAGAAAAACGAACAACTAAAGCTAGTCGTTGTCGAGAAGAAAAAAAAGATGAACGACTGATTTAGCTGTTGCAAAGGAGGGGGAGAAAAAAAACTTTCATTGGGTTGTTTCTCTGTTCATGCCATCGTCGAAGAAGGAGGTTGTTCATCGCCATTGCCAAAGAGAAAAAAAAGAGAGACGACGCTGTTGTTGAGGCTTGTGAAAGAGAAGGAGTTTTGCTTCTTTGTTCATGCCATTGCCAAAGAAGGCGAAGTCTGTTCAGCGCCATTGTAGAAGAAGAAGAAGAAAATTATTTGCGCCGACAAAGACAACAGCCATTGAGCCCATCGGATTATCACTGAGCCCTCAGCTGGTTCTTCCAAGGCTTTCTGACGCTCCTTTATCCTCGAAAAACCACTTGGTTGCCGTCGCTAATCTTTTGCTCTCTTCGGTGCCATGAGGAAGGTCTTCTCGCTCTGTTTGGTGTGTGATCACAACGACGTCATTGCCCGCTATGTTCGGTGTCATGAGGAAAATGATGTCGTCACCCTCCCTTTTCGGTGCTGTGAGGAAAACGAAGTTGAAGGATCGTGCTCTCTACGATCGTCGCCCGCGCTGTTCTGAATCGGAAACCTGGAAGAAGACGATGTTGATGATCAAATATTTCTTAAGTTAAGAAAATTTAATCAGTGTAGGGACTGGGTCAGCTCTGTGAGCTGAGTCTTGCATCGGACCGGGCCAACTGAACCGAGCCCGAACTTGTTTCTATTGCTTACCGAGTAACCCAAGGTCAACTCGGGTAAAAAAAAGAGTATTCCCAGGTCTACTCGGACATGGTCAACTCAGTGAGTAAACTCAGGTCAAAGCAAAAAAAAAAAAAGAGTATTGGTCCCATTCTTTTTTTGCATATTATTCTAACCTTGTTTGCAGATTTTTAATCATGTCACAAGATCAATAGATTCCATCATCCGGTGTTTAGAATCTTCAAATGCAAGCATTAATGGGAGAGATGAGATGGATGATGAGGGCAAAGTTAGAAGATATATATGGGAGGTTGGATAGGGCAGAAGAGGGAAGACAATTGGGGCAACCATCATTTTTTCCGAACAACCCAAGGAGGAATAGGTTGCACCAAAGGGAAATTGAGGATATGGTTGAATTTCAAAATTTAGAGGACTCTGATAGGATGTCAGTGGGCAGCCATAGGAGATATGGCCAGGATAGAGAAGCTAGGAACAGGGTAGATAACAACTTGGGAAGTATGAAGATGAAATTTCTTGGGTTTCAAGGAAAAAATGATCCTGGAGCATACCTCCAGTGGGAAACGAAGATGGAGTTGGTTTTCAATTATCATGACTACTCTGAATTCAAGAAGGTAAAACTCACTACAATTGTATTTACTGATTATGCTATTGTGTGGAGGGACCAGTTGTGCATCAATAGGAGGCAGAATGGAGAACGTCCTCTTGAAAATTGGGATAAGATGAAGAGTGTGATGAGACGAAGATTTGTACCAAGTTATTACTATCGGGATTTATACCTCAAGTTGCAAGGTCTATATCAAAGTAACCGAAGAGTTGATGATTATTATAAAGAAATGGAGATTGCTATGATTAGAGCCAATGTGGAGGAGGATCGAGAGGTGACAATGGCCATATTTTTGAATGGTTTAAACTGAGAGATTGCTAACACAATCGAGATACACCATTATGTGGAATTGGAGGATTTGGTGCATATGGCAATAAAAGTTGAGAGGCAACTCAAGAGGGGTGGTACATGGTCAAGACCAGAGATTTCATGTGTAGCACCTTGGAGGTCATACTACCCAACGACATAAGCAAATCCGTCCACCTTCAAGGCCAAACATGAGCCCAAAACATTCACCACAACCATGGATTCTCAAGGTAAATCAACCCCTATTTCGACTCATTCTAGTGAGATTAAATGTTTCAAATGTGAGGAGAGGACACATAGCAAGCCAATGTCCAAACAAGAGAGTTATGGTAATCTGGGAAAATGGTGAAATTGATTCCGAAGACTAAACTGATTTAGATGACATGCTACCATTGGAGGACGCCCCCATCGGAGATGAGGAGTTCGGGGCAGATAATGGTGAGATACTTGGACTAGTCGTATGACGTGCCTTCAGCTTGCCAACTAAAGAAGAGGAAGCATAAGTATAGTGGGAGTATATCTTTCACACTCATTGCCACATGAAAGGCAAGGTATGTATGTTATTATCGATGGCAGTAGTGGCACTAATGGTGCTAGTACTTCCATGATTGAAAAGCTAGGGATCACAACTCTTAATCACCCTCATCCATACAAGTTGCAATGGTTGAACGATAGTGGTGAAGTAAGGGTTATAGAATAGGATGTTGTACCCTTACGAATCGATAAATATGAGGTTGAGGTATTGTGCAATGTGGTACCAATGCAACCTTGACATCTCCTCTTTGGAAGACCGTGGCAATTTGATAGATGTGGTCAGCATGACGGCTTCACTAACAAGTACTCATTCGCGCACAATCAGAGGACAATCACTCTAGTTCTGATAACACCAAAACAAGTATATAAGCATCAAGTCAGGTTGCAACAAGGTAAAGTCAACCCTGGTGAGGATTTGAGGACAAATCCTTCTCAAGAGGGGGGGAATGAAGTGAACAAAGGCTGGTTTTACTGTGTTATATTGTGGGACCCACCATGGTGGCACAAGCTGGTGAGACCCACCATGAGGACATGGGCTGGATATACTCTACTACAATATGGGACCGACCATGGTGACACAAGCTCGTGGGATTCACCATGAGAACATGGGATGCCAAGAAAAGTCCTCATGAGTTAGAAGTTTAGTTATATTAGATCTCTTGTAGATTATATAATCTTTTCAAGATATTCTTATCTTAGAGAGATAGAGTTTGACTTATGTTAAAATTCTAGTTTACATTGAGTTATCTTACTATGATAGGTTTATCTTTAAGAGTTAGAATTTGAATGTAATTAGGACTCTACCACATCATCCACAATAAATAGAGGACCTGGTACACAAATTAAGGGATTTTTTGCTGATTATTGATATTGTGAGTGATTCACTTTTTTGAACTTATCAACGTTTCCTTGTGGCATTCAATACCGACTTATCAAATGGATTTTCCATCCCCATTTGTGGCGTCTTCACTATACCAGGGTTCTTGCTTCACTAAGCAACAGGTAGCGATCTCCATCAAAATTGAAAGATCTTGGAAACGATTTCCAGATTTGGTATTAGATTTCATCAAGGGTTGACGTGGTTCGTATCAGCAACCTTTTAAAGCGAACAACAAATGCTCATTAAATACTCAAGTAAATGTGCGGTGGGATATTTTACCCGATTCAAATAAGCCATTATTTTTTCGATTTAAAAAAAAATCTGACATAACAATCATAGATAATTTTTAAAGTGATTTATCGATAAATAAGGCATAACGGGCTAAATTTTTGTAAGAAATGACTTATGGATTGGGAGTCTAACCTTAGTTAAAAATCCCCGCCTCCCCCTTTTCCCGATGATTGCTAAACCTAAAAGATATAAAATAAAAGAGTTTACAATCCCTAAAAGTTACAGAGACTTTTTGGAATTATCTCTCTTTAGATTTGTGCATTTCCATTCCATTTTAGAAGTTTATTTTTTTCTTAAATCAAAACTTTGAGTTTTCACTTTCCAATTTTCTCGTAAACAAGAAGATAAAGACAAATATATCACAAAAATGAAAATTTTAGAGTTTATGCATGGAAAAATTAAAAAAATAAATAAATGTAAGTAAAGAAAATTTATTCACACACCAGAAATGAGCACAAAAGTTTTGTTGTCGAAGTTTAGGAAATTCCACTAGTTCAACCTTAATGGCTTGGAATTGGATAAGAAAGAGATTTCTCATTGATCCTAACATGTTTTAAATATGGATATGCAAGCTTGAAACATGTTAAAGATGCAAATGCCCTATGTATCCAAACCTTTTAATGCAAACAAAAAATTTTCATTAAATTCTAAAATGAATTTATGGTGGGATATTTACCCGAGTCAAACAAGCCATTAGTTTGCCCATTTATAAAAACCTGACCTAACAATCATAGATGATTTTTAAAGTGATTGATCAGTCAATCATGCGTAACTGGCTATATTTTTGTATAAAATGACTTTTGGATTAGAGTCAACACTCAGTTAAAAATCCCCCACCTCCGCCCTTTTCCCAATGATTGCAAAACCTAATATATAAAAACTAAACGAGTTTACAAACCCTAACATTTACAGAGACTTTTTGGAATTATCTCTCTCTACATTTGTACATTTCCATTCCATTTTAAATGTTAAATTTTTTTCTTAAATCAAAACATTGAGTTTTCACTTTCCAATTGTTTCAATCAAGAAGATAAAGGAAAATAGATCACAACAAGATGAAAATTTTAGAGTTTATGTATAGAAAAAATTTTAAAAAATAAGAAATATAAGTAAAGAAAATTTATTTACACACCAAAAACGAACACAACAATTTTTTTGCCCAAGTATAAGAAATTCCACTACTTTAACCCTAATGGCTAGGAATTTCATACGAAAGAGATTTCTAATTGATCCTAACATGTTTTAAGTATTGATATGCATGATTGAAACATGTTAAAGATGCAAATGCCCTATGTATCCAAACCATTTAATGCAAACAACAAATGCTCATTAAATTCTCAAGCGAATGTGTGTTGGGATATTTACTAGAGTCTAACAAGCAATTATTTTGACCATTTCCAAAAAGCTGACCTAACAATCATAGATGATTTTTAAAGTGATTTATCGGTCAATCATGCGTAACGGGCTATATTTTTGTAAGAAATGGCTTATGGATAGGTAGTCCACACTCAGTCAAAAATCCCCCACCTCCCCCCTTTTCCCGATGTTTGCGAAACCCAATATATAAAAACTAAAAGGGTTTACAATCCCTAAAAGTAAAAGAGACTTTTTGAAATTATATCTTTCTACGTTTGTGCATTTCCATTCCATTTCAGATATATACTTTTTTCTTAAATAAAAACTTTGAGTTTTCACTTTCCAATTGTATCGTAAACAAGAAGATGAAGGTAAATAGATCACAAAAAAATAAAAATTTTAGAGTTTATCAATGGAAAAAATAAAAAAAAATAAAAAATTTAAGTAAATAAATTTTATTCACACACCACAAATGAGCGCAAAAGTTTTGTTGTCCAAATTTTGGAAAGTACATTAGTTCAACCTTAATGCCTTTGAATTTGATAAGAAAGAGATTTCTAATTGATTCTAACATGTTTTAAATATGGATAAGCATGCTTGAAACATGTTAATGATGAAAATGCCCATTGGATCCAAACCTTTTAAAACGAACAACATATTCTTAATAAATTCTCAAGTGAACGTGTGGTGGGATATTTACCCGAATCAAACAAGCAATTATTTTGCTTATTAAAAAAAAGATGACCTAACGATCATAGATGATTTGTAAAATAATTTATTAGTCAATCATGCGTAATGGGCTATATTTTTGTAAGAAATGATTTATGGATTGGGAGTCAACACAGTTAAAAATCCCCCGCCTGCTCGCTGTTCCCGATGATTGAAAAACTTAATATATAAAAACTAAAAGAGTTTAAAATCCCTAAAATTTACAGAGGCTTTTTGGAATTATCTCTCTCTACATTTGTGCATTTCCAATCCATTTTAGATGTATACTTCTTTCTTAAATCAAAACTTTGAGTTTTCACTTTCCAATTGTCTAGTTATCAATAAGATAAAAGAAATTGGATCAAAACAAAGTGAAAATTTTAGATTTTATGTATGGAAAAAATTAAAAACAATAACAAATGTTTGTAAAGAAAATTTATTTACACACCACAAACGAACATAAAAGTTTTGTTGCCCAAGTTTTGGAAATTCTACTAGTTTAACACTAATGGCTTGGATTTTTATAAGAAAGAGATTTCTAATTGATTTGAATATGTTTTAAATATGGATATGCATGCTTCAAACATGTTAAAGATTAAAATGATCTGTGGATCCAAGCCTTTTAAGAGAACAACAAATTCTCATTAAATTATCCAGTGAACGTGCGATGTGATATTTACTCGAGTCAAACAAGCCATTATTTTGCCCATTTACAAAAACCTGACCTAAAAATAATTGATAATTTTTAAAGTGATTTATGGGTCAATCTTGAGTAATAGGCTATATTTTTGTAAGAAATGACTTGGATTGGGAGTCAATACTCAATTAAAAATCCCCTACCTTCCCCCTTTTTCCAATGATTGCAAAACCTAATATATAAAAACTAAAAGAGTTTAAAATCCCTAAAAGTTACAGAGACTTTTCGGAATTATCTCTCTCTGTATTTTTTTATTTAGATTCAATTTTAGATGTATTTTTTTCTTAAATCAAAACTTTGTGTTTTCACTTTCCACTAATCTCATAAACAAGAAGATAAAGGCAAATAGATCACCAAAAATTAAAATTTTATAGTCTTTGTATGGAAAAAACTTAAAAGAATAACAAATGTAAGTAAAAAAAATTATTCACACACCACAAATGAACACAAAAGTTTTGTTGCCCAAGTTTGGGAAATTCCACTAGTTCAACCCTAATGGCTTGGAGTTTTATAAGAAAGTGATTTCTAATTGATCCTAACATGTTTTAAATATGGATATGCATCTTTGGAACATGTTAAAGATGCAAATGCCCTATGGATCCAAACTTTGAAAAGCAAACAACAAATGCTCATTAAATTCTCAAGTGAACTTGTAGTGTGATATTTACCCGAACCAAGCACCCCATTATTTTTCCCATTTATAAAAAGTTGACCTAACAATCAAATATGATTTTTAAAATTATTTATGGGTCAATCATTCCTAATAGGCTATATTTTTTATAGAAATGACTTATGGATTGGGAGTCAAAATTCAGTTTAAAATCCCACGCCTCCCACCTTATCCCGATGATTGCAAAACCTAATATATAAAAACTAAAAGAGTTTACAATCCCTCAAAGTTATAGAGAATTTTAGGAATTATCTCTCTCTACATTTTTGCATTTCTATTCCTTTTTAGATGTATACTTTTTTCTTAAATCAAGACTTTGAGTTTTCACTTTCCAATTGTCTCGCAAACAAGAAGATAACGGCAAATAGATCAGAACAAAATGAAAAGTTTAGAGTTTATGTATGGAAAAAAATAAAAAATGTAAGTATAGAAAATATATTCACACATCAGAAATGAACACAAAAGTTTTGTTGTCCAAGTTTGGGAGATTCCACTAGTTCAACAACAATGGCTTGGAATTTCATAAGAAAGAGATTTCTCATTGATCCTAACATGTTTTAAATATTGATATGGATGCTTCAAAAATATTAAAGATGCAAATGATCTATGGATGCAAACCTTTAAAAGTGAATAACAAATGATGATTAAATTCTCAAGTGAATGTGCGGTGGAATATTTACCTAAGTCAAACAAGCCATTATTTTGCCCATTTAAAAAAAGTTGACCTACCAATCATAGATGATTTGTAAAGTGATTTATCGGTCAATCATACCTAACGGGCTATTTTTTTTTAATAAATGCTTTATGGATTGGGAGTCAACATTGAGTTAAAAATCCCCTGCCTCTACCCTTTTGTCGATGATTGCAAAACCTAATATATATAAACTAAAACAATTGACAATCCCTTAAAGTTACAGAGACTTTTTGGAATTATCTCTCTACATTTGTGCATTTCCATTCCATTTTAGATGTATACTTTTTTCTTAAATCAAAACTTTGAATTTTCACTTTCCAATTGACTCATAAACAAGAAGATAAAGGCAAATAGATCACAAAAAAATGAAAATTTTAGTGTTTATGTATGGAAACAATTTTAAAAAATAAAAAATGTAAGTAAAGAATATTTATTCACACACCACAAATGAACACCAAAGTTTTTTTGTCCAAGTTTGGGAGATTCCACTAGTTCAACCCTAATGGATTGGCATATTATAAGAAAGAGATTTCTAATTGATCCTAACATGTTTTAAATATGGATATTCATGCTTGAAACATATTAAAGATGCAAATGATCCATGAATCCAAAAATTTTAAAGTGAACAACAAATGCTCATTAAATTCTCAAGTGAACATGCAGTGGGATATTTACCCGAGTCAAACAAGTCATTATTTTGCCCTTTTACAAAAAGCTGACCGAACGATCATAGATTATTTGTAAAGTGATTTATAGGTCAATCATATCTAACGGGACATATTTTTGTAAAAAATGACTTCAGGATTGGGAGTCAACACTCAAGTAAAAATCCCCAATCTCCCCCTTTTCACGATGGTTGCAAAACCAAGTATATAAAAATTAAAAGAGTTTACAATCCCTAAAAGTTACAAAGACTTTTTTGAATTATCTCTCTCTAAATTTGTGCGTTTACATTCAATTTCAGATGTATATTTTTTTCTTAAATCAAAACTTTGTGTTTTCACTTGCCAATTGTCTGGAAAACAAGAAGATAAAGGCAAACAGATAACAACAAAATTAAAATTTTAGAGTTTACGTATGGAAAAAATTAAAAACAATAACAAATGTAAGTAAAGAAAATTTATTCACACACCTCAAAGGAACACAAAATTTTTGTTGTCCAAGTTTGGGAAATTCCACTAGTTCGACCCAAATGGCTTGGAATTTTATAAGAAAGAGATTTGTAATTGATCCTAACATGTTTTAAATATGGATATGCATGCTAGAAAAATGTTAAAGATGCAAATGCACTATGGATCCAAATATTTTAAAGTAAAAAACAAATGCTCGGTAAATTCTCAAGTGAACGTGCGGTCGGATATTCACCCAAGTCAATCAAGCCATTATTTTGCCCATTCCCTAAAATCTGACCTAACAATCATAGATGATTTGTAAAATGATTTATCAGTCAATCATGCATAATGGGCTATATTTTTGCATGAAATGACTTATGGATTGGGAGTCAACACTCAGTTAAAAATCATGCGCTTCCCCCCTTTTCCAAATGATTACAAAACCTAATATATAAAAACTAAAAGAGTTTACAATCTCTAAAAGTTACATAGAATTTTTTGAAATACTCTCTCTACATTTGTTCGTTTCCATTCCATTTTAGAGTATGTTTTTTTCTTAAATCGAAACATTGAGTTTTCACTTTCCAATTGTCTCGTAAACAAGAAGATAAAAGCAAATAGATTACATCGAAATGAAAATTTTACTGTTTATGTATGAAAAAATTTAAAACAATAACAAATGTAAATAAAGAAAATTATTAATACACCATAAGCGAACCCAAAAGTTTTGTTGTCCAAGTTTGGGAGATGCCACTAGTTCAACCCTATTGGCTGTGAATTTGATTAGTATTGGAAGATAAGATCACGCCCAAACGACCAAGGAAGGCCCACATATGTAAAATTATTATAAGATGGGCCACATAACCAAAGAAGGCCCACATGATGGGTCCAACCCCATAAGAAGTAGGACCCACAATGATTACCAAGAGCTCGCATCCTTATCACATTAGTTGGAAGATCAAGAAGGACTCACAAAAGTATCTTTATCTTAGGGTCACGACCAAGAAGAGTTTTAGTTTATGTTATATTTGTCTTTTATCAATATTGAGTTACCTAATTATGTTAGGACTTACCTTAAGTGTTAGAATTTGGGTGTAATTGAGACAAGGGTAGTTTTATTGTAATTGGACTCTACCACCTTCCTCTATTATAAATAGAGGTTCATGTACTCTGATTACAACAAGTTATTGAAGTCAATGAAGTATTTCACTTTTCCATAAATTCAACAATTAGAAAGAGATTTTTAATTGATCCAAAGAACAAATCCCCTATGGATCCAAACCTATTAAAGTGAACAAAAAATGCTAATTAAACTCTCAAGTGAACGTGTTGTGGGATATTAACCCATGTCAAACAAGCCATTATTTTGCCCATTTAGAAAAACCTGACCTAACAAACATAGATGATTTGTAAAGCGACTTGTTGGTCAATCATGTGTAACGGGCTTTATTTTTGTAAGAAATGACTTATGGATTGCTAGTTAACACTCAGTTAAAAATCCCCCGCCTCTCCCCTTTTCCCGAAGATTGCAAACTAAAAGTTATAGAGACTTCTTTGAATTATCTCTCTCCACATTTCTGCATTTCCATTCAATTTTAGATGTATACTTTTTTCTTAAATCAAAACTTTGAGTTTTCACTTTTCAATTGTCTTGTAAACAAGAATATATAGGTAAATAGATCACAACGAAAAGAAAATTTTAGTGTTTACGTATGAAAAAAATTAAAAACATTAAAAAATGTAAGAAAATAAAATTTATTCACATACCAGGAACTAACACAAAAGTTTTGTTGTTCAAATTTTGGAAATTCCACTAGTTCAACCCTTATGGCTTGGAATTTGATAAGAAAGAGATTTCAAATTGATCCTAACATGTTTTAAATATGGATATGCATGCTTGAAACATGTTAAAGATGCAAGTACCCTATGGATCCAAACCTTTTAAAGCGAACAAGAGATGCTCATTAAATTCACAAGTGAATGTGAAGTGGGATATTTATCCGAGTCATACAAGGCATTATTTTTCCTATTTACAAAAAGTTGACCTGACAATCATAGATAATTTTTAAAGTGATTTATCGGTCAATCATGTGCAACAGGCTATATTTTTGAAAAAAAAGGCTTATGGATTCGGAATAAAAACTCAGTTGAAAATCCCCCGCCTCCCCCCTTTTTTCGATGATTGCAAAACTTAATATATAAAAAAAAGGGTTTACAATCCTTAAAAGTTATAGAGACTTTTTTGAATTATATCACTCTACATTTTTGCATTTCCAATCCATTTTAGATGTATAATTTTTTCTTAAATCAAAACTTTGAGTTTTAACTGTCCAATTGTCTTGTAAACTAGAAGATAATGGCAAATAGATCACAATGAAATGAAAATTTTAGAGTTTTTGTATAGAAAAAATTTAAAACAATAAGAAATGTTTGTAAAGAAATTTTATTCACACACCACAAACAAACACAAAAGTTTTGTTGTCCAAGTTTTGGAAATTCCACTAGTTCAACCCTAATGGCTTGGAATATGATAAGAAAGAGATTTCTAATTGATCCTAACATGTTTTAAATATGGATATGCATGTTTGAAACAAGTTAAAGAAGAAAATGCCCTATGGATCCAAGCCTATTAAATTGAACAACAAATGCTCATAAAATTCTCAAGTGAACGTGCCTTGGGATATTTACCCGAGTCAAACAAGCCATTATTTTGACAATTTACAAAATACTGACCTAACAATCATAGATGATTTATAAAGTGATTTATCGGTCAATCATGCATAATGGGCTATATTTTTGTAAGCAATGACTTATGGATTGGGAATTAACACTTAGATAAAAATCCCCTGCCTCCCCCATTTCCCGATTGTTACAAATCCTAATATATAAAAACAAAAAGAGTTAACAATCCATAAAATTTAAAGGGAATTTTTGGAATTATCTCTCTCTACATTTTTTTCATTTCCATTATATTTTAGATGTATACCTTTTTCTTAAATCACTACTTTGAGTTTTCACTTTACATTTGTCTCGTAAACAAGAATATAAAGGAAAATAGATCACAACGAAATGAAAATTTTAGAGTTCATGTATGTAAAAAATTAAAACAATAACAAATGTAAGTAAAGAAAATTTATTCACACACCACAAACTAACACAAAGTTGTGTTCCAAGTTTCGGAAATTCCACTAGTTCAACCCTAATTGCTTGGAATTTGATAAGAAAGAGATTTCTAATTGATCCTAACATGTTTTAAATATGGATATGCATGTTTGAAACATGTTAAAGAGGTAAATGCTCTATGGTACCAAACATTTTAAAGCGAACAAAAAATGCTTATTAAATTCTCAAGTGAACGTCTGATGGGATATTTACCTGAGTCAAACAAGCCATTATTTTGCCCATTTACAAAAAGCTGACCTAACAATCGTAGATGATTTTTAAAGTGATTTATTGATGAATCATGTGTAACGGGCTATATTTTGGAAAGAAATTACTTATGGATTGGGAGTCAACTCTCAGTTAAAAATCCCCCGCCTCCCCCCTTTTCCCGAAGATAGCAAAAGATAATATATAAAAACTAAAAGAGTTTACAATCACTAAAAACTTCAAAGACATTTTGGAATTATCTCTCTCTATATTTTTTCATTTCCATTCCTTTTTAGATGAATACTTTTTACTTAAATAAAAACATTGAGTTTTCACTTTCCAATTCTCTTGTAAACATGAAATTAAAGGTAAATAGATCACAAAAAAATGAAAATTTTTGAGTTTATGTAAGGAAAAAATTAAAAACAATAACAAATGTAAGTAAATAAAATTTATTCACACACCACAAATGAACACAAAAGCTTGTTGTCCAAATTATGGAAAGTCCACTTGTTCAACCCAAATGCCTTCGAATTTTATAAGAAAGAGATTTCTATTTGATCCTAACATGTTTTAAATATGGATAAGCATGCTTGAAACATGTTAATGATGCAAATGCCCTATGGATCCAAACCTTTTAAAATGAATAACAAATTCTTATTAAATTCTCATGTGAACTTGTTGTGGTATATTTACCCGAGTCAAACAAGCCATTATTTTGCCCATTTAAAAAAAGCTAACGTAAGAATCATAGATTATTTGTAAAATGATTTACCAGTCAACCATGCGTAATGGGCTATATTTTTGTAAGAAATGACTTATTGATTGGGAGTCAACACACAATTAAAAATCCCACGTCTCCCCCCTTTGCTCGATAATTGAAAAACCAAATAAATAAAAAGTAAAAGATTTTACAATCCTTAAAAGTTACAAAGACTTTTTGGAATAATCTCTCTCTACATTTGTACATTTTCAATCCATTTTAGATGTATATTTCTTTCTTTAATCAAAACTTTGAGTTTTCACTTTCCAATTGTCTCGTAATCAAGAAGATAAAGGAAATTGGATCCCAAAAAAAATGAAAATATTAGAGTTTATGAATGGAAAATTTTTTAAAAAATAAAAAATGTAAGTAAATAAAATTTATTCACACACCACAAACAAACATAAAAGTTTTGTTGCCCAAGTTTTGGATATTCCACTAGTTTAACCCTAATGGCTTGGATTTTTGTAAGAAAGAGATTTCTAATTGATCCAAATATGTTGTAAATATGGATATTCATGCTTGAAACATGTTAAAGATGCAAATGCCATTTGGATCCCATCCTTTTAAAGCGAGCAACAAATTCTCATTAAATTCTCTACTGAATGTGCAGTGGGATATTTACCTGAGTCAAACAATCCATTATTTTGCCCATTAACAAAAAGTTCACCTAACAATCATAGATAACTTGTAAAGTGATTTATCGATCAATCTTGCGTAACGGACTATATTTTTGTAAGAAATGATTTATGGATTTGGAGTCAACACTCATTAAAAATCCCCCTCCTCCCCCCTTTTGCCAATAATTGTAAAACCTAATATATAAAAACTAAAAACTTTTAAAATCTCTAAAAGTTACAGAGACTTTTCGGAATTATCTCTCTCTGCATTGTTGAATTTTCATTCAATTTTAGATGTATACTTTTTTCTTAAATCAAAACTTTGAGTTTTCACTTTCCAATTGTCTCGTAAAAGAGAAGATAAAGGCAAATAGATCACAACAAAATGAAAATTTAATATTTTTTATTGAAAAAATTTAAAAGAATAACAAAAGTAAGTAAAGAAAATTTATTCACATGCCACAAAAAAAACACAAAAGTTTTGTTGCCCAAGTTTAGGAAATTCCACTAGTTCAACCCTAATGGCTTGGAATTTTATAAGAAAGAGATTTCTAATTGATCCTAACATGTTTTAAATATGGATATGTATGCTTGAAACAAGTTAAAGATGCAAATGTCCTATTGATCAAAACCTTTTAAAGCAAACATCAAATGCTCATTAAATTCTCTAGTGAACGTGCAGTGGGATATTTACCCGAGTCAAACAAGCCATTATTTTGTCCATTTACAAAAAGCTGACCTAACAATGATAGATGATTTTTAAAGTGATTTATCGATCAATCATGCGTAATGGGCTAAATTTTTTTAAGAAATGACTTATGAATTGGGAGTCAACTCTTTGCTAAAAATCCCCCGCCTCCCCACTTTTCCCGAATAGAAAACCTAATATATAAAAACTAAAAGAGTTTAGAATCGTTAATATTTACACAAACTTCTTTGAATTATCTGTCTCCACATTTGTGAATTTCCATTTTATTGAAGAAGTTTACTTTTTTCTTAAATCAAAAATTTGAGTTTGCACTTTCTTATTGTCTCGTAAACATGATGATATAGGCAAAGAGATCAAAACAAAATGAAAATTTTAGAGTTTATGTATAGACAAAATTAAAAAAATTTACCAATGTAAATAGAGAAAATTTATTCACACACTACAAATGAATGCAAAAGTTTTGTTGTCAGAGTTTGGGAAATTCCCAATTTCAACTCTAATGGCTTGGAATTTGATAAGAAATAGATTTTTAATTCCTCCTAACATGTTTTAAATAATGAAAAGCATGTTTGAAAAATATTAAAGATGCAAATGCCCTATGGATAAAAACCTTTTAATGAGAACAAATAATGCTTATTAAATTCTCATGTGAATGTGCGGTGGGTTATTTAGCCGAGTCAAAGAAGCCATTATTTTGCCCATTTAAAAAATGATGACATAACAATCATAGATGATTTTGAAAGTGATTTATCGGTCAATCAAGCATAACAGGCTATATCTTTGTAAGAAATAACTTATGGATTGGGAGTCAACACTCAATTAAAAATCTCCCGCCTCACCTCTTTTCTTGCTGATTGCAAAACCTAATTTATAAAAATTAAAAGGGTTTATAATCCATAAAAGTTACAAAGACTTTTTGGAAATATTCTCACAACATTTGTTCATTTCCATTCCATTTTAGATGTTTACTTTTTTCATAAATCAAAACTTAGAGTTTTAACTTTCCAATTGTCTAGTAAACAAGAAGATAAAAGTCAATAGATCACAACGAAAATAAAAAAATTAGAGTTTATGAGTGGAAAAAATTAAAAAAAATAAAAAATGTAAGTAAAGAAAATTTATTCACACACCACAAATGAACACAAAAGTTTTGTTGTTCATTTTCAAAAATTCCACTAGTTCAACCCTAATGGCTTGGATTTTGATAAGAAAGAGTTTTCTAATTGATCCAAACATGTTTTAAATATGGATATGCATGTTTGAAACATGTTAAAAAGGCAAATGCCCTATCGATCCAAACCTTTTAAAGTGAACAACAAATGCTCATAAAATTCTCAAGTGAATGTGCCTTGGGATATTTACCCGAGTTGAGCAAGCCATTATTTTGCCTATTTACAAAAAGTTGACCTAACAATCATAGATGATTGATAAAGTGATTTATCGGTCAATCATGCGTAACAGGCTATAGTTTTGTAAGAAATGACTAATGGATTGGGAATCAACACTTAGTAAAAAATCCCCCGCCTCCCCCTTTTCCCGATGATTGCAAAACCTAATATATAAAAATGAATAGAGTTTACAACCCCTAAAATTTACAGGGACTTTTTGGAATTATCTCTCTCTACATTTGTGAATTTAAATTATATTTTAGATATATACCTTTTTTTAAAATCAAAACTTTGAGTTTTAACTTTGCAATTGGCTCGTAAACAAGATGATAAAGGCAAATAGATCCTGATGAAATGAAAATGTTAGAGTTTATGCATGGAAAAAAATTAAAACAATAACAAATGTACGTAAAGAAAATTTATTCACACACAACAAACAAACACACAAGTTTTGTGGTCCAAGTTTGGGAAATTCCACTAGTTCAACCCTAATGGCTTGGTATTTCATAAGAGATAGATTTCTAATCTATCCTAAAATTGGTATGCATGCTTAAAAAATGTTAAAGATGCAAATGCACTATGGATCCAAACATTTTAAAGTGAACAAAAAAAACTCAATAAATTCTCAAGTGAACGTGCAGTGGCATATTTAAATGAGCCAAACAAGCCATTATTTTCACCATTTACAAAAAGTTGACCTAATAATCATAGATAATTTGTAAAGTGATTTATTAGTGAATCATGTGTAACGGTCTATATTTTGGTAATAAATAACTAATGGATGGGGACTCAACTCTAAGTTAAAAATCTCCTGCCTCCCCCCTTTTCCCAATGATTGCAAAACCTAATATATAAACTAAAAGAGTTTACAATCACTAATGGCTTGGAATTTGATAAGAAAGAGATTTCTAATTGAGCCTAACATGTTTTAAATATGGATAAGCATGCTTGAAACATGTTAATGATGCAAATTCCCTATGGACTTTCCCTAATGACAAATTCTTATTAAATTTGCAAGTGAACGTGTGGTGGGGTATTTACCCAAGTCAAACAGGCCATTATTTTTCCCATTTACAAAATGCTGACCTAACAATCATAGATTATTTGTAAATTGATTTATCGGTCAATCATGCGTAATGGACTATATTTTTGTAAGAAATGACTTACGGATTGGGAGTCAACACATAGTTAGAAATCCCCCGTCTCCTCCTTTTTTCCAATGATTGAAAAACCTAATATATGAAAACTAAAAGAGTTTACAATCCCTAAAAGGTACAGAGATTTTTTAGAATTATCACTCTCTTCATTTGTGCATTTCCAATCCATTTTAGATGTATAATTCTTTCTTAAATCAAAACTTATAGGTTTCACTTTCCAATTGTCTCGTAATCAAAAAGATAATGTCAAATAGATCACAATGCAATGAAAATTTTAGAGTTTTTTTTTTTGGAAAAGAATTAAAACAATAATAAATGTTAGTAAAGAAAATTTATTCACACACCACAAACTAACACAAAAGTTTTGTTGTCCAAGTTTCAAAAATTTCACTAGTTCAACCCTAATGGCATGGAATTTGATAAGAAAGAGATTTCTAACTGATACTAACATGTTTTAAATATGGATATGCTTGTTTGAAACATGTTAAAGAGGCAAATGCCCTATGGATCCAAACCTTTTAAAGTGAACAACAAATGCTCATAAAATTCTCAAGTGAACGTGCCTTGGGTATTTACCCGAGTCAACAAGCCATTATTTTGACCGTTTACAAAAAGTTAACCTAACAATCATAGATGATTTATAAAGTTATTTACCGGTCAATCATGTGTAACAGGTTGTATTTTTGTTAGAAATGACTTATGGATTGGGAGTCAACACTTAGTTAAAATTCCCCCGCCTCCCCCTTTTCCCGATGATTACAAAACCTAATATATAAAAAAAAGAGTTTACAATCCCCAAAAGTTAGAGGGACTTTTTGGAATTATCTCCCTCTACATTTGTTCATTTCCATTATATTTTAGATGTATATTTTTTTTCTTAAATCAAAACTTTGAGTTTTCACTTTCCTATTATCTTGTAAACAAGAAGATAATGGAAAATAGATCACAATGAAATGAAAATTTTAGAGTTTATGTATGGAAAAAATTTTAAAAAATAAAAAAAGTAAGTAAAGAAAATTTATTCACACACCACAAATGAACACAAAAGTTTTGTTGTCCAAGTTTCGGAAATTCTACTAGTTCAACCCAAAAAGCTCATTAAAAATTCTCAAGTGAACGTGTGGTGGGATATCTATCCGAGTCAAACAAGTCATTATTTTAACCATTTAAAAAAAGCTGACCTAACAATCATTGATGATTTTTAAAGTGATTTATTGGTGAATCATGTGTAACGGGCTATATTTTGGTAAGAAATGACTTATGGATTGGGAGTCAACTCTCAGTTAAAAATCCCCTGCCTCCCCCCTTTTCTCGATAATTGCAAAACCTAATATATAAAAACTAAAAGAGTTTACAATCACTAAAAGCTACATAGACTTTTTGGAATTATCTCTCTATATATTTGTGCATTTCCATTCCATTTTAGATGAATACTATATTTTTTGCTATCAAAAACTAGACTTTATGAGGAGAAATATATATCAAATGAAATACCTGTAAGTCTATTCTTTTACCTATTCGGCCAATTTTTTATCTAAGTTATCTACAAAGAGAAATCGATATATGAAACAGCAAAGGTTAGATTGAAAAAGAGATTCGACCGGCAGCAGAAAGCCTCAAATTCTGAGGTATTTTATGCTATGAAGAAAGAGACTTTATATGGAGAATTATATATCAAAAGAAAGATACATAAGTCTATTTATTTTACTCCATGATGGGCCCTATAAAATATCATGGTTGGAAAACCATGATAGGCCATGTCAAAAAGTATCATAGTTGGGATACCATGACGGAGGAACTTATTATTACATCTATGTTATCCCCACCCCCCCCCCCCCCCCCCCCTGTATAGCTTTTAAGACTTCTACCACTAGAGATTCGTTGTCCTATGGAGGGACACGGTGGTTGACACTTAGTAGCAATGCCGATAGACACACTACCGATAGAAGATGGAGTGTGTCCTATATATAGCATTAGGATTGGACTATGAAGCAATGGCTTACCGGCTAGGAGTGATTTTTACTCTCACTTATATTATGCCAGGAGGGCCTCATGGAAGGACGCAACAGCGTAAGGGGAATGTTGGAAGATGAAGGCATATTGGAAGATGTGCCATTTTATACAAATATATTCTACACATCATTTGCAAGCTGGGAATTCATGTTGTTCTCTCACCACCAGCTTGAGGGGGAGTGTTGGAAGATAAGCACAAGCCCACACGACCAAGGAAGACTCACAAGATGGGCCCAAGACCATAAGAAGTAGGACCCACAATGATGACCATGAGCTGGCATCCTTGTCACATCAATTGGAAGATCAAGAAGGACTCACAAAAGCATCTTATCTTATGGTCACGTCAAAGAAGAGTTTTAGTTTGAGTTATGTTTGTCTTTTATCTATATTGAGTTATTTAATTATGTTAGGATTTATCTTTAAGTGTTAGAGTTCCGGTGTAATTGGGATAAGGGTAGTTTTATTGTCATTGGACTCTACCACCTTCCTCTATTATAAATAGAGGTTCATGTACTCTGATTACCACAAGTTATTGATGTCAATGAAGTATTTCACTTTTCCATAAATTCAACACATGTTAAACTTGAAAATGCCTTATGGATCCATACCTTTTAAAACGAACAACAAATGCTCATTAAATTCTCAAGTAAACGTGTGATGGGATATTTACCTGAGTCAAATAAGCCATAATTTTTCCATTTAAAAAAATTTGACCTAACAAACATAGATGATTTTTAAAGTGATTTGCAGGTCAATCATGCATAACGGGCTATATTTTTTTAAGAGATGACTTATGGATTGGGAGTCAACACTCAGTTAAAAATCCCCCATCTCACCCTTTTCCCGATGATTGCAAAACCTAATACATAAAAACTAAAAGAGTTTACAGTCCCTTAAATATACAGAGACTTTTTGGAATTATCTGTCTCTACATTTGTGCCTTTCCATTCCATTTTAGATGTATACATCTTTCTTAAATCAAAACTTTGAGTTTTCACTTTCAAACTATCTCGTAAACAAGAAGATAAAGGTAAATAGATCACAACATAATGAAAATTTTAGAGTTTATGTATGGAAAAAATTAAAAACAATAACAAATGTAAGTAAAGAAAATTTATTCACATACCACAAATGAACAGAAAAGTTTTGTTGTCCAAGTCTGGGAAATTCCACTAGTTCAACCCTAATGACTTGGAATTTTATGAGAAAGAGATTTCTAATTGATCATAACATGTTTTAAATATGGATATGTATGCATGAAACATGTTAAAGATGCAAATGCCCTTTGGATCCAAACCATTTAAAGCGAACAACAAATGTTCATTAAATTCACAAGTGAACGTGCGGTGGGATATTTACTCGAGTCAAACAAGTCATTGTTTTGCCCATTTTCAAAAAGTTGACCGAACAATCATAGATAATTTTTAAAGTGATCTATCTATCAATCATGCGTAGTGGGCTATATTTTTTTAAGAGATGACTTATGGATTGGCACTCAACAATTAGTTTAAAATACCCCGCCTCCCCCTTTTCCTGATGATTGCAAAACCTAATATATAAAAACTAAAAGTGTTTAAAATCCCTGTACTTTTAGGGATTGTAAGCTCTTTTAGTTTTTATATATTAGGTTTTGCAATCATCAGGAAAAAGGAGAGACAGGGGATTTTTAAATGAGCGTTGACTCCCAATCCATGTGTCATTTCTTACAAAACTATAGCTTGTTAAATATGATGGACTGATAAATCACTTTCCAAATCATCTATCATTGTTAGGTCAGCTTTTTGAAAATTGGCAAAATGAAGGCTTGTTTGACTCCGGTAAATATCACACCGCACGTTCAATTGAGAATTTAATGAGCATATGTTGTTCTCCTTAAAAGCTTTGGATCCATGGGGCATTTGTATCATTAACATGTTTCAAGCATGCATATCCATATTTAAAAAAAGTTAGGATCAATAAGAAATCTCTTTCTTATAAATTTCCAAACTATTAGGGTTGAACTAGTGGAATTTCCCAAACTTGGACAACAAAACTTTTGTGTTCGTTTGTGGTGTGTGAATAAATTTTCTTAACTTGTAGTGATCTATTTTCCTTTATCTTCTAGTTTACGAGATAAATGGAAATGAAAACTCTAAGTTTTGATTTAAGAAAAATGTATACATCTAAAATGGAATGGAAAGGAACAAATGTAGAGAGAGATAATTCAACAAAGTCTCTATAAATTTTAGGGATTGTAAACACTTTTAGTTTTTATATATTTTTTTTAAATCATTTGGAAAAAGGGGGAGGCAGGGGATTTTTAATTGAGTATTGACACCCAATCCATGAGTCATTTCTTACATAAATATTGCCAGTTACGCATGATTGATCGATAAATCACTTTACAAATCATTTAAGATTCTTAGGTCAGCGTTTTGAAAATGGGAAAATTGAAGGCTTGTTTCTCTCGGGTAAATATCCCACCACACGTTCATTTGAGAATTTTACGTGCATTTATTGTTCACTTTAAAAAGTTTGGATCCATGGAAAATTTGCATCTTTAACATGTTTCAAGCATGCATATCCATATCTAATACATCTTAGGATCAATTAGAAACCTCTTTCTTACAAAAATTCCAAACCATTAGGGTTGATGTAGTGGAATTTCCAAAACTTGGACAACAAAACTTTTATGTTCGTTTGTGGTGTGAATAAATTTTTTAACTTACATTTGTTCTTTTTTTTAATTTTTTTCATACATAAACTCCAAAATTTTTATTTTTTTGTGATCTATATGCTTGTAATCTTCTTGTTTACGAGATAAATGAAAGCGAAAACTCAAAGCTTTGATTTAAGAAAAAAGTTTACATAGAAAATGGGATGGAAAGTCACAAATGTAGAGAGAGATAATTCCAAAAAGTCTCTGTAAATTTTAGGGATAGTAAACTCTTTTAGTTTTTATTTTTTCGGTTTTGCAATCATCTGGAATAAGGGGGAGGCATGGTTTTTTTAACTAAGTGATGACTCCCAATCCATGAGTCATTTCTTACAAAATTATAGCCCGTTACGCATGTCTGACCGATAAATCTCTTCACAAATCATCAATGATTGTTAGGTCAGTTTTTTAAAAATGTGCAAAATGAAGGCTTGTTTGACTCGGGTAAATATTACACCGCACATTCACTTGAGAATTTAATAAGAATTTGTTGTTATTTTTAAAAGGTTTGGATACATGGGGCATTTGCATCTTTAACATGTTTCAAGCATGCATATCCATATTTAAAACATGTTAGGATCATATAGAAATCTCTTTCTTATAAAAATTCATAGCCGTTAGGGTTGAACTAGTGGAATTTCCCAAACTTGGACAACTAAACTTTTGTGTTCGTTTCTGGTACATGAATAAAATATTTTTACTTACATTTCTTATTTTTAAAATTTTTTCATACTTAAACTCTAGAATTTTCATGTTTTTGTGATCTATTTGCCTTTTATCTTCTTGTTTACGAGATACAATGAAAGTGAAAAATCAAATTTTTTATTTAAGAAAAAAGTATACACCTAAATGGAATAGAAATGCACAAATGTAGAGAGATAATTCCAAAAAGGTCTCTGTAAATTTTAGGTATTATAAACTCTTTTAGTTTTTATATATTAGGTTTTGCAATCATCGGGAAAAAGGGGGAGGCGGCGGATTTTTAACTGAGTGTTGACTCCTAATCCATGAAGCATTTGTTACAAAAATATAGCCCATTACCGATGATTGACCGATAAAGCACTTTACAAATCATTTATGATTGTTAGCTCAGCTTTTTGAAAATGGGCAAAATGAAGGCTTGTTTAACTCAGGTAAATATCTCACCGCACAGTCAATTGAGAATTTAATGAGCATTTGTTATTCGCCTTAAAAGGTTTGGATCCATGGGGCATTTGCATCTTTAACATGTTTCAAACATGCATATCCATGTTTAAAACATGTTAGGATCAATTAGAAATCTCTTTCTTATAAAATTCCTAGCCATTAGGGTTGAACTAGTGGAATTTCCCAAACTTGGACTACAAAACTTTTGTGTTCATTTGTGGTGTGTAAAAAATTTCTTTAATTAGATTTGTTATTGTTTTTAATTTTTTCCATACGTAAACACTAAAATTTTCATGTTATTGTTTTTAATTTTTTCCATACGTAAACACTAAAATTTTCATTTTGTTGTGATCTATTTGCTTTTTATCTTCTTGTTTAAGAGATAACTGGAAAGTGAAAACTCAAAGTTATGATTTAAGAAAAAAGTATACATAGAAAATGGAATGGAAGTGAAAAAATATAGATAGAGATAATTCCAAAAATTCTCTGTAACTTTTAGGGATTGTAAACTCTTTTAGTTTTTATATATTAGGTTTTGCAATCATCGGGGAAAAGGAGGAGGCGAGGGTTTTTTAACGGAGTGTTGACACCCAATCCATGAGTCATTTCTTACAAAAATATAGCCCATTAGGCATGATTGGCCGATAAATCAGTTCACAAATCATCAATGATTGTTAGGTCATTTTTTTTCAAATGGGCAAAATGAAGGCTTGTTTGACTCGGGTAAATATCCCACCTCACATTTCCTTGAGAATTTAATTAGCTTTTCTTGTTCGCGTTAAAATATATGGATCCGTGGGGCATTAGAATCTTTAACATGTTTCAAGCATGCATATCCATATTTAAAACATGTTAGGATCAATTAGAAATCTCTTTCTAATAAAATTCCAAGCCATAGGGTTGAATTAGTGGAATTTCCCAAATTTGGACAACAAAACTTTTGTGGTCGTTTGTGGTGTGTGAATAAATTTTCTTTCCTTAAATTTGTTATTGTTTTTAATTTTTTCCATAAATCAACTCTAAAAGTTTCCTTTCATTGAGATCTATTTGCCTTTTATCTTCTTGTTTACGAGATAAATGGAAAGTGAAAAGTCAAAGTTTTTATTTAAGAAAAAAATATACATAAAAAATAATTGGAAATGCACAAATGTAGAGAGAGATAATTCCAAAATGTCTCTGTAACTTTTAGGGATTTAAAATTATTTTAGTTTTTATATATTAGGTTTTGTAATCATTTGGAAAAAGGGGGAGGCGGGGGATTTTTAACTGAGTGTTAACTCCCAATCCATAAGTCATATCTTTTGAAAATATAGCCCTTCATAGATGATTGACCAATAAATAACTTTGCAACTCATATATGATTGTTAGGTCAGCTTTTTGCAAATGGGCAAAATGAAGGCTTGTTTTACTCGGCTAAATATCCCACCGCACGTCCAATTGAGAATTTAATGAGCATTTGTTGTTCACCTTAAAATGTTTGGATCCATGAGGCATTTGCATCTTTAGAATGATTCAAGCATGCATATCCTTATTTAAAAAATGTTAGGATCAATTAGAAATCTCTTTCTTATAAAATTCCAAGCAATTAGGGTTGAACTAGTGGAATTTCCAAAACTTGGACAACTAAACTTTTGTGTTCGTTTCTAGTGTGTGAAAATTTTCTTTAATTAGATTTGTTATTGTTTTTAATTTTTTCCATGCATAAACTCTAAAAGTTTCATTTTGATGTGATCAATTTGCTTTTTATCTTCATGTGTACGAGAATAATGGAAAGTGAAAACTCAAAGTTTTGATTTAAGAAAAAAGTATACATCTAAAATGCAATGGAAATGCAAAAATCTAGACAGAGATAATTCCAAAAGTCTCTGTAACTTTTAGGTCTTGTAAACTCTTTTAGTTAGTATATATTAGGTTTTGCAATCATCAGGAAAAAGGGGAAGGCGGGGGTTTTTTAACTGAGTGTTGACTCCCTATCCTTGAGTCATTTCTTAATAAAAATATAGCCTATTATGCATGATTGATTGAGAAATCAGATTACAAATCAACTATGATTTTAGGTCAGCTTTCATCAAATGGCCAAAATGAAGGCTTCTTTGACTCAGGTAAATATCCAACCGTACGTTTCCTTGAGAATTTAATTAGCATTTGTTGTTCGCTTTAAAATATTTTGATCCATGGGGCATTAACATCTTCAACATTTTTCAAGCATGCATATCCCTATTTAAAACATGTTAGGATCAATTAGAAATCTCTTTCTAATAAAATTCAAAGCCATTAGGGATGTACTAGTGGAATTTCCCAAACTTCAACAAAAAAACTTTTGTGTTCGTTTCTGGGGTGTGAAGAAATTTTCTTTACTTACATTTGTTATTGTTTTTAATTTTTTTCCTTACATCAACTCTAAAATTTTCATTTCCTTGTGATCTATTTGCCTTTTATCTTCTTTTTTATGAGATAAATGGTTAGTGAAAACTCAAAGTTTTGATCTAAGAAAAAGTATACATCTAAGACAGAATGGAAATGCACAAATGTAGAGAGAGATAATTCCAAAAAATCTCTATAACTTTTGGGGATTGTAAATTCTTTTAGTTTTTATACATTAGGTTTTGCAAACATCCTGAAAAATGGGGATTTTATACTGTGTTGACTCCCAATCCATGTCTTACAAAAATATAGCCCGTTCACGTATGATTGACCAATAAATCACTTTACAAATCATCTATGATTGTTAGGTCAGGTTTTTGCAAATGGGCAAAATGAAGGCTTGTTTGACTCAGGTAAATATCCCACCACACATTCACTTAAGAATTTAATGAGCATTTGTTGTTCGCTTTAAAAGGTTTGGATCCATGGGGCATTTGCATCTTTAACATGTTTCAAGCATGCATATCCATATTTAAAATATGTTAGGGTCAATTAGAAATATCTTTCATAAAAAAATTCCAATCTTGGATGACAAAACTTTTGTGTTTGTTGGTGGAGTGTAAATAAATTTTCTTTACTTAGATTTGTTATTGTTTTTAATTTTTTCCATATATAAACTCTAAAATTTTCATTTTTTTATCTATTTGCCTATTATCATCTTGTTTACGAGATAAATGGAAAGTGCAAACTCAAATTTTTTATTTAAGAAAAAATTATTCATCTAAAATGGAATGGAAATGCAAAAAGTAGAGAGATAATTACAAAAAGTCTCTATAACTTTTAGGGATTGTAAACTCTTTTATTTTTTATATTATGTTTTGTAATCATCAGGAAAAAGGGGGAGGCGGAGGATTTTTAACTGAGTGTTGACTCCCAATCCATAAGTCATTTCCTACAAAAATATAGCCCGTTACGCATGAATGACCGATAAATCACTTTAAAAATCATCTATGTTTTTTAGGTCATCTTTTTGCTAATAGACCAATCAAATGCTTGTTTGACTCTGGTAAATATCCCACCGCACGTTATCTTGAGAAGTTATGAGCATTTGTTGTTCGCTTTTAAAGGCATGGATCCATGGGGCATTTGCATCTTTAACATTTTTCATGCATGCATATCCGTATTTAAAACATGCTAGGATCAATTAGAAATCTCTTTCTTATAAAATTCCAATCCATTTGTGTTGAACTAGTCGAATTTCCCAAACTTGGATAACAAAGCTTTAGATTTCGTTTGTGGTGCGAATAAAATTTCTTTTCCTACATTTGTTTTTGTTTTCAATTTTTTCGTTACATAAACTCTAAAATTTCTTTTTTTTTGTGATATATTTGCTTTTATCTTCATGTTTACGAGATAAATGGAAAGTGAAAACTCAAAGTTTTGATTTAATAAAAAAGTAAACATCTAAAATGGAATGGAAATGCACAAATGTAGAGAGAGATAATTCCAAAACGTCTCTGAAACTATTATGGATTGTAAACTTTTTTAGTTTTTATATATTATTTTTTGCAATCATCGAGAAAAAGGGGGAGGCTGGGAAATTTTAACTGAGTGTTGACTCCCAATTCATAAGTCATCTCATACAAAAATATAGCCCGTTACGCTTGATTGACCGATAAATCCATTTACAAATCAATTATGATTGTTAGGTCAGCTTTTTGCAAATGGGAAAAATGAGGTTTTTTTTACTCGGGTAAATATCCCACTACACATTCACTTGAGAATTTACTGAGCATTTGTTGTTCACTTTAAAAGGTATGGATCCATGGGCCATTTTCATCTTTAACATGTTTCAAGAATGCATATCCATATTTAAAACACGTGAGGATCAATTAGAAATCTCTTTCTTATAAAATTCCAAGCCATTAGGATTGAACTAGTGGAATTTCCCAAACTTGGACAATAAAACTTTTGTGTTCGTTTGCAGTGTGCAAAAATTTTTATTTACTTGCATTTGTTATTATTTTTAATTTTTTCCGTACATAAACTCTAAAATTTTTATTTTGATGTGATCTATTTGCCTTTTATCTTCTTATTTACAAGATAAATGGAATGTGAAAAATCAAAGTTTTGATTAAAGAAAAAAGTATACATCTAAACTGGAATGGAAATGCACAAACGTAGTGAGCGATAATTCCAAAAAGTCTCTTTAACTTGTAGGGATTGTAAACTCTTTTAGTTTTTAAATATTAGTTTTTGAAATCATCGGGAAAAAAGGTAGAGGCGGTGGATTTTTAACTGATTGTTGACTTCCAATTTGTGAGTCATTTCTTACAAAAATATAGCCTATTACGCATGATTGACCGATAAATTAGTCTCCACATCATCTATGATTGTTAGGTCAGCATTTTGAAAATGGGCTATAATGAAGGCTTGTATGACTCGGGTAAATATCCCACCGCACATTCTATTGAGAATTTAATGAGCATTTGTTGTTCACCTTAAAAGGTTTTGATCCATGGGGTATTTACATCTTTAACATCTTTCAAACAGGTATATCCATATTTAAAACATGTTAGGATCAATTAGAAATCACTTTCTTATAAAATTCCAAGCCATTAGGGTTGAACTAGTGTAATTTCCATTACTTGGACAACAAAAAATTTTGTGTTCGTTTGTGGTGTGTGAATAAATTTTATTTACTTAAATTTTTTATTGTTATTTTATGTTTTTGCACATATAAACTCTAAAATTTTCATTTTGTTGTGATCTATTTGACTTTTATCTTCTTGTTTAAGAGATAAATGGAAAGTGAAAACTCAAAGATTTGATTTACCAAAAAAGTATACATAAAAAATGGAATGGAAATGCACAAATGTAGAGAGAGATAATTCAAAAATGTCTATGTAACTTTTAGGGATTGTAAACTCTTTTATTTTTTATATATTAGGTTTTGCAAACATCGGGAAAAAGGGGGAGGCGAGGGATTTTCACCGGTGTGTTGACTCCCAATCCATGAGTCATTTCTTACAAAAATATAGTCCATTACACATGATTGACCGATAAATCAGTTTAAAAATCATCTATGATTGTTAGGTCAGCTTTTCTCAAATGAGCAAAAGGAATGCTTGTTTGACTCGGGTAAATATCCCACCAAACGTTGCATTGAGAATTTAATGAGCATTTTTTGTTCGCTTTAAAAGATTTGGATCGATGGGGCATTTGCATCATTATCATGTTTCAAGCATGCACATCCATATTTAAAACATGTTAGGATCAATTAGAAATATCTTTCTTATAAAATTCCAAGCCATTAGGGTTGTCCAAGTGGAATTTCCAAAACTTGGACAACAAAACTTTTGTCTTCGTTTTTACTGTGTGAATAAATTTTCTTTACTTACATTTGGTGTTGTTTTTAATTTTTTCCATAGATAAACTCTAAAATTTTTATTTTGTAGTGATCTATTTACCTTTTATCTTCTTGTTTACGAGATAAAAGGAAAGTGAAAACACAAATTTTTTATTTAAGAAAAAAGTATACATCTAAAATGGAATGGAAATGCACAAATGTAGAGAGAGATAATTCAAAAAAGTCTATGTAACTTTTAGGCAATGTAAACTCTTTTAGTTTTTATATATTAGGTTTCAAAATCATCAGGAAAAAGGGGGAGGCGGGGAATTTTTAACTGAGTGCTATCTCCCAATCCATAAGTCATTTCTTACAAAAATATAGCCCATTACACATGATTGACCAATAAATCACTTTAAAAATCATCTATGATTGTTAGGTCAGCTTTTTACAAATGGGAAAAATGAATGCTTGTTTGACTCGTGTAAATATCCCACCGCACGTTCACTTGAGAATTTAATGAGTATTTTTTGTTCGCTTTAAAAGGTTTGGATCCATGGGTCCTTTGCATCTTTAACATGTTAGGGTCAATTAGAAATCTCTTTCATATAAAATTCCAAGCCATTAGGGTTGAACTAGTGGAATTTCCCAAACTTGGAAACCAAAACTTTCGTGTTCGTTTGTGGTGTGTGAATAAATTTTCTTTACTTGAATTACTTATTGTTTTAATTTTTTCCATACATAAACTCTAAAATTTGCATTTTGTTGTGATCTATTTTCCTTTTATCTTCTTGTTCACGAGATAAATAGAAAGTGAATAGGCAAAGTTTTGATTTAAGAAAAAAACATTCATCTAAAATGGAATGGAAATGCAAAAATGTAGAGAGACATAATTCCTAAATGTCTCTATAAATTTTTTGGTTTTTAAACTCTTTTATTTTTTATATATTAGGTTTTGCAATCATTGGGAAGAAGGGGGAGGTGGAGTGTTGACTCCCAATCCATGAGTCATTTCTTAAAAAAATATATCTTGTTATACATGATTGACCGATAAATCACTCTACGAATCATCTATGATTGTATGTCAGTTTTTGCTAATAGGAAAAATGAAGGCTTGTTTGTCTCAAGTAAATATCCCACCGCACGTCCACTTGAGAAGTTATGAGCATTTGTTGTTCACTTTTAAAGGTTTGAATCCATGGGGCATTTGCATCTTTAACATGTTTCAAGCATGTCAATCCATATTTAAAACATTTTAGGATCAATTAGAAATCTCTTCCATATTTAAAACATTTTAGGATCAATTAGAAATCTCTTTCTTATAAAATTCCAAGCCATTAGGGTTGAACTAGTGGAATTTTCCAAACTTGGATAACCAAGCTTTTGAGTATGCTTGTGGTGTGTGAATAAATTTTCTTTACTTATATTTGTTATTTTTTTTAATTTATTCCATACATAATCTCTAAAATGTTCGTTTTGTTGTGATCTATTTTCTTTTTATCTTTTTGTTTACGAGATAAATGGAAAGTGAAAACTCAAAGTTTTCATTTGAGAAAAAAATTATACATCTAAAATGGAATGGAAATGCACAGATATAGAGAGAGATAATTCCAAATAGTCTCTGTAACTTTTATCGATTCTAAACTCTTTTAGTTTTTATATCTTAGGTTTTTCAATCATCAGAAAAAAAGGAGGCGGGGAATTTTCAACTAAGTGTGGAATCCCAATCCATGACTCGTTTCTTACAAAAATATAGCCCATTACACATGATTGACCGATAAATCACTTTAAAAACATCTATGACTATTAAGTCAGCTTTTTGAAAATGGGCAAAATGAAGGCTTGTTTGACTCGAGTAAATATCCCACCGCACGTTCACTTGAGAATTTAATGTGCCTTTGTTGTTCACTTTAAGAGGTTTGGATCCATGGGGCATTTGTATCTCTAACATGTTTCAAGCATGCATATCCATATTTAAAACATGTTGGGATAGATTAGAAACCTCTTTCTTATAAAAATTCCATGCCATTAGGGTTGAGCCAGTGGAATTTCCAAAACTTGGACAACAAAACTTTTGTGTTTGTTTGTGGTGTGAGAATAATTTTTTTTTTACCTAAATTTGTTCTTTTTTTAAGTTTTTCTAGAAAAAAAATCTAAAATTTTCATTTTGTTGTGATCTATTTGCCTGTTATCTTTTTGTTTACGAGATAAATGGAAAGAGAAAACTCAAAGTTTTTATTTAAGAAAAAAGTATACTTCTAAAATGGAATGGAAATGGACAAATGTACAGATAGATAATTCCAAACAATCTTTGTAACTTTTATGGAATGTAAACTCTTTTAGGTTTTATATATTAGGTTCTAAAATCACCAAGAAAAAGTGGAAGGTGGGGGATTTTTAACTGAGTGTTGACTCCCAATCCAAAAGTCTTTTCTTTCAAAAATATAGCCGTAACGCAATTTTGACCGATAAATCACTTTAGAAATCATATATGATTGTTAGGTCAGCTTTTTCCAAATGGGAAAAATGAAAGCTTGTTTGACTTGGGTAAATATCCCACCTCCCGTTCATTTGAGAATTTATTGAGCATTTTTTGTTCTTTTTAAAAGGTTTGGATGCATGGGGCATTTCCATCTTTAACTTGTTTCAAGCACCCATATCCATATTTTATACATGTTAGGATCAATTAGAAATCTCTTTCATATAAAAATCATAGGGTTGAACTAGAGGAATTTCCCAAACGTGGCCAACAAAACTTTTGAGTTTGTTTGTGGTGTGTGAAAATATTTTCTTTACTTACATTTTTTATTTATTTTTATTTTTTCCATACATCAACTCTAAAATTTTTATTTCATTGTGATCTTTTTGCCTTTTATCTTCTTGTTTATGAGATAAATGAAAAGTGAAAACTCAACGTTTTGATTTAAGAAAAAAGTATACATCTAAAATGGAATGGAAATACACAAATGTTGATTGAGATAATTCTGAAAAGTCTCTGAAACTTTGAGGGATTGTAAACTTTTTTAGTTTTTATATACTAGGTTTTGCAATCATCGGGAACAAGGGGGAGGCGAGGGATTTTTAACTGAGTGTTGACTCCCAATCCATAAGTAATTTCTTAAAAAATTATAGCCCGTTACACATGATTGACTGATAAATCACTTTACAAATCATCTATAATTGTAAGGCCAGTTTTTAGCAAATGGGCAAAATGAAGCCTTGTTTGACTCGGGTAAATATCCCACAGCACGTTTCCTGGATAATATAATGAGCATTTGTTGTTCACTTTAAAAGGTTTTGATCCATGGGGCATTTGCATCTTTAACATGTTTCAAGCATGCATATCGAAATTTAAAACATGTTAGAATCAATTAGAAACCTCTTTCTTATAAAAATTCCAAGCCATTGGGGTTGAACTTGTGGAATTTCCCAAACTTGGACAACAAAACTTTTGTGTTCATTTGTGGTGAGTGAATAAATTTTTTATTATTTTTAATTTTTTTCCATACATAAACTCTAAAATTTTCATTTTGTTGTGATCTATTTTCCTCTTATCTTCTTGTTTATGAGATAAATGGAAAGAGAAAACTCAAAATTTTGATTTAAGAAAAAAAGTATACATTTAAAATGGAATGAAAATTCAAAAATGTAGAGGGAGATAATTCCAAAAAGTCTTTGTCGCCTTTGGGGATTGTAAACTCTTTTAGTTTTTATATATTATGTTTTGCAATCATCGGGAAAAAGTGGTTGTTGGGGGATTTTTAACTGAGTGTTGACTCCCAATCCATGAGTCATTTCTAAAAAAAATATATCCCGTTACACATTAATGACCGAGAAATCACTTTAAAAATCATCTATGATTGTTAGGTTAGCTTTTTTTAAAATGGGCAAAATTTAGGCTTGTTTGACTCGGGTAAATATCCCACTGCACGTTCACATGAGAATTTATTGAGCAATTTGTTGTTCGCTTTAAAACATTTGGATCCATGAGGCATTTGCATCTTTAACATATTTTAAGCATTCATATCCATATTTAAAACATGTTAGGATCAATTAGAAATCTCTTTCTTATAAAATTCCATGCCATTAGGGTTGAATTTTGGGAAATTCCCAAAGTTGGAATTCCAAACTTTTGTGTTCGTTTGTGGTGTGTGAATAATTTTTTTCACTTAAATTTGCTATTTTTTTAAATTTTTTTCCATATATCAACTCTAAAATTTTCATTTCATTGTGATCTATTTTCCTTTTATCTTCTTGTTTACGGGATAAATGGAAAGTGAAAACTCAAAGTTTTGATTTAAGAAAAAAATATACATCTAAAATTGAATGGAAATTTACAAATGTAGAGAGAGATAATTCCAAAAAGTCTCTGTAACTTTTAGGGATTGTAAACTCTTTTATTTTTTTATATATTAAGTTTTGCAATCATCGGGAAAAATGGGGAGGCGGGGATTTTCAACTAGGTGTTGACTTCAGATCCATAAGTCATTTCTTAAAAAAATATAGCCCGTTACGAATGATTGACCTATAAAAAAGTATACAAATAATCTATGATTGTTAGGTCAACATTTTTCAATCGGGCAAAATGAAGGCTTGTTTGACTCGGGTAAATATCCCACAACATATTCACTTGAGAATTTAATGAGCATTTGTTGTTCGCGTTAATAGGTTTTGTATCAATGGGCCATTTTCATCTTTAAAATGTTTCAAGCATACATATCCATATTTAAAACATGTTTGGATCAATTAGAAATCACTTTCTTATAAAATTCCAAGCCATTAGGGTTGAACTAGTGGAATTTCCCAAACTTGTACAACATAACTTTTGAGTTCGTTTCTGGTGTGTGAATAAATTTTCTTTACTTACATTTTTTATTTTGTTTAATTTTTTCCATACATAAAATTTAAAATTTTTATTTTTTTCTGATTTGTTTACCTTTTGTCTTCTTCTTTACGAGATAAATAGAAAGTGAAAACTCAAAGTTTTGATTTAAGAAAATAGAATACTTCTAAAATGGAATGGAAATGCATTAATGTAGAGAGAGATAATTCAAAAAAGTCTTTGTATCTTCTAGGGATTTTAAACTTTTTTAGTTTTTATATATTAGGTTTTGCAATCATCGGGAAAAAGGTGGAGGCGGGGGATTTTTAACTGAGTGTCGACTCCCATTCCATTAGTCACTTCTTAAAAAAATATAACCTGTTACGCATGATTGACCGATAAATCACTTTAAAAAACATCTATGATTTTAAGGTTAGCTTTTTGAAAATGGGCAAAATGAAGACTTGTTTGACTCCGGTAAATATCCCACCGCATGTTCACTTGAAAATTTAATGTGCATTTGTTGTTCACTTTAAGAGGTTTGGATCCATGGGGCATTTGCATCTTTAACATGTTTCAGGCATGCATATCCATATTTAAAACATGTTAGGATCAATAAGAAACCTCTTTCTTATAAAAATTCCATGCCATTAGGGTTGAACCAGTGGAATTCCCAAACTTGGACAACAAAACTTTTGTGTTCATTTGTGGTGTGAGAATAAATTTTTTTTTCCTAAATTTGTTACAGTTTTTTAATTTTTTCTAGACAAAAAATCTAAAATTTTCATTTTCTCTATTTGTATGTTATCTTTTTATTTACGAGATAAATGGAAAGAGAAAACTCAAAGTTTTGATATAAGAAAAAAGTATACATCTAAAATGGCATGGAAATGCACAAATGTAGAGATAGATAAGTCCAAAAATTCTCTGTAACTTTCAGGGATGGGCAAAATAATGGTTTGTTTGACTCGGGTAAATATCCCACCGCACATTCACTTGAGAATTTAATGAGCATTTGTTGTTCACTTTAAAAGTTTTGGATCCATAGGTCATTTTCATCTTTAACATGTTTCAAACATGAATATCCATATTTAAAACATGTTAAGATCAATTAGAAATATTTTTCTTATAAAATTCCAAGCTATTATGGTGGAACTAGTGGAATTTCGCAAACTTGGATAAGAAAACTTTTGTGTTCATTTGTGGTGTGTGATTAAATTTTCATTGCTTACATTTTTTATTGTTTTTAATTTTTTCCATACATAAACTCTATAATTTTCCTTTTTTTATGAGATAAATGGAAAGTGAAAACTCAAGTTTTTATTTAAGAAAAATGTATACATCTAAAATGGAAATGCCCAAATGTAGAGAGAGATAATTCCAAAAAGTCTCTATAAATTTTAGGGATTGTAAACTCTTTTAGTTTTTATATATTATGTTTTGCAATCATCGAGAAAAGGGGGAGGCTGGGGATTTTTGTCTGAGTGTTGACTCCCATTCCACAAGTTATTTTGTTATAATGTGGGACCCACCATGGTGCCTCTTGCGAAGGAAGATCAAAAGGCATGAGATAAGTTCTTTCATTATTTTTTAATTACTTCATGTTACTGGTTTTCAGATATAGAAGATGATTTAAAGATGAGTTTGTGAATGTTTTTCATCTTATGAGATTGTGGATAGGAGTACCTCTCGATCTAGAAGAAGGTATCAAAGCAGTTTTGGTTGTTTGGAATTTCTGTTAAATGTGACCAGTCCATAATCAGATTGTTGGGAAAAACAATTCGTGGGAACTAGATTCCCTAATATAGAAGATTGATATTGAGTCTATTATGAGTTGTTATTTACTCAAAAAAAAATCTGAATAATGATTGTTTAGCGTCAATGCTAAATTTCTCCATGCACCAAGTTGTTTGAAGAATACTACTTGGATATTTTGATTAGAATTTTTTGGAGAATTATTTTCATTGAAGTGCCTATTATGGATAAAGAAAATGTGAGTAGCAAAGGTGGAATACTCAAAATTACCACAATACCCTTACGAAGGGTATCAAATTTTATGAGTTGGTCCACATCAATTCGGATGTTTATAATAAAAAAGGACATGCTTGGTCATCTCACCAACCATGGACCATTCATTGATTAAGAAGACATTTTTTATAACAAATAGTTAAAAAAATGATACCATTGTGATTAGTTGACAAATCAAAAGCATGGAAAAATTGTGGAAAGAATGCACTCATTGTGGGAGATATGGCCAGATTATCCTTACATGCTATTACAAGGAAAGGAGTTACTATGGAAAAAAAAGTCACTATGGAGAAATATGTTATAATGCCAACGACAACTCAAACTTGACATAGGCTAATCAAGCCTTGGTAGTGATACAAAGGAGGGTCAACCCACAAAATAAACTGAAAAGAAAAATTTTACTAATGAAGAATATGAGTTGTTTCAGAAAATGACGGGTTCTTCTCCAAGTTCCTCATTAAATACGGCTGCCACCACTGCTCCAGGTATGCTATCTACCTCATCTTCATCCTGGATAATTGACTCAGGATGCTCCAACCATCTTACAAGTAACATAAATTTATTACATTATGTATCTCTATGTCTTTCACATAAGTTTGTTACCATAGCTAACGGTTCTCAAACCAAGGTTCAAGGAAAATAATCCACTTCCATTACACCATCACTTTTGTTCTCTGATATTCTATTTGTTCCTACCTTCCCTTTGAATCTGTTATCTGTAAGTCAGCTAACAAAGTATTTTAATTGCTTTATCACCTTCTCATCCACTTCGTGTGTATTTCAGGATCTTATAACGAAGCAGGTGATTGGTGGAGGCCGTGAACAAGGGCGGCTATACTACCTGGATGTGCCAAAAATAAATAATATTTCCACCAGTTAAAATGAGACAAGGCTATGGCACAACCGGTTGGGATATCCATCTTCACAATCTCTTCATTATATGTTTCCTACTCTTAAAGTCAGGTCCGAGTTTAATTGTGAAGTTTATCAACTGAGTTAACATCAAAGAAGTACATACTCACCTCGTCCAGAAGTCAAAAGTATTACTCTATTTTCATTAATTCATACTGATGTAAGGGGACCCTTGAGCGTCTCAAATATTTCTCAAGTCAGGTATTTTATTACATTTATTGATGACTTCACTCGTACCACTTGGTTGTTTCTTTTTAAGGAGTGTTCTTATATACCATTGATTTTTAAGTCTTTTCATCCTATGGTACTCACTCATTTTGGCCATAACATAAAAATACTTCAATCTGATAATGCCAAAGAATACATTTCCAAAGAACTTGACTCTTTTTTTCAAGAAAATGGCATTATCCATCAAACATCATGTGCCAACACTCCTCAACAAAATTGTGTAGCCAAATGGAAAAATCATCATATTCTTGAGGTAGCTCGAGGTTTATTATATGCCATGAAAGTTCCATACTTTTATTAGCCTCATGTAGTCCTTACTGCATGCTTTCTTATAAATCATCTACCATCTTCAATTCTTGGTAATAAATCTCCTTACTCTATATTGTTACCAAATGATGATCTATTTTCACTGCCCCTGAGAATCTTCAGGTGTCAATGTTTTGTCCATATTTCCTCCCCAAAACACAGTAAACTTGATCTTAAATCTATCAAGTGTATCTTTCTACGATACTCTCGTACACAAAAGGGTTATGTTTGCTATAATCCCACTCTTCAACGTTTACTTGTGTCCAGGGATGTCACATTTTTTGAAGACTCTCCATACTATTCTAACAATGCACCTCCAGGTTTATCTTCAGTACCAGGTTCTCCTTGACCAATTGTGCCCCATGCTCCAGAAACGTCCCAGCCCCTAGAAACACCGACTAAAAACACACCTGTTGTGTTTATGGATCCCATTGAGGTAAGTCCATCTTCTCCAGTTGTTTTTGGACCACAATATGATACTCATCCTATTGCACAAAGAAAAGAACCCAGATCATGCACCATACCCTCTACGTCTCATCCCATATCAAATTTTGTGCCTCATCATCGTCTATCCCCTGCATGTTGTAAATTTGTCTCTGCTATTTCTTCCATATTTGTACTATAGTCCTATTAGGAGGCCCTCAAACATCTAGAGTGGAAGGCAATAATAGATGAAGAAATACAGGCACTTTAGGAAAATCAGACATGGGCTCTAGTCCCTCTTCCATCAGATAAGAAACCCGTCGGTTGCAAATGGGTGTTTACTATGAAACACAATCCAAATGGGTCTGTGGCTAGGATGAAGGCTCGCATCGTGGCTAAGGGCTATACACAATGTTACGGAATTGATTATGAGGAAACCTTCTCTCCAGTGGCAAAAATGAACTTGGTACGTGTGTTATTATCTCTTGCAGCTAACTCTTCCTGGAAGGTATAGCAACTTGATGTGAGAAATGCCTTTCTGAATGGGGACATCAAAGAAGAAATTTATATGTAACAACCATCTGGGTATGTAGTTGATGGGGAGTCAGTATGTCAACTAAAAAAATATTTTTATGGTCTTAAATAGTCCCCTCGTGCATGGTTTGAAAATTTTAGTCAAGCCCTCATACGAACAGGATTTTACAGATGCTCTACAGATCACTCAATTTTTATTAAAAACACACCTAGAGGCAAGGTAATTTTGTGTTATGGTCCTGGGGTTTAGTACCTATGCCTTCCCCTCCTAAATGGCCAGTTTTTTGGGCAGTATTGGCTAGGTGCTTAACATTTGGTATCTGGTCCATACATTACGAGTTCGAATCCCAACAGACGACGTGGGTGATCAAGAATCCCAGATGCAGGCAAAAACCTCGTCCCTATGTGTTAAACTGCCAGGGCCAGGCCGGGCCGGGACCTAGGCAGTATGGGCGGCCGTCAACCGTCGGCTTGCAAAGGGTGGGCTTAGGGACAAGCCCATTCTCCAGGGGAATGTGATGTTATGGTCCTGGGGTTAAGTACCTATGCCTTCCGCTCCTAACAGGCTGGTCTTTTGGGTAGTATTGGCTTGGTGTTTAACATTTTGGCAGTATATGTTGATGATCTCATTTTAGCTGGTAGTGATTCCGAGGGCATCCAAGAAACAAAAGAAAAAATATGTGCAGAATTCAAGACAAAGGATCTTGGACTACTCAAATATTTTTTGGGTATTGAAGTATTACAATCTAGACATGGGATTGTGCTATCCCAAAGGAAGTATGCCCTTGATCAACTAGAGGAGATTGGACTGTTGGGATGCAAACCAGTAGACACTCCTATGGACTCAAATACAAAATTATTTTCACGTACTGGAGAAGATGTAGATATCAGGAAATATCAGAGACTAGTGGGATGACTTATTTACCTATGTGTTACAAGGCCAGATATATCCTATGCAGTAAGTGTGGTGAGCCAATACACTTAGTCATTGGCAAGCACTTGAAAGGATATTACGATATTTGAAAGGAGCTCTAGGAAGAGTGTTTCTCTATAAAAATCATGGTCACTTCAACATCGAAGGATTCTAAGATGCAGACTGGGCCGGATCCCCGGATGACTGGAAATCTACTTCGGGATTTTGTACGATGGTTGGAGGGAATTTGGTAACATGGACAAGCAAGAAGCAAAATGTAGTAGCACGGTCTAGTGCAGAAGCAGAATACAGAGCCATGGCACATACTATTAGTGAACTCCTATTGATAAGATCTCTTCTCACTTAATTGGGATTCTACAAAGAAGCTCCAATGGATCTATATTGTGATAATCATGCAGCTATATACATTACATCGAATCTAGTCTTCCATGAAAGAACAAAGTATATTGTAGTGGACTGCCATTTTATACGAGAAAAGTTCCAAGTGGGTCTTTTATCTCTAAAACATATATCATCACAAAATCAAGTTCCATATATTCTCACCAAGCCAATCACTCACAAGATTATGTCTATCATTTGCAGCAAGTTGGGCATCTACGATGTTTTCTCAACCCTGGCTTGAGGGGGAGTGTTACAATGTGGGATCCGCCAAGGTACACAAGCTGGTTGGACCCACCATGAGGATGTGGGATGCCATGAAGATTCCTCACCCAAGCTAGCATGAGTTAAGAAGATAAGAAGCACAAGTTGAAATGAGTTAGAAGACTTGAAGATCAAGTGGGAACCACAAAGAAACCACGAGCTAGAATCTAATCAATATGAGCTGGAAGATCATGTGGGATCCACAAGGATAAGGGCACAAGATCCCCTCCTCACTTATTTCCACGTTATTGAAGAAGATTTATAGCTCAACTTTTATTAGAACTCTATTAGATTGTGTTATCCTTTCAAGATAGACTCTATCACTTCTCTACAATACATAGAGGTGTTGTAATTCGGAATTAATTAAGTTCTACAATTCTCTCTTGAATAAATCTCTTTCTCTCTCTTTGCTTGGGGCACACCTTGTTCCTCTTCTCTTCTTCTCTCTACCCAAGAGCTTTCTTTCCCATTTCTCATTTTCTTTCTCTCTTCCCTTGATTGGAATATTGGAAAAGGGATCCTAAATTCAACACATTTCTTAAAAAAATATAGCCCGTTACACATGATTGACCGATAAATCACTTTTCAATCATCTATGATTGTTAGGTCAGGTTTTTTTAAATGGGAAAAATAATGGTTTGTTTGACATGGGTAAATATCCCACTCACGTTCACTTGAGAATTTAATGAGCATTTGTTGTTCTCTTCAAAAGGTTTGGATCCATAGGTCATTTGTATAGACATGTTTCATTTGTAGTGTGTGAATAAATTTTCCTTACTTACTTTTTTTATTGTTTTTAAAATTTTCCATTCATAAACTCTAAAATTTTCTTTTTGTTGTGGTCTATTTGCCTTATTTTTTTGTTAACAAGATAAATGGAAAGTGAAAACTCAAGTTTTGATTTAAGAAAAAATTAAACATCTGAAATGGAAATGCACAAATAGAGAGAGAGATAATTCCAAGAAGTCTCTGTAACTTTTAGGGATTGGTAAATCTATTATTTTTATATATTAGGTTTTGCAATCATCGGTAAAGGGGGGAGGTGGGAGATTTTTAACTGAGTGTTGACTCCCACTCCATAATTCATTTCTTACAAAAATATAGCCCATTATGCATGTTTGACCGATAAATCACTTTACAATCATCTTTGATTGTTAGGTCAACATTTTTTTAAATGGGCAAAATAATGGCTTATTTCACTCTAGTAAATATCCCACCGCACTTTACTTATGAATTTAAAGAGCATTTGTTGTTCGCTTTAAAAGGTTTGATTCATAGGTCATTTACATCATTAACATGTTTTGAGCATGCATACCCAAATTTAAAACATATTAGGATCAATTAGAAATCTCTTTCTTATAAAATTCGAAGCTATTAGGTTTGAACTAGTGGAATTTCCCAAACTTGGATAACAAAACGTTTGTGTTCATTTTTGGTGTGTGAATAAATTTTCTTTACTTATATTTTTTTTTATTTTTAATTTTTTCCATACATAAACTCTAAAATTTTCATTTTTTTGTGATCTATTTGCGTGATCTTTTTGTGTACAAGATAAATGGAAATCGAAAACTCATGTTTTGATTTTAGAAAAAAGTAAATATCTAAAATGAAAATACACAAATGTAGAGAGAGATAATTCCAAAAATTCTTTGTAAGTTTTAGGGATTGGAAACTTTATTAGTTTTTATATATTAGGTTTGGAAATCATCAGGAAAAGGGGTAGGTGGAGGATTTTTAAAGAAGTGTTGACTCCCAATCCATAAGACATTTCTTACAAAAATATAACTCGTTATGCATGCATGACCGATAAATCACTTTACAATAATCTATGATTGTTAGGTCAGCTTTTTGTAAATGGGCAAAATTATGGTTTGTTTGACTCAGGTAAATATCCCATTACACGTTCACTTGAGAATGAGCATTTGTTGTTAGCTTTAAAAGGTTTGGATCCATAGAACATTTTCATCTTTAACAAGTTTCAAGCATGCAAATCCATCATTAAAACATGTTAGGATCAATTAGAAATCTCTTTCTTATAAAATTCCCAAGTTGTTAGGGTTGAACAAGTAGAATTTCACAAAGTTGGATAACAAAACTTTTTAGTTCATTTGTGCTGTGTGAATAAATTTTCTTTACATACATTTTTTATTTATTTTTATTTTTTCCATACATAAACTCTGAAATTTTCATTTTGTTGTGATCTAGTTTCCTTATCTTTTTGTTTACGAGCTAAACGGAAAGTGAAAACTCAAGTTTTGATTTTAGAAAAAAGTATACATCTAAAATGGAAATACACAAATGTAGAGAGAGATAATTCCAAAAAGCCTCTGTAACTTTTAGGGATTGTAAAGTATTTTAGTTTTTATATATTAGATTTTGCAATCATATGGAAAAGATGAGGCGGGGAATTTTTAATTGAGAGTTTACTCCCAATCCATAAGTAATTTCTTACAAAAATATCTCCTGTAATGAATGATTGACCGATAAATCACTTTACACTTATCTATGATTGATTGGTCGGCTTTTTGTAAATGGGCAAAAAAAATGGCTTGTTTGACTCAGGTAAATATTCCACCGCACGTTCACTTGAGAATTTAATGAGCATTTGTTGTTCACTTTAAAAGGTTTCAATCCATAGCTCATTTGCATCTTTAACATGTTTCGAGTGTGCATATCCTTATTTAAAACATGTTAGGAACAATTAGAAATCTCTTTCTTATAAAATTCCCAGCTATTAGGTATGAACTTGTAGAATTTCCCAAACATAGATAACAAAACTTTTTTCATTTGTTGTATGTGAATTAATTTTCTTTACATAAATTTTTTATTATTTTTAATTTTTTCATACATTAACTCTAAAATTTTCATTTTGTTGTGATCTATTTGCCTTATCTTTAAGTTTACGAGATAAATGGAAAGTGAAAACTCAAGTTTTGATTTAAGAAAAAATGATACATTTGAAATGGAAATGCACAAATGTAGAGAGAAATAATTCCAAAAAGCCTCTATAACTTTTAGGGATTGTATGCTCTTTTAGTTTTTATATATTAGGGTTTGCAATCATTGGAAAAAGGGGGAGGCAGGGGATATTTAACTGAGTGTTGACTCCCAATCCATAAGTCATTTCTTTCAAAAATATAGTCCGTTATGCATGATTGACCGATTAATCACTTTACAATCATCTATGATTGTTAGGTCAGCTTTTTGTAAATGGGCAAAATAACGGCTTGTTTGACTCGGGTAAATATCCCACCGCATGATCACTTGAGAATTTATAGAGCATTTGTTGTTTGATTTAAAAGGTTTGGATCCATAGGTCCTTTACATCTTTAACATGTTTCGAGCATGCATATCCATACTTAAAAAATGTTAGGATCAAATAGAAATCCCTTTCTGTGAAAATTCGAAGCTATTAGGGTTGAACTAGTGGAATTTTCCAAAGTTGGATAACAAAACTTTTGTGTTTATTTGTGGTGTGTGAATAAATTTTCTTAACTTATATTTGTTATTGTTTTTAATTTTTTCCTTACATAAACTCTAAAATTTCATACTGAGTGTTGACACCCAATCCATAAGTCTTTTCTTAAAAATATAAAGCCTGTTACACATGATTGACTGATAAATTACTTTACAAATCATATATGATTGTTAAGTCAACTTATTGTAAATGGGCCAAAATAAAGGCTTGTTTGACTCAGATAAATATCCCACCGCACATTCACTTGAGAATTTATTGAGCATTTGTTGTTTGCTCGCTTTAAAAGGTTTGGATCCATAGGTCATTTGCGTCTTTAACATGTTTCGAGCATGCATATCTATAATTAAAACATGTTAGGATCATTTATAAATCTTTTTCCTATAAAATTCTAAGCTATTACGCTTGAACTCATGGAATTTTCTAAACTTGGAAAATAAAACATTTTTTATGCACTTGTGGTGTGTGAATAAATTTTGTTCACTATCATTTGTTGTTGTTTTAAATTTTTTTCATACAGAAACCCTAAAATTTTTATTTTGTTGTGATCTATTTGCCTTATCTTTTTGTTTACAAGATAAATGAAATTTTAAAACTCAATTTTTGATTTGAGAAAAAAGTATCCATCTAAAAATTGAAATTACACAACTGTAGAGAGAGATTATTCCAAAAAGTCTCTGTACCTTTTAGGGATTGTAAGCTCTTTTAATTTTCATATATTAGTTTTCCAATCATTTGTAAAAGGGGGAGGTGGGGGATTTTTAACTTAGTGTTGACTCCCAATCCATAAGTCATTTCTTATACTATATAGCCCGTTACGCATGATTGACCGATAAATCTCTTTACAATCATCTATGATTGTTAGGTCCGTCTTTTGTAAACTGGCAAAATAATGGCTTGTTTGACTCGGATAAATATCCCACCGCACGTTCACTTGAGAATTTAATGCGAATTTGTTGTTCACTTTAAAAGGTTTGGATCCATAGGTCATTTGCATCTTTAACATGTTTCGAGCATGCATATCCACATTTAAAACAAGTTAGGATCAATTAAACATATCTTTCTTATAAAATACCAAGTTATTAGGGTTGTACTACTAGAATTTCCAAAACTTGGATAAAAAAACTTTTGTGTTCATTTGTGGTGTGTGAATAAATTTTCTTAACATACATTTGTTATTGTTTTTTTTATTTCTTTCCCATACATAAACTCGAAAATATTTATTTGGTTGTTATCCTTTTGCCTTATCTTTTTGTTTACGAGATTAATAGAAAGTGAAAACTCAACTTTTGATTTGTGAAAAAAGTATACATCTAAAATGGAAATGCACAAATGTAGCGAGAGATAATTCCAAAAAGTCTCTGTTAATTTTAGGGATTGTAAATCTTTGATTTTTTATATATTAGGTTATGCAATCATTGGGAAAAGGTGGAGGCGGGAGATTTTTAACTGAGTGTTGACTCCCCATCGATAAGTAATTTCTTACAAAAATATAGACCATTATGCATGATTGACCGATAAATCACTTTACAATCATCTATGATTGTTTGGTCAGCTTTTTGTAAATGAGCAAAATAATGGCTTTTTTGATTCAGGTAAATATCCCACCACTCGATCACTTAAGAATTTAATGAGCATTTGTTGTTTGTTTTAAAAGGTTTGTATCCATAGGTAATTTGCGTCTTTAACTTTTCTCAAGCATTCATATCCAAATTAAAAACATGTTAGGATAATTTAGAAATCTCTTTTTGATAAAAATTTCAAGCTATTAGGGTTGAACAAGTGGAATTTCAAAAACTTGGATAACAAAACTTTTGTTTAAGTTTGTAGTGTATGAATAAAATTTCCTTACTTACACTTGTGATTGTTATTAATTTTTTCCATACATAAACTCTAAAATTTTCATTTTTTATTTGCTTTTCTTTTTGTTTACGAGATAAATGGAAAGTGAAAACTCAAGTTTTGATTTAAGAAAAAAGTATACATCTAAAATGGAAATGCACAAATGTAGAGAAAGATAATTCCAAAAAGTCTCCGTAACTTTTATGGATTGTAAACTCTTTTAGTTTTTATATATTAAGTTTTGCAATCATCGGGAAAAGGGGAAGGTGGGGGATTCTTAACTGAGTGTTGACTCCCAATCCATAAGTCATTTCTTACTAAAATATAGCCCATTACACATCTTTGACCGATCACTCACTTTACAATCATCTATGATTGTTAACTTAGTTTTTTTATAAATGGGCCAAAAAATGGCTTGTTTGACTTGGGTAAATATCCCACCGCAAGTTCACTTGAGAATTTGTTAAGCACCTAGCCAATACTACCCAAAAGACCGGCCTATTAGGAGCGAAAGACATAGGTACTTAACCCAAGCCCATAACCAGGATGTCCCATAACATCACACCCCCCCCCCCCCCCCCCCCCCTTCATGAGCCAACGACCACGGCGGTGCAACGACACAGGCCCGACCCGGATTTTTATCCTACGGCCTACCTGTATTTTAATCCAGCCTTTGTGTGCGACGTAGCGACACTGGCCCGACCCATGTTTTTATCCTACAGCCTACCAGTATTTAAATCCAGCCTTTGCAACGTTGTCGGGAATCGAACTCGAGACCGTGTTAGGTTCCTCACGAGCCACGGATCTTGTCACCCTCCTCTCTTCTCTTCCTTCCATTGCCTTGCTTGACGTTGAGATAGAATGATGGAATGATGAAGATTGAATTTTGGAAAAGGAGATTTCGGAAATGAATTGGGGAAAAACGGGAGAGAGCTTGAAGGAGCTCTAGACCTGTTTATCTAATTTACTCTAGGCTAAAGTAGACTCAATTGCTACTTTCTCATTACCCTAGTCGTCCCCTTAAATAGGGTTGAGGACGCCCAAACACTTTAGACCCCTTTGGTCAATGGTTCAAACCAATAAATGCTAAACCAACCCAAACCAAAGACAAACCCAAACCAAAAATAATTACATGGAAATTGAAAATCACGTTAATTAATTCCTACGCATGTTGATAACTCGTGATGCTATAGAGTTCATAACATCACCCCCCTCCTGGAGAAAGAGCTTGTCCTCAAGCTCGAAGGAAGGATATAGGAGTCGAAATGCTGATAATGGCTCCCATGTGGTGTCACTGGGGTCGGCATCTGCCCACTGGAAGAGAATTTCCCAATCACCCTGAATATGGCGTGCTTTTAAAACCTGAACTGGAATAGAAAAGACTCTGTCCTCATGTAGTGGCGGTAGTGGAGTGTGCAGTAGGGGCGAGTCACCCTGGAATGGCTTCAATTGGGAGACATGAAATACATTATGGATCTTTGCTTCTGTTGGTAGCTGCAAGCGGTATGCCACGGTCCCAATTTTTTCCAACACCTTAAATGGACCATAATATTTTGGAGACAGCTTATGGTGCTTGGATGCAGTCAAGGACAGCTGGTGGTAGTGTTGAAGCTTTAACCACACATAGTCTCCGGGGAAATATGATACTTCATGGTGCTTCTTATCATAATAGAGCTTCATAGAGTGTTGGGCCTCCTGGAGATGAGTACATACCTCAGTGAGCATAGCGTCTCTTTCAGCTAACGCTTGGTCCAAAGTGACGACTTTGGATGCTCCAAGTTCATATGGTAACAGATGAGGTGGATCTCTACCATAAACTACCCTAAAAGGAGTAGTTCCCAGTGTTGTGTGGTAAGATGTGTTATAGCAAAAATTTGCCCATGAAAGCCATTTCACCAACCGTCTAAGTGTGTCCCCCACAAAACAACGAAGATACATTTCAATAGTACAATTGATGACCTCTATTTGTCCGTCCGTTTGTGGATGATATGCAGAAGAAAATGCCAATTGGGTGCCCTGTAATTTGAATAATTCCTTCCAAAAGATACTAGTAAAAATGACATCCCTATCACTGATAATGGATGTGGGAATTCCGTGTAATCGGACAATGTTGTCCATAAATAATTGAGCGACCTGAGCAACAGTATATGGATGCGCCAAAGCAATGAAGTGACTATATTTTGAAAACTGATCAACGACGACGAATATCACTGATTTACGTGATGAAATGGGAAGGCCAACAATGAAGTCCATTGAAATGTCGGACCAGATTTGAGACGGTAGTTGTAGAGGTTACAGTAGGCCGGCAAGACTTAAAGATTCGGCCTTGTTTCATTGACAAATTTGACAAGCAGCTACATAATCAGCAATTGTGCTCTTCATGCCCTTCTAGTAAAAGTCCCGACTGATTCAGAAATATGTTTTCTATCGACCCTCATGTGTTCTATCATGGATAGAGGACAGGACGGTGTGAAGAAGTGGGGACGTATGATGCATAAAAATCCTGTTTTTGTAGAGTATAAGATTATCCTAAATCATCCAATGAGGAGCTACTTTCCCCTGTTGAATATCCCGATATAATGACATGAGTTCAGGATATTGATGTACTTCCTCACGAATAGAATCTAGCACAAGTGAACGTGGGTGACTGATAGCATAAACTTGTGTTGCTGAAATATCCCAACATGACAAAGCATCAGCCTCCAAATTCAAACTACCTGGCTTATAGTGAACCGTAAAATCAAAGCCCATGAGTTTAGTTAGCCAATGCTGTTGTGGGGAGGTGGTGAGGCATTGTTCAAGAAGATACTTGAGGCTGCAATGATCTGTACAAATGAGGAATGGTCATCCCCATAGATAAGGTCGCCAATGTTGGACAACCTTGGCTAACCCAATCAGTTCCCTCTCATATGCAGCTAACTTATGGTGGTGTTGTCCCAACTGACGGCTGAAATAAGCAATGGTCCCAATTGTTGTAACACTGCCCCTATACCTCCCCCGGATGCATCACATTCCACCACAAAGTCTCCCTCAAAATCTGGTAATTGTAGTATTGGCGCTGAGTCTAAGGCCTCCTTTAACAGCTGAAAGGCCTGATCCGCTATAGAAGACCAGTGGAAGGCATTTTTTTGAGAAGGTTGTTGAGTGGTGGTGCTATCTGGCCATAAGATTGGATAATTTTTTTGTAATATCCCGCTAGGCCCAAAAATCCCCTTAATGTTGTGATGGAGGTGGGAATCGGCCAATCTATTACAGCTTGTATCTTGCTCTGGTCAACTTTCACGCCCACAGCTGATATGACGTGGCCCAAATATGCCACCTCAGATGTACCCATAGAACATTTTGATTTATTCAAAACCAAATGATGAGAGCGTAGAATGGTAAATACCTGATGTAGGTGCTGGAGATGTTCTACCCAATTTTTGCTGTAGACCAGAATGTCATAAAAAAATATAACACATAGTTGCGCAAAAGTGATGAAAATACCTCATTCATGAGGGCCTGAAAGGTGGAGGGTGCATTGGAGAGACCGAAGGGCATGACGAGGAACTCGAAATGACCGTGATGTGTGTGGAACGTAGTCTTCTCCACATCTGCCGGGTGAACTCTTATTTGATGACAGCCCGATTTCAAATCTAACTTTGTAAAAATTGTAGCACCATGTAACTCATCCAGCAACTCATCCACAACTGGAATGGGGAACTTGTCTTTAATTGTCTGCAAGTTAAGTTTCCTATATTCGACACAAAACCTCCATGATTTATCCTTTTTGCGTACTAGTAACACTAGTGAGGAAAAAGGAGATCGACTAGGCTGGATCACTCGACGAGGCTGGATCACTCCCTGAGCGAGCATAATCATGTACTGTCGTTCTATTTCATCTTTCTGTATATGTGGGTAACGATAAGGCCGCACCAGTACTAGATCAGTTCCCAACTTTAAACGAATGCGGTGATCGCAGTGACGCACTGGTGGTAGACCCATAGGGTCATTAAATAAATCTACAAATGTTGTAAAGGAGGTAACTGACCATCACCATTGTTCTGAAGCTGTAAAGTGTGAAGTGCATTAGGGACCTGTGCCACAATACCTTGTAATGTAATCTGGCCCTATGGTGCTGTAAATGTCATAGTCCGAGCCTGAAAGTCCCATAATATAGGGCCTAATAATTGAAGCCATTTGACCTCGAGCACCAAATCAAATCCAGCCAAGGGAATGACCAGTAAGTCTGCCTGAAATGAATGTCCCTCAATGGTGAAAGGGGTGTTTGTACATAACCCCACACTTTCAATTTTAGCCCCATTGGCCACTGAAACCGAGAGACCCCTTTGCTATTGAATTTCCAATCCCAATTGTTGCGCTGCTGGTGCACTGATAAAATTATGTGTGCTGCCCGAATCAACTAAAGCAAGTAGCATGAGGTGGTGTAACCTGGCTTTTACCTACATGGTGTTAGAACTACGCAGGCCATGCATGGCATGGAGGGAGAGCTCTGGTTCTTGTTGTACCTTGTCAACAAATTCATTTTCAGGAAGCTCTTCTGAATCTTCTTCCAAAAGTTCAATACTGAATAAATGTTTACAGGTATGTCCTGGAAGGAATTGTTCGTCACAATTAAAACATAGGCCCTTGGTCTTTCTAGCCTCCATTTCCTGTTTAGTCAAAAATTTACATGGAAGAGTGTGGGGAGGCACACTGGTAGACTGATCTGCTCAGTTAGAGGCAGAGGACCCAAAGCGTGGACCAAATGCAGTACCCTGTATTCTGTTGTTCCAAAATGGTTTTCGGTGTAAAGATTCTTTTAGAACTCTCTGTTTGTGTTCCACAGCCCTGGCATAATTCATTGCTAAGTCCAAATCTGTCGGACCAAGTAATTCCACTTCCAACCTAACCACCTCTGTCAATCCAACATTAAAAATCTGAACAAGTAGGTGAGGAGAAACAAATTCATTGGCTAGGGCCAACCTTTCTTGGAACTTTTTTTGGTACACTTCTAAGGTGCTTGTCTGTTTAAAGTTGATCAATTCCCCCACTGGGTTGCTGCTAGCTGGAGGTCCGAATCTCAACAGACAAGCATGTTTATAGTGTAGCCAATCCTGAGTGGAATGGACATTTTGATAGTGATGGAACCACATGAGCGCTTCATCGAGCAGGTGGTAGGCGGCCAATGTAACCTTGTCCATTTCCACCGTTTGTTGATGATAGAAGAATTGTTCACATTTGGTGAACCAAAGTAAAGGATCTTTAGAGCCATCATATGTAGGAAAGTTAAGTTTAAAGTACCTTGGACTCGTGGTTGGTCCTTGTGCGTGAGTAGCCATGGGCACAGGTGGTTGGCGCAGTGGTGGGTTTGGTGGTAGCGTGAAGTGTTGGTGATGTACTGGTTGTGGTTGAAAGTTGGTGGCTGGTGGTGGCATTGGTGATTGAATTGCAATAAGTTGTCGGATGACTTTTTGGAGAGATGATTCCAGCGTATGTAATGTATTATGGATGTGAGAAATTTTAGTACCTTGAAGAGTGGATCGTTGTTGAAGTTCTGAAAGTACTTGACGTATGTCCTCTGGAGAAGAGGAATCAACGAGGGTGGACCTGTCTGATACCACATTGTTAGGTTCCTCACGAGCCATGGATCTTGTCACCCTCCTCTCTTCTCTTCCTTCCATTGCCTTGCTTGACGTTGAGATAGAATGATGGAATGATGAAGATTGAATTTCGGAAAAGGAGATTTCGGAAATGAATTGGGGAAAAAGGGGAGAGACCTTGAAGGAGCTCTAGACCTATTTATCTAATTTACTCTAGGCTAAAGTAGACTCAATTGCTACTTTCTCATTACCCTAGCCGTCCCCTTAAATAGGGTTGAGGACTCCCAAACACTTTAGACCCCTTGGGTCAATGGTTCAAACCAATAAATGCTAAACCAACCCAAACCAAAGTCAAACCCAAACCAAAAACAATTACAAGGAAATTGAAAATCACATTAATTAATTCCTACACCTGTTGGTAACTCGTGATGCTATAGAGTCCATCACAGACTGAGGGTCGGCTCTGATACCAAATGTTAAGCACCTAGCCAATACTACCCAAAAGACCGGCCTATTAGGAGCGGAAGACATAGGTACTTAACCCAGGCCCATAACCAGGATGTCCTATAATAGAATTTAATGACATTTTTTGTTCGCTTTAAAAGGTTTAGATCCATAGGTCATTTTCATCTGTAACATGTTTCAAGGATGCATATCCATATTCAAAACATGTTAGGATCCATTAGAAATCTCTTTCTTATAAAATTCATAGCTACGAGGGTTGAACTAGTGGAATTTTCCAAACATGGATAACAAAAATTTTGCGTTCATTTGTGGAGTGTGAATAAATTTTCTTTACTTATATTTTTTATTATTTTGAATTTTTTCCATACATCAACTCTAAAATTTTCATTTTTTGTCTGCCTTATCTTTTTTTTTACGAGTATAAATGGAAAGTGAAAACTCAATATTTGATTTAAGAAAAAAGTATACATCTAATATGGAAATGCACAGAAGTAGAGAGATATAATTCCATAAAGTGTAAAACAGAGTAAGCTCAGCCTAGGAACATCTAAACAACAATCAAGAAGAAAGCCAACACTTATCTATTACAAATACGATAAGAAACTCCGTCCCACCACACGCTCTAGAAGAGCTTCAATGGTTTCTGGACTGAACAGAAATTACAAGAAGAAACTAAACAATAAAACAGAGTAATGAAGAAGGAATAACTCTCATTTTCTGGATACCAATGTAGCTGAAGAACACCTCTATTTATAAGTGTTTTTCATCTAGGAAGCTTGTAGAGCAAGCCATCTAGGAAGCTTGTAGAGCACACCATCTAGGAAGCTTATAGAGCAAGCCATCTAGAAAGCTTGTAGAGCACACCATCTAGGAAGCTTGTAGAGCAAGCCATCTTGTTGTCCTCCACGTTGGCACTTGGTGATACAATCGTGACACGTGCATACCGTGGGGTCAGCCCCCTTAGACCCCCGTCGGGGTTGACGCCCCGAACCCTTCTATCCGTTTTACAGTTTCTTCACAAGTAACCATTGAGGTCAAAATTTGACCTCATCAGCGTCTAAGCTGGAACCGTTAACTAATTACTCACTATCGACATTGGCGCTCCTCATACTTGGGGGCCAGTGAATACATTACATTAACGGTAAATTGAGAGAGGTGGGCATTGATACACTAACATAAAGTCTCTGTAACTTTTAGGGATTGTAAATTCTTTTAGTTTTTATATATTAGGTTTTGCAATCATCGGGAAAAGGGGCGCGGGGGGGGGGGGGGGGGGAGAGCGGTTTGGGGGGTGATTTTTAACTAAGTGTTGACTCCCAATCCATAAGTAATTTCTTTGAAAAATATAGCCCTTTACGCATGATTGATCGATAAATCACTTTACAATCCTCTATGATTATTAGGTCAGCTTTTTGTAAGTGGGCAAAATAATGGCTTGTTTGACTCACGTAAATATCCTACTGCATGTTCACTTGAGAATTTAATGAGCATTTGTTGTTCGCTTAAAAAGGTTTGGATCCATAGGTCATTTGCATATTTAGCATGTTTCGAGCATGCATATCCATATCTAAAACATGTTAGGATCAATTTGAAATATCTTTCTTGTAAAATTCCAAGCTTTTAGGGTTGAACTAGTGGAATTTCCCAAACTTGGATAACAAAAATTTTGTGTTCATTTGTGTAAGTGTGAATAAATTTTATTTACCTACATTTGTTATTGTTTTTAATTTTTTTCCATACAGAAACTCTAAAATTTTCACTTTCAATTTGCCTAATCCTTTTGTTGAAGAGATAAGGAAAGTGAAAACTCAAGTTTTGATTTAAGAGAAATATATACATCTAAAATGGAAAGGCTCAAATGTAGAGAGAGATAATTTCAAAAAGTCTTTGTAACTTTTTGGGATTGTAAACTCTTTTAGTTTTTATATATTAGGTTTGGAAACCATCGGGAAAAGGGGGAGGCATGGGATTTTTAACTGAGTGTTGACTCCCAATCCATAGGTCATTTCTTTCAAAAATATAGCTCGTTACGCATGATTGACCAATAAATCACTTTAAAATCATGTATGATTGTCAGGTCAGTTTTTTGTATAAGGGCAAAAAAATGGATTGTTTGATTGGGGTAAATATCCCACTGCACGTTCACTTGAGAATTTAATGAGCATTTGTTGTTCGCTTTAAAAGGTTATGACCATTACATCTTTAACATGGTTCGAGCATGCGTATCCATATTTAAAACATGTTAGGATCAATTAGAAATGTCTTTCTTATAAAATTCCAAGCTATTTGGATTGAACTAGTGGAATTTCCAAAACTTGGCTAACAAAAATTTTATTTTGTTTTATGGTGTGTGAATAAATTTTCTTTACTTACATTTGTTATTGCTTTTAATTTTTTCTATACATAAACTCTAAAAATGTGCATTTTTTGTGATCTATTTGGTTTTTCTTTTTGTTTACGAGATAAATGGAAAGTGAAAATTCATGTTTTGATTTAAGAAAAAAGTATACATCTAAAATCAAAATGCTAAAATGTAGAAATAGATAATTCAAAAAAAGTCTTTGTAACTTTTAAGGATTGTATACTCTTTTAGTTTTTACATATTAAGTTTTACGATCATCGGAAAAAGGAGGAGGCAGGTGATTTTTAACTGAGTGTTGACTCCCAATCCATAACTCATTTCTTATAAAAATATAGTCCATTACGCATGATTGACCGATAAATCATTTTACAATCATCTATGATATTTAGGTCAGCTCTTTGTAAATGGACAAAATAATGGCTTTTTGACTCGAGTAAATATCCCACCGTAAGTTCACTTGAGAATTTAATGAGCATTTATCGTTTGATTTAAAAGGTTTGTATCCATCGGTAATTTACATCTTTGACATATTTCAAGCATGCATATCCATATTTAAAACATGTTAGGATCAATTAGAAAAATCTTTTTCTTATAAAATTCCAAGCAATTAGGGTTGAACTAGTAGAATTTCCCAAACTTGGGATAACAAAACTTTTGTGTTCGTTTGTGGTGTGTGAATAACATTTCTTTACTTACATTTGTTATTGTTTTTAATTTTTTCCATACATAAACTCTAAAATTTTCATTTTCTATTTGCCTTATCTTTTTGTTTACGAGATAAATAGAAAGTGAAAACTAAATTTTTTATTAAAGAAAAAAATATAAATATAAAATGGAAATGCACAAATGTAGAGAGAGATAATTCTAAAAAGTCTATGTAACTTTTAGGGATTGTGAATTCTTTTAGTTTTTATGTATTAGGTTTTGCAATCATTGGTCAAAGGGGGAGGTGAGGGATTTTTAACCGACTGTTAACTCCCTATCCATAAATCATTCCTCACAAAAATATTGCCCATTACGCATGCTTGACGGATAAATCACTTTAAAATTATCTATGATTGTTAGGTCAGTTTTTTGTAAATAGGCAAAATAATGGCTTGTTTGACTCGTGTTGATTTTAAGGACTCCATGAATTTAGCTCATGGATAAAAAGGGAAAAAAACCTATTGGGAGAAAACTAGAGGAAGAAGGGCTATGGGAGTTGATTATTCCTTACCCTCCCCCTGAAGTTTTTTTATAGATTTATGAAACTATAATATTACAATAATACCCCTGAACTTAAGGTTTAGGGTTTAGGGTTTTAACCCTGGAACTTTAACATAATTACATGAATGCCATCTCTATGAGGCCATTTTTTTAGGTAGTATTGGCTAGGTGTTTAATATTTGGTATCAGAGGATACCTGGCGCTATATCGCAAGTTCGAATCCCCGCAACTCTTAATGAGTCCTGGACGACGCTTAAAGAGTCCTACACGGAGGAGGCGACCTAGCAGAAACAAGAGTGAGTTGTCGCTAGAGTGGGACATCGCGAGAACGGACTGCCGCTAGTGTGGGCCGCCATGGGCATCGACTCATGATGGTGGGTGTATTGTTATGGTCTTGGGTTATGTACCTATGTCTTCCGCTCTTAACAGGCCAGTCTTTTGGATAGTATTGGCTAGTGCTGAACATTTGGTATCAGTGCTAGCGCTACGTCATGAGTTCAAATCCCCGCGGCGTGAGTCCTGAGCGGCGGGGGTGACCTAGCAGAAACTAGAGTGAGTTATTGCAAGAGTGGGCCGTCACTAGAGTGTGGTTGTCACAAGAATGGGTTGCCGCTAGTGTGGGCCGTTGTGGGCATCAACTCATGAAGGTGGGTGTATTGTTATGGTCTTGGGTTATGTACCTACGCCTTCCGCTCCTAACAAGTCAATCTTTTGGGTAGTATTGGCTAGGTGCATAATATTTGGTATTAGAACTAGCGCTACATCATGAGTTCGAATCCCCGTGGCATGAGTCCTGAGCGGAGGGGGCGACCTAGCAAAAACTAGAGTGGGTTGTCGCAAGAGTGGGTCGTCGCTAAAGTGTGGTCGCCGCTAGAGTGTGGTCGTTGTCGTCGTCAGCTTGTAAAGGTGGGTGCGATCTTATAGTCCTGGGTTAAGTACATATGCCTTCTGCACCTAACCGGCTGGTCTTTTGGGTAGTATTGGCAAGGTGCTTAACATTTGGTATCAAAACTAGCACTACGTTACGAGTTCGAATCCCCGCGGCGTGAGTCCTAAGCGAAGGGGGCGACCAAACAAAAACTAGAGTGGGCCGTCACTAGAGTGGGCCATCGCTAGAGTGTGGCTGCCGCTAGAGTGTGGCCGCCGTGGTTGTCGGCATGTGAAGATAGGTGTGATGTTATGGTCCTGGGTTAAGTACCTTTGCCTTCTACTCCTAACTGGCTGGTTTTTTGGGTAGTATTGGCTAGGTGTTTAACATTTGGTATCAGAGCTAGCGCTACGTCACGAGTTCGAATCCCCGCGACGTGAGTCCTGAGCGAAGGGGGCGACCTAGCAGAAACTAGAGTGGGTCGTCGCTAGAGTATGGTCGCCGTTAGAGTGTGGCTGTCGTGGTCGTCGGCTCGTGAAGGTGGGTGTGATGTTATGGTCCTGGGTTAAGTTCCTAACAGGCCGATTTTTGGGGTAATATTGGCTAGGTGCCTAATAGATGACCCTTTATTTACCATCCTGCCATCAATGTATGTGGGCCTGTGGGCCTTCTCCTTGATCTATGGGCATTGAGCCCATCTTCTATTTCTCTTGGATCCATGGGTCCCCTTTGGTCTTATGGGCTTTGGCTCATCTTGTTATACACTTGGATATGTGGGCATTCCTTGGTCGTGTGGGATTGGGCCCTGTCTTCCAACACTCCTCCTCAAGCTAGGGGTGAGAGAACAGTATGAACTCCCAACTTGTTGTAAATAATGTATTAAATATTTTTTTTGTATAATGTGCCTTCATCTTCCAACCCTTCCCTTGATGCTGGTGCTCTCGTTCATGAGGCCCAGCTGGTATAATATCAATGAGAGTAAATCACTCCTCTAGCCGCTAAAACATTGCTCTGAAGTGTCCACCTCTACCACCGTGTCCCTCCACAGGACAACGACTCTCAAGTGGTAGAGTAATATATGATATTAATGGGGGAAAGTAACATAAATATAACAATAAGTTCCTCTGTCAAGGACTTCCAACCACAAAAATTTAATATTTTTGACGGGGATGAAGTTCCTCCATCATGGACTTCCAACCACAAAAAAATTGATATTTTTGACAGGGATGAAGTTCCTCTGTCATGGACTTCCAACCATAAAAATTGATATTTTTTACGGGGATGAATTTTCTCCATCATGGAATTCCAACCACAAATAAATTTAATATTTTTTACGGGGATGAAATTCCTTCATCATGGACTCCCAACCACAAATAAATTTGATATTTTTGACAGGGATGAAGTTTTGCCGTCATGGACTCCCAACCACAAATACATATGATACTTTTTATGGGGTTGACAATCAATAATGGTATGAGGCTACCTCTTCTTCAATAATAATGTCTCATCAAAAGAGACACAATAGCAGCAGCTTAAATGGGCTAGGCTTGGGCTCATTTAACACAATTCAAAATAATTCTTGTAAAATGACCCATAAACCAATCCAATGCACATATCTGTTTTATATAATGTGCTAACCAAGGAATAAAATATTAATTTTTCAAAATTAATAATCCAACTAGAGGAAAAAATTTATAAGTCACGCTGAAATCTTGAGCACGCATACTGAGACAAAAAATAAGTGGCCCGAATCATGTTGACACAGACCCGAGTTGCGAGTTGACCTGGTCCGGGTTGACCTGGTCCGAGTTGACTCGGCAAAACAAGAGCATCGTTGGTTAATTCGGCCCAGTCTGGCGCATGACTCAGCTCACTGGGTTGATTCAGGCGCGTCCGGGTCTCCGTAGAACTGGAGCGGGCTCGACTATTTATTTCATGTTTCCTAACTTATGAAACATGAAATATATGAATAGTATCTTCCCCGCTTCGGCGCCGAACAGAGCAGTTTTGTTAAAAAAAAAAACAAAATTGGTTTCTCTGTAGGTAAACGGAAAACGGAAAGAACGACGATCCCGGCTTCCGAAAAGAGCAGAATAGCAACGGGAAACTTTCCGGAATAGACTAGCCGAGAGCAGCTTCCGAAAAGGCAATGTATATCTTTCTTCCAAAACGGCAACATGGCACGAGATCACGGAGAAGAGCCGCCGAAAATGGCAACCCAGTGATTTACGAATAGTGCGGGATGATTGGCAGAGTCAGCTCTGTGATTTCCGCAAAAATAGCAGCAATGAAGCCAGCTGAAGGGAACTTTCTGACAGCTACAGTGAGTCCTCGGCGCCGAAGGAATCTCGACGGAGACAGTCCAGAGACGGACGGCGCCGAACAGAGGGGTCGTCTTCCCCGTGCGGCTCTGAACAGAGCGGCCGTCGTCTTCTTCGCCAACGGCTGGTCGTCTTCCTCGCTTCCGAACTAAGCGAGACAACAGCATACTAGAGAGCGGATCGTCTTCAACCTCAAAAATGGAAACAAATCTTGCCAGCAAGAAAGACTGTTGTTGAAGATTATATTTGGCAAGATTAAAGATGATGCCAACACAGAACGGCTGAGAGACAGCAGAGCAGGAGGCAATCGGCGAGAAGCAGAATAGAAATCGGACAAAGCAGCAGGAGCTTGGATTTATGACTTTCCACAATATTATCATGAATAACAGTATCGTGTTTTCCTGATTTATAACAACGTGAAATATTGCCAGTGCTGGTTGAGATCTTTCGGATTAAGGTTTAATAGGAAAGGCCGCCAGAGACTAAAGGATAGCAGCTGCGCCAAGGACGGCGTAATTTGAAAATATACTTGAAAGCCGAAAGCCAACCAATTCAACACGAGAAGAAGAAAGCCAAGTAAAAACAAGGGTACGAGACAGAGATAAAGAAAGAAAAAAACTGGGTTTAACAAATCAAACTCTACTTCCAACTACGACAACAAGAGAAAAGAAAAAATAACGGGTTTCTTGAATAATAAAAACCATACAACAAGTCCTGAAAATCAAAGTTCATATACCATGTTGATTTTCAGGACTCCATGAATTTAGTTCATGGATAAAAAGGGAAAGAAACCCATTGGGAGAAAACTAGCGGAAGAAGGGTTATGGAATTGATTATTCTTTACCCTCCCCTTGAAGCTCTATTTATAGATTTATGAAACTAAAATATTACAATAATATCCCTAAACTTAGGGTTTAGGGTTTTAACCCTAGAACTTTTAACAAAATTACATCAATGCCATCTCTATGACACGACCCTTTATTTACCATCTTACCATCAATGTATGTGGGCGTATGGGGCTTCTCCTTGATTTGTGGGCCATGAGCCCATCTTCTACTTCTCTTGGATCTATGGGTCCCCCTTGGTCTTATGGGCTTGGGCCCATCTTCTTATACACTTTGATATGTGGGCCTACCTTGGTCGTATGGGTTTGGGCCCTGTCTTCCAACAACTCAGGTAAATATCCCACCGCAAGTTCACTTGAGAATTCAATGAGCATTTGTTGTTCGCTTTAAAGGTTTGGATCCCTAGGTCATTGCATCTTTAACATGTTTCACGCATGTAAATCCATATTTAAAACATGTTAGGATATATTAAAAAGCTCTTTCTTATAAAATTTAAAGCAATTATGGTTGAACTAGTGGAATTTCCCAAACTTGGATAACAAAACTTTTGAGTTCATTTGTGGTGTGTGACTAAACTTTCTTTATTTATATTTGTTCCTGTTTTTTAATTTTTTCTATACATAAACTCTAAAATTTTAATTTTCTATTCATCTTATCTAATTGTTTACGAGATATTTGGAAATTGAAAACTGAAGTTTTTATTTAAGAAAAAGTTACAAATCTAAAATGGAAATGCACAAATGTAGAGAGAGATAATTCCAAAAAGTCTTTGTAACTTTTAGGGATTGTAAACTCTTTTAGTTTTTATATATTAGGTTTTGCAATCATCAGGAAAGGGGGGAGGCGGGGGATTTTTAACTGAGTGTTGACTCCCAATCCATAAGTCATTTCTCACAAAAGTATAGCCCATTACACATGATTGACCGATAAATTACTTTACAATCATCTATGATTGTTAGGTCAGCTGTTTGTAAATGGGCAAATAATAGCTTCATTGACATGGGTAAATGTCCCACAGCAAGTTCACTTGACAATTTAGTGAGCATTTATTGTTCGCTTTAAAAGGTTTGGATCCATAGGCCATTTGCATCTTTAACATGTTTCAAGCATACATATCCATATTTAAAACATGTTAGGATCAATTAGAAATATCGTTTTTATAAAATTTTAAGTGAGTAAGGTTGAACTAGTGGAATTTCCCAAACTTGGATAACAAAACTTTTGAGTTCATTTGTGGTGTGTCAATAAATTTTCTTTACTAACATTTTTTATTGTTTTTAATTTTTTCCATACATAAACACTAAAATTTTCATTTTAATGTGATCTATTTACCATATTTTTTGTTTACAAGATAAATGGAAAGTGAAAACGCAAGTTTTGATTTAAGAAAAAAATATATGTCTAAAACGGAAATGCACAAATGTAGAAAGAGATAATTCCAAAAAGTTTCTGTAACATTTAGGGATTGTAAAGTTTTTTAGTTTTTATATATTAGGTTTTGCAATCATTGGGAAAAGGGGGAGGCAAAGGATTTTGAAGTGAGTGTTGTCTCCATATCCTTAATTACTGTCTTACAAAAATATAGCCCATTACACATGATTGGCTGATAAATCACTTTACAATCATCTATGATTGTTAGGTCAATTTTTTGTAAATGGGCAAAATAATGGCTTATTTGACTCGGGTAAATATCCACTGCATGTTCACTTGAGAATTTAATGAGCATTTTTTGTTTTATTTAAAAAGTTTTGATCTATAGGTCATTTGCATATTTAACATGTTTCAAGCATGCATATCCATATTTAAAACATGTTAGGATCAATTAGAAATCTCTTTCCTATAAAATTCTAAGCTATTAGGGTTGAACTAGTGGAATTTCCCAAACATGTTTGACAAAACTTTTGTGTTCATTTGTGGTAGGTGAATAAATTTTCTTTTCTTATATTTTTTATTGTTTATATTTTTTTCCAAAAATAAACTCTAACAATTTCATTTTGTTGTGATATATTTTCCTTTTATCTTCTTGTTTATGAGATAAATGGAAAGTGAAAACTCAAAGTTTTGATTTAAGAAAAAAAAGTATACATCTATAATGGAATGGAAATGCACAAATGTAGAGATAGATAATTCCAAAAAGTCTTTGTATCTTTTAGGGATTGTAAACTTTTTTAGTTTTTATATATTAGGTCTTGCAATCATCGGGAAAAAGGGGGAGGCGGTGTATTTTTCACTAAGTGTTTACTCCTAATCCATGAGTCATTTCTTTAAAAAATATAGCTCGTTACGCATGATTGACCGATAAATCACTTTACAAATCATCTATGATTGTTAGGTCAACTTTTTGCAAATGGGAAAAATGAAGGCTTGTTTGACTCGGGTAAATATCCCAACGCACATTTCCTTGAGAATTTAATGGGCATTTGTTGTTCACTTTAAAAGGTTTGAATCCATGGTGCATTTGCATCTTTAACATGTTTCAAGCATGCATATCCATATTTAAAACATGTAAGGATCAATTAGAAATCTCTTTCTTATAAAATTCCAAGCCATTATGGTTGAACTATTAGAATTTCCCAAACTTGGACAACATAACTTTTGTGTTCGTCTGTGTTGTGTGAATAAATTTTCTTTACTTACATTTATTATTGTTTTAAATTTTTTCCATACATAAAGTCTAAAATTTTCATTTTGCAGTGATCTATTTGCCTTATCTTTTTTTTTACAAGATAAATAGAAAGTGAAAACTCAAAGTTTTGATTTATGCAAAAAGTATACATCTAAGATGGAATGGAAATGCACAAATGTAGAGAGAGATAATTCCAAAAAGTCTTGGTAACTATTAGGGATTGTAAACTCTTTCAGTTTTTATATATTACGTTTTACAAGCATCAGGAAAAAGGGGGAGGTAGGGAAAATTTAGTTGACTGTTGACGCCCAATCCATAAGTCATTTCTAACAAAATTTTTGCCCGTTACGCATTATTGATTGATAAATCACTTTAAAAGTCATTGTGATTGTTAGGTCAGCTTTTTGCAAATGGGCAAAATGAAGGCTTGTTTGACTCGAGTAAATATCCAACCGCACATTCACTTGAGAATTCAATGAGCATTTGTTGTTCGTCTTCAAAGGCTTGGATCCATGGGGCATTTGCATATTTATCATGTTTCAAGCATGCATATCCATATTTGAACCTCGTTAGGATCAATTAGAAATCTCTTCCTTATAAAATTCCAAGCTATTAGGGTTGAACTAGTGGAATTTCGCAAATAGGGACAACAAAACTTTTGTGTTCGTTTGTGGTGTGTGAATAAATTTTCTTTACTTACATTTGTTATTGTTTTTAATTTTTTCCATACATAAAGTTTAAAATTTTATTTTGTTGTGATCTATTTGTCTTTTTATCTTCTTGTCGACGAGATAAATAGGAAGTGAAAACTCAAAGTTTTGATTTAAGAAAAAAGTACACATCTGAAATTGAATGGAAATGCACAAATATAGAGAGCGATAATGCCAAAAACTCTTTGTAACCTTTAGGGATTGTAAACTCTTTTAGTTTTTATCTATTAGGTTTTGCAATCATCAGGAAAAATGGGCGACGTGGGATTTTTAATTGAGTGTTGACTCCCAATCCATAAGTCATATCTTACAAAAATATAGCGTTACACATGAGTCACCGATAAATCACTTTACAAATCATCTATGTTTGTTTGGTCATCATTTTTCAAATGTGCAAAATAAAGGCTTGTTTGACTCGGGTAAATATCCCACTGCACGTTCACTTGAAAAGTTATGAGCATTTGTTGTTCACTTTAAAAGGTTTAGATCCATGGGTCATTTGCCTCTTTAACATTTTTAAAGTATGCATTTCCATATTTAAATCATGTTAGGATCAATTAGAAATTTTTTCTTATAAAATTCCATGCCATTAAGGTTGAACTAGTGGAATTTCCCAAACTTCGACAACAAAACTTTTGTGTTCGTTTGTGGTGGGTGAATAAATTTTTTTTACTTACATTTGTTACTGTTTTTAGTTTTTCCGTACATACACTCTAACAATTTCATTTTTTTGTGATATATTTTTCTTTTTTCTTCTTGTTTATGAGATAAATGGAAAGTGAAAACTCAAAGTTTTGATTTAAGAAAAAAGTATACATCTAAAATGGAATGGAAATGCACAACTGTAGAGAGAGATAATTCCAAAAAGTCTCTGTAACTTTTAGAGATTGTAAACTCTTTTTGTTTTTATATATTAGGTTTTGCAATCTTGGGGAACAAGGGAAGGCGGAGGATTTTTAATTGAGTGATGACTCTCAAATCCTTGAGTCATTTCTTACAAAAATATAACCCATTACGTATGATTGACTAATAAATCACTTTACAATCATCTATGATTGTTTGCTCAGCTTTTTTTAAATGAACAAAATAATGGCTTGTTTGACTCGGGAAAATATCCCAACGCACGTTCACATGAGAATTTAATGAGATTTTTTTGTTTGCTTCAAAAGGTTTGGATCCATAGGTCATTAGCATCTTTAACAAGTTTCAAACATTAATATCCGTATTTAAAACATGTTAAAATCAATTAGAAATCTCTTTCATATAAAATTCCAAGTTATTAGGGTTGAACTAGTCCAAATTCCAAAACTTTGTTAAAACAACTATCGTGTTCATTTGTGGTGTGCTAATAAAATTTCTTTACTTACATTTGTAATTTTTTTTAATTTTTTCCATCCATAAACTCTAAATTTTTCATTTTTTTGCTATCTATTGGCCTTATCTTTTTGTTTACGAGATAAATGGAAAGTAAAAACTCTAGTTTTGATTTAAGCAAAAAGTATACATCTAAATTTAAAATGCACAAATGTAGAGAGAGATAATTCCAAAAAGTCTCGGTCACTTTTAAGGATTGTAAACTCTTTTAGTTTTATATATTAGATTTTGCAATCATCGAGAAAAGGGGGAGGTGGGGAATTTTTAACTAGGTGTTCACTCCCAATTCGTAAGTCATTTCTTACAAAAACAATACCCGTTATGCATGATTGAGCGATAAATCACTTTAAAATCATTTATGATTGTTAGGTCAGCTTTTTTGTAAATGGGCTAAATAATGGCTTCTTTTACTCGAGTAAATATCCCACCGCACGTTCACGTGAGAATTTAATGAGCATTTGTTGTTCGTTTTAAAAGGTTTGGATCGATAGGTCATTTGCATCTTTAACATGTTTCAAACATGCATATCCGTATTTAAAATATGTTAAGATCAATAAGAAATCTCTTTCTTATAAAATTCCATGCCTTTAGGTTTGAACTAGTGGAATTTCAAAAAATTGGATAACAAAACTATTCTGTTCATTTGAGGTATGTGGATAAATTTTCTTTACTTATATTTTTTATTATTTTTAATTTTTTCCATCTATAAACTCTAAAGTTTTCATTTTGTTGTGATCTAGTTGCCTTAACTTTTTGTTTCCGAGATAAATGGAAAGTGGAAAATCAAGTTGCGATTTAAGAAAAAAGCATACATCTAAAATCAAAATGCGCAAATGTAGAGAGAGATAATTCCAAAAAGTCTTTGAAATTTTTTGGGATTCTAAAATATTTCAGTTTTTATATATTAGGTTTTTCAATCATCGGGAAAAGGGTTGGAAGAGGGATTTTTTACAGTTTTGACTCCCAATCCATAAGTCATTTCTTAAAAAATATAGGCCGTTGCACATGATTGACCGATAAATCACTTTATTATCTATGAATGTTATGTAAGCTTTTTGTAAATAGGCAAAATCATGGCTTGTTTGACTCGAGTAAATATTCCACCACACATTCATTGAGAATTTAATGATCATTTTTTGTTTGCTTTAAAAGGTGTGGATCCATAGATCATTTGCATCTTTAACATGATTATAACATGCATATCCGTATTTAAAACATGTTAAGATCAATTAGAAATCTCTTTCTTATAAAATTCCAAGCTATTAAGGTTGAACTAGTGGAAATTCCCAAACATGGATAACAAAACTATTATTTACTTTCATTTGTGGTGTGTAAATAAATTTTCTTTACTTACATTGTAATTGTTTTTAATTTTTTCCATACTAAAACTCGAAAGTTTTCATTTTGTTGTGATCTATTTTCTTTAACTTTTTGTTTACGAGTTAAATGGAAAGTGAAAAGTCAGGTTTTGATTTAAGAAAAAAGTATACATCTAAAATGGAAAAGCTCAAATGTAGAGAGAGATAATTCCAAAAAGTCTGTAATTTTTTGGGATTGTAAAATCTTCTAGTTTTTATATATTAGGTTTAGAAATCATCGGGAAAAGGGGGAGGCATGGGATTTTTAACTGAGTGTTGACACCCAATCCATAAGCAATTTCTTACAAAAATATAGCCCATTACGCATTATTGAACGATAAATCACTTTACAATTATCTATGATTGTTAGGTTAGCTTTTTGAAAATGGACAAAATAATAGCTTGTTTGTTACAGGTAAATTCTGCACATTCATTTGAGAATTTAATGAGCATTTGTTGTTCGTTTTAAAAGGTTTAGATCCATTGCTCATTTGCATCTTTATCATGTTTCAAGCATGCATATCCATATTTAAGGCCTGATAGGCTCAACTAGAAATCTCTTTCTTATAAAATTTCATGCTATTAGGGTTGAACTAGTGGAATTTCCCAAACATGGATAACAAAACTTTTGTATTCATTTTTGGTGTGTGAATTAATTTTCTTTACTTAAATTTTTTATTCTTTTTATTTTTTTCAAACTTAAACTCTAAATGTTTCATTTTATTGTGATGTATTTGCCTTATCTTTCTGTTTACGAGATAAATGAAAAGTGAAAAGTCAGGTTTTAAATTTAAGAAAAAAGTATAAATCCGAAATGGAAATGCACAAATGTAGAGAGAGATAATTCCAAAATGTCTTTGTAACTTTGAGGGATTGTAAACTCTTTTAGTTTTGATATATTTAGTTTTGCAATCATCAGGAAAAGGGGGAGACGAAGTATTTTTAAGTGAGTGTTGCCTCCCAATCCATAAGTCATTTCTTACAAAAATATTGACCGTTACGTATGATTGACCGGTAAATCACTTTACAATCATCTATGATTGTTGGGTCGGCTTTTTCTAATGGCCTGTTTGACTCGGGTAAATATCCCACCTCACGTTCACTTGAGAATTTAATGAGCATTTGTTGTTCACTTTAAAAGGTTGGGATCTATAGCTCATTTGCATCTTTAACATGATTCAAACATGCATATCCGTATTCAAAACATGTTAGAATCAATTAGAAATCTCTTTTTTATAAAATTTTAAAATATTAAGGTTGAACTACTGGAATTTCCCAAACTTGGATAACAAAACTTTTGTGTTCATTTGTGGTGTGTGAATAAATTTTCTTTACTTAAATATACAATTTGTTTTTATTTTTTTCCATGCTTAAACTCTAAAGTTTTCGTTTTGTTGTGATCTATTTGCCTTATCTTTTTGTTTACAAGATAAATGAAAACTTGATTTACGAAAAAAGTACACATCTAAAATGGAAATGCGCAATGAAGAGAGAGATAATTCCAAAAATTCTCTGTAACTTTTAGGGATTGTAAAGTCTTTTAGTTTGTATATATTAGGTTTTGCAATCAACAAAAAAAAGGGGAGGCAAAGGATTTTTAATTGAGTGTTGACTACTAATCCATAAGTCATTTCTTACAAAAATATAGCCCGTTACGTATGATTAACTGATAAATCACTTTACAATCATCTATGATTGTTAGGTTAGATTTTTTGTGAATATGAAAAATAAAGGCTTTTTTGACTCGGGTAAATATCTCACTGCTCGTTCACTAGAGAATTTAATGAGCATTCGTTGGTTTGGATCCATAGGTCATTTGCATCTTTAACATGATTCAAATATGCATATCAATATTTAAAACATGTTAAGATCAATTAGAAATGTCTTTCCTATAAAATTTCAAGCGATTAGGGTTGAACTAGTGGAATTTCCCAAACTTGGATAACAAAACTATTGTGTTCATTTGTTGATTGCTAATAAATTTTCTTTACTGACATTTGTTACTGTTATTAATTTTGTCCATATTTAAACTCTAAAGTTTTCATTTTGTTGTGATCTATTTGTGTAAACTTTTTTTTTACGAGATAGATGGAAAGTGAAAACTCAAGTTTTGATTTAAGAAAAAAGTATACATCTAAAATGGAAATGCGCAAATGTAGAGAGATAATTCAGAAAAGTCTCGTAATTTTTTGGGATGGTAAACTCTTTTAGTTTTTATATATTAGGTTTTGCAATCATCAGGAAAAAGGGGGAGGTGAAGGATATTAAACTGTGTGTTGACTCCAAATCCGTAAGTCATTTCTTACAAAAATATAGCCCACTATGTATGATTGACCGATAAATCCCATTACAATCATCTATGATTGTTAGGTCAGCTTTTTGTAAATGGGCAAAATAATGGTTTGTTTGACTCGAGTAAATATCCCACCGCACGTTCATTTGTTGTTCGCTTTAAAAGTTTTGGATCCATAGGTCATTTGCATCTTTAACATGTTTCAAAAATGAATATCCATATTTAAAACATGTTAAGATCAATTAGAAATCTCTTTCTTATAAAATTCCAAGCTATTAGGGTGGAACTAGTGGAATTTTGCAAACTTGGATAACAAAACTTTTGTGTTCATTTGTGGTGTGTGATTAAATTTTCTTTACTTACATTTGTGATTGTTTTTAATTTTTTCCATTCATAAACTCTAAAATTTTTATTTTTTTGTGAACTATTTGTCTTATCCTTTTTTTTATGAGATAAATGGAAAGTGAAAACTCAAGTTATTATTTAAGAAAAATGTATACTTCTAAAATGGAAATGCCCAAATGTAGAGAGAGATAATTCCAAAAAGTTTCTATAACTTTTAGGGATTGTAAACTCTTTTAGTTTTTATATATTAGATTTTGCAATCATCAGGAAAAGGGGGAGGCTAGGGATTTTTGACTGAGTGTTGACTCCCATTCCACAAGTCATTTTGTTACAATGTGGGACCTACCATGGTGCCTCTTGTGAGGAAGATCAAAAGGCATGAGATAAGTTCTTTCATAATTTTTTTTATTACTTCATGTTACTGGTTTTCAGATTTAGAAGATGATTTAAAGATGAGTTTGTGAATGTTTTTCATCTTATGAGATTGTGGATATGAATACCTCTTGATCTAGAAGGTATCAAAGTAGTTTTGGTTGTTTGGAATTTTTGTTGAATGTGACCAGTCCATGATTAGATTGTTGAAAAAACAATTGTGGGAACTAGATTCCCCTGATATAGAAGATTGATATTGAGTCTATTATGAGTGGTTATTTAATAAAAACAAATCAGAATAATGATTGTTTAGCGTCAATGCTAAATTTCTCCATGCACCAAGTTGTTTGAAGAATACTACATGGATATTTTTATTAGAATTTTTTGGAGAATTATTTTCATTGAAGTGCCTATTATGGGTAAAGAAAATATGAGTACCAATGGTGGAATACTCAGAATTACCACAATACCCTTACAAAGGGCATCAAATTTTATGAGTTGGTCCACATCAGTTCGGAGGTTTTTTATAACAAAGGACCTGCTTGGTCATATCACCAACCATGGTGTTACGGTCCCGGATCTGGCACAAGGATTATTTGGGTGGATCTGCAATCTGCCACGGATTACCGTATGGATAGTAAGGATTAAAGGAAGACATGGAGAACGAAAACGAAAGATCAAGCCAAAGGAAAGCTTGAAAACCCTAGAGCTCGTTGAGGAGAACTCTAAGCCTCTTTACGCTAAATTTAACCTAATTCTTAATACTTCAATGCTTCCGTTTCTCATTACTCTTACCCCTTAAATAGGGTTCACAATAAAATATTCTAAAAATACCCCTATAAATAAAATATTCCAAAAATACCCCTATGACCTAAAACTGAAATAAAATAAAATAAATTAAATAAAACAACTAAAATAATAATGTTATTGCATGCATAACATTTAATGTTATTGCGTGCATAACATTACACCCCCTGGAAGACGAGCTTGTCCGCAAGCTCGAAAGTAGGGTCTGTATGCCGACGTCTCTACCTGTGCCGAAGTAACATCTGCGATAGCTATGAACACCCTCTGGATGCCCAAACTTGGAGTTTTTTTTTTTTTGGTGGCCCGGTCCCAGTTGGCCTGGGTTGACTCATTTCAAGAAACCCGGTCTGGCGCACGACTCTGTTTCCTGTGCTAATCAAATTTTCCTAACTTAGGAAAATATGAATTGAAACCCATCTTCTTCCTTCGGCGAAAATTTCGCCGACGAGTCTTCTGCGGAAATCGAAAACTTACCGTATCCTCCTATTGATCCCGAACATAGCAGTCGTCGGTAGGTGCGGAAACCTTGTCGACAGCTGCTCCTTCCCTCACGGCACCGACGAAGGCGGGCGACGGTCGTCTTCCGTCCTCATGGCCCCGAACAGGGCAAAAATTTCTCTGACGGAGTCTCCTGCTACTCCGGTGGCGAATCGCAGCCTGTTGGCCCCCCCGGAACAGAGACCCCTTGCGGATATTTCGCCTACGGCGCCGACGAGATCTCCTGCTTCTCCGGTGACGAAGAGAAGTCCGCTGAGGCGTCGCCGCTTGGAATTTTTCCAAGACAGAGTGCTCTCCGAAACACATCCCGATCGGAAGAAGCACCGGAAATATTACCTTCTCCTGTTTGGCAAGTTGTTTTGCTTGCCGTGAGCCTTGTTGGTGTGAATTCAGATTTGAGGTCTCACCCAATTTGTCCAACGCTGACGAGGTGTTAGCAGAAAACCCCTCCGATCTTGGATTTCCCAGGTCCCTGCCATCAGATTTTGGAAATTTGGAGTCCAATTTCAGATTTGTGTCCCCAATTTTGGATTTCGCCACCGCTGGAGAGACAGGGGGCACTCTGATTTCTTGCGTCTCCTGCCCTTCCGAGACATGTCGAGCGACTTCAGCAGCGAGTTTCTCTCTCGCAGCAAACTCATCTCCCCCTCCGTTTTGGGCTGGCGTTGTGTTCCTTCCGCTCGTTAAACTTGTTATGTTGCCCATCCTCCCATTCAACCTCTCTATATCGAGATTAAATTTAGAGAACCTTTCGAACATCTCATCAAATTTTTTGTCAGTATTTGCCTGATATCTGAGGATCAACTCCAGTAATTCACTTTTGCTGATTTTTGTCGGAGAACCCTGCTCTGATATTAATGTGTTCCCACTCTGATACCAGTTGTTACGGTCCCGGACCTGGCACAAGGATTCTTTGGGTGGATCTGCAATCTGCCACGAATTACCGTATGGATAGTAAGGATTGAAGGAAGACATAGAGAACGAAAACGAAAGATCAACCCAAAGGGAAGCTTGAAAACCCTAGAGCTCGTTGAGGAGAACTCTAAGCCTCTTTACGCTAAATTTCACCTAATTCTTAATACTTCAATGTTTCCGTTTCTCATTACTCTTACCCCTTAAATAGGGTTCACCCGGTTTAGGGTTTACAATAAAATATTCTAAAAATACCCCTATAAATAAAATATTCCAAAAATACCCCTATGACCTAAAACTGAAATAAAATAAAGTAAATTAAATAAAACAACTAAAATAATAATGTTATTGCGTGCATAACACATGGACCATCTATTGATCAAGAAGACATTTTTTATAACAAATAGTTAAAAAATGATACCACTGTAATTATTTGGCAAATCAAAAGCATGGAAAAATTGTGGAAATAATGCACTCATTGTGGGAGATATGGCTAGATTATCCTTACATGCTATTACAAGGCAAGGAGTTACTGTGGAAAAAATGGTCACTATGGAGAAATATTTTATAATGCCAATGACAACTCAGACTTGACAAAGGATAATCAAGCCTTGGTAGGTGATACAAAGGAGGATCAGCCCACAAAATTAACTGAAAAGAAAAATTTTAGTGATGAAGAATATGAGTTGTTTCAAAAAATGACGGGGTTCTTCTCCATATTCCTCATTAAATATAGCTGCCACCACTGCTCCAGGTATGCTATGTACCTCATCTTCATCGTGGATAATTGACTTAGGAGCCTCCAAGCATCTTACAGGTAACATAAATTTATTACCTTGTTTATCTCCATGTCTTTCACATAAGTTTGTTACCATAGCTAACGGTTCTCAAACCAAGGATCAAGGGAAATGATCCACTTCCGTTACACCATCATTTTTTTTCACTAATATTCTATTTTTTCCTACCTTCCCTTTGAATATGTTATCTATTAGTCAGCTAACAAAGTATTTTAATTGCTCTATCACTTTCTCCCCCACTTCGTGTGTATTTCAGGATCTTATAACGAAGCAGGTGATTGGTGGAGGCCGTGAACAAGGGCGGCTATACTACCAAGATGTGCCAAAAATAAATAATATTTCCACCAGTGAAAATGAGACAAGGCTATGGCACAACCGGTTGGGACATCCTTCTTCACAATTTGTTCATTACGTGTTTCCTACTCTTAATGTCAAGTCCGAGTTTAATTGTGTAGTTTTTCAATTGAGTTAACATCAAAGAAGTACATACTCACATCGTCTAGAAGTCAAAAGTATTACTCCGTTTTCATTAATTCATACCGATGTAAGGGGACCCTTGAGCGTCTCAAATATTTCTCAAGTCAGGTATTTTATTACATTTATTGATGACTTCACTCATACCACTTGGTTGTTTCTATTTAAGGAGTTTTCTGATATACCATTGATTTTAAGGAGCTAGGTGAGAGCAGCTTCCGAAAGGCAATGTATGGGGGGGGTTAGTCAACATGACTCAAGACATGAACTTCAGGCTCATTACTCAGTTCATGTCCTGATGTTGTTAGGAAGCGCCAAACTTCATGTCATGTACATGATCATCCATGACTCAGGAGTTCATGTCCCAAGAGTAAACGGCGGAAATGTACATGACACTATCGCGGGGCTTTCTCTGCCGCACACCCTCGCTCATTTTCTGCCATTTCGTTCCTGCAGCCCTCTCTCGTTCTCTGCTCCCTCTCTCGTCTCCACCGTCCCTCTCCAGTCTCCCTCTCTACGGTGTCCATCTCTCACTGCGAATGTCCTTTCAGCGTCCTTCTCTCCATCTCAGACTCGCTCTCCCTCTGAACCTCCCGCCTAGGGGTGGCATCGAGCCGAGCCGAGCCCGAACGTGCTTATGTTCGAGTCGAGCTTGATTTAAATATTTCAAGCCGAGCTTCGAGCCGAGCCTCGTCTCGAGCCTAAAATTGTTATCGAGCTCGAGCCCAACGAGTTCGAGCCGAGCTTGAGCCTCAACATACATTTAAAACTTTTAAAAAAATATATATCGAATAAAATGTATATAAAATTATGCATACATTTTACATAAAATTGGGCATGACCTCTACATAAAATTGGGCATAACTTATATATATAATATGTGTATAAGATTGGGCATAACCTCTACTTAAAATTGAGTATAATCTATATATATAATACTTGTATAAAATTCGGCATGACCTCTACTTAAAATTGGGCATAATCAATATACATAATACCTGCATAAACACTCCGTAAACACTCCATAAAATTGTCTATACATTCCATAAACACTTCATGAAATTGTTTATACACTCCATAAAATAATCTAAACACTCTATACACTGCATAACATTATAAATAAACTCCATACAATAATCAAACACAACAAAATTAAATAAAATATCACTATCAATTTACAATCACCCAAATAAAAACTATAAATCCTTTAAATAAAATCTTATTACTATTACAGACTTACTAGAAAATTACAAGAAATATTTTAAATTTTTCATAGGAAAGTTAAATGGACCTCTTTTCTAAGGAAATAAATAAAAATTAATAATTAATCTAATATATTATTATACATATCGATAAATTTTTAATCACATAAAATGTCAAACACAAAATTGCTATGAAAATTGGCTCATGCTCAAAGTATTATATCATCAACTGTCAAATACTTATTCAAAATTTTTCTATATGGTTTTCTAACCCATCTTGCCAAGAAAATCTTACTTGGAAAATTATATGATTTTTTAAAAAGAATTTATAATTAGAAAAATATTTTGAAAAAATAGGAGGCACTAATGGTCCCTATATTTCTATTAAAAATGTTTTTTCAACATTTATTGAAAAAACCACTAATAGTCTCTAGAAGCGTATTTCTACTAAAATATCTTTTCAATTTATTTAAGAGCCATGAGGAAGGGACAAAGAATTTTTTTTTTCCTTGTTTATGATCTCGCACGTAGGGGTGGCTTTGAATAAATTATATATAAAATTATGCATACATTTTAAAAAATATAATGATAGAGGAGGTTTAGGATTGAATTTCAATAATGGATTAAAATGCACCAATATTAATATTTTTTACTCCAATTGTTGTCTAGCTTGTTTTGTAATTTTTGAATCTGGCCATAATTTATTATGGCCTCCTTAGTGCCCCTAGATAAAAATTTATATTCTAGGAAAAACTAAAAATATTTTTCCTATGATACATATTCCCAAAAAAACCTTTAAATAAAATCTTATTACTATTAGTGACTTATTAAAAATTACAGGAAATATTTTAAAATTTTCTTAGGAAAGTAAATGGACCTTTTATTGTCTCTTCTAGGGAAATAAATAAAAATTAATAATCAATCTAATATATTATTATACTTATCGATAAATTTTTAATTAAATAAAATATTAAACACAAATTGCAATAAAAATTGTTTTATGCTAAAAGTATTACAGCATCAACTGTTAAATACTTATTCAAAAATTTTCTATACAGTTTTCTACCCCATCTTGGTACGAAAAATCTTACTTAGAAAATATATAATTTTTAATAAAAAATTTCAATTAAAAAAAGTTTAAAAAAACATGAGACACTACTAGTTTATAGAAAATTATTTCTATAAAATTTATTTTTAATTTTTTCTAGAGGAAAAAGTTTTTTTTTATTTTTTTATTTTATGATCTCGCACGTGCGAAATTGCATGTATGAGATCATCTTCTCGCGAGGAAGGGGGAGATTATTTCTCCCCTGTTCTGGTTTTCCGCCGAGACGACGCGGAGGGAAGGGGGTTACGGCACCGGGGAGGACCTATCGTCGGGGATGACGGCCACGACGGAGTTGGCGGCGACGGAAGCGGCGGTGACGGAAGCGGTGGGGATGGAAACAGAGGCGATGGTGAGGAGAGGAAGAAATCGAACGGATGGCCACAGAGGAGGCTGACGAGCAACTGCGACGGCGGTATAGATGCCGGCGAACAGCTACGACGGCGGTAGAGGCGGTGACAACAACCGATGGGAGGGGTCGGCGGTGACAAGGGGGGAGGAAAAATTCCCCTCCCCCCCCCCCCCCCCCTCCCGCTCGCTCACGATCCCGTTACCGATTCATACCGATCCGACTCATTTCGAGCCGACTCGCGAGCCAACGAACCGAACCTAGCTTCTGTCGAGCTCGGCTCACTAAGGTAAAAGAGCCGATTTCGGTGCTCGAGCTCGGCTCGAGCTTGATAAATGACGAATCGAACTGAGCCGATACCGAGGTGAACCGAGCAAGCTCACGAACCGGATCGGTTAGAAGCCACCCCTACTCCCGCCCGTTTCTCCCCCTCTCCTATCCCTCTCGGCCTCCCTCACTTCTCTCTGTCTCTTCTCCCTCTCTTCTCCCTTTCGGCATATCACTCTCTTCTCCCTCTCGCTATTATCTTTTCCCCCAAAATACCTTCCAATTTCCTACGATTTCCCCTATTTCTGTTTCGGTGTTCTTCGATTTTGACATTTGGGCTTCAATTTCTTAATTTCTACTTTGATTCGGCATCAATTTTCCCATTCGGCTTTGATTTCAGCCATCGGCTTCGGTTTTCCCCAAATTTCAGAAGGTATGACTAAACGGTAATTTTTTTTCTGATCAAATGAGTGTTGTATTTGATTTAATTTTAGTTTTAGTTCCTAATTTGGGGTGATTTGTGCATAATTGTGGGATTTAGTGTTACGGTTTAAGGTCTAAATTTTTTATTAGGGTTAGGGTTTAGTGTTTTTAGAGTTTGGTGCTCTGTATTTAGTGGTTAAGGATTTATGGTATCGTTAGGATTTTGGTACTTTAAAAGCTCGATTTCAAATGTTGAAAGCCACTCCTCCATTTTTTTTAAGATGCAGACAAAAATTTTCATTGCTTGTTGCATATTGTACAATTATATACGTAGAGAGGATTACAATGATATATTTGATTTGGAAGATGATGATTTGGATGACGAGTTTGGCAGAGGAGGTAATGGGGTCCAATTACGTGCAACAGACTATACAGACATCGATGGTCTTGTGGAAGAGGTTACCCAAGTAACAAGCTTTCGAAGGCAGCGTGCATTAGAATCCACAAGAGTCGCACAATTTCGAGATGACATAGAGACTTGCATGTGGAATGATAACTGATGATTGTATCTTTTATTGTTTCTAAACATGTGTTGTTCTTATGTACTAAACTTGTCATTTGATGATTTTAATACTAATCACAAACTGATTATTACAATAAAACTTTATTACATTAGTAATAAAATTGTATATTTATTTATTAAAATTTTACTATATTAAACTAGATATTTAAGTCTGGTAAATAAAATTTAGTTACAATATGCATTTGATCAATTGATTAATTTTAATTTTGTGGAAATATATTATTAATTAATACTACGCCATATTACGTTTTTAATAAAATAATTCTTTTTTTACTCATTATATTTATTTTTTATTTATTGTATTATATTAGTGATTTAATAGTGGTAATATTACGTATAAATATATAGTGTATTAAAGTTATGATTAGATCAATTTTCCTCTTAAATCATTCATTTTTAGGCTATAGTATATCATATGTTATTAATAAATTAATAGCTAAACATATTACTTTCATTTTTTTATTTATAACGTTATTTATTTATTACTTGTAATTAATCATGTGCGTATTTCATTGGCTCACGTAATTACCATATTAATGCACAATAACGTATCTAATTCAATTAATAAATATATTAATATAATTTAATTATACATTAAATAAGTTATTCGTGTAGTAATAATGAATGTTTTACCTAATTTGGGGTTTGAGGATTATGTTGTAATTATAAGTGTACTGTACAGGTTTAGGGATTCTCTTGTTTTTTATGTTTTTCTAATGAGTGGGCATATTCACTGGAAACTGTTTTCCTATACATGAAGGCGTCAAGACTAACACCAAGTGCGAAGATGATCTTCATGTACATGACCGACAAGATCTTCATGTTGGACATGAACTTGAACTTCAAAAGTTAAATTTGGGGGACTAACCCCCCTATATCTTTCTTCCGAAACAGCAACATGGCTTGAGATCACAGAGAAGAGCCGACGAAAATGGCAACCCAGTGATTTACGCGCAGTGCGGGATGAGCAGCAGAGTCAGCTCCGTGATTTCCGCAAAAATAGCAACAATGAAGCCAACTGAAGGGAACTTTCCGACAGCTACAGTGAGTCTTTCTCAGCGCCGAAGGACTCTCGACGGAGACAGTCCAGAGACACACGACGCCAAACAGAGTGGTCATCTTCCCCGTGCGGCTCTGAACAGAGCAGTCGTCGTCGTCTTCTTCGGCAATGGCTGGTCGTCTTCCTTGCTTCCGAACTGAGCGAGACAATAGCCAACTAGAGAGCGGATCGTCTTCAACCTTAAAAAATGGAAACAAATCTTCCCAACGAGCAGAACTATTGTTGAAGATTATATTTGGCAAGATTAAAGATGATGCCAGCACAGAACGGCTGAGAGACAGTAGAGCAGGAGGCAATCGGCGAGAACCAGAATAGAAACCGGACAACGCAGCAGGAGCTTGGATTTATGACTTTCCACAATATTATCATGAATAACAGCAGCGTGCTTTCCTGATTTATAACAACGTGAAATATTGCCAGCGCTGGTTGAGATCTTTTGGATTAAGGTTTAATAGGAAAGGCCGCCAGAGACTAAGGGATAGCAGCTGCGCCAAGGACGGCGTAATTTGAAAATCTACTTGAAAGACGAAGGCCAACCAATTCAACTTGAGAAGAAGAAACCCATGTAGAAACAAGGGTATGAGACATAGATAAAAGAAAGAAAAAAACTAGGTCTAACAAATCAAACTCTACTTCCAATGACGCTGAGAAAAAAATAACATTAATATGACGGGTTAAAAAAGACAACAAGAGAAAAGAAAAAATAACGAGTTTCTTGAATAATAAAAACTATACAACAAGTCCTGAAAATCAAAGCTCTGATACCAAGTTGATTTTCAGGACTCCATGAATTTAGCTCATGGATAAAAAGGGAAAGAATTTAAACATTTTTAATATAATAATTATACTAAGTTTTTGGATATTATAAAAGTAAGTATTTGTGTAAACATTTTCCTTTTTATAAATTAAGTTAATAAATTAATATTATTTTGATATTACTAATAGATATTAAGTTAATAAATATTTTATAATATTCTTTTTATATAACTATTTCATATTTAGATATTAAAAAATTATAATTTGATTATAATTTTAATAGTATAAAAGCACGTATTTGTTTAAACATTATATTTAATAAATTTAATTTATTAACTAATATTAAAAACTGAAGGAAGAAGGGTTATGGAATTGATTATTCCTTACCCTCCCCTTGAAGCTCTATTTATAGATTTATGAAACTACAATATTACAATAATACCCCTCAACTTAGGGTTTAGGATTTAGGGTTTTAACCCTAGAACTTTAAAAAAATTATATCAATGCCATCTCAATGAGACGACCCTTTATTTACTATCCTGCCATCAATGTATGTGGGTGTATGGGGCTTCTCCTTGACTTGTGAGCCTTGAGCCCATCTTCTATTTCTCTTGGATCCATGGGTCTCCCTTGCTCTTATGGGCTTGGGCCCATCTTCTTATACACTTTGATATGTGGGTCTACCTTGGTCGTGTGGGTTTGGGCCCTGTCTTCCAATAACTCGGGTAAATATCCCACTGCAAGTTCACTTGAGAATTCAATGAGCATTTGTCGTTTGTTTTAAAGTGTTTGGATCCATAGCTCATTGCATCTTTAAAATGTTTCAAGCATGCATATCCATATTTAAAACATGTTAGGATATATAAAAAAACTTTCTTATAAAATTTCAAGCAATTATGGTTGAACTAGTGGAATTTCCCAAACTTGGATAGCAAAACTTTTGAGTTCATTTGTGGTGTGTGACTAAATTTTCTTTATTTACATTTTTATATTTTTAATTTTTTCCATACATAAACTCTAAAAATTTTCATTTTCTATTCACCTTATCTATTTGTATACGAGATATTTGGAAATTGAAAACTGAAGTTTTTATTTAAGAAAAAGGTACACATCTAAAATGGAAATGCATAAATGTAGTGAGAGATAATTCCAAAAAGTCTTTGTGACTTTTAGGGATTTTAAACTCTTGTAGTTTTTATATATTAGGTTTTGCAATCATCAGGAAAGGGGGGAGGCGGGGGATTTTTAACTGAGTGTTGACTCCCAATCCATAAGTCATTTCTCACAAAAGTATAGTCCATTATGCATGATTGACAGATAAATCACTTTACTATCATCTATGATTGTTAGGTCAGCTGTTTGTAAGTGGGCAAATAATAGCTTCATTGACTCGGGTAAATATCCCACAGCAAGTTCACTTGACAATTTAATGAGCATTTTTTGTTCGCTTTAAAAAGTTTGGATCCATAGGCCATTTGCATCTTTAACATGTTTCAAACATGCATATCTATATTTAAAACATGTTAGGATCAATTAGAAATGTCGTTCTTATAAAATTTCAAGTGAGTAAGGTTGAACTAGTGGAATTTCCCAGACTTGGATAACAAAACTTTTGTGTTCATTTGCGTGTGTGACTAAATTTTCTTTACTTATATTTGTTATTGTTTTTAATTTTTCCATACATAAACTCTAAAACTTTCGTTTTCTATTTGCCTTATCTTTTTGTTTATGAGATATTTGGAAAGTGAAAACTCAAGTTTTGATTTAAGAAAAAAGTATACATCTAAAAAGGAAATGCAAAAATGTAGAGAGAGATAATTCCGAAAAGTCTTTGTAACTTTTATGGATTGTAAACTCTTTTACTTTTTATATATTAGGGCTTGCAATCATCGGGAAAAGGGGGAGGCGGGGGATTTTTTAACTAAGTGTTGACTCCCAATCCTTAAATCATTTCTCACAAAAATATAGCCCATTATGCATGATTGACCGATAATCACTTTAAAATCATCTATGATTGTTAGGTCAGCTTTTTGTAAATGGGCAAAATAATAGCTTGTTTTACTCGCGTAAATATCCGACCTCAAGTTCACTTGAGAATTTAATGAGCAGTTTTTGTTTGCTTTAAAAGGATTGGATCCATAGGTCATTTGCATCTTAACATGTTTCAACCATGCATATCCATATTTAAAACATGTTAGGATCAGTTAGACATCTCTTTCTTATAATATTCCAAGTGAGTAGGGCCGAACTAGTCGAATTTCCCAAACTTAGATAACAAAACTTTTGTGTTCATTTGTGGTGTGTCACTAAATTTTCTTCACTAAGATTTATTATTGTTTTTAAATTTTTTCATACATAAACTCTAAAATTTTCATTTTCTATTTGACTTATCTATTTTTTTACGAGATAAATGGAAAGGGAAAAATCTAGTTTTAATTTAACCAAAAAGGTTACATCGAAAATGGAAATGCACAAATGGAGAGAGAGATCATTCCAAAAAGTCTCAGTAACTTTTAGGGATTTTAAATTCTTTTAGTTTTCCCAAACTTGGATAACAAAACTTATGTGTTCATTTGTGGTGTGTGAATAAATTTTCTTTGCTTACATTTTTTATTGTTTTTAATTTTTTCCATACATAAACAATAAAATTTTAATTTTGATGTGATCTATTTGCCTTATTTTTTGTTTACAAGATAAATGGAAAGTGAAAACCCAAGTTTTGATTTAAGAAAAAAGTATACATCTAAAACGGAAATGTACAAATGTAGAGAGAGATAATTCCAAAAAGTCTCTGTAACATTTAGGGATTGTAAACTTTTTTATGTTTTATATATTAGGGTTTGCAATCATCGGGAAAAGGGGGGCAGGGAAGGGATTTTTAAGTGAGTGTTGTCTCCATATCCTTAATTCATTTTTTACAAAAATATAGCCCATTACACATGATTGACTAATAAACCACTTTACAATGATCTATGATTGTTAGGTTAGCTTTTTGTAAATGGGTAAAATAATGGTTTGTTTGACTCGGGTAAATATCCACTACACATTCACTTGAAAATTTAATGAGCATTTGTTGTTCGCTTTAAAAAGTTGTGATCTATAGGTCATTTGCATATTTAACATGTTTTAAGCATGCATATCCATATTTAAAACATGTTAGGATCAATTAGAAATCTCTTTCCAATAAAATTCCAACCTATTAGGGTTCAACTAGTGGAATTTCCTGAACATGGTTGACAAAACTTTTGTCTTCATTTGTGGTAGGTGAATAAATTTTCTTTTCTTACATTTGTTATTGTTTATAAGTTTTTACATACATAAACTCTAAAATTTTCAATCGCCATTTGCCTTTATCTTTTTCTTTACGAGATAAATGGAAAGGGAAAACTCAAGTTTAGATTTAAGAAAAAAATATACATCCAAAATAGAAAGGCACAAATGTATAGAGAAATAATTCCAAAAAGTCTATGTAACTTTTAGGGATTGTAAGCTCTTTTAGTTTTTATATATTTGTTTTTCTAATCAACGGGAAAAGGGAGAGATGGGGGATTTTTAACTGAGTTTTGACTCCCAATCCATAAGTCATTTCTCACAAAAATATTGCCCGTTACTCATGATTGGCCGATAAATCACTTTCCAATCATTGATTATTTTTAGGTCAACTTTTTTTAAATGGGAAGATAATGGATTGTTTGACTCGAGTAAATATCCCATCGCACATTCACTTGAGAATTTAATGAGCATTTGTTGTTCGCTTTAAAAGGTTTGGATCCATAGGTCATTTGCATCTTGAACATGTTTCAAGCATGCATATCCATATTTAAAACATGTTAGGCTCAATTAGAAATCTCTTTCTTATAAAATTCAACGCTATTATGGTTAATCTAGTCGAATTTCCCAAACTTGGAAAACAAAACTTTAGTTTTCATTTGTTGTGTGTGAATGAATTTTCTTTACTTACATTTGTTATTTTTTTTATTTTTTACTTACATAAACTCTAATAAATTCACTTTTATTTGCCATTTTGTTTACAAGATAAATGGAAAGTGAAAACACAAGTTTTAATTTAATAAAAAAGTACACATTTAAAATGGAAATGCACAAATGTAGAGAGAGATAATTCCAAAAAGTCTCTGTAACTTTTAGGGATTGTAAACATTTTTTTTATATATTAGGCTTTGCAATCCTCTGGAAAATGTTGACTCTCAATCCTTAAGTTATTTTTTTAAAAAATGTAGCCCATTACTCTTTATTGACCGATAAATCACTTTAAAATTGTCTATGATTGTAAGGTCAGCCTTTTGAAAATGGGAAAAATAAGGGCTAGTTTGACTCTGGTAAATATCCCACTGCGTGTTCACTTGAGAATTTAACAAGCATTTATTGTTCGATTTAAAAGGTTTGGATCCATAGATTATTTGCATATTTAACATGTTTCGAGCATGCATATCCATATTTGAACTATGTTAGGAACAATTAGAAATATCTTTCTTATAGAATTTCAAATTATTTGGATTGAACTAGTGGAATTTCCCAAACTTGGATAACAAATTTTTTTTTCAATGTGGTGCGTTAATAAATTTTCTTTACTTATATTTGTTATTGTTTTTAACTTTTTCAATATGTAAACTCTAAAATTTTCATTTCCTATTTGTCTTATCTTTTTGCTTATGAAATAAATGGAAAGTGAAAACTCTAGTTTTGATTTAATAAAAACGAATACATCTAAAGTGGAAATGCAAAAATGTAGAGAGAGAAAACTCCATAAAGTCTTTGTAACTTTTAGTGATTGTAAAAACTTTAAGTTTTTATATATTAGGTTTTGCAATCATTGGGAAAAGGGGGAGGCAAGGTATTTTTAACAGAGTATTAACTCCAAATCCTTAAGTCATTTCTTACAAAAAACTAGCCCGTTATTCAAGATTGACCGATAAAGCTCTCTACAATCATCTATGATTGTTAGATCAACTTCTTGTAAATGGGCAAAATAATGGCTTGTTTGAATCGGGTACATATTCCACCGCACATTCACTTGAAAATTTAATGAGAATTTGTTGTTCCCATTAAATGGTTTGGATCCATAGGTCATTTACATCTTTAACATGTTTCGAGTATGCATATACATATTTAAAACGTTTTACAATCAATTAGAAATCTTTTTCTTATAAAATTCCGAGCTATTGGGGTTGAACTAGTGGAATTTCCCAAACTTGGATAACAAAACTTTTGTGTTCATTTGTGGTGAGTGAATAAATTTTCCTTACTTACATTTGTTATTGTTTTAAATTTTTACTTTAAATAAATTCTAAAATTTTCATTTTGTTGTGATTTAAACGCCTTATCTTTTTGTTTACGAGAGAAATGGAAAGTGAGAACTCAAGTTTTGATTTAAGAGAAAAGTATACATCTTAAATTGAAATCCACAACTGTTGAGAGAGATTATTCCAAAAAGTCAATGTAACTTTTAGGAATTTTAAACTCTTTTAGTTTTTATATATTAGATTTTGCAATCATCTGGAAAAGGGGGAGGCATGGGAGTTTTACTGAGTGGTGACTCCCAATCCATAAGTCATTTCTTAAAAAAATATAGCCCCTTACGCATGATTGGCAAATAAATTAATTTACAATCATCTATGATTGTTAGGTCAGCCTTATGTAAATGGTTAAAAAATGGCTTGTTTGACTCGGGTAAATATCCCACCACACATTCACTTGAGAATTTAATGAACATTTTTGGTTCGCTTTAAAATTTTTGGATCCATAGGTCCTTAGCATCTTTAACATGTTTCAAGTATGCATATCCTTATTTAAAACATCTTAGGATCAATTAGAAATCTTTCTTATAAAATTCCAAGCTATTAGGGTTCATTTGTGGTGTGTGAATAAATTTTATTTTGTTACATTTGTTATTGTTTTTAATTTTTTTCATACATAAACTCTAAAATTTTAATTTTGTAGTGTTCTATTTGCCTTATCTTTTTGTTTACGAGATAAATGGAAAGTGAAAACTCAAGCCATTTTGCATTTCACTAGATCAACCCTAATAGCTCGGTATTTAATAAGAAAGAGATTTCTCTACACGTTTTAATAAATGGATATGCATGCTTGAAACATCTTAAAGATTCAAATGACCTATGGATCCAAACCTTTTACAGAGAAAATATTAAATTCTCAAGTAAACGTGCGGTGGGATATTTACCCGAGTCAAACAAGTGGCTATCTTTTTGTAAGGAAAGACTTATAGATTGGGAGTCAACACTCAGTTAAAAATCTCCCCCCCCCCCCCTCCCCCCCCGTTTTCCCGATGATTGCAGAACTTGATATATAAAAACTAAAAAGAGTTTAAAATCCCTAAAAATTATAGACACCTTTTGGAATTATCTCTCTCTACATTTGTGCATTGTGCATTTCCATTTTAGATGTATACTTTTTTCTTAAATTAAAACTTGAGTTTCCACTTTCCCTTCATCTCGTAAAAAAAGGAGATAAAAGGCAAATAGATCAAAACAAAATGAAAATTTTAGAGTTTATGTATGGAAAGAATTTCAAGAAATAAACAAATATAAGTAAAGAAAATTTATTCACACACTACAAATGAACACAAAATTTTTGTTATCCAAGTTTGTGAAATTCCACTAGTTCAACCTAATAGCTCGGAATTTTATAAGAAAGTGATTTTTCTACACATGTTTTAAAAAATGGATATGAATTCTTGACACATGTAAAAGATACAAATGACCTATGAATCCAAACCTTTAAATGATAATAACATTAAATTCTCAAGTGAACGTGGGGTGGGAAATTTACCCGAGTCAAACATGCCATTATTTTGCCTATTTACAAAAAGCTGACCTAAAGAGCATAGATGATTGTAAAGTGATTTATCATGCATAACGGGATATGTTTTTGTAAGGAATTACTTATGGATTATTAGTCAACACTCAATTAAAAATCCTGTCTCCTCCTTTTCCCAACGATTGTAGAATCTGATATATAAAAACTAAAAAGAGTTTACATTCCCTAAAAATTACAGATACTTTTTTGAATTATCTCTCTCTACATTTGTTAATTTTGCTTTTCCATTTTAGAAGTATAATTTTTTATTAAATCAAAACTAGATCTTTCACTTTCCCTTCACCTCATAAACAAAAAAAAGAGATAAAAGGGAAATAGATCACAACAAAATGAAAATTTTAGAGTTTATGCATGGAAAGAATTTAAAGCAATAAACATATTTAAGTAAAAAAAAATTATTTACACACCACAAATGAACCCAAAAGTTTTGTTATCCAAGTTTGGGAAATTCCACTAGATGAACCCTATTAGCTCGATATTTTATAAAAAAGAGATTTTTCTACACATGTTTTAATAAATGGATATGCATGCTTGAAACATGTTAAAGATGCATTTGACCTATGGATCCAAACCTTTTAAAGAGAATAACATTAAATTCTCAAGTGGACGTGTGGTGGGATATTTACCCGAGTCCAACAAGCCATTATTTTACCCATTTACAATAAGCTGACCTAACGATCATAGATTATTTTAAAGTGAATTAAGATGCATAACGGGCTATATTTTTGTAAGGAATGACTTATGGATTGGGAGTCAACTCTCAGTAAAAAATCTCCCGCCTCACCCTTTTCACGATGATTGTCAAACCTGATATATAAAAACTAAATAGAGTTTACAACCCCTAAAAATTACTGACACTTTTGGGAGTTATCTCTCTCTACATTTGTGCATTGTGCATTTCCATTTTAGATTTATACTTTTTTCTTAAATCAAAAATTGAGTTTTCACTTAAAAAAAGACTTAAAAAGCAAATAGATCGCAACAAAATGAAAATTTTAGAGTTTATGTATAGAATTTAAAGCAATAAAAAAAAGTAAGTAAAGAAAATTAATTCACACACCACAAATGAACACAATACTTTTTCTATCCAAGTTTGGGAAATTCCACAAGATCAATGCTAATAGCTCGGAATTTTATTAGAAAGAGATTTTGAAACATATAAAATTTACAAATGACCTACGGATCAAAACCTTTTAAAGAGAATAACATTAAATTCTCAAGTGAACTTGCGGTGGGATATTTACCCGAGTCAAACAAGCCAATATTTTTCCCGTTTACAAAAAGCTGACCTAACAATCATAGATGATTTTAAAGTGGTTTATCATGTGTAATGGGTAATCTTTTTTTAAGGAAAGAATTATGGATTGGGAGTCAACATTCAGTTAAAAATCCCCCGCCTCCCCCTTTTCCTGACGGTTGCAAAACCTGATATATAAAACCTAAAAGGTGTTTACAATCCCTAAAAATTAAAAATAAGTTTTTTGAATTATCTCTCTCTACATTTGTGAATTGTCCATTTCCATTTTAGATGTATACTTTTTTCTTAAATCAAAACTTGAGCTTGCACTTTCCCTTGACCTCGTGAGCCAAAAAAAGAGATAAAAGGCAAATAGCTCACAACAAAATGAAAATTTTAGAGTTTATGTATGGAAAGAATTTAAAGAAATAAAAATATTTAAGTAAAGAAAATTTATTCACACACCACAAATGAACCCAAAGTTTTGTTATGCAAGTTTGGGAAATTCCACTAGATCAACCCTAATTGCTCTGTATTTTATAAGAAAGAGATTTTTCTACACATGTTTTAATAAATGGATATGCATGCTTGAAACATGTTAAAGATTCAAATGACCTATGGATCCAAACCTTTTAAAGAGAATAACATGAAATTCTCAAGTGAACGTGCGATGGGATATTAACCCGAGTCAAACAAGCCATTATTTTACAAATTTACACAAAGTTGACCTAACTATCATAGATGATTTTAAAGTGATTTAACATGCTTAACGGGCTATATTTTTTAAAGGAATGACTTATGGATTGGGAGTCAACTCTCAGTTAAAATTTCCCCGCCTCACCCTTTTCCCGACGATTGTCGAACCGTATATATAAAAACTAAAAAGAGTCTACAATCCCTAAAAATTATTGACACTTATTGGAATTATCTCTCTCTACATTTGTGCATTGTGCATTTCCATTTTAGATGTATACTTTTTTCTTTAATCAAAACTTGAGTTTTCACTTTCCCTTCAACTCAGTAACAAAAAAATAGAAATAAAAGGCAAATAGATCTCAACAAAATGAAAATTTTACAATTTATGTAAGGAAAGAATTTAAAACAATAAAAAAATTTAAGTAAATAAAATTTATTCATACACCACAAATGAACACAATAGTTTTGTTATCCAAGTTTGGGAAATTCCACTAGTTGAACCGTACATATGTTTTAAAAAAGTGATATGCATGCTTGAAACATGTTAAAGATGCAAATGACCTATGGATCCAAACCTTTTAAAGAGAATAACATTAAATTCTCAAGTGAACGTACGGTGGGATATTTACCTGAGCCAAACAAGCCAATATTTTGCCCATTGAATAAAAGCTGACCAAACGATCATAGATGATTGTAATGTGATTTATCATGTGTAAAGGGCTATATTTTTTAAAGGAATGACTTATGGATTGGGAGTCAACACTGAGTTAAAAATCCCCCATCTCCCTCTTTTCCCGATGATTGGCGAACCGGATATATAAAGCTAAAAAGAGTTTAAAATCACTAAGAATGACTGTCACTTTTTGGAATTATCTCTCTCTACATTTGCACATTGTGCATTTCCATTTTAGATGAATAATTTTTTTTTAATCAAAACTTGAGTTTTCACTTTCCCTACTTCTTGTAAACAAAAAAAAGTGATAAAATTCAAACTGGTCACAAAAAAATGAAAATTTTAGATTTTATGTATGGAAAGAATTTAAAGCAATAAACTAAAGTAAGTAAAGAAAATTTATTCACACACCACAATTGAACACAAAAGCTTTGTTATCCAAGTTTGGGAAATTCCACTTGATCAACCCTAATAGCTCGGTATTTTATAAAAAAGAGATTTCTCTACACATATTTTAATAAATGGATATGCATGCTTGAAACATCTAAAAGATTCAAATGACATTTGCATCCAAACCTTTTAAAGAGAATAACATTAAATTCTCAAGTGAACGTTCGGTGGGATATTTACCGGAGTCAAACAAGCCATTATTTTTCCCATTTACAAAAAAACTGACCTAACAATCATAGATGATTTTAAAATGATTTATCTTTCATAATGAGCTATACTTTTGTAAGGAAAGACTTATGGATAGGGAGTCAACACTCAATTAAAAATCCCCCGCATCCCCCTTTTCCCGACGATGGCAGAACCTGATATAAGAAAACTAAAAAGAGCTTGCAATCCCTAAAAACTACAGACACTTTTTGGAATTATCTCTGTCTACATTTGTGCATTGTGCATTTTCATTTTAGATCTTTACTTTTTTCTTAAATCAAAACTTGAGTTTCCACTTTCCCTTCATATCGTAAACAAAAAAAGTGATAAAAGGCAAATAGATCACACAAAATGAAAATTTTAGAGTTTATGAATGGAAAGAATGTAAAGAAATAAACAAATATAAGTAAAGAAAATTTATTCACCCACCACAAATGAACACAAAATTTTTGTTATCCAAGTTTGGGTAATTCCACTAGTTCAACCATAATAGCTCAGAATTTTATAAGAAAGAGATTTTTCTACACATTGTTTAAAAAATGGAGATGCATGCTTGAAACGAGTTAAAGATATAAATGACCTATGGATCCAAACCTTTTAAAGAGAATAACATTAAATTCTCAAGTGAACGTGCGGTGGGATATTTACCCGAGTCAAACAAGCTATTATTATGCCCATTTCCAAAAGGCTGACCTAACGATCATAGATGATTGTAAAGTGATTTATCATGCATAACGGGCTATATTTTTGTAAGGAATGACTTATGTATTTGGAGTCAACACTCAGTTAAAAACCCCCCGCCTCCCCCTTTTCCCGACGATTGCAAAACCTAATATAAAAAACTAAAAAGACTTTCCAATCCCTAAAAATTGCAGATACTTTTTGAATTATCTCTCTCTACATTTGTGAATTGTGCATTTCCATTTTAGATGTATACTTTTTTCTTAAATCAAAATTTGAGTTTTCACTTTCCGTTCACCTCGTAAAAAAAAAAACAGATAAAAGGCAAATAGATCACAACAAAAAGAAAAATTTAGAGCTTATGTATGGAAAAATTTTTAAGCAATAAACATATTTAAATAAAAAAATTTATTCATGCACCACAAATGAACCCAAATGTTTTGTTATCCAAGTTCGGGAAATTCCACTAGATCAACCCTAATCGCTCGGTATTTTATAAGAAAGAGATTTTTCTACACATGTTTTAATAAATGGATATGCATGCTTGAAAGATGTTAAAGATGCAAATGACCTATGGATCCAAACCTTATAAAGAGAATAACATTAAATTCTCAAGTGAACGTGTGGTGGGATATTTACTAGAGTCAAACAAGCCATTATTTTACCCATTTACAAAAAGTTGACCTAACGATCATAGATGATTTTAAAGTGATTTAACATGCGTAACGTGCTGTATTTTTGTAAGGAATGACTTATGGATTGGGAGTCAACTCTCAGTTAAAAATCCCCCGCCTCACCCTTTTCCCAACGATTACCGAACCTGATATATACAAATTAAAAAGAGTTTACAATCCCTAAAAATTGTAAACTATTTCTGGAATTATCTCTCTCTTCATTTGTGAATTATGCGTTTCCATTTTAGATGTATACTTTTTTTCTTAATTTAAAACTTGACTTTTCACTTTCCCTTCATCTCGTAAAAACGTAAAGAGATCACAACAAAATGAAAATTTTATAGTTTATGTATGGAAGAAATTTAAAGCAGTGAACAAAAGTAAGTAAAGACAATTTATTCACACACCAAAAATGAACATAAAAGTTTTGTTATCCAAGTTTGGGAAATTCCACTAGATCAACCATAATAGCTTGGTATTTTATGAGAAAGAGATTTTTCTACACATGTTTTAATAAATGGGTATGCATGTTTGAAACATGTTAAAGATGCAAATGACCAATGGATCCAAACCTTTTAAAGAGAATAACATTAAATTCTCAAGTGAACGTGCGAGGGGATACTTACCTGAGCCAAACAAGCCATTATTTTCCCATTTACAAAAAGCTGACCTAACGATCATAGATGATTGTAAAGTGATATATCATGCGTAACACTCGGTTAAAAATCATCTGCCTCCTCCTTTTCCCGACCATTGAAAAACCTAATATATAAAAACTAAAAAGTGTTTACATCCCTAAATATTACGGATACTTTTTTGAATTATCTCTCTGTACATTTGTGAATTGTGCATTTCCATTTTAGATGTATAATTTTTTCTTAAATCAAAACATATGTTTTCACTTTCCTACTTCTTGTAAACAAAAAAAAGAGAAAATGCAAATAGATCACAACAAAATGAAAATTTTAGAGTTTATGTATGGAAATAATTTAATGCAATAAACAAAAGTAAGTAAAACAATTTATTCACACACCACAAATGAACACAAAAGTTTGGTTATCCAAGTTTGTGAAATTCCACTAGATTAACCCTAATAGCTCGGTATTTTATAAGAAAGAGATTTCTCTACACATATTTTAATAAATTTTATTCACACACCACAAATGAACACAAAAGTTTTGTTATCCAAGTTTTGGTAATTCCACTAGTTCAACCCTAATAGCTCAAAATTTTATTAGAAAGAGATTTTTCTACATATGTTTTAAAAAATGGATATGAATGCATGTAACATGTTAAAGATGCAAATGACCTATGGATCCAAATCATTTAAAGAGAATAACATTAAATTCTCAAGTGAACGTGTGGTGGGATATTTACGCGAGTCAAAGAAGCCATTATTTTGCCCATTTACAAAAAGCTGACCTAACAATCATAGATGATTCTAAAGTGATTTATCATGTGTAACGGGCTATTTTTTTTGTAAGGAATGACTTATGGATTGGGAGTAAACACACAGATAAAAAACCCCCGCCTCCCCCTTTTCCCGACGGTTGCAAAACCTCACATATACAAACTAAAAAGAGTTTACAATCCCTAAAAATTATAGAAAAGTTTTCAACTTATCTCTCTCTACATTTGTGCATTGTGAATTTCCGTTTTAGATGTATACTTTTTTCTTAAATCAAAACATGAGTTTTCACTTTCTCTTCATCTCGTAAACAAAAAAAAAAAAGATAAAAGGCAAATAGATCACAACAAAATGAAAATTTTAGAGTTTTTGTGTGGAAAGAATTTAAAGCAATCACCAAATGTAAGTAAAGAAAATTTATGCACACACCACAAATAAACACAAAAGTTTTGTTATCCAAGTTTGGGAAATTCCACTAGTTCAACCCTAATAGTTCTGAGTTTTATTAGAAAGGGATTTTTCTACACATGTTTTAAAAATTGGATATACAAGCTTGAAATATGTTAAAGATTCAAATGACCTTGGATCCAAACCTTTTAAAGAGAATAACATTACATTTTCAAGTGAACGTGCGATTGGATATTTAACCGAGTCAAACAAGCCATTATTTTGTCCATTCAAAAAAAGCTGACCTAATGATTATAGAAGATTGTGAAGTGATTTATCATGCGTAACGAGCTATATTTTTGTAAGGAATGACTTATGGATTGGGTGTCAACACCCATAAAAAATCCCCCGCCTCTCCCTTTTCCCGACGATTGCAGAACCTGATAAATAAAAACTAAAAAGAGTTTAAAATCCCTAAAAATTACAGACACTTTTTGGAATTATCTCTCTCTACATTTGTGCATTGTGGATTTCAATTTTAGATGTATACTTTTTCATAAATCAAAACCTAAGTTTCCATTTTCCCTTCATCTCGTAAAAAAAAAGAGATAAAAGGCAAATAGATCAATAAAAAATGAAAATTTTAAAGTTTATGTATTGAAAGAATTTAAAGCAACTAACAAATGTAAGTAAAGAAAATTTATTCATACACCACAAATGAACACAAAATTGTTGTTATCCAAGTTTGGGAAACTCCACTAGTTCTACCCTAATAGCTCGGAAATTGATAAGTAAGAGATTTTTCTACACGTGTTTTAAAAAATTGATATGCATGCTTGAAACATGTTAAAGATGCAAATGACCTATGGATCCAAACCTTATAAAAAGAATAACGTTAAATTCTCAAGTGAAGGTGCGGTGGGATATTTACCCGAGTCAAACTAGCCATTATTTTGCCCATTTACAAAAAACTGACCTAACGATCATAGATAATTGTAAAGTGATTTATCATGCATAATTGGATATATTTGTGTAAGGAATGACTTATGGATTGGGAGTCAACACTCAGTTAAAAATCCCCCGCCTCCCCCTTTTCCCTGTGATTGCAAAACCTGATATATAAAAACAAAAAAGAGTCTACAATCCCTAAAAATTACAGACATTTTTTGGAATTATTTCTCTCTACATTTGGGCATTGTGCATTTCCATTTTTTAGGCTACTTTTTTCTTAAATCAAAAATCAAGTTTACTTTCCCTTCATCTCGTAAACAAAAAAAGAGATAAAAGGCAAATAGATCACAACAAAATTAAAATTTTAGAGTTTATGTACGGGATGAATTTAAAGCAATAACAATTGTAAGTAAATAAAATTTGATCACACACCACAAATGAACACAAAAGTTTAATTATCCATGTTTGGGAAATTCCACTCGTACAACCCTAATAGCTCGGAATTTTATAAGAAAGATATTTTTCTACTCATGTTTAATAAAATGGTTATGCATGCTTGAAACATGTTAAAGATGCAAATGACCTATGGATCAAAAACTTTTATAGAGAATAACATTAAATTCTCAAGTAAAGGTGCGGTGGGATATTTACCCAAGTCAAACAAGCCATTTTTTTGCCCATTTACAAAAAGCTGACCTAACGATCATAGATGATTGTAAAGTGATTTATCATGCTTAACGGGCTCTATTTTTTTAAGGAATGACTTATGGATTTGGAGTCAACAGTCAGTTAAAAATCCTCCGCCTCCCCCTTTTCCTGACGATTGCAAAACCTGATTTATATAAACTAAAAATATTTTACAATCCCTAAAAATTACAGACACTTTGGAATTATCTCTCTCTCCATATTTTTGCATAGTGCATTTCCAATCTGGATGTATACCATTTTCTTAAATCAAAACTTGAGTTTTGACTTTCACTTCATCTCTTAAACAAAAAAAGAGGTAAAAGGCAAATAGATAACAACAAAATGAAAATTTTAGAGTTTATTTATGGAAAGAATTTAAATAAATAACATATGTAAGTAAAAAAATTTATTCACCCACCACAAATGAACACAAAATTTTGTTATCGGAGTTTGGGAAATTCGACTAGTTCAACCCTAATAGCTCTGAATTTTATAAGAAAAATATTTTTCTACACATGTTTTAAAAAATGGATATGCATGCTTGAAACATGTTAAAGATGCAAATGACCTATGGATCGAAACCTTTTAAAGAGAATACCATTAAATTCTCAAGTGAAGCTGTGATGGGATAATTACCCGAGTCCAACAAGACATTATTTTGCCCACGTACATAAGGCTGACCAAATGATCATAGATGATTTTAAAGTGATGTATCATTCTTAATGGGCAACAATTTTTTAAGGAATGACTATTTGATTGGGAGTCAACACTTTTTTAAAAATCCCCTGCCTCCCCCATTTCCCGACAATTGCAGAGCCTGATATATAAAACCTACAAAGAGTTTACAATCCCTAAAAAATATAAAAACTTTTAAGAATTATCTCTTTCTACATTTGCGCATTTGGCATTTCCATTTTAAATGTATACTTTTAGTTTTCACTTTCCCTTCATCCCGTAGACAAAAAAAAACATCACAGGCAAATCGATCACAACAAAATGAAAATTGTAGAGTATATGTATGGAAAGAATTTAAAGAAATAAAAAATGTAGGAAAATAAAATATTTATTTATTCATACACCAGAAATGAAAACAAAAGATTTTTTATCCAAGTTTGGAAAATTCCACTAGTTCAACCCTAATAGCTCGTAATTTTTTAAGAAAGAGATTTTACTAGACATGTTTTAAAAAATGGATATGCATGCTTGAAACATATTAAAGATATAAATGACCTATGGATCCAAACCTTTTAAAGTGAATAACAATAAATTCCCAAGTGAAGGTTCGGTGGGATATTTATCCGAGTCAAACAAGCCATTTGTTGCCCATTTACAAAAAGCTGACCTAACAATCATAGATGATTTTCAAGTGATTTATCAAGCGTACCGGGCTATTTTTTTTAAGGAATGACTTATGGATTAAGAGTCAACACTCAGTTAAAAATCCCTTGCCTCCCCCTTTTCTCGACGATTGCAAAACCTGATATATAAAAACTAAAAAGAGTTTACAATTTCTAAAAATTACAGACACTTTTTTGGATTATCTCCCTCTACATTTGTCCATTGTGCATATCCATTTTAGATGTATAGTTTTTTCTTAAATCAAAACTTAAATTTTCACTTTCCCTTCATCTCGTAGACAAAAAAAGAGATAAAAGGCAAATAGATCACGACAAAAAGAAAATTTTGGAGTTAATGTAAAATTTAAAGCAATAAAAAATGTAAGTAAAGAAAATTTATTGATAGACCACAAATGAACACAAAAGTTTTTTAATCCAAGTTTGGGAAATTTCACTAGTTCAACCCTAAGAGGTGGGAAATTTATAAGAAAGAAATTTTTCTACACATGTTTTAAAAAATGGATATGCATGCTTGAAACTTGTTAAAGATGCAAATTACCTATGAATCCAAAGCTTTTAAGGAGAATAATAATAAATTCTCAAGCGAAGGAGTGGTGTGATATTTACCCGAGTCAAACAATCCATTATTTTGCACATTTACAAAAAGTTGACCTAACGATCATAGATGATTGTAAAGTGATTTATCATGAGTAACATGCAATATTTTTGTGACGAATGTCTTATGGATTGGGAGTAAACACTCAATTAAAAATCCCCCACCTCGCCCTTTTCTCGATGATTACAAAACCTGATATATAAAAACTAAAAAGAATTAACAATCCCTAAAAATTACAGAAACTTTTTGGAATTATCTCTTGCTACATTTGTGCATTGTGCATTTCCATTTTTTATGTTAATTTTTTCTTAAATAAAAACTTGAGTTTTCACTTTCCCTTCATCTCATAAACAAAAAAAGAGATCAAATGCAAATAGATCACAACAAAATGAAAATTTTAGAGTTTATGTATTGAAAGAATTTAAAGCAATAAAAAATGAAAGTAAAGAAATTTAATCACACATCTCAAATGAACACAAAAGTTTTGTTATCCAAGTTGGGAATTTCCACTAGTTCAAACCCTAATAGTTCAGAATTTTATAAGAAAGAGATTTTTCTACACATGTTTTAAAAAATGGATATGCATGCTTGAAACATGTTCAAGATGCAAATGACAAATGGATCCAAACCTTTTAAAGAGTATAACATTAAATTCTCAAGTGAAGGTGTGGTGGGTTATTTACCCGAGACAAACAAGCCATTATTTTTCCCATTTACGAAAAGTTTACCTAACGATGATTAATGATTGTAAAGTGATTTATCACGACTAACGGGCAATATTTTTGCAAGGATTGACTTAAGGATAGGTAGTAACCAGTCAGTTAAAAATCCCCCGCTTCCCCCTTTTCCCGACGATTATAAAACCTGATATATAAAAACGAAAAAGAGTTTACAATCCCTTAAAATTAAAGAGACTTTTTGGAATTATCTCTCTACATTTTTTCATAGTGCATTTCCATTTTGGATGCATACATTTTTCTTAAATCTAAACTTGATTTTTCACTTTCCCTTCATCTTGTAAACAAAAAAAGAAAAAAAAGGCAAATAGATCACAACATAATGAAAATTTTAGAGTTTATGTATGAACACAATTTAAAGCAATAACATATGTAAGTAAAGAAAATTTATTCACAAACCACAAATGAAGACAAAAGCTTTGTTATCCAAGTTTGGGAAATTCCACTAGTTCAACAATATTAGCTCAGAATTTTATAAGAAAAAGATTTTTCTACACATGTTTTAAAAAATGGATATCCGTACTTGAAACACGTTAAAGATTCAAATGACCTTTGGAGCGAAACCATTAAAAGAGAATAACATTAAATTCTCAAGTGAACCTGCGGTGGGATATTTACTTGAATCAAACTAGCCATTATTTTTCCCATTTACAAAATGTTGACCTAACAATCAAATATGATTGTAAAGTGATTTATCATGCGTAACGGGCTATATTTTTGTAAGGAATTATTAATGGATGTGGAGTCTCCACTCAGTTAAAAATCCCCTACCTCCCCCTTTTCACGACGATTGCAAAACATGATATATAAAAACTAAAAAGATTTTACAATCACTAAAAATTAAAAAATATTTTTGGAATTATCTCTCTCTACATTTGTGCGATGTGCATTTCCACTTTGGATGTGCACTTGTTTCTTAAATCAAAACTTGAGTTTTCACTTTCTTTTCATCTCGTAAAAAAAAAAAAAGATAAAAGGCAAATAGATCACAACAAAATGAAAATTTTAGAGCTTATGTATGGAAAGAATTTAAAGAAATAACAAATTTAAGTAAAGAAAATTTATTCACACACCACAAATGAACACAAAAGTTTTGTTATCCTTGTTTGGGAAATTCCACTAGTGCAACCCTAATAGCACGGAAGTTTAAGAAAGAGATTTTTGTACACATGTTTTAAAAAATGGATATGCATGCTTGAAACATGTTTAAGATGCAAATGACCTATGGATCCAAACCTTTTAAAGAGAATAATATTAAATTCTCAAGTGACGGTGCTGTGGGATATTTACTCGAGTCAAACAAGCCATTATTTTACCCATTTACCAAAAGCTAACGTAACAATCAAAGATTATTGTCAAGTGATTGATCATGTGTAACAAGCTATATTTTTGTAAGGAAATCCTTATGGATAGGGTGTCAGCACTCAGGTTAAAATCCCACGCCTCCCCCTTTTCCCGACGATCGCAAAACCTGGTATATAAAACCTAAAAAGAGTTTACAATCCCTAAAAATTACAAAAACATTTTGGAATTATATCTCTCTACATTTGTGCATATTGCATTTCCATTTTAGATGTATATTTTTTTTAAATCAATACTTCAGTTTTCACTTTTCCTTCATCTCGTAGACAAAAAAAGAGATAAAAGGCAAATAGATCACAACAAAATGAAAATTTTAGAGTTTATGTATGGAAAGAATTTAAAGCAATAACAAATGTAAGTAAAGAAAATTTATTCACACACACAAATTAACATTAAAGTTTTGTTATCCAAGTTTGGGAAATTCCACTAATTCAACCCTAATAGCTCGTAATGTAATAAGAAAAAGATTTTTCTAGATATGTTTTAAAAAATTCTCAACTGAAGGTTCGGGGGATATTTACCCTAGTCAAACAAGCCATTATTTTGCCCATTTACATATAGCTGACCTAACGATCATTGATGATTTTAAAATGATTTATCAAGCGTAACTAGCTATATATTTGTAAGGAATGACTTATGATTGGAGTCAACACTCAGTTAAAAATCCCCCGCCTCCCCCTTTTCCCTACGATCGCAAAACCTGACATATAAAAACTAAAAAGAGTTTACAATACCTAAATATTACAAACAGTTTTTGGGATTATCTCTCTCAACTTTTGTGCATTGTGCATTTCCATTTTAGATGTATACTTTTTTCTTAAATCAAAACTTGAGTTCTCACTTTCCCTTCATCTCGTAAAAAAAAAAAAGAGATCAAAGACAAATAGATCACAAAAAAATGAAAATTTTAGAGTTTATGTAAGGAAAGAATTTAAAGAAATAACAAATGACAGTAAAGAAAATTTATTCACAAACTACAAATGAACACAAAATTTTTGTTATCCAAGTTTGGAAAATTCCACTCGTTCAATCCTAATAGCTCAGAATTTTAAAGGAAATGAGATTTTTCTACACATGTTTTAAAAAATAGAGATGCATGCTTGAAACATGTTAAAGATGCTCATGACTTATGGATCAAAACCTTTTAAAGAGAATAACATTAAATTCTTAAGTGAAGGTGCTGTGGTATATTTATCCAATTGAAGCATGCCATTATTTTACGCTTTTACAAAAAGTTGACCAAACGATGATTGATGATTTAAAAGTGATTCATCATGCGTAACGGGCTATATTTTTGTAAGGATTGACTTATGGATTGGGTGTCAACACTCAATTCAAAATCCCTACCCTCCCCCTTTTTCCGACAATTGCAAAACTTGATATATAAAAACTAAAAAGAGGCGATAATCCCTAAAAATTACAGACACTTTTTGGAATTATATCTGTCTACATTTGTGCATTGTGCATTTCCATTTTAGATGTATATTTTTTTCTTGTTTTCACTTTTCCTTCATCTCGTACACAAAAAAAAGATATAAAAGGCAAATAGATCACAACAAAATCAAAATTTTAGAGTATATGTATGGAAAGAATTTAAAGCAATAAAAAATGTAAATAAATAAAATTTATTCCCACACCACAAATGAACTCAAAATTTTTGCTATCAAAGTTTGGAAAATTCCACTAATTCAATCCTAATAGCTTGTAATTTTATAAGAAAAAGATTTTTCTAGACATGTTTTAAAAAATGGATATGCGTGCTTGAAATATGTTAAAGATGCAAATGACCTATGGATTTGGACCTTTAAAAAGAATAACATTAAATTCTCAAGTGAAGGTTCGGTGGGAAATATACCCGAATCAAACAAGCCATTATTTTTCCCATTTACATGTAAAAGACCTAACAATCATAGATGATTGTATAATGATTTATCAAGCTTAACTGGGTATATTTTTGTAAGGAATGACTTATGGATTGGGAGTCAACAGTCAGTTAAAAATCCCCCGCCTCCTCATTTTCCCGACGATTGCAAAACCTAATATATAAAAACAACAAAGATTTTACAATCCCTAAAAATTACAGACACTTTTTGGGATTATCTCTTTCTACATTTTTGAATTGTGCATTTCAATTTTAGATGTATAATTTTTTCTTAAATCAAAACTTGAGTTTTCACTATCCCTTCATCTCGTAGACAAAAAAAATAAAAATTTAAAGCAAATAGATCACAACAAAATAAAATTTTTAGAGTTTATGTATGGAAATAATTTAAAGCAATAACAAATTTAAGTAAAGAAAATTTATTCACACACCACAAATGAACACAAAAGTTTTCTAATGCAAGTTTGAGAAATTCCACTAGTTCAACCCTAATAACTCAGAATTTTGTAAGAAAGACATTTTTCTACACATGTTTTTAAAACTGGATATGCATGCTTGAAACATGTTAAAGATGCAAATTACAAATGGATCCAAACCATTTAAAGAGAATCACATTAAATTCTCAAGTGAAGGTGCGGTGTGATATTTACCCGAGTCAAATAAGCCATTATTTTTCCCATTTACAAAAAGCTGACCTAATGATCATAGATGATTGTAAAGTGATTTATCATGCGTAAAGGTCTATTTTTTAGTAAGGGATTGGGAGTCAACACTCAGTTAAAAATCCCCCTCCTCCCCCTTTTCCGTTTGATTGCAAAACCTGATATATAAATACTAAAAAGAGTTTACAATCCCTATAAATTACAGACACTTTTTAGAATTATCTCTCCCTACATTTCTGTATTGTGCATTTCCATTTTTTAAGTTACTTTTTTCTTAAATCAAAACTTGAGTTTTCACTGTCCCTTCATCTCGTAAACAAAAAAAGAGATCAAAGGCAAATAGATCACAAAAAAATGAAAATTTTAGAGTTTATGGATGGAAAGAATTTAAACCAATAAAAAATGTAACTAAAGAAAATTTCTTCACATACCACAAATGAGCACAAAATTTTTGTTATCCAAGTTTGGGAAATTCCACTCGTTCAACCCTATAGCTCGGAATTCTTTAAGAATGAGATTTTTCTACACATGTTTTAAAAAATGGATATGCATGCTTGGAACATGTTAAAAATGCAAATGACCTATGGATCCACACCTTTTAAAGAGAATAACATTAAATTCTCAAGTGAAGGTGCGGTGGGATATTTACTCGAGTCAAACAAGCCATTATTTTGTCCCTCTACATAAAGCTAACCTAACGATGATTGATGATTGTAAAGTGATTTGTCATGCGTAATAGGATATATTTTAGTAAGGATTGACTTATGGATTGGGAGTCAACAGTCAGATAAAAATCTCCCCCCTCCCCCTTTTCCCAACGATTGTAAACCTAATATATAAAAATAAAAAAGAGTTTACTATCCCTTAAAATTACAGACACTGTTTGGAATTATCTCTCACTACAATTTTGCATAGTGCATTTTCATTTTGGATGTATACTTTTTTCTTAAATCAAAACTTGAGTTTTCACTTTCCCTTCATCTCGTAAACAAAAAAAGACATAAAAGGCAAATAGATCACAACAAAATGAAAATTTTAGTGTTTATGTTTGGAAAGAATTTAAAGCAATAACATATATAAGTAAAGAAAATTTATTCACAAACCACAAATGAACAGAAAAGTTTTGTTATCCAAGTTTTGGAAATTCTACTAGGTGAACCCTAATAGCTCGGAATTTTATAAAAAAGAGATTTTTCAACACATGTTTTAAAAACTGGATATCCATGCTTTAAACGTATTAAAGATTTAAATTCCCTATGGATCGAAACCATTTAAAGAGAATAACATTAAATTCTCAAGTGAACATGCGGTGGGATATTTAGCCGAGTCAAACTAGCCATTATTTTGCCCATTTAAAATAAGCTGACCTAATGATCAAAGATGATTGTAAAGTGATTTATCATGCGTAACTGCTGTATTTTTGTAAGGAATGACTTATGGATTTGGAATCAGCACTCAGTTAAAAATCCCCCGTCTCCCCCTTTTTCCGATGATTGCAAAACCTGATATATAAAAACTAAAAAGAGTTTACAATCACTAAAAATTACATAATCTTTTTGGAAGTATCTCTCACTAAATTTTTGCATAGTGCATTTCCATTTTGGATATATACTTTTTTCTTAAATCAAAACTTGAGTTTTCACTTTCCCTTCATCTCGTAAACAAAAAAAAAAAAAAGATAAAATGCAAATAGATCACAACAAAATGAAAATTTTAGAGCTTATGTATGGAAAGAATTTAAAGCAATAAAAAATGTTAGTAAAGAAAATTTATTCACACACCACAAATGAACACAAAAGTTTTGTTATCCAAGTTTGGGAAATTCCACTAGTTCAGCCTTAATTGCTCAAAATTTTAAGAAAAAGATTTTTCAATACATGTTTTAAAAAATGGATATGCATGCTTGAAACATGTTAAAGATGAAAATGACCTATGGATCCAAACCATTTAAAGAGAATAACATTAAATTCTCAAGCGACGGTGCGGTGGGATATTTACCCGAGTCAAACAAGCCATTATTTTTCCCATTTACAAAAAGTTGACCTAACGATCAAAAATGATTGTAAAGTGATTTATCATGCGTAACGGGCTATATTTTTGTAAGGAATAACTTATGGATTGGGTGTCAACACTCGGTTAAAAATTCCCCGCCTCCCCCTTTTCCCGACGATTGCAAAACCTGATATATATAAAATAAAAAGAGTTTACAATCCTTAAAAATTACAGACACTTGTTGGAATTATATCTCTCAACATTTATGCATTGTGCATTTCCACTTTAGATGTATACTTTTTTCTTAAATCAAAACTTGAGTTTTCACTTTCTCTTCATCTCGTAGACAAAAAAAGAGATAAAAGGTAAATAGATCGCAACCAAATGATAATTTTAGAGTTTATGTATGGAAAGAATTTAAAGCAATAACAAATGTAAGTAAAGAAAATTTATTCACACACGACAAATGAACACAAATGTTTTGTTATCTAAGTATAAAAAATTAAGTAAAGAAAATTTATTCACACACAACAAATGAACACAAATGTTTTGTTATGTAAGTATAAAAAATATAAGTAAAGAAAATTTATTCACACACAACAAATGAACACAAATGTTTTGTTATCTAAGTTATGGAAATTCTACTAGTTCAACCCTAATAGCTCGTAATAATTTAAGAAAAAGATTTTTCTACACATGTTTCAAAAAAAGGATATGCATGCTCGAAACATGTTAAAGATGCAAACGACATATGGATCCAAACCTTATAAAGAAAATAAAATTAAATTCTCAAGTGAACATGCGGTGGGATATTTACTCGAGTCAAACAAGCCAATATTTTGCTCATTTACCAAAAGCTGACCTTACGATCATAGATGAATGTAAAGTGATTTATCATGCATAACGGGTTGTATCTTTTTTAAGGAATGACTTATGGAATGGGAGTCAACACTCAGTTAAGAATCCCCCACCTCCCCCATTTCCCAACGATTGCAAAACCCGATTTAAAAACTAAGAAGAGTTTACAAACCCTCAAAATTTAACACTCTTTATGGAATTATCTCTCTCTACATTTGTGCATTGTGGATTTCCAATTTGGATGTATACCTTTTTCTTAAATCAAAACTTGATTTTTCACTGTCTATTCACCAAGTAAACAAAAAAAAGAGATAAAAGGCATATAGATGACAACAAAATGAAAATTTTAGAGTTTATGTATGGAAAAAATTTAAAGCAATAAGAAATGTAAGTAAAGAAAATTTATTCACACACCACAAATGAACACAAAAGTTTTGTGATCCAGGTTTGGGAAATTCCACTCTGTCAACCCAAACTGCTCAAAATTTTATAAGAAAGAAATTTTTCTACACATGTATTAAACAATGGATGAGCATGCTTGAAACATGTTAAAGATGAAAATGACCTATGGAGCCAAAAATTTTAAAGAGAATACCATTAAATTCTCAAGTGAATGTCCGGTGGAATTATATCTGTCTACATTTGTGGATTGTGCATTTCCATTTTAGATGTATACGTTTTTCTTAAATCAAAAGTTGAGGTTTCACTTTCCTGTCATCTCGTAGACAAAAAAAAGAGTTAAAACGCAAATAGATCAGAACAAAATAGAAATTTTAGAATTTATGTATTTAAAGAATTTAAAGCAATAACAAATGTAAGTAAAGAAACTTTATTCACATACCACAAATGAACACAAAAGTTTTGTTATCCAATTTTGGGAAATTCCACTAGTTCTACACTAATAGCTCATAATTTTATAAGAAAGAGATTTTTCTACACATGTTTTAAAAAAAGGGATATGCACACTTGAAGCATGTTAAAGATGCAAATGACCTATGGATTGAAACCTTTTAAAGAGAATAACAATAAATTCTCAAGTGAAGCTGCGATGGGATATTTACCCGAGTCCAACAAGCCATTATTTTGGACAATTACGTACAGCTGACCTAATGATCATAGATGATTGTAAAGTGATTTATCATGCGTAACTGCCTATATTTTTGTAAGGAATGACTAATGGATTGGGAGTCAACACTCGGTATAGAATCCCTAACCTCCCCCTTTTCCTGACGATTGAAAAACCTGATATATCAAAACTAAAAAGAGTTTACAATCCATGAAAACTAAAAACACTTTTTGAAATTATATCTGTCTTCATTTGTGAATTGTTCATTTCCATTTATGGTGTATACCTTTTTCTTAAATCAAAACTTGATTTTTTACTTTCCCTTCATCTCGTAGACAAAAAAAAAAAAAGATAAAAGGCAAATAGATCACAACAAAATGATAATTTAAGAGTTTATGTATGGAAAATTTTTTAAGGAATAACATATGTAAGTAAAGAAAATTTATTCACACACCACAAATGAATGATGGATTGGGAGTCAACACTCAGTTAAAAATCCCCTACCTTCCCCTTTTCCAGATGATTGCAAAAACTCATAAATAAAAACTAAAAAGAGTTTACAATCCCTAAAAATTGGAATTATCACTTTGTACATTTGTGCATAGTGCATTTCAATTTTAGATGTATAATTTTTTCTTAAATCAAAACTTGAGTTTTCACTTTCCCTTCATCTCGGAAACGAAAAAAAGAGAAAAAGGTAAATAGATCACAACAAAATAAAAATTTTAGAGTTGATGTATGGAAACAATTTAAATCAATAACAAATGTAAGTAATGAAAATTTATTCACACACCACAAATGAACACAAAATGTTTGCTATCCAAGTAAGGGAAATTCCTCCAGTTCAACCCTAATAGCTCAAAATTTTATAAGAAAGAGATTTTTCTACACATGTTTTAAAAAATGGATATGCATGATTGAAACATGATAAAGATGCTAAAATCCTATGGATCCAAACCTTTTAAAGAGAATAACATTAAATTCTCAAGTGAAGGTGCGGTGGGATATTTACCCATCAAACAAGCCATTATTTTGCCCATTTACAAAAAACTGACCTAACGATCATAGATGATTGTAAAGTGATTTATCATGCGTATTGGGTAATATTTTGTAAGGAATGACTTATGGAATGGGAGTCAACACTCAGTTAAAAATCCCCCGCCTGCCCCTTTTCTCGATGATTGTAAAACCCGATATACAAAAACTAAAAACAGTTTACAATCCATAAAATTTACAGACACTTTTTGGAATTATCTCTGTCTACATTTGTGCATTGTGCATTGCCATTTCTTATGCTACTTTGCTTAAATCAAAACTTCAGTTCTCACTTTCCCTTCATCTCGTAAACAATAAAAGAGATAAAAGGCAAATAGATCACACCAAAATTAAAGTTTTAGAGTTTATTTGTGGAAAGAATATAAAGAAATAACAAATGTAAGTAAAGAAAATTTATTCACATAGCACAAATGAACACAAAATTTTTGTTATCCAAGTTTAGGAAATTCCACTACTTCAACCCTAATAGCTCATACTTTTATAAGAAAGAGATTTTTCTACACATGTTTTAAAAAATGGATATGCATGCTTGGAACATGTTAAAGATCGAAATGACCTATGGATCCAAACCTTTTAAAAAGAATACCATTAAATTCTCAAGTGACCGTCCGGTGGGATATTTACCCGAGTCAAACAAGCCATTATTTTGCCCTTTACATAAAGCTGACCTAGCGATCATAAATGATTTTAAAGTGATTTATCATGTGTAAAAGGCTATATTTTTTTAAGGAATGACTTATGGATTGGCAGTCAACACACAATTAAAAATCCCCCTCCCCCCCCCCCCCCCCCCCCCCCCCCTCCAACTTTTCCCGACGATTGCAAAACCTGATATATAAAAACTAAAAAGAGTTTACAATCCCTAAATATTACAGACACTTTTTGGAATTATCTCTCCCTAAATTTTTGCAATGTGCATTTCCATTTTAGATGTATAATTTTTTCTTAAATCAAAACTTGAGTTTTCACTTTCCCCTCATCTCGTAAACAAAAAAAGAGATAAAAGGCATATAAATCACAACAAATGAAAATTGTAGATTTTATGTACGGAAATTATTTCATGCAATAAAAAATTTAAGTAAAGAAAATTTGTTAACACACCACAAATGAACAAAAGTTTTGTTATCCAAGTTAAAAATCGAAATATTCCACTAGTTCAACCCTAATAGCTCGAAATTTTATATGAAAGAGATGTTTCTACACATGTTTTAAAAAATGGATATGCAAGCTTGAAACATGTTAAAGATTCAAATGACCTATGGATCCAAACATTTAAAAGAGAATAACATTAAATTCTCAAGTGAAGGTGCGGTGGGATATTTACCCGAGTCAAACAAGCCATTATTTTGCTCATTTACAAAAAGTTAACCTAACGATCATAGATGATTCTAAAGTGATCAATCATGCGTAACTGGCTATATTTTTTAAGGAATGACTTAAGGATTCGGATTCAACACTCAATTAAAAATCCCCAGCCTCCTCCTTTTCCCGACTATTGCAAAACATGATATATAAAAATTAAAAAGAGTTTACAATCCATAGAAATTACAGACATTTTTTTGATTTATATCTTTGTACATTTGTGCATTGTGCATTTCAATTTTATATGTATACTTTTTTCTTAAATCAAAACTTGATTTTTCACTTTCCCTTCATTTCGCAAACAAAAAAAGAGATAAAAGGCAAATAGATCACAATAACAAAAAAAATATTAGATTTTATGTATGGAAAGAATTTAAAGCAATAACAATTGTAAGTAAAGAAAATACATTCACACACGACTAATGAACAAAAATTTTTTGTTATCCAAGTTTGGGAAATCCCACTAGTTCAACCCTAATAGCTCTTAATTTTACATGAAAGAGATTTTTCTACACATGTTTAAAAAAATGGATATATATGCTTGAAACATGTTAAAGATGCAAATGACCTATGGATCGATCCCATTTAAAGAGAATAACATTAAATTCTCAAGTGAAGGAGCAGTGGGATATTTACTCGAGTCAAACAAGCCATTATTTTGCCCATTTACAAAAAGCTGACCTAACGATCATAGATGATTGTAAAGTGATTTATCATGCGTAACGGGCTATATTTTTCTAAGAAATGATCTATGGATTGGGAGTCAACACTCAGTAAAAAATCCCCATCCTCCCCTTTTTCCCGACGATTGCAAAACCTGATATATATAAAAAAAAGAGTTAACAATCACTAAAAAATACAGACACTTTTTGGAATTCTTTCTCTCTACATTTGTGCATTGTGCATATCAATTTTAGATGTGTACTTTTTTCTTAAATCAAAAATTGATATTTCACTTTCCCTTCATCTCGTAAACAAAAAAAGTGATAAAAGGCTAATTGATCACAACAAAATGAAAATATTGGAGTTTATGTATGGATAGAATTTAAAGAAATTACAAATTTAAGTAAATAAAATATATTCACACACCACAAATGAACAAAAATGTTTTGTAATCCAAGGTTGGGAAATTCCACTCGTTCAACCCTAATAGCTCTTAATTTTATAAGAAAGAGATTTTTCTACACATGTTTTAAAAAGTGGATATGCTTGCTTGAAACATGTTAAAGATGCAAATGACTTATAGGTCAAAACCTTATAAAAATAATAACATTAAATTCTGAAGTGAAGGTGCGGTGGGATATTTACCAGAGTCAAACAAGCCATTACTTTGCCCATTTAAAAAAAGCTGACCTAGCGATCATAGATGATTGTAAAGTGATTTATCTTGCGTAACAGCTATATTTTTGTAAGGAATGACTAAAGGATTGGGAGTCAACACTCAGTTAAAAATCCCCCGCCTCCCCTTTTTCCCGACAATTGCAAAACCTGATATATATAAACTAAAAAGAGTTTTCAATCCCTCAAAATTATACATACTTTTTTGAATTATCTCTCTCCACATTTGTACATTGTGTATTTCCATTTTTTATGTTACTTTTTTTTTGAATCAAAACTTGAGTTTACACTTTCCCTTCATCTCGTAGACAAGAAAAGAGATAAAAGGCAAATAGATCACAACAAAATGAAATTTATTCACACACCACAAATGAACACATTAGTTTCGTTATCTATGTTTGAAAAATTCCACAAGTTAACCCCTAATAGCTCGTAATTTTATAAGAAAGAGATTTTTCAACACTGGTTTTAAAAAATGGATATGCTTGCTTGAAATATGTTAAACATGCGAATGACCCTGATCGAAACCTTTTAAAGAGAATAACATTAAATTCTCAAGTGAATGTCCGGTGGGATATTTACCCGAGTGAAACAAGTCATTATTTTTCCCATTTTATTAAAGCTCACTTAACGATCATAGATGATTGTAAAATGATTTATCATGCATAACAGGCTATATATTTGTAAGGAATGACTTATGGATTGGGACTCGACAATCAGTTAAAAATCCCCCGCCTCCCCCTTTTCCCGACAATTGTAGAACCTAATATATAAAAACTAAAAAGAGTTTACAATCCCTAAAAGTTACAAACACTTTTTGGAATTATCTCTCTCTACATTTGTGCATTGTGCATTTCCATATTATATTTATACTTTTTTCTTAAATCAAAACTTGAGTTTTCACTTTCCCTTCATCTCGTAAACAAAAAAAGAGATAATAGGCAAATAGATCACAAGAAAATGAAAATTTTAGAGTTTATGGATGGAAAGAATTTAAAGCAATAACAAATGTAAGTAAAGAAAATTTATTCACACACCACAAATGAACACAAAAGTTTTGTTATCAAAGTTTGGGAAATTCCACTTGTTCAACCCTAATAGCTCAGAATTTTATAAGCAAGAGATTTTTATACTCATGTTTTTAAAAATGGATATGCATGCTGGAAACATGTTAAAGTTTCAAATGACCTATGGATCCAAACATTTTAAAGGGAATAACTTTAAATTCTCAAGTGAAGGTGCGATGGGATATTTACCCGAGTCAATCACGTCATTATTTTGCCCATTTACAAAAAGCTGACCTATCGATCATAGAAGATTGTAAAGTGATTTATCATGCATAATGGTCTATATTTTTTTAAGGAATGACTAATTGATTGGGAGTCAATACTCAAATAAAAATTCCCCCTCCCCCTTTTCCCGACTATTGCAAAACCTGATATATAAAAAATAAAAAGATTTTACAACCCCTAAAAATTACAGATACTTTATTGAATTATCTCTATCTACATTTGTGCGTTGTGCATTTCCTTTTTAGGTGTATACTTTTTTCTTAAATCAAAACTTGAGTTTTAACTTTCCATCATCACGTAAAGAAAAAAAGAGTAAAAAAGGCAAATAGATCAGAACAAAATGAAAATTTTACTATATATGTATTGCAGGAATTTAAAGCAAAAACAAATGTAAGTAAAGAAAATTTATTCACACACCACAAATGAACACAAAAGTTTTGTTATACAAGGGTAGGAAATTCCACTAGTTCAACCCTAATAGCTCGGAATTTAACAAGAAAGAGATTTTTCTACACATGTTTTAAAAAAAGTACACGCATGCTTGAAACATGTTAAAGATGCAAATGACCTATGGAACTAAACCTTTTACAAATAATAACATTAAATTCTCAAGTGAACATGCGGTGGGATATTTACTTGAGTCAAACAAGCCATTATTTTGCCCATTTACAAAAAGCAAACCTAACGATCATAGATGATTGTAAAGTGATTTATCATGCGTAACGGGCTATATTTTTGTATGGACTTATGGATTGGGAGTCAACACTCAGTTAAAAATCCCACACCACCCCCTTTCCTTATGTTTGCAGAACCTGATATATAAAAACTAAAAAGAGTTTATAATCCCTAAAAATTATAGACACTATTTGGAATTATCTCTCTCTACATTTGTGCATTGTGCATTCAATTTTAGACGTATATTTTTTTTAAAATCAAAACTTGAGTTTTCACTTTCCCTTCATCTTGTAAACAAAAAAAGAGATAAAAGGAAAATAGACCACAACAAAATGAAAATTTTAGAGTTTATGTATGGAAAGAATTTGAAGCAATAAACAAATGTACGTAAAGAAAATTTATTCACACACCACAAATGAACACAAAAGTTTTGTTATCAGAGCTTGGGAAATTCCACTAGTTCAACCCTTATTCCTCGAAATTTTATAAGCAAGAGATTTTTCTACACATGTTTTAAAAAATGGATATGCATGCTTGAAAAATGTTAAGGATGCAAATGATCTATGGATCCAAACCATATAAAGAGAATAACATTAAATTCTCAAGTGAAGGTGCGGTGGGATATTTACTCGAATCAAACAAGCCATTATTTTGCCCATTTATAAAAAGCTGACCTAACGATCATAGATGATTGTAAAATGATTTATGGATTGGGAGTCAACACTCAGTTAAAAATCCCTCGCCTCCCCCTTTTCTCGACGATTGCAAAACCTGATGTCTAAAAATAAAAAAAGAGTTTACAATCCCCACAAATTATCTCTCTCTACATTTTTTCATTGTGCATCTCCATTTTAGATGTATACTTTTTTCTTAAATCAAAACTTGAGTTTTCTCTTTCCCTTCATCTCGTAAACAAAAAATGAGATAAAAGGCAAATAGATCACAAGAAAATGAAAATTTTAAAGTTTATGTATGGAAATAATTTAAAGCAATAAAAAAATGTAAGTAAAGAAAATTTATTCACACACAACAAATGAACACAAAAGTTTTGTTATCCCAATTTGGGAAATTCCACCAGTTCAACCTTCATAGCTCTGAATTTTATAAGAAATAGATTTTTCTACACCTGTTTTAAATAACGGATATGCATGCTTGAAACATGTTAAATAAGCAAATGACCTATGGATCAAAACCTTTTAAAAAGAATAACATTAAATTCTCAAGTGAACGTGCGGTGCGATATTTATCCGAGTCAAACAAGCCATTATTTTGCCCATATCCAAAAAGCTGACCTAACGATAATAGATGATTCTAAAGTGATTTATCATACGTCACAGGCTATATTTTTCTAAGGAATAACTTTTGGATTGGGAGTCAACACTCAGTTACAAATCCCCAGCTTCCCCCTTTTCCGGACAATTGCGGAACCTGATATATAAAAACTAAAAAGAGTTTACAATCCCTAAAAATTACAGACACCTTTTTGGAAATATCTCTCTCTATATTTGTGAATTGTGCATTTTTATTTGAGATGTATACATTTTTCTTAAATGAAATCTTGAGTTTTCACATTCCTTTCATCTCATAAACAAAAAAAGAGATAAAAGGCAAATAGATCACAACAAAATGAAAATTTTAGAGTTTATCTATGGAAAGAATTTAAAGCAGTAAACAAATTTAAGTAAAGAAAATTTATTCACACACCACAAATGAACCCAAAAGTTTTGTTATCCAAGTTTGGGAAATTCCACTAGTTCAACCCTAATTGCTCAGAATTTTTTAAGAAAGAGATTTTTCTACACATGTTTTAAAAAATGTATATGCATGCTTGAACCATGTTACAGATGGAAATGACCTATGGATCCAAACCATTTAAAGAGAATAACATTAAATTCTCAAGTAAAGGTGCGGTTGGATATTTACCCGAGTAAAACAAACCATTATCTTGCCCATTTACCAAAAGCTGACCTAACGAACATAGATGATCGTAAAGTAATTTTGCATGTGTAACGGGATTTATTTTTGTAAGAAATGACTTATGGATTGGGAGTCAACACTCAGTTAAAAATCCCCCGCCTACCCCTTTTCCCGACTATTGCATAACTTGACAAATAAAAACTAAAAAGAGTTTAAAATCCCTAAAAATTACAGACAGTTTTATGAATTACCTCCCTCTACATTTGTGCATTGGGCTTCCCTTTTAGACGTATACTTTTTTCTTAAATCAAAACTTGAGTTTTCACTTTCCCTTCATCTCGTAAACAAAAAAAGAGATAAAAGGCGATTAGATCAGAACAAAATAAAAATTATAGAGTTTGTGCATGTAAAATAATTTAAAGCAATAAACAAATGTAAGTAAAGAAAATTTATTCACACACCAAAAATGAACGCAAAAGTTTTGTTATCCAAGTTTGGGAAATTCCACTTGTTCAACCCTAATAGCTCGGAATTTTTTAAGAAATAGATTTTTCTACACATGTTTTAATAAATGGATTTGCAGGCTTGAAAATTGTTAAAGATGCAAATGACCTATGGATCCAAACCTTTTAAAAAGAATAACATTAAATTCTGAAGTGCAATTGCGGTGGAATATTTACGTGAGTCAAACAAGCAATTATTTTGCACATTTACAAAAAGCTGACCTAACGATCTTAGATGATTGTAAAGTGATTTATCAGGCGTAACCGGCTATAGTTTTGTAAGGAATGACTTATGGATTGGGAGTCAACACTCAATTAAAAATCCCCCGCCTCCCCCTTTTTCGGACAATTGCGGAACCTGATATATAAAAACTAAAAAGAGTCTACAATCCCTAAAAATTACAAACACCTTTTTGGAAATATCTCTCTCTACATTTGTGAATTGTGCATTTCTATTTTAGATGTATACATTTTTCTTAAATGAAAACTTGAGTTTTCACATTCCTTTCATCTCGTAAACAAAAAAAGAGATAAAAGGCAAATAGATCACTATGAACTGAAAATTCTAGAGTTTATGTACGGAAGAATTTAAAGAAATAAAAAAATATTAGTAAAGAAAATTTATTCACACCCCCTCAAACGAACACTAAAGTTTTTTTATCCAAGTTTTGGAAATTCCACTAGTTCAACCCAAATAGCTCAAAATTGTATAAGAAAGAGATTTTTCTACACATGTTTTAAAAAATGGATTTTCATGCTTGAAACATGTTAAAGATGCTAATGACCTATGGATCCAAACTTTTTAAATAGAATAAAATTAAATTCTCTAGTGAAAGTGTTGTGGGATATTTACCCGAGGCAAACAAACAGTTATTTTGCCCATTTACAAAACGCTGACTAACAATCGTAGATGATTGTAAAGTGATTATCATGCATAACGGGCTATATTTCTTTACGGAAGGAGTGATGGATTGGGTGTCAACACTCAGTTAAAAATTCCCCGCCTCCACCTTTTCCGGAGGATTGCAGAACCTGATATATAAAAACTCAAAAGTGTTTACAATACAAAAAAATTATAGAAAATTTTTGGAATTATCTCTCTCTACAATTGTGCATTGTACATTTCCATTTTAGGTGTATACTTTTTTCTTAAATCAAAACTTGAGTTTTCACTTTCGCTTCATCTCGTAAACAAAAATAGAGATAAAAGGCAAATAGATCACAAAAAAAGTGAAAATTTTAGAGTTTATGTATGGAAATAATTTAAAGAAATAAATAATGTAAGTAAAGATAATTTATTCACACACCACAAATGAACACAAAAGTTTTGTTATCTAAGTTTGAGAAATTCCATTAGTTCAACCCTAACAGCTCGGAATTATTGAAGAAAGAGATTTTTCCAAACATGTTTAAAAAATGGATATGCATGCTTGAACAATGTTAAAGATGCAAGTAACCTTACGATCCAAACCTTTTAAAGAGAATAACATAAAATTCTCAAGTGAACGTCCGGTGGGATATTTACCCGAGTCAAGTAAGCCATTATTTTGCCCTTTAACAAGAGCTGACCTAACGATCACAGTTGATGGTAAAGAGATTTATCATGCATAATGGGCTATATTTTTATAAGAATGAGTTATGGATTGGAAGTTAACACTCAGTTAAAAATCCCCCGCCTCCCCCTTTTCCCGACGATTGCAAAACCTGATGTCTAAAAATAAAAAAAGAGTTTACAATCCCTACAAATTATCTCTCTCTACATTTTTTCATTGTGCATCTCCATTTTAGATGTATACTTTTTTCTTAAATCAAAACTTCAGTTTTCTCTTTCCCTTCATCTCGTAAACAAAAAATGAGATAAAAGGCAAATAGATCACAAGAAAATGAAAATTTTAAAGTTTATGTATGGAAATAATTTAAAGCAATAAAAAAATATAAGTAAAGAAAATTTATTCACACACCACAAATGAACACAAAAGTTTTGTTATCCCAATTTGGGAAATTCCACCAGTTCAACCTTCATAGCTCTGAATTTTATAAGAAATAGATTTTTCTACACCTGTTTTAAATAATGGATATGCATGCTTGAAACATGTTAAATAAGCAAATGACCTATGGATCAAAGCCTTTTAAAAAGAATAACATTAAATTCTCAAGTGAACGTGCGGTGCGATATTTATCCGAGTCAAACAAGACATTATTTTGCCCATATCCAAAAAGCTGACCTAACGATAATAGATGATTCTAAAGTGATTTATCATGCGTCACAGGCTATATTTTTCTAAGGAATAACTTTTGGATTGGGAGTCAACACTCAGTTAAAAAATCCCCAGCTTCCCCCTTTTCTGGACAATTGCGGAACCTGATATATAAAAACTAAAAAGAGTTTACAATCCCTAAAAATTACAGACACCTTTTTGGAAATGTCTCTCTCTACATTTGTGAATTGTGCATTTCTATTTGAGATGTATACATTTTTCTTAAATGAAAACTTGAGTTTTCACATTCCTTTCATCTCGTAAACAAAAAAAGAGATAATAGGCAAATAGATCACAACAAAATGAAAATTTTAGAGTTTATCTATGGAAACAATTTAAAGCAGTAAACAAATTTAAGTAAAGAAAATTTATTCACACACCACAAACGAACCCAAAAGTTTTGTTATCCAAGTTTGGGAAATTCAACTAGTTCAACCCTAATTGCTCAGAATTTTTTAAGAAAGAGATTTTTCTACACATGTTTTAAAAAATGTATATGCATGCTTGAAACATGTTACAGATGGAAATGACCTATGGATCCAAACAATTTAAAGAGAATAACATTAAATTCTCAAGTAAAGGTGCGGTTGGATATTTACTTGAGTAAAACAAACCATTATTTTTCCCATTTACCAAAAGCCGACCTAACGAACATAGATGATTGTAAAGTAATTTTTCATGTGTAATGGGCTTTATTTTTGTAAGGAATGCCTTATGGATTGGGAGTCAACACTCAGTTAAAAATCCCCCGCCTACCCCTTTTCCCGACGATTGCATAACTTGACAAATAAAAACTAAAAAAAGTTTAAAATCCCTAAAAATTACAGAAAGTTTTTGGAATTACCTCGCTTTACATTTGTGCATTGTGCATTTCCATTTTAGACGTATACTTTTTTCTTAAATCAAAACTTGAGTTTTCACTTTCCCTTCATCTCGTAAACAAAAAAAGAGATAAAAGGCAAATAGATCACAACAAAATAAAAATTATAGAGTTTGTGTATGTAAAATAATTTAAAGCAATAAACAAATGTAAGTAAAGAAAATTTATTCACACACCAAAAATGAACGCAAAAGTTTTGTTATCCAAGTTTGGGAAATTCCACTAGTTCAACCCTAATATCTCGGAATTTTATAAGAAATAGATTTTTCTACACATGTTTTAATAAATGGATTTGCAAGCTTGAAACTTGTTAAAGATGCAAATGACCTACGGATCCAAACCTTTTAAAAAGAATAACAATAAATTCTGAAGTGCAATTGCGGTGGGATATTTACGTGAGTCAAACATGCAATTATTTTGCACATTTACAAAAAGCTGACCTAACGATCTTAGATGATTGTAAAGTGATTTATCAGGCGTAACCGGCTATAGTTTTGTAAGGAATGACTTATGGATTGGGAGTCAACACTCAATTAAAAATCCCCCGCCTCCCCCTTTTTCGGACAATTGCGGAACCTGATATATAAAAACTAAAAAGAGTTTACAATCCCTAAAAATTACTGACACCTTTTTGGAAATATCTCTCTCTACATTTGTGAATTGTGCATTTCTATTTTAGATGTATACATTTTTCTTAAATGAAAACTTGAGTTTTAACATTCCTTTCATCTCGTAAACAAAACAAGAGATAAAAGGCAAATAGATCACTATGAACTGAAAATTCTAGAGTTCATGTACGGAATAATTTAAAGAAATAAAAAAATGATAGTAAAGAAAATTTATTCACACCCCCTCAAACGAACACTAAAGTTTTTTTATCCAAGGTTGGAAAATTCCACTAGTTCAACCCAAATAGCTCGAAATTGTATAAGAAAGAGATTTTTCTACACATGTTTTAAAAAATGGATTTTAATGCTTGAAACATGTTAAAGATGCTAATGACCTATGGATCCAAACTTCTTAAATAGAATAACATTAAATTCTCTAGTGAAATTGTTGTGGGATATTTACCCGAGGCAAACAAACAATTATTTTGCCCATTTACAAAACGCTGACTAACAATCGTATATGATTGTAAAGTGATTTATCATGCATAACGGGCTATATTTCTTTACGGAAGGAGCGATGGATTGGGTGTCAACACTCAGTTAAAAATCCCCCGCCTCCACCTTTTTCGGAGGATTGCAGAACCTGATATATAAAAACTCAAAAGAGTTTACAATACCAAAAAATTATAGAAAATTTTTGGAATTATCTCTCTCTACAATTGTGCATTGTACATTTCCATTTTAGGTGTATACTTTTTTCTTAAATCAAAACTTGAGTTTTCACTTTCCCTTCATCTCGTAAACAAAAATAGAGATAAAAGGCAAATAGATCACAAAAAAATGAAAATTTTAGAGTTTATGTATGGAAATAATTTAAAGAAATAAATAATGTAAGTAAAGAAAATTTATTCACACACCACAAATGAACACAAAATTTTTGTTATCCAAGTTTGAGAAATTCCATTAGTTCAACCCTAACAGCTCGGAATTATTGAAGAAAGAGATTTTTCCAAACATGTTTTAAAAAATGGATATGCATGCTTGAAACATGTTAAAGATGCAAATGGCCTATGGATCCAAACCTTTTAAAGAGAACAACATTAAATTCTCAAGTGAACGTGCGGTGGGATATTTACCCTAGTCAAACAAGCCATTATTTTGCCCATTTGAAAAAAAGCTGACCTAACGATCATAGATGATTGTAATATGATTTATCATCTGTAACGGGCTATATTTTTGTCAGGAATGACTTATGGATTGGGAGTCAACACTCAGTTACGAATCCCTCATCTCCCCCTTTTCCCGACGATTGCAGAACCTGATATATAAAAACTAAAAAGAGTACAATCCCTAAAAATTACAGACACTTTTTTGATTTATCTCTCTCTTCCTTTTTTCCTTGTGCATTTCAATTTTATATGTATACTTTTTTCTTAAATCAAAACTTTAGTTTTCACTTTCCCTTCATCTCAAAAGCAAAAAAAGATATAAAAGGCAGATAGATCACTACCAAATGAAAATTTTAGAGTTTATGTATGTAAAGAATTTAAAGCAATAACAAATGTAAGTAAAGAAAATTTATTCACACACCCCAAATTAACACAAAAGTTTTGTTATCCAAGTTTGGGAAATTCCACTAGTTCAACCCTAACTGCTCGGAATTTTTGAAGAAAGAGATTTTTCTACACATGTTTTAAAAAATGGATATGCATGCTTGAAACATGTTAAATATGCAAATGACCTATGAATCCAAGCCTTATAAAGAGAATAACATAAAATTGTCAAGTGAACGTGCGTTGAGATATTTACCCAAGTAAAACAAGCCATTATTTTGCCCATTTAAAAAAAGCTAACCTAACTACCATAGATGATGGTAAAGTGATTTATCATGCGTCATAGGCTATATTTTTTTGAGGAATGACTTATGGATTGGGAGTCAACTCTCAGTTAAAAATCCCCCGCCTCCTCCTTTTCCAGACTATTGCCGAACCGGATATATAAAAACTAAAAAGAGTTTACAATACCAAAAAATTACAGACACTTTTTGGAATTATTTCTCTCTTCAATTGTGCATTGGGCATTTCCATTTGAGATGTATACTTTTTTCTTTAATCAAAACTTGAGTTTTCACTCTCCCTTCATCTCGTAAACAAAAATAGAGATAAAATGCAAGAAGATCACAACAAAATGAAAATTTTAGAGTTTATGTATGCAAAGAATTAAAAGCAATAAACAAATGTAAGTAAAGAAAATTTATTCACACACCACAAATGAACACAAAAGTTTTGTTATCCAAGTTTGGGAAATTTCACTAGTTCAACCTTAATAGCTCAGAATTTTATAAGAAAGAGATTTTTCTACACATGTTTTAAAAAATGGATATGCTTGCTTAAAACATGTCAAAGATGCAAATGACCTATGGATCCAAACCTTTTAAAGAGAATAACATTAAATTCTCAAGTGAACGTGCAGTGGGATATTTACCCGAGTCAAACAAGCCATTATTTTGCCCATTTACAAACAATTGACCCAATGATCATAGATGATTGTAAAGTGATTTATCATGCGTAACGGGCTATATTTTTTTAAGGAATGACTTATGGATTGGGAGTAAACACTCAGTTAAAAATCCCCCGCCTCCCACTTTTCCCGACAATTGCAGAACCTTATTTATAAAAACAAAAAAAGTGTTTACAATCCCTAAAAATTACAGACACTTTTTAAAATTATTTCTCTCTACTTTTGTGCATTGTACATTTCCATTTTAGATGCATACTTTTTTCTTCAATAAAACCTTGAGTTTTCACTTTCCCTTCATCTTGTCAACAAAAAAAAGAGATAAAAGGCAAATAGATGACAACAAAATATAAATTTTTGATAAAGAAAATTTATTCATACACCACAAACGAACACTAAAGTTTTGTTATCCAAGTTTGGGAAATTCCACTAGTTCAACCCTAATAGCTCAAAATTTTATAAGAAAGAGATTATTCTACACATGTTTTAAAAAATGGATATGCATGCTTGAAACATGTTAAAGATGCAAATGACCTATGGATCCAAACCTTTTAATGTGAATAACATTAAATTCTTAAGTGAAGGTGCTGTGGGATATTTACCCGATTCAAACAAGGTACAGTTTTGCAGATTTACAAAAAGCTGACCTATTTATCATAGATGATTGCAAAGTGATTTATTTTGCGTAATATGCTATATTTTTGTAAGCAATGACTTATGGATTGGGAGTCAACACTCAGTTAAAAATCCCCTGCCTCCCCCTTTTCCCGAAGATTGCAGAACCTGATATATAAAAACTAAAAAGAGTTTACAATCCCTAAAAATTATAGAAACTTTTTGGTATTATCTCTCTCTACATTTGTGCATTGTGCATTTCCATTTTAGATGTATAATGTTTTCTTAAATCAAAGCTTGAGTTTTCACTTTCCCTTCATCTGATAAACAAAGAAAGGGATAAAAGGCAAATGGATCACAACAAAATGAAAATTTTACAGTTTATGTATGGAAAGAATTTAAATCAATAAACAAATGTAAGTAAATGAAATTTGTTCACACGGCACAAATGAACACAAAAGTTTTGGTATCCAATTTTGGGAAATTCCACTAGTTCAACCCTAATAGCTCGGAATTTTATAAGAAAGAGATTTTTCTACACATGTTTTAAAAAATGGATATGCATGCTTGAAACATGTTAATAAATGACTTATGGATCCAAACCTTTTAAAGACAATAACATTAAATTCTCAAGTGAACCTCCAGTGGGCTAATTACCAGAGTCAAACAAGCCATTATTTTTCCCATTTACAAAAAGCTGATCTAACGATCATAGATGATTGTAAAGTGATTTATCATGTGTAATGGGCTATATTTTTGTAAGGAATGATTTATAGATTGGGAGTCAACACTCAATTAAAAATCCCCTGCCTCACCCTTTTCCCAACCATTGCAGAACCTGATATATAAAAACTAAAAAGAGTTTACAATTCCTAAAAATTACAGACTCTTTTTGGAATTATCTCTCTCTACATTTTTTCATTGTGCATTTCCATTTTAGATGTATACTCTTTTCTTAAATCAAAACTTGAGTTTTCACTTTCCCTTCATCACGTTAAGAAAAAAGAGATAAAAGGCAAATAGATCACAACAAAATGAAATTTTTACAGTTTATGTATAGAAAGAATTTAAAGCAATAACAAATGTAAATAAAGAAAATTTATTCACACACCACGAATGAAAAAAAATGTTTTGTAATCCAAGTTTGGGAAATTCCACTTGTTCAATCCTAATAGCTCAAAATTTTATAAGAAAGAGATTTTTCTACACATGTTTTACAAAATGGACTTGCATCCTTGAAACATGTAAAAGATGCAAATGAACTATGGATCCAAACTTTTTTAAAAGAATAAGAATAAATTCTCAAGGGAACGTGCGGTGGGATATTTACCCGACTCAAACAAGCAATTATTTTGCCCATTTACAAAAAGTTGACATAACGATCTTAGATGATTGTAAAGTACTTTATCATGCGTAACAGGCTATATTTTTTTAAGGATCCCCGGCCTCCCCCTTTTCCCGACAATTCCCGAACTGCATATATATAAACAACAAAGTGTTCACAATCCCTAAAAATTACAGACACTTTTTTTAATTATCTCTCTCCAAATTTTTGCATTGTGCATTTCCATTTTAGATGTATACTTTTTTCTTAAATCAAAACTTGAGTTTTGACTCTCCCTTCATCTTGTAAAAAAAAAAATGAGATAAAAGGCAAATAGATCACTGCAAAATGAAAATTTTAGAGTTTATGTATGGAAAGATTTTTTAGCATTAAAAAATTTAAGAAAAGAAAATTTATTAACACACCACAAATGAACACAAAAAGTTTTGTTGTCCATGTTTGGGAAATTCCACTAGTTCAACCCTAATAGCTCAAAATTTTATAAGAAAGAGAGTTTTCAGCACATGTTTTAAAAATTGGATATGCATGCTTGAAACATGTTAAAGATGCAAAGGACCTATGGATCCAAACATTTTAAAGAGAATAACATTAAATTCTCAAGTGCAAGTGCAGTGGGATATTTACCCGAGTCAAACAAGCCATTATTTTGCCCATTTACAAAAAGCTGACCTAATGATCATAAATGAATATAAAGTGATTTATCATGCGTAATAGGCTATATTTTTTTATAGAATGACTTACAGATTGGGAGTCAACACTCAGTTACAAATGCAACGCCTCCCCATTTTCCCAACGATTGAATAACCTGATGTATAAAAACTAAAAAGATTTTACAATCCGTAAAAAATACAAACACTTTTTGGAGTTATCTCTCCCTACATTTGTGCATTGTGCATTTCCATTTTGGATGTGTATTTTTTTCTTAAAGGCAAATAGATCATAACAAAATGGAAAGAATTTAAAGCAATAAACAAATGTAAGTTAAGAAAATTTATTCACACACCACAAATGAACACAAAAGTTTTGTTGTCCAGTTTAGGAAATTCCACTAGTTCAACCCTAATAGCTCGGAATTTCATAAGAAAGAGATTTTTCTACACAAGTTTTAAAAAATAGATATGCATGCTTGAAACATGTTAAAGATGCAAATGACCTCTGGATCCCAACCGTTGAAAGACAATAACATTAAATTCTCAAGTGATCGTGCGGTGGGAAATTTACCCGAGTCAAACAAGCCATTATTTTGCGCATTTACAAAAAAACAGACCTAACGATCATAGATGATTGTAAAGTGATTTATCATGCACAACAAGCTATATTTTTTTAAGGAATAACGTATGGATTGGGAGTCAACACTCAGTTAGAAATCCCCCACCTCCCCCTTTGCTAAAAAATAAACAAATGTTAGTAAAGAAAATTTATTCACACACCACAAATGAATACAAAATTTTTGTTATCCAAGTTTCGGAAATTCCACTAGTTCAACCCAAATAGCTCAGAATTTTATAAGAAAGAGATTTTTCTACATATGTTTTAAAAAATGGATATGCATGTTTGAAACAAGTTAAAGATACAAATGACCTATGGATATTTATACGAGTCAAACAAGCCATTATTTTGCCCATTTACAAAAAGTTGACCTAACGATCATAGATGATTGTAAAGTGATTTATCATGTGTAACGGGCTATATTTTTGTAAGGAATGACTTATGGATTGGGAGTCAACACTCAGTTAAAAATCCCACTCCTCCCCCTATTCCCGATGATTGCAGAACCTGATATACAAAAACTAAAAAGAGTTAAAAATCCCAAAAATTTACAAACACTTTTTGGAATTAACCCTCTTTGCATTTTTTCATTGTGCATTTCAATTTTAGATGTATACTTTTTTCTTAAATCAAAACTTGAGTTTTCACTTTCTTTTCTTCTTGTAAACAAAAAAAGTGATAAAGGGCAAATAGATCACAAAAAAATGAAAATTTTGAGTTTATGTATGGAATGAATTTAAATCAATAAAAAAAAGTAAGTAAAGAAAATTTATTCACTCACCACAAATGAACACAAAAGTTTTGTTATCCAAGTTTGGGAAATACCACTAGTTCAACCCTAATAGCTCGGAATTTTATGAGAAAGTGATTTTTCTACGCATGACTTAAAAAAAGGATATGCATGATTGAAACATGTTAAAGATGCAAATGACGTATGGATCCAAACCTTTTAAAGAGAATAACATTCAATCCTCAAGTGACCGTGAATTGGAATATTTATCCGAGTGAAACTAGCCATTATTTTTCCCATTTACAAAAATCTGACCTAACAATCATAGATGATTGTAAAGTGATTTATCATGCATAAAGGGCTTTATTTTTGTATGGAATGACTTATGCATTGGGAGTTAACACTCAGTTAAAAATCTCCCGCCTCCCCCATTTCCTGACGATTGCAAAACCTGACATATAAAAGCTAAAAAGAGTTTACAATCCCTAAAAATTTCATACACTTTTTGGAATTATCTATTTCTAGATTTGTGCATTGTGCATTTACATTACAGATGTATATTTTTTTCTAAAATAAAAACTTGAGTTTTCTCATTCCATTCATCTCGTAAACAAAAAAAGACATAAAAGGCAAATAGTTCACAACAAAATGAAAATTTTAGACTTTATGGATGGAAAGAATTTAAAGAAATAAAATAATATAATTAAAAAAAATTTATTCACACTCCACAAATGAACATAAAAGTTTTGTTATCCACGTTTGAAAAATTCCACTAGTTCAACCCTATTAACACGGAATTTTATTAGAAAGAGATGTTTCTACACATGTTTCAAAAAATGGATTTGCATGCTTGAAACATGTTAAAGATGCACATGACCTGTGGTTCCAAACCTTTTAAAGAGAATCACATTAAATTCTCAAAAGAACGTGCAGTGGGATATTTACCTGAGTCATACACGCCATTATTTTTCCCATTTACAAAAAGCTGACCTAACAATCATAGATGATTGTAAAGTGATTTATCATGCATAACGGGCTATATTTTTTTAAGTAATGACTTTTGGATTGGGAGCCAATACTCAGTTAAAATTCCCCCGCCTCCCCCTTTTCCCGACGATTGCAGAACCTGATATATAAAAACTAAAAAGAGATAACAATCCCAAAATATTACAGACACTTTTTGGAATTAACACTCTTTACATTTTTTCATTGTAGATAGATGTATACTTTTTTCTTAAATCAAAACTTGATTTTTCACTTTTCCTTCTTCTCGTAAACAAAAAAAGAGATAAAAGGCAAATAGATCACAAAAAAATGAAAATTTTAGAGTTGATGTATGGAATGAATTTAAATCAATAGAAAAAAGTAAGTAAAGAAAATTTATTCACACGCCAAAAATGAACACAAAAGTTTTGTTATCCAAGTTTGGGAAATACCACTACTTCAACCCTAATAGCTCGAAATTTTGTAAGAAAGTGATTTTTCTACGCATGACTTAAAAAATGGATATGCATGCGTGAAACATGTTGAAGATGAAAATGACCTTTGGATCCAAACCTTTTAAAGAGAAAAACATTCAATTCTCAAGTGAACGTCAAGTGGGATATTTACCCGAGTGAAACTAGCCATTATTTTGCCCATTTACGAAAATCTGACCTAACGATCATAGATGATTGTAAAGTGATTTATCATGCATAAAGGGCTTTATTTTTGTAAGGAATGACATATTTATTGGGAGTCAACACTCAGTTAAAAATCTAACGCCTCCCCCTTTTCCCAACGATTGCAAAACATGTTATATAAAAACTAAAAAGAGTTTACAATCCCTAAAAATTTCATACACTTTTTGGAATTATCTCTTTCTAGATTTGTGCAATGTGAATTTACATTATAGATGTATAGTTTTTTCTAAAATAAAAAAAAGAGATAAAAGGCAAATAGTTCACAACAAAATGAAAATTTTAGACTTTATGTATGGAAATAATTTAAAGCAATAAACAAATGTGATTAAAGAAAATTTATTCACACACCACAAATGAACATAAAAGTTTTGTTATCCATGTTTGGAAAATTCCACTAGTTCAACCCTATTAGCACGGAATTTTATAAGAAAGAGATTTTTCTCCACATGTTTCAAAAAATGGATTTGCATGCTTGAAACATGTTAAAGATGCATATGACCTATGGTTCCAAACCTTTTAATGAGAATAACAGTAAATACTCAAATGAACGTGCCATTAATTTGCCCATTTACAAAAACCTGACCAAACGATCATAGATGATTGTAAAGTAATTTATCATGCCTAATGGGCTATTTTTTTGGTAAGGAATGACTTATGGATTGGCAGTCAACACTCAGTTAAAAATCCCCCACCTCCCCCTTTTCCAGACGATTGTAGAACCTGATATATAAAAACTAAAAAGAATTTACAATCCCTAAAAATTACAGACAGTTTTTTGAATTATCTCTCTCTACATTTGTGCATTGTGAATTTATATTTTTGATGTATACTTTTTTCTTAAATCAAAATTTGAGTTTTCACTTTCCCTTCATCTCGCAAACAAAAAACATAGATAAAAGGCAAATAGATCACAACAAAATGAAACTTTTAGAGTTCATATATGGAAGAATTTAAAGTAATAAATAAACATAATTAAATAAAATTTATTCGCGCACCACAAATGATCACAAAAGTTTTGTTATCCAAGTTTGGAAAATTCCACTAGTTCAACCCTAATAGCTCGGAATTTTATAAGAAAGATATTTTTCTACACATGTTTTAAAAAATGGATATGCATGCTTGAAACATGTTAAAGATGCAAATGACCTATGGATCCAAACCTTTTAAAGATAATAACATTAAATATCAAGTGAACGTGCGGTGGGATATTTACCCGAGTCAAACAAGCCATTATTTTGCCCATGTACAAAAAACTGACCTACCAATCATAGATAATTGCAAAGTGATTTATCATGCGTTAAAGGCTATATTTTTGTAAGGAATGACTTATGGATTGGGAGTCAACACTTAGTTAAAAATCCCCCGCCTCCCCCTTTTCCCGATGATTGTAGAACCTAATATATAAAAAACTAAAAAGAGTTCACAATCCCTAAAAATTACAGACACTTTTTTGAGCATTGTGCATTTCCATTTTAGATGTATACTTTTTTTTAAATCAAACTTGAGTTTGCACTTTCCCTTCATCTCGCAAACAAAAAAAAAACAGATAAAGACAAATAGATCACAACAAAATTAAAATTTTAGAGTTTATGTATGGAAATAATTTAAAGCAATAAACAAATAAAAGTAAAGAAAATTTACTCACACACCACAAATGAACACAAAACTTAAGTTATCCAAGTTTGGGTAATTCCACTAGTTCAACCCTAATCGCTCGGAATTTTATAGGAAAGAGATTTTTCTACACATGTTTTAAAAAATGGATTTGAAAGCTTGAAATATGTTAAAGATGCAAATGATTTATGGATCCAAACCTTTTAAAGAGAATATCAAAAAAATTTCAAGTGAACGTGCAGAGGGATATTTACCTGAGTCAAACAAGCCATTATTTTTCCCGTTTACAAAAAGTTGACCTACAATCATAAATGATTGTAAAGTGATTTATCATGTGTAATGGGATATATTTTCGTAAGGACAGACTTATGGATTGGGAGTCAACACTAAGTTAAAAATCCTCCCCCTCCCACTTTTCCCGACGATTGTAGAACCTTATATATAAAAACTAAAAAGAGTTTACAATCCCTAAAATTTATGAACATGGTTTTGAATTATCTCTCTCTAAATTTGTGCATTGTGAATTTCCAATTTAGATGTATACTTTTATCTTAAATAAAAACTTGATTTTTCACTTTCCCTTCATCATGCAAACAAAAATAAGAGATACGAGGCAAATAGATCTCAACAAAATGAAAATTTTAGAGTTTATGTATGGAAAGAATTTGAAGCAATAAACAAATGTAAGTATAGAAAATTTATTCACACACCACAAATGAATAGAAAAGTTTTGTTATCCAAGTTTTGGAAATTCCACAAGTTCAACCCAAATAGCTCGGAATTTTAAAAGAGATTTTTCTACACATGTTTTAAAAAATGGATATGCATGCCTGAAAAATGTTAAAAATTCAAATGGCCTATGGATCCAAACCTTTTAAAGAGAATAACATTAAATTCTCAAGTGAACGTAAGGTGGGATATTTACCTAAGACAAACAAGCTATTATTTTTCCCATTTACAAAAAGATGACCTAACAATCATAGATGATTGTAAAGGTATTTATCAAGTGTAACGGGTTTTATTTTATTAAGGAATGACTTATGGATTGGGGGTCAATACTCAGTTAAAAATCCCTTGCCTCCCCCGTTAGCCGACGATTTCAGAACTTGATATATAAAAACTAAAAAGAGTTTACAATCCCTTAAAATTATAGACACTTTTTGGAATTATCTCTCTCTACATTTGTGCAATTTGTGCATTTCCATTTTAGATGTAGACTTTTATCTTAAATCAAAACTTGAGTTTTCACTTTCCCTTCATCTCCCCAAAAAAAAAAAAGAGATAAAACGCAAATAGATAACAACAAAATGAAAAGTTTAAAGTTTATGTATGGAAATAATTTAAAGCAATAAACAAATGTAAGTAAAGAAAATTTATTCACACACCACAAATGAACACAAAAGTTTTGTTATCCAAGTTTGGGTAATTCCACTAGTTCAACCCTAATAGCTCGGAATTTTATAAGAAAGATATTTTTCTACATATGTTTTAAAAAATGGATATGCATGCTTGAAACATGTTAAAGATTCAAATGACCTATGGATCCAAACCTTTTAAAGTGAATAACATTAAATTCATAAGAGAACGTGCATGGGATATTTACCCGAGTCAAACATGGATTTATTTTGCCCATTTACAAAAAGCTGACCTAACAATCATAGATGATTGTAAAGTGATATATCATGCGTAACAAGCTATATTTTTTTAAGGAATGACTTATGGATTGGGAGTCAACACTCTGTTAAAAATCCTCCGCCACCACCTTTTCCCGACAATTGCAGAACTTGACATATAAAAACTAAAAAGACTTTACGATCCCTAAAAATTACAAACACTTTTTGGAATTATCTCTCTTTATATTTGTGCGTTGTGAATTTCCATTTTAGATGTATACATTTTTCTTGCAACAAAACTTGAGTTTTCAATTTTCCTACATCTCGCAAAAAAAAAAAAAAAAAAAGATAAAACGCAAATAGATCACAACAAAATGAAAATTTTAGATTTTATGTATAGAAGAATTTAAAGCAATAAACAAATTTAAGTTTTGAAATTTCATTCACACACCACAAATGAACACAAAATTTTTGTTATCTAAGTTTGGGAAATTCCACTAGTTCAACCCTAATAGCTCAGAATTTTATTAGAAATAGATTTTTCTACACATGTTTTAAAAAATGGATATGAATGCTTGAAATATGTTAAAGATGCAAATGACATATGTATCCAAACCTTTTAAAGGGAATAACATTAAATTCTCAAGTGAACGAGCGGTGGGATATTTACCCGAGTCAAACAAGCCATTATTTTGCCCATTTACAAAAAGCTGACCTCACGATCATAGATGATTGTAAAGTGATTTATCATTCGTAACGGGCTATATTTTTGTAAGGAATGACTTATGGATTGGGAGTCAAAACTTATTTAAAAAGCCCTTCCTCTCCCTTTTCCCCACGATTGCAGAGCCTTATATATAAAAACTAAAAGAGTTTAAAATCCCAAAAAATTACAAACACTTTTTGGAATTATCTCTTTCTACATTTGTGCAATGTGCATTACCATTTTAGATGTATACTTTTTTTCTAAACCAAAACTTGAGTATTTGCTTTCCCTTCATCTCGCAAACAAAAAAAAGAGATAAAAGGGAAATAGATCACAACAAAATGAAAGTTTTAGAGTTTATGTATGGAAAGAATTTAAAGCAATAAACAAATGGAAGTTTAGAAAATTTATTTTCACACCACAAATGAACACAAAAGTTATGTTATCCAAGTTTGGGTAATTCCACAAGTTCAACCCGAATAGCTCGGAATTTTATAAGAAAGAGATTTTTCTACACATGTTTTAAAAAATGGATATGCATGCTTGAAACATGTTAAAGATGGAAATGACTTATGGATCCAAACCTTTTAAAGGGAATAACTTTAAATTCTCAAGTGAACGTGCTGTGGAATATTTACCCGATTCAAACAAGCAATTATTTTGCCCATTTACAAAAAGCTGACCTCACGATCATCGATGATTGTAAAGTGATTTATCATGCATAATGGGCTATTTTTTTGAGGAATGACTTATGGATTGGGAGTCGACACTTATTTAAAAACCCCCGCCACCCTCGTTTTTTGACGATTGCAGAACCTGATATATAAATCCTAAAAAGAGTTTAAAATCACTAAAAATTACTGACATATTTTTGAATTATCACGCTCTAAATTTGTGCATTGTGAATTTCCATTTTAGATGTACTCTTTTTTCATAAATCAAAACTTGAGTTTTCACTTTCCCTTCATCTCGCAAACAAAAAAAAGAGATAAAAGGCAAATAGATCACCACAAAATGAAAACTTTGGAATTTATGTATGGATAGAATTTAAAGCAATAAGAAAATTTAAGTAAAGAAAATTTATTCACACACCACAAATGAATAGGAAAGTTATGTTATCTATGTTTGGGAAATTCCACTAGTTCAACCCTCATAGCTCAGAATTTTAAAAGAAAGAGATTTTTCTACACATGTTTTGAAAATTGGATATGCAAGCTAGAAACATGTTAAAGATGCAAATGACCTATGGATCCAACCCTTTTAAAGATAATAACATTAAATTCTCAAGTGAATGGCGGTGGAATATTTACCCCAGTCAAACAAGCCATTATTTTGCCCATTTACAAAAAGCCGACCTAACGATCATTGATGATTGTAAAGTGATTTATCATGCGTAACAGGCTATATTTTTTTAAGGAATAACTTATGGATTGGAAGTCTACACTCAGTTAAAAATCCCCCGCGTCCCCCTTTTCTCGACGATTGCAGATCATGATATATAAAAACTAAAAAAATTTTACAACCCCTAAAAATTACAGACACTTTTTGGAATTATCGCTCTCTACATTTGGGCGTTGTGAATTTCCATTTTAGATGTATACATTTTTCTTAGATCAAAACTTGAGTTTTCAATTTTCCAACATCTATCAAAAATAAATAAATAAATAAAAGGATAAAACGCAAATAGATCTAAAAAAACGAAAAATTTTAGATTTTATGTATGGATGACTGTAAAGCAATAAATAAATGTACGTATTGAAAATTTATTCACCCACCACAAATGAACACAAAAGTTTTTTTATCCAAATCTTAGAAATTCCACTAGTTCAACCCTAATATCTCGAAATTTTATAAGAAAGAGATTTTTCTACACATGTTTTAAAAAATGGATATGCTTGCTTGAAACATGTTAAAGATGCAAATGACTTAAGGATCCAAACCTTTTAAAGGGAATAACAGTAAATTCCCAAGTGAATGTGTGGTGGGATATTTACCCGAGTCAAACAAGCCATTATTTTGCCCATTTACAAAAAACGGACCTCACGATCATAGATGATTCTAAAGTGATTTATCATGCGTAAAGGGCCATATTTTTTTAAGGAATTTCTTATAGGTTGGGCGTCAACCATTAGTTAAAAACCCCCGCCTCCCCCTTTTTCCCACGATTGCAGAACCTGATATATAAAAACATAAAGGAGTTTACAATCTAAAAAAATTACAAACACTTTTTGGAATTCTCTCTTTCTACATTTGTGCATTGTGCATTTCCATTTTAGATGTATACTTTTTTCTTAAATCAAATCTTGAGTATTTGCTTTCCCTTTATCTCGCAAACAAAAAAAAGAGATAAAAGGCAAATAGATCACAACAAAATGAAAATTTTAGAGTTTATGTATGGAAAGTATAGAAAATTTATTTTCGCACCACAAATGAACACAAAAGTCTTGTTATCCAAGTTTAGGTAATTCCACTAGTTCAATCCTAATAGCTCGGAATTTTATAAGAACAACATTTTTCTACATTTGTTTTAAAAAATGGCTATGCATTTGAAAAAAGTTAAAGATGCAAATGATCTATGGATCCAAACCTTTTAAAGTGAATAACATTAAATTCACATGTGAAAGTGCGGGGGGATATTTACCTGAGTCAAACAAAAATTTATTTTGCCAATTTACAAAAAGCTAACCTAACAATCATAGATGATTGTAAAGTGATTGATCATGCGTAATGGGCTATATTTGTGTAAGGAATGACTTATGGATTGGGAATCAACACTCAGTTAAATATGCCCCGCCTACCCCTTTTCCCGACGATTGCAGAACATAATATATAAAACCTAAAAAGAGTTTACAATCCCTAAAAATTACAGACACTTTTTGGATTTATCTCTCTCTACATTTGTACGTTGTGAATTTCTATTTTAGATGTATACATTTTTCTTACATCAAAACTTGAGTTTTCAATTTTCCTGCATCTAGCAAAAAAAAAAAAAAAGAAGAAGATAAAACACAAATAGATCACAACAAAATGAAAATTTTAGAGTTTATGTATGGAAGAATTTAAAGAAATAAACAATTCTAAGTATTCAAAATTTATTCACACACCACAAATGAACACAAAAGTTTTGTTATCCAAGTTTGGGAAATTCCACTAGTTCAACCCTAATAGCTCGGAATTTTATAAGAAAAATATTTTTCTACACATGTTTTAAAAAATGGATATGCAGGCTTAAAACATGTTAAAGATGCAAATGACTTAAGGCTCCAAACCTTTTAAAGGTAATAACATTAAATTTTCAAGTGAACGTGCGGTGGGATATTTACCAGAGTAAAACAAGCCATCATTTTGCCCATTTACAAAAAGTTGACCTAACAATCATAGATGATTGTAAAGTGATTTATCGTGTGTAACGGGTTATATTTTAGTAAGGAATGACTTAAGGATTGGGAGTCAACACTCAGTTAAAAATCCCTAGCCTCCCCCTTTTGCCGACGATTGCAGCAGATGATATATAAAAACTAAAAATAGTTTACAATCCCTAAATATTACAGACACTTTTTGGAATTATCTCTCTCTACATTTGTCCGTTGTGAATTTCCATTTTAGATGTATACATTTTTCTTACATCAAAACTTGAGTTTTCAATTTCCTACATCTCGCAAACAAAAAAACTAGAAGATAAAACGCAAATTGATCACAACAAAATGAAAATTTTAGTGTTTATGTAGGGAAAATTTTAAGCAATAAAAAAATATAAGTAAAGAAATTTATTCACACACCACAAATGAACACAAAAGTTTTGTTATCCGAGTTTGGGAAATTCCACTAGTTCAACTCTAATTGCTCGGAATTTTATAAGAAAGAGATTTTTATACACATGTTTAAAAAATTGATTTTCAGGCTTGAAACATGTTAAAGATGCAAATGACCTATGGATCCAAACCTTTTAAAGAGAATAAAATTAAATTATCAAGTGAACGTGCGGTGGGATATTTACCTTAATCAAACATCCCATTATTTTGCCCATTTAAAAAAAGCTGACCTAACGATCAAAGATGAATGACATATGGATTGGGAGTCAAAACTCAGTTAAAAATCCCCCGCCTCCCCCTTTTCCCGGCGATTGCAGAACCTGATATATAAATACTAAAAAGAGTTTATAATCACTAAAAATTACTGACACATTTTTGAATTATCACTCTCTAAATTCTTGCATCGTGAATTTTCATTTTAGATGTATACTTTTTTCATAAATCAAAACTTGAGTTTTCACTTTCCCTTCATCTCGGAAACAAAAAAATGGAGTTAAAAGCCAAATAGATCACAACAAAATCAAAATTTTGGAATTTATGTAAGGAAAGAATTTAAAGCAATAAGCAAATGTAAGTAAATAAAATTTATTCACACACCACAGATGAACAGAAAATTTATGTTATCCATGTTTTGGAAATTCCACTTGTTCAACCCTCATAGCTCGGAATTTTCAAAGAAAGAGATTTTTCTACACATGTTTTAAAAAATGGAAATGCAAGCTAGAAACATGATAAAGATGAAAATCACCTATGGATCCAAACCTTTTATAGAGAATAACATTAAATTCTCAAGTGAACGTGCGAAGGGATATTTACCCGAGTCAAACAAGCCATTATTTTGCCCATTTAAAAAAAGCTGACCTAATGATGATAGATGATTGTAAAGTGATTTATCTTACGCAACGGACTATATTTTTGAAAGGAATGACTTATGGATTGGGAGTCAAAACTCAGTTAAAAATCCCCCGCCTCCCCCTTTTCCCAACGATTATTGAACCTGATATATAAATACTTAAAAGAGTTTACAATCGTTAAACATTACAGACACATTTTGGAATTATTTCCCTCTAAATTTTTCCATCGTGAATTTCCATTTTAGATGTACACTTTTTTATTTAATCAAAACTTGAGTTTGCACTTTGCCTTCATCTTGCAAACAAAAAAAAAGAGATAAAAGGCAAATACATCACAACAAAATTAAAATTTTAGAGTTTATGTATGGAATGAATTTAAAGCAATAAAAAATGTAAGTAAAGTAAATTTATTCACACACCAAAAATGTACACAAAAGTTATGTTATCCAAGTTTAGGTAATTCCACTAGTTAGACCCTAATAGCACAGAATTTTATAAGAAAGAGATTTATCTACATATGTTTTAAAAAATGAATATGCATGCTTCAAACATGTTAAAGATTCAAATGACCTATGGATCCAAATCTTTTAAAGATAATAATATAAATTCTCAAGTGAACGAGTGGTGGGATATTTACCCGAGTCAAACAAGCCATTATTTTTCTCATTTACAAAATGCTGACCTAACGATCATAGATGATTGTAAAGTGATTTATCATGCGTAATGGGCTATATTTTTGTAAGGAATGACTTGTAGATTGGGAGTCAACACTCAGTTAAAAATCCCTAGCCTCCCTCTTTTCCCGACGATTACAAAACCTGATATTAAAAACTAAAAATAGTTGCAATCCCTAAACCTTTAAAAAAATATTTGGAATTATCTCTCTCAACATTTGTGCATTGTGCATTTCCATTTTATATGTATACTTTTTTATTAAATCAAAACTTGAGTTTTCACTTTCCGTTCATCTCGGCAAAAGAAAAAAGAGATAAAAGGCAAATAGATCACAACCAAATGAAAATTTTAGAGTTTATGTATGGAAAGAATTTAAAGCTTTGAAAAAATGTAAGAAAAGGAAATTTATTCACACACCACAAATGAACTCAAAAGTTTTGTTATCCAGGTTTCGGTAATTCCACTAGTTCAACCCTAATAGCTCGGAATTTTTTAAGAAAGAGAGTTTTCTAGACATGTTTTAAAAAATAGATATGCATGCTTGAAACATGTTAAATATGCAAATAACCTATGGATCCAAACCTTTAAAGAGAATAACATTAAATTCTAAAGTGAACGTGCGGTGAGATATTTACCCAAGTCAAACAACCCATTATTTTGCCCAATTACAATAACCTCACCTAATGATCATAAATGATTGTAAAGTGATTTAAAATGCGTAACGGGCAATATTTTTGTAAGAAATGACTTATGGATTGGGAGTTAACCCTCAATTAAAAATCCCCCACCTCCCCCTTTTTTGGACAATTGTAGAAACTGATATATAAAAACTAAAAAGAGTTTACAATCCTTAAAAATTACAGGAACTTTTTGGAATTATCACTCTCTACATTTGTGCATTGTGCATTTCCATTTTAGATGTATACTTTTTTCTTTTATAAAAACTTGAGTTTTCACTTTCCCTTCATCTCGTAAACAGAAAAAAGAGATAAAAGGGTAATAGATCACAACAAAATGAAAAAATTAGAGTTTATGTATGGAAATAATTTAAACTAATAAAAAAATGTAATTAAAAAAAAATTTATTTCCACACCTCAAATGAACACAAAAGTTTTGTTATCCAAGTTTGGAAAATTCCACTAGTTCAACCCTAATGGCTCAAAATTTTAAAGAAAGACATTTTTCTACACATGTTTAAAAAATGGATATGCATGCTTAAAACATGTTAAAGATGCAAATGAGCTATGGATCCAAACCTTTTAAAGAGAATAATATTAATTTCTCATGTGAATGTGCGGTGGGATATTTACCCGAGTCAAACAAGAAATTGTTTTGCCCATTTACAAAAAGCTGACCTAACAATCATAGATGATTGTAAAGTGATTTATCATTCGTAATGGTCTTTATTTTTTGTAAGGAATGACTCATGGATTGGGAGTCAACACTTAGTTACAAATCCCCAACCTCCCCCCTTTCCCGAGGATTGCAGAACCTGATATACAAAAACTAAAAAGAGTTTACAATCCCTAAAAATTACAAACACTTTCTGGAATTATCTCTCTCAACATTTTTGCATTGTGCATTTCCATTTTAAACGTATACTTTTTTCTTAAATCAAAACTTGAGTTTTCACTTTCCCTTCATCTCGTCAACAAAAAAGAGATAAAAGGCAAATAGATCACAACAAAACGAAAATTTTAGAGTTTATGTACGACAATAATTTAAAGAAATAAAAAAATGTAAGTAAAGAAAATTTATTCACACCCCACAAAAGAACACAAAAGTTTTGTTATCCAAGTTTGGGTAATTCCACTAGTTCAACCCTAATAGCTTGGAATTTTATAAGAAAGAGATTTATCTACATATGTTTTAAAAAATGGATATGCATGCTTGAAACATGTTAAAGATGCAAATGACCTATGGATCCAACGTTTTAAAGAGAATAACATTTAATTCTCAAGTGAACCTGCGGTGGGATATTTACCTGAGTCAAACAAGCCGTTATTTTGCCCATTTACAAAAAGCTGACCTAACAATCATAGATGATTGTAAAATGATTTGTCAAGCGTAACGAGCTATATTTTTGTATGGAATGACTTATGGATTCGGTGTCCACACTCACTTAAAAATCCCTCGCCTCCCTCTTTCGCTGTCGATTGCAGAACCAGATATATAAAAACTAAAAAGAGTTTACAATCCCTAAAAATTACAAAATATTTTTGGAATTATCTCTCTCTACATTTGGGCTTTGTGTATTTCCATTTTAGATGTATACTTTTTTTTAAAATCAAAACTTGAGTTTTCACTTTCCCTACATCTCGTAAACAAAAAAAAAAAAAAAAAGAGATAAAAGGAAAATAGATCACAAAAAAATGAAAATTTTAGAGTTTATGTATGGAAAAAATTTAAAGCAATAAACAATTGTAAGTAAAAAAAAATTATTTACACACCACAAATGAACACAAAAGTTTTGTTATCCAAGTTTGGGAAATTTCACTAGTTCAACCCTTTTAGCTCAGAATTTTAAAAGAAAGAGATTTTTCTACACATGTTTTAATAAATGGATAGGCAAGCTTGAAACAAGTTAAAGATGCAAATGACCTATGGATCCAAACCTTTTACAGAGAATAACATTAAATTCTCAAGTGAATGTGTGGTGGGATATTTACCCGAGTAAAAAAAAAATTATTTTGCCCATTTACAAAAAGCTGACCTAACGATGATTAATGATTGTAAAGCGATTTATCATGTGTAACGGGCTATATTTTTGTAAGGATTGACTCATGGATTGGGAGTCAACTGTCAGTTAAAAATGCCCCACTTCCCCCTTTTCCAGACGATTGCAAATCCTGATATATAAAAATTAAAAAGAGTTTAATATCCCTTAAAATTACAGACACCTTTTGGAATTATCTCTCTCTACATTTGTGCATTGTGCATTTCCATTTTAGATATATTCTTTTTTCTTAAATCAAAACTTGAATTTTCACTTTCCCTTCATCTCGTACAAAAAAAAAAGAGATAAAAGGCAAATTGTTCACAACAAAATTAAAATTTTAGATTTTATGTATTAAAATAATTTAAATAAATAAAAAAATGTAAGTAAAGAAATTTTATTCACACACCACAAATGAACACAAAAGTTTTGTTATCCAAGTTTGGAAAATTCCACTAGTTCAACCTTAATGGCTCAAAATTTGATAAGAAAGAGATTTTTCTACACATGTTTTAAAAAATGGGTATGCATGCTTGAAACATGTTAAATATGCAAATTATCTATGGATCCAAACCTTTTAAAGAGAATAATATTAAATTCTCATGTGAACGTGCGGTGGGATATTTACCCGAGTCAAACCAGAAATTGTTTTGCCCATTTAAAAAAAGCTGACCTAACGATAATAGATGATTGTAAAGTGATTTATCATGCCTAACAAGCTATATTTTTTTATGGAATGACTTATGGATTGGGAGTCCACACTCACTTAAAAATCCCCGTCTCCCTCTTTCCCCAACGATTGTAGAACTTGATATATAAAAACTAAAAAGAGTTTACAATCCCTAAAAATAACAATTTTTTTTGAAATTATCTCTCTCTATATTTGCGCATTGTGTATTTCCATTTTAGATGTATACTTTTACTTAAATCAAAACTTGAGTTTTCACTTTCCCTTCATCTCGTAAACAAAAAAAAAAAGAGATAAAAGGAAAATAGATCACTACAAAATGAAAGTTTTAGATTTTATGTATGGAAAGAATTTAAAGCAATAAACAATTGTAAGTAAAGAAAATTTATTCACACACCACAAATGAACACAAAAGTTTTGTTATCCAAGTTTGGGAAATTCCACTAGTTCAACCCTTTTAGCTCGGAATTTTAAAAGAAAGAGATTTTTCTATACATGTTTTAATAAATGGATATGAATGCTTGAAACAAGTTAAGGATGCAAATCACCTATGGATCCAAACCTTTTAAAGAGAATAACATTAAATTTTCAAGTGAAGGTACGGTGGGATATTTACCTGAGTCAAACAAGTTAACGATGATTGATGATTGTAAAGTGATTTATCATGTGCAATGGGCTATATTTTTGTAAGGATTGACATATGGATTGGGAGTCAACTGTCAGTTAAAAATCCCCCATCTCCCCCTTTTCCCGACGATTGCAAACCTTGATATATAAAAACTAAAAAGAGTTTACAATCCCTTAATATTATAGACACCTTTTGGAATTATCTCTCTCTACATTTGTGCATAGTGCATTTCCATTTTAAATGTATAGTTTTTTCTTAAATCAAAAGTTGAATTTTCAGTTTCCCTACATCACGTAAAAAAAAAGAGATAAAACATGCAAATAGTTCACAACAAAATGAAAATTTTATAATTTATGTATTAAAAGAATTTAAAGAAATAAAAAAATTTAAGTAAAGAAAATTTATTCACACACCACAAATGACCACAAAAGTTTTGTTATCCAAGTTTTGAAAATTCCACTAGTTCAACCCTAATGGCTCGAAATTTGATAAGAAAGAGATTTTTCTACACATGTTTTAAAAAATGCGTATGCATGCTTGAAACATGTAAAATATGCAAATAACCTATGGATCCAAACCTTTTAAAGAGAATAATTTTATATTCTTATGTGAAAGTGCTGTGGGATATTTACCCGAGTCAAACAAGAAATTATTTTGACCATTTACAAAAACAAGACCTAACAATCATAGATGACTGTAAAGTGATTTATCATGCGTAATAGTTTATATTTTTTTAAGGAATGACTTATGGATTGGGAGTCAACACTCTGTTAAAAATCCCCAGTCTCCCCCTTTTCCCAACGATTACAGAACCTGATATACAAAAACTAAAAAGAGTTTACAATCCCAAAAAATTAGAAACACTTTTTGGAATTGTCTCTCTAACCATTTGTGCATTGTGCATTTCCATTTTAAACATATACTTTTTTCTTAAATCAAAACTTGAGTATTCACTTTCCCTTCATCTCGTCAACAAAAAAAAGAGATAAAAGGCAAATAGATCACAACAAAACGAAAATTTTACAGTTTATGTACGAAAAGAATTTGAAGCAATAAAAAAATGTAAGTAAAGAAAATTTATTCACACCCCACAAATGAACACAAAAGTTTTGTTATCCAAGTTTGGGTAATTTCACTAGTTCAACCCTAATAGCTTGGAATTTAATAAGAAAGAGATTTATCTACACATGTTTCAAAAAATGGCTATGCATGTTTTAAACATGTTAAAGATGCAAATGACCTATGGATCTAAACCTTTTAAAGAGAAAAACATTAAATTCTCAAGTGAACGTGCGGTAGGATATTTACCTGAGTCAAACAAGCCATTATTTTGCCCATTTACAAAAAACTGACCTAACGATCATAGATGATTGTAAAGTGATTTATCATGCGTAATGGGCTATATTTTTGTAAGGAATGACTTATGGATTGGGAGTCCACACACAAGTAAAATCCCCCGCCTCCCTCTTTCCGCGACTATTGCAGAACCTGATATATAAAAAATAAAAAGAGTTTACAAGCCCTAAAAATTCAATTTTTTTTTTGGAATTATCTCTCTCAACATTTGTGCATTGTGTATTTCCATTTTAGATGTATAATTTTTTCTTAAATCAAAACTTGAGTTTTCACTTTCCCTTCATCTCGTAAACAAAACAAAAAGAGATAAAAGGAAAATAGATCATAACAAAATGAAATTTTTTGAGTATTTGTATGGAAAAAATTTAAAGCAATAAACAAATGTAAGTAAAGAAAATTTATTCACATACCACAAATGAACACAAAATTTTTGTTATCTAAGTTTTGGAAATTCCACTAGTTCAACCCTTTTAGCCCAAAATTTTAAAAGAAAGAGATTTTTCTACACATGTTTTAAAAAATGGATATGCATGCTTGAAACAAGTTAAAGATGCAAATGACCTATGGATCCAAACCTTTTAAAGAGAATAACATTAAATTCTCAAGTGAACGTGCAGTGGGATATTTACACAAGTCAAACAAGCCATTATTTTGCCCATTTACAAAAAGTTGACATAACGATCATAGATGTTTGTAAAGTGATTTATCTTGCGTAATGGGCTATATTTTTGTAAGGAATGACTTATGAATTGGGAGTCAACATTCAGTAAAAATTCATCCGCCTCCCCCTTTTCCCGTTGATTGCAGAACCTGGTATATAAAAACTATAAAGAGTTGACAATCCCTAAAAATTACTAACTTTTTTTGGAATTATCTCTTTCTACTTTTGTGCATTGTGCATTTCCATTTTAGATGTATACTTTTTTCTTCAATAACAACTTGAGTTTTCACTTTCCTTTCATCTCGTAAACAAAAAAAAAAAAGAGATAAAAGGCAAATAGATCACAAGAAAATGAAAATTTTAGAGTTTATGTAAGGAAAGAATTTAAAGCAATAAAAAAATGTAAGTGAAGAAAATTTATTCACACACCACAAATGAACACAAAACTTTTGTTATCCAAGATTGGGAAATTCCGCTAGTTCAACCCTTATAGCTCAGAATTTTATAAGTAAGAGCTTTTTCCACACATATTTTGAAAAAAGGATATGCATCCTTGAAACATGTTACAGATGCACATGACCTAGGGATCGAAACCTTTTAAAGAGAATAACATTAAATTCTCAAGTGAATGTGCGGTGGGATATTTAACCGAGTCAAAAAAACCATTATTTTTCTCAAGTATACATCATAGATCATTGTAAAGTGATTTATCATGTGTAACGGGCTATATTTTTGTAAGGAATGACTTATGGATTTGGTGTCAACACTCAAATAAAAATCCCCCACCTCCCCCTTTTCCCGACTATTGCAGAACCTGATATATAAAAACTAAAAAGAGTTTACAATGCCTAAAAATTATGAACACTTTGTGGAATTATCTCTCTATAAATTTTTGTAATGTGCATTTCCATTTTAGATGTATACTTTTTTCTTAAATCAAAACTTGAGTTTTCACTTTCCCTTCATCTCAGAAACAAAAAAAAGAGATAAAAATCAAATAGATCACAACAAAATGAAAATTTTAGAGTCTATGTACGGATCGATTTTAAAGCAATAAACAAATGTAAGTAAAGAAAATTTATTCACACACCCAAATGAACACAAAAGTTATGTCATCTAAGTTTGGGAAATTCCACTAGTTCAACCCTAATAGCTCAGAATTTTATAAGAAAGAGATTTTTCTACACATGTTTCAAAAAATGGATTTGCAAGCTTGAAATATGTTAAAGATGCAAATGACCTATGAATCCAAACCTTTTAAAGAGAATAACATTAACTTCTCAAGTGAAAGTGCGGTGGGATATTTACCCGAGTCAAACAAGCCATTATTTTACCCATTTACAAAAAGCTGAACTAACAATCATGGATGATTGTAAAGTGATTTATCATGTGTAAAGGGCTATATTTTTGTAAGGAATGACTTATAGATTGGGTGCAACACTCAGTTAGAAATCCCCCGCCTTCCCCTTTTCCCGACGATTGCAGAACTTGATGTATAAAAACTAAAAAGAGTTTACAAACCCTAAAAATTACAAATTTTTTTTGGAAGTATCTCTCTCTACATTTGTGCATTGTGCATTTCCATTTTAGATGTAGACTTTTTTCTTAAATCAAAACTTGAGTTTTCACTTCCCTTCATCTCGTAATAAAAAAAAGAGATAAAAGGCAAATAGATCACAACAATATGAAAATTTTAGAGTTGACGTATGGAAAGATTTTATAGCAATAAAAAAATGTAAGAAAAGAAAATTTATTCAGACAACACAAATGAACACAAAAGTTTTGTTATCCAAATTTGGGTAATTCCACTTGCTCAACCCTAATAGCTCGGAATTTTATAAGAAATAGATTTTTCTACACATGTTTTAAAAAATGGATATGCATGCCAGAAACATGTTAAAGATTCAATTGACCTATGGAATCAAGCCATTTAAAGAAAATAACATTAAATTCTCAAGTGAACGTGCGGTGGGATATTTACCGAAGTCAAATAAACCATTATTTTGCCCATTTACAAAAAGCTGACCTAACGATCATAGATGATTGTAACGGGCTATAGTTTTGTAAGGAATGACTTACGAATAGGGAGTCAACACTCAGTTAAAAATTCTCCGCCTCCCCCTTTTCCTGACGATTGTAGATCCTGATATATAAAAACTAAAAAGAGTTTAGAATCCCTAAAAATTACTGACACTTTTTCAAATTATCTCTCTCTACATTTGTGCGTTGTGCATTTCCATTTTAGATGTATACTTTTTTCTTAAATACAAACTTGAGTTTTAACTTTTCCTTCATCTCGTAAACAAAAAAAAAAGAGATAAAGGCAAATAGACCACAAGAAAATGTAAAATTTTAGACGTTATGTATGCAAAGAATTTAAAGCAATAAAAAAATTTAAGTAAAGAAAATTTATTAAAATACCACAAATGAACACAAAACTTTTTGGTATCCAAGTTTGGGAAATTCCACTAGTTCAACCCTAATAGCTCGGAATTTTATAAGAAAGAGATTTTTCTACACATGTTTAAAAAAATGGATGTGCATGCTTGAACCATGTTAAAGATGTAAACCACCTATGGATCCAAACCTTTTAAAGAGAATAACATTAAATTCTCAAGTGAACGTGCAGTGGGATATTTACCCAAGTCAAACATGCCATTACTTTGCCCATTTACAAAAAGTTGACCTAACGATCATAGATCATTGCAATGTGATTTATCATGTGTAACAGGCTATATTTTTTTAAGGAATGACTTATGGATTGGGAGTGAATAGTCAAATAAAATCCCCTGCCTCCCCCTTTTCCCCGCGATTGAACAACCTGATATATAAAAACTAAAAAGAGTTTACAATCCCTAAAAATTATCTCTCTCTAAATTTGTGAATTGTGCATTTCCGTTCTAGATGAATACTTTTTTCTTAAATAAAAACTTGAGTTTTCACTTTACCTTCATCTCGGAAAACTAAAAGAAGATATAAAAGGCAAATAGATCACATCAAAATGAAAATTTTATTGTTTATGTATGGAAATAATATAAAAAATAAAAAAAAGTAAGTAAAGAAAATTTATTCACACACCACAAATAAGACAAAAGTTATGTTATCCAAGTTTTGGAAATTCCACCAGTTCAACCCTAATAGCTCGGAATTTTATAAGAAAGATATTTTTCTACACATGTTTTAAAAAATGGATATACATGCTTGAAACATGTTAAAGATGCAAATGACCTATCGATCCAAACCTTTTAAAGAGAATAACATTAACATCTCAAGTGAATGTGCGGTGGGATATTTAATCGAGTGAAACAAGCCATTATTTTGCCCATTTTAAAAAAAAGCTGACCTAACGATCTTAGGTGATTGTAAAGTGATTTATCATGCGTAACGAGCTATATTTTTGTAAGGAATGACTTATGGATTGGGAGTCTACACTCAGTTAAAAATCCATCGCCTCCCTCTTTTCTCGAAGATTGTAGAACCTGATATATAAAAACTTAAAAGAGTTTACAATCCTTAAAAATTACAACCACTTTTTGGAATTATCTCTCTCTACATTTGTGCATTGTTCATTTCCATTTTAGATTTTTTTCTTAAATCAAAACTTGAGTTTTCACTTTCCCATCATCTCGTAAAAAAAAAACAGAGATAAAAGGAAAAAAAGATCACAAGAAAACCAAATTTTAGAGTGTATTTATGGTAAGAATTTATAGCAATAAACAAATGTTAGTAAAGAAAATTTATTAACACACCATAAACGAACTTGAAAGTTTTGTTGTCCAAGGGTTTAGGGTTTAGGGTTTAGGGAAATTCCACTACTCCAACCCTAATTGCTCGGAATTTTATAAGAAAGAGATTTTTCTACATGTTTTAAAAAATGGATATGCATGCTTGAAACATGTTAAAGATGCAAATGACCTATGGATCCAAATCTTTTAAAGAGAATAACATTAAATTCTCAAGTGAATGTGCGGTGGGATATTTACCCGAGTCAAACAAGCCATTATTTTGCCCATTTACAAAAAGCTGATCTAACGATCATAGATAATTGTAAAGTGATTTATCATGCGTAACGGGCTATATTTTTGTAAAAAATGACTTATGGATTGGGAGTCAACACTCAAGTAAAAATCCCCCGCCTCCCCCTTTTCCCGACGATTGCAGAACCTTTTATATAAAACTAAAAAAATTTTAAAATCCCTAAAAATTACAGACGCTTTTTGGAATTCTCTCTCTCTAAATTTTTGTATTGTCCATTTCCATTTTAGATGCATACTTTTTTCTTAATTCAAAACTTGAGTTTTCAGTTTCCCTTCATCTCGTAAACAAAAAAAAGAGATTAAAGGTAAATAGATCACAACATAATGAAAATTTTAGAGTTTATGTATAGAAATAATTTAAAGCAATAAACAAATTTAACTGAAGAAAATTTATTCACACACCACAAATCAACACAAAACTTTTGTAATCCAAGTTTGGACAATTCAACTAGTTCAACTCCAATAGCTCGGAATTTTATCAGCATGCTTGAATCAAGTTAAAGATGCAAATGACCTATGGATCCAAACCTTTCAAAGAGTATAACATTAACGTCGCAAGTCTACGTGATGTGGGATATTTACCCGAGTCAAACAAGCCATTATTTTTCCCATTTACAAAAAGCTGACCTAACGATCATAGATGATTGTAATGTGATTTATCATGTGTAACGAGCTATATTTTTGTAAGGAATGACATAAGGATTGGGTGTCAACACACAGTTAAAAATCCCCCGCCTCCGACTTTTCTAGACGATTGCAGAACCTGATATATAAAAACAAAAAAATGTTTTCAATCCCTAAAAATTACTGACAATTTTTGGAATTATCTCTCTCTGCATTTGTGCATTGTGCATTTCCATTTTAGATGTATACTTTTTTCTTAAATACAAACTTGAGTTTTCAGTTTCCTTTCATCTCGTCAAAAAAAAAAAAAAGATAAAAGGGAAATAGATCACAACAAAATGAAAATTTTAGAGTTTAAGTAAGGAAAGAATTTAATTCAATAAAAAACTGTAAGTAAAGAAAATTTATTGACACACCACAATGAACACAAAAGTTTTTTTTCCAAGTTTGGGAAATTCCATTAATTCAACCCTAATAGCTCGAAGTATTATAAGAAAGAGATTTTTCTATACATGTTTTAAAAAGTGGATATGAATGCTTGAAACATGTTAAAGATGCAAATGACCAATGGATCCAAACCTTTTATAGAGAATGACATTAAATTCTCAAGTGAACGTGCGGTGGGATATTTACCCGAGTCAAACAAGCCAATATTTTGCCCATTTACAAAAAGCTGACCTAACGATCAAAGATGATTGTAAAGTCATTTATCATGCGAAACGAGCTATATTTTTGTAAGGATTGACTTATAGATTGGGTGCAACACTCAGTTAAAAATCCCCCGCCTTCCTCTTTTCCCGACGATTGCAGAACTTGATGTATAAAAACTAAAAAGAGTTTACAAACCCTAAAAATTACAAATTTTTTTTGGAATTATCTCTCTCTTCATTTGTGCATTGTGCATTTCCATTTTAGATGTAGACTTTTTTCTTAAATCAAAACTTGAGTTTTCACTTCCCTTCATCTCGTAATAAAAAAAAGAGATAAAAGGCAAATAGATCACAACAATATGAAAATTTTAGAGTTGACGTATGGAAAGATTTACAACAATAAAAAAATGTAAGAAAATAAAATTTATTCACACAACACAAATGAACACAAAAGTTTTGTTATCCAAGTTAGGGTAATTCCACTTGATCAACCCTAATAGATCGGAATATTATAAAAAAGGAATTTTTTTACACAATTTTTAAAAAATGGATATGCATGCTTGAAACATGTTAAAGATTCAAATGTCCTATGGATCCAAACCTTTTAAAGAGAATAACAAACGCTCAGTAAATTCTCAAGTGAACGTGCGGTGGGATATTTACCTGAGCCAAACAAGCCAATATTTTCCCCATATACAAAAAGCTGACCTAACGATCATAGATGATTGTAAAGTGATTTATCATGCGTAACAGGCTATATTTTTGTAAGGAATGATTTATGGAATCGGATTCAACACTCAGTTAAAAATCCCACACCTCCCCCTTTTCCTGACAACTGCAGAACTTGATATATAAAAACTGAAAAGAGTTTACTATCCCCAAAAATTACTGACACTTTTAGGAATTATCTCTCTCTACATTTGTGCTTTGTGCGTTTCTATTTTAGATGTATACTTTTTTCTTAAATACAAACTTGAGTTTTCACTTTCCCTTCATCTCGTAAACAAAAAATAAGAGATAAATGGCAAATAGATCACAACAAAATGAAAATTTTAGAGTTTATGTATGGAAAGAATTTAAAGCAATAAACAAATGTAAGTAAAGAAAATTTATTCACACACCGAAAATGAACACAAAATTTTTGTTATCCAAGTTTTGGAAATTCCACTTGTTCAACCCTAATAGCTCGTAATTTTATAAGAAAGATTTTTTTACACATTTTTTAAAAAGTGATATGCATGCTTCAAACATGTTAAAGATGCAAATGACATATGGATCCAAAAATTTTAAAGAGAATAACATTAAATTCTCAAGAGAATTTGCGGTGGGATATTTACCCGAGTCAAACAAGCTATAATTTTTCCCATTTTCAAAAAGCTTACCTAAAATTCACAGATGTTTGTAAAGTGATTTATCATGTGTAACGGGCTATATTTTTATAACGAATGACTTATGGATTGGGATTCAAGACTCAATTAAAAATCCCCAGCCTTCCCCTTTTCTCGAAAATTTCATGAACCTGATATAAAAACTGAAAGAGTTTACAATCCCTAAAAATTACCGACTCTTTTTAAAATTATCTCTCTCTACATTTTTGTATTGTGAATTTCCATTTCATATGTATACTTTTTTCTTAAATCAAAACTTGAGTTTTCAGTTTCCCTTCATCTCAGAAACAAAAAAAAGAGATAAAAGGCAAATAGATCACGAAAAAATTAAAATTTTTGAGTTTATGTTAGGTAAGAATTTAAAAAAATAAACAAATATAAGTAAAGAAAATTTATTCACACATCACAAATGAACACAAAATTTATGTTATCAGAGTTTGGGAAATTCCACTAGTACAACCCTAATAGTCGGAATTTTATATGAAAGAGATTTTTCTTCACATGTAGTAAAAAAATGGATATGCATGCTTGAAATATGTTACAGATGCAAATGAACTAGGGATCAAAACCTTTTAAAGAGAATTACATTAAATTCTCAAGCGAGCATGCGGTGGGATATTTACCCGAATCAAAAGAGCCATTATTTTGCCCAATGACAAAAATTGTCCTAACGATCATAGATGATTATAAACTGATTTATCATGTGTAACGGCCTATATTTTTGTAAGGAATGACTTATGGATTGGGAGTCAACACTCAGTTAAAAATCCTCTGCCTCCCCCTTTTCCCGACGATTGCAGAACCTGATATATAAAAACTAAAAAGAGTTTACAATCCCTAAAAATTATAGACACTTTTGGAATTATCTCTCTCTACAATTTTGCATTGTGCATTCCATTTTAGATGTATATTTTTTTCTTAAATACAAACTTGAGTTTTCACTTTCCCTTCATCTCGTAAACAAAAAAAAAAAGATATAAAAGGCAAATAGATAAAAAAAAAATGAAAATTTTAGAGTTTATGTATGGAAAGAATGAAATCAATAAAAAAATGTGAGAGAAGAAAATTTATTCACACACCACAAATGAACACAAATGTTTTGTTATCCAAGTTTGGGAAATTCCACTAGTTCATACCTTGTTGCTCAGAATTTTAAGAGAAAGAAATTTTTCTACACATGTTTTAAAATAGGGATATGCATGCTTGAAACATGTTAAAGATGCAAATGACCTATGGATCCGAACCTTTTAAAGAGAATAACATTAAATTCTCAAGTGAACGTGCGGTGGGATATTTACCCGAGTCAAAGAAGCCATTATTTGGCCAATTTACAAAAAGCTGACCGAACGATTATAGATGTTTGTAAAGTGATTTAGCATGCGTAACGGGCTATATTTTTTTAAGGAATGACTTTTAGATTGGGAGTCAAGATTCAGTTAAAAATCCCCCACTTCCCCTTTTCCCGATAATTTGTAGAACCTGAAATATAAAAACTAAAAAGAGTTTACAATCCCTAAAAATTACAAAAACTTTTTTGAATTATCTCTCTCTATATTTGTGCATTGTGCATTTCCATTTTAGATGTATACTTTTTTCTTTAATCAAAACTTGAGTTTTCACTTTCCCTTCATCTCGTAAACCAAAAAAAGAGATAAAAGGCAAATAGATCACAAGAAAATGAAAATTTTAGAGTTTATTTATGGAAAGAATTTAAAGCAATAAATAAATTTAAGTAACAAAAATTTATTAACAGAACACAAATGAACACAAAAGTTTTGTCATCCAAGTTTCGGTAATTCCACTAGTTCAACCCTAATAGCTCAGAATTTTATAAGAAAGAGATTTTTCTACACTTGTTTTAAAAAGTGCATATGAATGCTTGAAACATGTTAAAGATTCAAATGACCTTTGGATCCTAACATTTTAATGAGAATAACATTAAATTCTCATGTGAACGTGCAGTGGGATATTTACCCGAGTCAAACAAGCCACTATTTTGCCCATTTACAAAAAGCTGACCTATCGATCATAGATGATTGTAAAGTGATTTATCATGCGTAACGGACTATATTTTTGTAATGAATGACTTATGGATTGGGAGTCAAAACTCAGTTCAAAATTTCGAGCCTTCCCCTTTTCCCGACGATTGCAGAACTGGATATATAAATACTAAAAAGAGTTCACAATCCCTAAAAATTACATACACTTTTTAGAATTATCCCTCTCGATATTTGGGCTTTGTGCATTTCCATTTTAGATGTATACTTTTTTCTTAAATAAAAACTTGAGTTTTCACTTCCCCTTCATCTCGGAACCCTCTCGATATTTGGGCTTTGTGCATTTCCATTTTAGATGTATACTTTTTTCTTAAATAAAAACTTGAGTTTTCACTTTCCCTTCATCTCGGAAACAAAAAAGAAAGATAAAAGCAAATAGATTACAAAAAAATGAAAATTTTAGAGTTTATGTATGGAAAGAATTTAAAGCTATAAACAAATGTAAGTAAAGAAAATTTATTCACACACCACAAATGACTACAAATGTTATGTTATGCAAGTTTTGGAAATTTCACTAGTTCAACCCTGATAGTTCGGAATTTTATAAGAAAAAGATTTTTCTACACATATTTTAAAAAATGGATATGCATGCTTGAAACTTGTTACAAATGCAAAGGACCTATGGATCCAAACCTTTTAAAGAGAATTATATTAAATGCTCAAGTGAGAGTGCGGTGGGATATTTACCCGAGTCAAACAAGCCATTATTTTGCCCATTTTCAAAAATTTGAGCTAACGGTCATAGATGATTGTAAAGTGATTTATCATACATAACGGGCTATATTTTTGTAAAGAATGACTTATGGATTGGGAGTCAACACTCAGTAAAAAATCCCCCGCCTCCCCCTTTTCCTGATGATTGTAGAACCAGATATATAAAAACTAAAAGGAGTTTGCAATCCCTAAAAATTACAGAAACTTTTTGGAATTATCTCTCTCTACATTTGTGCATTGTGCATATCCTTTTTAGATGTCTATCTTTTTCTTAAATCAAAACTTGAGTTTTCACTTTCTCTTCATATCGTAAAAGAAAAAAGCGTAAAAGGCAAATAGATCACAACAAAATGAAAATTTTAGAGTTTATGTATGGAAAGAATTTAAAGCAATAAACAAATGTAAGTAAGGATAATTTATTCACACAACACAAATGAACACAAAAGTTTTTTTACGCATGTTTGGGTAATTCCACAAGTTCATTCCTAATAGCTCGGAATTTTAGAAGAAAAGATTTTTCTACACATGTTATAAAAAATGGATATGAATGATTGAAATATGTTAAAGATTCAAATGACCTATGGATCCAAACCTTTTAAAGAGAATAACATTAAATTCTCATGTGAACGTGCGGTGGGATATTTACCGGAGTCAAACAAGCCATTATTTTGCCCAATGACAAAAAGCTGACCTAACGATCATAGATGATTGTAATGTGATTTATCATGTGTAACGGGCTTTATTTTTGTATGGAATGACTTATGGATTGGGAGTCAACACAGTTAAAAATCCCCCGCCTCCCCCTTTTCCCGACGATTGCGGAACCTAATATATAAAAACTAAAAAGAGTTTACAATCCCTAACAATTACTGACACTTTTTGGAATTATTTCTCTCTACAATTGTGCATTGTGCATTTCCATTTTAGATGTATACTTTTTTCTTAAACACAAACTTGAGTTTTCACAAAGAAAGATACTAAAGGCAAATAGATCACAAAGAAATGAAAATTTTAGAGTTTATGTATGGAAAGAATGAAAGCAATAAACAAATGTGAGAAAAGAAAATTTATTCACACACCACAAATGAACAAAAATGTTTTGTTATCCAAGTTTGGGAAATTCCACTAGTCCATACCTTGTAGCTCGGAATTTTATAAGAAGGAAATTTTTCTACAAATGTTTTAAAATAGGGATATGCATGCTTGAAACAAGTTAAAGATGCAAATTACCTATGGATCCGAACCTTTTAAAGAGAATAACATTAAATTCTCAAGTGAACGTGCGGTGGGATATTTACCTGAGTGAAACAAACCATTAATTTGCCAATTTACAAAAAACTGACCTAACGATCATAGATGATTGTAAAGTGATTTATCATGCGTAACATGCTATTTTTTTTTTAAGGAATGACTTTTGGATTGGGAGTCAAGATTCAGTTAAAAATCCCCCACCTCCCCCTTTTCCCAACGTTTTCAAAACCTGATATATAAAAACTAAAAAGAGTTTACAATCCCTAAAAATTACAGACACTTTTTTGAATTATCTCTATCTACATTAGTGCATTGTGCATTTCCATTTTAGATGTATACTTTTTTCTCAATTCAAAACTTGAATTTTCACTTTCCCTTCATCTCGTAAACAAAAAAACGAGATAAAAGGCAAATAGATCACAAGAAAATGAAAATTTTAGAGTTTATGTACGGAAATAATTTAAAGAAATAAATAAATGTAAGTAATGAAGATTTATTCACAGAACACAAATGAACACAAAAGTTTTGACATCTAAGTTTCGCTAATTCCACTAGTTCAACCCAAATAGCTCGGAATTTTATAAGAAAGAGATTTTTCTTAACATGTTTTAAAAAATGGATATGAATGTTTGAAACATGATAAAGATTCAAATGACATATGGATCCAAATCTTTTAAAGAGAATAACACTTAATTCTCAAGTGAACGTGTGGTGGGATACTTACTTGAGTCAAACAAACCATTATTTTTCCCATTTACAAAAAGCTGACCTAACGATCATAGATGATTGTAAAGTAATTTATCATGTGTAACGGGCTATATTTTTGTAAGGAATGACTTATGGATTGGGAGTCAAAACTCAGTTAAAAATTCCTAGCCGCCCCCTTTTCCAGACGATTGCAGAATCTGATATATAAATACTAAAAAGAGTTTAAAATCCTTAAAAATTACATAAACTTCTTGGATTTATCCCTCTCGACATTTGTGCATTGTGCATTTCCATTTTAGATGTGTAATTTTTTCTTAAATCAAAACTTGAGTTTTCACTTTCCCTTCATCTCGGAAACAAAAAAAAAGAGATAAAAGCCAAATAGATCACAAAAAAATGAAAATTTTAGAGTTTATGTATGGAAAGAATTTAAAGAAATAAAAAAATGTCAGTAAAGAAAATTTATTCACACACCAAAAATGAACACAAAAGTTATGTTATCCAAGTTTGGGAAATTCCACTAGTTCAACCCTAATAGTACAAAATTTTATAAGAAAGAGATTTTTCTACACATGTTTTAAAAAAAAAGGATATGCATGCTCGAAACATGTTACAGATGCAAATGACCTAGATCCAAACCTTTTAAAGAGAATTAAATTAAATTATCAAGTGAGAGTGCGGTAGGATATTTACTCGAGTCAAACATGCCTTTATTTTGCCCATTTAGAAAAAAAGCTAAGCTAACGGTCATAGATGATTGTAAAGTGATTTATCATACGTAAAGGGCTATAATTTTGTAAAGAATGACTTATGGATTGGGAGTCAACACTCAGTAAAACATCCCCCCCCACCCCCCCCCCCCCCCCCCCCCCCCACCTTTCCAGATGATTGCAGAACCTGATATATAAAAACTAAATGGACTTTACAATCCCTAAAAATTACATAAATTTTTTTGAATTATTTCTCTTTACATTGGTGCATTGTGCATATCCATTTTAGATGTATACTTTTTTCTTAAATCAAAACTGGAGTTTTGACTTTCCCTTCATCTCGTAAAAGAAAAAAGAGATAAAAGGAAAATAGATCACAACAAAATGAAAATTTTAGAGTTTATGTATGGAAATAATTTAAAGCAATAAACAAATGAAAGTAAGGAAAATTTATTCACACAACAGAAATGAACACAAAATTTTTGTTATGCATGTTTGGGTAATTCCACTAGTTCAACCCTAATAGCTCGAAATTTGAGAAGAAAGTGTTTTTTCTACACATGTTTTAAAATATTGTCTTGAATGCTTGAAACATGTTAAAGATTCAAATGACCTATGGATCCAAACCTTTTAAAGAGAATAACATTAAATTCTCAAGTGAACGTGCAGTGGGATATTTACCGGAGTCAAACAAGCCATTATTTTGCCCAATGACAAAAAGCTGACCTAACGATCATAGATGATTGTAAAGTGATTTATCATGTATAATGGGCTATATTTTTGTAAGGAATGAGTTATGGATTGGGAGTAAACATTCAGTTAAATATCCCCCGCCTCCCCCTTTTCACGACAATTGCAGAACCCGATATATAAAAACTAAAAAGAGTTTACAATCCCTAAAAATTACTGACACTTTTTGGAATTATGACTCTCTATAATTGTGCATTGTGCATTTCCATTTTAGATGTATACTTTTTTCATAAATACAAAGTTGAGTTTTCACTTTCCCTTCATCTCATCAACAAAATGAAAATTTTAGAGATTATTTACGAAAAGAATGAAAGCAATAAACAAACATGAGAAAATAAAATTTATTCACACTCCGAAAATGAACACAAATATTTTGTTATCCAAGTGTTGGAAATTCCACTAGTTCATACCTTGTAGCTCAGAATTTTATATGAATTTTTTTTTCTACACTTGTTTTAAAATAGGGATATGCATGCTTGAAACATGTTAAAGATGCAAATGACCTATGGATCCAAACCTTTTAAAGAGAATAACATTAAATTCTCAAGTGAATGTGCGGTGGGATATTTACCAGAGTGAAACAAGCCATTATTTTGCCAATTTACAAAAAGCTGACCTAATGATCATAGATGATTGTAAAGTGATTTATCATGCGTAATGGGCTATATTTTTTTAAGGAATGACTTTTGGATTGGGAGTTAAGATTCAGTTAAAAATCCCCCGCCTTCCCCTTTTCCCGACGATTGCAGAACCTGATATTAAAAAACTAAAAAGATTTATAATCCCTAAAAATTATAGACAATTTTTTTAATTATCTCTATCAACATTTGTGCATTGTGCATTTCCATTTAAGATGTGTACCTTTCCCTTAAATCAAAACTTGAGTTTTCACTTTCCCTTCATCTCGTAAACAAAAAAAAAAGATAAAAGGCAAATAGATCACAACAAAATAAAAATTTTAGAGTTTATGTAAGGAGAGAATTTAAAGCAATAAATAAATGTAAGTAATGAAAATTTATTCACAGAAAACAAATGAACACAAAAGTTTTGCCATCCAAGTTCGGTTATTCCACTCTTTCAACCCTAATAGCTCGGAATTTTATAAGAAAGAGATTTTTCTGTACATGTTTGAAAAAAAGGATATGAAAGCTTAAAACATGTTAAAGATTCAAATGAACGATGGATCCAAACCTTTTAAAGAGAATAACATTAAATTCTCAAGTTGACGTGCGGTGGAATATTTACCCGAGTCAAACAAGCCATTATTTTGCCCATTTACTAAAAGCTGGCCTAACGATCATAGATTGTAAAGTGAAATATCATGAGTAATGGACTATATTTTTTTAAGGAATGACTTATGGATTGGGAGCCAAACTCAGTTAAAAATTCCAAGCCACCCCTTTTTCCCGACGATTGCAGATCCTGATATATAACTACTAAAAATAGTTTACAATTTCTAAAAATTACATACACTTTTTGGAATTATCCCCCTCAATATTTGTGCATTGTGCATTTCCATTTTAGATGTGTACATTTTTCTTAAATCAAAATTTGATTTTTCACATTCCCTTCATCTCGAAAACAAAAAAAAAAGAGATAAAAGGAAAATACATAAAAATAAATAAAAGTTTAGAGTTTATGTATGGAATAAATTAAAAGCAATAAAAATATTTAAGTAAAGAAAATTTATTCACACACCACAAATGAACAGAAAAGTTATGTTATCCAAGTTTGGGAAATTCCATTCGTTCAACCCCAAAAGTTTGGAATTTTATAAGAAAGTGATTATTCTACACGTTTTAAAAAAAGGATATCCATGCTTAAAACATGTTTCAGATGCAAATGACCTATGGATCCAAACCTTTTAAATAGAATTACATTAAATTCTCAAGTGAGCATGCGGTGGGATATTTACCAGAGTCAAACAAGCTATTATTTTGCCCATTTAAAAAAAGCTGAGCTAACGGTCGTAGATGATTGTAAAGTGATTTATCTTTGGAAAGAATGACTTATGGATTGGGAGACAACACTTAGTAAAATATCCCCCGCCTCCCCCTTTTTTGGATGATTGTAGAACCTGATATAGAAAATCTAAATGGAGTTTACAATCCCTAAAAATTATAGAATCTTTTTTAAATTATCTCTCTCTACATATGTGCAATGTGCATATCCATTTTAGATGTATACTTTTCTCTTAAATCAAAACTTGAGTTTTCACTTTCCCTTCATATCGTAAAAGAAAAAAGCGATAAAAGACAAATAGATCACAACAAAATGAAAATTTTAGAGTTTATGTATGCAAAATATTTAAAGCAATAAACAAATGTAACTAAGCAAAATTTATTCACACAACACAAATGAACACAAAAGTTTTGTTATGCATGTTTGGGTAATTCTACTAGTTCAACCCTAACAGGTCGGAATTTTATAAGAAATAAATTTTTCTACACATGTTTTAAAAAATGGAAACAAATGTTTGACACATGTTAAAGATGCAAATGACCAATGAATCCAAAACTTTTAAAGAGAATAACATTCAATTCTCAAGAGAACTTGCGGTGGGATATTTACCCGAGTCAAACAAGCCATTATTTATCCCATTTACAAAAAGCTGACCTAACAATCACAGATGATTGTAAAGTGATTTATCATGCTTAACGGGCTACATTTTTGTAAGGAATGACTTATGGATTGGGAGTCATCACTCAGTTAAAAATCCCCAGCCTCCCCCTTTCCCCGACGATTGCAGAACGTGATATATCAAAACTAAAAAGAGTTTACAATTCCTAAAAATTACTGACACTTTTTAAAATTCTCTCTCTCTTCATTTTTGTATTTTGAGTTTTCATTTAATATGTATACTTTTTTCTTAAATCAAAACTTGAGATTTCACTTTCCCTTCATCTCGTAAACAAAAAAAAGAGATAAAAGCCAAATAGATCACAAAAAAATGAAAATTTTAGAGTTTATGTATGGAAACATTTTAAAGCATTAAATAAAAGTAAGTAAAGAATTTTTTTTCATAGAAAACAAATGAACACAAAAGTTTTGTCATCGAAGTTTCTGTACTTCCACTTGTTCAAACCAAACAACTCTGAAATTTATAAGAAACAGATTTTTTTACACAAGTTTTAAAAAATGGATATGAATGCTTGAAACATGTTAAACATTCAAATGACCTATGGATCCAAACCTTTTAAAGAGAACAACATTAAATTCTCAACTGAACGTGTGGTGGAATATTTACCCGATTCAAACAAGCCATTCTTTTGCCCATTTACAACAAGCTGACCTAATGATCATAGATGATTGTAAAGTGATTTGTCATGCGTAACGGGCTATATTTTTGTAATGAATGACTTATGGATTGGGAGTAAAACTCAGTTAACAATTCCAAGCCTCCCCCTTTTCCCGATGATTGCAGAACCTGATATATAAATACTAAAAATTGTTTACAATCTCTAAAAATTACATACACTTTTTGGAATTATCCCTCTCTACATCTGTGCATTGTGCATTTCCATTTTAGATGTATACTTTTTTTAAAAATCAAAACTTGAGTTTTCACTTTCCCTTCATCTCGAAAACTAAAAAAGAGATAAAAGGCAAATAAATAGAAAAAAACTAAAAATTTTAGAGTTTATGCGTGGAATAAATTTAAAGCAATAAAAAAATATAAGTAAAGAAAATTTTTCGCACTCCACAATTGAACACAAAAGTTATGTTATCCACGTTTGGGAAATTCCACTCGTTCAACCCTATAAGTTCGGAATTTTATAAGAAAGAGATTTTTCTACACATTTTTAAAAAAATGGATATGCATGCTTAAAACATGTTTCAGATGCAAATGACCTATGGATCCAAACCTTTTAAAGAGAATTACATTAAATTCTCAGTGAGCGTGCGGTGGGATATTTACCAGAGTCAAACAAGCCATTATTTTGCCCATTTACAAAAAGTTGAGCTAACGGTCATAGATGATTGTAAAGTGTCTTATCATACATAACGGGCTACATTTTTGGAAAGAATGACTTATGGATTGGGAGTCAACACTTAGTAAAAAATCCCCCACCTCCCCCTTTTCCTGATGATTGTAGAACCGAATATAGAAAATCTAAACAGAGTTTACAATCCCTAAAAATTACAGAATCCTTTTCAAATGATCTCTCTCTATATTTGTGCATTGTGCATATCCATTTTAGATGTATACTTTTTTCTTAAATCAAAACTTGAATTTTCACTTTCCCTTCATATCGTAAAAGAAAAAAGATATAAAAGACAAATAGATCACAACAAAATGAAAATTTGAGAGTTTATGTATGCAAAGAATTTAAAGCAATAAACAAATGTAACTAAGGAAAATTTATTCGCACAACACAAATGAACACAAAAGTTTTGTTATTCATGTTTGCGTAATTCTACTAGTTCAACCCTAACAACTCAGAATTTTATAAGATAGAGATTTATCTACAAATGTTTTAAAAAATGGATACAAATGTTTGAAACATGTTAAAGATGCAAATGACCAATGAATCCAAAACTTTTAAAGTGAATAACATTAAATTTTCAAGAGAACTTGCGGTGGGATAATTACCCGAGTCAAACAAGCTATTATTTTTCCCATTTACAAAAAGTTGACCTAACGATCACAAATGATTTTAAAGTGATTTATCATGCGTAACGGGCTATATTTTTGTAAGGAATGACTTATGGATTGGGAGTCAATACTCAGTTAAAAATCCCCAGCCTCCCCCTTTCCCCCACGATTGTAGAACCTGATATATCCAAACTAAAAATAGTTTACAATCCCTAAAAATTACCGACACCTTGTAATTTGATCTCTCTCTTAATATTTGTATTGTGAATTTTCATTTAATATGTATAGGTTTTTCTTAAATGAAAACTTGAGTTTTCACTTCCCCTTCATCTCGTAAATAAAAAAAAGAGATAAAAGGCAAATAGATCACAACAAAAAGAAAATATTAGGGTTTATGTATGGAAAGATTTTAAAGCATTAAATAAAAGTAAGTAACGAAAATGTTTTCATAGAAAAAAAATGAACACAAATATTTTGTCATCGAAGTTTCTGTACTTCCACTTGTTCTAACCTAATAGCTCCGAATTTTATAAGAAACAGATTTTTTTACACAAGTTTTAAAAAATGGATATGAACGCTTGAAACATGTTAAACATTCAAATGACCTATGGATCCAAACCTTGTAAAGAGAATAACATTAAATTCTCTAAGTGAACGTGCGGTGGAATATTTACCCGAGTCAAACAAACCATTATTTTGCCCACTTACAAAAAGCTGACCTAACGATCATAGATGATTGTAAAGTGATTTGTCATGCATAACGGGCTATATTTTTGTAAGGAATAACTTATGGATTGGGAGTAAAAACTCAGTGGAAAATTCCCAGCCTCCCCCTTTTCCTGACGATTGCAGAACCTGATATATATATACTAAAAATTATTTACAATCTCTAAAAATTACATACACTTTTTGGAATTATCCCTCTCGACATTTGTGCATTGTGCATTTCCATTTTAGATGTGTACTTTTTTCTTAAATCAAAACTTGAGTTTTCACTTTCCCTTCATCTTGAAAACTAAAAAAGAGATAAAAGGCAAATAGATCACAAAAAAATAAAAATTTTAGAGTTTATGTGTGGAATAAATTTAAAGAAATAAAAAAATTTAAATAAAGAAAATTTATTCACACACCACAAATGAACACAAAAGTTATGTTATCCAAGTTTGGGAAATTCCACTCGTTCAACCCTAAAAGTTCGGAATTTTATAAGAAAGAGATTTTTCTACACATATTTTAAAAAATGGATATGCATTCTTAAAACATGTTTCAGATGCAAATGACCTATGGATCCAAACCTTTTAAAGTGAATTACATTAAATTCTCAAGTGAGCGTGCGGTGGGATATTTACCCGAGTCAAACAAGCCATTATTTTGCCCATTGACAAAAAGCTGAGCTAACGGTCATAGATGATTGTAAAATGATTTATCATACATAACAGACTATATTTTTGGAAAGAATGACTTATGGATTGGGAGTCAACACTTAGTAAAAAATCCCCCACCTCCCCCTTTTCCTGATGATTGTAGAACCTGATATAGAAAATCTAAACGGAGTTTACAATCCCTCAATATTATAGAATCCTTTTCAAATTATCTCTCTCTACATTTGTGCATTGTGCATATCCAATTTAGATGTTTACTTTTTTCTTAAATGAAAACTTGAGTCTTCACTTTCCCTTCATATCGTAAACGAAAAAAGAGATAAAAGGCAAATAGATCACAACAAAATGAAAATTTTAGAGTTTATGTATGCAAAGAATTTAAAGCAATAAACAAATATAACTAAGGAAAATTTATTCACACAACACAAATGAACACAAAAGTTTTGTTATGCATGTTTGGGTAATTCCACTAGTTCAACCCTAACAGTTTGGAATTTTAAAAGAAAGAGATTTTTCTACACATGTTTTAAAAAATGGATAAAAATGTTTGAAACATGTTAAAGATGCAAATGACCAATGAATCCAAAACTTTTAAAGAGAATAACATTAAATTCTGAAGAGAACTTGCGGTGGGATATTTACCCGAGTCAAACAAGCCATTATTTTTCCCATTTACAAAAAGCTGACCTAACAATCACAGATGATTGTAAAGTGATTTATCATGCGTAACGGGCTACATTTTTTTAAGGAATGACTAATGGATTGGGAGTCAACACTCAGTTAAAAATCGCCACCCTGCCCCTTTCCTCGACGATTGCAGAACCTGATATATCAAAACTAAAAAGAGTTTACAATCCCTAAAAAATACAGGCACTTTTTATAATTATCTCCCTCTTCATTTTTGTATTGTGAATTTTCATTTAATATGTATATTTTTTTCTTATATCAAAACTTGATTTTTCACTTTCCCTTCATCTCGTAAACACAAAAAAGAGGTAAAAGGCAAATAGATCACAACAAAATGAAAATTTTAGTGTTGATTTATGGAAAGATTTTAAAGCATTAAATAAAAGTAAGTAACGAAAATTTTTTCATGGAAAACAGATGAACACAAAAGTTTTGTCATCGAAGTTTCTGTACTTCCACTTGTTCAAACCTAATAGCTCTGAATTTTATAAGAAACAGATTTTTTCACACAAGTTTTAAAAAATGGATATGAACGTTTGAAACATGTTAAATATTCAAATGACCTATGGATCCAAACCTTTTAAAGGGAATAACATTAAATTCTCAAGTGAACGTGCGGTGGAATATTTACCTGAGTCAAACAAGCCATTATTTTGCCCATTTACAAAAAGCTGACCTAACGATCATAGATGATTGTAAAGTGATTTGTCATGCGTAACGGGCTATATTTTTTTAAGGAATAACTTATGGATTGGGAGTTAAAACTCAGTGAAAAATTCCTTGCCTCCCCCTTTTCCCGACGATTGCAGAACCTGATATATAAATACTAAAAATTGTTTACAATCTCTAAAAATTACATACACTTTTTGGAATTATCCCTCTCGACATTTGTGCATTGTGCATTTCCATTTTAGATGTGTACTTTTTTCTTAAATCAAAACTTGAGTTTTCGCTTTCCCTTCATCTAGAAAACTAAAAAAGAGATAAAAGGCAAATAGATCAGAAAAAAATAAAAATTTTAGAGTTTATGTGTGGAAATATTTAAAGCAATAAAAAAAGTTTAAGTAAAGAAAATTTATTCACACACCACAAATGAACACAAAAGTTATGTTATCCAAGTTTGGGAAATTCCACTCGTTCAACCCTAAAAGTTCGGAATTTTATAAGAAAGAGATTTTTCGACACATGTTTTAAAAAATGGATATGCATGCTTAAAACATGTTTCAGATGCAAATGACCTATGGATCCAAACCTTTTAAAGACAATTACATTAAATTCTCAAGTGAGCGTGCGGTGGGATATTTACCCGAGTCAAGCAAGCCATTATTTTGCCCATTTCAAAAAAGTTGAGCTAACGGTCATAGATGATTGTAAAGTGATTTATCATACATAACGGGCTATATTTTTGGAAAGAATGACTTATGGATTGGGAGTCAACACTTAGTAAAAAATCTCCCACCTCCCCCTTTTCCTGATGATTGTAGAACCTGATATAGAAAATCTAAACGGAGTTTACAATCCCTCAAAGTTACAGAATCCTTTTCAAATTATCTCTCTCTCTCTACATTTGTGCATTGTGCATATCCATTTTAGATGTATACTTTTTTATTAAACCAAAACTTGAATTTTCACCTTCCCTTCATATCGTAAAAGAAAAAAGAGATAAAAGGCAAATAGATCACAACAAAATGAAAATTTTATGGTTTATGTATGCAAAGAATTAAAAGAAATAAACAAATGTAACTAAGGAAAATTTATTCACACAACACAAATGAACACAAAAGTTTTGTTATGCATGTTTGGGTAATTCCACTAGTTCAACCCTAACAGCTTGGAATTTTATAAGAAAGAGATTTTTCTACACATGTTCTAAAAAATGGATACAAATGTTTGAAACATGTTAAAGATGCAAATGACCAATGAATCCAAAACTTTTAAAGAGAATAACATTAAATTCTGAAGAGAACTTGCGGTGGGATATTTACCCGAGTCAAACAAGCCATTATTTTTCCCATTTACAAAAAGCTGACCTAACAATCATAGATGATTGCAATGTGATTTATCATGCGTAACGGGCTATGTTTTTGTAAGGAATGATTTATGGATTGGGAGTCAACACTTAGTTAAAAATCCCCAGCCTCCCCCTTTCCCCGACGATTGCGGAACCTGATATGTCAAAACTAAAATGAGTTTACAATCCCGAAAAATTGCAGACACTTTTTAAAATTATCTCTCTCTTCATTTTTGTATTGTGAATTTTCATTTAATTTGTATACATTTTTCTTAAATCAAAACTTGAGTCTTCACTTTCCCTTGATCTCGTAAACAAAAAAAAGAGATAAAAGGCAAAGAGATCACAACAAAATGAAAATTTTAGAGTTTATGTTTGGAAAGATTTTAAAGCATTAAATAAAAGTAAGTAACAAAAATTTTTTCATAGAAAACAAATGAACACAAAAGTTTTGTCATCGAAGTTTCTGTACTTCCACTTGTTCAAACCTAATAGCTTTGTTATAAGAAACAAATTTTTTTACACAAGTTTTAAAAAATGGATATGAATGCTTGAAACATGTTAAACATTCAAATGACCTATGGATCCAAACCTTTTAAAGAGAATAACATTAAATTCTCAAGTGAACGTGCGGTGGAATATTTACCCAAGTCAAACAAGCCATTATTTTGCCCATTTACAAAAAGCTGACCTAACGATCATAGATGATTGTAAAGTGATTTGTGACGCGTAACGGGCTATATTTTAATAAGAAATGACAAATGGATATGGAGTCAAAACACAGTTAAAAATTCCCAGCCTCCCCCTTTTCCCGACGATTGCAGAACCTGATATATAAATACAAAAAATTGTTTACAATCTCTAAAAATTACATACACTTTTTGGAATTATCCCTCTCGACATTTGTGCATTGTGCATTTCCATTTTAGATGTGTACTTTTTTCTTAAATCAAAACATGAGTTTTCACTTTCCCTTCATATCGAAAACTAAAACAGAGAAAAAAGGAAAATAGATCACAAAAAAATAAAAATTTTAGAGTTTATGTGTGGAATAAATTTAAAGCAATAAAAAAATTTAAGTAAAGAAAATTTATTCACACATCACAAATGAACACAAAAGTTATGTTATCCAAGTTGGGGAAATTCCACTCGTTCAACCCTAAAAGTTCGGAATTTTATAAGAAAGATATTTTTCTACACATGTTTTAAAAAATTGATATGCATGCTTAAAACATGTTTCAGATGCAAATGACCTATGGATCAAAACCTTTTAAAGAGAATTACATTAAATTCTCAAGTGAGCGTGCGGTGGGATATTTACCCGAGTAAAACAAGCCATTATTTTACCCATTTACAAAAAGCTGAGGTAACGGTCATAGATCATTGTAAAGTGATTTATCATACATAACGGGCTTTATTTTTGGAAAGAATGACATTTGGATTGGGAGTCAACACTTAGTAAAAAATCCCCCACCTCCCCCTTTTCCTGATGATTGTAGAACCTGATATATAAAATCTAAACGGAGTTTACAATCCGTAAAAATTACAGAATCCTTTTCAAATTATCTCTCTCTACATTTGTGCATTGTGCATATCCAATTTAGATGTTTACTTTTTTCTTAAATGAAAACTTGAGTCTTCACTTTCCCTTCATATCGTAAACGAAAAAAGAGATAAAAGGCAAATAGATCACAACAAAATGAAAATTTTAGAGTTTATGTATGCAAAGAATATAAAGCAATAAACAAATGTAACTAAGGAAAATTTATTCACACAACACAAATGAACACAAAAGTTTTGTTATGCATGTTAGGGTAATTCCACTAGTTCAACCCTAATAGCTCGGAATTTTAAAAGAAAGAGATTTTTCTACACATGTTTTAAAAAACTGATACAAATGCTTGAAACATGTTAAAGATGCAAATGATCGATGAATCCAAAACTTTTAAAGAGAATAACATTAAATTCTCAAGAGAACTTGCGGTGGGATATTTACCCGAGTCAAACAAGCCATTATTTTTCCCATTTACAAAAAGCTAACCTAACAATCACAGATGATTGTAAAGTGATTTATCATGCGTAACAGGCTATATTTTTGTAAGGAATGACTTATGTTTTGGGAGTCAATACTCAGTTAAAAATCCCCAGCCTCCCCCTTTCCCCGACGATTGCAGAACGTGATATATCAAAACTAAAAAGAGTTTACAATCCCTAAAAATTACTGACACTTTTTAAAATTATCTCTCTCTTCATTTTTGCATTGTGAGTTTTCATTTAATATGTATACTTTTTTCTTAAATCAAAACTTGAGATTTCACTTTCCCTTCATCTCGTAAACAAAAAAAAAGAGATAAAAGCCAAATAGATCACAAAAAAATAAAAATTTTAGAGTTTATGTATGGAAAGATTTTAAAGCATTAAATAAAAGTAAGTAAAGAATTTTTTTTCATAGAAAACAAAAGAACACAAAAGTTTTGTCATCGAAGTTTCTGTACTTCCACTTGTTCAAACCAAACAACTCTGAAATTTATAAGAAACAGATTTTTTTACACAAGTTTTAAAAAATGGATATGAATACTTGAAACATGTTAAACATTCAAATGACCTATGGATCCAAACCTTTTAAAGAGAACAACATTAAATTCTCAAGTGAACGTGTGGTGGAATATTTACCCGATTCAAACAAGCCATTCTTTTGCCCATTTACAACAAGCTGACCTAACGATCATAGATGATTGTAAAGTGATTTGTCATGCGTAACGGGCTATATTTTTGTAATCAATGACTTATGGATTGGGAGTAAAACTCAGTTAAAAATTCCAAGCCTCCCCCTTTTCCCGACGATTGCAGAACCTGATATATAAATACTAAAAATTGTTTACAATCTCTAAAAATTACATACACTTTTTGGAATTATCCCTCTCTACATCTGTGCATTGTGCATTTCCATTTTAGATGTGTACTTTTTTTAAAAATCAAAACTTGAGTTTTCACTTTCCCTTCATCTCGAAAACTAAAAAAGAGATAAAAGGCAAATAGATAGAAAAAAACTAAAAATTTTAGAGTTTATGTGTGGAATAAATTTAAAGCAATAAAAAAATATAAGTAAAGAAAATTTTTCGCACTCCACAAATGAACACAAAAGTTATGTTATCCAAGTTAGGGAAATTCCACTCGTTCAACCCTAAAAGTTCAGAATTTTATAAGAAAGAGATTTTTCTACACATGTTTTAAAAAATGGATATGCATGCTTAAAACATGTTTCAGATGCAAATGACCTATGGATCCAAACCTTTTAAAGAGAATTACATTAAATTCTCAGTGAGCATGCGGTGGGATATTTACCCGAGTCAAACAAGCCATTATTTTGCCCATTTACAAAAAGTTGAGCTAACGGTCATAGATGATTGTAAAGTGTTTTATCATACATAACGGGCTACATTTTTAGAAAGAACCTGATATATAAATACTAAAAATTGTTTACAATCTCTAAAAATTACATACACTTTTTGGAATTATCCCTCTCGACACTTGTGCATTGTGCATTTCCATTTTAGATGTGTACTTTTTTCTTAAATCAAAACATGAGTTTTCCCTTTCCCGTCATCTCGAAAACTAAAAAAGAGATAAAAGGCAAATAGATCACAAAAAAATAAAAATTTTAGAGTTTATGTGTGGAATAAATTTAAAGCAATAAAAAAATTTAAGTAAAGAAAATTTATTCACACATCACAAATGAACACAAAAGTTATGTTATCCAAGTTGGGGAAATTCCACTCGTTCAACCCTAAAAGTTCGGAATTTTATAAGAAAGATATTTTTTTACACATGTTTTAAAAAATTGATATGCATGCTTAAAACATGTTTCAGATGCAAATGACCTATGGATCAAAACCTTTTAAAGAGAATTACATTAAATTCTCAAGAAAGTGAGCGTGCGGTGGGATATTTACCCGAGTCAAACAAGCCATTATTTTGCCCATTTACAAAAAGCTGAGGTAACGGTCATAGATCATTGTAAAGTGATTTATCATACATAACGGGCTTTATTTTTGGAAAGAATGACATTTGGATTGGGAGTCAACACTTAGTAAAAAATCCCCCACCTCCCCCTTTTCCTGATGATTGTAGAACCTGATATATAAAATCAAAACGGAGTTTACAATCCGTAAAAATTACAGAATCCTTTTCAAATTATCTCTCTCTACATTTGTGCATTGTGCATATCCAATTTAGATGTTTACTTTTTTCTTAAATGAAAATTTGAGTCTTCACTTTCCCTTCATATCGTAAACGAAAAAAGAGATAAAAGGCAAATAGATCACAACAAAATGAAAATTTTAGAGTTTATGTATGCAAAGAATTTAAAGCAATAAACAAATGTAACTAAGGAAAATTTATTCACACAACACAAATGAACACAAAAGTTTTGTTATGCATGTTAGGGTAATTCCACTAGTTCAACCCTAATAGCTCGGAATTTTATAAGAAAGATTTTTCTACACAGGTTTTAAAAAATGGATACAAATGCTTGAAACATGTTAAAGATGCAAATGACCGATGAAGCCAAAACCTTTTAAAGTGAATAACATTAAATTCTCAAGAGAACTTGCGGTGGGATAATTACCCGAGTCAAACAAGCCATTATTTTTCCCATTTACAAAAAGTTGACCTAAAGATCACAGATGATTGTAAAGTGATTTATCATGCGTAACGGGCTATATTTTTTTAAGGAATGACTTATGGATTGGGAGTCAATACTCAGTTAAAAATCCCCAGCCTCCCCCTTTCCCCGACGATTGTAGAACCTGATATATCAAAACTAAAAATAGTTTACAATCGCTAAAAATTACAGACACCTTATAATTTTATCTCTCTCTAAATATTTGTATTGTGAATTTTCATTTAATATGTATAGGTTTTTCTTAAATGAAAACTTGAGTTTTCACTTTCCCTTCATGTTGTAAACAAAAAAAAGAGATAAAAGGCAAATAGATCACAACAAAAAGAAAATATTAGGGTTTATGTATGGAAAGATTTTAAAGCATTAAATAAAAGTAAGTAACGAAAATTTTTTCATAGAAAACAAATGAACACAAATGTTTTGTCATCGAAGTTTCGGTACTTCCACTTGCTCTAACCTAATAGCTCCGAATTTTATAAGAAACAGATTTTTTTACACAAGTTTTAAAAAATGGATATGAACGCTTGAAAAATGTTAAACATTCAAATGACCTATGGATCCAAACCTTTTAAAGAGAATAACATTAAATTCTCAAGTGAACGTGCGATGGAATATTTACCCGAGTCAAACAAGCCATTATTTTGCCCACTTACAAAAAGCTGACCTAACGATCATAGATGATTGTAAAGTGATTTGTCATGCATAACGGGCTATATTTTTGTAAGGAATGACTTATGGATTGGGAGTAAAAACTCAGTGAAAAATTCCCAGCCTCCCCCTTTTCCTGACGATTGCAAAACCTGATATATATATACTAAAAATTATTTACAATCTCTAAAAATTACATACACTTTTTGGAATTATCCCTCTCGACATTTGTGCATTGTGCATTTCCATTTTAGATGTGTAATTTTTTCTTAAATCAAAACTTGAGTTTTCACTTTCCCTTCATCTCGAAAACTAAAAAAGAGATAAAAGGCAAATAGATCACAAAAAAATAAAAAATTTAGAGTTTATTTGTGGAATAAATTTAAAGCAATAAAAAAATTTAAATAAAGAAAATTTATTCACACACCACAAATGAACACAAAAGTTATGTTATCCAAGTTTGGGAAATTCCACTCGTTCAACCCTAAAAGTTCGGAATTTTATAAGAAAGAGATTTTTCTAAACATATTTTAAAAAATGGACATGCATGCTTAAAACATGTTTCAGATGCAAATGACCTATGGATCCAAACCTTTTAAAGTGAATTACATTAAATTCTCAAATGAGCGTCCGGTGGGATATTTACCCGAGTCAAACAAGCCATTATTTTGCCCATTGACAAAAAGCTGAGCTAACGGTCATAGATGATTGTAAAGTGATTTATCATACATAACAGACTATATTTTTGGAAAGAATGACTTATGGATTGGGAGTCAACACTTAGTAAAAAATCCCCCACCTCCCCCTTTTCCTGATGATTGTAGAACCTGATATAGAAAATCTAAACGGAGTTTACAATCCCTCAAAATTATAGAATCCTTTTCAAATTATCTCTCTCTACTTTTGTGCATTGTGCATATCCAATTTAGATGTTTACTTTTTTCTTAAATGAAAACTTGAGTCTTCACTTTCCCTTCATATCGTAAACGAAAAAAGAGATAAAAGGCAAATAGATCACAACAAAATGAAAATTTTAGAGTTTATGTATGCAAAGAATTTAAAACAATAAACAAATATAACTAAGGAAAATTTATTCACACAACACAAATGAACACAAAAGTTTTGTTATGCATGTTTGCGTAATTCCACTAGTTCAACCCTAACAGCTTGGAATTTTAAAAGAAAGAGATTTTTCTACACATGTTTTAAAAAATGGATAAAAATGTTGAAACATGTTAAAGATGCAAATGACCAATGAATCCAAAATTTTTAAAGAGAATAACATTAAATTCTGAAGAGAACTTGCGGTGGGATATTTACCCGAGTCAAACAAGCCATTATTTTTCCCATTTACAAAAAGCTGACCTAACAATCACAGATGATTGTAAAGTGATTTATCATGCGTAACGGGCTACATTTTTTTAAGGAATGACTAATGGATTGGGAGTCAACACTTAGTTAAAAATCGCCACCCTCCCCCTTTCCCCGACGATTGCAGAACCTGATATATCAAAACTAAAAAGAGTTTACAATCCCTAAAAAATACAGACACTTTTTAAAATTATCTCTCTCTTCATTTTTTTATTGTGAATTTTCATTTAATATGTATACTTTTTTCTTATATCAAAACTTGATTTTTCACATTCCCTTCATCTCGTAAACAAAAAAAAAGAGGTAAAAGGCAAATAGATCACAACAAAATGAAAATTTTAGTGTTTATGTATGGAAAGATTTTAAAGCATTAAATAAAAGTAAGTAACGAAAAATTTTTCATGGAAAACAGATGAACACAAAAGTTTTGTCATCGAAGTTTCTGTACTTCCACTTGTTCAAACCTAATAGCTCTGAATTTTATAAGAAACAGATTTTTTTACACAAGTTTTAAAAAATGGATATGAGCGTTTGAAACATGTTAAATATACAAATGACCTATGGATCCAAACCTTTTAAAGAGAATAACATTAAATTCTCAAGTGAACGTGCGGTGGAATATTTACCCGAGTCAAACAAGCCATTATTTTGCCCATTTACAAAAAGCTGACCTAACGATCATAGATGATTGTAAAGTGATTTGTCATGTGTAACGGGCTATATTTTTGTAAGGAATAACTTATGGATTGGGAGTTAAAACTCAGTGAAAAATTCCTTGCCTCCCCCTTTTCCCGACGATTGCAAAACCTGATATATAAATACTAAAAATTGTTTACAATCTCTAAAAATTACATACACTTTTTAGAATTATCCCTCTCGACATTTGTGCATTGTGCATTTCCATTTTAGATGTGTACTTTTTTCTCAAATCAAAACTTGAGTTTTCGCTTTCCCTTCATCTTGAAAACTAAAAAAGAGATAAAAGGCAAATAGATCAGAAAAAAATAAAAATTTTAGAGTTTATGTGTGGAAAAATTTAAAGCAATAAAAAAATTTAAGTAAAGAAAATTTATTCACACACCACAAATGAACACAAAAGTTATGTTATCCAAGTTTGGGAAATTCCACTCGTTCAACCCTAAAAGTTCGCAATTTTATAAGAAAGAGATTTTTCGACACATGTTTTAAAAAATGGATATGCATGCTTAAAACATGTTTTAGATGCAAATGACCTATGGATCCAAACCTTTTAAAGACAATTACATTAAATTCTCAAGTGAGCGTGCGGTGGGATATTTACCCGAGTCAAACAAGCCATTATTTTGCCCATTTCAAAAAAGCTGAGCTAACGGTCATAGATGATTGTAAAGTGATTTATCATACATAACGGGCTATATTTTTGGTAAGAATGACTTATGGATTGGGAGTCAACACTTAGTAAAAAATCCCCCACCTCCCCCTTTTCCTGATGATTGTAGAACCTGATATAGAAAATCTAAACGGAGTTTACAATCCCTCAAAATTACAGAATCCTTTTCAAATTATCTCTCTCTCTACATTTGTGCATTGTACATATCCATTTTAGATGTATACTTTTTTATTAAACAAAAACTTGAATTTTCACTTTCCCTTCATATCGTAAAAGAAAAAAGAGATAAAAGGCAAATAGATCACAACAAAATGAAAATTTTATGGTTTATGTATGAAAAGAATTTAAAGAAATAAACAAATGTAACTAAGGAAAATTTATTCACACAACACAAATGAACACAAAAGTTTTGTTATGCATGTTTGGGTAATTCCACTAGTTCAACCCTAACAGCTCGGAATTTTATAAGAAAGAGATTTTTCTACACATGTTCTAAAAAATGGATACAAATGTTTGAAACATGTTAAAGATGCAAATGACCAATGAATCCAAAACTTTTAAAGAGAATAACATTAAATTTTCAAGAGAACTTGCGGTGGGATATTTACCCGAGTCAAACAAGCCATTATTTTTCCCATATACAAAAAGCTGACCTAACAATCATAGATGATTGCAATGTGATTTATCATGCGTAACGGGATATGTTTTTGTAAGGAATGACTTATGGATTGGGAGTCAACACTTAGTTAAAAATCCCCAGCCTCCCCCTTTCCCCGACTATTGCGGAACCTGATATATCAAAACTAAAAAGAGTTTACAATCCCTAAAAATTGCAGACACTTTTTAAAATTATCTCTCTCTTCATTTTTGTATTGTGAATTTTCATTTAATTTGTATACATTTTTCTTAAATCAAAACTTGAGTTTTCACTTTCCCTTCATCTCGTAAACAAAAAAAAAAAGAGATAAAAGGCAAAGAGATCACAACAAAATGAAAATTTTAGAGTTTATGTTTGGAAAGATTTTAAAGCATTAAATAAAACTAAGTAACGAAAATTTTTTCATAGAAAACAAATGAACACAAAAGTTTTGTCATCGAAGTTTCTGTACTTCCACTTGTTCAAACCTAATATCTTTGAATTTTATAGGAAACAATTTTTTTTTACACAAGTTTTAAAAAATGGATATGAATGTTTGAAACATGTTAAACATTCAAATGACTTATGGATCCAAACCTTTTAAAGAGAATAACATTAAATTCTCAAGTGAACGTGCGGTGGAATATTTACCCAAGTCAAACAAGCCATTATTTTGCCCATTTACAAAAAGCTGACCTAACGATCATAGATGATTGTAAAATGATTTGTCATGCGTAACGGGCTACATTTTAATAAGAAATGACTAATGGATATGGAGTCAAAACACAGTTAAAAATTCCCAGCCTCCCCCTTTTCCCGACGATTGCAGAACCTGATATATAAATACAAAAAATTGTTTACAATCTCTAAAAATTACATACACTTTTTGGAATTATCCCTCTCGACATTTGTGCATTTTGCATTTCCATTTTAGATGTGTACTTTTTTCTTAAATCAAAACATGAGTTTTCACTTTCCCTTCATCTCGAAAACTAAAAAAGAGATAAAAGGCAAATAGATCACAAAAAAATAAAAATTTTAGAGTTTATGTGTGGAATAAATTTAAAGCAATAAAAAAATTTAAGTAAAGAAAATTTATTCACACATCACAAATGAACACAGAAGTTATGTTATCCAAGTTGGGGAAATTCCACTCGTTCAACCCTAAAAGTTCGGAATTTTATAAGAAAGAGATTTTTCTACACATGTTTTAAAAAATTGATATGCATGCTTAAAACATGTTTCAGATGCAAATGACCTATGGATCAAAACCTTTTAAAAAGAATTACATTAAATTCTCAAGTGAGCGTGCGGTGGGATATTTACCCGAGTAAAACAAGCCATTATTTTGCCCATTTACAAAAAGCTGAGCTAACGGTCATAGATGATTGTAAAGTGATTTATCATACATAACGGGCTTTATTTTTGGAAAGAATGACATTTGGATTGGGAGTCAACACTTAGTAAAAAATCCCCCACCTCCCCCTTTTCCTGATGATTGTAGAACCTGATATATAAAATCTAAACGGAGTTTACAATCCGTAAAAATTACAGAATCCTTTTCAAATTATCTCTCTCTACATTTGTGCATTGTGCATATCCAATTTAGATGTCTACTTTTTTCTTAAATGAAAACTTGAGTCTTCACTTTCCCTTCATATCGTAAACGAAAAAAGAGATAAAAGGCAAATAGATCACAACAAAATGAAAATTTTAGAGTTTATGTATGCAAAGAATTTAAAGCAATAAACAAATGTAACTAAGGAAAATTTATTCACACAACACAAATGAACACAAAAGTTTTGTTATGCATGTCAGGGTAATTCCACTAGTTCAACCCTAATAGCTTGGAATTTTATAAGAAAGAGATTTTCTACACATGTTTTAAGAAATGGATACAAATGCTTGAAACATGTTAAAGATGCAAATGACCGATGAACCCAAAACTTTTAAAGAGAATAACATTAAATTCTCAAGAGAACTTGCGGTGGGATATTTACCCGAGTCAAACAAGCCATTATTTTTCCCATTTACAAAAAGCTGACCTAACAATCACAGATGATTGTAAAGTGATTTATCATGCGTAACAGGCTATATTTTTGTAAGGAATAACTTTTGGATTGGGAGTCAACACTCAGTTAAAAATCCCCACCCTCCCCTTTCCTTGATGATAGCAGAACCTGATATATAAAAACTAAAAAGAGTTTACAATCTTTAAAAATTACAGACTCTTTTTAAAATTATCTCTCTCTTTATTTTTGTATTGTGAATTTCCATTTTATTTGAATTCTTTTTTCTTAAATCAAAACTTGAGTTTTTACTTTCCCTTCATCTCGCAAAAAAAAAAAGAGATAACAAGCAAATAGTTCACAACAGAAAGAAAATTTTAGAGTTTATGTATGGAAGAATTTAGAGAAATAAACAAAGGTAAGTTAAGATATTTTTTTTTCACACATCACATATGAACACAAAAGTTTTGTAATCCAAGTTTGGGTAATTCCACTAGTTCAACCTTAATAGCTTGGAATTTTTTAAGAGAGAGATTTTTCTACACATGTTTTAAAAAATGGATATGCATGCTTGAAACATGTTAAAGAAACAAATGACCAATGGATCCAAACCTTTTAAAGAGAATAACATTAAATTCTCAAGTGAACGTGTAGTGGGATATTTACCCGAGTCAAACAAGCCATTATTTTGCCCATTTTCTAAAAGCTGACCTAATGATCATAGGTGATTGTAAAGTGATTTATCATGTGTAACGTGCAATATTTTTGTGAGGAATGACTTATGGATTGGGAGTCAAAGCTTAGTTAAAAATTCTCAGCCTCCCCCTTTTCCCGACGATTGCAGAACCTGGTATATAATTACTAAAAAGAGTTTACAATCCCTAAAAATTACATACACTTTTTGGAATTATCCCTCTCTACATTTGTGCATTGTGCATTTCTATTTTAGATGTACAGTTTTTTGTTAAATTAGAACTTGAGTTTTCACTTGCCGTTCATCTCGTAAGCATAAAAAGAGATAAAAGGCAAATCACAACAAAATAAAACTTTTAGGGTTTATGTATTGAAAGAATTTAAAGAAATAAACAAATGTAAGCAAAGAAAATTTATTCACATGCCACAAATGAACACAAAAGTTTTGTTATCCAAGTATGGGAAATTCCACTAGTTCAACCCTAATAGCTCAAAATTTTATAAGAAAGAGATTTTTCTACACATGTTTTAAAAAATGGATATCCATGCTTGGAACAAGTTAAAGATGCAAATGACCTATGGATCCAAACCTTTTAAAGAGAATAACATTAAATTCTCAAGTGAACGTGCGGTGGGATATTTACCCGAGTCAAACAAGCCATTATTTTGCACATTTACAAAAAGTTGACCTAATGATCATAGATGATTGTAAAGTGATTTATCATTCGTAATGGGCTATATTTTAGTATGGAAAGACTTATGTTTTGGGAGTCAACACTCAGTTAAAAAAACCTCACCTCCCCCTTTTCCCGACGATTGTAGAACCTGATATATAAAAGCTAAAAAGAGTTTACAATCGCTAAAAATTACTAACACTTTTTCGAATTATCTCTCTCTACATTTTTGTACTGTGCTTTTTCATTTTAGATGTTTACTTATTTCTTAAATCAAAACTTGAGTTTTCACGTTGCCTTCATCTCGTAAACAAAAAAAGAGATAAAAGGCAAATAGACCACAACAAAATGAAAATTTTAGGGTTTATATATGGAAAGAATTTAAAGCAATGAACAAATGTAAGTAAAGAAAATTTTGTCACACACCACAAATGAACACAAAAGTTTTGTTATCCAAGTTTGGGAAATTCAATTAGTTCAACCCTAATAGTTCAAAATTTTATCAAAAAGAGATTTTTCTACACATGTTTTAAAAAATGGATATGCATGTTTGGAACATGTTACAGATGCAAATGACCTATGGATCCAAACCTTTTAAAGAGAATTACATTAAATTCTCAAGTGAGCGTGTAGTGGGATATTTACCCGAGTCAAACAAGCCATTATTTTGCCCATTTACAAAAAGGTGAGCTAACGTTCATAGTTGTTTGTAAAGTGATTTATCATACATAACTGGCTATATTTGTGTAAAGAATGACTTATGGATTGGGAGTTAACACACAGTAAAAAATCTCCCGCCTCCCCCTTTTCCTGACGATTGCAGAACCTGATATATAAAAACTAAACGGAGTTTAAACTCCCTAAATATTACAGAAACTTTTTCAAATTTTCTCTCTCTACATTTGTGCAATGTGCATATACATTTTAGATGTATACTTTTTTCTTAAATCAAAGAGATTATTTTTCACTTTCCGTTCGTATCGTAAAAGAAAAAAGAGATAAAAGGCAAATAGATCACAACAAAATGAAAATTTTAGAGTTTAACTATGCAAATAATTTAATGCAATAAACAAATGTAAGTAAGGAAAATTTTTTCACACAACACAAATGAACACAAAAGTTTTGCTATGCATGTTTGGGTAACTAGTTAAACCCTAATAGCTCAAAATTTTATAAGAAAGAGATTTTTCTACACATGTTTTAAAAAATGGATATAAATGCTTGAAACATATTGAAGATGCAAATGAGAAATGAATCCAAAAATTTTAAAGAGAATAACATTAAATTCTCAAGAAAACTTGTGGTGGGATATTTACCCGAGTCAAACAAGCCACTATTTTTTCCATTTACAAATAGCTGACCTAACAATCACAGATGATTGTAAAGTGATTTATCATGCGTAACAGGCTATATTTTTGTAAGGAATGACTTATGGATTGGGAGTCAACACTTAGTTAAAAATCCCCAGCCACCCCCTTTCCTTGATGATTGCAGAACCTGATATATAAAAACTAAAAAGAGTTTACAATCTTTAAATATGACAGACTCTTTTTAAAATTATCTCTCTCTTTATTTTTGTATTGTGAATTTCCATTTTATTTGTATTCTTTTTTCTTAAATCAAAACGTGAGTTTTTACTTTCCCTTCATCTCGCAAAAAAAAAAAAAGAGATAACACGCAAAAAAAAAAAAGAGATAACACGCAAATAGTTCACAACAAAAAGAAAATTTTAGAGTTTATGTATAGAAGAATTTAGAGAAATAAACAAAGGTAAGTAAAGATATTTTTTTTCACACATCACAAATGAACACAAAAGTTTTGTAATCCAAGTTTGGGTAATTCCACTAGTTCAACTTTAATAGCTTGGAATTTTTCAAGAGAGAGATTTTTCTACACATGTTTTAAAAAATGGATATGCATGCTTGAAACATGTTAAAGAAACAAATGACCTATGGATCCAAACCTTTTAAAGAGAATAACATTAAATTTTCAAGTGAACGTACAGTGGGATATTTACCTGAGTCAAACAAGCCATTATTTTGCCCATTTTCAAAAAGCTGACCTAATTATCATAGGTGATTGTAAAGTGATTTATCATGTGTAACGGGCAATATTTTTGTAAGGAATGACTTATGGATTGGGAGTCAAAACTTAGTTAAAAAGTCTCAGCCTCCCCCTTTTCCCGACGATTGCAGTACCTGGTATATAATTACTAAAAAGAGTTTACAATCCCTAAAAATTACATACACTTTTTGAAATTATCCCTCTCTACATTTGTGCATTGTGCATTTCCATTTTAGATGTATAGTTTTTTGTTAAATTAAAACTTGAGTTTTCACTTGCCTTTCATCTCGTAAGCATAAAAAGAGATAAAAGGCAAATCACAACAAAATAAAAATTTTAGGGTTTATGTATGGAAAGAATTTAAAGAAATAAACAAATGTAAGCAAAGAAAATTTATTCACACGCCACAAATGAACACAAAAGTTTTTTTATCCAAGTATGGGAAATTCCACTAGTTCAACCCTAATAGCTCGAAATTTTATAAGAAAGAGATTTTTCTACACATGTTTTAAAAAATGGATATCCATGCTTGGAACAAGTTAAAGATGCAATGACCTATGGATCCAAACCTTTTAAAGAGAATAACATTAAATTCTCAAGTGAACGTACGGTGGGATATTTACCCGAGTCAAACAAGCCATTATTTTGCACATTTACAAAAAGTTGACCTAATGATCATAGATGATTGTAAAGTGATTTATCATTCGTAATGGGCTATATTTTAGTATGGAAAGACTTATGTTTTGGGAGTCAACACTCAGTTAAAAAAACCTCACCTCCCCCTTTTCCCGACGACTGTGGAACCTGATATATAAAAACTAAAAAGAGTTTACAATCGCTAAAAATTACTAACACTTTTTTGAATTATCTCTCTCTAAATTTTTGCATAGTGATTTTTCGTTTTAGATGTTTACTTATTTCTTAAATCAAAACTTGAGTTTTCACTTTGCCTTCATCTCGTAAACAAAAAAAGAGATAAAAGGCAAATAGACCACAACAAAATGAAAATTTTAGGGTTTATATATGGAAAGAATTTAAAGCAATGAACAAATGTCAGTAAAGAAAATTTAGTCACACACCACAAATGAAAACAAAAGTTTTGTTATTCAAGTTTGGGAAATTCAATTAGTTCAACCCTAATAGTTCGGAATTTTATCAAAAAGAGATTTTTCTACACATGTTTTAAAAAATGGATATGCATGTTTGGAACATGTTACAGATGCAAATGACCTATGGATCCAAACCTTTTAAAGAGAATTACATTAAATTCTCAAGTGAGCTTTCAGTGGAATATTTACCCGAGTCAAACAAGCCATTATTTTGCCCATTTACAAAAAGCTGAGCTAACGTTCATAGTTGATTGTAAAGTGATTTTTCATACATAACTGGCTATATTTGTGTAAAGAATGACTTATGGATTGGGAGTCAGCACACAGTAAAAAATCCCCCACCACCCCCTTTTCCTGACGATTGCACAACCTGATATATAAAAACTAAACGGAGTTTACACTCCCTAAATATTACTGAAACTTTTTCAAATTTTCTCTCTCTACATTTGTGCAATGTGCTTATCCATTTTAGATGTATACTTTTTTCTTAAATCAAAAAGATTATTTTTCACTTTCCGTTCGTATCGTAAAAGAAAAAAGAGATAAAAGGCAAATAGATCACAACAAAATGAAAATTTTAGAGTTTAAGTATGCAAATAATTTAAAGCAATAAACAAATGTAAGTAAGGAAAATTTTTTCACACAACACAAATGAACACAAAAGTTTTGTTATGCATGTTTGGGTAACTAGTTAAACCCTAATAGCTCAAAATTTTATAAGAAAGAGATTTTTCTACACATGTTTTAAAAAATGGATATAAATGCTTGAAACATGTTGAAGATGCAAATGAGAAATGAATCCAAAACTTTTAAAGAGAATAACATTAAATTCTCAAGAAAACTTGCGGTGGGATATTTACCCGAGTCAAACAAGCCACTATTTTTTCCATTTACAAATAGCTGACCTAACAATCACAGATGATTGTAAAGTGATTTATCATGCGTAACAGGCTATATTTTTTTAAGGAATGACTTATGGATTGGGAGTCAACACTCAGTTAAAAATCCCCAGCCTCCCCCTTTCCCTGATGATTGCAGAACCTGATATATAAAAACTAAAAAGAGTTTACAATCTTTAAAAATTATAGACTCTTTTTAAAATTATCTCTCTCTTTATTTTTGTATTGTGAATTTCCATTTTATTTGTATTCTTTTTTCTTAAATCAAAACTTGAGTTTTTACTTTCCCTTCATCTCTCAAAAAAAAAAAAAAAAAGAGATAACAAGCAAATAGTTCACAACAAAAAGAAAATTTTAGAGTTCATGTATGGAAGAATTTAGAGAAATAAACAAAGGTAAGTAAAGATATTGTTTTTCACACATCACAAATGAACACAAAAGTTTTGTAATCCAAGTATGGGTAATTCCACTAGTTCAGCCTTAATAGCTTGGAATTTTTTAAGAGAGATTTTTCTACACATGTTTTAAAAAATGGATATGCATGCTTGAAACATGTTAAAGAAACAAATGACCCATGGATCCAAACCTTTTAAAGAGAATAACATTAAATTCTCAAGTGAACGTGCAGTGGGATATTTACCCGAGTCAAACAAGCCATTATTTTGCCCATTTTCAAAAAGCTGACCTAATGATCATAGGTGATTGTAAAGTGATTTATCATGTGTAACGGGCAATATTTTGTAAGGAATGACTTATGGATTGGGAGTCAAAACTTAGTTAAAAATTCTCAGCCTCCCCCTTTTCCCGACGATTGCAGAACCTGGTATATAATTACTAAAAAGAGTTTACAATCCCTAAAAATTACAGACACTTTTTGGAATTATCCCTCTCTACATTTGTGCATTGTGCATTTCCATTTTAGATGTATAGTTTTTTGTTAAATTAAAACTTGAGTTTTCACTTGCCTTTCATCTCGTAAGCATAAAAAAAGATAAAAGGCAAATCACAGCAAAATAAAAATTAGGGTTTATGTATGGAACGAATTTAAAGAAATAAAAAAATGTAAGCAAAGAAAATTTATTCACACGCCACAAATGAACACAAAAGTTTTGTTATCCAAGTATGGGAAATTCCACTAGTTCAACCCTAATAGCTCGAAATTTTATAAGAAAGAGATTTTTCTACACATGTTTTAAAAAAATGGATATCCATGCTTGGAACAAGTTAAAGATGCAAATGACCTATGGATCCAAACCTTTTAAAGAGAATAACATTAAATTCTCAAGTGAACGTGCGGTGGGATATTTACTCGAGTCAAACAAGCCATTATTTTGCACATTTACAAAAAGTTGACCTAATGATCATCGATGATTGAAAAGTGATTTATCATTATTAATGGGCTATAGTTTTGTACGGAAAGACTTATGTTTTGGGAGTCAACACTCAGTTAAAAAACCCTCACCTCCCCCTTTTCCCGACGACTGTAGAACCTGGTATATAAAAACTAAAAAGAGTTTACAATTGCTAAAAATTACTAACACTTTTTTGAATTATCTTTCTCTACATTTTTGCATTGTGATTTTCCATTTTAGATGTTTACTTATTTCTTAAAGAAAAACTTGATTTTTCACTTTGCCTTCATCTCGTAAACAAAAAAAGAGATAAAAGGCAAATAGACCACAACAAAATGAAAATTTTAGGGTTTATATATGGAAAGAATTTAAAGCAATGAACAAATGTAAGTAAAGAAAATTTAGTCACACACCACAAATGAACACAAAATTTTTGTTATCCAAGTTATGGAAATTCCACTAGTTCAATCCTAATTGCTCTAAATTTTATAAGGAAGAGATTTTTCTACACATGTTTTAAAAAACGGATAGGCGTGCTTGAAACATGTTAAAGATTCAAATGACCTATGGATCCAAACCTTTTAAAGAGAATAACCTTAAATTCTCAAGTGAACGTGAGTTTGGATATTTACCCGAGTCAAACAAGCCATTATTTTGCCAATTTACAAAAAGCTGACCTATCGATCATAGATGATTGTAAAGTGATTTTACATGCGTAATGGGTATTTTTGGTAAGGAATGATTTTTTTATTGGGAGTCAACACTCCATCAAAAATCACCCGCATCCCCCATTTCTCGACGATTGCAGAACCAGATATATAAAAGCTAAAAAGAGTTTACAATCCCTAAAAATTTCAGACAATTTTTAGAATTATCTCTCTGTACATTTGTGCATTATGCATTTCCATTTTAGATGTATAGTTTTTTCTTAAATCAAAACTTGAGTTTACACTTTCCCTCTCGTCAACAGAAAAAGAGATAAAAGGCAAATAGATCAGAAGAAAATGAAACTTTTAGGGTTTTTGTATGGAAATAATTTAAAGCAATAAAGAAATATAAGTAAATAAAATTTATTCACACAACACAATTGAACATAAAAGTTTTGTTATCCAATTTTTTGAAATTCCACTAGTTCTACCCTAATAGCTCGAAATTTTATAGAAAGAAATTTTTCTAGACATGTTTTAAAAAATGGATATGCATGCTTGAAACATGTTAAAGACACAAATCACCTATGGATCCAAAACTTTTAATGGGAATAACATTAAATTCTCAAATGAACATGCGGTGGGATATTTACCCGAGTCAAACAAGCCATTATTTTGCACATTTACAAAAAGCTGACCTAACGATCATAGATGATTGTAAAGTAATGACTTATAGATTGGGAGTCAACACTCAGTTAAAAATCTCTTGCATCCCCATTTTCCCGGCTATTGCAGAACCAGATATATGAAAAATAAAAAGAGTTTACAATCCCTAAAAGTTACATACATTTTTTTTTGAATTATCTCTTTCTACATTTGTGCATTGTGCATTTCCATTTTAGATGTATACTTTTTTCTTAAATCAAAACTTGAGTTTTCACTTTCCGTTCATCTCGTAAACAAAAAAAGAGATAAAACGCAAATAGATCAGAACAAAATGAAAATTTTAGGGTTTATGTGTGGAAAGAATTGAAAGCAATAAACATATGTAAGTAAAGAAAATTTATTCACACATCACAAATGAAGAAAAAAGTTTTGTTATCCTTGTTTTGGATATTCCACTAGTTCAACCCTAAAAGCTCGGAATTTTATAAGAAAGAGACGTTTCTACACATGTTTTAAAGAATGGATAGGCATGATTGAAGCATGTTAAAGATGCAAATGACATATGGATCCAAACCTTTAAAAGAGAATAACATAAAATTCTCAAGTGAACGAGCGTTGGGATATTTACTCGAGTCACACAAGCCATTATTTTGCCCTTTTAAAAAAAGCTCACCTAAAGATCATAGATAATTGTAAAGTGTTTTTTAATGCGCAATGGGTTATATTTTTTTAAGGAATGACTTATAGATTGGGAGCCAACACTCCATTAAAAATCCCCCGCCTCCTTTTTTTCCCATCGATTGCAGAACCTGATATATTAAAACTAAATAGAGTTTACTATCCGTAAAAATTACAGACACTTTTTGGAATTATCTCTCTCTACATTTGTGCAGTGTGCATTTCCATTTTAGATATCTACTTTTTTCTTAAATCAAAACTTGTGTTTTGACTTTCCCATCATCTCGTAACAAAAAAAGAGATAAATGGCAAATAGATCACAACAAAATGAAAAATTTAAGGATTTTGTATGGAAAGAATTAAAACAATAGAAAAATGTAAGTAAAGAAAATTTATTCACACAGCACAAATGAGCACAAAAGTTTTGTTATCCAAGTTTGGGAAATTCCACTAGTTCAACCCTAATAGCTCAGAATTTTATAAGAAAGAGACGTTTGTACATATGTTTTAAAAAATGGATAGGCATGCTTGAAACATGTTAAAGATGGAAATGACCTATGGATCCATACCTTTTAAAGATATTAACATTAAATTGTCAAGTGAACGAGCGTTGGGATATTTACTCATCTCGAACAAACCATTATTTTGCCCATTTACAAAAAAAGTTGACCAAACGATCATAGATGATTGTAAAGTGATTTATGATGTGTAACGGGCCATATTTTTGTTAGGAATGACTTATGGATTGGGAGTCAACGCTCCATTAAAAATCCCCCGCCTCCTCCTTTTCCCGACGATTGCTGAACCTGATATATAAATACTATAAAGAGTTTACAGTCCATAAAAATTACAAAAAAAATTTGGAATTATCTCTCTCTAAATTTGTGCATTGTGCATTTTCTTTTTAGATGCATACTTTTTTGTTAAATAAAAACTTGAGTTTTGACTTTCCCTTCATCTTGTAAACAAAAAAAGAGATAAAGGAAAATAGATCACAACAAAATGAATATTTTAGGGATTTTGTATGGAAAGAATTTAAAGTAATTGAAAAATGTTTGAAAAGAAAATTTTTCACAAACCAAAAATGAACATAAGTTTTGTTATCAATTTTTGGGACATTCCACTAGTTCAACCCTAATAGCTCAGAATTTTATAAGAAAGAGATTTTTCTACACATGTTTTAAAAAATGGATATGCATACTTGAAACATGTTAAAGATGCAAGTGACCTATGGATCCAAACCTTTTAAAGTGAATAACATTAAATTCTCAAGTGAACGTGCGGTGGGATATTTACCCAAGTGAAACAAGCTATTATTTTGTTCATTAACAAAAAGCTGACCTAACGAAAATAGATGATTGTAAAGTAATTTATCATGCGTAACGGGCTATATTTTTGTAAGAAATAACTTATGGATTGGGAGTCAACACTCGGTTAATAATCCCCTGTCTCCCCATTTTCCCGACGATTGAAGAACCTGATATATAAAAATTAAAAAGAGTTTACAATCCCTAAAAATTACAGCCACTTTTTTGAAATTATCGCTTTCTAAATTTTTGCATTGTGCATTTCTATTTTAGATGTATACTTTTTTCTTAAATCAAAACTTGATTTTTCACTTTCCCTTCATCTCGTAAACAAAAAAAGAGATAAAAGGCAAATAGAACACAAGAAAATGAAAATTTTAGGGTTTTGTATGGAAAGAATGTAAAGAAATATAAAAATGTAAGTGAAGAAAATTTATTGCCACACCACAATTGAACACAAAAGTTTTGTTATCAAATTTTGGGAAATTTCACTAGTTCAACCCTTATAGCTCGGAATTTTATAAGAAAGAAATTTTCCGACACATGTTTTAAAAAATGGATATGCATGCTTGAAACATGTTAAAGATGCAAATGACCTATGGATCCAAAAATTTTAAAGAGAATAACATTGAATTATCAAGTGCACGTGCGGTGGGATATTTACCCGAGTCAAACTAGCGATTATTTGGCCCATTTAAAAAAAGCTTACCTAGCGATCATAGATGATTGTCAAGAATTTATCGTGCGTAACGGGCTAAATTTTTGTAAGGAATGACTTATGGATTGGGAGTCAACGCTCAGTTAAAAATCCCCCGCCTCCCCCTTTTCCCGACGATTGCAGAAACTGATTTATAAAACTACAAAAAGTTAACAATCCCTAAAAAGTACAGACACTTTTTTTGGAATTATCTCTCTCTACATTTTTTGCATTGTGCATTTCCTTTTTCGATGTGAACTTTTTTCTTAAATTAGAACTTGAGTTTTCACTTTTCCTTCATCTCGTCAATAAAAAAAGAGATAGAGGGCGAATAGATCACAACAAAATGAAACTTTTAGAGTTTATATATGGAAAAAATTAAAAGAAATAAAAAATGTAAGAAAATAAAATTTATTCACACAACAGAAATTAACACAAGTTTTGTTAACCAAGTTTGGGAAATTCCACTAAATCAACCCTAATAGCACGAAATTTTATAAGAAAGAGATTTTTCTACACATGATTTAAAAAATGGATAGGCATGATAGAAACATGTTAAAGATGCAAATGACCTATTGATCAAAATCTTTTAAAGAGAATAAAATTAAATTCTCAAGTTCACGTGCGGTGGGATATTTACTCGAGTCAAACAAACCATTATTTTGCCCTTTTAAAAAAAGCTGACCTAACGATCTTAGATGGTTGTAATGTGATTTATCATGCTTAACGGGCTATAATTTTGTATGGAAAGACTTATGGATTGGGAGTCAACACTCAAATAAAAATCCCCCGCCTACCCCTTTTCTTGACGAATGTAGAACCTGATATATAAAAACTAAAAAGAGTTTACAATCTCTAAAAATTACAGACACTTTTAGGAATAATCTCTCTCTACATTGTGCATTGTACATTTCTATTTTAGATGTATACTTTTTTCTTAAATCGAAACTTGAGTTTTCACATTCCCTTCATCCCGAAAACAAAAAAAAGATATCAAAGGCAATTAGATCACAACAAAATGAAAATTTTAGGGTTTGTGTATGGAAAGAATTTAAAGAAGTAAACAAATGTAAGTAAAGAAAATTTATTCACACACCACAAATGAACACAAAAGTTTTCTTATCCAAGTTTGGGAAATTTCACTAGTTCAACCCTAATAGCTCAGAATTTTATAAGAAAGAGATTTTTGTAGACATGTTTTAAAAAATGGATAGGCATGCTTGAATCTTGTTAAAGATGCAAACGACCTATGGATCCAAACCTTTTAAAGGGAATAACATTAAATTCTCAAATGAACGTGCGGTGGGATATTTACCCGAGTCAAACAAGCGATTATTTTGCACATTAACAAAAAGCTGACCTAACGATCATAGATGATTGTAAAGTAATTTATCATGTGTAACGGGCTATATTTTTTTAAGGAATGACTTATAGATTGGGATTAAACACTCAGTTAAAAATCCCCTGCCTCCCCATTTTCCTGGCGATTACAGAACCAGATATATGAAAACTAAAAAGAGTTTACAATCCCTAAAAATTACATACATTTTTTTGGAATTATCTCTTTCTACATTTGTGCATTGCGCATTTCCATTTTAGACGTATACTTTTTTCTTAAATCAAAACTTGAGTTTTCACTTTCCGTTCATCTCGTAAACAAAAAAAGAGATAAAAGGCAAATAGATCAGAAAAAAAAGAAAATTTTGGGGTTTATGTGTGGAAAGAATTGAAAGCAATAAACATATGTAAGTAAAGAAAATTTATTCACACATCACAAATGTACAAAAAAGTTTTCTTATCCTTGTTTTGGATATTCCCCTAGTTCAACCCTAATAGCTCGGAATTTTATAAGAAAGAGACGTTTCTACACATGTTTTAAAGAATGGATAGGCATGATTGAAGCATGTTAAAGATGCAAATGACATATGGATCCAAACCTTTAAAAGAGAATAACATTAAATTCTCAAGTGAACGAGCGTTGGGATATTTACTCGAGTCAAACAAGCCATTATTTTGCCCTTTTACAAAAAGCTCACCTAACGATCATAGATGATTGTAAAGTGATTTTTTATGCATAACGGGTTATATTTTTTTAAGCAATGACTTATGGATTGGGAGCCAACACTCCATTAAAAATTCCCCGCCTCCTCCTTTTCCCAACGATTGCAGAACCTGATATATTAAAACTAAAAAGAGTTTACAATCCGTAAAAATTAAAGACACTTTTTGGAATTATCTCTCTCTACATTTGTGCAGTGTGCATTTCCATTTTAGATGTATACTTTTTTCTTAAATAGAAACTTGTATTTTGACTTTCCCATCATCTCGTAAACAAAAAAAGAGATAAATGGCAAATAGATCACAAGAAAATGAAAAATTTAAGGATTTTGTATGGAAAGAATTAAAGCAATAGAAAAATGTAAGTAAAGAAAATTTATTCACACAGCACAAATGAACACAAAAGTTTTGTTATCCAAGTTTGGGAAATTCCACTAATTCAACCCTAATAGCTCAGAATTTTATAAGAAAGAGACTTTTCTACATATGTTTTAAAAAATGGATAGGCATGCTTGAAACATGTTAAAGATGGAAATGACCTATGGATCCAAACCTTTTAAAGAGAATAAAATTAAATTCTCAATTGAACGTGCGTTGGGATATTTACTCGAGTCAAACTAGACATTATTTTGCCCACTTACAAAAAGCTGACCTAACGATCATAGATGATTGTAATGTAATTTATCATGCGTAACAACATTATTTTTGTAAGGAATGACTTATGGATTGGGAGTCAACACTCCGTTAAAAATCTCCCGCATCCCCCTTTTCCCTACGATTGCAGAACCTGATATATAAAAACAAAAGGGAGTTTACAAAACCTAAACATTACAGACACTTTTTGGAATTATCTCTCTCTACATTTGTGCATTGTGCATTTACCTTTTTGATGTATACTTTTTTTTTTAAATCAAAACTTGAGTTTTCACTTTCCCTTCATCTCGAAAACAAAAAAAAGAGATAAAAGGCAAATAGATCACAACAAAATGAAAATTTTTGATTGGAAAGAATTTAAAGCAATAAACAAATCTAAGTAAAAAAAAATTATTCACACACCACAAATGAACACAAAATTTTTGTTATCCAATTTGTGCAAATTTCACTAGTTCATCCCTAATAGCTCAAAGTTTTATAAGAAAGAGACTTTTCTACACATGTTTTGAAAAATTGATAGGCATGCTTGTAACATGTGAAAGATGCAAATGACCTATGGATCCAAACCTTTTTAAAGAGAATAACATGAAATTCTCAAGTGAACGTGTGGTGGGATATTTACAGGAGCCAAACAATCCATTATTTTGCCCATTTACAAAAAGCTCACCTAACGATCATAGATGATTGTAAAGTGTAACAGGCTATATTTTTGTAAGGAAAGACTTATGGATTGGGATTCAACACTCAATTAAAAATCCCCCACCTCCCCCTTTTCCCTACTATTGCGAACATGATATATAAAAACTAAAAAGAGTTTACAATGCCTAAAATTTACAGAGACTTTTTGGAATTATCTCTCTCTACATTTGTGCATTGTGCATTACCATGTTAGATGTATAATTTTTCCGTAAATTAAAACTAGAGTTTTCACTTCCCTTTCACCACGTAAACAAAAAAAGATATCAAAGGCTAAAAGATCACAGATAAATGAAAATTTTAGAGTTTATGTATGAAAAGAATTTAAAGCTATAATGAATTTAAGTAAAGAAAATTTATTCACACACCACAAATGAACACAAGTTTTGTTATCCAAGTTTGGGAAATTCCACCAGTTCAACCCTAATAGCTCGGAATTTTATAAGAAAGAGATTTTTCTACTCAAGATTTAAAATATGGATAGGCATGCTTGAAACATGTTAAAGATGCAAATGTACTATGCATCTATACCTTTTAAAGATAATTACATTAAATTCTCAAGTGAACATGCGTTGGAATATTTACCCGAGTCAAACAAGCCATTATTTTTCCCATTAAGAAAAGGCTAATCTAACGATCATAAATGATTGTAAAGTAATTTATCATCCGTAACGGGTTATATTTTTGTAAAGAATGACTTATGGATTGAAAGTCAACACTCCGTTAAAAATCGCCCGCCTCCCCCTTTTCCCAACGATTGCTGAACCTAATATATAAAAACTAAAAAGAGTTTACAGTCCCTAAAAATTAAAAACATGTTTTGGAATTATCTCTCTCTACTTTTTTGCATTGTGGATTTCCATTTTAGATGTACACTTTTTTCTTAAATAAAAAACTTGAGTTTTCACTATCCCTTCATCTCGTAAACCAAAAAAGAGATAAAAGGCAAATAGATCACAACAAAATGAAAATTTTAAAGTCTATGTATGGAAAGAATTTAAAGCAATAAACAACTGTAAGTAAGGATAATTTATTCACACACCACAAATGAGTACAAAAGTTTTGTTATCCAAGTTTGGGAAATTCCACTAGTTGAACCCTAATAGCTCGGAATTTTAATAGAAAAAGATTTCTCTACGCATGTTTTAAAAAATGGATATGAGTGCTTGAAACATATTAGAGATGCAAATGACCTATGGATCCAAACCTTTTAATGAGAATAACATTAAATTCTCAAGTGAACGTACGGTGGGATATTTACCGGAGTCAAACAAGCTAGTTTGCCCATTTACAAAAAGATGACCTAACGATCATAAGTGATTGTAAAGTGATTTATCAAGTTTATCGGTCTATATTTTTGTAAGGAATGACTTATAGATTAGGAATCAACACTCAGTTAAAAATCCTCCGCCTCCCCCTTTTCCCGACGATTGCAGAACCTGTTACATAAAAACAAATAAGAGTTTAGAATTCCAAAAAATTACTGACACTTTCTGGAATTATCTCTCTCTACATTTGTGCATTGTGCATTTCCATTTTAGATGTATACTTTTTCCTTAAATACAAACTTGAGTTTTCACTTTCCCTTCATCTCGTAAACAAAAAAAGAGATAAAAGGCAAATAGATCACAATAAAATGAAAATTTTAGGGTTTATGTATGAAAAGAATTTAAAGATAGGCATGCTTGAAACATGTTAAAGATGCAAATGACCTATGGATCCAAACCTTTTTAAGAGAATATCATTCATTTCTCAAGTGCACCTGCGGTGGGATATTTACTCGAGTCAAATAAGCCATTATTTTGACCATTTAAAAAAAGTTGACCTAACGATAATAGATGATTGTAAAGTGATTTAACATGCATAAAGGGCTATATGTTTGTATGGAAAGACTTATGGATTGGGAGTCAACTCTCTGTTAAAAATCCCCCGCCTCCCCCTTTTCTTGACAATTGCACAACCTGATATATAAAAACTAAAAAGAGTTAACAATCCCTAAAAAGTACAGACACTTTTTTTGGTATTATCTCTCTCTACATTTGTGCATTGTGCATTTCCTTTTTTGATGTGTACTTTTTTCTTAAATCAAAACTTGAGTTTTCACTTTCCCTTCATCTCGTCAACAAAAAAAGAGATAAAGGGCGAATAGATCATAGCACAATGAAACTTTTAGAGTTTATGTATGGAAAAAATTAAAATCAATAAACAAATGTAAGAAAATAAAATTTGTTCACAAAACAGAAATTAACACAAGTTTTGTTAACCAAGTTTGGGAAATTCCACTAAATCAACCCTAATAGCACGGAATTTTATAAGAAAGATATTTTTCTACACATGATTTAAAAAATGGATAGGCATGATAGAAACATGTTAAAGATGCAAATGACCTATTGATCAAAATATTTTAAAGAGAATAACATTAAATTCTCAAGTGAACGTGCGGTGGGATATTTACTCGAGTCAAACAAGCCATTAGTTTGCCCATTTAAAAAAAGCTGACCAAACAATCTTAGATGATTGTAATGTGATTTATCATACTTAACGGGCTATAGTTTTGTATGGAAAGACTTATGGATTGGGAGTCAACCCTTAGTTAAAAATCTCCCGCCTACCCTTTTCTTGACGAATGCAGAACCTGATATATAAAAACTAAAAGGAGTTTATAATCCCTAAAAATTACAGACATATTTAGGAATTATCTCTCTCTACATTGTGCATTCTGCATGTCCATGTTAGATGTATACTTTTTTCTTAAATCAAAACTTGAGTTTTCACTTTCCCTTCATCCCAAAAACAAAAAAAGATATCAAAGGCAATTAGATCACAACAAAATGAAAATTTTAGGGTTTGTGTATGGAAAGAATTAAAAAAAGTAAACAAATGTAAGTAAAGAAAATTTATTCACACACCACAAATGAAGACAAAAAGTTTTCTTATCCAAGTTTGGGAAATTTCACTAGTTCAACCCTAATAGCTCAGAATTTTATAAGAAAGATATTTTTCTACACATGTTTTCAAAAATGGATAGGCATGCTTTAAACTGGTTAAAGATGCAAATGACCTATGGATCCAAACCTTTTAAAGAGAATAAAATTAAATTCTTAAGTGAACGTGCGTTGGGATATTTACCCGAGTCAAACTAGCCATTATTTTGCACATTTAGAAAAAGCTGACCTAACGATCATTGATGATTGTAACGTAATTTATCATGCGTAACGGGTTCTATTTTTGTAAGGAGTGTCTTATGGATTGAGAGTCAACACTCCGTTAAAAATCCCCGCCTCCCCCTTTTCCTGACGATTGTAGAACCTGATATATAAAAGGTAAAAAGAGTTTACAATTCCTAAAAATTATAGACACATTTTTTGAATTATCTCTCTCTAAATTTGTGCATTGTGGATTTCCATTTTAGAGGTACACTTTTTTCTGAAATCAAAACTTGAGTTTTCAGTTTCCCTTCATCTTGTAAACAAAGAAAGAGATAAAGGGCTAATAAATCACAACAAATTGAAAATTTTAAAGTTTATGTATGGAAAGAATTTAAAGAAATAAAAAAATGTAAGTAAATATAATTTATTCACACACCACAAATGAGTACAAAATTTTTCTTATCCAAGTTTGGGAAATTCCACTAGTTCAACCCTAATTGCTCGGAATTTTAATCGAAAAATATTTTTCTACACATGTTTTAAAAAATGGATATGCATGTTTGAGATATGTTAAAGATGCAAATGACCTATGGATCCAACCCTTTCAATGAGAAAATATTAAATTCTCAAGTGAACGTGCGGTGGAATATTTACCGGAATCAAACAAGCCATTATTCTGCCCATTTACAAAAAGCCGACCTAACGATTATAGATGATTGGAAAGTGATTTACCATGTGTAACGTTCAATATTTTATTAAGGAATGACTTATGGATTGTGAGTCAACACTCAGTTAAAATCCCCCGCCTCCCCCTTTTCCCGACGATTGCAGAACCTGTTATATAAAAACTAATAAGAGTTTACAATCCCTAAAAATTACAGATACTTTTTGGAATTATCTCTCTCTACATTTGTGCATTGTCCATTTCCATTTTAGATTTATACTTTTTTCTTAAATAAAAACTTTGAGTTTTCACTTTCCCTTCATCTCATAAACAAAAAACGAGAAAAAAGGGAAATAGACCACAAAAAAATAAAATTTTAGGGTTTATGTATGGAAAGAATTTAAAGCAATAAAAAAATTTAAGTAAATAAAATTTATTCACAAATCGCAAATGTACACAAAATTTTTGTTATCCAAGTTTGGGAAATTCCACTAGTTCAACCCTAATGGCTTGGAATTTTATAAGAAAGAGATTTTTCGACACATATTTTAAAAATGGATAGGCATGCTTCAAAGATGTTAAAGATGCAAATGACCTATGGATCCAAACCTTTTAAAGAGAATAATATTATATTCTCAAGTGAAAGTGAGATGGGATATTTGCCCAAGTCAAAAGAGCCATTTTTTTGCCCATTTACAAAAAGCTACCTAACGATCATAGATGATTGTAAAGTGATTTATCATGCGTAACGGGCTATATCTTTTTAAGGAATAAATTATGGACAGGGAGTCTACACTATATTAAAATTCTCCCCTCCCCCCCCTGCCCCCTCCCCCTTTTCCCGACGATTGCAGAACCTGATGTATAAAAACTAAAAAGATTTTTCAATCCCTAAAAATTACTGACAATTTTTGGAATTATCTCTCTCTGCCTTTGTGCATTGTGCATTTTCATTTTATATGTATATTTTTTTCCTAAATATAAACTTGAGTTTTCATTTTTCCTTTCATCTCGTAAACAAAAAAAAAGTGATAAAAGGGAAATAGATCACAAACAAATGAAAATTTTAGAGTTTATGTAAGGAAAGAATTTAAAGCAATAAACAATGTAAGTGAAGAAAATTTATTGACACACCACAAATGAACACAAAAGTTTTGTTTTCCAAGTTTGGGCAATTCCACTTGTTCAACCCTATTAGCTCGAAATTTTATAAGAAAGAGATTTTTCTACACATGTTTTAAAAAGTGGATATGCATGCTTGAAACTTGTTAAAGATGCAAATGACCTACGGATCCAAACCTTTCGAAGAGAATCACAATAAATTCTTAAGTGAACGTGCGGTGGGCAATTTGCCCGAGTCAAACAAGCCATTATTTTGCCCATTTAATAAAAGTTGACCTAACGATCATTGATGATTGTAAAGTGATTTAACATGCGTAACGGGCTATATTTTTGTAAGGATTGACTTATGGATTGTGCGACAACACTCTGTTAAAAATCCCCCATCTCCCCATTTTCTCGACGATTGCAGAACTTGATATATGAAAACTAAAAAGTGTTTACAATCCCTAAAAATTATAGAAAATTTTTTCAATTATCTCTCTCTACATTTGTGCATTGTGCTTTTCTATTTTAGATGTAGAAGTTTTCTTAAAACAAAACTTGAGTTTTCATTTTCCCTTCATCTCGTATAAAAAAAGAGATAAAAGGCAAATAGATCACAACAAAATGAAAATTTTAGATTTGATGTATGGAAAGATTTTAAAGCAATAAACAAATGTAAGTAAAGAAAATTTATTCACACAACACAAATGAACACAAAAGTTTCGTTAGCCAAGTTTGGGTAATTCCACTAGATCAACCCAAATAGCTCAGAATTTTATAAGAAATGGATTTTTTTACATATGTTTTAAAAAATGGATATGCATGCTTGAAACATGTTAAAGATTCAAATGACCTATGGATCCAAACCTTTCAAAGAGAATAACATTAAATTCTGAAGTGAACGTGCGGTGGGAAATTTACCCGAGTCAAACAAGCCATTATTTTTCCCATTGACAAAAAGTAGACCTAACAATCATAAATGATTGTAAAGTGATTTATCATGTGTAACGGGCTATATTTTTGAAAGGAATGACTTACGGATAGGGAGTCAACACTCAATTAAAAATCCCGTGCCTCCCTCCTTTCCCGAAGATTGCAGAACCTGATATATAAAACTAAAAAGAATTTAAAATCCCTAAAAATTACACACACTTTTTGGAATTATCTCTCTTCCACATTTTTGCATTGTGCTTTTCCATTTTAGATTTATTCTTTTGTCTTAAATGAAAACTTGAGTTTTCACTTTCCCTTCATCTCATAAACTAAAATAGAGAGACAAGGGAAATAGATCACCAAAAAATGAAAATTTTAGAGTTTATGTATGGAAAGAATTTAAAGAAATAAAAAAATGTAAGTAAAGAAAATTTATTTACACAACACAAATGAACACAAAAGTTTTGTTATCCAAGTTTGGGTAATTCCACTTGTTCAACCCTAATATCTGAGAATTTTATAAGAAAGAGATTTTTGTACACATGTTTTAAAAAATAGATATGCATGCTTGAAACATGTTAAAGATTCAAATGACCTTTTAAAGAGAATAACATTAAATTCTCAAGTGAACGTGCGGTGGGATATTAACCCGAGTCAAACAAGTCATTAGTTTGCCCATTAACTAAAAGTTGACCTAATGATCATAGATGATTGTAAAGTCATTTTTCATGCTTAACGGGCTATATTTTTGTAAGGAATGACTTAAGGATTGGGAGTCAACACTCAGTTAAAAATCCCCTGCCTCCCTCTTTTCCCGACGATTGTAGAACTGATATATAAAACCTAGAAAGAGTTTACAATCCTTAAAAATTACAGACACTTTTTAGAATTATCTCTCTCTACATTTGTGTAGTGAGCATTTCCATTTTAGATGAATATTTTTTTCTTAAATGAAAACTGGTGTTTTCACTTTCCCTTCATCTCGTAAACAAAAATAGAGATAAAAGGGAAATAGATCACAAGAAAACGAAAATTTTAGATTTTATGTATGTAAAGTATTTAAAGCATTAAAAAAATGTAAGTAAAGAAACTTTCTTCACACAACACAAATGAACACAAACGTTTTGTTATCCAACTTTGGGTAATTCCACTAGTTCAACCCTAATATCTCATAATTAGATAACATAGAGATTTTTCTACACATGTTTTAAAAAATGGATATGCTTGCTTGAAACATGTTAAAGATTCAATGACCAATGGATCCAAACATTTTAAAAAGAATAACTTTCAATTCTCAAGTGAACGTGCAGTGAAAAATTTACCCGAGTAAAACAAGCCATTATTTTGCCCATTTACAAAAAGTTGACCTAACGATCATAGATGATTGTAAAATGATTTATCATGTGTAATGGGCTATATTTTTTTAAGGAATCACTTATGGATTGGGAGTCAACACTCAGTTAAAAATCCCCCTCCTCCCCCTTTTTCCGACGATTGCAGAACCTGATATATAAAAACTAAAAAGAGTATACAATCCCTAAAACATACTGACACTTTTCTGAATTATCTCTCTGTAAATTTGTGCATTTTGCATTTCCATTTTAGATGTATAATTTTTTCTTAAATACCTACTTGAGTTTTCACTTTCCCTTCATCTCGTAAACAAAAAAAAGAGATAAAAGACAAATAGATCACAACAAAATGAAAATTTTAGAGTTTGTGTATGGAAAGAATTTATAGAAATAAGCAAAGGTGAGTAAAGAAAATTTATTCACACACCACAAATGAACACACAAGTTTTGTTATCTAGGTTTGGGAAATTCCACTAGTTCCACCATAATTGCTCAGAATTTTATAAGAAAGATATTTTTCTACACATGATTTAAAAAAGGGATATGCATGCTTGAAAGATGTTAAATATGCAAATGACCTATGTATCCAAACCTTTTAAAGAGAATAACATTAAATTCTCATATGAACGTGTGGGGGGACATTTGCCCGAGTCAAACAAGCCATTATTTTTCCCATTTAAAAAAACTTTAGCTAACGATCATAGATTATTGTAAAGTGATTTATCATGCGTAACAGGATATATTTAATTAAGGAATGACTTATGGATTGGGAGTCAACACTCAGTTCAAAATCCCACGCCTACCCCTTTTCTCGACGATTGCAGAACTTGATATATAAAAACTAAAAAGAGTTTACAATCCCTAAAAATTACAGAGACTTTTGGAATTATCTCTCTCTACATTTGTGCAATGTGCATTTCCTTTTTAGATGTATACTTTTTTCTTAAATCAAAACTTGAGTTTTCACTTTCCCTTCACCTCGTGAACAAAAAAAAGAGATAAAAGGCAAATAGATCACAACAAAATGAAAATTTTAGAGTTTATGCATGGAAAGAATATAAAGAAATAAATAAATGTAAGTAAAGAAAATTTATTCACTCAACCCAAATGAACACAAAAGTTTTGTTATCCAAGTTTGGGTAATTCCACTAGTTCAACCCTAATAGCTCAGAATTTTATAAGAAAGAGATTTTTCTACACATGTTTTAAAAAATGGATATGCATGCTTGAAACGTGTTAAAGATTCAAATGGCCAATGGATCCAAACATTTTAAAGAGAATAAAATGCAAATAGATCACAACAAAATGAAAATTTTAAAGTCTATGTATGGAAAGAATTTAAAGCAATAAAAAAATTTAAGTAAGGATAATTTATTCACACACCACAAATGAGTACAAAAGTTTTGTTATCCAAGTTTCAAAAATTCCACTGGTTCAACCCTAATAGCTCGGAATTTTAATAGAAAAAGATTTCTCTACACATGTTTTAGAAAATGGATATGCGTGCTTGAAACATGTTATAGTTGCAAATGACCTATGGATCCAAACCTTTTAATGAGAATAACATTAAATTCTTAAGTGAATGTACGGTGGGATATTTACCGGAGTCAAACAAGCCATTATTTTGCCCATTTACAAAAAGCAGACCTAATGATCATAGATGATTGTAAAGTGATTTATCTTGTGTAACGGTCTATATTTTTGTAAGGAATGACTTATGTATTGGGAGTCAACACTCAGTTAAAAATCCCCTGCCTCCCTCTTTTCCCGACGAATGCAGAACCTGTTATATAAAAAAAAATAAGAGTTTACAATCCCAAAAACTTACAGACACTTTCTGGATTTATCTCTCTCTACATTTGTGCAATGTGCATTTCCATTTTAGATGTATACTTTTTTCTTAAATACAAACTTGAGTTTTCACTTTCCCTTCATCTCGTAAACAAAAAAAAGATATAAAAGGCAAATAGATCACAACAAAACGAAAATTTTAGGGTTTATGTATGGAAATAATTTAAAGATAGGCATGCTTGAAACATGTTAACGATGCAAATGACCTATGGATCCAAACTTTTTTAAGGGAATAACATTCATTTCTCAAGTGCACCTGCGGTGGGATATTTTCCCGAGTTAAACAAGCCATAATTTTGCCAATTTAAAAAAAGTTGACCTAACTATCATAGATGATTGTAAAGTGATTTATCATGCGTAACAGGCTATATTTTTGTATGGAAAGACTTATGGATCGGGAGTCAACACTCAGCTAAAAATCCCCCGCCTCCCCCTTTTCTTGACGATTGCATAACCTGATATATAAAAACTAAAAAGAGTTTACAATCCCTAAAAATTATAGATACTTTTTGGAATTATCTCTATCTACATTGCGCACTGTGCATTTCCATTTTAGACACATACTTTTTTCTTAAAACAAAACTTGAGTTTTCACTTTCCCTTCATCACGTAAACAAAAAAAGAGATAAAAGGCAAATAGATCACAACAAAATAAAAATTTTAGGGTTTATGTATGGAAAGAAGTTAAAGCAGTAAACAAATGTAAGTAAAGAAAATTTATTCACACATCACAAATGAACACAAAAGTCTTCTTATCCAAGTTTGGGAAATTCCACTAGTTCAACCCTAATAGCTCGGAATTTTATAAGAAAAAGATTTTTCTACACATGTTTTAAAAAATGGATAGGCATGCTTGAATCAAGTTAAATATGTAAATGATCTATGGATCCAAATCTTTTAAAGAGAATAACATTAAATTCTCAAGTGAACGTGCATTGGGATATTTACTTGAGTCAAACATGACATTATTTTGCCCATTAACGAAAAGCTGACCTCACGATCATAGATGATTGTAAAGTGATTTATCATGCGTAACAACATTATTTTTGTAAGGAATGACTTATGGATTGGGAGTCAACACTCTGTTAAAAATCTCCCGCCTCCACCTTTTCCCGACGATTGCAGAACCTGATATATAAAAACAAAAAAGAGTTTACAATTCCTAAACATTACAGACACTTTTTTGAATTATTTCTCTGTACATTTGTGCATTGTGCATTTCCATTTTAGATGTATACCTTTTTCTTAAATCAAAACTTGAGTTTTGACTTTCCCTTCATCTCGTAAACAAAAAAAGAGATAAAAGGCAAATAGATCAGAAGAAAATGAAAAATTTTGGATTTTTGTATGGAAGGAATTTAAAGCAATAAAAAAATTTAAGTAAAGAAAATTTATTCACACACCACAAATGAACACAAAAGTTTTGTTATCCAATTTTTGCAAATTTCACTACTTCAACCCTAATAGCTCGGAATTTTATAAGAAAAAGATTTTTCTACACCTATTTTAAAAAATGGATAGGCATGCTTTGTAAAATGTTAAAGATGCAAATGACCTATGGATCCAAACCTTTTAAAGAGAATAGCATTAAATTCCCAATTGAACGTGTGGTGGAATATTTAGCCGAGTCAAACAAGCCATTATTTTGCCCATTTACAAAAAGCTGACCTAACGATCATAGAAGATTTTAAAGTGTAACAGGCTATATTTTTGTAAGGAAAGACTTATGGATTGGGAATCAACACTCAGTTAAAAATCCCCCACCTCCCCCTTTCCCTACAATTGCAGAACCCGATATATAAAAACTAAAAAAAGTTTACAATCCCTCAAAATTACAGACACTTTTTGGAATTATCTCTCTCTACATTTGTGCATTGTACATTTCCATTTTAGATGTATACTTTTTCCTTAAATTAAAACTAGATTTTTCACTTGCCTTTCATCTCGTAAACAAAAAAAGAGATAAAAGGCAAATAGATCACAACAAAATGAAAATTTTAGAGTTTATGTATGGAAAAAATTTAAAGCTATAATGAATGCAAGTAAAGAAAATTTATTCACACACCACAAATGAACACAAATGTTTTGTTATCCAAGTTTGGGAAATTCCACTAGTTCAACCCTAATAGCTCGGAATTTTATTAGAAAGAGATTTTTCTACACATGTTTTAAAATATAGATAGGCATGCTTGAAACATGTTAAAGATGCAAATGTACTGTGGATCCAAACCTTTTAGAGATAATAACATTAAATTCTCAAGTGAACATGCATTGGGATACATACCCGAGTCAAACAAGCCATTATTTTACACATTTAGAAAAAGCTGACCTAACGATCATAGATGATTGTAACATAATTTATCATGCATAATGGGTTATATTTTTGTAAGGAGTGTTTTATGGATTGGGAGTCAACACTCCGTTAAAAATCCCCGCCTCCCCCTTTTCCTGACGATTGCAGAACCTGATATATAAAAAGTAAAAAGAGTTTATAATCCCTAAAAACTATAGATACATTTTGGAATTATCTCTCTCTACATTTTTGCATTGTGGATTTCCATTTTAGATGTACACTTTTTTCTTAAATCAAAACTTGAGTTTTCAGTTTCCCTTCATCTAGTAAACAAAGAAATAAATAAAAGGCTAATAGATCACAAAAAAATGAAAATTTTAAAGTTTATGTATGCAAAGAATTTAACGCCAAAAACAAATGTAAGTAAAGATAATTTATTCACACACCACAAATGAGTACAAACGTTTTCTTATCCAAGTTTGGAAAATTCCACTAGTTCAACCCTAATAGCTCGGAATTTTAATCAAAAAAGATTCTCTACACATGTTTGAAAAAATGGATATGCATGTTTGAGACAAGTTAAAGATGCAAATCACTTATGGATCCAACCCTTTTAATGAAAATAACATTAAGTTCTCAAGTGAACGTGCGGTGGGATATTTACCGGAGTCGAACAAGCCATTATTTTGCCCATTTACAAAAAGCCGACCTAACAATCATAGATGATTGTAAAGTTATTTATCATGTGTAATGGTCTATATTTTATTAAGGAATGACTTATGGATTGGGAGTCAACACTAAGTTAAAAATCCCCCGCCTCCCCTTTTCCCGTCGATTGCAGAACCTGTTATATAAAAACTAATAAGAGTTTACAATCGCTAAAAATTACAGACACTTTTTGGAATTATCTCTCTCTACATTTTTGCATTGTGGATTTCCATTTTAGATGTATACATTTTTCTTAAATACTAACTTGAGTTTTCACTTTCCCTTCATCTCATAAACAAAAAATGAGATAAAAGGCAAATAGATCACAACAAAATTAAAATTTTAGGGTTTATGTATGAAAAGAATTTAAAACAATAAACAAATGTAAGTAAATAAAATTTATTCACAAACCGCAAATGAACACAAAAGTTTTGTTATCATAGTTTGGGAAATTCCACTAGTTCAATCCTAATAGCTCGGAATTTTATAAGAAAGAGATTTTTCGACACATAATTTAAAAAAATGGATAGGCATGCTTGAAACATGTTAATGATGCAAATGACCTATGGATCCAAACCTTTTAAAGAGAATAACATTATATTCTCAAGTGAACGTGCGATGGGATATTTGCCCAAGTCAAACAAGCCATTATTTTGCCCATTTACAAAAAGCTTACCTAACGATCAGAGATGATTGTAAAGTGATTTATCATGCGTAATGGGCTATATCTTTGTAAGGAATAACTTATGGATAGGGAGTCTACACTCCGTTAAAATTCCCCCCTCTCCCTTTTCCCGACGATTGCAGAACCTGATGTATAAAAACTAAAAAGAGTTTTCAATCCCTAAAAATTACTTACACTTTTTGGAATTATCTCTCTCTGCCTTTGTGCATTGTGCATTTCCATTTTAGATGTATACTTTTTTCTTAAATACAAACTTGAGTTTTCATTTTTCATTTCATCTCGTAAACAAAAAAAAGTGATAAAAGGGAAAAAGATCACAACAAAATGAAAATTTTAGAGTTTATGTAAGGAAAGAATTTAAATCAATAAATAATGTAAGTGAAGAAAATTTATTGACACACCACAAATGAACACAAAAGTTTTATTTTCGAAGTTTGGGAAATTCCACTAGTTCAACCCTAATAGCTCAAAATTTTATAAGAAAGAGATTTTTCTACACATGTTTTAAAAAGTGGATATGCATGCTTGAAACTTGTTAAAGATGCAAATGACCTAAGGATCCAAACCTTTTAAAGAGAATCAAAATAAATTCTTAAGTGAATGGGCAGTGGGCTATTTACTCGAGTCAAACAAGCCATTATTTTGCCCATTTAATAAAAGCTGACCTAACGATCATTGATGATTTTAAAGTGATTTATCATGCGTAACGGGCTATATTTTTGTAAGGATTGACTTATGGATTCTGTGACAACACTCAGTTAAAAATCCCCCGCCTCTCCCTTTTCCCGAGGATTGCAGAACTTGATATATGAAAACTAAAATGAGTTTATAATTCCCTAAAAATTATAGAAACTTTTTGTAATTATCTCTCTCGACATTTGTGCATTGTGCTTTTCCATTTTAGATGTAGACTTTTTCTTAAAACAAAACTTGAGTTTTCACTTTCCCTTCATCTCGTAATAAAAAAAAGAGATAAAAGGCAAATAGATCACAACAAAATGAAAATTTTAGAGTTGATGTATAGAAAGATTTTAATACAATAAACAAATGTAAGTAAAGAAAATTTATTCACACAACACAAATAAACACAAAAGTTTTGTTATCCATGTTTGGGTAATTCCACTTGATCAACCCTAATAGCTCGGAATTTTATAAGAAAGGGATTTTCTTTCACATGTTTTAAAAAATGGACATCAATGCTTGAAACATGTTAAAGATTCAAATGACCGATGGATCCAAACCTTTCAAAGAGAATAACATTAAATTCTGAAGTGAACGTGCGGCGGGAAATTTACCCGAGTCAAACAAGCCATTATTTTTCCCATTCACAAAAAGCTGACCTAACAATCATAGATGATTGTAAAGTTATTTATCTTGTGTAACGGGCTATATTTTTTAAAGGAATGACTTATGGATTGGGAGTCAACACTCAGTTAAAAATCCCGCGCCTCCCCCTTTTCCCGAAGATTGCAGAACCTGATATATAAAACTAAAAAGAGTTTAAAATCCTTAAAAATTACAGACACTTTTTTTGAATTATCTCTCTCCCACATTTTTTCATTGTGCATTTCCATTTTAGATTTATACTTTTGTCTTAAATGAAAACTTGTGTTTTCACTTTCCCTTCATCTCAAAAACTAAAATAGAGATAAAAGGGAAATAGATCACAAAAAAATGAAAATTTTAGATTTTATGTATGGAAATAATTTAAAGCAATAACCAAATGTAAGTAAATAAAATTAATTCACACAACACAAATGAACACAAAAGTTTTGTTATTCAAGTTTGGATAATTCCACTTGTCCAACCCTAATATCTCGGAATTTTATAAGAAAGATATTTTTCTACACATGTTTTAAAAAATGGATATGCATGCTTGAAACATGTTAAAGATTCAAATGACCTATGTATCCAAACCTTTTAAAGAGAATAACATTAAATTCTCAAGTGAATGTGCGGTGGGATATTAACCCGAGTCAAACAGGCCATTATTTTGCCCATTAACTAAAAGTTGACCTAACGATCATAGATGATTGTAAAGTGATTTTTCATGCTTAACAGGCTATATTTTTGAAAGGAATGACTTAAGGATTGAGAGTCAACACTCAGTTAAAAATCCCCCACCTCCCTCTTTTCCCGACTATTGCAGAACTGATATGTAATTCCTAAAAAGTGTTTACAATCCTGAAAAATTATAGACAATTCTTCGAATTATTTCTCTCTACATTAGTGCAGTGGGCATTTCCATTTTAGATGAATACTTTTTCCTTCAATGAAAACTTGTGTTTTCACTTTCCCTTCATCTTGTAAACAAAAATAGAGATAAAAGGGACATAGATCACAAGAAAATGAAAATTTTATATTTTATGTATGGAAAGAATTTAACGCAATAAAAATTTGTAGGTAAATAAAATTTCTTCACACAACACAAATGAACACAAAACCAACTTTGGGTAATTCCACAAGTTCAACCCTAATATCTCAGAATTTTATAAGATAGAGATTTTTCTACACATGTTTTAAAATATGGTTATGCTTGCTTGAAACATGTTAAAGATTCAAATGACCAATGGATCCAAACCTTTTAAAAAGAATAACATTCAATTCTCAAGTGAACGTGCGGTGGGGAATTTACCCGAGTCAAACAAGCCATTATTTTGCCCATTTACAAAAAGCTGACCTAACGATCATAGATGATTGTAAAGTGATTTATCATGTGTAACGGGCTATATTTTTGTAAGGAATGACTTATGGATTGGGAGTCAACACTCAGTTAAAAATCCCCCTCCTCCCCCTTTTCCCGACGATTGCAGAACCTGATATATAAAAACTAAAAAGAGTATACAATCCCTAAAACATACTGACACTTTCTGAATTATCTCAAATTTGTGCATTGTGCATTTCCATTTTAGATGTATAATTTTTTCTTAAATACCTACTTGAGTTTTCACTTTCCCTTCATCTCGTAAACAAAAAAAAGAGATAAAAGGCAAATAGATCACAACAAAATGAAAATTTTAGAGTTTGTGTGTGGAAAGAATTTAAAGAAATAAAAAAAGGTGAGTAAAGAAAATTTATTCACACACCACAAATGAACACAAAAGTTTTGTTATCCAGGTTTGGGAAATTCCACTAGTTCAACCATAATTGCTCAGATGTTTATAAGAAAGATATTTTTCTACACATGATTTAAAAAATGGATATGCATGCTTGAAAGATGTTAAAGTTTAAAATGACCAATGTATCCAAACATTTTAAAGAGAATAACATTAAATTCTCATGTGAACGTGCGGGGGGATATTTGCCTGAGTCAAACAAGCCTTTATTTTTCCCATTTAAATAAAGCTTACCTAACGATCTTAGATGATTGTAAAGTGATTTACCATGCGTAATGGGATATGTTTTATTAAGGAATGACTTATGGATTGGGAGTCAACACAGTTAAAAATCCGACGCCTACCCCTTTTCCCAACGATTGCAGAACCTGATATATAAAAACTAAAAAGAGTTTACAATCCCTAAAAGTTACAGACACTTTTTGGAATTATCTCTCTCTACATTAGTGCAATTTGCATTTCCTTTTTAGATGTATACTTTTTTCTTAAATCAAAACTAGAGTTTTCACTTTCCCTTCATCTCGTGAACAAAAAAAAGAGATAAAAGGCAAATAGATCACAACAAAATGAAAATTTTAGAGTTTATGTATGGAAAGAATTTAAAGCAATAAATAAATGTAAGTAAAGAAAATTTATTCACACAACCCAAATGAACACAAAATTTTTGCTATCGAAGTTTGGGTAATTCCACTAGTTCAACCCTAATAGCTAGGAATTTTATAAGAAAGAGATTTTTCTACACTTGTTTTAAAAAATGGGTATGCATGGTTGAAAAGTGTTGAAGATTCAAAAGGCCAATGGATCCAATCATTTTAAAGAGAATAGCATTAACTTCTCAAGTGAACGTGCACTGGGATATTTACCGGAGTCAAACAAGCCATTATTTTGCCCATTTACTAAAAGCTGACCGAACGATCATATATGATTGGAAAGTGATTTATCATGTGTAACAGGATATTTTTTTGAAAGGAATGAGTTATGGATTGGGAGTCAAAACTCAGTTAAAAATCTCCCGCCTCCCCATTTTCCTGACGGTTGCAAAAATGATATATAAAAACTAAAAACAGTTTACAATCCTTAAAAATTACAGACACTTTTTGGAATAATCTCTCTCCCACATTTGTGCATTATGCATTTCCATTTTAGATTTATACTTTTATCGTAAATGAAAACTTGAGTTTTCGCTTTCCCTTCATCTCGTAAACTAAAATAGAGATAAAATGGAAATAGATCACAAAAAAATGAAAATTTTAGAGTTTATTTATGGAAAGAATTTAAAGCAATAAACAAATGTAAGTAAAGAAAATTTTTTTTGTTATCCAAGTTTGGGAAATTCCACTAGTTCAACCCTAATAGCTCGGAATTTTATTAAAAAGAAATTTTTCGACACATGTTTTAAAAAATAGATATGCATGCTAGAAACATGTTAAAGATTCAAATGACCTATGGATCCAAACCTTTTAAAGAGAATAACATTAAATTCTCAAGTGAACGTGCGCTAGGATATTTACCAGAGTCAAAAAAACCATTATTTTCCCCATTTACAAAAAGCCGACCTAACGATCGTAAATGATTTTAAAGTGATTGATCTTGTGTAAAGGGCTATATTTTTGTAAGGAATGACCTATGGATTGGGAGTCAACACTCAGTAAAAAATCCCTCGCCTCCATCTTTTCCCGAAGATTGCGGAACTGATATATAAAAACTAAAAAGAGTTTACAATCCCTAAAAATTACTAACACTTTTTGGAATTATCTCTCACTACACTTGTGCATTATCCATTTCTGTTTTAGATATATACTTTTTTATTAAATACAAACTTGAGTTTTCACTTTCCCTTCGTCTCGTAAACATCCCAAAAAAAAAAAGAAAATTTTAGAGTTTATGTATGGAAAGAATGTAAGCAATAAAAAAATGTAAGTAAAGAAAATTTATTCGCACACCACAAATGAACACAATTTTTTTGTTATCCAAGTATGGGAAATTCCACTAGTTCAACCCTAATAGCTTGGAATTTTATAAGAAAGAGATTTTTCTACACATGTTTTAAAAAATGGATATGCATGCTTGAAACTTGTTAAAGATGCAATTGACCTATGGATCCAAACCTTTTAAAGAGAATAACATTAAATTCTCAATAGATTTTGCAGTGGGATATTTACCTGAGTCAAACAAGCCATTATTTTGTTCATTTACAAAATGCTGACCTAACGATCATAGATGAATGTAAAGTGATTTATCATGTGTAACGGGTTATATTTTTGTAAGGAATGACTTATGGATTGGGAGTCTACACTCAATTAAAAATCCCTTGCCTCCCCTTTTTCCTAACAATTGCAGAACCATATACATAAAAACTAAAAAGAGTTTGCAATTCTTAAAAATTACAAACACTTTGTGGAATTGTCTCTCTCCGACATTTGTGCATTGTGAATTTCCATTTTAGATGTACGTTTGTCTTAAATGAAAACTTGAGTTTTCACTTTCCCTTCATCTCGTAAAAAAAATAGAGATTAAAGGGAAATAGTTCACAACAAAATGAAAATTTTATAGTTTATGTATGGCAAGAATTTAAAGCAATATACAAATGTAAGGTTAGAAACACTCAATACAAATGAACACAAGAGTTTTGTTATCCAAGTTTAGGTAATTCCACTAGTTCAACCCAAATATCTCAAAATTTTATCAGAAAGAGATTTGTCTACACATGTTTTAAAAAATGGATATGCATGCTTGAAACATGTTAAAGATTCAACTGACCTATGGATCCAAACCTTTTAAAGACAGTAACATTAAATTTTCAAGTGAACCTGCCGTGGGATATTTACCCGAGTCAAACAAGCCATTATTTTCCCATTTACAAAAAGCTGACTTAACGATCATTGATGACTGTAAAGTGATTTATCATGCGTAATGGGTTATATTTTTTTAAGGAATATTTATGGATTGGGAGTCAACACTCAGTTAAAAATCCCTCGTCTCCCCCTTTTCCGACGATTGCAGGACTGATATACAAAAACTAAAAAGAGTTAACAATCCTTAAAAATTACAGATACTTTTTGGAATTATGTCTCTCTACATTTGTGCATTGTGCATTTTCCTTTTAGATGTATATTTTTTTTTAAATGAAACCTTGAGCTTTCACTTTCCATTCATCTCGTAAACAAAAATAGAGATAAAAGGGAAATAGATCACAACAAAATGAAAATTTTGGAGTTTATGTATGGAAAAAATTTAAAGCAATAAATAAATGTAAGTAAATAAAATTTATTCACACAACACAAATGAACATAAAAGTTTTGTTATCCAAGTTTGACTAATTCCACTAGTTCAACCCTAATATCTCGAAATTTTATAAGAAAGAGATTTTTCTACACATGCTTTAAAAAATGGATATGCATGCTTCAAACATGTTAAATATTCAAATGACCTATGGATCCAAACCTTTTAAAGAGAATAACATTAAAATCTCAAGTGAATGTGCGTTGGGATATTTTCCCAAGTCAAACAAGCCATTATTTTCCCCATTGACAAAAAGCTGACCTAAAGATCAAAGATGATAGTAAAGTGATTTATCATGCGTAAAGAGCTATATTTTTTTAAGGAATGACTTATGGATTGGGAGTCAACACCCAGTTAAAAATCCCCCGCCTCCCCCTTTTCCCTACGAGTGCTGAACGTGATATAAAAAAACTAAAAAGAGTTTACAATCCTTAAAAATTACAGACACTTTTTGGAATTAACTCCCTCTATATTTGTGCATTGTGCATATCAATTTTAGATGTATACTTTTTTCTTAAATCAAAACTTGAGTTTTCACTTTCCCTTAATCTCGTAAACAAAAAAAAAGAGATAAAAGGCAATAGATCACAATAAAATGAAAATTTAAGTGTTTATATTTGGAAAGAATTTAAAGCAATAAACAAATGCAAGTAAAGAAATCTATTCAGACAATAAAAATGAACACAAATTTTTTGTTATCCAAGTTTAGGTAATTCCACATGTTCAACCCTAATAGCTTGAAATTTTATAAGAAAGAGATTTTTGTACACATGTTTTAAAAAATGGATATGCATGCTCGAAACATGTTAAAGATTCAAATCACCAATGGATCCAAACCTTTTAAAGAGAATAACATTAAATACTCAAGCGAACGTGCGGTGGGATATTTACCCGAGTCAAACAAGCCGTTATATTGCCCATTTACAAAAAGTTGACCTAACGATCATAGATGATTGTAAAGTGACTTATGAATTGGGAGTCAACACTCAGTTAACACTGAGTTAAAAATCCCTTGTCTACCCCTTTCCCCGACGATTGTAGAACCTGATATATAAAAAATAAAAAGAGTTTAGAATCCCTAAAATTTACTGACACTTTCTGGAATTATCTCTCTCTACATTTATGCATTGTGCATTTCCATTTTAGATGTACTCTTTTTTCTTAAATACAAACTTGAGTTTTCAGTTTCCCTTCATCTCGTAAACAAAAAAAAGAGATTAAAGGCAAATAGATCACAACAAAATGAAAAAACTTGAGTTTTCAGTTTCCCTTCATCTCGTAAACAAAAAAAAAAGAGATTAAAGGCAAATAGATCACAACAAAATGAAAATTTTAGAGTTTATGTATGGAAAAATTTTAAAGCAATAAACAAATGTAAGTAAAAAAAATTTATTCACACACCACAAATAAACACAAAAATTTTGTTATCCAAGTTTGGGAAATTGGACTAGTTCAACCCTAATAGCTCGGAATTTTATAAGAAAGAGATTTTTCTACACATGATTTAAAAAATGGATATGCATGCTTGAAACATGTTAAAGATGCAAATTACCTATGGATCGAAACCTTTTAAAAAGAATAACATTAAAATCTCAAGTGAACGTGCGTTGGGATATTTACTCGAGTGAAACACGCCATTATTTTGCCCATTTACAAAAAGCTGACCTAACGATCAGAGATGATTGTAAAGTGATTTATCATGACTAATGAGCTATATTTTTTTAAGGAATGACTTATGGATTGGGAGTCAACACTCCGTTAAAAATCCCCGCCTCCCCCTTTTCCTGACGATTGCAGAAACTCATATATAAAAAATAAAAAGAGTTTACAATCCCTACAAATTGTAGACACTTTTTATTATTATCTCTCTCTACATTAGTGCATTGTGCATTTCCATTTTAGATGTATACTATTTTCTTAAATTAAAAAGTGAGTTTTCACTTTCCCTTCATCTCGTAAAAAAAAAAAAGATAAATGGCAAAAAGATCACAACAATATGAAAATTTAGAGTTTATATATGGAAAGAATGTAAGCAATAAAAAAAGTAAGTAAAGAAAATTTTTTCACACACCACAAATGAACACAAAAGTTTTGTTATCCAAGTTTGGGAAATTCCACTAGTTCAACTCTAATACCTCGGAATTTTATAAGAAAGAGATTTTTCTACACATGTTTTAAAAAATGGATATGCATGCTTGAAACTTGTTAAAGAAGCAAATGACCTATGGATCCAAACCTTTTAAAGAGAATAACATTAAAAATCAAGTGAATGTGTGGTGGGATATTTACTCGACTCAAAAAAGCCATTTCTTTGCCCATTTACAAAAAGCTGACCTATCGATCAAAGATGATTGTAAAATGATTTATCATGCGTAACGAGCTATATTATTGTAAGCAATGACTTACGGATTGGGAGTGAACACTCCGTTAAAAATTTCCCACCTCCCCCTTTTCCCGACGATTGCAGAACCTGATATTTAAAAACTAAAAAGAGTTTACAATCCCTAAAAATTACTGCAACTTTTTGGAATTATCTCTCTCTACATTTGTATAGTGTGCATTTACATTTCAGTTGTACTTTTTTTTCTAAAATACAAACTTGATTTTTCACTTTCTGTTCATCTCGAAAAAAAAAAAGAGATTAAAGGCAAATAGATCACAACAAAGTGAAAATTTTAGAGTTTATGTATGGAAAAATTTTAAAGGAATAAACAAATGTAAATAAAGAAAATTTATTCACACACCACAAAGGAACACGAAATTTTTGTTATCCAAATTTGGGAAATTGCACTAGTTCAACCCTAATAGCTCGGAATTTTATAAGAAAGAGATTTTTCTACACATGATTTAAAAAATGGATATGCATTCTTGAAACATGTTGAAGATGAAAATGACCTATGGATCCAAACCTTTTAAAGGAAATAACATTAAATTCTCAAGTGAATGTGCAGAGGGATATTTGCTCGAGTCAAACAAGCCATTTTTTTCCCATTTACAAAAAGCTGACCTAACGATCATACATGATTGTAAAGTGATTTATCATGCGTAAAGGGCCATATTTTTTAAGGAATGATTTATGGATTGGCAGTCAACTCTCAGTTAAAAATCCTCCACCTCTCCCTTTTCCCGATAATTGCAGAACCTGATATATAAAAACTAAGAAGAGCTTACAATCCCTAAAAATTACAGACACTTTTATGAATTATCTCTCTTTACATTTGTACATTGTTCACTTCCATTTTAGATGTATATTTTTTTCTCAAATCAAAACATGACTTTTCACATTCCCTTCATCTCGTAAACAAAAAAAAAAAGAGAAAAGGCAAATAGATCACAACAAAATGAAAATTTTAGAGTTTATGTATGGAAAGAATTTAAAACAGTAAACAAATGTAAGTATAGAAAATTTATTCACACACCACAAATGAACACAAAAGTTTTGTTATCCAAGTTTCGGAAATTCCATTCATTCAACCCTAATAGCTCTGAATTTTATAAGAAAGAGATTTTTCTACACATCTTTTAAAAAATGGATATGGAAGCTTGAAACAAGTTAAAGATGGAAATGACGTATGGGTCCAAACATTTTAAAGAGAATAACATTAAATTCTAAAGTGAACGTGCTGTGGGATATTTCCCGAGTGAAACAAGCCATTATTTTACCCATTAACAAAAAGCGGACGTAATGATCATAAATGATTGTAAAGTGATTTATCAAGCTCAACGGGCTACATTTTTGTAATGAGTGACTTATGGATTAGAAGTCAACACTCAGTGAAAAATCCCCACCTCCCCTTTTTCCCGACGATTGCAGAACTTGATATACTTGATATATAAAAACTAAAAAGAGTTTACAATCCCTACAAAATTATAGACACTTTTATGAATTATCTCTCTCGACATTTTTGCATTGTGCATTTCCATTTAAGATGTATACTTTTTTCTTAAATCAAAACTTGAGTTTTCACTTTCCCTTCATCTCGAAAAAAAAAAGAGATAAAAGGCAAATAGATCACAACAAAATGAAAATTTAAGAGTTTATGTATGGAAATAATTTAAAGCAATAGAAAAATGCCACTAAAGAAAATTTATTTACACACCACAAATGAACACAAAAGTTTTGTTATCCAAGTTTGGGAAATTCCACTAGTTCAACCCTAATAGCTCGGAATTTTATAAGAAAGAAATTTGTCCACACATGTTTTAAAAAATGGATATGCATGCTTGAAACACGCTAAAGATGCAACTGACCTATAGATCCAAACCTGTTTAAGAGAATAACATTAAATTCTCATTTGAACATGCGGTGAGATATTTACCCGTGTCAAACAACAAATTATTTTGCCCATTTACAAAAAGCTGACCTAACGATCTTAAATGATTCTAAAGTGATTTATCATGCATAACGGGCTATATTTTGTAAGGAATGACTTATGGAATGGGATTCAACACTCAGATAAAATCCCTCGCCTCCCCCTTTTTTTGAAGATTGCAGAATTTGATATATAAAAACTAAAACGAGTTTACAATCCCTAAAACATTACATACACTTTTTGGAATTATCTCTCCCTACATTTGTGCATTGGGCATTTCCATTTAAGATCTATACTTTTTTCTTAAATAAAAACTTGATTTTTCACTTTCCCTTCATCTTGTAAACAAAAAAAGAGACAAAAGGCAAATAGATCACAACAAAATGAAAATTTTAGAGTTTAAGAATGGAACGAATTTAAAGCAATAAACAAATATAAGTAAATAAAATTTATTCACACACCACAAATGAACACAAATGTTTTGTTATCCAAGTTTGGGAAATTCCACTAGTTCAACCCTAATAGCTCGAAATTTTATAAGAAAAAAGATTTTTCTACACATGTTTTAAAAAATGGATATGCATGCTTCAAACATGTTAAAGATGCATATGACCTATGGATCCAAACCTTTTATAGAGAATAACATAAAATTCTCAAGTGAATGTGCGGAGGGATATTTAGCCGAGTCCAACAAGCCATTATCTTGGCAATTTACAAAAAGCTGACCTAACGATCATAGATGATTGTAAAGTGATTTATAATGGGTAACATGCTAAATTTTTTTAATGAAAGACTAATGGATTGGGAGTCAACACTCAGTTAAAAATACCCCGCCTCTCCCTTTTCTTGACAATTACAGAACCTAATATATAAAAACTAAAAAAAGTTTACAATCCCTAAAAATTATGGACACTTTTTAGAATTATCTCTCTCTAAATTTGTGCATTGTGCATTTCCATTTTAGATGTATACTTTTTTCTTAAATTAAAACTTGAGTTTTCACTTTCCCTTCATCTCGTAAACAAAAAAAGAGATAAAAAGCAAATAGATCACAACAAAATAAAAATTTTATGGAAAAAATTTAAAGCAATAAACAAATATAAGTAAAGAAAATTTATTCACACATCACAAATGAACACAAAACTTTTGTTATCCAAGTTTTGGAAATTCCTCTAGTTCAACCCTAATAGCATGGAATTTTAAAGAAAGAGATTTTTCAACACATGTGTTAAAATATGGATAGGCATGCTTGAAACATGTTAAAGATGCAAAAGACCTATGGATCCAAACCTTTTAAAAGTAATAACATTACATTCTCAAGTGAATATGCGTTGGGATATTTACCCGAGTCAAACAAGCCATTATTTTGCCCATTTACAAAAAACTGACCTAACGATCATTGATGATTGTAAAGTGATTTATCATACGTAACGGGCTATATTTTTTGTAAGGAATGACTTATGGATTGGGAATCAACACTCCGTTAAAAATCCCCTGCCTCCCCCATTCCCGACGATTGCAAAACCAGATATATAAAAACTAAAAAGAGTTTACAATCCCTAAAAATTACAGACACGTTTTGGAATTATCTCTCTCTACATTTGTGCATTGTGCATTTCATTTTTAGATGTATACTTTTTTCTTAAATCAAAACTTGAGTTTTCACTTTCCTTTCATCTCAAATACAAAAAAAACAAAGATAAAAGGCAAATAGATCACAACAAAATGAAAATTTTAAAGTTTATGTATGGTAAGAATTTAAAGAAATAAACAAAGGTAAGTAAAGATAATTTATTCACTCACCACAAATGAGCAAAATGTTTTGTTATCCAAATTTGGGAAATTCCACTAGTTCAACCCTAATAGCTCGGAATTTTATGAGAAAAAGATTTCTCGACACATGTTTTAAAAAATGGATATGCATTCTTGAAACATGTTAAAGATGAAAATGACCTATGGATCCAAACCTTTTAATGAGAATAACATTAAATTATCAAGTAAACGTGCGGTGGGATATTTACTGGAGTCAAACAAGCCATTATTTGTCTAATTTACAAAAAGCTGACCTAACCATCATAGATGAATATAAAGTGATTTATCATGTGTAACGTGGTATATTTTTATAAGAAATGACTTTTAGGAATGGGAGTCAACCCTCTGTTAAAAATCCCTCGCCTCCCCCTTTTCCCGACGATTGTAGAGCCTGATTATAAAAACTAATAAGAGTTTACATTCCCTAAAAATTACTGACACTTTTTGGAATTATCTCATTAAACATTTGTGCATTGTGCATTTCCATTTTAGATGTATACTTTGTTCTTAAGTACAAACTTGAGTTTTCACTTTCCCTTCATCTCGGAAACAAAAAAAGAAATAAAAGGCAAATAGATCACAAAAAAATGAAAATTTTAAAGTTTATCTATGGAAAGAATTTAGAGCAATAAACAAATGTAAGTAAAGAAAATTTATTCACACACCACCAATGAGCACAAAAGTTTTGTTATCCAAGTTTGGGAAATTCCACTAGTTCAACCCTAATAGCTCGAAATTTTATGATAAAAAGATTTCTCTACACTTGTTTTAAAAAATGGATATGCATGCTTGATACATGTTAAAGAAGCAAATGACCTATGGATCCAAACTTTTTATTAAGAATAACAGAAAATTCTCAAGTGAACGTGCGGTGGGATATTTACCAGAGCCAAACAAGCCATTATTTTGCCCATTTACAAAAAGCTAACCTAACGATCATAGATGATTGTAAAGTGACTTATCATGTGTAAGGGGTATATTTTTGTAAGAAATGGTTTATTGATTTGGAGTCAAAACTCAGTTAAAAATCCCCCGCCTCCCCTTTTTCACGACGATTGTAGAGCTTGATATATAAAAACTATTAAGAGTTTACAATCCCTTAAAATTATTGACACTTTTTGGAATGTATATTTTTCTTAAATACAAACTTCAGTTTTGACTTTCCCTTCATTTCGTAAACAAAAAAAGAGATAAAAGGCAAATAGATCACAACAAAATGAAAATTTTAGGGTTTATGTATGGAAAGAATTTAAAGCAATAAAAAAATGTAGGTAAAGAAAATTTATTCACACACCACAAATGAACACAAAATTTTTGTTATCCAATTTTGGGAAATTCCACTAGTTCAACCCTAATAGTTCGAAATTTTATATGAAAGAGATATTTCTACACATGATATAAAAAATGGTTATGCATGCTTGAAACAAGTTAAAGATGCAAATGGCCTATGGATCCAAACCTTTTAAAGGGAATAACATTAAATTCACAAGTGAACATGCGTTGGGATATTACGTGAGTCAAATAAGCCATTATTTTGCCCATTTACAAAAAGCTCACCTAACGATCATAGATGATTGTGAAGTGATTTATCAAGTGTAACGGGCTATATTTTATTAAGGAATGACTTATGGATTGGGAGTCAACACTCAGTTAAAAATCCCCCGCCTCCCCCTTATCTGGACGATTGCAGAACCTAATATATAAAAACTAAAAATAGTGTACAATCTCTAAAAATTACAGACACTTTTTGGAATTATCTCTCTCTACATTTGTGCATTGTGCATTTCTATTTTAGATGTATAATTTTTTCTTAAATCAAAACTTGATTTTTCACTTTCCCTTCATCTCGTAAACAAGAAAAAAGATAAAAGCCAAATAGATCACAATAAAATGAAAATTTTAGAGTTTATGTATGGAAAGAATTTAAAGCAATGAACAAATGTAAGTAAAGAAAATTTATTCACACAACACAAATGAACACAAAATTTTTGTTATCCAAGTTAGGGTAATTCCGCTAGTTCAACCCTAATAGCTCAAAATTTTAAAAGAAAGAGATTTTTCTACACATGTTTTAAACAATGGATATGCATGCTTGAAACATGTAAAAGATTCAAATGACCTATGGATCCAAACCTTTTAAAGAGAATAACATTAAATACACAAGTGAACGTGTGGTGGGATATTTACCTAAGTCAAACAAGCCATAATTTTGCCCATTTACAAAAAGCTGACCTAACGATCATATATGATTGTAAAGTGATTTATCATGTCTAATGGGGTATGTTTTTGTAAGGAATGACTTATGGATTGGGAGTGAACACTCAGTTAAAAATCCCCCACCTCCCCCTTTTCCCGACTATTGTAGAACATGATAAATAAAAACTAATAAGAGTTTACAATCCCTAAAAATTACATCCACTTTTGGAATTATCTCTCTCTATATTTGTGCATTGTGCATTTCCATTTTAGATGTGCTCTTTTTTCTTAAATACAAACTTGAGTTTTCACTTTCCCTTCATCTCGTAAACAAAAAAAGAGATAGAAGGCAAATAGATCGCAACAAAATGAAAATTTTAAAGTTTATATAAGGAAAAAATTTTAAGCAATAAACAAATCTAAGTAAAGAAAATTTATTTACACACCACAAATGAGCAGAAAAGTTTTGTTATCCAAGTTTGGGAAATTCCACTAGTTCAATCCTAATAACTGGGAATTTTATGAGAAAAATATTTTTCTACACATTTTAAAAATTGGATATGCATGCTAGAAACTTGTTACAAATGCAAATAACAAATGGATCCAAACCTTTTAAACAGAATAATATTAAATTCTCAAGTGAACGTGTGGTGAGATATTTACCCAAGTCAAACAAGCCATTATTTTTCCCATTTAAAAAAAATTGAACTAACGATCATAGATGTTTTTAAAGTGATTTATCATGCGTAACGGGCTATATTTCTGAACGAAGTGAATTATGAACTGGGAGTCAACACTCAGTAAAAAATCCCCCCTCCCCCTTTTCTCTACGATTGTAGAACCTGATATATAAAACCTAAAAGGAGTTTACAATCCCTAAAAATTACAAACACTTTTTGGAATTACCTCTCTCTACATTTGTGCATTGTGCATTTCATTTTTTAGATGTATTATTTTTTGTTCAATCAAAACTTGAGTTTTCACTTTCCCTTCATCTCGTAAAAAAAACAAGAGACAAAAGGCAAATAGATCACAAAAAAATGAAAATTTTAGAGTTTATGAATGGAAATAATTTAAAGAGATAAAAAAATTTAAATAAATAAAATTTATTCACACACCACAATTGGGCACAAAATTTTTGTTATCCAAGTTTTGGAAATTCCACTAGTTCAACCCTAATAACTAGGAATATTATGAGAAAAAGATTTTTCTAAACATTTAAAAAAATGGATATGCATGATTGAAACATGTTTAAAAGGCAAATGACCTATGGATCCAAACATTTAAAAGAGAATAACATTAAATTCTCAACTGAAAATGTGGTGGGATATTTACCTGAGTCAAACAATCCATTATTTTGCCCATGAAAAAAAGATGACCTAACGATCATAGATGATTGTAAAGTGATTTATCATGTGTAACGAGCTATATTTTGGTAAGGAATGATCTATGGAATGGCAGTCAACACTCCGTTTAAAATCCCCCCCACCCTCCCCCTTTTCTCGACGATTGCAGAACCTGATATATAAAAACTAAAAAGAGTTTACAATCCCTAAAAATTATAGACATTTTTTTGAATTATCTCTCTCCACATTTTTCCATTGTGCATTTCCTTTTTAGATGTGTACTATTTTGTTATATCCAAACTTGAGTTTTCACTTTCCCTTGAAAGGATTAGTGGTTAAGATATCAAAGGAATTTCTAGGAATACATCCAACCCTAGAAGCCTATAATGAGAGTACTAAACAAAGAACACGTTTAGAAACTCTTCAGAAATTAAACAAGTTACAAATTTGTAACATTTGTTTTTATGAGAAGTATTACTGCGAGTTTGCAAGTTACTTCTATAAACTGCAAAAAGAAAACCAGAAACGTTATCTGTCTATCTTTTATGCAAAATTGCCAGAACCATTTGCACATGTAGCTGAAAAAGACTACATTACAAAATATTGGCAAAACAATCCAGAACATGGTACTTTAACCATGGATAATTTCCTAAACATTGATATTTTAGGAAGAAGACATCGATTTGTACAAGACATGTTGGCAAATCTTTGTGAAGCCCAAAAACTACAAAAGAAAAATAGTAAGGCAAATAAACAAACATTATGTTGTTCAAACCAAAACAAAAATGTAGGAGCTTATGGTTGTAAAACCACCTCCCATAAGCAACGAAAAATATCCTAAGAAATGTCAACAGAAAAAATTTAGGATACAAAAATGGTCTACAACCAGGTATACTCCTAAAAAGTGATACTTTAAGAAAAGAACAAATTCTGGCCCTCCCACATCCAGTCAAGGGTCAAATGCATACTGCCCAAAGGGGAAAACCCTAAGCAAATGCAAATACTGGATATGCCAGAAAGAAGGAAATTTTGCAAAAGATTGTCCAAATGATAAACAACAACGGCGGTACAGTACTTACATGTTAGTAGCCGAATAAAAAGGATTGGAAATCATCCATTATGTTGACATCCAGCCAGGAGATGAGGTCTATGAACTTCATCTAGAAACTGAGTCTTCCTCCTCAGAAAACTCAGAAAATATGAGTGACTCCTTAGGCACAACTTTTGCCTAATATTTGGTTATGCTTTGGCCTTCTCGATATACAAATGGCTGCCAGCGTGGTGATTTATATCCCACAATTGTCATAAACTTTCTCTGCTACTGCATCATGCATTTATAGAGAACTTTATAATTAACCTGATACTCTTACCACTCAAAGAATTTTCTTTCTTGTGTTATAGACAGGTAAAATGGATCCTCTCAGCAGCACCTTGACGGACCTAGCAGTAGCAATTGCCACACTCACGGTATTGCTCTCAACCCTACAGTCACTATTTGACAGTCTTTTAGTTCTTTCAGAACAACGAGACATACATGAGAATCTTGCCCATTACATGTTAAGTGGAAAAATCTTACAACTCAAGGTTAACAAATTAACCGAAGAGTTAAAAGAACTCACTCAACGGCTTAAAATGCCAAGCTCCTCCGGGACTTCTACCGGATCTCCATCGTGAGAAAAGGAAGCCACAACGTCAGCTAATCAGCAAATAGATGACTTTTGTGTTTTGATCAACATAGGTTGACCCGGGATTTCTACCGGTCATGCCAGGCATGAGAAGGAAATCACAACCCAATCCTCTCTGAAGATAGGGGAATCAGGGATTTCTACCTGCCAATCTAGAGCTGGAAAGGAAACCTTAACAATTTCGTTGAAATCAGAATCATGGACTTCTACCTGTCAGTCTTGAGCTGAAAAGGAAGTCTTAACGGATCCATCCTAGATGGAAATGGACTTGTCTAGTAATGAGAAATTATTCAAGACCAAATTGGTTACCCCGTTTGAGTTTACAAGGTTGACAAGCCTAAATAAACCAGATAAAGCTAGTTTTAATGAGTTTGAGTTTTTAAAGAAATTTAAATCTTTAAAAATTTCGGACATTATGTCTGAGGAACCCTCGCTATGCCCTCAAAATGTGGACAATGTTCGTTCAAAGATCGAATCCGATCATACTGTCCAATTCCAGAGATGGAATGAACAAATTGGACAAGGGAGGAACACTCCCTTCTTCACCACTGAGCCCAGCAACAGTTGGAATCAAGTGAAGCTGAGTCATGAAATAAACTTAAAATATGCATCCATGCTTTATGCATATGGATTCATAAAACAGATGGTACTTCACTCCACCGACTTATCAGTGTTGGAGAAAATGCCAAAGGAAATTATGGAGGCTTGCAAAAGTTTCATCTCCATAACAAAGAGTAAAGGAATTCGACTTCATTTCGTTTCCTGTATTGCTGAAATTGTTACTGACACAAAGATGTTTTCGAGCATTTCCGTCGTGACACTTGAAGGCATCAAAGAAGGTGATGCAAATATGGAATATGATCCCAGACATGTTCCAAAAGCCAAACCTTGCCCAGAAATAGTCTGGCCAACTAGGCGTATCCGCGGGCTCAAGAACCTGATACAACTCATACAACAGTTGCTTCAGAAAAAGAAAAGCTTTGTCTACAAGACCTCCATCCCACTGACGATCATGTCGAAAAGCTATAAAGAGACTCCGACTTCTGTCCAGACCAGTCTCGAAGCTACGCTGAAGAAACTCCATGGAGGAAATATCCCCTTCAGCAAAACAACAAAGGAAAGCTTCTGCCAGATGGCCCAGAAGACTTTTTCGAAGGAGGACACCTGTAAATTCTGCACAGAAAGGCATCTATCCAAATGAGTAGTCAGCAGCCACGTCAGCAGCCGTTAAGGCCCACGATGAAATCAAAGTCAGCAAAGGCGGCTTAAAAGTCCGCAAAGGCGGCTACAAATGTCATCAATGACGGCTACACCAAGTCAACAATGATGGCTAAAAAAGATTCCTGCACGTCATCATCATGATGTCACAAGCAGAAAAGACATTTCTACCCCTGCTTTCGGTGCCGAAATGTAATAATGTAAGGGCAAAACTGACACGCCGAAAAGACAAAAGTTACCCTTTGTCTTCAAACACACACCTTTCAATCAAGGGTAAAAGCGGAAGACATGAAAGATCTTCAGCTATAAATTCGACGCTCCTCCAGTGGTTGGGACATTCAAAAATTGGAGAGACACGAAACTTGAAGAAGTATTAGCATTCGAAGAAGAAGGCGATTTCCGGCGATCTTTCTCCGGCAAGTTCCTCAAGCATGATATGTGCTTAAACAGCCGTAATGGTTGAATAGAAAAGAGGGAAATGACCGGTGCCACGGTCGGTAACTTCGGGAGTTATGTAGCTAAGTAGTTTTTTCTTTTCCCTTTTTAAGGGTATGTATTTAGTTATTTTTATCTTAACTTGAACAATGTTTTTATATTTTCCGCATGTTTGTAATATTGTGATTTGTACAGTAGTTGTTATTACTGTTCATGTTTCGCATATGTGAATATGATTTCCATAGTTGTTGTTATCACTGTTCATGTTCAGATCTATATATGATCTCCACAGTGTTTGTTTTTACTGTTCCAAAGTTAATGTTCAAAAGAACTATTCATTTTTACTATTCATGGTTACTATTCATGTTACTATTCATGGTTACTGTTTTCTCGTCAAAAAGAAATAGTATCGAAATAGTGCCAAATAGGACAGAAGCTAGAGACTTGGAATTATTCGGCTACGCTCTGAGGTAGAAAATGAAACGGAGTTGTGCTCTACCCTGCTGAAGCAGCCATGGAGCCGTAACGGTTAATGGGAATGGCTTGGGGCCCTCTGGAGACCATGAGGACCGCATTGACAGAATTGCCCACGTGGTGGTAAGCCGATAAGAATAGGGTCGAACCCCGAAGAAGTTCTAAGTAGCAGTAGAAGTCATGTTGGTCCTATTAGATAGCTACGAAATAGATACAAACGAGTACAGAGCAGTGACATGTGGTAGGAAGCAGGAGTGATATGATAGTGAAATGATAGGACTGTCAAAATGTAACTGTAGGAATAGTATTGTGTGAATCATCGATGTTTTCTGTTGCCCATAGCCAGTGTGTAAGTAGAAATCCCTAGGATTCTAGTTTCGCTGCCCTCATCCCTAGGTTCTATTCCACTGTGTGTGCAAGTCTATTAGAGACTTTGTGTCGTTGATATAATAGCAATAGTACTTTTGGTATCAGTATTTCCATTGTTAGAGTCTGCTAGAGACTCGTTGTGTTGTTTCCCACCGTAACCCCCCTATAAAATGGTATCAGAGCAGTGACATGTGGTAGGAAGCAGGAGAGTGATATGATTGTGAAATAATAGGACTGTCGAAGTGTGACTGTAGGAATAGTATTGTGTGAGTCATCGATGTTTTTCGCTGCCCGTAGCAGTGTGTAAGTAGAAATCCCTAGGTTTCTAGTTCCGCTGCCCTCATCCCTAGGTTCTCTTCCTCTGTGTGTGCAAGTCTATTAGAGACTTTGTGTCGTTGATATCATAGCAATAGTGCTTTTGGTATCAGTATTTCCGCTATCAGAGTCTGCTAGAGACTCGTCGTGTTGTTTCCCCCTTAACCCCATCAAATTGGTATTAGAGCCAAGTAGTAGACTTGGTTTCATATGTGTCAAAGAAGTCAAAACTTAACTTTGATTCTTTCTGTTTAGGTATACATACTCCCAAACAGCTACGACCCATACCGGTCACATCCCATGTAACATTTGCTAGGAACAAATGTACCAAAGACCCCAACTGGTAGGTCAGAAGGAACTCGACCCTAGAAGAGGGAACAGACAGGTGCCACGGTCGGTAACTTCGGGAGTTATGTAGCAAAGTAGTTTTTTTTTTCCCTTTTTAAGGGTATGTATTTAGTTATTTTTATCTTATCTTGAACAATGTTTTTATATTTTCCACATGTTTGTAATATTGTGATTCGTACAGTAGTTGTTATTACTATTCATGTTTCGCATATATAAATATGATCTCCACAGTTGTTGTTATCACTGTTCATGTTCTGCATCTATATATGATCTCCACAGTGTTTGTATTTACTGTTCAATTTTACTATTCATGGTTTCTATTCATGATTACAATTCATGTTTACTGTTCACTCGTAAAAAAGAAATAGTATCGAAATAGTGCCAAATAGGACAGAAGCTAGAAACTTTGAATTATTCGGCTACCCTCCAAGGTAGAAAACAAAACGGAGCTGTGCTCTACCCTGTTGAAGCAGTCATGGAGCCGCAACGGTTAATAGGAACGGTTTTGGGCCCTCTGGAGATCGTGAGGACCGCATCGATGGAATTTCCCATGTGGTGGTAAGCCGGCAGGAATAGGGTCAAACCCCAAAGAAGTTCTAAGTAGCAGGAGAAGTCATGTTGGGCCTATTAGATAGCTATGAAATAGACACAAACGAGTACAAAGCAGCGACATGTGGTAGGAAGCAGGAGAGTGATATGATAGTGAAATGATAGGATTATCGAAGTGTGACTGTAGGAATAGTATTGTGTGAGTCATCGATGTTTTCCACTGGCCGTAGCCAGTGTGTAAGTAGAAATCCCTAGGATTATAGTTCCACTGCCCTCATCCCTAGGTTCTCTTTCACTGTGTGTGCAAGTCTATTAGAGACTTTGTGTCATTGATATCATAGCAATAGTACTTTTGGTATCAGTATTTCTGCTGTCAGAGTCTGCTAGAGACTCATTGTGTTGTTCCCCCCGTAACCCACTCAAAATGGTATCAGAGCCGAGTAGTGGACTTGGTTTTATATGTGTCAAAGAAGTCAAAGCTTAACTTTGATTCTTTCTGTATAGGTATACATACTCCCAAACAGTTACGACCCATACCGGTCACATCCCATGTAACATTTGTAAGGAACAAATGTACAAAAACTTAAAACTTCTTATATGGAACAAAATAGGTCTAATATAGAGATAAGACTTATAAACTATTCTCGATTGCGAGCACAAATTATGCCCAGAAGGTATGATAATCAATTCGAATTCCAGAAGGTCTGGATTCGACAATTAAAAGATTGACTCTTAAGAGTTCAAGCCAAACTCAAAGAGTTAGAAGAAAATCCTTTAGTTGTAGAATATAACAACGAAGGAAGAAGGATAATCCGAGATGGACGATTCTTAGGACTCGGTCCAGTAGGATTAAAACAAGTTATCAAAGACCTGAAACACCAAATTAGGATTGAACAACTTGAACTTCAAGAATATGTTATCTAAGCAATTCTTAGAAGATTTGGTAATCATTCTGCAAAGAGAAATCTATAGAATGACCCAAGAAGAAACCGTATCTCAACCTGTAGACACTGCTTCAACAGAAGAAGCCTCTACAAGTACATACGAAAAACCAGAAAAAACAAAATACTAGTATGTTGTCTTCATAGGAAGAGAAACAGGAATATATGACAGTTGGGAAGTACCCCAACCTCAAGTTATAGGATTTCCCAGAAATTCTCATAGAAAATTTTGGACAAAGGACGATGCTGAACAAGCTTGGACAACATCAAGAAATAGATGATCTATAGACAAAAGCTTTTAGATCGTTTACAAAGAAAGAGAGAAGGCCTTACCTTCACTCTCTTACTAAGAAACATGCTTCAACCAGAAGATGATACTATCTACTCCATGGAAATGTACTATTTCCATTGGGAAAGATACACGAATCACATCCATAGACTATGATGCAAGATCAAAAAAATTAATCAAAAGCTAAACCTCTTAGCTTTGTAAAAATGATTGAGTTTTGCTATTTAATAGATATGAAAACACCATTACCATTAGGCCTTCCTGACATCACCGGATGGCTTAAAAACCTAGTGTACCTTGCAATACCTTGCATAGCACCTAGAAGAAAAAAGGATCTAGCACCACCTGCTTTTAGGATCGCTTCAAAAGCATCATCCTCCACTGATGATGAAGTTTACGCAGAATATAATACTTTCGATCGCCAACCGATTTATTATGTTCAAGAGAAAAAACCTTCCTCTAGTAAACAAGAGCAACACGACAATGAACCAGAAGCCTGGGAATCTGATGAAGTTGCAGAAGAAAATACCAAGAAAAAAGACTACTCTGCTAAAGACAAAAAGGCAGATGATCTTGGTAAAAGATTTCGAATGCTTTGTCGTAGCGACCATTTTGAAGAAGAAACTTCAAGGGTAAGAGACACCCACATGAAAGATATCTTTCAAGATAACTTCTAAAACCGTACTGTGGTTCACCCGCAAGAACGAGAAAGTTTCTCCCACTCGAAAATATCCCTGGGAGGACAAAGGTATGCGACAAAATACACAAATGCTACTAAGGGACACCAAACCATAGATAGCATAAACCCTTTTGGATTTTACCTCAACTTGGATTGCCCAAAGGATGGAAAAAAGGTCCTTAAAGATTGGGAAAGAAGCATGAGCAATGCTGCAAATATGCATGAATCTTGCAACCAAGAATCAACATTTAATTTCTTTACCCATGCTTTACAGGGTAATGTAGCTCATTGGTGGGGCAACCTTCCCGAAGACCAAAAACGAGCTAACACCTCAATATCGATAGCCAATATCTTGAAAGGATTAGTGGCTAAGATATCAAAGGAATTTCTAGGACAACCTTAGAAGCCTACATTGAGAGTACTAAACAAAGAAAACGTTTAGAAACTCTTCAGAAATTAAACAAGTTACAAATTTGTAACATTTGTTTTTATGAGAAGTATTACTGCGAGTTTGCAAGTTACTTCTATAAACTGCAAAAAGAAGACCAGAAACCTTATCTGTCTATCTTTTATGCAAAATTGCCAGAACCATTTGCACATGTAGCTAAAAATGACTACATTACAAAATATTGGCAAAACAATCCAGAACATGGTACTTTACCCATGGTTAATTTCCTAAACATTTATACTTTAGGAAGAAGACATCGATTTGTACAAGACATATTGGCAAATCTTTGTGAAGCCCAAAAACTACAAAAGAAAGTAGTAAGGCAAATAAACAAAAATTATGTTGTTCAAACCAAAACAAAAATGTAGGAGCTTATGGTTGTAAAACCACCTCCCATAAGCAACGAAAATATCCTAAGAAATTTCAACAGAAAAAATTTAGGATACAAAAAAGTTCTACAACTAGGTATACTCCTAAAAAGAGATACTTTAAGAAATGAACAAATTCTGGCCCTACCACATCCAGTAAAGGGTCAAATGCATACTGCCCAAAGGGGAAAACCCCAAGCAATTTGCAAATGCTGGATAAGCCAGAAAGAAGGACATTTTGCAACAGATTGTCCAAATGATAAACAACAACGGCGGTACAGTACTTACATGTTACTAGCCGAAGAAAATGGATTGGAAATCATTCATTACAATGACATCCTGTCAGAAGATGAAGTATATGAACTTCATCTCGAAACTGAGTCCTCCTCCTCGTAAAACTCAGAAAACATGTCGGACTCTTCAGGCACCTTCTCAAAATGAGTATCCGCATACATGCAGAGCATGTTGCATCTGGAAATTCTTATATCACGGTCATGCTTAAACTACAGGAAGTTCATATTGCCTGGCAAGACAAAATCTACTTCCCACAGATCTGTGGAAAACACTTGAAGTACCCCTTCAAGTAACCGTTGGCTCCGGAGAAAATATCTCTCTTCCTGCCGAAGCCCGAAACATTCATCTCGACATAGGAGGTGAAAAGTTTATGATTCCAAAACTCATTAGTCTAGGATCAAACATAAACTCAGGACCAGATTTAGTCCTAGGAAATGAATGGCTCATGTTTCATGCCCTTGTAGAGCAAACACCAGCCTACAATAAACTTCGATGTCGCACTTGATGTGAAATCAATAATACTACTGTATTTGTCTATGCAGTAAAACCCACTGAAGCCTATGCCATTTCTTGCAATGGAGCTGTCCTCCATTAGGTCTTCAAAAAACGCAGCAAGCGTGGTGATGAGATTCCTCCCTTGAAAACTCTACTTCTTGCTGAGTCCTGTGAAACTGAAGTTCAGCAACTTCCAGAATCCACATGTTCTGAGAAACCCTTAGAATGGTGGCATAAACAAAAACCATATGCCGAGCTCGAACTTCTTGATCCTGAAAAAGAAATCCGAGAAAAACCTATGGTTTACACTCCTTCTGATGTTGAAGAATTCTCAACACAGATAAATGACTTGCTAGCTCAAGGTTTAATCCATGCAAGTTATTCTCCCCATACATCTTCGGCTTTCCTGGTACGAAATCATGCAGAGATAAAACGAGGAAAAACTAGAATGGTCATTAACTATAAAAAGGTTAATGAAGCCACAAAAATGGATGGCTACTATCTTCCTAACAAAGAAATATTAATAGCTGCCATAAGAGGAAAACAATGGTTCTCTAAATTTGATTGCAAATCCGGGTTTTAGCAAATTGCTCTAACCGAAAGAGCTATTCCCCTTACAGCATTCAGTTGTCTTTCAGGAATTATGAGTGGCTTGTAATGCCCTTTGGGTTAAAACAAGCACCCAACATATTTCAAAGAATAATGGATGATATTCTCAAACCATTCTTTAAATTTTGCTTAGTTTATGTTGATGATATCCTGGTCTTTTCAGAAACGAAGGATCAACATAAAATGCAATTACTTAAGGTCTTAAATGCGTTAAAAACTGCTGGGATAGCACTCAGCAAAAAGAAATTAGAGTTGTTTAAAACCAAGATAGACTTCTTAGGTCTAAACATCTCAAAAGGAGAAATCATTCTTCAAAATCATATTCTGGAAAAACTAGCTGCTTTTCCGAATGAAATTGAAGATATAAAACAATTTCAACGTTTCTTAGGATGCCTAACATATGCTGAACAATTCATAAAGAATTTATCAGAAATTAGAAACCCTTTCCAAAGAAATTAAAGAAAGACGTCAAATGGGAATGGACACCCACTGATAGTCTAGAAGAAATCCGGATCAAACAGATGATGAAACATCTCCCGGTGTTAACTCTACCCGATCTAGATCCAAAACTGATTTTAGAAACTGACGCCTCTGATCACACTTGGGCCGCAGTCCTAAAATGCAAAATCAATGATTCTGAAAGAATATGCAAATATATATCAGGAACATTTTCATCTGCCGAAACAAACTATCATTCTTATGAAAAGGAAATTTTAGCAGTAAAAAATGGATAAAAAAGTTTTATATTTATCTTGCTCCCAACGAATTTCTGGTAAGAACTGACTGTAAAAACTTTGTCAATTTTATGACGAGAAATTTAGAAGATTCACTTTGTCGCGGTAGATTACTCCATTGGCAGCAATGGTTTTTTCAATTCTCTTTTACTGTTGAACACATTAAAGGAGATAAAAACTATTTACATAATACTCTTACTCGAGAATTTTCTTGTTCTTGTGTTACAGACAGATAAAATGGATCCCCTCAACAGCACCCTGACGGACCTAGCAGCAACAATTGCCACACTAACGGTATTGCTCTCAACCCTACAGTCACTATTCGATACTCTTTTAGTTCTTTCAGAACGAGGAGACATTCATGAGAATTGTGCCAATTACGGGTTAAGTGGAGAAGTCTTACTAAATCAAGGTTAAAGAATTAACAGAAGAGTTAAAAGAACTCACTCAACGGCATAAAATGCCAAGCTCCTCCGGGACTTCTACCGGATCTCCATCGCGAGAAAAGGAAGCCACAACGTCAGCTAATCAGCAGATGGATGACTTTAGTGTTTTGATCAACACAGCTCAACCCGGGTTTTCTACCGGTCATGCTAGGCATGAGAAGGACCCAATCTTCTCTGAAGATAGGGGAATCAGGGATTTCTGCCTGCCAGTCTAGAGCTGGAAAGGAAACCTTAACGATTTCTTTGAAATCGGAATCAGGGAATTCTACCTATCAGTCTCGAGCTGGAAAGGAAGTCTTAACGGATCCATCTCTGATGGAAACGGACTTGTTTAGTAATGAGAAATCATTCAAGACAAAATTGGTTAACCCGTATGAGTTTACAAGGTTTAAAAGCCTCAATAAACTAGATAAAACTAGTTTTAATGAGTTTGAGTTTTTAAAGAAATTTAAACCCTTAAAACTTTCGGACATTATGTCTGAGGAACCCTCGCTATGCCCTCAATAGGTGGACAACGTTCGTTCAAAGATCAAATCCGATCATACTGTTCAATTCCAGAGATGGAATGAACAAATTGGACAAGGGATGAACACCCCCTTCTTCACCACTGAGCCCAGCAACAGTTGGAATCAAGTGAAGCTGAGTCATGAACTAGACTCAAAATACGCATCCATGCTTTATGCATATGGATTCATAAAACAGATGGTACTCCACTCCACAGACTTATCAGTGTTGGAGAAAATGCCAAAGGAAATTATGGAGGCTTGCAAAAGTTTCATCTCCATAACAAAGTGTAAAGGAATTCGACTTCATTTTGTTTCCTGTACTGCTGAAATTGTTACTGACACAAAGATGTTTCCAAGCCTTTCTGTCGTGACACTTGAAGGCATCAAAGAAGGTGACGCGTAGATGGAATATGATCCCAGACATGTTCCAAAAGCCAAGCCTTGCCTAGAAGCAGTCTGGCCAACCAGGCGTATCCGCGGGCTCAAGAACCTGATAGAGCTCATACAACAGCTGATTTAGAAAAAGAGAAGCTTTGTCTACAAGACCTCCGTCCCATTGACGATCGTCTCAAAAAGCTATAAAGAGACTCTGGTGTCTGTCCAGACCAGTCTTGAAGCTATGCTGTAGAAACTCCTCGGAGGAAATATCCCCTTCAGCAAAACAACAAAGGAAAGCTTCTGCCAGATGGCCTAGAAGACTTTTCCAAAGGAGCACACCTGTGAATTGTGTACAGAAAGGCAGCTGTCCAAATAGCAGTCAACAGCCATGTCAGTAGACTAGTCAGCAGCCGTTAAGGCCCACGACGAAATCAAAGTCAGCAAAGGCGGCTACAAATGTCATCAATGAAGGCTATACCAAGTCAACAATGATGGCTAAAAAAGATTCCTGCATGTCATCATCATGATGTCACAAGCAGAAAAGACATTTCTACCCCTGCTTTCGGTGCCGAAAGGTAATAATGCAAGGGCAAAAATGACACACCAAAAAGACAAAAGTTACCCTTTGTCTTTAAATACACACCTTTCAATCAAGGGTAAAAGCGGAAGACATGAAAGATCTTCAGCTATAAATTTGACGCTCCTCCAGAGGTTGAAACATTCGAAAATTGGAGAGACTCGAAACTTGAAGAAGCATTAGCATTCGAAGAAGAAGGCGATTTCCGGCGATCTTTCTCCGGCAAGTTCCTCAAGCCCGGTATGTGCTTAAACAGCCGTAATGGCTGAGTAGAAAAGAGGGAACCGGTCGGTGCCACGGTCGGTAACTTCGGGAGTTATGTAGCTAAGTAGTTTTTTCTTTTCCCTTTTTAAGGGTATGTATTTAGTTATGTTTTTCTTGTTTTGAACAATGTTTTTATATTTTCCTCATGTTTGTTATGTTGTGATTTGTACAGTAGTTGTTATTACTATTCATGTTCCGCATATATAAATATGATCTCCACAGTTGTTGTTATTACTGTTCATGTTCCGCATCTATATGTATGATCTCCACAATGTTTGTTTTTACTGTTCCAAAGTTACTATTCAAAAGTACTATTCACTTTTACTATTCTTGATTACTATTCATGTTTTTTGTTCACTCGTAAAAAAGAAATAGTATCGAAATAGTGCCAAATAGGACAGAAGCTAGAGACTTGGAATTATTCAGCTACGCTCCGAGGTAGAAAATGAAATGGAGTTGTGCTCTGTCCTGCTGAAGCAGCCATGGATCCGCAATGGTTAATAGGAATGGCTTGGGGCCCTCTGGAGACTGTGAGGACTGCAACGATGGAATTACCCACATGGTGGTAAACTGGGAGGAATAGGGTCAAACCCCGAAGAAGTTCTAAGTAGCAGCAGAAGTCATGTTGGGCCTATTAGATTGCTATGAAATAGACACAAATGAGTACAAAGCAGTGACATGTGGTAGGAAGCAGGAGAGTGATATGATAGTGAAATGATAGGACTGTCGAAGTGTGACTATAAGAATAGTATTGTGTGAGTCATCGATGTTTTCCTATTCCTATTTCTTGACCATAGAAGAACTCGACCCTAGAGAGTTAACTTGGCCAACTGAATGGGTAGTTCAACCTTTGGCACCCAGACACCTTCCACTCTCTCGAAAAACCATAAAGGAGATAGAAGGAAAACTAGTGATCACAAACACTAGATCCAGCTTTTCCATCGAACAGGACAGACCCTCTACCTCAACAGATAGAACCTCAAACAGTTCCCATTTCGAAGGAATAGGAAATCCAAGGCCCAATGCTTATGTTCCTCTTCACATAGATGATGGCACATAACCCATACAAAGCCTTAGGTCCACCTATAGGAAATAGTGACATCGTCATCAATTCCAATCAAACCTTAGTCTTTTGGTAAGACCCTTAATAGGTTAGAACAAACTGTTAAAAATCTCCAACAAAAAATAGATTTCCTCTATAATGACCATAAACATAGAGAAATAATAAAGTCTCAAAACATCCTAGAAAATATTCTAGAAAAGATTGACCATGGAAATAGTCCTGTTTTCTTCAAAGAGTTAACAAAACTTAAACAAAGTTTAGATAATCGAAACAAAGATAAAATGCAAGAACTTTTAACAGAAGTCTTAGCATTAAAAGAACATCTAGGTTCAAAAGAACGTCTAGGTTCTCCAGGTCCATCATGGTATAAAACACCTTTTACACCTTGGACACCAGAATGATCTATAAAAAGAAACTTTTAGATCGTTTAAAATTAAAAAGAGAAAGCCTTGACCTCGCTTTACTCCAAAGAAATACTCTTTAGCCAGAAGATAATACAATCCCAGCAATGGTATGGTATTACTATTTTTGGGAAAGATATTCTGATCGCATCTACAACCTTAGATGCAAGATCAAGAAAATTAAAAGAAAGCTAAACCTTTTAGCTTTGTAAAATGATCTGTAGAGCAAGACTACTAGATCAACTTTGACTGGTACGGTCAATGCAAGTCTAAAATTGGCAAGCCAGAGAAACTCTCACACCAGTAAATGAAACCGATATAGCTTATCATGCATATATGAATGAATGGTGGAGATTAACCCATAGAGAAATTCTACTACGGTATCTGATCAAAAAGGTTCAATGGAAGCTTCAAGAATTAGCTCTATGACAGAGTTTTTCAATTTAATGGATATGGAAAATCCATTACCATTAGGCCTTCCTAACATCACCGGATGGCTTAAAAACCTAGTTTATCTTGCAACACCTTGCATAGCACCTAGAAGAAAAAAGGATCCAGCACCACCTGCTTTTAGGATCGCTTCAAAAGCATCATCCTCCACTGATGATGAAGTTTACGCAGAATATAATACCTTCGGTCGCCAACCGATTTATTATGTTCAAGAGGAAAAACCTTCCTCTAGTAAACAACAAGAGCAACACGACAGTGAACCAGAAACCTGGGAATCTGATGAAGTTGCAGAAGAAAATACCAAGAAAATAGACTACTCTGCTAAAGAAAAAAAGGCAGATGATCTTGGAAAAAGATTTCAAATGCTTTGTGGTAGCGACCATTTTGAAGCAGAAACTTCACGGGTACGAGACACCCACATGGAAGATAGCTTTCAAGATAACTTCCAAAACTGTACTGCGGTTCACCCGCAAGAACAAGAAAGTTTCTCCCACCCCAGAATATCCCTGGGAGGACAAAGGTATGCAACAAAATACACAAATGTCGATCCTTCAAATGCTACTAAGGGACACCAAACCATAGATAGCATAAACCCTTTTGGATTTTACCTCAACTTGGATTGCCCCAAGGATGGAGAAAAAGTCCTTAAAGATTGGGAAAGAAGCATGAGCAATCCTGCAAATATCCATGAATCTTGCAACCAAGAATCAACATTTAATTTCTTTACCCATACTTTACAGGGTAATGTAGCTCATTGGTGGGATAACCTTCCCGAAGATAAAAAACGAGCTAATACCTCAATATCGATAGCCAATATCTTGAAAGGATTAGTGGCTAAGATATCAAAGGAATTTCTAGGCATACATCCAACCCTAGAAGCCTACAATGAGAGTACTAAACAAAGAAAACGTTTAGAAACTCTTCATAAATTAAACAAGTTGCAAATCTGTAACATTTGTTTTTATGAGAAGTATTACTGCGAGTTTGCAAGTTACTTCTTTAAACTACAAAAAGAAGACCAGAAACCTTATCTGTCTATCATTTATGCAAAATTACCAGAACGATTTACACATGTAGCTGAAAAAGACTACGTTACAAAATATTGGCAAAACAATCCAGAACATGGTACTTTAACCATGGATAATTTAATAAACATTGATACTTTAGGAAGAAGACATCAATTTGTACAAGACATGTTGGCAAATCTTTGTGAAGCCCAAAAACTACAAAAGAAAAGTAGTAAGGCAAATAAACAAACATTATGTTGTTCAAACTAGAACAAAAATGTAGGAGCTTATGGTTGTAAAACCACCTCCCATAAGCAACGAAAATATCCTAAGAGATTTCAATAGAAAAAATTTAGGATAAAAAAAGTTCTACAACCAGGTATACTCCTCAAAAGAAATACTTTAAAGAAAGAACAAATTCTGGCCCTACCACCTCCAGTAAAGGGTCAAATGCATACTGCCCAAAGGGGAAAACCCCAAGGAAATGCAAATGCTGGATATGCCAGAAAGAAGGACATTTTGCAACAGATTGTCCAAATGATAAACAACAATGGTGGTACAGTACTTACATGTTACTAGCCAAAGAAAATGGATTGGAAATCATTCATTACGATGACATCCAGTCAGCAGATGCAGTATATGAACTTCAACTTGAACCTGAATCCTCCTCCTCGGAAAACTCAGAGAACATGTCGGACTCTTCAGGCACAACCTTTGCCTCATAGATTTCTTATATTTGGTTATGCTTACGCGAAATACACATGACAGCCAGCGCGGTGATTATGTCCCACTATTGTCATAAAAAACTTTCTCTCCTACTGCATCATGCATTTATAGAGAACTTTATAATTAACCTGATACTCTTACCACTCGAAGAATTTTCTTTCTTGTGTTACAAACAGGTAAAATGGATCCCCTCAGCAGCACCCTGGTGGACCTAGCAGCAGCAATTGCCACACTCACGGTATTGCTCTCAACCCTACAGTCACTATTCGATAGTCTTTTAGTTCTCTCAGAACGAGGAGACGTACATGAGAATTGTGCCCGTTACGGGTTAAGTGGAGAAGTCTTACAACTCAAGGTTAAAGAATTAACAAAGAGTTAAAAGAACTCACTCAACGGCATAAAATGCCAAGCTCCTCTGGGACTTCTACCGGATCTCCATCGCGAGAAAAGGAAGCCACAATGTCAGCTAATAAGCAGACGGATGACTTTAGTGTTTTGATCAACACAGGTCGACCCTGGATTTCTACTGGTCATGCCATTCATGAGAAGGAAATCACAACCCAATCTTATCTGAAGATAGGGGAATCAGGGATTTCTACCTGCCAGTCAAGAGCTGGAAAGGAAACCCTAACGATTTCATTGAAATCGGAATCAGGGACTTCTACCTGTTTGTCTCGAGCTGAAAAGGAAGTCTTAACGGATCCTTCCCTGATGGAAACGGACTTGTCTAGTAATGAGAAATCATTCAAGACAAAATTGGTTACCCCGTCTGAGTTTACAAGGTTGAAAAGCCTAAATAAACCAGATAAAACCAGTTTTAATGAGTTTGAGTTTTTAAAGAAATTTAAACCTTTAAAACTTTTGGACATTATGTCTGAGGAACCCTCGCTACGCCCTCAAAAGGTGGACAACGTTCGTTCAAAGATTGAATCCGATCATACTGTCCAATTCCAGAGATGGAATGAACAAATTGGATAAGGGATGAACACTCCCTTCTTAACCACTAAGCCCAGTAACATTTGGAATCAAGAGAAGCTGAGTCATGAAATAGACTCAAAATATGCATCCATACTTTATGCATATGGATTCATAAAACAGATGGTACTCCACTCCACCGACTTATCAGTGTTGGAGAAAATGCCAAAGGAAATTATGGAGGCTTGCAAAAGTTTCATCTCCATAACAAAGTGTAAAGGAATTCATTTCGTTTCCTGTATTGATGAAATTGTTACTAACACAAAGATGTTTCTGAGCATTTTGGTCGCGACACTTGAAGGCATCAAAGAAGGTGACGCAAATATGGAATATGATCCCAGACATGTTCCAAAAGCCAAGCCTTGCCCAGAAATAGTCTAGCCAACCTGGCGATCCGTGGGCTCAAGAACCTGATACAACTCATACAATAGTTGCTTCAGAAAAAGAAAAGCTTTGTCTACAAGACCTCCATCCCACTGACGACCGTCTCGAAAAGCTATAAAGAGACTTCGACTTCCTTCCAAACTAGTCTTGAAGCTACGTTGAAGAAACTCCTCGGAGGAAATATCCCCTTCAGCAAAACAACAAAGGAAAGCTTCTACCAGATGGCCCAGAAGACTTTTTCGAAGGAGCACACCTGTAAATTGTGCACAGAAAGGCAGCTGTCTGAATGAGTAGTCAGCAGCCACGTCAGCAGACTAGTGAGCAGCCATTAAGGCCCACGACGAAATCAAAGTCACCAAAGGTGGCTAAAACGTCCGCAAAGGCGGCTACAAATGTCTTCAATGATGGCTACACCAAGTCAACAATGATGGCTAAAAAAGATTCCTGCACGTCATCATCATGATGTCACAAGCAGAAAAGACATATCTACCCATGCTTTCGTTGCCAAAAGGTTATAATGCAAGGGCAAATATGACACGCCAAAAAGACAAAAGTTATCCTTTGTCTTTAAACACACACCTTTCAATCAAGGATAAAAGCGGAAGACATAGATGATCTTCAACTATAAATTTGACACTCCTCTAGAGGTTGAGACATTCGAAATTGGAGAGACACGAAACTTGAAGAAGCATTCGCATTCGAAGAAGAAGGCGATTTCTGACGATCTTTCTCCGGCAAGTTCCTCAAGCACGGTATGTGCTTAAACGGCTACAATGGCTGAGTAGAAAAGAGGGAACCGACCGGTGCCACGGTCGGTAACTTCGGGAGTTATGTAGCTAAGTAGTTTTTTCTTTTACCTTTTTAAGGGTATGTATTTAGTTATTTTTATCTTATCTTGAACAATGTTTTTATATTTTCCGCATGTTTGTAATATTGTGATTCGTACAGTAGTTGTTATTACTTTTCATGTTCCACATATATAAATATGATCTCCACAGTTGTTGTTATCACTGTTCATGTTCCGCATCTATATATGATCTCCACAGTGTTTGTTTTTACTGTTCCAAAGTTACTATTCAAAAGTACTGTTCATTTTTACTATTCATGGTTACTATTCATATTTATTGTTCACTCGTGAAAAAGAAATAGTATCAAAATAGTGCCAAATAGGACAAAAGCTAGAGACTTGGAATTATTCGGCTATGCACCGAGGTTGAAAATGAAAAAGAGTTGTGCTCTACCCTGCAGAAGCAACCATTGAGCCACAATGGTTAATAGAAGCGGCTTAGGGCCCTCTGGATACCGTGAGGACCGCACTGACGAAATTGCCCACGTGGTGGTAAGCCGGCAAGAATAGGGTCAAACCCCGAAGAAGTTCTAAGTAGCAGCAAAAGTCATGTTGGGCCTATTAGATAACTATGAAATAGATACGAACGAGTACAGAGCAGTGACATGTGGTAGGAAGCAGGAGTGATATGATAGTGAAATGATACGACTATCAAAATGTAACTGTAGGAATAGTATTGTGTGAGTCATCGATGTTCTTCGCTGCCCGTAGCCAGTGTGTAAGTAGAAATTCCTAGGATTCTAGTTCTGCTGCCCTCATCCCTTGGTTCTCTTCCACTGTGTGTACAAGTCTATTAGAGATTTTGTGTCGTTGATATCATAGCAATAGTGCTTTTGGTATCAGTATTTCCGTTGTCAGAGTCTGCTAGAGACTCGTTGTATTATTTCCCACCGTAACCCCCCTGTAAAATGGTATCAGAGACTTGGTTTTATATGTGTCAAAGAAGTCAAAGCTTAACTTTGATTCTTTCTATTTAGGTATACATTCTCCCAAACAGTTACGACCCATACCGGCCACATCCCATGTAACATTTGTAAGGAACAAATGTACAAAAACTTAAAACTTCTTATATGGAACAAAATAGGTCTAATCCAGAGATAAGACTTATAAACTATTCTCGATTGCGAGAAAAAATTATGCCCTGAAGGTATGATAATCAAATCGAATTCCAGAAGGTCTGGATTAGACAATTAAAAGATCGACTCTTAAGAGTTCAAGCCAAACTCAAAGAGTTAGAAGAAAATCCTTTAGTTATAGAATATAACAACGAAGGACGAAAGATAATCCGAGATGGACGATTCTTAGGACTCGGTCCAGTAGGATTAAAACAAGTTATCAAAGACCTGAAACACCAAATTAGGATTGAACAACTTGAACTTCAAGAATATGCTATCTAAGCAATTCTTAGAAGATTTGGTAATCATTCTACAAAGAGAAATCTACAGAATGACCCAAGAAGAAACCATATCTTAGCCTGTAGACACCGCTTCAACATGAGAAGCCTCTACAAGTACAAACAGAAAACCAAAAAAAACAAAATACTGGTATATTGTCTTCATTGGAAGAGAAAAAGGAATATATGACAACTGGGAAGAAGCCCAAGCTCAAGTCATAGGATTTCCCAAAAATTCTCACAGAAAATTTCGGACAAAGGACGATGCTGAACAAGCTTGGACAGCATCCCGAAATAGATGATCTATAGACAAAAACTTTTAGATTGTTTACAAAGAAAGAGAGATGGCCTTACCTTCACTCTCTTACTAAGAAACATTCTTCAACCAGAAGATGATACTATCTACTCCCTGGAAATATACTATTTCCATTGGGAAAGATACACGAATTGCACCCATAGACTACGATGCAAGATCAAAAAAATTAAACAAAAGCTAAACCTCTTAGCTTTGTCAAAATGAATGAGTATTTCTATTTAATGGATATGGAAACTCCATTACCATTAAGCCTTCCTGACATCACCGGATGACTTAAAAACATAGTGTACTTTGCAACACCTTGCATAGCACCTAGAAGAGAAAAGGATCCAGCACCACCTGCTTTTAGGATCGCTTCAAAAGCATCATCCTCCACCGATGATGTAGTTTATGCAGAATATAATACTTTCGGTCGCCAACCGATTTATTATGTTCAAGAGGAAAAACCTTCTTCTAGTAAACAAGAGCAACACGACGGTGAACCAAAAGCCTGAGAATCTGATGAAGTTGCAGAAGAAAATACCAAGAAAATAGACTACTCTACTAAAGACAAAAAGGCAGAAGATCTTGGAAAAAGATTTTGAATGCTTCGTGGTAACGACCATTTTGAAGCAGAAACTTCAAGGGTACGAGACAACCACATGGAAGATAGCTTTCAAGATAACTTCCGAAACCGTACTGCGGTTCACCCGCAAGAACGAGAAAGTTTCTCCCACTCCAAAATATCCCTGGGAGGACAAAGGTATTCGACAAAATACACAAATGTCGATCCTTCAAATGCTAGTAAGGGACACCAAACCATAGATAGCATAAACCCTTTTGGATTTTACCTCAACTTGGATTGCCCCAAGGATGGAGAAAAAGTCCTTAAAGATTGGGAAAGAAGCATGAGCAATGTTGCAAATATGCATGAATCTTGGAACCAAGAATCAGCATTTAATTTCTTTACCCATGCTTTACAGGGTAATGTAGCTCATTGGTGGGATAACCTTCCCAGAGACAAAAAATGAGCTAATACCTCAATATCGATAGCCAATATCTTGAAAGGATTAGTGGCTAAGATATCAAAGGAATTTCTAGGCATACATCCAACCCTAGAAGCCTACAATGAGAGTACTAAACAAAGAAAATGTTTAGAAACTCTTCAAAAATTAAACAAGTTTCAAATCTGTAACATTTGTTTTTATGAGAAGTATTACTGAGAGTTTGCAAGTTACTTCTATAAACTGCAAAAAGAAGACCAGAAACCTTATCTATCTATCTTTTATGCAAAATTGCCAGAACCATTAACACATGTAGCTGAAAAAGACTACGTTACAAAATATTGGCAAAACAATCCAGAACATGGTACTTTAACCATGGATAATTTCCCAAACATTGATACTTTAGGAAGAAGACATCGATTTGTACAAGACATGTTGGCAAATCTTTGTGAAGCCCAAAAACTACAAAAGAAAAGTAGTAAGGCAAATAAAAAAATATTATGTTGTTCAAACCAGAACAAAAATGTAGGAGCTTGTGGTTGTAAAACCACCTCCCATAAGCAACGAAAATATCCTAATAAATTTCACCAGAAAAAATTTAGGATACAAAAAAGTTTTGCAACCAGGTATACTCCTAAAAAGAGATACTTTAAAGAAAGAACAAATTTTGGCCCTACCACATCTAGTAAAGGGTCAAATGCATACTGCCCAAAGGGGAAAACCCCAAGCAATTGCAAATGCTGGATATGCCAGAAAGAAGGATATTTTGCAACAGATTGTCCAAATGATAAACAACAACGGCGGTACAATACTTACATGTTACTAGCCAAAGAAAATGGATTGGAAATCATTCATTACGATGACATCCAGTCAGAAGATGAAGTATATGAACTTCATCTTGATATTGAGTCCTCCTCCTCGAAAAACTCAGAAAACATGTCGGACTCTTCAGGCACCTTCTCTGAATGAGTATCCGCATACACGCAGAGCATGTCGCATCTGGAAATTCTTATATCACGGTCATACTTAAACTACCCAGATATATCAAATTCCATATACACGCTCTCGTAGATATAGGAAGTTCATATTGCCTAGCCAGACAAAATCTACTTCCCACGGATCTATGGAAAACACTTGAAGTACCCCTTCAAGTAACCATTGGCTTTGGAGAAAATATCTCTCTTCCTGCCGAAGCCCGAAACATTCATCTCGACATTGGAGGTGAAAAGTTTATGATTCCAAAACTCATTAGTCTAGGATCAAACATAAACTCAGGACCAGATTTAGTCCTCGAAAATGAATGGCTCATGTTTCATGCCCTTGTAGAGCAAACACCAGCCTACTATAAACTTCGATGTCGCACTCGACGTGAAATTGATAATACTGTTGTATTTGTCTACGTAGTAAAACCCACTGAAGTCTATACCATTTCTGGCAATGGAGCTGTCCTCCATCAGGTCTTCAAAAAATGCAGCAAACGTGGTGATGAGATTCCTCGGAAACTCTGCTCCTTGCTGAGTCCTGTGAAACTGAAGTTCAGCAACTTCTAGAATCCACTTGTTCTGAGAAACCCTTAGAATGGTGGCATAAACAAAAACCATATGCCGACCTCGAACTTCTTGATCATGAAAAAGAAATCCGAGAAAAACCTATGCTTTACACTCCTTCTGATATTGAAGAATTCTCAACACAGATAAATGACTTGCTAGCTCAAGGTTTAATCCATGCAAGTTATTCTCCCCATACATCTCCTGCTTTCCTGGTACGAAATCATGCAGAGATAAAACGAGGAAAAGCTAGAATGGTCATTAACTATAAAAAGGTTAATGAAGCCAAAAAAATGGAAGGCTATTATCTTCCTAACAAAGAAAGATTAATAGCTGCCATAAGAGGAAAACAATGGTTTTCTAAATTTGATTGCAAAAATTCATCTAACCGAAAGAGGTATTCCCCTTACTGCATTTAGTTGTCCTTCAGGACATTATGAGTGGCTTGTAATGCCCTTTGGGTTAAAACAAGCACCCAACATATTTCAAAGAAGAATGGATGATATTCTCAAACCATTCTTTAAATTTTGCTTAGTTTATGTTGATAACATCCTAGTCTTTTCAGAAACCAAGGATCAACATAAAGAGCAATTACTTAATGTCTTAAATGCCTTAAAAACTACTGGGATAGCACTCAGCAAAAAGAAGTCAGAGTTGTTTAAAACCAAGATAGACTTCTTAGGTCTAAACATCTCAAAAGGAGAAATCATTCTTCAAAATCATATTCTGGAAAAACTAGATGCTTTTCCGAATGAAATTGAAGATATAAAACAACTTCAACGTTTCTTAGGATGCCTAACATATGCTCAACAATTTATAAAGAATTTATCAGAAATTAGGAAACCCTTTCAAAAGAAATTAAAGAAAGACGTCAATTGGGAATGGACACCCACTGATAGTCTAGAAGAAATCCGGATCAAACAAATGATGAAACACCTCCCAGTGTTAACTCTACCCGATCTAGATGCAAAACTGATTTTAGAAACTGACTCCTCTGATCACACTTGGGTTGCAGTCCTAAAATGCAAAATCAATGATTCTGAAAGAATATGAAAATATACATTAGGAACATTTTCATCTGCCGAAACAAACTATCATTCTTATGAAAAAAAAAATGTAGCAGTAAAAAATGGGATAAAAAAGTTTTATATTTATCTTGCTCCCAACGAATTTCTGGTAAGAACTGACTGTAAAAACTTTGTCAATTTTATGACGAGAAATTTAGAAGATTCACTTTGTCGCGGTAGATTACTCCATTGGCAGCAATGGTTTTTTCAATTCTCTTTTACTGTTGAACACATTAAAGGAGATAAAAACTATTTACCTGATACTCTTACTCGAGAATTTTCTTGTTCTTGTGTTACAGACAGATAAAATGGATCCCCTCAACAACACCCTTATGGACCTAGCAGCAACAATTGCCACACTAACGGTATTGCTCTCAACCTTACAGTCACTATTCGATACTCTTTTAGTTCTTTCAGAACGAGGAGACATTCATGAGAATTGTGCCAATTACGGGTTAAGTGGAGAAGTCTTACAAATCAAGGTTAAAGAATTAACGGAAGAGTTAAAAGAACTCACTCAACGGCATAAAATGCCAAGCTCCTCCGGGACTTCTACCAGATCTCCATCGCGAGAAAAGGAAGCCACAACGTCAGCTAATCAGCAGACGGATGACTTTAGTGTTTTGATCAACACAGGTCAACCCGGGTTTTCTACCGGTCATGCCAGGCATGAGAAGGAAATCACAACCCAATCTTCTCTGAAGATAAGGGAATCAGGGATTTCTACCTACCAGTCTAGAGCTAGAAAGGAAACCTTAAATACATACCCTTAGAAAGGGAAAAGAAAAAAATACTTAGCTACATAACTCCCGAAGTTACCGACCGTGGCACCGGTCGGTTCCATCTTTTCTACTCAGCCATTATGGTTGTTTAAGCACATACCGTGCTTGAGGAACTTGTCGGAGAAAGATCGCCGGAAATCGCCTTCTTCTTCGAATGCTAATGCTTCTTCAAGTTTCGAGTCTCTCCAATTTTTGAATGTCCCAACCTCTGGAGGAGTGTCGAATTTATAGCTGAAGATCTTTCATGTCTTCCGCTTTTACCCTTTATTGAAAGGTGTGTGTTTAAAGACAAAGGGTAACTTTTGTCTTTTCGGCATGTCATTTTGCCCTTGCATTATTACCTTTCGGCACCGAAAGCAGAGGTTGAAATGTCTTTTCTGCTTGTGACATCATGATGATGACGTGCAGGAATCTTTTTTAGCCATCATTGTTGACTTGGTGTAGCCATCATTGATGACATTTGTAGTCGCCTTTGCTGACTTTGATTTTGTCGTGGGCCTTAACGGCTGCTGACGTAGCTATTGACTGCTCATTCGGACAGCTGCCTTTCTGTGCAGAATTGACAGGTGTGCTCCTTCGGAAAAGTCTTCTGGGCCATCTGGTAGAAGCTTTCCTTTGTTGTTTTGCTGAAGGGGATATTTCCTCTGAGAAGTTTCTTCAGCGTAGCTTCGAGACTGGTCTGGACGGAAGTGGGACGGAGGTCTTGTAGACAAAGCTTTTCGAGACGATCATCAGTGGGACGGAGGTCTTGTAGACAAAGCTTTTCTTTTTCTGAAGCAACTGTTGTATGAGTTGTATCAGGTTCTTGAGCCCGCGGATACGCCTAGTTGGCCAGACTGTTTCTGGGCAAGGCTTGGCTTTTGGAACATGTCTGGGACATTATTCCATATTTGCGTCACCTTCTTTGATGCCTTCAAGTGGCACGACAGAAATGCTCGGAAACATCTTTGTGTCAGTAACAATTTCAGCAATACAGGAAAGGAAATGAAATCGAATTCCTTTACTCTTTGTTATGGAGATGAACCTTTCGCAAGCCTCCATAATTTCCTTTGGCATTTTCTCCAACACTGATAAGTCGGTGGAGTGAAGTACCATATGTTTTATGAATCCATATGCATAAATCATGGATGCATATTTTGAGTCTATTTCATGACTCAGCTTCACTTGATTCCAACTGTTGTTGGGCTCAGTGGTGAAGGAGTGTTCATCCCTTGTCCAATTTGTTCATTCCATCTCTGCAATTGGACAGTATGATCGGATTCGATCTTTGAACGAACGTTGTCCACCTTTTGAGGGTGTAGCGAGGGTTCCTCAGACATAACGTCTGAAAGATTTATAGGTTTAAATTTCTTTAAAAATTCAAACTCATTAAAACTAGTTTTATCTAGTTTATTTAGGCTTTTCAACCTTGTAAACCCAGACGGGGTAACCAATTTTTTCTTGAATGATTTCTCATTACTAGACAAGTCTATTTCCATCAGAGATGGATCCGTTAAGACTTCCTTTTCAGCTCAAGACTGAGAGGTAGAAGTCCCTGATTCCAATTTCAAAGAAATCGTTAACGTTTCCTTTCCAGCTCTAGACTGGCAGGTAGAAATCCTTGATTCCCCTATCTTTAGAGAAGATTGGGTTGTGATTTCCTTCTCATGCCTAGCATGATCGGTAGAAATCCCGGGTCGACCTGTGTTGATCAAAATACTAAAGTCATCCATCTGTTGATTAGTTGACGTTGTGGCTTCCTTTTCTCGCGATGGACACCCGGTAGAAGTCCCAGAGGAGCTTGGCATTTTATGCCATTGAATGAGTTCTTTTAACTCTTTGGTTAATTCGTTAACCTTGAGTTGTAAGATTTCTCCACTTAACCCATAACGGGCACAATTCTCATGTATGTCTCCTCGTTTTGAAAGAACTAAAAGACTGTCGAATAGTGACTGTAGGGTTGAGAGCAATACCATGAGTGTGGTAATTGTTGCTACTAGGTCCGTCAGGGTGCTGCTGAGAGGTTCCATTTTACCTGTCTATAACACAAGAAAGAAAATTCTTCGAGTGGTAGGAGTATTACGTTAATTATAAAGTTCTCTATAAATACAGGATGCAGTAGCAGAGAAAGTTTATGACAATAGTGGGATATAAATCACCACACTGGCTGCCATTTGTATATCGGGAAGGCCAAAGCATAACCGAATATTAGGCAAAGGTTGTGCCTGAAGAGTCACTCATATTTTCTGAGTTTTCTGAGGAGGAAGACTCAGTTTCTAGATGAAGTTCATAGACCTATCTCCTAACTGGATGTCATCATAATGGATGATTTCCAATCCTTTTTCTTCGGCTAGTAACATGTAAGTACTGTACCGTCGTTGTTGTTTATCATTTGGACAATCTTTTGCAAAATGTCCTTCTTTCTGGCATATCCAGCATTTGCATTTGCTTAGGGTTTTCCCCTTTGGGCAGTATGCATTTGACCCTTGACTGGATGTGGGAGGGTCAGAATTTGTTCTTTTCTTAAAGTGTCTCTTTTTAGGAGTATACCTGGTTGTAGAACTTTTTTGTATCCTAAATTTTTTCTATTGACATTTCTTAGGATATTTTTGTTGCTTATGGGAGGTGGTTTTACAACCATAAGCTCCTACATTTTTGTTCTGGTTTGAACAACATAATGTTTGTTTATTTGCCTTACTACTTTTCTTTTGTAGTTTTTGGGCTTCACAAAGATTTGCCAACATGTCTTGTACAAATCGATGTCTTCTTCCTAAAGTATCAATGTTTAGGAAATTATCCATGGTTAAAGTACCATGTTCTGGATTGTTTTGTCAACATTTTGTAATGTAGTCTTTTTCAGCTACATGTGCAAAAGGTTCTGGCAATTTTGCATAAAAGATAGATAGATAAGGTTTATGGTTTTCTTTTTGTAGTTTATAGAAGTAACTTGCAAACTCGTAGTAATACTTCTCATAAAAACAAATGTTACATATTTGTAACTTGTTTAATTTCTGAAGAGTTTCTAAACTTTTTCTTTGTTTAGTACTCTCATTATAGGCTTCTAGGGTTGGTTGTATTCCTAGAAATTCCTTTGATATCTTAGCCACTAATCCTTTTAAGATATTGGCTATCGATATTGAGGTATTAGCTCATTTTTGGTCTTTGGGAAGGTTATCCCACCAATGAGCTACGTTACCCTGTAAAGCATGGGTAAAGAAATTAAATGTTAATTCTTGGTTCCAAGATTCATGCATATTTTCAGCATTGCTCATGCTTCTTTCCCAATCTTTAAGGACCTTTTCTCCATCCTTGGGGCAATCCAAGTTGAGGTAAAATCCAAAAGGGTTTATGCTATCTATGGTTTGGTGTTCCTTAGTAGCATTTGAAGGATCGACATTTGTGTATTTTGTCACATACCTTTGTCCTCCCAGGGATATTTTGGAGTGGGAGAAACTTTCTCGTTCTTGCGGGTGAACCGCAGTACAGTTTCGGAAGTCATCTTGAAAGCTATCTTCCATGTGGGTGTCTCGTACCCTTGAAGTTTCTGCTTCAAAATGGTTGCTACCACGAAGCATTCGAAATCTTTTACCAAGATCATCTACCTTTTTGTCTTTAGCAAAGTAGTCTATTTTCTTGGTATTTTCTTCTGCAACTTCATCAGGTTCCATGGCTTTTGGTTCACTGTCGTGTTGCTCTTGTTATTTACTAGAGGAAGGTTTTTCCTCTTGAACATAATAAATCGGTTGGTGACCGAAGGTATTATATTTTGTGTAAACTTCATCATCGGTGGAGGATGATGCTTTTGAAGCGATCCTAAAAGCAAGTGGTGCTAGATCCTTTTTTCTTCTATGTGTTATGCAAGGTGTTGCAAGGTACACTAGGTTTTTAAGCCATCCGGTGACGTCAAGAAGGCCTAATGGTGATGGGGTTTCCATATCCATTAAATAGAAAAACTCTGTCATAGAGCTAATTCTTGAAGCTTCCGTTGAACCTTTTTGATCAGATACCGTAGTAGAACTTCTCTACGGGTTAATCTCCACCATTCATTCAGATATGCTTCATAAGCTATATCGGTTTCATTTACTGGTGTGAGAGTTTCTTTGGCTTGCCAATTTTGGGCTTGCATTGACCGTACCAGACGAAGTTGATCTAGTAGTCTTGCTCTACAGATCATTTTACAAAGCTAAAAGGTTTAGCTTTCTTTTCTTGATCTTGCATCTAAGGTTGTAGATGCGATCAGAATATCTTTCCCAAAAATAGTAATACCATATCATTGCTGGGATTGTATTACCTTCTGGCTGAAGAGTATTTCTTTGGAGTAAAGCGAGGTCAAGGCTTTCTCTTTTTAATTTTATACGATCTAAAAGTTTCTTTTTATAGATCATTCTGGTGTCCAAGGTGTAAAAGGTGTTTTATACCTTGATGGACCGGGAGAACCTAGGCGTTCTTTTGAACCTAGATGTTCTTTTAATGCTAAGACTTCTGTTAAAAGTTCTTGCATTTTATCTGTTTTTAGATTATCTAAACTTTGTTTAAGTTCTGCTAACTCTTTGAAGAAAACAAGACTATTTCCATGGTCAATCTTTTCTAGAATATTTTCTAGGATGTTTTGACACTTTATTAGTTCTCTATGTTTATGTTCATCATAAAGGAAATCTATTTTCTGTTGAAGGTTTTCAATAGTTTGTTCTAACCTATTAAGGGTCTTACCAAAAGACTCTAAGGTTTGATTGGAATTGATGACGATGTCACTATTTCCTATAGGTGGACCTAAGGCTTTGTATGGGTTATGTGCCATCATCTATGTGAAGAGGAACATAAGCATTGGGCCTTGGATTTCCTATTCCTTCAAAATGGGAACTGTTTGAGGCTCTACTTGTTGAGGTAGAGGGTATGTCCTATTCGATGGAAAAGCTAGATCTAGTGTTTGTCATCACTAGTTTTCCTTCTATCTCTTTTATGGTTTTTCGAGAGAGGGGAAAGTGTCTGGGTGCCAAAGGTTGGACTACCCATTCTGTTGGCCATGTTAACTCTCTAGGGTCCAGTTCTTCTGTAGTCAAGTTTTCAGAATAACCAATGTTTTTGGCTAATTCTGTGAGTTTCTTTGAATCTTTAACTGGAACCTTTCCAGTGTTGATTCCTTGGGCTACTATGCATACAAGTATGCGCATAATTCTTCTTCCTGGTTGAATTCCATTTTTTGACCAGTTGTCTGTATATATTTTTAGGGACAAGGTATCTTGGATGTGCTTGTCTTCTAAATCTATTTGTAGATTGAGCCATGTTGTAAAGGATACTGGGCCTAATCCTAAGTTTGCTCTAACTCCTCCGAGTAGGGCTTTTTTAAAATTATTCTTCATAGAGTTATCTACTATAGCTGCTATGAAGGGTAAATTCTGATTGATTCGTATTAAAGGGTCTAATCCTATACGAACTAGTCCATAATGGACATATTTGAATCTTTTTAGCTTCACTAAGTCAGATTCACTTAATAATCTGTAGCAGAAAGTACCTGTGTCGGTATCCTGTATTTCTACAGATAGTTCCTTCTGGAAGACGAAGGATTTCTTTTGGAATTCAATCCAATCTTTGTTGTAGACTTCAGTTATCCGAGAGATACTTATTGTCCACTTTTGTCCATCCTGCATTAGATTAGGATGTTCATCGTATTCTCCCTGTGTTTCATGATGTATATGAACACTGTTTTGGAGAGAAGTACATTCTATTCCGATTTGTTCAGACATTTAGAAATTTTAGATGAGTTGAGGTTTCTTCTAATTTTTGGAACAGGATTTCAATCAATCGTTCCAATTGATACAAGGTGATGAAATGAGAGATGTGTTGTATAACTAGTTCTCTCAATTCCTCATTTTGAGTTAAGGCGCAGATGTCTCGTATAAGACAATCTCTATCTGTTCCTTGATGAGTTTTTACAGAAGATATTTTGCAAATTACTTCTTGTAACTCCTTTTTAAATGGTTTGTTGTTAACCATTTTTATTTTTGCTTCTCAGATAGGTTCTAAGATCCTAGAAGGATTTATTCCTTGATCCACATAGCTTTGTAGATCTGTAAGGAAACGTACTGTTTCTTCAGTATTTCCTATTTTAAGTACCTCAAGATGGGCATTAATTCTTCTCTTGAGTTTTTGTACCTGTTCATTAAAGTCACTCTCTATTCCTAAGCATAGGAAAGCAACGCTTTCTGGCGTGTATTTTTCCCAGCATCTTTTCATAAAGAAGTTGTGATTCATATCACCAACTAAATCCATTATATTATTTAATATTGGATTATTCTTGTCATGCCATCCATGTGGATAGCCTATTGTTGGACAAACATTTGTGTGTCCAGTTTTCAACACGGTGTCGTAAGAAGGACCGTTGAGTTCCTTCTGACCTACCAGTTGGGGTCTTTGGTTCATTAGTACATTTGTTCCTTACAAATGTTACATGGGATGTGACCGGTAAGGGTCGTAACTGTTTTGGGAGTATGTATTCCTAAACAGAAAGAATCAAAGTTAAGCTTTGACTTCTTCGACACATATAAAACCAAGTCTGCTACTCGGCTCTGATACCATTTTTAGGGGGGTTACGGGAGGAACAACAAAACGTGTCTCTAGCAGACTTTTTTCTTAAATCAGAACTTGAGTTTTCACTTCCCCTTCATCTCGTAAACAAAAAAAGAGATAAAAGGCAAATAGATCACAACAAAATGAAAATTTTAGGGTTTATGTATGGAAAGAATTTAAAGCAATAAACAAATGTAGGTAAAGAAAATTTATTGACACACCACACATGAACACAAAATTTTTGTTATCCAAGTTTGGGAAATTCCACTAGTTCAACCCTAATAGCTCGGAATTTATAAGAAAGAGATTTTTCTACATATGTTTTAAAAAATGGATATGCATGCTTGAAACATGTTAAAGATGCAAATGACATATGGATCCAAACCTTTTAAAGAGAATAATGTTAAATTCTCTAGTCAACGTGCAATGGGATATTTACCCTATTAAAAAAAGCCATTATTTTACCCATTTACCTAAAGTTGACCTAACGATCATATATGATTGTAAAGTGATTTATCATGCGTAACAGGCTATATTTTTGTAATGAATGACTTCTGGATTGGGATTCAACACTCAGTTAAAAATCCTTCGCCTCCCCCTTTTCCCCTAAGATTACAGAACCTGATATATAAAAACTAAAAAGAGTTTACAATCCCTTAAAATTAAAAACACTTTTTGGAATTTTCTCTCTCTACATGTGTGCAATGTGCATTTCCATTTTAGATGTATACTTTTTTCTTAAATCAAAACTTGAGTTTTCACTTTTCCTTCATCTCGCAAACAAAAAAAAGAGTTAAAAGGCAAATACAGCACAACAAAATGAAACTTTTTTGAGTTTATGTATGGAAATAATTTAAAGCAATGAACAAATGTATGTAAATAAAATTAATTCACACATCACAAATGAACACAAAAGTTTTGTTAACCAGGTTTGGGAAATTCCACTAGTTCAACTCAAATTGCACGAAATTTTATAAGAAAGAGATGTTTCCACACATGTTTTAAGAAATGGATATGCATGCTTGAAACATGTTAAAGATGCAAATGACCTATGGATCCAAACTTTTGAAAGAGAATAAAATTAAATTCTCAAGTGAACGTACGATGGGATATTTACCCGAGTCAAAGAAGCCATTATTTTTGCCCATTTAGAAAAAGTTGACCTAACGATCATAGATGATTGTAAAGTGAGTTATCATGTGTAACGGGTTATATTTTTGTAAGGAATGACTTATGGATTGGTAGACAACACTGATTTAAAAATCCCTAGCCTCCCCCTTTTCCCGACGATTGCAAAACCTGATATTTAAAAACTAAAAAGAGTTTACAATCCTTCAAAATTACAGATACTTTTTGGAATTATCTCTCTCTATATTTCTGCATTGTGCATTTCCATTTTAGATGTATACTTTTTTCTTAAATACAAACTTGAGTTTTCACTTTCCTTTCATCTCGAAAACAAAAAAAGAGATAAAAGGCAAATAGATCACAACAAAATGAAAATTTTAGAGTTTATTTTTGGATAGAATTTAATGCAATAAAAAAATTTAAGTATATAAAATTAATTCTCATAGCACAAATGAACACAAAAGTTTTGTTTTCCAAGTTTGGAAAATTCCACTAGTTCAACTCTAATAGCTTGGAATTTTATGAGAAATAGATTTTTCTACACATGTTTAAAAAAATGGATATGCATGCTTGAAATAAGTTTAAGATGCAAAGGACCTATGGATCCAAACCTTTTAAAGAGAATAACATTAAATTCTCAAGTGAACGTGCGGTGGGATATTTACCCGAGTCAATCAAGCCATTATTTTGTCCATTTACAAAAAGCAGACCTAATGATCATAGATGATTGTAAAGTGATTTATCATGCGTAACGGGCTATATTTTTGTAAGGAATAATGAATTATGAATTGGGAGTCAACACTCAGTTAAAAATCCCCCGCATCCCCCTTTTCCCAACGATTGCAGAATCTGATATATAAAAACTAAAAAGAGTTTACAATCCCTTAAAATTACAGACACATTTTGGAATTATCTCTTTCTACATTTGTGCATTGTGCATTTCCACTTTAGATGTATACTTTTTTCTTAAATCAAAACTTGAGTTTTCACTTTCCCTTCATCTCGTAAATAAAAAAAAAAGATGAAAGGAAAATAGATCACAAGAAAATGAAATTTTAAAAGTTTTTGTATGGAAATAATTTAAAGAAATAAACAAATGTAATTAAAGAAAATTTATTCACACACCACAAGTGAACATTAAATTTTTGTCATCCAAGTTTGGGAAATTCCACTGGTTCAACCCTAATAGCTCGGAATTTTATAAGAAAGAGATTTTTGTACACATGTTTTAAAAAATGGATATGCAAGCTTGAAACATGTTAAAGATTCAAATGACCAATGGATCCAAACCTTTTAAAGAGAATAACATTAAATTTTTATGTGAACGTGCGGTGGGATATTTACCCAAGCCAAACAAGATATTATTTTGCCCATTTAAAAAAAACTAACTTAACGATCATAGATGATTGTAAAGTGATTTATCATGCCTAACGGGCTATATTTTTGTAAGGAATGACTTATGGATTGGGAGTCAACACTCAGTGAAAATTCCCCCACCTCCCCCTTTTCCCAACCATTGTCGAACTTGATATATAAAAACTAAAAAGAGTTTAAAATCCCTACAAAGTTACTGACATTTTTATGAATTATCTCTCTCTACATTTGTGCATTGTGGTTTTCCATTTGAGATGTATACTTTTTTCTTAAATCAAAACTTGAGTTTTCACTTTCCCTTCATCTTGTAGACAAAAAAAAGAGATAAAAGGCAAATAGATCACAACAAAAATGAAAATTTTAGAGTTTATGTTTGGAAAGAATTTAAAGCAATAAAAAAATGTAAGTAAAGAAAATTTATTCACACACCACAAATGAACACAAAAGTTTTGTAATCCAAGTTTGGGAAATTCCACTAGTTCAACCCTAATAGCTCAAAATTTTATAAGAAAGAGATTTTTCTACACATGTTTTAAAAAATGGATATGCATACTTGAAACAAGTTAAATATGCAAATGATCTACGGATCCAAACCTTTTAAAGAGAATAACATTAAATTCTCAATTGAACGTGAGGTGGGATTTTTACCCGAGTCAAACAAGCCATTATTTTGCCCATTTACAAAAATTTGACTTAACGATCATTGGTGATTGTAAAGTGATTTATCATGCATAACGGGCTATATTTTTGTATAGAAGGACTTATCAACACTCAGTTAAAAATCTCCCACCTCCGCCTCTTCCCAACGACAGCAGAACCTGATATTTAAAAACTAAAAAAAGTTGACAATCCCTAAAAATTATAAACTCTTTTTGGACATATCTCTCTCTACATTTGTACATTGTGCATTTCCATTTTAGGTGTGTACTTTTTTCTTAAATAAAATACTTGAGTTTTCACTTTCCTTTCATCTCCTAAATAAATAAAGAGATAAAAGGCAAAAAGATCACAACAAAATGAAAATTTTAGGGTTTATGTATGGAAAGAATATAAAGTAATAAACAAATGTAAGAAAAAAAAATCTTTTCACACACCACAAATGAACACAGAAGTTTGGTTATCCAAGTTTTGGAAATTCCACTCGTACCATCCTAATAGCTCGGAATTTTATAAGAAAGAAATTTTTCTACACATGTTTTAAAAAATGGATAGGCATGCTTGAAACATGTTAAATATCCAAATGACTTATGAAACCAAACCTATTAAAGTGAATAACATTAAACTCTCAAGTGAATGTGCGGTGGGATATTTAGTCAAACAATCCATTATTTTGCCCATTTACCAAAACCTGACCTATCGATCATATATGATTGTAAAGTGATTCATCATGCGTAACTGACTATTTTTTTTGTAAGGAATGACTTATGGATTGGGAGTCAACACTTAGTTAAAAATCCCCGGCCTCCCTCTTTTCCCAACGATTGCAGAACCTGATATATAAAAACTAAAAAGTGTTTAAAATCCTAAAAAATTATAGACACTTTTTGGAATTATCTGTCTCTACATTTGTGCATTGTGCATTTCCTTTTTAAATGTACACTTTTTTCTTAAATCAAAAAGTGAGTTTTTACTTTCCCTTCATCTCGTAAACAAATAAAAGAGATAAAAGGAAAATAGATCACAACAAAATAAAAATTTTAGTGTTTATGAATGGTAAGAATTTAAAGAAATAAACAAATGTAAGTATTGAAAATTTATTCACACACCACAAATGAACACAAAAGTTTTGTTATCCAAGTTTGGGAAATTCCACTAGTTCAACCCTAATAGATTTGAATTTATAAGAAAGAGATTTTTTTACACATGTTTTAAAAAAAGGGATATGCATGCTTGACATATGGTAAAGATACTAATGACCTATGGATCCAAACCTTTAAAGAGTATAAAATTAAATTTTCAAGTGAGCGTGCGGTGGGATATTTACCCGAGTGAAACTAGCCCTTCTTTTGCACATTTACAAAAAGCTGACCTAACGATCATAGATGATTGTATGTGATTTATCATGCGTAATGGGCAATACTTTTTTTATGAATGACTTATGGATTAGAAGTCAACACTCAGTGAAAAATCCCTCGCCTCCCCCATTTCCCGACGATTGCAGAACTTGATATATAAAAACTAAAAAGAGTGTACAATTCCTAAAAAATTATTTACACTTTTATGAATTATCTCTCTCTACATTTGTCATTGTGCATTTCCATTTAAGATGTATACTTTTTTCTTAAGTGAAAACATGAGTTTTCACTTTCCCTTCATCTCATAAACAAAAAAAGAGATAAAAGGAAAATAGATCACAAGAAAATGAAAATTTTAAAGTCTATGTATGGAAAGAATTTAAAGCAATAAACAAATTTAAGTAAAGAAAATTTATTCACACACAACAAATGAACATAAAAGCTTTGTTATCCAAGTTTTGGAAATTCCACTAGTTGGACTCTAATAGCTCGGAATTTTATAAGAAAGTGATTTTTCTACACCTGTTTTAAAAAAATGGATATGCATGTTTGAAACAAGTTAATGAAGCAAATGACCTATGGATCCAAACCTTTTAAAGAGAATAACATTAAATTCTCAAGTGAACGTGCGGTGGGATATTTACCCGAGTCAAACAAGCCATTATTTTGCCCATTTACAAAAAGATGACCTAATGATCATAATTGAATGTCAAGTGATTTAGTATGAGTAAAGGGCTATATTTTTGGATGGAAAGACTTATGGATTAGAAATCAACACTCAGTTAAAAATCCCCCGCCTCCTCCTTTTCCTAATGATTGCAAAACCTGATATATAAAAACTAAAAAGAGTTTACAATCCCTAAAAATTACAGACACTTTTTGAAAATATCCCTCTCTGCATTTTTACATTGTGCATTTCCATTTTAGATGTATACTTTTTTCTTAAATAAAAAATTTGAGTTTTCACTTTTCCTTCATCTCGTAAACAAATAAAAGAGATAAAAGGAAAATAGATCACAACAAAATCAAAATTTTATTGTTTATGAATGGAAAGAATTTAAAGAAATAAAAAAATGTAAGTAATGAAAAGTTATTCACACACCACAAATGAACACAAAAGTTTTGTTATCCAAGTTTGGGAAATTCCACTAGTTCAATCCTAATAGCTCGAAGTTTTATAAGAAAGAGATTTTTCTACACATGTTTTAAAAAATGGATATGCATGCTTGACACTTGGTAAAGATGTGTATGACCTATGGATCCAAACCTTTAAAGAGAATAACATTAAATTTTCAAGTGAACGTGCGGTGGGATATTTACCCGAGTAAAACAAGACATTCTTTTGCACATTTACAAAAAGCTGACCTAACGATCATAGATGATTGTAAAGTGATTTATCATGCGTAACGGGCTATACTTTTGTTAGGAATGACTTGTGGATTAGGAGTCAACACTCCGAGAAAAATCCCCCGCCTCCCCCATTTCCCGATGGTTGCAGAACTTGATATATAAAACTAAAAAGAGTTTAAAATTCCTAAAAAATTACAGACATTTTTATGAATTATCTCTCTCTACATTTCTCATTGTGCATTTCCATTTAAGATGTATACTTTTTTCTTAAGTGAAAACATGAGTTTTCACTTGCCCTTCATCTCATAAACAAAAAAAGAGATAAAAGGAAAATAGATCACAAAAAAATGAAAATTTTAAAGTCCATGTATGGAAAGAATTTAAAGCAATAAACAAATGTAAGTAAAGAAAATTTATTCACACACAACAAATGAACACAAAAGTTTTGTTATCCAAGTTTGGGAAATTCCACTAGTTCGACTCTAATAGCTCGAAATTTTATAAGAAAGAAATTTTTCTACACCTGTTTTAAAAAATGGATGTGCATGCTTGAAACAAGTTAAAGAAGCAAATGACCTATAGATCCAAACCTTTTAAAGAGAATAACATTAAATTCTCAAGTGAACGTGTGGTGGGATATTTACCAGAGTCAAACAAGCCATTATTTTGCCCATTAACAAAAAGCTGACCTAACAATCATAGGTGATTGTAAAGTGATTTATCATGCGTAACGGGCTATATTTTTGAATGGAAAGACTTATGGATTGGGAGTCAAGACTTAGTTAAAAATCCCCCGCCTCCCCCTTTTCCCGATGACTGCAAAACCTGATATATAAAAACTAAAAAGTTTAATTTTCCTAAAAATTACAGACACTGTTGGGAATTATCTCTCTCTACATTTGTGAATTCAACATTTCCATTTTAGATCTATACTTTTTCCTTAAATCAAACCTTGGGTTTTCACTTTATCTTCATCTCGTAAACAAAAAAAGCGATAAAAGGCAAATAGATCACAACAAAATGAAATTTTTAGGGTTTATGCATGGAAAGAATTTAAAACAATAAAAAAAATGTAAGTAAAGAAAAATTATTCACACAACACAAATGAACACAAAATTTTTGTTATCCAAGTTTGGGAAATTGCACTAGTTCAATCCTAATAGCTCAAAATTTTATAAGAAAGAGATTTTTCTACACATGTTTTAAAAAAATGGATATGCATGCTTGACACTTGTTAAACATGCAAATGACCTATGGATCCAAACCTTTTAAAGAGAATAACATTAAATTCTCAAGTGAACGAGGGGTGGGATATTTACCCGAGTCAAACAAGCCATTCTTTTGCACATTTACAAAAGAGCTTAGCTAACCATCATTGATGATTGTAAAGTGATTTATCATGCATAACAGGATATATTTTTTTATGGAATGACTAATGGATTGGGAATCAACACTCAGTTAAAAATCCCCCGCCTCTCCCTTTTCCTAACGATTGCAAAACCTGATATATAAAAACTAAAAAGAGTTTACAATCCCTAAAAATTACAGACACTTTTTGGAATTATCTCTCTTTACATTTGTCCATTGTGCATTTCCATTTTAAATGTATACTTTTTTCTTAAATAGAAACTTGTGTTTTCACTTTCGCTTCATCTCATAAACAAAAAAAGAGATTAAACGCAAATAGATCACAACAAAATGAAAATTTTAGAGTTTATGTATGGATAGAATTTATAGCATTAAAAAAATATAAGTAAACCAAATTAATTAATTCACACAACACAAATGAACACGAAAGTTTTGTTATCCAAGTTTGGGAAATTCCACTAGTTCAACCCTACTAGCTCGGAATTTTACAATAAATAGATTTTCTACACATGTTTTAAAAAAGGGATATGCATGTTTGACACATGGTAAAGATGCAAATGACCTATGTATGCAAACCTTTTAAAGAGAATAACATTAAATTCTCAAGTGAACGTGCGGTGGGATATTTACCAGAGTCAAACAAGCCATTCTTTTGCACATTTACAAAAAGCTGACCTAACGATCATAGATGATTGTAAAGTGATTTATCATGCGTAACGGTCTATAGTTTTTTAATGAATGACTAATGAATTGGGAGTCAACACTCAGTTAAAAATCCCCCGACTCTCCCTTTTCTTGACGATTGTAGAACCTGATATATAAAAATTAAAAAGAGTTTACGATCCCTAAAAATTACAAACACTTTTTGGAATTATCTCTCTCTACATTTGTGCATTGTGCATTTCAATTTTAGGTGTATACTTTTTTCTTAAATCAGAACATGAGTTTTCACTTTCCCTTCATCTCGTAAACAAAAATAGAGATAAAAGGCAAATAGATCACAACATAATGAAAATTTTATAGTTGATGTATGGAAAGAATTTAAAGCAATAAACAAATGTAAGTAAAGAAAATTTATTCACTGAACATAAATGAACACAAATTTTTTTTTATCCAACACTAGTTCAACCCGAATAGCTCAGAATTTTATAAGAAAGCGATTTTTCTACACATGTTTTAAAAAACGGATATTTACAAGAGTCAAACAAGATATTGTTTTGCCCATTTATAAAAAGCTGACCTAAAGATCATAGATTATTGTAAAGTGATTTATCATGTGTAACGGGCTCTATTTTTTTAAGGAATGACTTATGGATTAGGATTCAAACCTCAGGTAAAAATCCCCAGCCTCCCCCTTTTCCAGACGTTTGCTAAACCTGATATATAAAAACTATCAAGAGTTTACAATCCCTAAAAATTACTGACACTTTTTGGAATTATCTCTCTCTATATTTGTGAATTTTGCATTTCCATTTTAGATGTACTCTTTTTCTTAAATACAAACTTGAGTTTTCACTTTCGGTTCATATCGTAAACAAAAAAAAAGAGATTAAAGGCAAATAGATCTGAAAAAAATAAAAATTTTAGAGTTTATTTATAGATATAATTTAAAGAAATAAACAAATGTAAGTAAAGAAAATTTATTCACGCACACCAAATGAACACAAAAGTTTTGTTATCCAAGTTTGGGAAATTCCACTTGTTCAACCCTAATAGCTCAAAATTTTGTTAGAAAGAGATTTTAATACACATGATTTAAAAGATGGATTTTCATGCTTGAAACATGTTAAAGATGCAAATGACCCATGGATCCAAACCTTTCAAAGAGAATAAAATTAAATTCTCAAGTGAACGTGCTGTGGGATATTTGCCCGAGTCAAACAAGCCATTTGTTTGCCCATTTACAAAAAGCTGACCTAACGATCATTGATGATTGTAAAGTGATTTATCATGCATAAAGAGCTGTATTTTTTTAAGGAATGACTTATGGATTAGGAGTCAACACTTAAAAATCCCCCGTCTCCCCTTTTTCCCGACGATGGCAGAAGCTGATAAATAAAAAACTAAAAAGAGTTTACAATCCCTAAAAATTACAGACACTTTTTGGAATTATCTCTCTCTACATTTATGCATTGTGCATTTCCATTTTAGATGTATACCTTTTTCTTAATTCAAAACTTGAGTTTTCACTTTCCCTTCATCTTGTAAACAAAAAAAAAAGATGAAAGGAAAATAGATCACAAGAAAATGAAAATTTTAGAGTTTTTGTATGGAAATAATTTAAAGAAATAAACAAATGTAAGTAAAGAAAATTTATTCACACACCACAAATGAACACAAAATTTTTTTTATCCACGTTTGGGAAATACCACTAGTTCAACCCTAATAGCACGGAATTTTATAAGTAAGAGATTTTTATACATATGTTTTAAAAAATGGATATGCATGCTGGAAAAATGTCAAAGATGCAAATGACCTATGGATCCGAACATTTTAAAGAGACTAACATTAAATTTTCAAGTGAACATGCGGTGGAATATTTACCCGAGTCAAACAAGCCATTATTTTGCCCTTTTACAAAAAGCTGACTTAACGATCATACATGATTGTAAAGTGATTTATCATCCGTAACAGGCTATATTTCTGTAAGGAATGACTTATGGATTGGAGGTCAACACTCAATGAAAAATCACCCGCCTTCCCCTTTTCCCAACGATTGCAGAATTTGATATATAAAAACTAAAAAGAGTTTACAATCTCTACAAAATTACTGACACTGTTATGAATTATCTCTCTCTACATTTGTGCATATGCATTTCCATATAAGATGTATACTTTTTTCTAAAATCAAAACTTGAGTTTTCACTTTCCCTTCATCTCGTAAACAAAAAACGAGATAAAAGGCAAATAGATCACAAAAAAATGAAAATTTTAGAGTTTATGTGTGGAAAGAATTTAAAGCAATAAACAAATGTAAGTAAAGAAAATTGATTCACACACCACAAATGGACACAAAAGTTTTGTAATCCAGGTTTGGGAAATTCCACTAGTTAAACTCTAATAGCACAGAATTTTATAAGAAAGAGATTTTTCTATACACGTTTTAAAAAATGGATATGCATGCTTGAAACAAGTTAAAGATGCAAATGACCTATGGATCCAAAACTTTTAAAGAGAATAATATTAAATTCTCAAGTGAACGTGCGGTTGGATATTTACCCGAGTCAAACAAGCCCTTATTTGGCCCATTTACAAAAAGCTGACCTAACGATCATAGGTGATTGTAAAGTGATTTAGTATAAGTAACGGGCTATATTTTTGTATGGAAAGATTTATGGATTAGGAGTCAACACTCAGTTAAAAATCCCCCGCCTCCCCTTTTTCCTAATGATTGCAAAACCTGATATATAAAAACTAAAAGAGTTTACAATCCCTAAAAATTACAGACACTTTTTGGAAATATCCCTCTCTGCATTTGTACATTTTGCATTTCCATTTTAGATGTATACTTTTTTCTTAAATAAAAAACTTGAGTTTTCACTTTCCCTTCATCCCCTACACATAAAAAGAGATAAAAGGCAAATAACTCACAACAAAATGAAAATTTTAGGATAATGAATGGAAAGAATTTAAAGCAATAAACAAATGTCAGTAGAGAAAATTTTTTCACACACCACAAATGAACACAAAAGTTTTGTTATCCAAGTTTGGGAAATTCCACTAGTTCAACCCTAATAGCTCGGAATTTTATATGAAAGAGATTTTCTACACATGTTTTAAAAAATGGATTGGCATGCTTGAAACATGTTAAAGATCCAAATGACCTATGGATCCAAACCTTTTAAAGAGAATAACATTAAATTCTCAAGTGAACGTGCAATGGGATATTTACCCGAGTCAAACAATCCATTATTTTGCCCATTTACCAAAAGCTGACCTATCGATCATAGATGATTGTAAAGTGATTTATCATGTGTAACGGGCTATATTTTTTTAATGAATGACATATGGATTGGGAGTCAACACTTAGTTAAAATTCCCTCCCTCCCCCTTTTCCCGACAATTGCAGAACCCGATATATAAAAACTAAAAAGAATTTACAATCCTTAAAAATTACAGACACTTTTTGGAATTATCTCTCTCTACATTTGTGCAATGTGGATTTCCTTTTTAGATGTATACATTCTTCGTAAATCAAAACTTGGGTTTTCACTTTTCCTTCATCACGTAAACAAAAAAAAGAGATAAAAGGCAAATAGATCACAACAAAATGAAAATTTTAGAGTTTATGAATGGAAACAATATAAAGAAATAAACAAATGTAAGTAATAAAATTTTATTCAGACACCACAAATGAACACAAAAGTTTTTTTATCCAAGTTTGGGAAATTCCATTAGTTCAACCCTAATTTCTCAGAATTTTATAAGAAAGATATTTTTCTACACATGTTTTAAAAAATGGATATGCATGTTTGACACATGGTAAAGATTCAAATGACCTATGTATCCAAACCTTTTAAAGATTATAACATTAGATTCTCAAGTGAACGTGCATTGGGATATTTACCCGAGTCAAACAAGCCATTCTTTTGCTCATTTACAAAAAGCTGACCTAATTATCATAGATGATTGTAAAGTGATTTATCATGCGTAACGGGCTATAGTTTTTTATGGAATGACTAATTGATTGGGAGTCAACACTCAGTTAGAAATCCCCCACCTCTCCCTTTTCCTGACAATTGCAGTACCTGATATTTAAAAACTAAAAAGGGTTTTCAATCCATAAAAATTACAGACACTTTTTGGAATTATCTCTCTCTACATTTGTGCAATGTGAATTTCCATTTTAGATGTATACTTTTTTCTTAAATTAGAACCTGAGTTTTCACTTTCCCTTCATCTCGTAAACAAAAAAAGAGATTAAAGGCAAATAGATCACAACAAAATGAAAATTTTAAGGTTTATGTACGGAAATAATTTAAAGCAATAAAAAAATGTAGATAAAGAAAATTTATTGACACACCAAAAATGAACACAAAATTTTTGTTATCCATGTTTGGGAAATTCCACTAGTTCAACCCTAATAGCTCGGAATTTTATAAGAAAGAGTTTTTTTACACATGTTTTAAAAAATGGATATGCATGCTTGAAACATGTTAAAGATGCAAATGACATATGGATCCAAACCTTTTAAAGAGAATAATGTTAAATTCTCTAGTCAACTTGCAGTGGGATATTTACCCGAGGTAACTAGCCATTATTTTGCCCATTTACCTAAAGCTGACCTAACGATCATATATGATTGAAAAGTGATTTATCATGCGTAACGGGCTATATTTTTGTAATGAATGACTTCTAGATTGGGAGTCAACACTCAGTTAAAAATCCCTCGCCTCCCCCTTTTCCCGAAGATTACAGAACCTGATATATAAAAACTAAAAAGAGTTTACAATCCCTTAAAATTAAAAACACTTTTTGGAATTTTCTCTCTCTACATGTGTGCAATGTGCATTTCCATTTTAGATGTATACTTTTTTCTTCAATCAAAACTTGAGTTTTCACTTTCCCTTCATCTCGCAAACAAAAAAAAAAGAAATAAAAGGCAAATACATCACAAAAAAATGAAACTTCTATGAGTTTATGTATGGAAAGAATTTAAAGCAATGAACAAATTTATGTAAATAAAATTTATTCACACACCACAAATGAACACAAAATTTTTGTTAACCAGGTTTTGGAAATTCCACTAGTTCAACTCAAATTGCACGAAATTTTATAAGAAAGAGATTTTTCTACACATGTTTTGAAAAATGGATATGCAGGCTTGAAACATGTTAAAGATGTAAATGACCTATGGATCCAAAATTTTTAAAGAGAATAAAATTAAATTCTCAAGTGAACGTACGGTGGGATATTTATCCGAGTCAAAGAAGCCTTTATTTTGCCCATTTACAAAAAGTTGACCTAACGATCATAGATGATTGTAAAGTGAGTTATCATGCGTAACAGGTTATATTTTTGTAAGGAATGACTTATGGATTGGTAGTCAACACTGAGTTAAAAATCCCCAGCCTCCTCCTTTTCCCGACGATTGCAGAACACGATATTTAAAAACTAAAAAGAGTTTTCAATCCTTAAAAATTACAGACACTTTTGAGAATTATCTCTCTATATTTCTGCATTGTGCATTTCCATTTTAGATGTATACTTTTTTAAATACAAACTTGAGTTTTCACTTTCCTTTCATCCCGTAAACAAAAAAAGAGATAAAAGGCAAATAGATCACAACGAAATGACACTTTTAGAGTTTATGTTTGGATAGAATTTAATGCAATAAATAAATGTAAGTAAATAAAATTAATTCTCATAGCACAAATGAACACAAAAGTTTTGTTTTCCAAGTTTGGGAAATTCCACTAGTTCAATTCTAATAGCTTGGAATTTTATGAGAAATAGATTTTTCTACACATGTTTTAAAAAATGGATATGCATGCTTGAAACAAGTTAAAGATGAAAATGACCTATGGATCCAAACCTTTTAAAGAGAATAACATTAAATTCTCAAGTGAACGTGCGGTGGAATATTTACCCGAGTCAATCAAGCCATTATTTTGTCCATTTACAAAAAGCTGACCTAATGATCATAGATGATTGTAAAGTGATTTATCATGCGTAACAGGCTATATTTTTTTTTATGGAATAATGAATTATTGATTGGGAGTCAACACTCAATTAAAAATCCCCCGCCTCCCCCTTCTCTCGAGGATTGCAGAATCTGATAGTTAAAAACTAAAAAGAGTTTACAATCCCTTAAAATTATAGAGACATTTTTGAATTATCTCTTTCTACATTTGTGCATTGTGCATTTCCATTTTAGATGTATACTTTTTTCTTAAATCAAAACATGAGTTTTCACTTTCCCTTCATCTCGTTAACATAAAAAAAAAAAAGATGAAAGGCAAATAGATCACAAGAAAATGAAAATTTTAGAGTTTGTGTATGTAAATAATTTAAAGAAATAAACAAATGTAAGTAAAGGAAATTTATTCACACACCACAAGTGAAGACAAAATTTTTGTTATCCAAGTTTGGGAAATTCCAGTGGTCCAACCCTAATAGCTCAAAATTTTAGAAGAAAGAGATTTTTGTACACATGTTTTAAAAAAAGGATATGCATGCTTGAAACATGTTAAAGATTTAAATGACAAATGGATCTAAACCTTTTAAAGAGCATAACATTAAATTCTCAAGTGAATGTGCGGTGGGATATTTACCCGAGTCAAACAAGATATTATTTTGCCCATTTATAAAAAGCTGACTTAACGATCATAGATGATTGTAAAGTGATTTATCATGCCTAACAGGCTATATTTTTGTAAGGAATGACTTATGGATTGGGAGTCAACACTTAGTGAAAAATCCCCCGCCTCCCCCTTTTCCCAACCATTGTCGAACTTGATATATAAAAACTAAAAAGAGTTTACAATCCCTAAAAAATTACAGACACTTTTATGAATTATCTCTCGCTACATTTGTGCATTTTTTTTTTCCATTTTAGATGTGTACTTTTTTCTTAAATCAAAACTTGAGTTTTCACTCTCCCTTCATCTCGTAGACAAAAAAAGAGATAAAAGGCAAATAGACCACAACAAAATGAAAATTTTAGAGTTTATGTATGGAAAGAATTTAAAGCAATAAAAAATATAAGTAAATAAAATTTATTCACACACCACAAATGAACACAAACGTTTTGTAATACAAGTTTGGGAAATTCCACTAGTTCAACTCTAATAGCTCGGAATTTTATAAGAAAGAGATTTTTCTACACATGTTTTAAAAAATGGATATGCATGCTTGAAACAAGTTAAAGATGCAAATGTGCTACGGATCCAAACCTTTTAAAGAGAATAACATTAAATTCTCAAGTGAACGTGAGGTTGGATATTTACCCGAGTCAGATAAGCCATTATTTTTCCCATTTACAAAAAGCTAACCTAATGATCATAGGTGATTGTAAAGTGATTTATCCTGTGTAACGGGCTATATTTTTTTATAGAAGGACTTATGGATTGGGAGTCAACACTCAGTTAAAAATCCCCCGCCTCCGCCTCTTCCCGGCGACAGTAGAACCTGATATTTAAAAACCTAAAAGAGTTTACAATCCCTAAAAATTATAAAAACTTTTTGGAAATATCTCTCTCTACATTTGTACATTGTGCATTTCCATTTTAGGTGTATACTTTTTTCCTAAATAAAAAACTTGAGTTTTCACTTTCCCTTCATCTCCTAAATAAATAAAGAGATGAAATCCAAAAAGATCACAACAAAATGAAAATTTTTGGGTTTATGTATGGAAAGAATATAAATTAATAAACAAATGAAAGAAAATAAAATTTTTTCATCCACCACAAATTAACGCAAAAGTTTGGTTATCCAAGTTTTGGAAATTCCACTAGTTCCATCCTAATAGCTCAAAATTTTATAAGAAAGATTTTTCTACACATGTTTTAAAAAATGGATAGGCATGCTTGAAACAAGTTAAAGATCCAAATGACCTATGGATCCAAACCTATTAAAGAGAATAACATTAAATTCTCAAGTGAATGTGCGGTGGGATATTTACCTGAATCAAACAATTCATTATTTTGCCCATTTTCCAAAAGCTGACCTATCAATCATAGATGATTGTAAAGTGATTTATCATGCATAACGGGCTATTTTTTGAAAGGAAAGAGTTATGGATTGGGAGTCAACACTCAGTTAAAAATCCCCCGCCTCCCTCTTTTCCCAATGATTGCAGAACCTGATATATAAAAACTAAAAAGAGTTTACAATCCAAAACAATTATAGACACTTTTTGGAATTATCTCTCTCTACATTTGTGCAGTGTGCATTTCCTTTTTATATGTACACTTGTTCTTAAATCAAAACATGAGTTTTCACTTTCCCTTCATCTCATAAACAAAAAAAGAGATAAAAGGAAAATAGATCACAAGAAAATGAAAATTATAAAGTCGATGTATGGAAAGAATTTAAAGCAAAAAAAAAAATGTAAGTAAAAAAATTTATTCACACACAACAAATGAACACAAAAGTTTTGTTATCCAAGTTTGAGAAATTCCACTAGTTCGACTCTAATTGCTTGGAATTTTATAAGAAAGAGATTTTTCCACACCTTTTTTAAAAAATGGATATGCATGCTTGAAACAAGTTAAAGAAGCAAATGACCTATGGATCCAAACTTTTTAAAGAGAATAACATTAAATTCTCAAGTGAACGTGTGGTGGGATATTTACCCAAGTCGAACAAGCCATTATTTTGCCCATTTACAAAAAGCTCACCTAACGATCATAGGTGAATGTAAAGTGATTCAGTGTGAGTAACAGGTTATATTTTTGGATCGAAAGACTTATGGATTAGGAGTCAACACTCGGTTAAAAATCCCCCGCCTCTCCCTTTTCCTGACGATTGCAGAACCTGATATATAAAAAATAAAAAGCTTTTACAATCCCTAAAAATTACAGACACTTTTTGGAAATATCTCTCTCTACATTTGTACATTGTGCATTTCCAATTTAGATGTATACTTTTTTCTTAAATAAAAAACTTGAGCTTTCACTTTCCCTTCATCTCGTAAACAAATAAAAGAGATAAAAGGAAAATAGATCACAACAAAATGAAAATTCCAGTGTTTATGAATGGAAAGAATTTAAAGAAATAAACAAATGTAAGTAATGAAAATTTATTCACACACCACAAATGAACACAAAATTTTGTTATCCAAGTTTGGGAAATTCCACTAGTTCAACCCTAATAGCTCGGAATTTTATAAGAAAGAGATTTTTCTACACATGTTTTAAAAGATGGATATGCATGCTTGACACATGGAAAAGATGCGAATGACCTATGGATCCAAACCTTTCAAGAGAATAACGTTAAATTTTCAAGTGAACGTGCGGTGGGATATTTACCCGAGTCAAACAAGCCATTATTTTGCACATCTAAAAAAAGATGATGTAACGATCATAGATGATTGTAAAGTGATTTATCATGCGTAATGGGCTATACTTTTGTTAGGAATAACTTATGGATTAGGAGTCAACACTCAGAGAAAAATCCCCCGCCTCCCCCATTTCCAGACGATTGCAGAACTTGATATATAAAAACTAAAAAGACTTTACAATTCCTACAAAATTACAGACACTTTTATGAATTAGCTCTCTCTAAATTTTTCATTGTGCATTTCCATTTAAGATGTATACTTTTTTCTTAAGTGAAATCATGAGTTTTCACTTGCCCTTCATCTCATAAACAAAAAAAGAGATAAAAGGAAAATAGATCACAACAAAATGAAAATTTTAAAGTCTATGTATCGAAAGAATTTAAAGCAATAAAAAAATGTAAGTAAAGAAAATTTATTCACACACAACAAATGAACACAAAATTTTTGTTATCAAAGTTTGGGAAATTCCACTAGTTCGACTCAAATAGCTCGAAATTTTGAAAGAAAGAGATTTTTCTACCCCTGTTTTAAAAAATGGATATGCATGCTTGAAACAAGTTAAAGAATCAAGTGACCTATGGATCCAAACCTTTTAAAGAGAATAACATTAAATTCTCAAGTGAACGTGCGATGGGATATTTACCCGAGTCTAACAAGCCATTATTTTGCCCATTTACAAAAAGCTGACCTAACGATCATAGGTGATTGTAAAGTGATTTATCATGCATAATGGGCTATATTTTTGTATCGAAAGACTTATGGATCGGGAGTCAACACTCAATTAAAAATCCCCCGCCTCCCTCTTTTCCCGACGACTGCAGAACCTGATATATAAAAACTAAAAAGTTTACAATTCCTAAAAATTACTGACACTTTTGGGAATTATCTCTCTCTACATTTGTGAATTCATCATTTCCATTTTGGATCTATACTTTTTCCTTAAATCAAACCTTGAGTTTTCACTTTCCCTTCATCTCGTAAACAAAAAAAGCGATAAAAGGCAAATAGATCACAACATAATGATTTTTTTAGGGTTTATGTATGGAAAGAATTTAAAACAATTAAACAAATGTATGTAAAGAAAAATTATTCACACAACACAAATGAAGACGAATTTTTTGTTATCCAAGTTTGGAAAATTCCACTAGTTCAACCCTAATAGCTTGGAATTTTATAATAGACAGATTTTTCTGCACATGTTTTAAAAAAATGGAAAGGCATTCTTGAAACATTTGAAAGATGAAAATGACTTATGAATCCAAACCTTTTAAAGAAAATAACATTAAATTCTCAAGTGAACGTGCGTTGGGATATTGACCGAGTCAAACAAGCCATTATTTTGCCCATTTACAAAGACCTGACCTAACATTCAGAGATGATTGTAAAATGATTTATCATGTGTAACGGGCTTTATTGTTTAAAGGAATGACTTATGGATTATGAGTCAACATTTCATTTCAAAATCCCCTGCCTCGCCCTATTCCTGACAATTGCAGAACCTAATATATAAAAACTAAAAAAAGTTTACAATCCCTAAAAATTACAGACACTTTTAGAAATTATCTCTCTCTACATTTTTGCATTTCCTTCTTAGATGTATACTTTTTTCTTTAATCAAAACTTGATTTTTCACTTTCCCTTCATCTCGTAAACAAAAAAAGAGATAAAAGGCAAATAGATCACAACAAATGGAAAGAATTTAAAGCAATTAACAAATATAAGTAAAGAAAATTTATTCACACACCACATATCAACACAAATGTTCTTTTATACTAGTTTGGGAAATTCCAATAGTTCAACCCTAATAGCTCGAAATTTTATAAGGAAGAGATTTTTCTACTCATGTTTTAAAAAATGGATATGCATGCTTTAACCATGTTAAAGATGCAAATGACCTATGGATCAAAACCTTTTAAAGAGTATAACTTTAAATTCCCAGGTAAACGTGTGGTGGGATATTTACTCGAGTCAAACAAGCCATTATTTTGCCCATTAACCAAAAGCTGACCAAACGATCATAGATGATTGTAAAGTGATTTATCATGCTTAACGGGCTATATTTTGTAAGGAATGACTTATGGATTGGGAGTCAACACTCAGTTAAAAATCTCTCTCCCCTTTTCCTGATGATTGTAGAATCGGATATATAAAAACTAAAAAGTATTTAGTATCCCAAAAAATTATAGAAACTTTTTGGAATTATCTCTCTCTACATTTGTGCATTGTGCATTTTATTTTAGATGTATAATTTTTTCTTAAATCAAAACTTGAGTTTTCATTTTCCCTTCATCTCGTAAACATAAAAAGAGATAAATGGCAAATAGATCACAACAAAATCAAAGTTTTAGAGTTTATGTATGGAAAGAATTTAAAGCAATAAACAAAAGTAAGTAAAGAAAATTTATTCACACACCACAAATGAACACAAAAGTTTTGTTATCCAAGTTTGGGAAATTCTACTAGTTCAAACCTAATACCTCAAAATTTTATAAGATAGAGATTATTCTACTCTTGTTTTAAAAAACGGATATGCATGCCTGAAACGTGTTCTAGATGCAAATGCCACATGGATCCAAGCCTTTAAAAGAGAATAACATTAAGTTCTCATGTGAATGTGCGGTGGGATATTTATCCAATTCAACCAAGCCATTATTTTTCCCATTTATAAAAAGCATACCTAATGATCAATGATGATTGTAAAGTGATTTATCATTCATAACAGAATTTATTTTTGTAAGGAATAACTTATGGATTGGGAGTCAACACTCAGTTAAAAATCCCCCGCATCGTCTTTTCCCGATGATTGCAGAACCTGATATATGAAAACTAAAAAGAGTTTGCAATCCCCAAAAATTACAGACACTTTTTAGAATTATCTCTCACTACATTTGAGCATTGTGCATTTCAATTTTATATGTAAACTTTTTTCTTAAATCAACACTTGAGTTTTCACTTTTCGTAAACAAAAAAAAGAGATAAAAGGCAAATAGATCACAGCAAAATAAAAAATTTTTAGTTTATGTTTGGAAAGAATTTAAAGCAATAAAAAAATGTATGTAAAGAAAATTTATTGACACACCACAATGAACATAAAATTTTTCTTATCCAATTTTAAGAAATTCCACTAGTACAACCCTAATAGTTCGAAATTTTATTAGAAAGAGATTATTCTACACTTGTTTTGAAAAATGGATAAGCATGCTTGAAACATGTTAAAGATGCAAATGACCTATGGATCCAAACCTTTTAAAGAGAATAACATTAAATTCTCAAGTGAACGTGCGGTGGGATATTTACCCGAGTCAAACAAGCCATTATTTTACCCATTTACAAAAAGCTGACCTAACGATCATAGATGATTGTAAAGTGATTGTTCAGGCGTAACAGGTTATATTTTTGTGAGGAATGACTTATGGATTGGGAGTCAACACTCAGTTCAAAATCCCCGCCTCCCCCTTTTCCCGTCGATTACAGAACCTGATATATAAAAACCAAAAAGAGTTTACAATCCCTTAAAATTATAGACACTTTTTGTAATTATCTCTCTCTACATTTCTGATTGTGCATTTCCATTTTAGATGTATACTTTTTTCTTAAATACAAACTTGAGTTTTTACTTTCCCTTCATCTCGTAAACAAAAAATGATATAAAAGGCAAATAGATCACAACAAAATGAAAATTTTATAGTTTATATATGGAAAGAATTTAAAGCAATAAACAAATGTAAGTAAATAAAATTTATTCGTACACCACAAATGAACACAAAAGTTTTGTTATCCAAGTTAGGGAAATTCCACTACTTCAACTCTAATCGCTCGGAATTTTATAAGAAGGAGATTTTTCTACACGTGTTTTAAAAAATGGATATGCATACTTGAAACATGTTAAAGATTCAAATGACCTATGGATCCAAATCTTTTAAAGAGATTAAAATTAAATTCTCAAGTGAATTGCGGTGGGATATTTACCCGAGTCAAACAAGCCATTATTTTTCCCATTTAAAAAAAGTTGTCCTAACGATCATAGATGGTTGTAAAGTGATTTATCAAGTGTAACGGGCTATATTTTTAAAAGGAAAGACTTATGGATTGGGAGATCACACTCAGTTAAAAATCCCCCCCACCCCTCCCCCTTTTCCCTACGATTGCAAAACCTGATATATTAAAACTCAAAAGAGTTTACAATCCCTAAAAACTATAGAGACTTTATGGAATTATCTCTCTGCACATTTGTGCATTGTGCATTTCCATTTTAGGTGTATACTTTTTTCTTAAATCAAAATTTGAGTTTTCACTTTTCCTTCATATCGTAAACAAAAATAGAGATAAAAGGCGAATAGATTACAAGAAAATGAAAATGTTAGGGTTTATGTATCGAAAGAATTTAAAGCAATAAAAAATGTAAGTAAAGAAAATTTATTCACATACCACAAATGAACACAAAAGTTTTGTTATCCAAGTTTGAGAAATTCCACTAGTTCAAGCCTAATAGCTCGGAATTTTTTAAGAAAGAGATTTTTCAACAAATGTTTTAAAAAATGGATAGGCACGCTTGAAACATGTTAAAGATGAAAATCACCTATGGATCCAAACCTTTTAAAGAGAATAACATTAAATTCTCAAGTGCACGTGCGTTGGGATATTTACCCGAGTCAAACAAGCCAATATTTTTCCCATTTAAAAAAGATGACCTAACGATATAGATGATTGTGTAGTGATTTATCATGCGTAACGGCTATATTTTGGTAAGGAATGATCTAGGGATTGGGAGTCAACACTCCGTTAAAAATCCCCCGCCTCCCCCTTTTTCCCGACGATTGCAGAACCTGATTGAAAAAAAGTAAAAAGATATACACTCCCAAAAAATTATAGACACATTTTGGAATTATCTCTCTCTAATTTTGTGCATTTTGATTTTCATTTTTAGATTTATACTTTTTTGTTCAATCAAAACTTGAGTTTTCACTTTCCCTTCATCTCATAAACAAAAAAAGAGATAAAAGGTAAATAGATCACAAAAAAATGAAAATTTTAGAGTTTTTGAATGGAAAGAATTTAAAGCAATAAACAAATTTAAGTAAAGAAAATTTATTCACACACCACAATTGAGCACAAAAGTTTTGTTATCCAAGTTTGGGAAATTCCACTAGTTCAACCCGAATAACTTGGAATTTTATGACAAAAATATTTTTCTACACATTTTAAAATATGGATATGCATGATTGAAACATGTTAAAGATGAAAGTGACCTATGGATCCAAACCTTTTAAAGAGATTAAAATTAAATTCTCAAGTGAACGTGCGGTGGGATATTTACCTGAGTCAAACAAGCCATTATTTTGCCCATAACAAAAAGATGAGCTAACGATCTTAGATGATTCTAAAGTGTTTTATCATGCGTAACGGGCTATATTTTGGTAAGGAATGACCTATGGAATGGGAGTCAACACTCTGCTAAAAATCCCCCCCCCCCCCCCCCCCCCCCTCCCTCTTTCCTGACGATTGCATAACCTGATATATAAAAAACTAAAAAGATTTAGAATCCCTAAAAATTACAGTCACTTTTTGGAATTAGCTCTCTCTACATTTGTGCATTGTGCATTTCTTTTTTAGATATGTACTATTTTTTTAAATCAAAACTTGAGTTTTCACTTTCCTTTAATCACGTAAACAAAAAAAGAGATAAAAGGTAAATAGATCACAACAAAATGAAAATTTTAGGGTTTATGTATGGAAAAATTTAAAACAATAAACAAATGTAAGTAGAGAAATTTTTTTCACACACCACAAATGAACACAAAAGTTTTGTTATCCAATTTTGGGAAATTCCACTAGTTCAACCCTAATAGCTCAGAACTTTATATGAAATAGATTTTTTTACACATGTTTTAAAAAATGGATATGCATACTTGAAACATGTTAAAGACGTAAATGTCATATGGATCCAAACCTTTTAACGAGAATAACGTTAAATTCTCCGGTGAACGTGCAGTGGGATATTTACCAGAGGCAAACAAGCCATTATTTTGCCCATTTACCAAAAGCTGACCTAACGATCATAGATGATTGTAAAGTGATTTATCATGCGTAACCGGCTATATTTTTGTAGTGAATGACTTATGGATTGGGAGTCCTCCTCCCCTTGTCCCCTATGATTGTAGAACCTGATATATGAAAACTAAAAAGAGTTTACAATTCCTAAAAATTACAGACACTTTTTGGAAATATCTCTCTCTACATTTGTGCAATGTGCATTTCCATTTTAGATGTATATTTTTTTCTTAAATACAAACTTGAGTTTTCACTTTCCCCCTTCATCTCTTAAACAAAAAAAGAGTTAAAATGCAAATAGATCACAAAAAATGAAAATTTTAGAGTTTAAGAATGGAAAGAATTTATAGAAATAAACAAAGTAAGTATTGAAAATTTATTCACACACCACAAATGAACACAAAAGTTTTGTTATCCAAGTTTGGAAAATTCCACTAGTTCAACCCTAATAGCTCGAAATTTTATAAGAAAGAGATTTTTCTACACATGTTTTAAAAAATGGATATGCATGCTTGACACATGTTAAACATGCATATGACCTATGGATCCAAACCTTTTAAAGATAATAACATTAAATTCTCAAGTGAACGTGCGGTGGGATATTTACCCGAGACAAACAAGGCATTCTTTTAGACATTTACAAAAAGCTGAGCTAAACATCATAGATGAATGTAAAGTGATTTATCATGCGTAACAGGGTATATTTTTTTAAGGAATGACTAAAGGATTGGGAGTCAACACTCAGTTAAAAATCCCCTGACTCCCCCTTTTCCTAACGATTACAGAACCTGATATATAAAAACTAAAAAGATTTTACAATCCCTAAAAATTACAGACACTTTTTTGAATTATCTCTCTCTACATTTATGCATTGTGCATTTCCATTTTAGATGTATACTTTTTTTTAAAATACAAACTTGAGTTTTCATGTACCCTTCATCTCGTCAACAAAAAAAGAGATAAAAGGCAAATAGATCACAATAAAATGAAAATTTTAGATTTTATGTATGGATAGAATTTAAACCAATAAAAAATGTAAGTAAACGAAATTAATTCACACAACACAAATGAACACAAAAAATTTGTTAGCCAAGTTTTAGAAATTCCACTAGTTCAACTCTAATAGCTTGGAATTTTTTAAGAAATAGATATTTTTACACTTGTTTTAAAAAATTGATATGCATGCTTGAAACATGTTAGAGATGCAAATGACCTCTGGATCCAAACCTTTTAAAGAGAATAACATTAAATTCTGAAGTGAACTTGTGGTGAGATATTTACCCGAGTCAAACAATCCATTATTTTGCCCATTTACCAAAAGTTGACTTGTCGATCATAGATGATTGTAAAGTGTTTTATCATGCCTAATGGGATATATTTTTTTAAGGAATGACTTATGGATTGGGAGTCAACACTCAGTTAAAAATCCCATGCCTCCCCCTTTTCCCGACGACTGCAGAACCTGATATTTAAAAACAAAAAAGAGTTGACAATCCCTAAAAAATACAGACACTTTTTTGAAATATCTCTCACTACATTTGTGCATTGTGCATTTCCATTTTAGATATGTACTTTTTTCTCAAATGAAAACTTGAGTTTTAACTTTCCCTTCATGTGGTAAACAAAAAAAGAGATAAAAGGCAAATAGATGACAAAAAAAGGAAAATTTTAAGGTTTATGTATAGAAAGAATTTAAAGAAATAAAAAAATGTAAGTAAAGAAAATTTATTCATACACCACAAATGAACACAAAAGTTTTGTTATCCAAGTTTTGGAATTTCCACTTGTTCAACCCTAATAGCTCGGAATTTTATAAGAAATAGATTTTTGTACAAATGATTTAAAAAATGGATTTGCATGCTTGAAACTTGTTAAAGATAAAAAATGACCTATGGATCGAAACCTTTTAAAGAGAATAACATTAAAATCTCAAGTTAATGTGCGGTGGGATATTTGCCCGAGTCAAACAAGCCATTTATCTGGCCATTTACAAAAAGCTGATCTAACGATCATAGATGATTGAAAAGTGATTTATCTTGTTTAACGGGCTATATTTTTGTAAGGAGTCAACACTTCTTAACTTAAGGACAGGGAGTCAACACTCCGTTAAAAATCCATCCCTCCCCCTTTGCCGAATGATTACAAAACCTGATGTATAAAAACTAAAAAGAGTTTACAATCCCTAAAAATTACAGACACTTTGTAATTCTCTCTCTCTACATTTGTGCGTTGTGCATTTCCATTTTAGATATATACTTTTTCTTAAATAAAAACTTGAGTTTTCACTTTCCTTTCATCTCGTAAACAAAAAAAGAGATAAAAGGCAAATAGATCACAAGAAAATGCAACTTTTAGGGTTTTGTATGGAAAGAATTTAAAGCAATAAACAAATGTAAGTAAAGAAAATTTATTCACACACCACAAATGAACCCAAAATTTTGTTATCCAAGTTTTGGAAATTCCACTAGTTCAACTCTAATAGCACGGAATTTTAAAAGAAAGAGATTTTTCTACCCATTTTTAAAAAATGTATATGCATGTTTGAAACATGTTAAAGATGCAAATGACCTATGGATCCAATCATTTTAAAGAGAATAACATTAAATTTTCAAGTGAACGTGCAGATATTTACCCGAGTCAAACAAGCCATTATTTTCCCCACTTACAAAAAGCTGACCTAAAGATCATAGATGATTGGAAACTGATTTATCATGCGTAACGGGCTATATTTTTGTAAGGAAAGACTTATGGTTTGGAAGTCAACACTCAATTAAAAATTCCCCGCTTCCCCCTTTTCCCGACAATTGCATAACTTGATATATAAAAATTTAAAAGATTTTACAATCCTTAAAAATGATAGACACTTTTTGGAATTATCTCTCTCTATATTTGTGCATTGTGCATTTCCATTTTAGTTGTATACTTTTTTATTAATTTAAAACTTGAGTTTTCACTTTCCCATCATCTCGTAAACCAAAAAAGAGATAAAAGGCAAATAATAGAACACAAAAAAATAAAACATTTAGGGTTTATGTATGGGAATAATTTAAAGCAATAAACAAATGGAAGTAAAGAAAATTTATTTGCACACCACAAATGAACACAAAAGTTTTGTTATCCAAGTTTGGGAAATTCCACTTGTTCAACCCTAATAGCTCGGAATTTTATTAAAAAGAGATTTTTCTACACATATTTTAAAAAATGGATAGGCATGCTTGAAACATGTTAAATATGCAAATGACCTATAGATCCAAACCTTTTAAAGATAATAACGTTAAATTCTCAAGTGAAGGTGCGTTGGGATATTTATCGGAGTCAAACAAGCCATTATTTTGCCCATTTACAAAAAGCTGACCTAACGATCATAGATGATTGTAAAGTGATTTATCATGTGTAACGGGCTATATTTCTGTAAGGAATGACTTATGGATTCGGAGTCAAAGACTCCGTTAAAATCCCCCGCCTTCCCCTTTTCCCGACGATTGCAGAACCTGACATATAAAACCTAAAAAGAGTTTACAATCCCAAAAATTTATAGACACGTTTTGGAATTACCTCTCTCTAAATTTGTGCATTGTGCATTTCCATTTTAGATGTATACTTTTTTCTTAAATCAAAACTTGAGTTTCCACTTTCCCTTCATCTCGTAAACGAAAAAAAGAGATAAAAGGTGAATATATCACAAAAAAATGAAAATTTTAAAGTTTATACAAGGAAAGAATTTAAAGCAATAAACAAATGTAAGTAAAGAAATTTTATTCACACCCCGCAAATGAGCACAAAAGTTTTGTTATCCAAGTTTGGGAAATTCCACAATTTTTACCCTCATAGCACGGAATTTTATGAGAAAAAGATTTCTCTACACATGTTTTAAAAAATGGATGTGCATGCTTGAAACATGTTAAAGATACAAATTACCAAAGGATGTAAAGCTTTTGAAGAGAATAACATTAAATTCTCAAGTGAACGTGCGCTGAGATATTTACCGGATTCAAACTAAACATTATTTTGCCCATTTTTCAAAAAGCTGACCTAACGTTCATTGATGATTGTAAAGTGATTTATCATGTGTAACGGGCTATATTTTTGTAAGGAATCACTTATGGATTGGGGATCAACATTCAGTTAAAAATCCACCGCCTCCCCCTTTTCTCGACGATTGGAAAACCTGATATATAAAAACTAGTTTACAATCCCTAAAAATCACTAACACTTTTTGGAATTATATCTCTTTTTATTTGTGTATTGTTCAATTCCATTTTAGATGTATACTTTTTTCTTAAATAAAAACTTGCTTTTTCACTTTCCCTTCATCTCGTAACAAAAAAAAGAGATAAAACGCAAATAGATCACAACAAAATGAAAATTTTACAGTTTATGTATGGAAAGAATGAAAGCAATAAACAAATGTAAGTAAATAAAATTTATTCACATACCACAAATGTTTAGTTATCCAAGTTTAGGAAATTCCACTAATTCAACCCTCATAGCTCAAAATTTTATAAGAAAGAGATTTTTCTACACATGTTTTAAAAAATGGATATGCATGCTTGAAACATGTTAGAGATGCAAATGACCTATGGATCCAAACCTTTTAAAGAGAAAAACATTAAATTCTCAAGTGAACATATTATGGCATATTTACCTGAGTCAAACAAGCCATCATTTTGCCCATTTGCAAAAGCTAACCTAACGATCATAGATGATTGAAAAGTGATTTATCATGTGTAAAAGGCTATATTTTTGTACGGAATGACTTATGGATTGGGAGACAACACTAAGTTAAAAATCCTCCGCCTCCCCATTTTCCCAACGCTTGCAAAACCAGATATATAAAAAATAATAAGAGCTTACAATCCCTAAAAATTACAGACAGTTTTTGGAATTATCTCTCTCTACATGTCTGCATTGTACATGTCCATTTTAGATGCATACTTTTTTCTTAAATCAAAACTTGAGTTTTCACTTTCCCTTGATCTCGTAAACAAAAAAAAGATATAAAAGGCAAATAGATCACAACAAAATGAAAATTTTAGAGTTTATGTATGGAAATAATTTAAATAAATAAAAAAATGTAAGTGAAGAAAATTTATTCACACACAAAAAATGAACACAAAAGTTTTGTTATCCTAGTTTGGGAAATTCCACTAATTCAACCCTAATAGCTCGGAATTTTATAAGAAAGAGATTTTTCAACACATGTTTTAAAAAATAGATATGCATTGTTGAAACATGTAAATGATGCAAATGACCTATGGATCCAAACCTTTTAAAGAGAATAACATTAAATTCTCAAGTGAATGTGCGGTGGGAAATTTACTCGAGTCAAACAAGCTATACTTTGCCCATTTACACAAAGCTGACCTAACGATCATAGATGATTGTCAACTGATTTAGCATGAGTAACGGGCTATATTTTTTTAAGGAATGACTAACGAATTGGGAGTCAACAGTCAGTTAAAAATCCCATGCCTCCTCTTTTTCTTAACAATTGCAGAACCTGCTATATAAAAACTAAAAAGAGTTTACAATCCCTAAAACTTACAGACACTTTTTGGAATTATCTCTCTCCACATTTGTGCCGTGTGCATTTCCATTTTAGATGTATACTGTTTTCTTAAATCAAAACTTGAATTTTCACTTTCCCATCATCTCGTAAACAAAAAAAGAGATAAAAGGTACATAGATCTCAAGAAAATTAAAATTTTAGGGTTTATGTAAGGAAAGAATTTTAAGCAACAAACAAATATAAGTAAATAAAATTTATTCACACTCCATAAATGAACACAAACGTTTTTTTATCCAAGTTTGGGAAATTCCACTAGTTCAACCCTAATAGCTCTAAATTTTATAAGAAAGAGATTTTTTCACACATGTTTTAAAAAATAAATAGGCTCGCTTGAAACATGGTAAAGATGCAAATGACCAACGAATCCAAACCTTTTAAAGATAATAAAAATAAATTCTCAAGTGAACGTGCATTGGGATATTTACCCGAGTCAAACAAACCATTATTTTGCCCATTTACAAAAAGTTGACCTAACGATCATAGATGACTGTAAAATGATTTATCATGCATAACGGGCTATATTTTTGTATGGAATGACTTATGGATTGGGAGTCAACACTCCATTAAAAATCCCCCGCGTCCCTATTTTCCCAACGATTTCAGAACATAATATATAAAAACTAAAAAGAGTTTACAATCCCAAAAAATTACAGACACTTTTTGGAATTATCTCTCTCTACATTTGTGCATTTGTGCATTTCCATTTTAGATGTATACTTTTTTCTTAAATCAAAACTTGAGTTTTCACTTTCTTTTCATCTCATAAACAAAAAAAGAGATAAAATGCAAATAGATCACAACAAAATGAATATTTCAAAGTTTATAAATGGAAAGAATTTAAAGCAATAAACAAATGAAAATAAAGATAATTTATTCACACACCACAAATGAGTACAAAAGTTTTGTTATCCAAGTTAGGGAAATTCCGCTACTTCAACCCTAATAGTTCGTAATTTTATGAGTAAAATATTTCTCTACACATGTTTTAAAAAATGGAATTGCATGCTTGAAACATGTTAAAGATGCAAATGACCAATGTATCCAAACCTTTTAAAGAGAATAACATTAAATTCTCAAGTGAATGTGTAGTGGGATATTTACCGGAGTCAAACAAGCCATTATTTTGCCCACTTAAAAAAAGTCGACCTAACGATCATAAATGATTGTAAAGTGGTTTATCATGTGTAACGGGAAATATTTTGTAAGGGAAGACTTATGGATTGGGGGTCAACAGTCAGTGAAGAATCCCCCACCTCGCCTTTTTCTCGACGATTGCAGAACCTGATATATAAAATCTAAAAGGAGTTTACAATCCCTAAAAATTACTGACACTTTTTGGAATTATCTCTCTCTACATTTGTGCATTGTACATTTCCTTTTAAGATGTATACTTTTTTCTTAAATCAAAACTTGAGTTTTCACTTTCCCTTCATCTCGTAAAAAAAAAAAGAGATAAAAGGCAAATTGATCACAACAAAATGAAAATTTTAGAGTTGATGAATGGAAATTATTTAAATCAATAAACAAATGTAAGTATAGAAAATTTATTCACACACCACAAATGAACAATAAAGTTTTGTTATCCAAGTTTGGGAAATTCCACTAGTTCAACCCTAATAGCTCGGAATTTTAAAAGAAAGAGATTTTTGTACACATGTTTCAAAAAATGGATATGCAAGCTTGAAACATGTTAAAGATGCAAATGACCTATGGATCCAAACCTTTTTAAAGAGAATAACATTAAATTCTCAAGTGAACGTGCGTTCGGATATTTACCCGAGTCTAACAATCCATTATTTTTCCTATTTACGAAAAGCAGACCTAACAATCATAAATGATTGTAAAGTGATTTAACATGTGTAACGGTATATAGTTTTGTAAGGAATGACTTATGGATTGGGAGTCAGCACTCCATTAAAAATCCCCCGCTTCCCCCTATAAACGACGATTGCAGAACCTAATATATAAAAACTAAAAAGAGTTTACAATCCCTCAAAATTATAGACTCTTTTTTGGAATTATCTCTCTCTACATTTGTGCATTGTGCATTTCCATTTTATATGTATACTTTTTCCTTAAATCAAAACTTAAGTTTTCACTGTCCCTTCATCTCGTAAAAAAAAAAAGAGATAAAGGCAAATAGATTACAAGAAAATAAAAATTTTAGGGTTTTTTTTATGGAAAGAATATAAACCAATAAACAAATATAAGTAAAGAAAAATTATTCACACACCACAAGTGAACACAAAAGTTTTCTTATCCATGTTTGGGAAATTCCACTAGTTCAACCCTAATATCTCAGAATTTTATAAGCAAGAGATTTTTCTACACATGTTTTAAAAAATGGAATAGGCATGCTTGAAAATGTTAAAGATGCAAATGACCTATGGATCCAAACCTTTTAAAGAGAATACCATTAAATTCTCAAGTGAATGTCCGTTGGGATATTTACCTGAGTCAAACAAGCTACTATTTTGCCCATTTACCAAAAGTTGATCTAATGATCAAAGATGATTGTAAAGTGATTTAGCATGTGTAATGGGCTATATTTTTGTAAGAAATTACTTATCGATTGGATTCAACACATCGTTAAAAATTCCCTGCCTCCCCCTTTTCTCGACAATTGCAAAACCAGATATATAATAACCAAAAAGAGTTTACAATCCCTAAAATTACATAAACTTTTTGGAATGATCTCTCTCTATATTTGTGCATTGTGCATTACCATTTTATTTGTATATTTTTTTCTCAAATCATAACTCGAGTTTTCACTTTCCCTTTATCTCGTAAAAAAAAAAATCAAAGGAGAACACAAAAAAATGAAAATTTTAGAATTTATGTATGGAAATAATTTAAAGTAATAAAAAAATGTAACTAATGAAGATTTATTCACACACCACAAATGAACACAAACGTATTGTTGTCCAAGTTTGGGAAATTCCACTAGTTCAAAACTAATAGCTCCGAATTTTATAAGAAAGAGATTTCTCTATACATATTTTAAAAAATGGATATGTATGCTTGAAACATGTTAAAGATGCAAATGACCAATGGATCCAAGCCTTTTAAAGAAAATAACATTAAATTCTCATGTGAACGTGCGGTGGGATATTTACCCGAGTCAAACATGCCATTATTTTGCCCATTTACAAAAAGCATACCTAGCGATCATAGATGATTGTAAAGCGATTTATCATGCGTAACGGGCTATATATTTGTAAGGAATGACTTATGGATTGGGAGTCAACACTCACTTAAAAATCCCCTGCATCCCCCTTTTCCCGACGATTGCAGAACCTGATTTATGAAAACTAAAGAGAGTTTCCATTCCCTAAAAATTACAGACATCTTTTGGAATTATCTCTCTCTACATTTGTGCATTGTCCATTTCAATTTTATATGTATACTTTTTTTCTTAAATCAACACTTGAGTTTTCACTTTTCCTTCTTCTCGCATACAAAAAAAAAGAGAGAAAAGGCAAATCGATCACAACAAAATGAAAATTTTAGAGTTTATGTATGGAAATAATTTAATGCAATAAAAATTTGTATGTAAAGAAAATTTATTCACACACCTTTGTTATCCAAGTTTTGGAAATTCGACTAGTTCAACCGTAATACCTCAGAATTTTATAAGAAAAAGATTTTTGTACACATGTTTTAAAAAATGGATATGCATGCTTGAAACATGTTAAACATTCAAATGACGTATGGATCCAAACCTTTTAAAGTGAATAACATTTAATTCTCAAGTGAACGTGCGGTCGGATTTTTACCCGAGTCAAACAAGCCATTATTTTGCCCATTTAGAAAAAGCTAACCTAACGATCAAAGATAATGTAAAGTGATTTATCATGCGTAATGGGCTTTATTTTTTTAAGGAATGACTTATGGATTGGAAGTTAACACTCAGTCAAAACTCCCCCGCCTCCCCCTTTTCCCAACGATTGCTGAACATGATATAAAAAAACTACAGTAATCCCTAAAAATTACAGTCACTTTTTGGAATTATTTCTCTGTACATTTCTGCATTGTGCATTTCCATTTTAGATGTATACTTTTTTCTTAAATACAAACTTGAGTTTTCATTTTCCCTTCATCTCTTAAAAAAAAAAAGAGATAAAAGGAAGATAGATCACAAAAAAATGAAAATGTTTGAGTTTATGTATGGAAAGAATTTAAAGCAACAAACTAATGTAAGGAAAAAACATTTATTCACACACCACAAATAAACACAAAAGTTTGTTATCCAAGTTTAGAAAATTCCACTAGTTCAACTCTAATTACTCATAATTTTATAAGAAAAAGATTTTTCTGCACATTTTTTAAAAAATGGATATGCATGCTTCAAACATGTTAAAGATGCAAATGACCTATGGCTCCAAACCCTTTAAAGAGAATCAAATTAAATTCTCAAGTGAAGGTGTGGTGGGATATTTACCCGAGTAAAACAAGCCATTATTTTGCCCAAGACTTAACGATCGTAGATGATTGTAAAGTGATTTATCATACATAACCGGCAATATTATTATAAGGAAAGTCTTATGGATCGGGAGTCAACACTCAGTTAAAAATCCGCCACCTCCCCTTGTTCCCGACGATTACAGAACCTGATATATAAAAACTATAATGAGTTTAGAATCCCTAAAAATTATAGACACTTTTTGAAATTATCTCTCTCTAAATTTTTGCATTTTGTATTTCCATTTTAGATGTACACTTTTTTCTTAAATCAAAACTTGAGTTTTCTCTTTCCCTTCATCTCGTAGACAAAAAAAAAGCGATAAAAGGCAATTAGATCATAACAAAATGAAAATTTTTGAGTTTATGTATGGAAATAATTTAAAGCAATAAAAAAATGTATGTAAAGAAAATTTATTCACACACCACAAATGAACACAAAAGTTTTGTTATCCATGTTTGCGAAATTCCACTTGTTTAACCCTAATATTTTAGAATTTATAAGAAAGAGATTTTTCAACACATGTTTTTAAAAATGGATATGCATGCTTGAAGCATGTTAAAGATGCAAATGACCTATGGATCCAAACCTTTTAAAGCGAATAACATTAAATTTTCACGTGAATGTGTGGTGGGATACTGATCCGAGTCAAACAAGTCATTATTTTGCCCATTTACAAAAAGCTGACCTAAAGATCATAGATGATTGTAAAGTAATTTATCATGGGTAACGGGCTATATTTTTTAAATGAATGACTTACGGATTTGGATTCAATACTCAGTTAAAAATCAATGGGTCCCCCTTTTCCCGATGATTGCAAAACATGATTTATAAAAACTAAAAAGAGTTTACATTCCATAAAAATTACAGAGACTTTTTGGAATTATCTCTCTCCACATTTATGCATTGTGTACTTCCATTTTAGATGTATACTTTTTCTTAAATCAAAACATGAGTTTTCACTTTTTTTTCATGTCGTAGAAAAAAAAGAGATAAAAGGCAAATAGATCACAACAAAATGAAAATTTTAGGGTTTATGTATGGAAATAATTTAAAGAAATAAACAAATGTAAGTAAAGGAAATTTATTAACACACCACAAATCAACACAAAAGTTTTCTTGTCCAAGTTTGGGAAATTCCACTAGTTCAACCCTAATAGCTCGAAATTTAATAAGAAAGAGATTTTTCTTCACATGTTTTAAAAAATGGATAGGTATGCTTGAAACATGATAAAGATGCAAATGATCTATGGATCCAAACATTTTAAAGAGAATAACAATAAATTCTCAAGTGAACATGCGGTGGGATATTTACCCGAGTCAAAGAAGCCATTATTTTGCCCATTTTTAAAAAGCTGACCTAATGATCATTGATGATTGTAAAGTGATTTATCATGTCTAATGGGCTCTATTTTTGTAAGGAATGATATTGGATTGGGAGTCAACACTCCGTTAAAAATCCCCCGCGTCCCCCTTTTCCCGACGATTGCAGAACCTAATTTATAAAAACTAAAAAGAGTTTACATTCTCTAAAAATTACAGAGACTTTTTGGAATTATATCTCTCTACATTTGTGCATTGTGTATTTCCATTTTAGATGTATACTTTTTTCTTACATCAAAACTTGAGTTTTTACTTTCTTTTCATCTCGTAGAAAAAAAAAGGAGATGAAAGGAAAGTAGATCACAAAAAACTGAAAAGTTTAGAGTTCATGTATGGAAATAATTTAAAACAATAAGCAAATGTGAGTATAGAAAATTTATTCACACACCACAACTGAACACAAAAGTGTTCTTATCCAAGTTTGTGAAACTCCACTAGTTCAACCCTAATACCTCGAAATTTTATAAGATAGAGATTTTTCTACATATGTTTTAAAAGATGGATATGCCTGCTTGAAACATGTTAAAGATGCAAATGACCTATGGATCAAAACCTTTAAAAGAGAATAACATTAAATTCTCAAGTGAACGTGCGGTGGGATATTTTCCCGAGTCAAACAAGCCATTATTTTGCCCATTTACTAACAGCTGACCTAACGATCATAGATGATTATAAAGTGATTGAACATGCGTAACGGGCTATATTTTTTTAAGGAATGACTAATAGATTGGGAGTCAACACTCAAATAAAAATCCCTCGCCTGCCCCTTGTCCTGGCTATTGTAGAACCTGATATAAAAAAACAAAAAAGAGTATACATTCCCTAAAAACTATAGCCACTTTTTGGAATTATATCTCTCCACATTTGTGCATTGTGCATTGTGCATTTCAATTTTAGATGCATACTTTTTTCTTAAATCAAAACTTGAGTTCTCACTTTCCCTTCATCACGTAAACAAAACAAGAGATAAAAGGCTAATAGATCACAACAAAATGAAAAATTTAGAGTTTCTGTATGGAAATAATTTAAAGCAATAAAAAAATGAAAAAAATGAAAATTTATTCACACACCAAAAATGAACACAAAAGTTTTGTTATCCAAGTTTCGGAAATTCCACTAGTTCAACCCAAATAGCTCGGAATTTAATAAGAAAGAGATTTTTCTACACATATTTTAAAAAATGGATATGCACTCTTGAAACTTGTTAAAGATGCAAATGACCCATGGATCCAAACCTTTTAAAGAGAGTAACATTAAATTCTCAAGTGAACGTGCGGTGGGAAATTTACCTGAGATAAACAAGTCATTATTTTGCCCATTTACAAAAAGCTGACGTAACGATCATATATGATAGTAAAGTGAGTTATCATGCGTAATGGGCTATATTTTTTAAAGGAATGACTTATGGATTGGGAGTCAACACTCAGTTAAAAATCCCCTGCCTCCCCCCTTTTCCCGACGAATGCAAAACCTGGTGTATAAAAACTAAAAGGAGTTTACAGTCCCTAAAAATTACTAAGACTTTTCGGAATTATCTCTTTCTACAATTGTGCATTGTGTATTTCCATTTGACATGTATACTTTTTTCTTAAATCAAAACTTGAGTTTTCACTTTCCCTTTTTCTCGTAAACAAAAAAAAGATAGAAGGAAAATAGATCACAACAAAAATGAAAATTTTAGAGTTTATGTATGGCAAGAATTTAAATCAATAAAGAAATTTAAGTAAAGAAAATTTATTCACATGCCACAAATGAACCCAAAATTTTTGTTATCCAAGTTTTGGAAATTCCACTAGTTCAACCTTAATAACTCGGAATTTTATAAGAAAGAGATTTTTCTACACATGTTTGAAAAAATGGATATGCATGCTTGAAACATGTTCAAGATGCAAATGACCAATGGATCCAAACCTTTTAAAGAGAATAACATTAAATTCTCAAGTGAACATCCGGTGGGATATTTACACGAGTCAAACAAGCTATTATTTTGCCTATTTACTAAAAGTTAACCTAACGATCATAGATGATTGTAAAGTGAGTTATCATATGACGGGCTATATTTTTGTGAGGAATGACTTATAGATAGGGAGTCAACACTCAAATAAAATTCCCCCGCCTCGCCCTTTTCCCGAAGATTGCAGAACCTAATATATAAAAACTAAAAAGAGTTTACAATCCTTAAAAATTACTAACACTTTTTGGAATTATCTCTCTGTACATTTGTGCATTGTTCATTTCCATTTTAGATGTATACTTTTTTCTTAAATCAAAGATTGAGTTTTCACTTTCCCTTCATCTTGTAAACAAAAAAAGAGATAAAAGGCAAATACATCACAACAAAATAAAATTTTAGAGTTTATGTATGAAAAGAATTTAAAGCAACACAATATTTTAATTAAAGAAAATTTATTCCCACGCCACAAATGAACACAAAAGTTTTATTATGCAAGTTTGGCAAATTCCACAACTTCAACCCTAATAGCTCGAAATTTTAAAAGAAAGAGATTTTTCTACACATCTTTTAAAAAATGGATATGCAAACTTGAAACATGATAAAGATGCAATTGACCTATGGATCCAAACCTTTTAAAGATAATAACATTAAATTCTCAAGTGAACGTACGGTGGGATATTTACCCGAGTCAAACAAGCCATTATTTTGCCCATTTACAAAAAGCTGACCTAACGATCATTGATGATTGTAAAGTGATTTATCATGCGTAATGGGCTATATTTTTGGAAGGAATGACTTATGGATTTGGAGTCAACATTCAGTTAAAAATCCCCTGCAACCCCCTTTTGTCGTCGATTGCAGAACCTAATATATAAAATCTAAAAAGAGTTTACAATCCCTAAAATTTAGAGAGAATTTTTTAAATGATCTCTCTCTACATTTGTGCATTTTGTATTTCCATTTTAGAAGTATACTTTTTTCTTAAATCTAAACTTGAGTTTTCACTTTCCCTTCATCTCGTAGACAAAAAAAGAGATAAAAGGCAAATAGATCATAACAAAATAAAAATTTTAGAGTTTATGTGTGAAAAGAATTTAAAGAAATAAAAAAATTCAAGTAAATAAAATTTATTCTAACACCACAAATGAACAAAAATGTTTTATTATCCAAGTTTGGGAAATTCCACTAGTTCAATTCTAATAGCTCGGAATTTTATCAAAAAAGAGATTTTTCTACTAATGTTATAAAAAAGTGGATATGCATGCTTGAAACATGTTAAAAATTCAAAAGACCAATGGATCCAAAATTTTTAAAGAGAATAACATTAAATTCACAAGTGAACGTGCGGTGGGATATTTACTCGAGTCAAACAAGCCATTATTTTGCCCATTTACAAAAAGTTGACCTAACGATCATAGATGATTGTAAAGTGATTTATCATGCGTAACGGGCTATATTATTGTAAGGAATGACTTATGGATTGGCAGTCAACACTCAATTAACAATCCCCCGCCTCCCCTTTCCCGACTATTACAAAACATGATATATTAAAACTAAAAAGAGTTTCCAATCCATAAAAATTACAAACACTTTTTGGAATTATCTCTCTCTACATTTGTGCATTGTGCTTTTCCATTTTAGATGTATTCTTTTTTCTTAAATCAAAACTTGAGTTTTCAATTTCCCTTCATCTCATAAACAAAAAGAAAAGATTAAAGGCAAATAGATCACAACAAAAAGAAAATTTTAGAGTTTATGTATTGAAATAATTTAAAGCAATAAACAAATGTAAGTATAGAAAATTTATTTGCACACCACAAATGAACACAAAATTTTTGTTATCCAAGTTTGGAAAATTCCACTAGTTCAACCATAATAGCTCAGAATTTTATAAGAAAGAGATTTTTCTACACAAGTTATAAAAAATGGATATGCACGCACGAAACATGTTAACGAAGCAAATGACCTATGCATCCAAACCTTTTAAAGAGAACAACATTAAATTCTCAAGTGAACGTTCGGTGGGAATATAACCCGAGTCAAACAGGCCATTATTTTGCCCATTTACAAAAAGCTAACCTAACGATCATAGATGATTGTAAAGTGATTTATAATGCGTAACGGGCTATATTTTTGTAAGGAATGACTTATGGATTGGGAGTCAACAATCAGTTAAATATCCCCCGCCTCCCCCTTTTCCCAACGATAGCAGTACTTGATATATCAAAACAAAAAAGAGTTTATTATCCCTAAAAATTAAAGACACTTTTTGGAATTATCTCTCTCTACTTTTGTGCAGTGTGCATTTCCATTTTAGATGTATCCTTGTTTATTAAATCAAAGCTTGAGTTTTCACTTTACCTTCATCTCATAAACAAAAAAAGAGATAAAAGGCAAATAGATCACAGCAAAATGAAATTTTTTTAGTTTATGTATGGAAAGAATTTAAAGGAATAAATAAATGTAAGTAAAGAAAATTCATTCTGAACACAAAATTTTTGTTATCCAAGTTTGGGAAATTCCACTAGTTCAACCCCAATTGCTCGAAATTTTATCAGAAAGAGATTTTTCTACACATGTTTTAAAAATGGATATGCATGCTTGAAACATATTAAAGATGCAATTGATCTATGGATCCAAACATTTTAAAGAGAATAACATTAATTTCTTAAGTGAATGTGCGTTGCGATATTTACCCAAGTCAAACAAACCATTATTTTGCCTATTTACAAAAAGCTGACTTATCGATCATAGATGATTGTAAAGTGATTTATCATTCATAACGAGCTATATTTTTGAACGGAATGACTTACGGATTGGAAGTCAACACTCAGTTAAAAATACCCTGCCTCCCCCTTTTCCCAACGATTGCAGACTGATTTATAATAGCTAAAAAGAGTTTACAATCCCTAAAAATTACAGAAACTTTTAGGAATTATCTCTCTACATTTGTGCATTGTGCATTTCCTTTTTAGATGTATAATTTTTTCTTAAATCAAAACTTGAGTTTTCACTTTCCGTTCATCTTGTAAACCAAAAAAGAGATAAAACCAAAATCACAACAAAATGAAAATTTCAGAGTTTATGAATGGAAAGAATTTAAAGCAATAAACAAATGTAAGCAAAGAAAATTTATTCACACACCACATATCAACACAAAAGTTTTGTTATCCAAATTTGGGAAATTCATCTAGTTCAACCCTAATAGCTCGGAATTTTATAAGAAAGAGATTTTTCTACACATGTTTTGAAAAATGGACATGTATGTTTTAAACATGTTAAATATGCAAATGACCTATGGATACAAACCTTTTAAAGAGAATAACAATAAATTCTCAAGTGAACGAGTGGTGGGATATTTACCCGAGTTAAACAAGCCATTATTTTGCCCATTTACAAAAAGCTGAACTAACGATCATGGATGATTGTAAAGTGATTTATCATGCATAATAGGCTATATTTTTGTAAGGAATGACTTATGGATTGGGAGTCAACACTCAAATAAAAATCTCCCGCATCCACCTTTTCCCGATGATTGTTGAACCTGATATATAAAAACAAGAGTTTACAGACACTTTTTTGAATTATCTCTCTCTACATTTGTGCATTATGCATTTAAATTTTAGATGTATACTTTTTTCTTAAATCAAAACTTGAGTTATCATTTTCCCTTCATCTCGTAAACAAAAAAAGAGATAAAAGGCAAATAGCTCACAACAAAATGAAAATTTTAGAGTTTATATATGGAAAGAATTTAAAGAAATAAAAGAATATAAGTAAAGAATATTTATTCACACACCACAAATGAACACAAAAGTTTTGTTATCTAAGTTTGAAAAGTTCCACTAGTTCAACACTAATAGCTCTGATTTTTATAAGAAAGAGATTTTTCAACACATGTTTTAAAAAATGGATATGCATGCTTGAAACATGTTAAAGATGCAAATGACCTATGGATACAAACCTTTAAAAGTGAATAACATTGAATTGTCAAGTGAACGTGCGGTGGGATATTTTCTCGAGTCAAACAAGCCATTATTTTGCCCATTTACTAAAAGTTGACCTAACGATCATAGATGATTGTAAAGTGATTTATCATGCATAACGGGCTATATTTTGTAAGGAATGACTTATGGATTCAGAGTCAACACTGAAATAAAAATCTCCCGCCTCCACCTTTTCTCGACGATTGCAAAACCTGATATATAAAAACTAAAAAGAGCTTACATGGCCTAAAATGTATAGAGACTTTGTGAAATTATCTCTCTCTACATTTGTGGATTGTGCATTTCCATTTTAGATGTCTACTTTTTTCTTAAATCAAAACTTGAGTTTTCACTTTCCCTTCATCTAGTAAAAAAACAAGAGATAAAAGGCAAATAGATCATAACAAAATGAAAATTTTAGAGTTTATGTATGAAAAGAATTTAAAGCAATAAAAAATTGTATGTAATGAAAATTTATTCACACACCACAAATTAACATAAAAGTTTTGTTATCCAAGTTTGGCAAATTCCACTATTCAACCCTGATAGCTCGGAATTTTATAAGAAAGAGATTTTTCTACACTTGTTTTAAAAAATGGATATGCATGCTTGAAACATGTTAATGATGCAAATGACCCATGGATTCAAACCTTTTAAAGAGAATAACATTAAATTCTCAAGTGAACGTGTGGTGGGACCTGAGACAAACAAGCCATTATTTTGCCCATATACAAAAAGCTGACCTAACGATCATAGAAGATAGTAAATTGATTTATCATGTGTAACGGGCTTTATCTTTGTAAGGAATGATTTATGGATTGGGAGTCAACACTGAGTTAAAAATCCCATGCCTCCCCCTTTTCCCGACGATTGCAGAACCTGATATATAATAGATAAAAAGAGTTTACAATCCCTAAAAATTACATAAAACATTTTTTAATTATATCTCTCTACATTTGTGCATTGTGCATTTCCATTTTAGATCTATACTTTTTTCTAAAATCAAAGCTTGAGTTATCACTTTCCCTTTATCTCGTAAACAAAAAAAGAGATAAAAGGAAAATAGATCACAACAAAATAAAAATTTTAGAGTTTATGTATGGTAAAAATTTAGGGCAATAAACAAATGTAAGTGAGGAAAATTTATTCACACACCACAAATGAAACCAAAATTTTTGTTATCCAAGTTTGGGAAATTCCACTAGTTCAACCCTAATAGCTCGGAATTTTATAAGAAATAGATTTTTCTACACATGTTTTAAAAAATGGATATTCATGCTTGAAAAATTCTCAAGATGCAAATGTCCTATGGATCCAAACCTTTTAAAGAGAATAACAATAAATTTTCAAGTCAACATCCCGTGGGATATTTACCCGAATCAAACGAGCCATTATTTTGCCCATTTACTAAAAGCTCACCTAACAATCATAGATGATTGTAAAATGATTTATCAAGCGTAACGGGCTACATTTTTGTAAGGAATGACTTATGGATTGGGAGTCAACATTCAGTTAAAAATCCCTCGCCTCCCCCTTTTCCCGTCGATTGCAGAACTTGATATATAAAAAATAAAAAGAGTTTACAATCACTAAAAATTATAAACACTTTTTTCTAATTATCTCTCTCTACATTTGTGCATTGTGCATTTCCATTTTAGATGTATACTTTTTTCTTAAATCAAAGCTTGAGTTTTCACTTTCCCTTCATCTCGTAAACAAAAAAAGAGATAAAAGGCAAATAGATCACAACAAAATGAAAATTTTAGAGTTTATGTATGGAAAGAATTTAAAGAAATAAGCAAAAGTAATAATATAAAATTTATTCACACATCACAAATGAACAAAAAAAAATTTTTATCCAAGTTTCGGTAATTCCGCTAGTACATCCCTAATAACTCGAAATTTAATAAGTAAGAGATTTTTCTACACATGTTTTAAAAATGGATGTGCATGTTTGAAACATGTTAAAGATACAAATGACCGATGGATCCTAACCTTTTAAAGAGAATAACATTAAATTTTTATGTGAATGTGCAGTGGGATATTTACCTGAGTCAAACAAGCCATTATTTTGCGTATTTACAAAAAGTTGACATAAAGATCATAGATGATTTTAAAGTGATTATCATGCGTAACGGGCTAAATTTTTCTAAGGAATGACTTATGGATTGGGAGTCAACACTCAGTTAAAAATCCCCCGCCTCCCCCTTTGCCCGACGATTGCAGAACCTCGTATATAAAAACTAAAAAGAGTTTACAATAGCTAAAAATTACAGACACTTTTTGGAATTATCTCTCGCTACATTTGTGCACTATGCTTTTCCATTTTAGATGTATACTTGTTTCTTAAATCAAAACTTGAGTTTTCACTTTCCCTTCATCTCGTAAACAAAAAAAGAGATAAAAGGCAAATAGATCACAACAAAATGAAAATTTTAGAGTTTATGTATGGAAAGAATTTAAAGCAGTAAACAATAAGTAAAGAAAATTTATTTACACACCACAAATGAACACAAAAGTTTTGTTATCCAAGTTTGTGAAATTCCACAAGTTCAACCCTAATAGCTCGGAATTTTATAAGAAATAGATTTTTCTACACATGTTTTAAAAAATGAATATGCATTCTTGAAACATGTTAAAGATGTAAATGACCTATGGATCCAAACCTTTTGAAGAGAATAATTTTAAATTCTCCAGTGAACGTGCAGTGGGATATTTACCCGAGTCAAACAAGCCATTATTTTGCCCATTTACCAAAAGTTGACCTAACGATCATAGATGATTGTGAAGGGATTTATCATGCGCAACGGGCTATATTTTTTTAATGAATGACTTATGGATTGGGAGTCAACACTCAATTAAAAGTCCCCTGCCTCCCCCTTTTCCCGATGATTACAGAACTTTATATTTAAAAACTAAAAAGAGTTTAAAACCCCTCTTAAAGTTACAAAAACTTTTTGGAATTATGTCTCTCTACATTTGTGCATTGTGCATTTCCATTTTAGATGTATACTTTTTTCTTAAATTAAAACTTGAGTTTCCACTTTCCCTTCATCTCGAAAACAAAAAAAAAAAGAGATAAAAGGCAAATAGATCACAACAAAATGAAAATTTTAGAGTTTATAAAAGGAAAGAATTTAAAGCAATAAACAAATGTAAGTAATGAAAATTTATTCGCACACCACAAATGAACATAAAAGTTTTGTTATCCAAGTTTTGAAAATTCCACTAGTTCAACCCTAATAGCTCGGAATGTTATAAGAAAGAGATTTTTCTGCACATGTTTTAAAACATGGATATGTATGCTTGACACATGAAAAAGATGCAAATGACCTTTGGATCCAATCCTTTTAAAGAGAATAACATTAAATTCTCTAGTGAACGTGCGGTGGGATATTTACCCGAGTCAAACAAGCCAATCTTTTGCACATTTACAAAAAGTTGACCTAACAATCATAGATGATTGTAAAGTGATTTATGATGCATAACAGGCTATATTTTTTTTAAGGAATGACTAATGGATTGGGAGTCAACACTCAGTTAAAAATCCCCCACTTCACCCTTCTCCTAACTATTGCAAAACCTGATATATAAAAACTAAAAAGAGTTTATAATCCCTAAAAATTACAGACACTTTTTGGAATTATATCTCTCTACATTTGTGCATTGTGTATTTCCATTTTAGATGTATACTTTTTTCTTAAATACAAACTTGACTTTTCACTTTCCCTTCTTCTTGTAAATAAAAAATGAGATAAAAGGAAAATAGATCACAACAAAATTCAAATGGCCTATGGATCCAAACCTTTTAAAGATAATAACATTAAATTTTCAAGTGAAGGTGCGTTGGGATATTTACCCGACTCAAACAAGCCATTATTTTGCGCATTTACAAAAATCTAACCTAACAATCATAGATGATTTTAAAGTGATTTATCATGTGTAACGGGCTATGTTTCTGTAAGGAATGACTTATGGATTGGGAGTCAACACTCCGTTAAAAATCCCCTGCCTCCCCCTTTTCTCGACGATTGCAGAACCTGATATATAAAAACCGAAAAGAGTTAACAATCCCAAAAAATTACAGACACTTTTTGGAATTATCTCTCTATATTTGTACATTGTCCATTTCCATTTTAGATGTATAGTTTTTTCTTAAATGAAAACTTGGTCTTTTACTTTCCCTTCTTCTCGTAAACAAAAAATAGAGATAAAAGTCAAATAGAACACAACAAAATTAAAATTTTAAAGTTTATACATGGAAAGAATTTAAATTAATATATAAATATAAGTAAAGATAATTTATTCAGACCCCACAAATGAGCACAAATTTTTTTTTATCCAAGTTCGGGAAATTGCACTAGTTTAATCCTCATAGCTCGGAATTTTATGAGAAAACGATTTCTCTACAAATGTTTTAAAAAATGGATATGCATGCTTGAAACATGTTAAAGATGCAAATTACCAAAGGATCCAAAACTTTTAATGAGAATAACATTAAATTCTCAAGTGAACGTGCGGTGGGATATTTACCGGAGTCAAACAAGCCATTATTTTGCCCATTTACAAAAAGCTGACCAAACGATCATAGATGATTGTAAAGTGATTTATCATGCCCAATGGGAAATATTTTTTAAAGGAATAAATTATGGACTTGGAGTCAACACTCTGTTAAAAATCCCCTGCCTCCGCCTTTTCTCGACGTTTGCAGAACCTGATGAATAAAAACTAAAAAGAGTTTACAATCCCTAAAAATTACAGATACTTTTTGGAATTATCTCTCTCTAAATTTGTGCATTGTGCGTTTCCATTTTAGATGTATACTTTTTCTTAAATCAAAACTTGAATTTTCACTTTCCCTTCATCTCATAAACAAAAAAAGGGATAAAAGGCAAATAGATCACAAGAAAATGAAACTTTTACGATTTTTGTATGGAAAGAATTTAAAGCAATAAACAAATGTAAGTACAGAAAATTTATTCACACACCACAAATGAACACAAATGTTTTGTTATCCAAGTTTTGGAAATTCCACTAGTTCAACTCTAATAGCATGGAATTTTAAAAGAAAGAGATTTTTCTACACAGGTTTTAAAAAGTGGATATGCATGCTTGAAAAATGTTAAAGATGCAAATGACCTATGGATCCAATCCTTTTAAAAAGAATAACATTAAATTCTCAAGTGAACGTGCAGTGGGATATTTACCAGAGTCAAACAAGCCATTATTTTTCCCACTAACAAAAAGTTGACCTAACGATCATAGATGATTGTAACATGATTTATCATCTGTCACGGGCTATGTTTTTGTTTGGAATGACATATGGATTGGAAGTCAACACTCAATTAAAAATCCCCTACTTCCCCCTTTTCCCGACAATTGCAAAACCAGATATATAAAAACTAAAAAGAGTTTACAATCCCTAAAAATTACAGACACTTTTTTGAATTATCTCTCTCTAAAATTGTGCATTGTGCATTTCCATTTTAGATGTATAATTTTTTCTTAAATCAAAACTTGAGCTTCCATTTTCCCTTCATCTCGTAAACAAAAAAAGAGATAAAAGACAAATAGATCACAAAAAAATTAAAATTTTAGGGTTTATGTATGGAAAGAATTTAAAGCAATAAACAAATGTAAGTAAAGAAAATTTATTCACACACCACAAATGAACACAAAAGTTTTGTTATCCAAGTTTGGGAAATTCCACTTGTTCAACCCTAATAGATCGGAATTTTATAAGAAAGAGATTTTTCTACACATGTTTTAAAAAATGGTTAGGCATGCTTGAAACATGTTAAAGATGCAATTGACCTATGGATATAAACCTTTTGAAGAGAATAACATTAACTTCTCAAGTGAACGTGCGGTGGGATATTTACCCGAGACAAACAAGCCATTATTTTGCCCATTTACAAAATGTTGACCTAACGATCATTAGTGATTGTAAAGTGTTTTACCATGCATAACAGGCTATATTTTAGTAAGGAATGGCTTATGGATTGGGAATAAACACTCACTTATAAATCCCCCACCTCCCTCTTTTCCCGTAATTGCAAAACCTGATATATAAAAACTAAAAAAAGTATACAATTCCTAAATATTACAGAACTTTTTGGAATTATCTCTCTCTAAATTTTTGCATTTTGCATTTCTATTTTAGATGTTTACTTTTTTCTTAAACCAAAACTTGAGTTTTCACTTTTCCTTCATCTCGTAAAAAAAACTGAGTAAAAAAGTAAAAAGACCACAAGAAAATGAAAATTTTAGGGTTTATGTATGGAAAGAATTTAATGCAATAAACAAATTTAAGTAAAAAAAATGTATTCACACACCACAAATGAACACAAAAGTTTTGTTATCCAAGTTTGGGAAATTCCACTTGTTCAACCCTAATAGCTCAGAATTTTATATGAAAGAGATTTTTCCACCCAAGTTTTAAAAAATGGATTGGCATGCTTGAAAAATGTTAAAGATTCAAATGACCTAATGATCCAAACCTTTTAAAGATAATAACATTAAATTCACAAGTGAAGGTGCGTTGGGATATTTACCCGAGTCAAACAAGCCTTTAGTTTTCCTATTTACAAAAAGCTGACCTAACGATCATAGATAATTGTAAAGTGATTTATCATGTTTAACGGGTTATATTTCTGTAACGAATGACTGCTGGATTTGGAGTCAACACTCCGTTAAAAATCTCCCGCCTCCCCCTTTTCCCGACGATTGGAGAACTTGATATATAAAAACTAAAAAGTTTTTACAATCCCAAAAAATTATAGAAACTTTTTGGAATTATCTCCTACATTTTTACGTTGTGAATTTTCATTTTAGATGTATACTTTTTTCTTAAATCAAAACTTGAGTTTTCACCTTCCCTTCATCGCGTAAACAAAAGAAAGAGATAAAAGGCAAATAGAACACAACAAAATGAAAATTTTAAAGTCGGTACATGGAAAGAATTTAAAGCAATAAACAAATGTAAGTAAAGATAATTTTTTCACTCCCTACAACTGAGTACAAAAGTTTTGTTATCCAAGTTTAGGAAATTCCACTAGTTTAACCCTCATAGCTCAGAATTTTATAAGAAAATGATTTCCCTACACATGCTTTAAAAAATGGATATGCATGCTTGAAACATGTTAAAGATGCAAATTACCAATGGATCAAAACCTTTTAAAGAGAATAACATTAAATTCTCAAGTGAACGTGCGGTGGGATATTTACAGGAGTCAAACAAACCATTATTTTGCCCATTTACAAAAAGCTGACCTAACGATCATTGATGATTGCAAAGTGATTTATCATGTGTAACGAGCTATATTTTTGTAAGGAATGAATTATGGAGTGGGAGTCAACACTCAGTTAAAAATCCCCCACCGACCCCTTTTCCCGACGATTGCAAAACCTGATATATAAAAACTAATATGAGTTTACAATCCCTAAAAAATACTGACACTTTTTGGAATCATCTCTTTCTACATTCGTGCATTGTGCATTTCCATTTTAGATGTATACTTTTTTCTTAAATACAAACTTGATTTTTCACTTTCCCTTCATCTTGTAAACAAAAAAAAAGAGATAAAAGGAAAATAGATCACAACAAAATGAAAATTTTAGAGTATGTGCATGGAAAGAATTTAAAGAAATAAACAAATGTAAGTAAAGAAAATTTATTCACATACCACAAATGAAAACAACAGTTTTGTTATCATAGTTTGGGAAATTCCACTAGTTCAACCCTAATAGCTCGGAATTTTATAAGAAAGAGGTTTTTCTACACATGTTTTAAAAAATAGATATGCATTGTTGAAACATGTTAAAGATGCAAATGACCTATGGTTCCAAACCTTTTAAAGAGAATAACATTAAATTCTCAAGTGAACGTGCGGTGGGATATTTACCCGAGTCAAACAAGCCATTACTTTGCCCATTTACAAAAAACTGACCTAACAATCATAGATGAATATAAAGTGATTTATCATGCATAACGGGCTATATTTTTTTCAGGAAAGACGAATGGATTGGGAGTCAACACTGAGGTAAAAATCCCCTGCCTCCCCCTTTTCTTGATGATTGCAAAACCTAAAATATAAAAACTATAAAGAGTTTACAATCACTAAAATTTACCTACACTTTTTGGAATTATCTCTCTACATTTGTGCATTGTGCATTTCCATTTTAGATGTATACTTTTTTGTTAAATCAAATCTTGAGTTTTCACTTTCCCTTTATCTCGTAAACATAAAATGAGTTAAAATGCAAATAGATCACAAGAAAATGAAATTTTTAGGGTTTATGTATGGAATGAATTTAAAGCAATAAACAAATGAAAGTAAAGAAAATTTATTCACACACCACAAATGAACGCAAAAGTTTTGTTATCCAAGTTTGGGAAATTCCACTAGTTCAACCCTAATAGTTCAAAATTTTATAAGAAAGAGATTTTTCCACACATGTTTTGAAAAAATGGATAGGCATGCTTGAAACATGCTAAATATGCATATGACCTATGGATCCAAAACTTTTAAAGATAATAACATTAAATTCTCAAGTGAATGTGCGTTTGGACATTTTCCAGAGTCAAATAAGCCATTATTTTGCCCATTTATGAAAGGTTGACCTAACGATCATAGATGATAGTAAAGTGACTCATCATGCGTAACGGGCTATATTTTTGTAAGGAATGACTTAAGGATTGTGAGTCAACACTCAAATAAAAAACCCCCACCTCCCCCTTTTCCCGACGATAGCAGAACCTGATAAATAAAAACTAAAAAGAGCTTACATTCCCTAAAAATTACAGACACTTTTTGGAATTATCTCTCTCTACATTTGTGCATAGTGAATTTCCATTATAGATGTATACTTTTTTCTTAAATCAAAACTAGAGTTTTCACTTTCCCTTCATCTCACAAACAAAAAAAGAGATAAAAGGCAAATAGATCACAACAAAACAACAATTTTAGAGTTTATTTATGGAAAGAATTTAAAGCAATAAAAAAAATGTAAGTAAAAAAAATTTATTCACATACCACAATTGAACCCAAAACTTTTGTTATCCTATTTTGGGAAATACCACTATTTCAACCCTAATAGTTAGGAATTTTATAAGAAAGAGATTTTTCAACACATGTTTTAAAAAATAGATATGCATTGTTGAAACATGTTAAAGATGCAAATGACATTAAATTCTCAAGTGAACGTGCGGTGGGATATTTACCCGAGTCAAACAAGCCATTACTTTGCCCATTTACAAAAAGCTGACCTAACAATCATAGATGATTGTAAAGTGATTTATCTTGCGTAATGGGCTATATTTTTTTAAGGAACTATTATTGTAATGGGAGTCAACACTCAGTTAAAAATCCGCCTCCCCCTTTTCCTGACGATTGTAGAACCTGATGTATAAAAACTAAAAAGAGTTCACAATCCCTAAAACTTACAGACACTTTTTGGAATTATCTCTCTCTACATTTGTGCATTTTACATTTCCATTTTAGATGTATACTTTTTTCTTAAATCAAAACTTGATTTTTCACTTTCCCTTTAGCTCATAAACAAAATAATAGATACAAGGCAAATAGATCACAAGAAAATGAAAATTTTAGGGTTTATGTATGGAAAGAATTTAAAGCAATAAACAAATGTAAGTAAAGAAAATTTATTCACACACCACAAATGAATGCAAAAGTTTTGTAATTTAAGTTTGGGAAATTCCACTAGTTCAACCCTAATAGCTTGGAATTTTTTAAGAAGGAGATTTTTCCACACATGTTTTAAAAAATGGATAGGTATGCTTGAAACATGGTAAAGATGCAAATTACCTATGGATCCAAACCTTTTAAAGATAATAACATCAAATTCTGAAGTCAACGTGCGTTGGGATATTTACCTGAGTCAAACAAGCCATTATTTTGCCCATTAACAAAAACCTGACCTAACGATCATAGATGATTGTAAAGTGATTTATCATGCGTAACAGGCTATATTTTTGTAAGGAATGATTTAAGGATTAGGAGTCAAAATTCAAATAAAAATCCCCTCCTCCCCCTTTTCCCGACGATAGTAGAACCTTATATATAAAACTAAAAAGAGTTTACAATCCCTAAAAATTACAGACACTTTTTGGAATTATCTCTCTCTACATTGTTGCATTGTGCATTTCCATTTTAGATGTATACTTTTTTCTTAAATCAAAACTTGATTTTTCATTTTCCCTTAATCTCATAAACAAAAAAGAGATAAAGGCAGATAGATCACAACTAAACGAAAATTTTAGAGTTTATGTAAGGAAAGATTTAAAGCAATAAAAAATGTTAGTAAATCAAATTTATTCACACACAACAATTGAACACCAAAGTTTTGTTATACTAGTTTGAGAAATTCCACTAGTTCAACCCTAATAGCTCGGAATTTTATAACAAAGAGATTTTTCTACAAATGTTTTAAAAAATAGATATGCATTGTTGAAACATGTTAAAGATGCAAATGACCTATGGATCCAAACCTTTTAAAGAGAAAAACATTAAATTCTCAAGTGAACGTGCGGTGGGATATTTACCCGAGTAAAACAAGCCATTACCTTGCCCATTTAGAAAAAGCTGATCAAACAATCATAGATGATTGTAAAGTGATTTATCATGCGTAACAGACAATATTTTTCTAAGGAACGACTAATGGATTGGGAGTCAACACTCAAACAAAAATCTCTTGCCTCCCCCTTTTCCAAACGATTGCAGAACCTGATATATGAAAACTAAATAGAGTTTAAAATCCCTAAAACTTACAGACACTTTTTGGAATTATCTCTCTACATTTCTGCATTGTGCATTTCCAATTTAGATGTATACTTTTTTCTTAAATCAAAACTAGAGTTTTCACTTTCCTTTCATCTCTGAAAAAAAAAAAGATAAAAGGCAAATAGATCACAACAAAATGAAAATTTTAGAGTTTCTGCATGGAAAGAATTTCAAGAAATAAACAAATGTAATGAAAATTTATTCACACACCACAAATGAACACAAAAGTTTTGTTATCCAAGTTTGGGAAATTCCACTAGTTCAACCCTAATAGCTCGGAATTTTATAAGAAAGAGATTTTTCTACACATGTTTTAAAAAATGGACATGCATGCTTGAAACATGTTAAAGATGCAAATGACCTATGGATCCAAACCTTTTATAGAGAAAAACATTAAATTCTCAAGTGAACGAGTGGTGGGATATTTACCTGAGTCAAACAATCCATTATTTCGCCCATTTACAAAAAGTTGCACTAACGATCATGGATGATTGTAAAGCGATTTATCATGCGTTACGGGCAATATTTTTGAAAGGAATGACTTATGCATTGGGAGTCAACACTCAAATAAAAATCTCCCGCCTCCACCTTTCCTTACGATTGCAGAACCTGATATATAAAAACTACATGGAGTTTACAGATACTTTTTGGAATTATCTCTCTCTAATTTTATGCATTATGCATTTCCATTCTAGATGTATACTATTTCTTCAATCAAAACATGAGTTTTCATTTTCCCTTCATCTCGTAAACATAAAAAGTGTTAAGAGGCAAATAGATCTTTACAAAATGAAAATTTTAGTGTTCATGTATGGAAAAAATTTAAAGCAATAAAAAAATATAAGTAAAGAAAATTTATTCACACACCACAAATGAACACAAAAGTTTTGTTAATCTCACAACACAAATGAACACAAAATTTTTGTTATCCAAGTTTGGGTAATTCCACTAGTTCAACTCTAGTAGGTCGGAATTTTATTACAAAGAGACTTTTCTACACATGTTTTAATAAATGGATATACATGCTTGAAACATGTTAAAAATTCAAATGACCTATGGATCCAAACCTTTTAAAGAGAATAAAATTAAATTCTCAAGTGAACAAGCGGTGGGATATTTACCCGAGTCTAACAAGCCATTATTTTGCCCAATTAGAAAAAGCTTACCAAATTATCATAGATGACTAAAAAGTGATTTATCATGTGTAACGGGCTATATTTTTGTAAGGAGTTACTTATGGATTGGGAGTCAACACTCAATTAAAAATCATCCGCCTTCCCCTTTTCCCGACTATTGCAGAACCTGATATATAAAAACTAAAAAGAGTTTACAATCCCTCAAAATTACTGACACATTTTGGAATTATCACTCTCTACATTTGTGCATTGTGTATTTCCATTTTAGATGTATACTTTTTTCTTAAATACAAACTTGAGTTTTCAATTTTCCTTCATCACATAAACAAAAAAAAAGAGATAATAGGCAAATAGATCACAACAAAATGAAAATTTTAGAGTTTATGTATACAAAGAATTTAAAGCAATAAACAAATGTAAGTAAAGAATATTAATTCACACACCACAAATGAACACAAAAGTTTTTTTATCCAAATTTGGGAAATTCCACTAGTTCTACGCAAATAGCTTGGAATTTTACAAGAAAGAGATTTTTCTACCCATGAATTAAAAAATGGATATGCATGCTTGAAACATGTTAAAGATGCAAATGACCTATGGATCCAAACCTTTTAAAGAGAATACATTAACTTCTCAAGTGAACGTGTGGTAGGATATTTGCTTGAGTCAAACAAGCCAATTTTTTGTCCATATGCAAAAACCTGACCTAACAATCATATATGATTGTAAAGTGATTTATCAAGCGTAACGGGCTATATTTCTGTAAGAAATGACTTATGGATTGGGTGTCAACACTCAGTTAAAAATCCCCTACCTCCCCCTTTTCCCGACAATTGCAGAACCTGATATATAAAAACGAAAAAATAGTTTACAATCCCTTAATATTACACACGCTTTTAGGAATTATCTCTCTCTAAATTTGTTCATTGGGCATTTCCATTTTAGATGTATACTTTTTTCTTAAATCAAAACTTGAGTTTTCACTTTCCCTTCATCTCGTCAACAAAAAAAAAAAAAAAAAAGATAAAAGGAAAATAGATCACAAAAAAATGAAAATTTTAGAGTTTATTTTTGGAACGAATCTAAAGCAATAAACAAATGTAAGTAAAGAAACTTCATTCACACACCACAAATGAACACAAAGTTTTGTTATCCAAGTTTGGGAAATTCGACTAGTTCAACCCTAATAGCTCAGAATTTTACAAGAAAGGGATTTTTCTACACATGTTTTAAAAAATGGATATGCATGCATGAACCATGTTAAAGATGCAAATGACCTATGGATCCAAACCTTTTAAAGAGAATAACATAAAAAATTCTCAAGTGAACATGCGGTGGGGTTTTTACTAGTGTCAAACAAGCCATTATTTTGCTCATTTACAAAAAGCTGACCTAAGGATCATAGATGATTGCAAAGTGATTTATCATGCGTAACATGCTATATTTTTGTAAGGAAAGACTGAAGAATTGGGAGTCAACACTTGGTTAAAAATCCCCCGCGTCCCCCATTTCCCGACGATTGGAAAACCTGATATATAAAAACTAAAAAGAGTTTATGGATGGTTTTTAGAATTATCTCTCTCTACATTTGTGCATTGTGCATTTTCATTTTAGATGTATACTTTTTTCTTAAATCAAAACCTGAGTTTTCACTTTCCCTTCATCTCATTAACAAAAAACGAGATAAAAGACAAATAGATCATAAAAAAATGAAAATTGAGGGTTTATGTATGGAAAGAATTTAAAGCAATAAACAAATGTAAGTAAAGAAAATTGATTCATACACCACAAATGAACACAAAAAAATTTTTATCCAAATTTTGGGAAATTTCACTAGTTTAACATGTTAAAAACAAATGGATAGGCATGCTTGAAACATGTTAAAGATGCAAATGACCTATGGATCAAAACCTTTTAAAGATAAAAACATTAAATTCTCAAGTGAACGTGCGTTGGGAAATTTACCCAACTCAAACAAGCCATTATTTTTCAAAGTGATTTATCATGCGTAACATGCTATATTTTTGTAAGGAAAGACTGAAGGATTGGGAGTCAACACTTGGTTAAAAATCCCCCGCCTCCCCCATTTCCCAACGATTGGAAAACCTGATATATAAAAACTAAAAAGAGTTTACGGATGGTTTTTAGAATTATCTCTCTCTACATTTGTGCATTGTGCATTTTCATTTTAGATGTATACTTTTTCCTTAAATCAAAATTTGAGATTTCACTTTCCCTTCACCTCGTAAACAAAACAAGAGATAAAAGGCAAATTGATCACAACAAAATGAAAATTTTAGAGTTTATGTATGGAAAGAATTTAAAGTAATAAAAAAATGTAAGTAATGAAAATTTATTCACACACCACTAATGAATACAAAAGTTTTGTTATCCAAATTTCGGAAATTCCACTAGTTCAACTCTAATAGCCCGGAATTTAATAAGAGATTTTTCTACACATTTTTAAAAAAATGGATATGCACGCTTGAAACATGTTAAAGTTGCAAATGAACTATGGATCCAATCCTTTAAAAGAGAGTAACATTAAATTCTCAAGTGAACGTGATGTGGGAAATTTACCTGAGACACACAAGCCATTATATTGCCTATTTACAAAAAGTTGACCTAACGATCATATATGATAGTAAAGTGATTTATCATGCGTAATGGGCAATATTTTTGAAAGGAAGGACTTATGGATTGGGAATCAACACTCAGTTAAAAATCCCCCGCCTCCCCCTTTTCCTGGCGATTGCAAAACCTAATTTATAAAAACTAAAAAGAGTTTATATTCCCTAAAAATTACTAAGACTTTTTAGAATTATCTCTCTCTACATTTGTGCCTTGTGTATTTACAATTTAGATATAAACTTTTATCTTAAATCAAAACTTGAGTTTTCACTTTCCCTTTATCTCATAAACAAAAAAAGAGATAAAAGGAAAATAGATCACATCAAAATGAAAATTTTAGAGTTTATGTATGGTAAGAATTTAAAGTAATAAACAAATTTAAGTAAAGAAAATTTATTCACATACCACAAATGAACCCAAAATTTTTGTTATCCAAGTTTAGGAAATTCCACTAGTTCAACCCTAATAGCTCAGAATTTTATAAGAAACAGATTTTTCTACACATGTTTTAAAAAATGGATATGCATGCTTGAAACTTGTTCAAGATGCAAATGACCTAATGATCCAAACCTTTGGAAGAGAATAACATTAAATTCTCAAGTGAACATCCGGTGGGATATTTACCCGAGTCAAACAAGCCATTTTTTCCCCAATTACTAATAGTTTAGCTAACGATCATAGATGATTGTAAAGGGAGTTATCATGCGTAATGGGCTATATTTTTTTAAGGCATTGACTCAAATAAAATTCCGCCACCTTGCCCTTTTCCCAACGATTGCATAACCTCATATATAAAAACTAATAAGAGTTTACAATCCCTAAAATTTACTGACACTTTTTAGAATTTTCTCTCTCTACATTTGTGCATCGTGCATTTCCATTTTAGATGTATACTTTTTCTTAAATTGAAGCTTGAGTTTTCACTTTCCCTTCATTTCGTAAACAAAAAAAGAGATCAAAGGCAAATATATCACAACAAAATGAGAATTTTAGAGTTTATGTTTGGAAAGAATTTAAAGAAATAAACAAAAGTAAGAAAAGAAAATTTATTCACGCACCACAAATGAATACAAAAGTTTTGTTATCAGAGTTTGGGAAATTCCACTAGTTCAACCCTAATAGCTCGGAATTTTATAAAAAGAGATTTTCCTACACATGTTTTAAAAAATAGATGTGCATGCTTGAATCAAGTTAAAGATACAAATGACCAATGGATCCAAACCTTTTAAAGAGAATAACATTAAATTCTCATGTGAACATGCGGTGGGCTATTTACCTGAGTCAAACTAGCCATTACTTTACCCATTTACGAAAAGTTGACATAAAGATCATAGATGCTTGTAAAGTGATTTATCATGTCTAACGGGCTATACTTTTTGTAAGGAATGACTTATGGATTGGGAGTCAACACTCAGTTAAAAATCCTTTGCCTCCCCCTTTTCCCGACGATTGCAGAACCTGGTATATAAAAACTAAAAAGAATTTACAATCCCAATATATTAAAGACACTTTTTTGGAATTATCTCTCTCTACATTTGTGCACTACGCATTTCCATTTTAGATTTATACATTTTTCTTCAATCAAAGCTTGAGTTTTCACTTTCCCTTCATCTCGTAGAATAAAAAGAGAGAAAAGGCAAATAGATTACAACAAAATGAAAATTTTAGAGTTTATGTATGAAAAGAATTTAAAGCAATAAGCAAATGTAAGTAAATAAAATTTATTCTCACACCACAAATGAACAAAAATTTTTTATTATCCAAGTTTGGGAAATTGCACTAGTTCAACCCTAATAGCTCGGAATTTGATCAGAAAGAGACTTTTCAACTAATGTTTTAAAAAATGGATATGCATACTTGAAACATGTTAAAGATGCAAATGACCAATGGATTCAAAATTTTTAAAGAGAATAACTTTACATTCTCAAGTGCACGTGCGGTGGGACACTTACCCGAGTCAAACAAGCCATTATTTTGCCCATTTACAAAAAGCTGACCTATCGATCATAGAAGATTGAAAAGTGATTTATCATGCGTAATGGGCTATATTTTTGTAAGGAATGACTTTTGGATTGGGAGTCAACACTCTCTTAAAAATCACCCGCCTCCCCTTGTCCCGACTATTGAAGAACCTAATATATAAAAACTAAAAAGAGTTTCCAATCCATCAAAATTAATGACACTTTTTGGAATTATCTCTCTTGACATTTATGCATTGTGCATTTCAATTTTAGATGTATACTTTTTTCTTAAATCAACACTTGAGTTTTCAATTTCCCTTCATCTAGTAAACAAAAAAAGACATCAAAGGCAAATAAATCACAACAAAATGAACATTTTAGAGTTTATGTATGGAAATAATTTAAAGCAATAAACAAATGTAAGTATAGAAAATTTATTCTCACACCACAAATGAACACAAAAATTTTTTTATCCAAGTTTTGGAATTTCCAATAGATCAACTCTAATAGCTCGGAATTTTATAAGAAAGAGATTTTTCTACACAAGTTTTAAAAAATGTACATGCATGCTTGAAACATGTTAAAGAATCAAATGACCTATGCATCCAAACCTTTTAAAGAGAATAAAATTAAATTCTCAAGTGACCGTGCGGTGGGATATTTACCCGAGTCAAACAAGCCATTATTTTGCCCATTTACAAAAAGCTAACCTAATGATCGTAGATGATTGTAACATGATTTATCATGCGTAATGGGCTATATTTTTGTAAGAAATGACTTATTGATTGGGAGTCAACACTCAATTAAAAATCCCCCGCCTCCCCCTTTTAACGATAGAAAAACTTGATTTACTAAAACTAAAAAGAGTTTACAATCCCTATAAATTACAGACACTTTTTGGAATTATCTCTCTCTACTTTAGTGCAGTGTGCATTTCCATTTTAGATGTATATTTTTTTCTTAAATCAAAGCTAGTGTTTACACTTTCCCTTCGGCTCGTAAACAAAAAAAGAGATAAAAGGCAAATAGATCACATCAAAATGAAAATTTTAGAGTTTATGTATGGAAGGAATTTAAAGGAATAAATAAATGTAAGTAAAGAAAATTTATTCACACACCACAAATGAACACAAAAGTTTTGTTATCCAAGTTTGGGAAATTCCACTAGTTCAACCCAAATAGCTCGGAATTTTATAAGAAAGAGATTTTTCTACACATGTTTTAAAAAGTGGATATGCATGCTTGAAACATGTGAAAGAAGCAAATGACCTATGGATCCAAACCTTTTAAAGAGAATAACATGAAATTCTAAAGTGAATGTACGGTGGGATATTTACACAAGTCAAACAACCCATTATTTTGCCCATTTACAAAAAGCTGACCTATCGATCATGGATGATTGTAAAAGGATTTATCATGCGTAACGGGCTATATTTTTGAAAGGAATGACTTATGGATTGGGAGTCAACACTCTGTTAAAAATCCCCCGCCTCCCCCTTTTTCCTGACGATTACAGAACCTGATTTATAAAATCTAAAAATAGTTTACAATCCCTAAAAATTACAGACACTTTTAGGAATTATCTCTCTCGACATTTGTGCATTGTGCATTTCATTTTTAGATGTATACTGTTTTTCATAAATAAAAACTTGAGTTTTCACTTTCCCTTCATCTCGTAAACTAAAAATTAAGATTAAAGCCCAACTGATCACAACAAAATGAAAATTTCAGAGTTTATGAATGGAAAGAATTTAAAGCAATAAAAAAATTTAAGAAAAGAAAATTTATTCACACACCACATATCAACACAAAAGTTTTGTTATCCAAGTTTGGGAAATTCCACTAGTTCAACCCTAATAGCTCGGAATTTTATAAGAAAGAGATTTTTCTACACATGTTTTAAAAAATGACTTGCATGCTTGAAACATGTTAAAGATGAAAATGACCTATCGATCCAAACCTTTTACAGAGAATAACATTAAATTCTCAAGTGAACGAGTGGTAGGATATTTACCGGAGTCAAACAAGCCATTATTTTGCCCATTTACAAAAAGCTGAACTAACGGTCATGGATGATTGTAATGTGATTTATCATGCCTTACGGGCTATATTTTTGTAAGGAATGACTTATGCATTGGGAGTCAACACCCAGATAAAAATCTCCCGCCTCCACCTTTTCCCGACGAACGACAGAACCTGATATATAAAAACTAAAAAGAGTTTACAGAAACTTTTTGGAATTATCTCTCTTACTATTATACATTGTGCATTTCCATTTTAGATGTATACTTTTTCTTAAATCAAAACATGAGTTTTCATTTTCCCTTCATCTCGTAAACAAAAAAAGTGTTAAAAGGCAAATAGATCACAACAAAATGAAAATTTTAGTGTTTTTGAATGGAAAGAATTTAAAGCAATAAAAAAATATAAGTAAAGAAAATTTATTCATACACCACAAATGAACACCAAAGTTTTGTTATCCAACTTTGGGAAATTCCGCTAGTTCAACACTAGTAGCTTAGAATTTTATAAGAAAGAGATTTTTCTACACATGTTTTAAGAAATGGATTTGCATGCTCGAAACATGTTAAAGACGCAAATGACCTATCGATCCAAACCTTTAAAAGAGAATAACATTAAATTCTCAAGTGAACGTGCGATGGGCTATTTTCCCGAGTCAAATAAGCCATTATTTTGCCCATTTACTAAAAGTTGACCTAACGATCATAGATGATTGTAAAGTGATTTATCATGCGTAACGGGCTATATTTTTGTAAGTCATGACTTATGGATTGGAGTCAACACTCAAATAAAAATCTCCTGCCCCCACCTTTTCCCGACGATTAAAGAACCAGATATATAAAAACTAAAAAGAGTTTACATGGCCAAAAAATTACAAAGACTTTTTGGAATTATCTCTCTCTACATTTGTGCGTTGTGCATTTCCATTTTAGAGGTATACTTTTTTCTTAAATCAAAACTTGAGTTTTCACTTTCCCTTCATCTCGTAAACAAAACAAGAAATAAAAGGCAAATAGATCACAAAAAAATGAAAATTTGAGAGTTTATGGGTGGAAAGAATTTAAAGCAATAAAAAAATGTTAGTAATGAAAATTTATTCATACACCACAAATGAACACAAAAGTTTTGTTATCCAAGTTTTGGAAATTCCACTAGTTCAATCCTAATAGCTCGGAATTTTATAAGAAATAGATTTTTCTACACATGTTTTAAAAAATGGATATGCATGCTTGAAACATATTAAAGATGCAAATGACCCATGGATCCAAACCTTTTAAAGAGAATAACATTAAATTCTCAAGTGAACGTCCGACGGGAAATTTACCTGAGACGAACAAGCCATTATTTTGCCAATTTAAAAAAAACTGACCTAACGATCATAGATGATAGTAAATTGATTTATCATGCATAACAGGCTTTATTTTTTGTAAGGATTGATTTATGGATTGGGAGTCAACACTGAGTTAAAAATCCTCTACCTCCCCCTTTTCCCGACGATTGCTAGACCTAATATATAATAACTAAAAAGAGTTTACAATCCATAAAAATTACAAACAATTTTTGTAATTATCTCTCTCTACATTTGTGCATTGTGCATTTCCATTTTAGATGTATACTTTTTTCTTAAATCAAAGCTTGAGTTATCACTTTCCCATTATCTCGTAAACAAAAAAAGAGATTAAAGGAAAATAGATCACAAAAAAATGAAAAATTTAGAGTTCATGTATGGTAGGAAGTTAGGACAATCAACAAATGTAAGGAACATTTATTCACACACCACAAATGAACCCAAAATTTTTGTTATTAAAGTTTGGGAAATTCCCCTAATTCAACCCTAATACCTCAGAATTTTATAAGAAAGAGAATTTTCTACACATGTTTTAAAAAATGGATATGCATGCTTGAAACATGTTCAAGATTCAAATGACCTATGGATCCAAACAATTTAAAGAGAATAACATTAAATTCTCAAGTGAACATCCGGTGGAATATTTACCCGAGTCAAACAAGCCATTATTTTGCCTATTTACTAAAAGTTGACCTAACGATCATAGATGATTGTAAAGTGATTTATTATGCATAATGGGCTATATTTTTTTAAGGAATGACTTATGGATAGGGAGTCAACACTCAAAGAAAAATCCCCCGTCTCCCCCTTTTCTCGACGATTGCAGAACCTGAAATATAAAAACTAAAAAGAGTTTACAATCCGTAAAAATTATAGACACTTTTTGGAATTTTCTCTCTCGATATTTGTGCATTGTGCATTTCTATTTTAGATGTATACTTTTTTCTTAAATCAAAGCTTTAGTTTTCACATTTCCTTCATCTCATAAACAAAAAAAGAGATCAAAGGCAAATAGATCATAACAAAATGAAAATTTTAGAGTTTATGTATGGAAAGAATTTAAAGAAATAAAAAAAAGTAATAAAAGAAAATTTATTCAAACTTCACAAATGAACACAAAAGTTTTGTTATCCAAGTTTGGGAAATTCCACTAGTTCAACCCGAATAACTCAAAATTTTATTAGACAGAGATTTTTCTTCACATGTTTTAAAAAATGGATGCGCATGTTTGAAACTTGTTAAAGATTCAAATGACCTATGGATCCAAACCTTTTATAGAGAATAACATTAAATTTTTATGTGAATATGCAGTGGAATATTTACCAAAGTCAAACAAGCCATTATTTTGCCCATTTACCAAAAGTTGACATAAAGATCATAGATGATTGTGAAGTGATTTATCATTCGTAATGGGCTATATTTTTGTAACGAATGACTTATGGATTGGGAGTCAACATTCAGTTAAAAATCCCCCGCCTCCCCCTTTTCCCGATGATTGCAGAACCTTGTATAAAAAATTAAAAAGGGTTTATAATACCTAAAAATTACAAACACTTTTTGGAATTACCACTCTCTACATTTGTGCACTACGCAATTCCATTTTAGATGTATACTTTTTTCATAAATCAAAACTTGAGTTTTCACTTTCCCTTCATCTCATAAACAAAAAAAAGTGATAAAAGGCAAATACATCACAAAAAAATGAAAATTTTAGAGTTTATGTATGGAAAGAATTTAAAGCAGTAAACAAATGTGAGTAAAAAAAAATTATTCACACACCACAAATGAACACAAAAGTTTTGTTATCCAAATTTTGGAAATTCCACAAGTTCAACCCTAATAGCTCGAAATTTTATAAGAAAGAGATTGTTATGCACATGTTTTAAAAAATGGATATGCATGTTTGAAACATGTTAAAGATGCAAATGACATATGGATCCAAACCTTTTAAAGAGAATATCATTAAATTCTCAAGTGAACGTGCGGTGGGATCTTTACTCGAGTCAAACAAGCCATTAGTTTGCCCATTTACAAAAAGCTGACCTAATGATCATTGATGATTGTAAAGTGATTTATCATTCGTAATGAGCTATATTTTTGTAAGGAATGACTTACTGATTGGGAGTCAACATTCAGTAAAAAATCCCTCTCCTCCCCTATTTCCCGTCGATTGCAGAACTTGATAAATAAAAACTAAAAATAGTCTACAATCCCTAAAAAATACAGAGTCTTTTTGGAATTATCTCTCTCTACATTTTTGCATTGTCTTTTGCATTTTATATGTATACTTTTTTCTTAAATCAAAACTTGAGTTTTCACTTTCCCTTCTTCTCGTAGACAAAAACAAAGATAAAAGGCAAATAGATCACAAAAAAAAATTTAGAGTTTATGTATGAAAAGAATTTAAAGCAATAAAAAAATGTAAGTAAATAAAATTTATTCTCGCACCACAACTGAAAAAAAAAAGTTTTGTTATCCAAGTTTAGAAAATTCCACTAGTTCAACCCTAATAGCTCGGAATTTTATAAGAACGAGATTTTTCTACTAATGTTTTAAAAAATGGATATCCATGCTTGAAACATGTTAAAGATTCAAATGACCCATGGATCCAAAAATTTTAAAGAGGATAACATTAAATTCTCAAGTGAACGTGCGGTGGGATATTTACCTGAGTCAAACAAGCCATTATTTTGCCCATTTACAAAAAGCTGACGAACGATCGTAGATGAAAGTAAAGTGATTTATCTTGCGTAACGGACTATATTTTTGTAAGTAATGACTTATGGATATGGATTCAACACTTAGTTAAAAATCCCCCTCCTCCCTTTTCCCAACGAATGCAGAACCTAATATATAAAAACTAAAAAGAGGTTCCAATCCATAAAAATTACAAACACTTTTTGGAATTATCTCTCTCTACATTTGTGCATTGTGCATTTCCATTTTAGATGTATACTTTTTTCTTAAATCAAAACTTGAGTTTTCAATTTCCTTTCATCTCGGAAACAAAAAAAGAGACAAAAGCAAATACATCACAACAAAATGAAAATTTTAGAGTTTATGTATAGAAATAATTTAAAGCAAGAAATAAATGTAAATAAAGAAAATTTATTCAGACACCACAAATGAACACAAAAGTTTTGTCATCAAAGTTTGGGAAATTCCACTAGTTCAACCCTAATAGCTCGAAATTTTATAAGAAATAGATTTTTCTGTAAAAGTTTTAAAAAATGTATATGCATGCTTGAAACATGTTAAAGAAGCAAATGACCTATGCATCCAAACCTTTTAAAGGGAATAATATTAAATTCTCAAGTGAACGTGCGGTGGGATATTTATCCAACTCAAACAAGCCATTATTTTGCCCATTTAAAAAAAGTTGACCTAACGATCATAGACGATTGTTAAGTGATTTATTATGCGTAATGGGCTATATTTGTATAAGAAATGACTTATTAATTGGGAGTCAACACTCAATTAAAAATGCCACGCCTCCCCCTTTTCCTGATGATTGCAGAACCTAATATAGAAAAACAAAAAAGAATTTACAATCCCTAAATATTACAGACCCTTTTTGGAATTATCTCTCTCTACATTTGTGCATTGTGGATTTCAATTTTAGATGTATATTTTTTTCTTAAATCAAAACATGAGTTTTCACTTGCCCTTCATCTCGTAAAAAAAAAAGAGATAAAAGGCAAACAAGCCATTATTTTGCCCTTTTACAACAAGCTGACCTAATGATCTTAGATTATTGTAAAGTGAATTATTATGCGTAACGGGCTATATTTTTGTATGGAAAAGGATTGGGAGTCAACACTCAGTTAAAAAGCCCCAGACTCCCCCTTTTTCTGACGATTGCACAACCAGATATATAGAAATTAAAAAGAGTTTACAATCCCTAAAAATTATAGACACTTTTTGGAATTATCTCTTTCTAAATTTTTGCATTGTGCATTTCCATTTTAGATGTATAATTTTTTCTTAAATCAAAACATGAGTTTTAACTAGCCCTTCCTCTCGTTGAAAAAAATAAAAGTGATAAAAGGAAAATAGAACACAACAAAATGAAAATTTTTGAGTTTATATATGGAAAGAATTTAAAGCAATAAGCAAATGTAAGTAAAGGAAATTTATTCACACACCACAAATGAACACAAAAGTTTTGTTATTCAAGTTTGGGAAATTCCATTAGTTCAACCCTAATAGCTCAGAATTTTATAAGAAAGAGATTTTTCAACACATGTTTTAAAAAATGGATATGCATGCTTGAAACATGTTAAAGATGCAAATAACATGTGGATCCAAACCTTTTAAAGGGTAAACCATTAAATTCTCAAGTGATCGTACAGTGGGATATTTACCCAAGTCAAACAAGCCATTATTTTGCCCATTTACAAAATGCTGACCTAACAATCATAGATGATTGTAAAGTGATTTATCATGCATAACGGGCTTTGTTTTTTTAAGGAAAGGCTTATGGATTGGGAGTCAACACTCAATTAAAAATCCTTCGACTCCCCCTTTTCCCGACAATTACAGAACCTGATTTATAAAATCTAAAAAGAGTTTACAATCTCTAAAAATTACAGACACTTTTTAGAATTATCTCTCTCTACATTTGTGCATTGTGAATTTCTATTTTAGATGTACACTTTTTTCTTAAATCAAAGCTTGAGTTTTCACTTTCCCTTCATCTCCTAAACAAAAAAAGAGATAAAAGGCAAATAGATCACAACAAAATGAAAATTTTAGATTTTATGTATGGAAAGAATTTAAAGCAATAAACAAATGTAATAAAAAGAATTTATTCACACACCACAAATGAACACAAAATTTTTGTTATCAAAGTTTGGAAAATTCGACAAGTTCATCCCTAATAGCTCAGAATTTTATAAGAATGAGATTTTTCCACGCATGTTTTAAAAAATGGATATGCATGCTTGAAACATATTCAAGATGCAAATGACCTATGTATCCTAACCTTTTAAAGACAATAACATTAAATTCTCATGTGAACATCTAGTGTGATATTTACCCGAGTCAAACTAGCCATTATTTTGCCCATTTACAAAAAGCTGACTTAACCATCAAAGATGATTGTAAAGTGATTTATCATGCGTAATGGGCTATATTTTTTTCAGGAATGACTTATGGATAGGGAGTCAATACACAAATATCTCTCTCTACATTTGTGCATTGTGCATTTCTATTTTAGATGTACACTTTTTTCTTAAATCAAAGCTTGAGTTTTCACTTTCCCTTCATCTCATAAACAAAAAAAGAGAACAAAAGGTAAATAGATCACAACAAAAGGTAAATTTTAGAGTTTATGTATGGAAAGAATTTAAAGAAATAAACAAAATTAAAAAAATAAAATTTATTCACACATCACAAATAAACACAAAAGCTTTGTTATGCAAGTTTGGGAAATTCCACTAGTTCAACCGTAATAGCTCAGAATTTTGTAAGAAAGACATTTTTCTTCACATATTTTAAAAAATGGATGTGCATGCTTGAAACGTGTTAAAGATACAAATGACCTGTGGATCCAGACCTTTTAAAGAGAATAACATTAATTTCTCATGTGAACGTGCGGTGGGATATTTACCTGAGTGACATAAGCCATCATTTTGCCCATTTACGAAAAGGTTACATAAAGATCATTGATTATTGTAAATTGATTTATCAGGCATAACGGGCAATATTTTTGTAAGGAATGACATATGGATTGGGAGTCAACACTCAGTTAAAAATGCCCCACCACCCCCTTTTCCCGACGATTGAAGAATCTGGTATATAAAAACTAAAAAAAGTTTACTATCCCTAAAAATTCCAGACACTTTTTGGAATTATCTCTCTCTACATTTGTGCACTACGCATTTCCATTTTAAATGTATTCTTTTTTCTTTAATCAAAACTTGATTTTTCACTTTCCCTTCATCTCATAAAGAAAAAAAGAGATAAAAGGAAAATAGATCACAACAAAATGAAAAATTGAGAGTTTATGTATGGAAAAAATTTAAAGCAATAAACAAATTTAAATCAGAAAATTTATTCTCACACAACAAATGAACACAAAAGTTTTGTTATCCAAGTTTGGGAAATTTCACAAGTTCAACCCTAATAGCTCGAAATTTTATAAGAAAGAGATTTTTCTACACATGTTTTAAAAAATGGATATGCATGCTTCAAACATGTTAAAGAAGCAAATGACCTGTGGATCAAAACCTTTTAAAGAGAATAACATTAAATTCTCAAGTGAACCTACGGTGGCATATTTACCCGAGTCAAACAAGCCATTATTTTGCCCATTTACAAAAAGCTGACCTAACGATCACTGATGATTGTAAAGTGATTTATCATGCGTAATGGGATATATTTTTTTAAGGAATGACTTATGGATTGGGAATCAACATTTAGTTAAAAATACCTCGCCTCCCCCTTTTCCCGTCGATTGCAGAACTTGATATATAAAAATTAAAAAGAGTTTACAATCCCTAAAAGTTACAGACACTTTTTGGAATTATCTCTCTCTCTACATTTGTGCATTTTGTATTTCTATTTTAGATGTATACATTTTTCTTAAATCAAAACTAAAGTTTTCACTTTCCCTTCCTCTCGTAGACAAAAAAAGAGATAAAAGGCAAATAGATCACAATAAAATGAAAATTTCAGAGTTTATGTATGAAAAGAATTTAAAGAAATAAACAAATATAAGTAAATAAAATTTATTCTCATACCACAAATGTACAAAAAAGTTTTGTTATCCAAGTTTGGGAAATTTCACTAGTTCAACCCTAATAGCACGGAATTTTATAAGAAAGAGATTTTTCAACTAATGTTTTAAAAAAATGGATATGCATGCTGGAAACATGTTAAAGATTCAAATGACCAATGGATCCAAAATTTTTAAAGTGAATAACATTAAATTCTCAAGTGAACGTGCGGTGGGATATTCACACGAGTCAAACAAGCCATTATTTTGCCCATTCACAAAAAGCTGACCTAACGATCATAGATGATTGTAAAATGATTTATCATGCATAACGGGCTATATTTTTGTAAGGAATGACATACGGATTGGGAGTTAACACTCAGTTAAAAATCCCCCGCCTCCCCTTTCCCGACGATTGCAGAACCTGATATATATAAAAACTAAAAAGAGTTTCCAATCCATAAAAATTACAGACACTTATTGGAATTATCTCTCTCTGCATATGTGCATTGTGCATTTCCATTTTAGAAGTTCAATTTTTTCATAAATCAAAACATGAGTTTTCAATTTCTGTTCTTCTCGTAAACAAAAAAAGAGGTCAAAGGCAAATAGATCACAACAAAATGAAAATTTTAGAGTTTATGTTTGGAATTAATTTAAACCAATAAACAAATGTAAGTAAAGAAAATTTATTCACACACCACAAATGAACACAAAAGTTTTGTTATCCAAGTTTGGGAAATTCCACTAGTTCAACCCTGTAGCTTGGAATTTTATAAGAGAGAAATTTTTCTACTCAAGTTTTTTAAAAATGGATATCCTTGCTTGAAACATGTTAAAGAAGCAAATGACCTATGCATCCAAACCTATTAAAGAGAATAACATTAAATTCTCAAGTGAACGTGCGGTTGGATATTTACGCGAGTCAAACAAACCATTCTTTTGCCCATTTACAAAAAGCTGACCTAACGATCATAGATGATTGTAAAGTGATTTATTATGCGTAACCGGCTATATTTTTATCAGGAATGACTTGTGAATTGGAAATCAGCACTCATTTAAAAATCCCACTCCTCCCCCTTTTCCCGACTATTGCAGAACCTGATATAGAAAAACTAAAAAGGGTTTACAATCCCTAAAAATTACAGTCACTTTTTGGAATTATCTCTCTCTACATTTGAGCATTGAGCTTTTAAATTTCAGATGTATACTTTTTTCTTAAATCAAACTTGAGTTTTCACTTGACCTTAATCTCGTAAAGAAAAAAAAGGGATAAAAGGCATAAAGATCACAACAAAATGAAAATTTTAGACTTTATGTATGGAAAGAATTTAAATAAAAAAACAAGTGTAAGAAAAGTTAATTTATTCACACACCACAAATGAACAAAAAAGTTTTGTTATCCAAGATTAGGACTTTCCACTAGTTCAACCCTAATCGCTCGGAATTTTATTAGAAAGAGATTTTTCTAAAATATTTTTCAAAAATGGATATGAATGTTTGAAACATGTTAAAGATGCAAATGACCTATATATCTCAAGTGAATAACTTTAAATTCTCAAGTGAACGTGCGGTGGGATATTTACATGATTAAACAAGCCATTATTTTTCCCTTTTACAAAAAGCTGACCTAATGATCATAGATGATTGTTAAGTGATTTATCAACCGTAACGGACTTTATTTTTTTAAGGAATGACTTATGGATTCGGAGTCAACACTCAGTTAAAAATCCCCCGCCTCCCTCGTTTCCCGACGATTGCAGAACCTAATATATTAAAACTAAAAAGATATTACTATCCATAAAAATTATAGACACATTTTGGAATTATCTCTCTACATTTGTGCATTGTGCATGTCCATTTTAGATGTATACTTTTTTCTTAAATCAAAACATGAGTTTTCACTTTCCCATCGTCTCGTAAACAAAAAAAGAGGTGCATTTCCACTTTAGATGTATACTTTTTCTTAAATAAATTTTGTGTTTAAACTTTCCCTTCATCTCGTAAACAAAAAAAGAGATAAAAGTCAAATAGAACACAACAAAATGAAACTTTTTGAGTTTATATAAGGAAAGAATTTAAAGCAATAAACAAATGTAAGTAAATAAAATTTAATCACACACCACAAATGAACACAAAACGTTTGGGAAATTCCAAGTTTGGGAAATTCCATTAGTTCAACCCTAATAGCTCAGAATTTTATCAGAAAGAGATTTTTCTACACATGTTTCAAAAATGGATGTACATGCTTGAAACTTATTAAAGATGATAATTAACTATGGATCCAAACCTTTTAAAGAGAATAACATTAAATTCTCAAGTGAACGTGCGGTTGGATATTTACCCGAGTCAAACAAGCCACTATTTTGTCCATTTACGAAAAGCTGACCTAACGATCATAGATGATTGTAAAGTGATTTATCATCTCTAACGGGCTATTTTTTTTTAAGGAATGACTTATGGATTCGGAGTCAACACTAAGTTAAAAATCCCCCGCCTCCCCCTTTTCCCAACAATTGCAGAACCTGATATATAAAAACTAAAAAGAGTTTACAATCCCTAAAATTACAAACATATTTTGGAATTATCTCTCTTTACATTTGTGCGTTGTGCATTTCCATTTTGGATGTATACTTTTTTCTTGAATCAAAACTTGAGTTTTCACTTTCCCTTCATCTCGTAAACAAAAAAGAGATAAAAGGCAAATAGATCACATAAAAAAAATGAAAATTTTAGAGTTTATGTATGGAAAGAATTTAAACGAATAAAAAAATGTAAGGAAAGTAAATTTATTCACACACCACAAATGAACAAAAAATTTTG